>NC_136867.1:16635427-19035427 GCF_951799975.1 Gobius niger
TGGTTGGTTGGTTTTGGTTGGTTGGTTGGTTGGTTGGTTTTGGTTGGTTGGTTGGTTGGTTGGTTGGTTGGTTGGTTTTGGTTGGTTGGCTGGTTGGTTGGTTTTGGTTGGTTGGTTGGTTGGTTCTGGCTGGTTGGTTTTGGTTGGTTGGTTGGTTGGTTTTGGCTGGTTGGTTGGTTGGTTGGTTTTGGCTGGTTGGTTGGTTGGTTTGTTTTGGCTGGTTGGTTGGTTGGTTTGTTTTGGCTGGTTGGTTGGTTGGTTGGTTGGTTTTGGCTGGTTGGTTGGTTAGTTGGTTTTGGCTGGTTGGTTTGTTGGTTGGTTTTGGTTGGTTGGTTGGTTGGTTGGTTTTGGCTGGTTGGTTGGTTGGTTTTGGTTGGTTGGTTGGTTTTGGTTGGTTGGTTGGTTGGTTTTGGCTGGTTGGTTGGTTGGTTGGTTGGTTGGTTGGTTGGTTTTGGCTGGTTGGTTGGTTGGTTGGTTTTGGTTGGTTGGTTGGTTGGTTTTGGCTGGTTGGTTGGTTGGTTGGTTTTGGCTGGTTGGTTGGTTGGTTGGTTGGTTGGTTGGTTTTGGTTGGTTGGTTGGTTGGTTTTGGTTGGTTGGTTGGTTGGTTGGTTGGTTTTGGTTGGTTGGTTGGTTTTGGCTTGTTGGTTGGTTGGTTTTGGCTGGTTTGTTGGTTGGTTGGTTTTGGCTGGTTGGTTGGTTGGTTTTGGCTGGTTGGTTTGTTGGTTGGTTTTGGTTGGTTGGTTGGTTGGTTGGTTTTGGCTGGTTGGTTGGTTGGTTTTGGTTGGTTGGTTGGTTTTGGTTGGTTGGTTGGTTGGTTGGTTGGTTTTGGCTGGTTGGTTGGTTGGTTGGTTTTGGTTGGTTGGTTGGTTGGTTGGTTGGTTTTGGCTGGTTGGTTGGTTGGTTGGTTTTGGTTGGTTGGTTGGTTGGTTGGTTGGTTTTGGCTGGTTGGTTGGTTGGTTTTGGTTGGTTGGTTGGTTTTGGTTGGTTGGTTGGTTGGTTGGTTTTGGCTGGTTGGTTGGTTGGTTGGTTTTGGTTGGTTGGTTGGTTGGTTGGTTTTGGCTGGTTGGTTGGTTGGTTTTGGTTGGTTGGTTGGTTTTGGTTGGTTGGTTGGTTGGTTGGTTGGTTGGTTTTGGTTGGTTGGTTGGTTGGTTGGTTTTGGTTGGTTGGTTGGTTGGTTGGTTGTACTTATTACAATTATTTGCAGTGACTTGTGACCAAATTCTGAGTTACTGAATTATCATTAATTAAAGAGAGGCTATAATGCTTTCGGCAGATATTTTGTAATAATCACAAACACATCTTCATCACAATCTCATTGTAGGTTAGAAAATGCAATATTGATCTAAAACAATTTATCCCGGAGCCTTGTAGGAACCACAGTGATTGAAAGTAAAGGTGTCATGTTGACCACAGCCGCTGGGTCACTGCACAGTAAAACGCACATAGATCAACTTTTTTTTCTGCATAAAAAGTTGATAGCGATACCGAGTGTTTTCACTTTGTGATGAAAGGATTAAGATTAGCGAATGATCAAGAGGTGAGGCGTTACCTGGATACATAGAACTTTATAAATAAAACTATTGTGGTCATATATAAATGTACCTTTTCTCTCAGCCATATATTTGTCATGGCCATTTGCATCAGTCGCCCCACACGGTAACTTCCATCCGCCCGGATAAACTTTTCTGTCAGCAGATCCCAGGCTCCACCTGAGACTGCATTGTTCTGCCGTGATTAAAGTGCCTCTTCTGTCAGGCCACAGAAGCACCGAATAAGCACCATCTCCCAACACGTCCTCACTGAAGCTCTCTCTGGGTCACGCTGCACCAGCTGCAGTCAATGCAACATAGAACAGCACAGGAAGAGAGGAGTAGCATTAGCATATCAAAGCATCGAGGCATCGAACGCAGCATCTGTCCATCTGTGAGTCCACTGTGAGCTCTGGAGGATTAGAGACATGTCAGGAAACACAAATCCAAATGAAACTATGAGTGTAAGTGCAAAAGGGCAAAGGTCAGGGCCATGACTTTGAGGCGAATAATCTTTTGTAGTTCATCGGATTCTTTTGATAATTTTGATGGTCGGCCTCATGATCAATTCTTGAATCAACAGCAGTGGAAACACTGTATGCGGATATTGTGTAGGGTCAAGCTTCATTTTGTATTTTTATTTTAGAAGTTCAAATTAAAATTCGAACAGTAACATGGGTAACTCATTTGGGTAATTAGCATAAATAAGTACAAATTTAGTCATGTAAGTTTAGAATCTTGACATTTGAAAGCCCAATATTTGACCTTTTCCATTTTGTATTTTTAAGATTTTCAATTACACATTTCCAAGAGAAAAACAAATCTCACTGCCCACATTGCAAAACTTGTCTTGAAACTGGAATGGGCCTTTCAGAGCTGTGCCCGTCCCCAACAACACCGAGCTCCCTGAACCATAAATCACGGCAGTGTCTGGGTGGCAGAAGTCATGGATCATCCTACAATAGTGTAATTAAAGTCAGATCAATCCTAAAGCACCACCTCTGCTCCCTTCTTTGCTCGGGACAGTCCCACGGTGCGTTCGAGGAGGTGGGAAAAACTTTGACGCACTTTGTGATGTTTGCTAAAGCTACTGCTCATATTTGCACAGAGACACAGAGCCACACTGGTCTCTCTGGCACCAAATGAAAGACGTTTTTACAGCAAATAGAGGGGTTTTCTTTTTTTTACCCACAATTCCCCGAATGCAACTGGCCAAATTTGAGAAAAATGAGATGCCAGTTGTCAGGGTGACCAGTTCGCGGGCAGAAAGGGTGAAAGGTTGTTTACCCGGGACATAGTTTACATGAGAGTGCTATAACTTAAAGGCAGCAAGTGAGGCACATTGAAGCATGTGGTAAAAACAGGATGAACACTGCAATATTGCACAGTTTATTTGACCCTGTTTTAGCAAACAGCACAGAGTTCAGTACAGGTATTAGTTACATGGCCATTTTCATAATCATTCACTGAGTTATTTTTAGAATCAAAAATCATTACCTGAATAATGAAATCAAGCTCTTTCATTTTTCCTGGTTGAAAAATGTCCACACTGTCTTTTTAGACCACGATATTTATGTGTTTGTTATTTGTTATTGCTTTTTCTTTTCTTTTTTATTACTTGCTTTCCTGGTTTTGTTTAATTCCCGTAACCTTCTCCCGGATCGTTAAATGATGGTGAAGTTAGGTGTCTTGTAGGCCACTTACATGGATTTGCCAGAAAAGGAGAACTTATGCCCCCAACTGTCTGTTGCCTCACACCTAAAGCAGCAAATATTGTCGGTGGATCAGATTTAGATTATTTCTCCAACCATTAGTTCAGGAACTACCAGTAGCTTTCCAGCCCTTTCTTGGTAACTTGCCAAAGCCTTTCTGCATATCTACACTTCATGAGTCCTATTCGAGAGGCGTTTTCTGTTTTCTTTTGAACATGTTGAACAGAATCTGCAAACATGTGGATACCTAAAGTAAAGTTTGAGGACAAAATTCAATTTGTTTCCTTTCCTTTGAAACATAAGTAGCTCCCTGACTTTTTTGCTGCTGAAAAGTACCTCATTGGGTACAAAAGGTTGGAGGCCCTTGGATTACAGAATGTGCACCAACATCTAGGAACCCAGACAAAGGAGCATACACCTTATCACACATCTGAAACACATCAGACAGTAGGGGTCACAGTGCCAGATCTTGTGGCGGTGCACGGAGGGGTGCAGGCTCTTGGCGAATTATTTTCCGAGTGGCGGAGCTATATGTGCCATTCGCCTCCGCCACCTGTGAGGGGGCGTCACAAGAGGAGGTGACTGCACTGATGGAAACACTTCCTCTTTTACATTGCGCTGTCTTGCGTTCTTTCTTAAGCCTTAGGCTCTTACAGGTCAAACAAAAAACTTTATTTAGCTAAACGTTGTTCACGTCTCGAGAGAAAAAGGAGCTACAGCTTCCGCTGTGGCGCGGATCGCAAAGCAAAACAAAAGCACATGTTTACCCCACACAACCACTCTCCTGGACCCGGAGTCGATCTGGTTGGAGGAAAATGTGTGTCTCCACCCACTTAAATGTGCTAAGTCTGGAGTGGCAAGATCACAAAGTGCGCTTCTACTGAGCGCAAAATGTCACGCTATCGTCTGCGTTTTGAGACACAAGATCGGGCCCACTATCTTTCCCTTCTGTCTGGCAATCCATGTTAAAACAGTCCTTTTGATTTTCCTGATATTCTTTGGTCGACTGCAGAGCCTGGTTATTGGCTTGAGGAGTTTCACAAAGACTTGCCAGTTACGTAGAAACCATTGCTGAAGTTCCAATATTCATGAACAATTTCAAGACTGGAAATCTTAAAAGAACTGCTGTCATCAAATGGTATAAAGCAACCCTGATGTTTAAAAAGACCATTGTCTCATGCTTTTCATCTTTAAGCTTTCATTGAAGCTCATCTCGTTTGCCATGCTGCTTTGATAGAGACATCAGTTACCATCGGAAATCTATTGAAAATGTGCGTCTGTACGTCTTGTATTGCACTGTCTGAAGACTCCACCAACTGTAAAAACAATGTCTTCTTACCCAGACGTTCTCCCGTTACTGAGAACCTCCCTCTGGCCAGTTATGTTGAGGAGATGCCAGCTACTGTTGAGTTGTCATCTCCAAAAGACATGCCAGGATGAGTCATCACAGTAGCAGCAGGGGATTATGGGAGATCTGAACTAAGTTGGTGGTCTCAAACACTATACTTTCAGTTCCAATCAGACCAATCAGACTTTACCTTTTACTTGGAACAGGAACTTCAAAGGTATTTCAATTTCAGGTAAATGAAGCCTATAGGCTGTTAATTCAACCTGGGAGACTAATTTCAGCATCCCAAACCTCCAGCCAATGATCGAGTCCGAGAGGGCCACACCTCCGCCTCAGCCTCTGTAGCAGCCAATCATCGCCCTCGGTCCCGCTTTTTAGCCCCAGCAATCATGGTTCGTTCGCTTCCCAGCTGCGCTGTGACCCGCCTCCACCCCATCTCCGCCTCTTCCGTCCACGGCTTCTACCTGCTGCATCTTCACGGGTCTTTCATACCACCACCAGTGTCCAGGCCCCGGGGGAAGACGTCCCTAGCCGCAAGCTGTTCATCCATACTGACTTTCATACATCGATGTCTACCCCCGGGGTCTGATCGCCAAAACTAATATACATGTTAATACATCTTCCTAATCGCTGCTTTTGTCTGTTTGAGTCTATCCAGGTTGAAATGGACTACAGAGAATTGTTGAGTGAAAATGTACCTTCAGTGCTCTGAGGCTTTTCACCCCACATAAAGTAAAGTTACCATATAAGAAAGTGAGAGAAAGAACACCATCTTTAATGTCCTCTATAAGCGTTGGTGTGGGATAGCTGTCCCTGCATGACAGTATGGGAACATCTGCGATTCAGTTGCCACAAAGTAAAAAACCTTCAAAGTTCATTGAAGTGTCACTTGTCGCAGCAGAAAGGGATGATTCACTTCCTCCTCTTCTGTGGACCCCTGAGAGCTCCTGCAGCGACACCCATATTTTAGTCTGAGAGGTGCCCAATGGTCTCTGACTCACACAAATTGTGCCATAGTGTCTGTTGCAATGGAAAGTGTGCCAAAGAAGGAAGGATGAGAAAAGGGAAGAGTAGAGAAAATGTCGCTGAAGAAGAACACATGATAGTGTTATAAAAGTGCTGTGTGATATTTCTTGGCGCACCTATTAACATAAAATGGCATTATACAAGAACAGTTTGTGGAAGTGCAATACTTTTCTTTCTCTCTTTTTCTCTTCAAAGTCCATCAGGAAGTTTTCAACGATGGAAGACATTGTTCTTGAGATGAATGATTTTCAATAAGGCAAAAAGCTCCTTTGAACTGTCAAGTCTTTAGAAAATGTACTAAATAGATGATACACAATTTCATTATAAACAGAACCTTTTGTCAGGAATGTCAAAAAACAATAATGTAGGATTGACACTCTATATGTGAACATTTGAAATGTGTCTTAATGTGTAAGTCGTGAAGCTTTGCGGGACCTATATCACCCACCTACAGCTTCGCTCTTCTATTGTTTTTGATGAAATGTTTGATCTAAACATAGGTGGGGAGGCAGGGACATAAAGCTGTCTCCTCTATAGCCAGTCTCATGAAGGAACTTCAGGCTGACAAGCAATTCGATAAAGAGGTCTAGGTTGTTATGGGGGTGTTGGAAAGAAACGTATCTCACATTATGAAATTTGTCACAGATTCATATTGTGCAGCATAAAGTAACAGAAAGAAACAAACTTAAAGCAGAATGTAGATCAAGCAAAAGGATGACTTAAACCAGGACAAGACATGCAAACTGGCTCAAACTGTCCCCGAACGCCTCATGTCTTCAAAGAGAGAGAGATGTCACGTGTCTGAACAAACAGATTACATCACGATCTCTCTATCAGAAAACTTTGAAGACGAGCTGCTGAATAAAGCATTGGTCTTTGTGAGAAACAGTGTGAAGTCACTGTGAATGTTTCTATTATACATCAGCGTGCTTTTGAACAGGGCCATTGAACCAAGTTTTAAATGATATTGGAAACTTTAGCTTTCTTTTGAAGGTTCAAGTAATCTTTTCTATTTCTGGAATGTCTTCAGCTTTAAAGGGTCATCAAGATCAGCCTCCTGTTTTTTTTTTTCCCCTTCCACTTTTTTCCTCCTCTTAATGCGGCCAAGCTTTTAAACCACGAAACATGGAAAGTAAAGCTGGCTTCCTGAAACATGCAATTCTGAAATAAACCATGCTAGGTTGAGCTGACTGAAGAGCATTATTCACGAGGAAGTCAAGAGGCTGAACTCTGCCCCCTGTTGCGTACAAACGAGTGTATTTTGCATTTATGGTTTGAGAGGCTATTTCTATTGACTACAGCTACAACTAAAAGAAGCAAGGCTGAGTCCATAAATGTGGAGATGAGTCCCACAAACTGCTCCTGATGCAGTGCCGGTTGCCCCCACAGAGTTGGATGGAGAGGACAAAAAAAACACCTAATATCTAAAATCGCTACAGTGACACTTACAGAATGCTTCCTGCTTCAGATTTTGATGGATATACTACCGACCCCACTGCTTCATTGTTAACCAGACGTGCTCCGTGACATTGCCCCCTCTACGGGACACTTTAACGGGACGTGCCCCCACCTCTCTCCAGTCTGTGAGTGGTCAGCTGACTGCAGCGCCTTCCGTCCTCCCCTGACACTTCCCCAGCGTGCTGACACTCGTCGCGGGACACAGATGATGGATCACCCCTTATCTTTCCCCTTGCTGCAAATGAGCGCGGTTCAGTTACAGAGCGCCTTTCTGCAGCCCATGAAAGGCTTGGCTTCCTCCCTCTGTCTGTGAATGGGACGTGTCTGGCCTGTGGGCTGCTCTCTGTCCCGTTGACGGATGGCTTGGGGTTTGTTGAACAGCAGCCAGCACGTCGTTACCGAGACCGTTTGACAGGGCGCGATGGCGGCTGCCAGGGTCCAGCGGGCTCTGAGCGCCGCCATGGACTGAACAGCTGCAGGAAGAAGGGATCGAGATGGAGCGACAGAGCACCTGCAGGAGGCAAACAATATCTACTATTCAAATGGATGCATAGGAGATATTGTTTATTTCAACTTCTATTGTTACTTTAGGCTAGATGTTTTCAAATAATAATTAAATAAACACACACACTGAAAAGGTCTAATTACCATATATACATTAAATTGATTTAAATGACCTTAAAAAAGTAGTTGATGATTTTTGAATGAATTTAATTTGTTTAAAGGCGACCAAATTAGCCGCTGCTTCCTCCGCACTTTTTAATTGCCTCCTGTTTCCCTGTGTGTGTAGCATTTCTCACATTTGTTATGGAACAATGAGGCCCAGTATGGACTTTATCTGCGCAAAACAAGCCCTAACCTTTTCAAGTCAAGGTCGGCAGCAGCAGCAGCAGAATCGCGGAAAACAGGGCAGCTTCCTCTGCACCCTCTCCTATATACAAACTCCTTTTATCAGTCTGTGACCGTAAACATGACTGGAAGCTACGGAGCAGCCACTTTGTTCTCTTACGTGAAAGAGATTAATGGCTCGTGGGTTTCTTTGCATGCTTAATTTGAGGCTGAAACGTAAAGGAAGGGAAAAACAGGCAACTCGAGGTTAGCCATTTCTGCTGTGGTTAGTTGCTGCACGAGAATCCTATGCCTCGGTGGTCTGACAAAATGTGCTACGATTAATGTTGTGAAGGTGTGAAGTTATTGAAATAAACCAGCGGCTGTGAATGTAATCTGCAAATACATCTACTTGTTTCTGCTGAAAGCAAATTTGTCCATTTTATACTCTCTTTAAGTGATCTCCAAACATGTTAAAAGCTTACAAGAGACAAGAAAAATCAAGGCACTCTCCCTGTATCCAAAAGTTTCACCTCATTCAAGAAGCTCCGTCAGCAGCACCAATGATCTCTTACAGAAGATGGACTTTTAAAGACCACTTTGACCGCTTTCCACACTAGTCTGAGAGGTTTATCTCAAGGAAAACCCGACCGCTTTTGCTGTGGGACTTTTCAGATCACACCACTTATATCAGACCACACACTAAAGCTAAATCCCTTCATATCCACTGCGTTTCTTCTAAACCCCTCTGCAGCTGCTCTCTGTAATGATCCAGCGCAGGTTAAGTGCTGCATGTATTACGACTGCACCGGCCGCGTGGAGGCCTGGACCACTGACCTCCCGTTCATTAGCTTCCTCCTAAACTTCATAAAGCACTCAGAGAAATCCGGGCTATCATCGCCTCTCCCTGTCCAATCAGAGCGGCTTTTCTAATCACACACCTGTGGAATATGGAGATGGGGAATGTATAAAATGGATCTGAGACGGGCCCGTCGGAGACATAAACTTGTCTTCTTCAAATGTGCTGAGTTTCTTCGAAGCTTTTGTGAGGTGACGGTGACAGAAGGCAGACAGCAAAGTACTAAAGCATCATGGGAAATAACAAGCGCGGTGTCAAACAGGCTGATGCAACGTGCGCCTGTCACGATTCAAAAGCACCGGAAACTTCTTCACACGATAATGTCATCTTACTGAAAACAGAATCAAAACAGCAACACAAACAGTAACTAAAGAATGTATCTATCAAAACTACTGTGTATCCAAATTTTTGTTGTTATGGGTACTCGCCCTT
Organism: Gobius niger; assembly: GCF_951799975.1. NCBI lineage: Eukaryota > Metazoa > Chordata > Actinopteri > Gobiiformes > Gobiidae > Gobius > Gobius niger. The sequence goes on from NC_136867.1 coordinate 16,644,620, forward strand.
AATTGAAATTGACACAATGATCAAAGTAATTCAGAGGCAGTAATGTGTGTATGTCGTCAATTCCAATTGGACAACTATTGCAAAACAAAGAATGCCTCAATAAAGCAGTACTAAGTAACGTGTTTACCTGAGTAAATACTTTTCGTAGTCCCTCTGGGGGTAATACAAGTGTAATGGGATGATTGGGGGGTCTTTCATCTCCCCCTGTTGTTTCTGGTCAGAAATAATTGTAGCTTTGCTGCCACCGGGTCCGAGGCACAATACACACTAATAGAATCACGAAGAAGAAGCTAACAGGCTAACGGGCAAAGCTAACCGCGGGCTAGCGCCACTTAGACAGTATTCACAGCCATGATTGAGTGAAAAAAAAAATCTCCATTGTGTAACTGGATGTACAATATCCCTCTCTCCCTTTGTCTTTTCTGTCAGCGTAATATTTACTCTCACGAACAATTAATGAGTAAAAGAACGCAACATGCTACCACACCTGCAGTGGCGCTTATGGCCTCTAGGGGCATGAGTTACTTAGTACTCCTTTAAGTAAAAGGATTGTGCAGTCAAAAATACTTTACTTTACTTTTTTTTTTACTTTTTTGCTACAACTGGTATTGTGTCTTGTTTCTATTGTTTGTTGATGGTTTCAACTCAAATCCTGTATTTTTGTCAGGTCTTATTAAGACTTTTACAACTGCTTTACACACCTTAGTGTTATTATTTGGTGTGGCAGTATAACTTAATTTCATGTTCATGTGTTTAGAAAATACCCTTAGGAAAAAAAAATGCATTAGTGAGACATGCAGGAATGAAACAAAACACCAGGTCAAGTAGGTTTTTGATTAGAGTGTGGAAATCTATTTTGAATCATAAAAGCCCTTTAAGATTTCTGTTCCATATATTTCATGCTCATTATGCTCTTTTAAAACGAAAACAAAATAACACTTTACTGCGTATGAAAAGCTGAGTGAATTTCTCGACTGTGATAGCAATAAAGTTCTGCGTTATCTTGCGTTGAATGTCGTACATCACAACCATTTTCTTTTAACCAGGCATGGCACTGTCACAAAGAGCACCCCAGCTAATCCAATGATTTCAGCATAATCGTTTATTTGAATTTGGCCGTTTGGGCTTTGTTTAACTGTGCAAACAAACTAAATTCAAATGTAAGTAGGACCCCATCTGGCCTCCTGCGTCTCTCCACTCACTGCACCTGTCCCGTTGTCTTCACCCCTCTCAGACCCCCGTGTCCTGGGACGGTTAATCCAGTGTGACTGCGTACGGAGCAGTTGTTGGTCTTCGTGTAAACATTAGTATTGGCAGCGCTCCATCCGTCCTGCCATCCAACAGCTGAAGCAGAGCAGGGACCCGCGCGCCGGGGCTGATGGGAAATCAATCACCCTGTTCTCCTCGGGACGTCCCGCTCTCAGACATGTGTTTAACTCTCTTCCCATGCACCGGGACGGACTTCCTAAAGCTGCACACTGTCAGGTCTGTAGGGAACTTTTCACTTTGTGCAACACGCCGCTCACATCTGTCCGCTGTGAATCAGGCCTAGTACAGCTAATGCAGTCAGCGTGTTTTATCATGAATCGTTTCTGAACAAAGCTCCAATCAAAATGCTTTTATGTGGCTGGATTACTGTGATAGCCTGCTGGTTCTGATAGGTGGTAAAAAAAAGTGTTCGGTAATAGTTGTGCTGCAAAGTTCTTCTAAACCCATGACATCTTCCGCACTGCGCTCTTGAAAATGCCAATGATACAGTATATAAAAGTTAAAAGAAAGGCTTGTAACTGTCACGGCCATAAATCACGCTTTAGTCCAAATATTGTACCAAACACAGCGGGACGCCTCCGGGAAGAGCGGGGTTTACTCTAGGTCCATATAAAGTCAGGCCCCAAGCTTGGATGCCAGGGCCGCAGCGGAGATTCTGCAGAGGGGCTTCAGGTTTACTGCCTTTACCCACTCAGGCTGTCGCAGGAAGGACTGGGATGGATCAGGGCTTCTCTAAACTGTTATAGTTTACACACGTAGGTGCTCTGGGCCAAAGACAAAGGATCAGCGAGGAGCGAGACCTGGAAGACAGATAGCAGTTATTTGGTTTATTTTGACAATGTTTTGTTATTGTCTAAGGACAGACTGATTACTTCCCTTTGATACGTTTTGCCTTTGAATATCTGGGAGTAGTTCTTTCCTTCTATGACGTTTTTCATCACTGCAGAAACGTCAAGTGTAGGTTTCTTCCAGGTACTTTGGTTCTCTCCTCTTGACCAATAAACATGCACAATAAACGAATTGTCACCATTGATTTAGCTTTAATTGGGAGGAGTTAATCTTATCTTTGCCTCTTCCTTTTCCTGGATTCCTGTCTCCAATCTCTCAAGTTTTAGACCGGAATAGGGCCCAAACCAAGGTCACAGCGACCTCTGGACAGACCTGAGCGAGACACAGAGACAGTGTGGTCCCTCTGTAATAATGTGTGTAGGAGGAGCAGAGTTTGAGTGTGTGCTGCTGCTGCTGCTGTCTCCCACTCACTCCTGAAAGTCGTTGTCTGTAAAGGGCTATAACATGCACACAACAGAAATACTCTCTTGGCAGGTTCTTATGCCCTTCAAGTTTTCTCCTTTGTATTCAGACTTATGACTGGCGCCTGATGTTATAAAACTGATTTATACAACTAGCTTTTACAGTTTTTGACGAAATCCGTAATGCAGAGGCTTTCACGAATGATAACGGGAGCTTGAGAACACCGAAGTGGTCTCTGGCTGGAGTGACCCTCTTGACTCCTCCGAGAGACCTGCCCTCAGAAGTGAGAGCGACCGAAGCCTCAAGGACTGACCCAGACCACCGTGACCTCACCACATGCGCTCCATGAAAGAGCGTCCATTGTGAGGAGCGCTGTGTGCTGGAGGAGAACGGCGAATAATTTTGATCTTTCTGACCTTTTCTCGAATGCCAAACTCAAACGTCAAGTTAGATTGTATCCAAGTGAAAGCAAAAACTTCACTCTAGTTGAGTCTTTCAAGATTATTATTTATTATGGTCCTGGGTCAGTTCTGATTAATGTTCAGTAACACAGTATAAAAGGCTTCGTACATAACTGATCAAAATGTGGCAAAGAAATCCAAGAGCCTACAAGAATCCATTCATACAATGTGAATGTAATTAACGCATTGTAACAGACAGATGTAGGTCTATGGGAGTCTGTTAATGGCCTTTTAATAGCAGTGCGGACTCAGTGATTTGTGCTCATTTGTGTCGGCGCTGGCTGTGATTGGGTTCCTAATCTCATTTCATTACAGCTCCTCGCCTCGTCGTGTGTGATTTATATTGATCGTCAGACTCAGAGTTAATTAAGCGATAAACAAGGAAACACATTAGACTGGCTTAAATGCGGGGTGCGGCTAAGGGCACAAACAGGACATTAGCGCCACTGGTCTAAACAGGCTGGATACTCGTTGAGTTTATGGATAAAGGCTCATCAGTTCGCAACACACTTCAGTCTCCAATTTTCTCATCGCACAATCGAGTCACATTGCTGGGTTGTTTGCTCGTGTCTGCCCTGCAATACCTGGTCACTGTCAAAGCCCTCAAAAGTACAAAGTAGATGTGCCTGCTTCAAAGCAACATATACTCGAGTGAGGTTGTGCTACAAAAGTACTACACACCACCAATACAAACTAAAAAACTAGCTTTCTTTAACTGAAAGAATCTAATGAAAAAAAAAACAATATTTGTGTGATTTAGTTCAACTTAACCTTTTATTCAAAAGTGCTAATACTACTTTTTCAACCCTGTCCAAATTAAGTTCTTTGTCTGGTAAGTTCATGAATGGCGACACGTAAACAAGTATTAGCTTCCATTTGATACACTAGTGTTTTTTGCCTTTTTCTGCGAACTGCATTTGTGGTTTCTGTGCTCTGCACTGTTTTGCAGGGAACGTTTGTACGTCTTTGTCGTGTTTTTGTGGGGTTCCGAGAATTTTTTTTACTGCAGAGAGTCAATGTGGTCCTGAAGTAAGCAGCTTTTTAAACAGCTAGCTTATGAGCGAAAGACATTTGAGGCCTACAAATTTCTTCTGAAACACTGAAGAGGTGTGGTAGTTCGGGGTGCGCTACCCCTCCCTGCCTATAAAAGGCCACTACCTTCATCCGCACTTTCCCTCACCTGACCTCCCACCCCGTGACGTCACACGCTGGCGCAGCTGTCATGGCGGCGAGACTGGGGCTCCAAGCTGTTTGGGCACGATAAGGCGCACTGTAGCTTCTGAGGGCGTCAAGCGCAGTAGCTCGAGATGGTGGCGCGTGCATCGTGGGTAAGCGTTGGAGCAGTCTCGTGGTTTTAAGTAACTTGGCGTGTGGCTAACGGCCCTGTTCTTTTTAGTCTTCGGCGGCTCGGGGATCCTTGCGGCTGTTGCGGGCCAAAGGGTGGCGCAGCGTCGCTCTATACGTCTCGGTATGTCCTTGGTGTTATGTCTTTGTTTATGTGCGCATGTTGCCTACTCATTTGTATGTAAACTGAATGTATCCATGTTGTCCAGGCTTCTGCTGGCGGGAGTCTCCCCCTTTTTCCTGTGTCCACTGGCCTTCGGGTGCACAGTTGTAACCACTGGACTCACTAACGGACTATGTTTTTGTTTATACCCAGTTGTGAATGGGATGTTGCACCACGTGTCTTTAAACGTCAAAGTCGAACATATATTTTAATGCTGGTTTTATATAGCAGAAAATAAATTAATCAAAGAAACGAAACTTCCGTCCTGTAATCATGTGTTTCTGTCACTTCAGTCAACGAACCTGCGTAGCCTTTTGGTGTATAGAACAAAATATTTCTGGTTTAACCAGTGGCGTTGTCATGGATCGAACATAATTGTATAAACAAATAACACCATCGCCCTCACTTGGTCACATTTGGCGTTGGTCGTCTGGATTGACTGAAAGATTGACAGAAACTACATGAAAATTTAGATTGACTGTGGCACAATTGGATCAATGTTGTAAACATCAAGCGTCGAAGCCATTGGATTTTTCTGTGCAGGATGTTCTTGGGCCTGTACAATTATTTTCATTTGTTTTCATAATTTGCCCTGCATGTTTTGTGTGTAGGCTGTGTTTAATTTTTGTGTGGCTTTTGTGTAAATTGACAGCCCTGGTTCATTTTTTGTACTGGACTAGCCTGTGGATATAGCACGTGTAACGTTTACTATTGTAACTATTTACCAAGTCTTGCTAAATGGATTTTTATTTTCGTACAGACATTGCAAAGTGGAGCTAAAAGGGGGAGGCTCTGTGGAAAAGACGTTGGGGGTGGGCCTTTCAGGTGTGGCTGGGGGGAGAACTGGGGTATGGGGACTTGGGTCCGCGTCACATGGTGCCAGCCTTCAGGGCAGCGTACGTGTTGGCTTGAACGTGAAGTAGAGCCGCAACTGTATGGTACGTGACCGTGGGCTTGAACGTGAAGTAGAGCCGCAGTTGCAGCGTACGTGGGTACCAAGTGGATCCAACCCGCACTTCCCTTGTTGCCTTTTGGGGGCATCCCTTCATTTAATGTTTTTGTTTTATGTATAGACCGTTTTATCTTTGTACTGTCGCTCAAGTCGGCTACGGGGTAGGGAGCTGCTTCACCGCGCCTTCCCGTAGTGTATAATGGGTTTAAATGGTTAATCGTCGGGCCGCCGATTCACTTTGGGGGGGTGAATGTGGTAGTTCGGGGTGCGCTACCCCTCCCTGCCTATAAAAGGCCACTACCTTCATCCGCACTTTCCCTCACCTGACCTCCCACCCCGTGACGTCACACGCTGGCGCAGCTGTCATGGCGGCGAGACTGGGGCTCCAAGCTGTTTGGGCACGATAAGGCGCACTGTAGCTTCTGAGGGCGTCAAGCGCAGTAGCTCGAGATGGTGGCGCGTGCATCGTGGGTAAGCGTTGGAGCAGTCTCGTGGTTTTAAGTAACTTGGCGTGTGGCTAACGGCCCTGTTCTTTTTAGTCTTCGGCGGCTCGGGGATCCTTGCGGCTGTTGCGGGCCAAAGGGTGGCGCAGCGTCGCTCTATACGTCTCGGTATGTCCTTGGTGTTATGTCTTTGTTTATGTGCGCATGTTGCCTACTCATTTGTATGTAAACTGAATGTATCCATGTTGTCCAGGCTTCTGCTGGCGGGAGTCTCCCCCTTTTTCCTGTGTCCACTGGCCTTCGGGTGCACAGTTGTAACCACTGGACTCACTAACGGACTATGTTTTTGTTTATACCCAGTTGTGAATGGGATGTTGCACCACGTGTCTTTAAACGTCAAAGTCGAACATATATTTTAATGCTGGTTTTATATAGCAGAAAATAAATTAATCAAAGAAACGAAACTTCCGTCCTGTAATCATGTGTTTCTGTCACTTCAGTCAACGAACCTGCGTAGCCTTTTGGTGTATAGAACAAAATATTTCTGGTTTAACCAGTGGCGTTGTCATGGATCGAACATAATTGTATAAACAAATAACACCATCGCCCTCACTTGGTCACAGAGGCACCAAGAGCCCCTTTGCCTGGCCTGCCAGACACTCCTCCTTTCTGTTTAAAAGAAGAACCGTCTGGACAGCTCCTCGCAGCTTATCATTTCACGATTTTACCCGCATCGGTCCAATCACGCACCGAGAGGCGGGACTTCATTCCCCCAAGAGGCGGAAGCCGTCACCACACTCGACCCAAACAACAGAGATGGCGTGTGCGGCGAGTGATACGATGTTTTCTTCTGCTCTTTCGTCTGTTTTAAATCATTTGAAAAAAAAATGTATCCCTAAAACTGGAGCAAGAAGCAGCGTTCGAAGTGTTCTTTGAAATATCTATGAAAAAGCATGCAGTTTGGTAGGCCAGGCATATGGATCTGACATTTGGTGACAACAGATATGGCTTCAGTGAGGAAAGTATTGTCAGTACTTGTACTTGGAATCATCTTTCGACTCCTTGCGACTGGAATTTTGTACTGTTGGCCCTATCTTGCAAATATAATTATGTACTACTTCTTGGGCATCTTGAATTGCAACATTGTCATTTTATGAATCAAACATTGCGAGTTGCATTAGAGTTAATGACATTTCGCTTTTCATCCACAAAGCTTCCTCTGTTCTTCTGGTTTGCACACTGGGTCTTAATACCCCTCCAGCAGGGTGGGACTTGTGTCTTCCTTTGTGAAAAGATTGAATTGTTCTGCCCGATTCCCAACCTATTGTACACCTAGGCCATTGTTCTGTCCCCAAAAAACTAAGACTTTATGTTTTTTTTAATACCCTGAACATACCACCAATCACATGTATAAATACAAACATAATTTCTTTCACACTGAACACCAACTCTAAAAACAATGGTATTGCTCCTTCCTTTAGGGCATGCAAATGAAGTGATGTGTGTGGGCTTTGTTTTATCTTGGAACATGTGCAAACAAACAATAGATCGAATCTGTGCATTTTTGGCCCCGGAACATCTCTCACTGAAAACGATTTTTGCATTGTTCATTCCTTTATCTGATCGTAGTCTTTGTGTGCATCTCTAAAGGGTCAGATAGAGTGTGTGTGGCTGTTTAACAAATGTCCCCAACACACTTTTTAGCCCCTGGTTAAATGAAAGCCAATGTAAGACTGACTGGCTCATACATTCAGTGCACAGTAATTATCCGAGTGCTCCCTCCTGGTCGTCGCTAATGTCTGGGGATTCATTATGGTGTAAAACAGATAAAAATTCAATTATTTCCTCGCGGGAATGTCCTGTTCTTGCTGGCCGTAGTATCAACAGCACATCAGGACCCGATGGTGAATGCCAGACTTCTGCTCAAATAGATGGAAATTAATTGGGGTGAAAAAAAATATATAATGAAATTATTGAGTTTATAGGGGAAGAAAAGAGGAACGAATCACTGCAAATGTCTTCTACAGCCTGCTCTGTGTTAGGAAGTCATAATGATGCTAAATGTTCGGTGTCTGTGGCAGGAGATAAAAATTATGTATAACAAATACTAAGTGAAAAAATACATAATTCGTATTCAGACTCTGAAACCAAGCTTCTCGTTTAAGACAATGATGTACAAATGTCATTTGTGGCCCTTTTTATGTTGATTGTGCCAATTTTACTGACCCCATATCTGAATAAATGGAGAGAGTTACAGTATGTCAGGAGGGACATTTAGCTTAAAACTATGACAACTTATAACTAACATCTAGGGATATTTTCTAGACACAACATTTAAAATCATGCTACAAAAAATACCAAAACTGATGGCGTTCAAAACTAGCTTACAAGTCTGAAGCATAATATACTTTACTTTATTCAAAGAGCGCCCTTTCAATTTCACGTCTCGGTATATTCTGTAGATGTTTATTTTGATTTTCAAATTTTCTTTAAGTGGTCTGAGCTCAGCTTGACACTCTTGACTCAGGAGCACATTTGTTTGGTCCTGAGAGAGTCCTGTCCTCAGACATGTGCGGAGCAGGAGCCAGAGGTCTGACTGTTCTGACCTGGACCACCAGGGCCTCACCACACTGCGCTCCATTAGAGAGTGTGCCCACTGAGCACTCTATGTGCTGGACGAAGAGGGAGGTGCATGGGCTGCCAGCATTTTCACCACCTTTTGGCTGTCGACACTTCTCAAACCTAACTGTATATGCTTGATGATGCTGTTAGATTAAGAACTCAATGCTTTTAATGTGAATAAAAAAACAATCTGTCTACCATCTACCACCTCCCAGAAGATGTTTACACTGTGGTGAAGTAGTTATCTGTACTGGTATGTTTAAATTAAAGATATTTTTTCACTCATTCAACAAGCTTGAGTTCTTCTGATTGCAAACTCAACATATCAGTATAGATGACAGCTTGAAAACTCCTTCACTACAAACATTTAGATGTGTGCCATGCTATGTAAGAGCTACGGTTAAGCTATAATTGGAGTGGGCAACTGCAGTGATGCGTCTGCAGATCTTTCGCTTCATGATCAGGGGTGTAGCTGAAGAATTAGTCCATTGCGCATGCTTTTCATATTGTATTGTTTAAGAAACCAAGAACGTCCAAACTCACAACTGCTTGTTGAGATACCATTTCTTTATTTTGTTTTCTTGTAACAATAGCATGTCTTGTCAGGATTTTTGTGTCCTCTTTGACATCCAGAAAAAAAAGTATTTCAGGAGCTCTGCATCATTGCCAGACATCCCTTTGAGTTCATGTTGTAAAAAGTGCATGAATTCTTATGCGCTGAGTTTGAGGCTTTGGTCGCCCTCAAAGCAAATCTCACTCAGTCAGTTTCACAAACACAAGTGAGAGGAAGAGCCCGCCGCGTTGAGAGGGCTGCTGTTATTGTTGCTCACTCGACCGCTGCTTTTAAAATCATCGCCTCAATCTGCAGAAGCACATGTGTTACCCATCGCTCTCATGCCCCACCCACAGCCTCTGTCGCTAAAGAAAGGCTATCCTTAGTTTCTCTCATTTTTGACCATCCAAGGGGGGGATTAAGCCGCTGTCCCAAACGGTGCTGTCCAATGGGTAGCGTCCCGATGAAGAGTCCATTTCACACATGAGTGTTCCTGCTTCTCCTCCGCTGTTGCTCTGTGAATGGGCGCAGGGGCGAACCGCGGCGGGACGGGGTTGCTGAGGGGTGCAGTGGGGGGCTGTCCAATTGATCTCTTTAAGCCGCCGGGCCTTGCTTAACTCATCCAGGAGCTCAAGGTGCGGGTAAGGCCCCACTTTGCATGAGAAAACCGGGATTAATCCAAATATTTATCCGCGCTGAGAGAGATGTTTTCCCAGTCTTTACATCCCACCAGGAATTCTGCACATTTTTGCCCTTTGAAACTCGCAGATTAATACATTCACACCTCCCTCAAGAGTGGCTAGGCTTTGTATGGGCTGCAAATAGGAGTAGGCCCAATGCATTGAGTGAATCTGAAATCGCCACCAGCACGGTTTGAATGTACACCCTATCCATCGCAACTGATGGAAAATTAGGATCATTGCAATCGCAATTTGGTCGACACGGTGGCACAGCAGTTAGCAGGACGGGGACTTTCATTGTGGAGTTGGCATGTTCTCTCCGTATCTGCGTTTGTTTTCTCCTTGCATTGTGATCCGGTTTCCCCACCACTAAAAGATGATCACCTCTACGGCCAGGATTTTTTTTTTTTCCCTGAAAAAGAGATTCTAAAAAAACACGAAAATGAATAAAATATCAATAACAAAACAATGTATCCTTTGAATGGTCAAAACCAAAAGTAACGGGTCATGTCATAATTCAATGCTGACCCTCATTCGGCTTCTGTTGCCATGCTGTTGCTATGCTGTGACAAAATAGATATCCATAAAGAGAACATAAGTGTAAGAGAATCTTCAAGTATCTCGATGTGGTTGCATGACAGGGGTTACAGACTGTGCAGCAGAGAGTCAGGGACAGTAGAGATGCTCTGGGAACCATGGCAACCACTAGGAAAGCCGAGCGTATACCTTCAGAGCCCTCCACACTTGTCATTTGGTCAACACACTGGCCATTCTCATAGAGTGCCCCGTATTATGTTCAACAGCGAAGAAGCAATGAACAGATATTGAAAAAAAAGTCATCATAGTAAAGGTTTCAAAAGGCAGTCATTTTCGGCCTAAGAAAAAGTTATACCACTTTGATAACCTCTGTTTTCATCGCATTTTGGAGGTACTGTTCTCACACCATGTGCCAACACCCCTCTCCTCTGTCTTCGGTATCAGGACACCTCCCGTCCTGTCCAGGCTGGTTCCTGTCCTCCCAGTCTCCCAGTCTCACGGTGTCTTTTGTCCTTGGGAACTCTCTCCTCTGTGTAAACTCTGCCTCCAACGCCACCATAAATCCTACTGTAGCACAAACACTGCACCTTTGTCTAAATAGGAGCTTCTCGATCGGTGAGAATGGTATGATAATGGTATATGCAGGTTTATTCTTGTGGCACCAGACTTAGGGTATTGAAATGTGATGTTTTGGTCACTGTTTGTTCTTGCACCTTCACCTATTTTGGTCGAGTTTCATCTATTTTATGTCATAGGCAGTACTCTAGCTCTGGGGCAGTTTTGCTTTTGACCCAATACCTCTATAGTCCTAGTTGCCATCTTCATTTTGCAATCTGGTTTTAGTCCTAGTTGTGTATGACCATGATTGTTGAAGTTCTTGCCCCCAAAAATGCCCTGTTTTGCCATCTTCAGCTTCTATCTGGGCTTGTCTCCTTTTAGATCGGTGAATATTTTCTGTCCTAGTAGTTAAAGTAATCTAAATCTCATTTCACGTTCCCCTTTATCATGAACCACTTGTTTACCGTTACAAGTGCACCCGAAAGCCTCTCTCCGACCACACTTCATCCTGCACTGCTCTTTCAGGGGGAGGGTGCTCATAGTTAGTGCTTTGGGGGAGTCACACAGAGCTATTGATGCATTGGAATAGCGGTTAGCAGCCAGGAGGAGGGCCCGTCCAGCCCACGCAGCATGGGACAGGGGGTTCATGGGAACAGCCTAATGGGAGCGCAACACCTCCCCAGCAGCTCCGGGACAAAGTGCTCCTCTGGCACCTCCTGAGTCCGGAAACACAACAAAACCAGTTACTATCGCACAGAAAGGTGGAGATTGATATGATTAGAGGCCGCGGCTGAATGCAAGCAGTGTTCGCTTCATTGGTTTTCACTTAGTAATGGGCCAAGTAATTGATGAATCAACTACAGTTCTTATTAATCAATGATAACCTTTGCTTGTACTCCCAAAATGCAATAGCTTCTAAACTTGCATGCATCGAATTTTCTGATCTACTTGTCCAGCTAACTTCTAAAATATAATTGGGCCTCCACTTTTGTGTTTATATTCAAAATCAATATGTTTTTTAGCTTAAGTATCATTAATGTCTGCTATTAAAATCATCTTTGCATCAACAGTTGCAGATATTTATTTTTTGCTCATCTGACTTTTTTGTGATAATCTGACAAGGATCCATATATTTCCAATGCCCTACAAAGTATCTCCCCACAGAAGGTCTGAATCGACATAAAGGTATTGCTGGTTATTACATTGCAGTATGAGTTAAGTACACTGTTAGCGCCTATGGGAAACTCACAACGAGAATCAATACCATGATGATTATTTCTCCATACTTTCACTCTCTGCATGAGATCCCACACACTCCATTATCCCATCAGCCCCTCGGGGTAAACATCTGTACCCGCCTCTGCCAGTAGGGGGCACTGCAGCCTCGCTCCCTCCCCTGCACACACGCCAGCACGCCATTAGAGTATATGGCACTCAGCGCTGGAATCACCACCACACCCAAACCACTGGCACACAAAGCCCAGGGCTGCCACTGCTGCGGGAGGAGACAATTTAGGGCTAGCACCGTCTGGGACAAGTTTCTCTTTTTAGGAACACATATTATAGAGTCTGGGACAAAGTGGGGGTGCTGTTGCGATGAAAAATGCATTTGTAGTTGCAGTTTCTATTTTAATGCATGAGTTAAAAAAAACAAAAACATATTTTTTTCAAACTTTCACGTATTGGTTACATTGTTTTACATTCATGTTGATAATAAAAATGCATTATTTTTACACAGTATTGTTTATGAACACTAGCTTGGCTCTGATATGAATAATCATTTTAAATAGTGAATCCGCTGACATTTTCAACACAAACAAAAACTTGTCAATTACGTAAAAAAAAAAAGTCAGACTGTAGATGTAGTCGCCTGAGGCTGCTCTCGCCCTGGGATTAGCTGTTCTGAGTCTGTGTGGCACTTACGCTGTTTAGTTTATATTGGAACTGAACAGGCAGTGGGCAGTCTGAGCGGTAAAGCAGACGTTAAGTTAAAAATACTGTAAAACGGCTTTAGAGCGTACACAGTTATTTCTGGTAAAGTGCAATTTAGCAGCTGGACAAATAAACTGTTTAAATTGTTGAATGTGCCAGATTTTATTTTAGAGTCTTGCAGAGATGTCGTTGACAGGAGAAACAACACAAACACATTTATTGACATCGATGCGATATATGCCTTTCTTTGTCAGTTCCAATCCTGGATAAATGTTGCTGGAAAGGATTCTGACATATGAAGAACAGCCTGGAATCTAACTCCAGATAACATGCAACCTATTAGGAAATGGATAACTTTCTGCTAAACCTAACCCCACATGTTCTATATTATCCATATAGTGTTGATAGCATAGCAAAAAGGAAACAATTTTCAGCATAATATCCGGCAGTTCAGGCGAAAGTTGTTGTGACAGGCTGACGTCTCACTCTGAAGCTGGGAATGCCTTTATTCTGGCGTGTACACAGCAGCCCCATTCACTGAGAGCTCAATGAGACGCGCCCCACAATGCAGTGATCAATGCACGCTGCTCCAACAAAGAACAGATAAGAGCTTCGGTAGGATCAACATGCCTCCACTGACCTCGCGAGAAGATCTGACAACACTTGAAGCAGATAGACTTAGTTTAGTCCTGGTTCAGTTCTGGCTTAAATCTGCTTATATGTCTTTGTTTGAACATGCATTTCTTCATTATTAATGTTGGCCATTTTCGGTGGGTTGTGGGCCATAAAAGATTATAAATAGTCATTGATAGTCAGTTTTAGTATCAACAAAACTGAAGATTGTGAAATTTGTTTTTGCCTTTTAATTTAATATTTCAAATTGTGGTTTATTAAAGGTTGTAGGAGAGTCCCGACAAAATACCATTTGAGAACCACTGCTTTGTCCCGGTGTCCTTTATTGTTTAATCGTGTTCTACCTTATGTCAATTAAGCAAGATAATGAAATACACTGTGTTGGGTTTGTCTTCTTGTCTTTGTCCTGGTTTTGACAAGGTTGCTGGTTTTCTCCAAATGCTGTTTTCCTCTTACATTATAATGATTTGGAGATACAAACTCATGGAATCAATAATCCTATTGCAATATTTTCAACATAGCAAGACAGGACTAATGTCTAGGAAGAGGTCAATCATAATTAATCTATTTTTGTTTGTTATTTTCGTATATAAACAGGTACATCTTCCAGCCTTTTGCATATTGCCACACAGCCCAGTTAGCAGAGCATATTCCTGCCTACATTTTGGGACACGCTTCAATTAAGTCATCACTGTCAAACACCCATGTTCATCAAAACTCACTCACGGGAGACGTTCGTGAAGAGGAATCCCATTGTTATTTCTGACACACTCTTGCCTGTCTCTGAGCTCGCGCCACACACTGAATCCGAATGAGCTAAAATACTACAGCTCAGGGACTTGTAACTCCGCCATGGCTCCAAGGGCATCCACAGTTCAGGGCACACATGTCAGGCCAAGTGCAATCTGATTTGGACCTGGAATTAGACCAGGATTTTGGGGCCAAATTGAGTCACAGCGTCTCAGAGTGAAGAGACCACTGAGGAAGCAGAGCCCAAAACCGGATCAGAGCAAGTAAACAGCAGTGGTTCAAAGCGACTGCTGAGGAGAAGGGCCTGGAGTCAAAGGCAAGTTCAAAGGCCTTCAAACAGTGGTCAGAAGGTTTTCAATGGGACCAGTGAACCGCTCATTTTGCGCAATTTTTCCCCCATGTATTTCTTTACCACAAAGAAATCTGTGTTTGTCAATTAATGGTTGCAAAGCTCAAAAGTAATGCGTGATTAATGATCAACCTTTTTGTCAAGAGTGGACTGTTATAGGACCAGGAAGAAACTTGTTACTGTGCCATTTATATTTGTCGTATTGTTTGCAGGAGTAAGAAACATTTTTGGGTATAGAGTGCTGCTTTGGAAAATCTCCAGAGGGTTTGCTACAACACTAGACTAACTTAAACAGCAGGATATATTGCTTTCAGCTGCTTCAACATGAACATTCTCTCACACTTTACCACGACTACTTTGGGCATGAGGTGGGGCACCCAACGGACCAAAGAATTACATTTCCAAGCACTGTGTATTCTTTCTCATCTATCTCTTTGAATAAGGCTTTCACTGAAGGTAAGGTGTGACCTAGATTGTGTTCAAACACTGTGCTTATTGTGAAGTGCAGTTGAGTGGGGAGTTGTATTGAGAGCTTTGGGGACAGCCGTGGGGCGAACAGTGCGGTGTGTTTTTATGTCTCTGTCTGGGACAGCACAGGGGCCCGGGGCAGAGAGGGGTACGGGGGTGTGGTCGTGGGGGGTTCAAAGAGGGGTACAAGCAAATCACTCAAATCTGATGTCTTATTAAGTCCCATGATGGGCTATAGGTTTTATAAATAGTCGTCACAGGAGCATCTTTGCTATTCTACAGAGATGTGAGTCATTTGACTTTTTACTTTAAGTGTTGCTGGAGCAAATCAAGTGTGTCTATAGGGCAGCCTTTTTCATTCATATTAAAGTAAAGGCAGTTATATTATTTCCATAATCAGTAAATGTCATAAATTCTCCATTTTAGTTGGCCAGGTGGGGGGACAGATTGACGTAACAGATTGAAGCTACATTAAAACTTCGAAACTGACGCTAAGAGTGTTGGGTGGATGAAGAATCCAGAAAATTAGTTTATACAGTCCTACAATACTGTATGGAAAAACATACGGCAAACATTGTTTTAAAAAGTACTGTAAAATGAAAAGACCCAGTGCAAGATACTTTGTATCAGTATTTATTTAATGTGGGGGTGAACTGGGAATAGTTCTGTCACAGCGAGAGAACATTGGGAGTAAGTTTTGCTAAACTTTTCGTATACATGTAACAACGATATCTTTGAACAATAAACTTAATAACATTTGGATCAATGTAATACATTTATTTTATTACAAGGCAACTCTTAAATTTAAAATTGATTTGTACTTGGGAAATATATATAAACATCGAATATCTAAGCTACCTTTATTGTTTTTTGTTTGTTTTTGAGATTGCATGGTGCCTCTACCGCTTTCCCTCGACATTTGACCATAAATAATGTGTCTGTCTCAGTCCGCACTAACAGGAAAGCGAGTGTATTTAAAACCGGCTGGAGTTGTCTTTAAAAACAGAGGTGTGTTGTTGTAGCGGTGGACCTTGTCTGGCCTTGGCGTCTCTCGCTGCTCCAGTCCCTGAACTTGTCTGCACTTGCGTGTTCACAAACACTATGGCCTTGTCTGACTACCAACGAGAACTGTATCCAAACAATGGGGCGGCAATCTACTCAAAAGATACATCAATCTGACAGGCATGGGCTGATACTGGGTCCAGGAACAGGCCTGGTTTGGGTCATTTTGCCCTGTTTTACTTGGATTAGTCCATGGGGTTAAAAGGAGTTTAGTTTTTGATTGGTTGGTCTTGGTTAAGTTGTGGTTCAGTCCTGGTTTTACTGCTTTGAGATCTTTAGAAAACACATCTCCAGCGCTTCTTACAGGCAGTATATATATATAAAACACAACATGTAAGTTTCCTGAGTTTTCCTGTATGTTGATGCTATCATTGTGGTTCGGGATAAAACATCACAGGCCCGAGTGGGATCTCTGTCGCCCAGAATGAAAAGGGTGCTCCATAGAACAGCCCTGATCCTCTTACTGTTGTGATCTTGGCGCTGTGAAAGGGCGTTGATCAGGGCACTGTGATCGCGGGGGGTGCAGGGGTCAGGGGGGTGAACGGGACGCTCCTCTCATTGTTTTACATAGTCCTCACGAAAAGAATAAGAGGTGCATCATCGGTCTAGGGATTAACCTCCGCACAAACAAACCAAAGCTAATCTGATCTGAGAGAAGATCCAAGCGCCTTCAACAACCGCCCTCTGTGGAGACGTCTCCCACCACACAGGAGGAGAACACACACTTGCTCATGGGAGGTTGAGTTTGCTTAGAGCTCAGCGTTGTGTCGTCAAAACCATTAACAATTCTGGGGAAAGGGTATATATCTCATAACAGTAATCGTATTTTTTATTCTTAGGTCGAAGAACTCTGGACCCATAGTGAATGATTGGATGAGCATTTTCTTTTGAACTTCTCTTCATTTTATCTTGAATTTTATTACAATATCAGCAGATTTAGTCCCAGGTTTGGTCGTAATTAGCAAATATGTAGGTCAGGAAAGGATGCCAAAGTCTAAGCTTGAGGCCATTATAGAAAATAAATAAATGTGTTTAGGTGAAGCTGATTATCCCTGTTAGGTAGGGCTGCTCGATTATAGAAAACCTAATAATCACCATTATTTTAGTAATGATTGAAATCATGATTATTCAAACGATTCAAATTAAATATATTTATATATTTTTAATTAAAAAAAAAAAGCAAATTATTTACTTTCATATTTTACAGTAAAAAAAAAACATCCAAATTATATGAAATATGCTATAATTTCTAAACTAATCCTCAAATTGACATCCCTGGCTCACATGCCCCCTGCCAGCTCTAACACCAAGCAAACCAAGCTGGACCAAAGCATGTGCCAGCAGCACGTGAAATGCAAAGGAAACAGATCATCCCAGCGGCATGAAATAATATTTCAGTTTGATTTGAGCTCCCAAATGTTTGACTTTTCTGCAACCACCAGCACTGGGCAAAGGATATTGAGGCTACTTAACTTCGGTTCTCCTTTCAGCAAAAAGTGACCACTTATCAGTAGCGTTATCTCAAGAGCTACATTTAAAAAATATATTATAAAATATTCCGTGACATACAACAGTTTTATCACGCTGCGCTGGTAATTCAGCCGGTCAGATGCGCTCACACAAACCACGCATGACGGACTTTCTGAGCTTTGGATGGACAAGGGGGAGGGCATCCTTAATGATCATTTTTTCTTGATTATGCCATTTTTGTAATCGTCTATGGTAATTGAATTTTGATTATTTGCAAAGCCCTACTGTTAGGTGTGTCTTTTGGTTGTACAGCCTGCAACTATGGTCAGTATAGTCTCATATTACAAAGATAACTTTCACAATCTATTTTACCACAATGTAAGAGTCCTTTGAAAAAGCGTCAAATTTGTGCTCTTTCCAAATGCATGCCCTATGTTTCACGCAGATTCTAAAATTGGCTGTCTTTTCACCCAGCATCACTTTCCATTTGCTTTTTTGCCTGTGTTTTCCACAGATCTCACCAGAGCCGCAGGGTAAGCCATCACCATCTATTTACATTAACCTTACATCGGGCTTTGATACGCCGCGAGTCGTTGCCTGCTGCCATAAATAAACCAACTAACAGAATATTTGTCCAGATAGCGGCCGCGCTTTGCCAAGGAATACATCAACAACAAGGACCTGCGTAAAAGCATGTGAAAGAAAAAAAAAAACACTGATAAAACAAGATGGAGCACATTACTGTATTGCACTGAAGAGGATAAAAATAAACGTGAAACGGGGGGGAGGTAAAAAAATAAGACACTGGGCAGCTTTGGCTACAGTGGTTACTCATCACCAGCAAGGTTTTACTGGTTGAATGAATAATGAAAGCGGCACTACAATGGAAGGAAATGTCAGGCAATACTATAGATATGAGCAATTCCGAGGGATATAGCTATAAAGCGGTGTAAGTCATTGCCATTGTTGGGGGGAGCACATTTTCTGTGTTACTGTGAATACGTTTGCTACTATTTATATGATCGATGACACCTGCATATGAGCCGACGATTACGGCTCCCGGCAATGGATTAAGCGATTTCGTTCAATATTGTCGTACATACGCTACAGCATGAAGAGATTATTACATTAGGGGATCTTAATCACTCTGCTAGAACATGAAAGTGGCTTTTATTGGACTATGGATGTATACAGGATGACAACATGACTGATGAGCTAATGAAGAGCTGGGTGAAGGTGAAGATGGAACAAACTGTGGCTTGTACCGAGGCGGCGAGGAAACTGGGCAGTAGACGTAGCGCTCTGAAAGACAGATGTTTATTAAGAAACATCAAAGACATACTTAGAACTGGGTTAAAAGGTGAACAAACGAGAATATGGTTAAGGAGCATCCGTTACAACAAGGCTTTGGACACCCAAGCACTTTATTGTTGGTCAGTTGAGAGAAAGCAGAAGTTAAAGGCGACTGTGTTTAATATCGCAGAACAAACTTGGTGGTTCCTACTTTTATGAAACAAAGTAAGCAATTTCAAGCAGTAAAGGAGTATAGCAGACAAGCAGATTTTAATGCTTTAAAATCCCAGTTCAGCTCCGGTGCAAAGTAGAAACTTGCTTGCGCTCACACAGCCGCTCGACAGCCAGCGTCTCCCTGAAGCCTCTGGCCTCATCATGTTGTACGATTGAAATAGTTCATAGAGTCATAAAACACCTCTGTGTGATACTCGGAAACCTTAAATCTCTCTAATACCCTTTGTGTGGGGGAGGGGTTCAATCCAAATACTGCTTCTTTTCCCCCCTTTTGCTATTTTGTGACTAGAGAACAAATCGAATGTAATAGGAAAAAAGTAATACATAAATTGTACTTCCGTATTAAAAATAGTGATTACTAAATTCTGTCTGTCTTGGATTCGGGCACACAGCTATAGAACTACCGCCGTCGCCTGTTCTTAGAAACACCACAGTGATGGAGGCGATTGTCAGCGAATAAAATGTGTTTATGTGAATCCCCCAAAGACCCTGCTTTTCCTCCCGGAGAGGGCAGAATGAATTAGACTTCTTCTTTCACCCCTGCTTGCTCTCTTTAATTCACAAACCAATTTCTTCAGATTTTCCACTCGAGGAGAGAGTAGCACGGATTGAAAATAGAGGGGGGGGGGAAACTTGATGAAGCTATAGGAAAGACAATTCTTCTCCAATTGGGTGGTTGAAAAATGTATTCCCTCACTGCATGCAGCCCTTAAAATGACAAAACACCATGAATTAATATGTGACTATGAAATATTGCGCTTGCAGAAGAAGCAATAACTGTGGCCAAAATAAAGTTATTCGCGAATGAACATGGCAGGCTTGTTACAGGAGAATTTGCAATGCTACGAGTAAGGAGGGGTTTCATTGCAATGCGGCAACATATGGAGCGCAATTCATGGTTATGCAAGGAGGTTTTCATTAGTGAAGGGCAGTGGTTCCTAAAGAGGGGTTGAGCCTCCCTGGGGTACCTCGGAAACATTGTAAGGGGGTACTAAGGTTGTCTTGTCTTATTTGTCTGATCACATACTTTCAGAAAAGAGTTTGCCATTAACTGTGTTTCATTAAATTGAATAAGTATTTAGCCTTTTATTGCTATTTGCAATTTTCACACATAAGTGTTAATGGGATGATTGGGGGGTTTTTCATCACCTTCTTGTTGTCTCTGGCCTGAAAACCACTCTTGCAGCTTTCCGTGCTCCGACCCGCAGCCCCAATACACACTAATGGAATCACGATCAGAAGAAGCTAACAGGCTAACGGGCAAAGCTAACTGCGGGCTAGCGCCACTTTAGCAGTATTTACAGCCAAGGTTTGAGTGATTTTTTTTATTTTATTTTTTATCTCCATTGTGGAATTGGGTTGTGTCTTTTCAGTCTCTTTGTCTTTTCTGTCAGCGGAGAATTTACTCACACGGACAATTAATGGGTAAAAAAACAAAACATGCTACGACACCTGCAGTGGCGCTTATGGCCCCTTGGGGCATGAGTTACTTCTTTAACTAGGAAAGTCCCACTGAGATTACGAAACCACGCAGACACGGGGAGAACATCCAAACTTCACACAGAAAGATCCCATCCAGGTGGGAATCGAACCTGGGCACGAGCGCTATCCACTGTACCCCCGTGCCGCCCACGATGATGTTTTATAACTTTAAATTATTTATAATGTATGGAATGCAGGGCCATCAACAGTAAAGGGACATGAAAGTGGCATATTATGAGGGATCACAAAGTATAGAAGCATCTGTGTATGCTATGAACAAATGGGTATATAAATGCAATAAACATACAGTAAGTGAAAAATACAAAGTCATTCAGTCCTGAGATCTTTTACTGAGGATATTTCTATAATGAGATCGTCTCGCTCTTCCCCTCGAACATGTCGTCCGCTGTCTTTGTTAATGTAAAGATTCTGATCCAGCTTCAACCTCCGTGTTTGATGCTTCGACGCGTTGCATAAGCCCACCAGCACTATAGCACTGTTTTTTGTGATCCTTATCTGCGGATTAGGCCAAAAAAAACACTTACATTATGTATGACTGCGAGAGAGGAGCCACATCTAAGAGTATACATGCGATACCCTCCACCACGCCGCCCCCTCCACCACTCACCCTCCCGTGATGACCCTGTGAAGTTCAGTGGGAAACCCCGAGTCTCTCCGCTCTCTCTCATCAGCTCTCCGGCATCACAGCTGGGGGTGCACGGCTACTACTTCAACTCAGTACAAACCTGGAGCTCCAGTCGAGGAAATGACACAAACTTTTGAGGAGATCAGCGGGAGACGGTGCAGCGGAGTGGATACAGGCGGATTATGGAGACTGCTCAGGACTTTAAAGACATCGTTCGAATTGGTACTAATGTACATTAGAATGACTATATCAAACTTTGTCTAATGCACTGTTTCCAAGTTTTAACCAGTGCTTAATTTGTAAATGAGTATTTTCAGGAACACTTTTGGTCTGATGTGATGGATTGGGGGAACAGGCCAAAACATTTGCTGGAACACTCTCATTAGACACCATAGATAACAGATACATCTTTTGCCGGATCCTCCAAAATATTTCCCGGATCCTTTACTCTGAAAAAAATTGAATTGGGGGAATGCGTTCCCCAAAAACGGGGGATCAAATTAAGCACTGCTCCTAACTTTGTTAAAGGGGCTAGATGCAAGTTAGTCATTTTATGCTCACTACTGCCACCTCAGGTCTTATGCGTAACTGCAGCTTCTATATTAAGCATTTTTAAACTCTGTATAGTCCCTTTAAAGCATTCCTAGCATCCCAATTTTTCACAGGGATGAGCATGTTTCACACCTTTCAGGGGCTGAACAATCACATCAGTGCTTCAGGGTTTGCAGTAGTTAAATAATAGTTCCTATTATGATTCAGATGGCATGCAGCGGTCTCCTCTTCCCATTAATAAAAGATACATAATTGATTTCAGTCTATTTTGAGAGACAAATCTGGTACAGCTCCTAAATTGTATATTCTACCTCATTGAAATGTAGACCTACATCCTTATGCTATTATGCTAAGCCTCCAGTTCCTGTAAATTCCTAGGCTGTCTTGCATGAACATTTGAGATCTGAGTGGCTCAATGATATTGAGATTAGGAGACTCCAGAACCTTCACTTTATTCTGCTGTAGTCAATGAGAGGTCGACATGGTGCTTTGGATCGTTGTTGTCGTCCGAGTGCGTCGCATGTGCAGCTTCCAGGCTGATGAGTGACACTTTTCCTCCAGTATTCTTTTTCCAGGAGAGGACGGAGCAGCTGCTCAGAGAGCAGGATTCTGGAGGATTGCTGAGAACTGCGTGAATGAAGCCAACATCAGTGATCCACCTCAGTGTTTAACAGGCCTTGTTGACTCCTACACATTTAAGGTTTATGGTTATGGCCAAAAAATCCCATTTTGGTTTTATCATTCCAAATGACATTGTTTCAGAAATATTGAAGCTTGTCTCAGTGCTGCTTGGCATATTGTAGGTGGATACTTTGTGGCATTTGCGAAGTAATGGCGCTTTCTTCTGGCGACTTGGCCATGCAGCGCATTTTTCATCAAGTGCCTCCTTATTGAGCATCTTGAAACCATGACCATTGACCTTTTTTTTTTTCAGAGAGAGAGAGAGTCCTGTATTTCAGCTGAAGTTATGTCTTTGTTTTGCTTTTCATCCACAATTTTCCTGCCAGTTGTTGCTGAAGTTTTTGTTGGTCGACCGTACCGTGGTTTGGTTTCAACAGAATCCTGCATTTTCCACTTAGAGTTTGAACATCGCTGATTGATTCTCTCGGTACATTGGATATCTTTTTTATAACCCTTGACCATTTTATACAGTTCAACGACCTTCTCTTGCCTTTCCTTTGACAATTCTTTTTGTTTCCTCACGACTCCAACCAGAAACGTCAGTGCAGCCCAAAAAACTCACTGACCTTTTACACACACAATTACACGCACAATAATTACAAACACAGATCACAGGTGAGGATGCTTACCTTTCGCAGCCATTCGAACCCATTTATGTCAACTTGAGTGCATATTATTGGGCCAAGATCACCAGGGTATGTAAACTTTTTTCAGGGTCATTTTAGTAGCTTCTTTTATCATTATGATTTAAAAAGAGCAAACTTAGTTGTTTCACCATAACTGGCTTCACACAACCACTAACTATGAGTGAAAAAAAAACTCTCTGTGTTATCATTCATATTCTCTGAAAAATAGTCATAAAATCTGAAATTCTGCCAGCGTATGTAAACATTTGAGCACAACTGCATATACATAGAGAGAGAGAGAGACTTTTTTGAGTTGAAACTTTAGCAGTGACATGATGCAAGTACAAGGCAACTGTCTGCGACAACACTTTTCACTGCTATACTTGTTATTTCATTGAATATTTTACGCTATAAAAGTGTCCTAGTTTCTTGAGGAGCACCTGGATCAGGAGCCTCATCAGCATTTTAGGGCATCCATTTCAAGAATCTGATTCTCAAAGGCATGCTGTACTGTATATAGCAGCAAAGAACAATTTCCCACAATTGATATTATTTCCAATCAGACATAACATTGCTTGTATGCTTTCTTCTTTCAACCACATCTCCTTCTAACATAAATGTGTAATAAATGTTCATATTCTGGCTAATGTATCCCACCCACTAAAAGTTGGAAAGTGGTAATCTTCTCTTGTAACAATGATATGTTTAAAAAAAAAAGATGTGGATGTGAGATCCTGTGTTTTTCTGTTGTCTTCCCGATCCTTGTTCCGAGTTGAGCAGGTGGATGATTCCCTGGTGAACAGGCGCTGCGAGGAGCTATTCCCTGAAATGTATCCCACAGTACAGCTGGCACAGAGGCGGATAATTGGATATTGTTCTATTGTCGGTGATTGTGGAGGAAATGGAGCGGGTCCTCTCTTCAAACTCGATACTTCACTGAGGATCCCAGTCGTAGGAGACGAGGAATAGAGAATTAGCGTGTGTCTTCTGTCAGCTGAGGCGAAAGCAATTTATGGGTATCATTTACAATTTCTTTCTTAGTCTTACCTGGTGTCTATTCAACAAACAATATGACAAACACAGACTTGACATAAGAACACCATAGAATCTTTTTGTAATAAATTATTTTTTCCCTTTCCTTATATCTATTTTCTTGAACAAATTTGCAGTTGCTTACATTTGCAATGGTTACAAATTGTGTCCCAAAAAATCCCATTAAAAACTGTGAGCACAATTTAGAGGGAAGCGTTTGTCATTGATCCAAAGTTCAATGGTTTGATACAAGCTCATGACTTTGTTGTGTCTTTAGGCAAGACACTTCACCCACCTTGCTGGTGTGAATGTATTCTGTGGTCTGAGAGGCTGTTGGCTGAGATGCGCCACAGTAATGGCTAACCACGTCCATGCAGGGTGTGCGGATCATACAATGTGAAGTGCATGAGTTTTGAGGCAATACAACAAGCATATTATATTACACCGCCTGACCAAAAAACACCTGGATTTATCCAACTGTTATGATCGGGGTTGCTGCAGTTCGTCAGGTCTAATCGCAGCAACACTATGTGCCCAAAGAAAGAGATCAGCTGACTGAACATCCGGAATGGCACGGGCATATTCCAAGATGACAATGCCAGGATTATGAAAGAGAGGCTCAGGAGCATGAGACATCATTTCCACAATTTCCACACACACATGGATTGGCCTCCACAGAGTCCAGATCTTAGGTCACTCTCTCCCATCATAAATATAAGATCTTAGTGAAACATGAATGCAACAATGGACGTTTTCTTTGACATCGACAAGCTTATTGAAACAATGCCACAGTGAATGCAAGATGCAATCAAAGTTAAAGGCGGTCCAACTGAAATATTAGACCATGTGACCCAGTTACAAGCGCTTTAAAACGCATTATGGGTCGTCTTTTTTTTAACAATAACTAGGAATAAAACCTTCCACATATAACAACCAAAACCACTTGAGTCAAACGGCGGATTTATCGTCCAGCACCTTCACTTTGAACTGAAGACGATTGCCCCAAAGCTGCTGCAGCCGGTCCTTCTGAAGGTGAACAGGGTTAGACCAACGCACTCCATCAGGGTCGCAGCCCCAGATACAGAGAGCAGAGGTCAGACGCCTATGGCCAGCTCTCTGCCATCTTAAACCATGAGACATCACAGCCTTCTCTGCACTAAACCTCCACCGAGCGCTAAAGCCTCCCAAAAAAAAACGGATGAAAGAGAATAATTTAGGACCGGGGGTGTTGGATAAAGAGGGCCTCCAGAGATAACAATGTTTTATGTGCAAGTGGGTTCCATATTTAAACCCGTATTTCGTAACTATATCACTTGGGATGTCAAAGATTTATGTAACATATTTTTGTTTAAAAACTTCACATGAAATTTCAAACATACCAAGCGGTTGATGGGTCAAATGCTCCAGGGAGAAGAAAGTTTGAGTGAAAAAAGTCTGCCATAAATACATGTGTATCAAGTTGTTCTAACGAGTTTTACTATTGTCTGCACTTTTTGAAAGTGAGGGCTTCTCAAACTTTCTGTGTTTATATATTTGCTTGTTTTCTTTCCATGGAACTAGTCTTCTTCTTAGTGACTGGATGCACAAATTAACACCCATGCGTATAATTGCAATTGCATGTCCAATCGTTATCCAACATTCCCAGCAAATATGTCACGTTTTACAATCACTACATGTGAAATTACAGCTCGGACACTTCCTTGAGTTTAGGCAGACCGCGGCTACGACTTCCTCGAACTCAGATGCAGCATCAATTACACAAAATAGACTGTAATTAGGTGAAGAGAAACATTCCTGCGTGTTATTGTGAAAAAGTATATGACATGACAACTTCCTGTGGTCCAAGTTTTTCAATCAAATCTGTGCGTTGGTCGCCCGAGAAGTGACATCTCCAGGAACGAGCAGACCACAAACAATGCAAGTCAATAAATGCGCAGAATAGCTCCAAACCACCGGAGGCTCACGGCTCCGTTATTTGCGAAGATACAGCGTCTCTGTGTAAAGTTAATTGGGGCAGTCGGAATGTGTTGGACAACCTCAAAGTGACCAGGAATGCAGCATAATTGTAGTGTAGCATTGGGAAAGATGGGATAATAAAAAATAAAAAATCATGCTGAAGAACGAGCTGGTTATGCTTTTAAAAGAAACAGACAGACAAAAGAGGGGAAGATTGAGCTGAAATGGTCCCGAGATTCTGCCGCCGATAGTCCAGCGGTTCAGGCTAAAGAACACTGTTTTTCCTCGGCGTTGTTCGGCTCAGACAATTTGCTGAATGTCTCTCCCTGCTCCACCCTTCTATGCCAACTCAATAATGTGACGTATTTGGCGACTCAAAAGACTGCATTCTCCTGATCTGTTTAGTTTTTATTATGTGGTTATGTGATATCTCAAGGGTAAAGATTTGGCGTTAGATTCCCACTAACAGATAGATTCATTGAGTTAAAAAAGGAGGCAAGGATTCATAGAAAAGGATTGATGTATTTGTTAAAAGTTTAAGGTTGGTTGGCATTATTTCGTTAACAAAAAGCAAGAGCACAACTATACAGTGGTGATTACTATTCATTTATCCTTAAATTAGGGTGACCAGATGTTGCAGTCCCAGTTTTAAGCCCTGTGTCCCGTGCCCCCGTGGACCTCTATGAAACCACTGATTTGTCCCATGGTTTTACACAAGCTCTGTCCCAGGTGTTTTCACCAGTGCCATGTCTGAAGCAGTGTTTTTTACTTGACAATTAATTACTTCTGGCCATGTTTAAAGCCATAATGCAAAGAAAGTACAAGCATTTGTTTTATGGCAGATATTTTCATCATTGAAAAATCACCTCTACAAAGACATGACTGTAACTTTACCAGAAGTGGGTTCGTCTCTCGCTCGTCTCCATGGAGATGTCGACCAAAGTCTGCAGAATTTGAGATTCAAACCGGTTTTAGGTACTTATCCAAATCCATTCTTTGAATACCCACTGCAGAAATAGCATGGCAAATAGCATAATGAATGGCATCATTATAGTCCAAAGTGTTACTCAGTGTGCCTTTAAAATTTAAAGCCACACTGCGTAACATTTTAAAGTTTAAATACAAAGTTAATGGGGAATGAACCAATTAAAAAGCTCAAAAGTGAATCACCTCAACGCTGATTGGAACAGTCTAATGTCAATTAATTGGACCAAACAGTTTGACTGTTAAGCATTCCGATCGTGTCACAGTTTTTATTGTGGGAAATCTGGTCACCCCACCTTTAATACTTCAACTTTCTTCCTCCAGTGTTAAAAAAAAAACATTGTAGTAAACAACCACAGCTTGGTTTTAGTCTAAATACAGGCCACTATAGACCACTACTATTTCACTTTGGTAATAAGGTGAGGGTAGAAAGGATGTGCTATCAGGTCTATGGCGACTTTTGAGGCCATTGAACAGAAAATCCCCACATTGAAGATTTATTTTAGGTCTTTGTGTAAATTTGCTCCATGTGCCTGAAGATTGGACATTTCGCAGACTCTCACTACAGCACAGACGCTCCCTGGAAACAGTCAAAGTCAACAAATCATTTTCTGAGTGATCCAGGAAGTGGGACGAGCAGGTTATTGTATATCTTCCTTGATCAAAAAGGAGGCTAAAAATAGTTGGAGCACTTTACAGAAGGAAACGACTAATCCTCATAACTAATGTCCAGAAGGGGCAGGAGATTGTGTTGGCGGGTGATCAGAGCAGCCCCGCGGGACAGAGATACTCGGAGTTAGAAGCGTCAGGAATACAGCCATGTGGTCCACAGATGCTGCAGAAGGAGGCAGGGATGTGGATTTCCGCTGTGATGCTGCAGACTGTCTCCACTCAGCTTAGGACCGTATCAGAGAGCGGCCCCACAAGATCAGGCCGACAGGGGAAAGTGGGCAAAGATGGAGTGCGAGCAGATGAAATGTGTGTCATGCAGCTGGAATGGTTGTAAACGTTGCAGGAAATTTGTCCAAAAGTTATTTTTGATGTAAATTTGTCCAACTATAGGTACTAATTCAAGATATGGAGATGGGTCCTCCTTGGTGCTGGTGACTGTGCCAGAACATAGCAATAACTAGTAAACTGCGAGAGAAAAGACACTTCCACTCCATGTGATCTATACTTACAAAGGAAACGGGAGTGGCACAGGGAGTGGCATGTTCCAGAGGGTTGTGAGCCCATCCTCACTGGGCAACTCACTTGAGATAAGACACAAGATGGTATGGATGCATTACTCTCACAACTTCAGGGCCAATATGTGGCTAGACTGAAAGTTAGCTGTAGCCAGTCACCCAGAGTTACATGGATCCTCCTTTAACATTGATAAGGGCTGCATGTTCTGCCAGTGTTGCTGTGTGTGAAGTGATTGAGAGCCTGTGAAGTGTTCCCTCTCTTTCTGACCCCTCAGCCCGTTTCTTATCTCAGGGCCTTATCCTGTAGGGCACTGTAGAGGGAGGTCCAGGACCAGGACTCCTCAGTGGATCATATGAGCCACATCCCACAGGTCATTCATCAAAACAAACATCCCTTATGTCAAACAGAGGCTTAAGACTCCCGTTTATGCATTTCTAATAGTCACTTTCCTGCATATACATCTATTTACCAAAATGTTTGTGGAGCACCATGATGCACTGTGCATCATTAAAAATCTGAAGTCACTCTTGAATCATGTTATTTCAGGGTGAGATCGTGGCGTCATAAAAATGCAAGACACATCCCAAATTAAACGTTCGCAGATGCAGCAAACCTCATGTCCCGGCCATTGACTCTCAGAGGAGACCCACACAAGAACCAAAGGCGCTTATTAGTAACTTCACCAGAAGATTTAGACTTTACCACCGAATTAATATGCATGCCAGTCTTGTCAGCTCTAGCCATATGGTCTTAATTTGTGAAATTAGCAGCGGAATAAGAGGAATCAATGGAATATTGCAAACCAAATCTTTCAGAAATAAAAGCATTCTCGTCATGTTTCATAACATTTTATAGCATCCGCACAACCACCGTCATCCAAAAGGCATGTATTTTGGTTTTTACCAAGGAAACTTCAAAGACAAGAAGAAAAGTGCCATTTAAGAGCATTGGGGTTTCGACAAAGCATTAGAGAGGCATTGATGCGCACCAAGCAGCCAAACATTTGACAACAAACAGTGTGTCTGCCCTCAGCTCAAGTGCTGTCTCATTTTCCACATCATTTAGAGCCGTGAGGACCCTGAGGTGTAACGCAGCTGGAAACCGGAGCTGGTAAACCACAAGAAAGATGGTGCTTACTGTTCTCTAATGCATTCATGTGACAAATTATGATGAAATGGATACATAATACAATATGCAAAAAATTAAGGGACACAATGTTTTGTTGTTACTGTATAATATGAAAAAGCTCTTGATCAGTTGTGACTAAATATATAATCATAAGCATTTCTTTATAGTCTAAATATACCTGTCTGGATGTTTTTCTGGTCGTCTGTGTGTCAATAGGCAAATATTCCTAAACACAAATCTGCTGATAGCCGAAATAGCATGGTACTAACATGGACCGTCATTAAGGTTAACTCTTTATAGGGCACTCATTGAAATGCTTTGAAATAAATAATTTAAACTAAAGAGTGTTATAAGGGGACATAACACAAGTTTATTTCTGATGCAACATAAAAAAAAAAAAATGTCATTATCGTGCAGAAAATCAATGTGAACGCAGTTACCATATTTGGTTCCGTGCCCTGGTAAAAAAAAAAAAAAACAACGTACTTTCAGGTCTCGGTTTTCCAGAGGCGTTGTATTTTGTCATAGGAAAGAGTGTTTGCAATGTGTGTGGCAGGGGTCATGTCACCTCCAATATTGTTTGCCTAAAAAATGACTAAAGATAACCTTTGGCAACATAAAAACATAGTGTGCAACGGGCATGTCCAAATATGGACACAACGGATTAACTTGAGGTTTAAGTGGCGTATGATCAAAAATGGTGCCTGCCTTTTTCTTTCTGTAATTTCACTAATTTCTCTACGTCCTCCAAACCAACACATATCTCATCACTTAGCACAATTATTCACCAATAAAATGTGTGAGTTTCATCAACTTGCCATGGTTAGTTTTCAAGTTATGTAAAGAAATGAACCATGAATTTAGCCAGACTTTTTCAGACTTCAGAGAAAACAGGAAGTTGAGAGTGCGACCGGTCTCTGCTGATTGGTCAAATGCCACAGAGGTGGGATCTGTGATGTAGGGTGATCTCTTCTGATTGGCTGAGTAAAGACTACATGCTTCTTTAGCTCCTGATGTGCAGCAGGGAGGCCATATGTAAAGTGTGCAGAATTTATTGTCCCTGTGGGGAAGTTTGTCCCCTGCATTTGACCCATACTTCGATGCTGCTGGGTCAACCCTTGAGTAGCAGTGGGTCAGGCCTGGGTTGTACCAGATTGGGAGACCAATACTCCCAATACTGTTGTATCCTTTGGCAAGACACTGAATGTGGTTTGTGAGTGAGTGGTGGTGGGAGGGTCGGATGATGCCGCTCTTCCATCAGTTTAGTAAGGGGAGTGAATGAAGTATGATTACTAATAAACATGCTTGTGACCATGTCAGTGAAAAACGCAAAACATTTCCCTCCTTTCCTTCAGAGCAGAGATAGTGTTTGGAAGGATGCAGAGTTGGTGAAAAGCGAAGATCCTAAAGCTTTACCAAATTTGGTATTCACAGTTGTGTCCTCAAACAAGTCACAGTTGGATTTTTATCTTTCTGAAATCCACACATTCCTTCTGCCTTCGAGTGGCCAGGCTTGTGCTCCATCTCCAACAAAGTTAAAGAAACTCTTGATATTGCAGTGTCTGACCGGCCCCACTTTAAGCTCTTCAAACAAACGGCAAGAAAGCTAAGATAATTCAATTTGCTGCAGACTCAAGCTTAGCCGAAAAGGGCCAATAAACTGCAATTCAGATGTAATGAGATTTACCAAATTACACACCTCCTCCCATCGCTGTCACCCCCGGCTCTCTGTGTCTGCGAGGGAAACCAGAGGCTCAAAGAAATCTATATCTTAAATTATGGGACAATTGAGAGGCGTTCTTCACAGTGTAAACAAGGCCAAATTAGATTGCAGCGACACAAATAGGGCTCGGCTCGGATTAACTTTGGATGATGGTATTAAACATGAGGTGAAAGTGAAAATTGCCATGAAACAGGTCTAAAATATTGAACGGTCAGCACGATGACAATTTTGAAAACATTCATGAATGCAGTACATCCTGATGGTGATCGGTTAGCCTTCTCGGTTTCTCCTGTGCGCTTCAAGCTCATTCAAGAATTGGCTTGCCCATTATATTGTCTGTCATTCTGTTCTCTTGTCATATTTTAATGGAGTGAAAGATTTGTGATGTATAAATCTCACAAACCTCAAAGTCACAAACCTTAACTTACATTCATAGTCTTTTTTTTTTTAAAGCAGAACTAAGTAACTCATGCCCCCCGAGATGCCATAAGTGCCACTGCAGGTGTCGTAGCATGTTGCGGTTTTTTACTCATTAATTGTCCGTGGGAGTAAATACTACGCTGACAGAAAAGACAAAGGGAGAGAGGGATATTGTACATCCAATTACACAATGGAGATATTTTTTCCACTCAAACTTGGCTGTAAATACTGTTTAAGTGGTGCTAGCCCGCAGTTAGCTTTGCCCTTTAGCCTGTTAGCTTCTTCTTCGTGACTCTTTTAGTGTGTTTTGGGGCCTCCGACCCAGTGCAGGGAAAGTTGCAATTGTGGTTTTCCAGCCAGAGACACCAGGGGGAGATGAAAGACCCCCCCCCAATCATCCCATTAACAGTTGTATTACCGTCTACAAAAATGATTTATTAAGGTAATCACGTTACTTAGTACTGCTTTAAGGGCATGGATATAACTTTATATCCTGTTTATCAAAGAAATGTCATATTTGAGCGATCACTGTAAACTCAAATGTGTATTGCAAAATTACACTAATGCAGGGTGATTTCATAAGCCTAAAAATGTCCATGGCTCTTTAAATGAGACGGCTTACTGTAAAAGCTAAATAGCATGTTTATACACAATCTTTTCTGTGGACAAACCACATTTTTCTCAATATAAAGTTTGACTCAGCCACAGTGACACAGCGCCCCCACAGCCATTGAACGCTCTGTTTAAGTTATGGACAATGACAGGCAATGAAAACATATAATAATGACTGGGCACCCGCTCTGGAAACAGAGTGGGACTCAAATGCAAAGTAAGTGTGGGAAAAGTGACGACATCAAGTCTGAGCGAAACATCTTGTCTTGAGCGCGAAGAGTCGATTTACTCACGTCTGCTTGAATTGACTGAGATTTTACACTAATGCGCGCCGCGTCTGCCAGGGAACTGTGGGATATGAGATCCTTGGCTCTAACAAGGCTTTGACTGATGGCACTTTGGTTCATGGAAGAGAATGTGAAATCAGGTTTGTCTTGGCGAAAGTATTTGTGAATCGAGTGAAGAAAGCAGGCAGATAAAAAAAAAAAAAACACAGAGACAGTTGGAACAAAAGTCTGTGAGACAAAACTGAGCTGCGATATTGGTTTATGTCTTCGGTGTGATTGTCAAATGTGCTGGCACCGGCGTTGAAAAAGCGAAGCCCTGGCGCCTCAGTGAGCTAAACTTAACCGCGCGCAAAGTACCGCTGATCCACGGCCAGTGAACTCCGACAACCCTGCAAAACCATGACAGTCAGACTAAATAGAAATAATTTTCAGCACCCGATATTTCTCATTGCAAAAATAAACTGAAACGGCAACACGTATTCATTTGTAAGGCACTGTTTAGAAAAGTAAAACAACTTCCTGAATGACATGTGGTTCAGTGGTTACTCTTTCTCTTCTGAATCAAACAAACTGACCACTTTCGCCCAAAGGTATGTTATCTATTTGATTTTTTTTCCGCTTTTAGGGTCTTGTTTTACTGTTTTTGTTTTGTTTTGTTTTTTTGCTTTTTTATTGTGACATTGTTGCTTTTCCGGCATGTTTTTGTCACCACGGACAACAGCTCTGAGGATGCTGTCTGGATGGGCACTGGAACTGTCAGCTCGTTTTTCAAGTAAGTCCGGTTGTTTTGATTCACCCATAAAGTTATCCTTTATTAATCTCTGTAGAGAAATCTCTTTAGAGAAATGTGTTCTCTGCATTTCACCCATCCTCAATGTCGCGACCCATAGGAGCAGTGAGCTGCTGGCGCTCGGGGACCCATCTCCATGATGTTGAGCCTGGCTGTCGGTCTGAAACACTTGGCTTTTATTTTACTTTTTGTCGCTCATTTCCAGCTTTTTTAACACGATTTTGTTGCGTTTTTCATCGCTTTAGTTGCTATTTAGCTGTTTAACAGGTGAACAGAACCATATTACTATCATTACTGCGGCTAGGGCTGTCACGATAAATACTATATCGAATTATCGTTCAATAAATAACAGATGAACTATATATTTTTGGGCAATGTTTTCTTTCTATGATGCAAATTGAGTTGCATCATATTTCGTGTTTTTTGGAGCTTGTGTGGTATTTTAGGATATGATGATGCACTTTTAGAACAGAGGTTTACTGTCATTTTTATGCCTGAGTGTTGACAGTATCCAGTAATGTTAGAGTCAATAACATCGTTTATCGCGATACTTTCCTGCCTCAATATATCGAACTTCAAATTTGTTATCCTGAAAGGCCTAGCTGTGGTATTACACTTTCAGGTATTTCCATGCTATTACTTTTCTGTAAAGTTCTACCATATTACTACTATGACTACTGCACTTACCCCTGTAGCACTTATACATATTTTTAAAGATGTTTCACAGCACAAAGATAAGACTAAATCCCGACTATCCCGCCTCAATAGGCCACTGGAGAAGTGCGCTGGGATCCATGTGAAAGGCTGCACGCTCCATTACTGCAGATCCCCTGGTGCCTGTGTTTATTAGGTGCGTGAAAAGTTCAGCCCCTGCGTCTCTGAGTCAGACCCGGTGCACAGCTTCTTTTTATGGCCGTTTGATTTAACCTCCTTCAAAGCCTGATGGGTGGGTTCCTCCATACCGCATACAGTATGACTACACTTTGAGGGCCAGCGAGTTACTTTACCACCACAAGGGAGCGTTTGAAACTCAACGCGCCTGACTGACAGCTCATCTGACAACATGTGACCCATTAACTCCCCCCGTGAGGCGCTGAAAGTGGAATTAAACAAACACTATGAGGAATATTTGCGGATAACATTTGGTGGGGTGTAGTCTGAGAGTGTGTGTGTGTGTCTTTGAGAGCAGCAGCATGCTTTTAATTAGGCGCTGCGGCTTCGGGACGTCCCGGCAGAAACAGCCCTGACGCCTCTGAGGCCTGCCAAGCGCGGCCACAGCCTGTATCCCAGAATGCCTCTGTCACCGTCACCGCGGGCAACGGCGGCCCACAGAACATCTGAAAAAACAATCATTTTCACCCCACTGACTTGAGAACTCCCCCGTCCTGACGCCACCCGGGGGAGACAGCGGGAAGGGAAAGAGTCTGCTTTGGGACGTCCCACTGAATGATATGTCGCAGGAATTCTCACTACTGCCACTAACTCAATTATGCAGTCAACTGGTTACTAGCCTTATTAGAAATTATACATAATACCAAATGTATTGTTCCATTAAACCTCTGATAATATGCAAATATGATAATGAATGTGTTTCCAATTAAATGCCCATGGGACAGGAGTTGAAATTAGCACTACCCGTACACTCTTTTTGTGTAGCATCAGCTTCAAACTTGTTTTGTACTATGTGGAATTGCAATGTCCCTGTCAAATAGATAAATAAACATCTAATTATGTTTTTAGAGCCTTCTACCACGCTATAATGGTTACCTCATCAAAAACATACCAAGAACGAGTCTTGCTTCAAATGCCATAGTGCCACCTAATTTGTCCATGGTTCTCCCATGTCCTTACCCAATGCAGTCCTACTCAACGTCCTATTAGCGCTGATGTCTTGACTATGAGCTACATCCGAAGAGGAGGCAAAGGTTTGTTGTAGTGGGAAGCAATGGAAGGAGGGTTTTAAAGGAACAGGCCACCGTCTTCCCATACTGAGATATGTTCTTACCTGAGCTTAGACGAGTTGATACGTACCTGTCTGGTCTTTGTGCGTGCGCTCAGTCATGCAAAGAGACCAAAGATGTTGTTAGCATTTGGCCTCTCCCAGCATATTCCGATAGCTCCAAATGGGGGTGAAGTTGGAAGAAAAGGCAAGCTCTTCCACAGGCACGCACACAGACCAGACGGGTACGTATCAACTCGTCTAAGCTCAGGTAAGAGCATATCTCAGTATGGAAAAACGGTGGCCTGTTCCTTTAAAGGAACAGTGGCAATCTTGCCCTGCATTAAACGGAAGTCAGGTCAAGGAACACATATACCATTGTACCAATAAACCATTGTAGATCAACAAAAATGTTCTAGCCAACGCAATGGGATGTGTTTGGAAATATTATCAACTGTAATAAATAATAATTAGCTTTAATAATTTGAATCTGAGATGTAAGTTAACATGTGTTTTGAAAGTATTTTGAAATTATTGTTTGAAGTCATTTGTGGGATGTGCAGTTGTCAGGCATCCATATGAAAGTCATTTGAGCAAATCGCTCGTATACTGCTGCGGTACAGTGGTGATTAAAGTTGCATAAATACTAAACCAACATGGGTTTGTCTCAGTGCTAAGACTGTATAAAAAGAGGTGTGGTCATCTCCATAAAGTAGTTCTTCAGCTGAGATAGTCGTGACCCAACTTTACCCCTCACAAATGTACTTTCATAAACAAAGTCTTGTTTTGCTCCGTTGACACAATTATAAAAGCCACCACTTTCTTGCGCACCTCGTACCACTCACACCTGGCGTCATGGCCATGAGACTTTGGCACAAAGCTGCATGCAAGGTGTTGTGGGCAACGCAGGTGAGCGCTGTGGTTTCATACAGATCTGCGTCTGCTTTTGGGCTTCTTATCCTGGAGAGTGATGAGCAGTGGATTGGAACCAGATGTGCCAGCACCCAAACAAGGTAAGGTCACACTAAGGTAGGTGGAATGACAAGCACACACAGAATGGAGGGGGACATAATAAAAAAACAACAAGGAACAAGAAGCGGATTTATACTCTAGCATAAAGATATTTCCAAAAATGTCACTAAAGAAAGTAAGTAATTGCTTTAACAAAATTGCATTCAGGTTAGTCCTGGGCTGCTGCGATTGAGCGAGTGGGCCAACATGACCAGCATGTTTTTGGAGGTAGAGGAAACTGTAGCACCTGGAGGAAACCTGGCTGGCTGCCTTCAGTGCTCCTCTGGTCCTATGAAACGGTCCCTGTTTCAGAGCATGGTGTCCTGCACTGGTCAGCTCCTCCACCTCCTCCTTCAAGTGTAGTACTTTTGGTGGAAGATATGAAATCAAGCTTTTGATCCCCTGTCTGGAGTTCTGTTCATGCTCTCTATTCTTTTCCTCATGCGTTACTCTTCTGTGGTGGTGATCGGTCTTCCAAGATCTTTTTTGTGCTTAAAAAGTACGAGCTACAAAAATATCCAAATAAAATGATTAGACAAATATTATAGCTAATTTAACAATAGAATTCAAAGATGGATTATGTGCTTACTATAAAATATTAATTCAGATAAATCCTGTCCTAGACTTGCAGATAGCACGATAGGAACTATAGATTAAAGCTTGAATTGACCATAAATTATACATTTTGCTGCATTGGAGCTGAGCGTTTCTGTATTCTTCTCAAATACATGTCTCCCTTTCAATCTGACACTTCCTTATATTGTGATAGGTCTGCCCTGACCCCTTTTCTTATTTGTCAAACTCCCCTGGTGCAATCATGGCTTGGAGATCTATGCAGAAACACCCCACTATAGAGTATAGATCAAACGCATTTTCAATAAGGCAGTAGCATATATTAACGTAGGCTGCAGGGGAACCATGGTATGACGTGGCCCGCCCAGTTACAGCTTTTATTGACTTAAACTTTCATGCATTAGTCTGATTTTGTGGATTTTCAACATAAAATTGGCAAATCACATCGCCACTTTGTTGGGGAGGGATTTGGCACATCTCAGGTGACGTTATATGTGCTCTTACTAACCGTTTGGAGACCTCTATGCGCAGCAAAGTTTGGATTTTAACTTACTTACTGTGCTATCTTCCCTGATCGTTTTATATGGAATTATAATACCAGTGTTAGTGGCTATAAGAGAATTCTCTTCATGGTCTCAGAGTGGGCTATTTGAGAAGCGTTGCAATTACACGACCATGAGGATGGAAATATGGTAAAGGGGGATGGGAGGGATAGTTTAATGAATACTCAAGGGATCTTCAGTCATCGCAAAGGAAGAACAAAACGGTGTGTATGACATAGTGGCTTGCTTTTAAGTGACAATAGACAGAGAATATTCTAAGAGAACACCAGTGGTGAGGAAAACAAACAGACTTGACACTGATTATAGGCCTGAATGTACGAGCATCTGTTTACAAAGACAGCAATGTTGTGTTGAAACATGGATTTTCTATGACAGTAATGCGTTTGGTTGGATGGTATTGAGCCAAGGGAGAGATTTTATGCATCAATTTAGCTTAATGTTGCCATGACTACAAAGTAATTCAACCCAGAAACATGTGTTTTTCTGTTGCTAAAAATACAACGTGGCCTAATTATCAACCTTGGCACAAAAACAAACAAAAAAACACCTTCCATGTTAACATAATAAATGTATATCCAAGCAATTTGAAACATTGCGAGCGGAGGTGGAAATTAACTGGTACAAACAAAATTACAGGTGGAAGACATGCGGCTCTGTGGGTGTGACTAAAAGCTGGTTGTACCTGTGCTTGTAATCGCTACAGTAAAATAATTTATAGTTAGAACTGCTTTGTAGTTCCTGTAAGTCATAGAAGAATCATTGAAAACAAAAAGCATTCAGGATTAACAGTCAAAGCTTGGCACTATGAAAGAAGTTTACAAAAGACTGAACTGAAGCTGAAATTCCCTTGAAATGTCCATGTCCGCTTGTCTCTGCTTACAGAGCATCAGGATGGGCAATCAAGGGGTGTGAGATATAAAACTTCTGCACTGTAAACTTCTAAAGCAAAGCAAAAGTGTGGAACAGCCTCAACGAGGACGTGAGACAGGCCTCAACTCTTACTCTGTTTAAGTCCAGGCTGAAAACGTGCCTATTTACTGCTGCCTATAATATGAAGGCAATCTTCTTTACTTTGATTGTTTCATCTACCACTGTTGAAGGACTATATTTCCTGCAATTTGTTGGACCACAGCCACAAAATACAGTGAAATGAACTTAAAGACAGTCAAAAGTGAACGTTAAAAGGCCTTTATTTGGGGCTTCTGAGGAGAAGGTAGAAGAATGAGAAAGTTGTAAAATGAAGGTGGGTGGGAAGGGCACATAAGCAAGAATGCTGAGAACCCGGATGTGGCTTACAAATGTTTAA
Source organism: Gobius niger (assembly GCF_951799975.1). NCBI lineage: Eukaryota > Metazoa > Chordata > Actinopteri > Gobiiformes > Gobiidae > Gobius > Gobius niger. The sequence goes on from NC_136867.1 coordinate 16,683,143, forward strand.
AAAAAGACGCATTCGAAACCATTCTGCGCTCGAAAAATGTTTATTATGGTGCCATTGTTTTGTTTGTTAGTATGCAATTGACTGAAAATGATGGCTTGTGTTTTTTTTTCTTTTTTCTTTCTAATCATGGGCAATTCCCCCTATCTGCTAGCAGATGGCACTGCTGATCCCTGGCTGGAGTTATGTTTGCGTTCTCAAAAAGGTTAAGAAAAATATGCTTATCTCTAAACATTAACCACAGCCCAATTTTAGTGAAAAGACATTGCATTACTTCCGTTTCTTGTCGATAAATGTTGTTGTCAAAATGGCGCACATCCTCACCTGCGTCTTTACTTCCTTCTTGCATGAATTTGCGGCTGAGAGAGAAGTGGAGAACAGAACCTCAGCGTTTGATGGAGTTCACCTTGGTCCTGATGAATGATGCATCAGCCACATTCTGCAGCTGTGAGGCCACTGACACTCTTATCTGAACATTTGTAGATCTGTGCATCTTTGACAGCGGCAAGAGGAGGCTTTTAAACCAATTACCCAGAGCGGGCGAAGAAGCTCCGAATAGTGGAGGGAGACGATCATCACAAAAAATTCTCGGGAAGATTTTGAAGTTTCACATATTTCAGTTATGGTGTGGGGTGAAAAATGAAAGGGAAAAAAAAAGCCTAAGTCTACAATGAGAGTATCCTAACCTTACCAAAAGGCACTAAATGTAATGTTAGTGATCAAAAAGGAAAAAGAAATGTTTGAAAGCACAATAGGAGTCCACTCAAATCAATTCAATTTCACCCTTGCTGCGTCACAATCCTTCCCGTATTTCAGGGGAGTTGGCGGGGCTTTGAAATCGCGTGACGTCATCGCCCCGCGTTTTTCTGCGAGACTAATGAGGCAGCTTTATTAATAGTGAAAGTGCCGGGCTAATTACGCTCCCCCAGTGCACTGCGATGGTGTGAAGTCAGAGTGGAGAGTGCGCTGCCCGTCCGAGTGCATAAATCAGCCGGCTACGCTTACAGGCACTTACCGTAATGTGGGTTAATGCGGGTGGGTGCTTGGACCTTTATAGATGGTGCTGACTCTTGTAGCATGCGAAATCAGTCTGTCACATTTCAGATTTGACGAAATATTTTCAAAAGACGGATCAAATACAGTATAACCACCTCTGATGAATGGCTTTCTGACATTTTGTATACGCTACTCACATCGATCTGCCACCAAGACACCCGCATAGATGAATTCATCTTAACTGTTATAACTGCTTGTGGTTTTTAGTTTGGTAAATAATCCACATTTTGCCTGTAAATCTGAGACCATTTCAGTAATAGTTGCCACAAACACAAAAGAACTTGCATTATCTCAGCCCTTGCCTTATTGTTCTCACTAAAACAGCTCCAGGAATTCAATTTAGTTTCATTGTCCCCTTTTTGAAGCTGGGGTATTGTAGGTATTTTGTTTTCATTTCAAATTTATCACTATCTTGTTGATTGGAAAACTCTTTTTTTTTTATCTTAAAGCAGAACTAAGTAACTCATAAGCTCCACTGCATGAGTTGAGCATGTTACATTTTTTTGCTCATTTCTTGTCCGTGGGAGTAAATACTACACTGACAGAAAACACAAAGGGAGAGAGGGATATTGTACATCCAATTACACACTAAAGATATATTTTTTTCACTCAAACTTGGCTGTAAATACTGTTTAAGTGGCGCTAGCCCGCAGTTAGCATTGCCCGTTAGCCTGTTAGCTTCTTCTTTGTGATTCTATTAATGTGTATTGTGCCTCTGGGTCAGAGCAGGAAAAGTTGCAAGCGTGGTTTTCTGGCCAGAGACATCAGGGGGAGATGAAGACCCCCCGATCCTCCCACCAATACTATTACCCCCCAGAGCGACTACGAACAGGACTTATTATGGTAAACAAGTTTTCTTCTTTAAACGACGGTTGAAAATCAAAAGGGGCAGCAATGTGTTTTGTCTGTGACATTTTTGCCTGTCAGTGCTCTGTGAAGGAGGGATAAGCTCTGCATATGAAGGTAGGGAGCTTGAGAAGTACTTACAGTGCCGTGAAAAGGTATTTGCCCCCTTCCTGCTTTCTTACATTTGTTTACATTTACCACACTTAAATGTTTGACTGAGCCCAGTGAAGCTGCAGATCTTCAGATGTCGTTCTGGGTTCTTTGGTGACCTCCTGGATGCGTCGTCGTTGCACTCTTGGACTCATTTCGTGGCGTTATAGGTTTTCTTATGAGATTTTGTAGCCTTCATTATTTGTCTGACCGGTCTGAACTCACACATACAACATTGTAATGCTGCATTCCCTGGCACTGTCTTTACAAAGCACTGACCATCAACGTGTCTTCTTCATTCACAATTGCAATCGACCAAGGCATCTACAGTTTTTCTTGTAAATTTTTCAAGAAAGAAAAATGACCACAGATTGGCCATTCATTGTCAATTCCATGTTGTTTCAGGCATATTTAAAAAATAGTCTAAAACATTCAGCGTTGCTTGTGGTGTTGTGCGGATGGAGACGCAGAGGCGCTGCTTCTTGTCAAAATCTCTGTGAAGTGGATAAAATGAGAACTTGACATAAGCTCAGAGAATTCAGACTTTAATGGTATTTCTGCTTGAATGGAGAAACAGCGCAAAGTGACAGGCCTCTGCGCGGAGTGAGAAGAGAAATGTGGACACGGCAATAACAGAAAGCCGGCTATAGTGCTCGCACAAGAGATATTGCATTCATTAAAACACACTGGTGTATTAGACTTGATTAAAAGCATAATTAATGACCGCAGCATTTCGAGACAGAGCCGCGCAGCTCATTGTGTTGAAATAGAATAAGTTATGATCGGGTGAGTAATGCCGTCTGTGACATCTGACATCATGTTTATGTAAATACATGTAAATTTAATCTTATTATTCTCTCCAATAAAAACACGCAGGGTTTGCAGTCCACTAGTCACTCCTCCCAGCTGCGGGTTCCCTGTTTGTGTGAAGAAAAACATCATACACACTGTCTCTGCTCTCACGCCAAGAGACAAGTGATGTAATATTTGCAGAAAGGCAGCACATGTGAGCTGCACAATACCGGAATACTGTACATAGGTTTAAATGGAGAAAGAACAACCCAAGCCAGCTGTTTGTTTGTTTAGTAGAAATGTGAGGGGTTGCACTGATACAAGTAAATGATAAATGATCTGCTTGCTCCGAAAAGTTGACAGTGATGTGGATAAACAGCCATTAGTGCTCCTCTCTTAAGTGCACTGAAACACAGAGAACACGAGTTATAGAAGGAGCTCTTGAGTCGAGTGACAACAGCGGTAATCACTCCGTCGCAAACCGGCCCACCGCCTGTCATCTCAAAGACGGGGGGGGGCTCCTCTTCCTCTCCTTTGTGTGTCCTTACGGTAGATATAATGGACGTCCCGGAGGTGCAGGGGGGTGGAGGGGGGGGCTGCCGGTGCTTGAAGAACCTGGGGGGGGGGGTACACTCGGTGAAATTGAACCCTGCACCGACTCATACAGCGATGAGGCGGGCGAAGAAACTTGGAATGGTGGTGAAAAAGGCGGTAATCACACCCAGAACCTAATCTGTGTGAGATGAGAGACCTAAATGTATGCATGTTTGAGCTTGCAAATGACTCGAATATGCAATATGTTCTCTTAAAATGACTTGAGGACATTGCGCAGACTAAGAAGAAGCCTTTGTGTAGAGGCAGAAACTACCACTTTGACCAAGACGGTAATGGAAGGAACACAATCACACAAGCAAGGTGTAATCTGAATGTATACTCAACTTGCCTAAAGTAATTTTAAAATAGTGATATCATAAGCATAGGAGAATGCAGCGGCAGATCTGTACAAAGTCGTGGCGGACTATTCTTTATTTCCGTCTCTGCTTGTTTTTGGTGTTATTTTTCCCCTCACAGCCTGTCACACCTGTTCACAGAGGAAGTGGTGATGTCAGACACTTCAGGCTCAATGCGGGACAATGGTGGCTGCAAGAAAGCAACAGGTCTGAGGGTCCGCTGGGGGGGGGGACACTGGGAGGGGCCCTCTCTCTCTCTCTGAAGACGCTCTGTGTTTTATTTACCGGGGACACTGTGTTTTGGGGCCGTGGGCTCTGGCACAATAACACTTCAGGCTTCAAGTTCCTCCAAGCTCCGCTCCATTCTGCTCCTCTCATATACATCATATGGCTGCGGCTCAAAGGCACGAATTTCCCATCTATTGAGACTCCTCTGTAATTACCTCGAGAGTGGGACGAACCGGAGGGGGGCTACATATTAAAAGTGCCTCTAAAAGAAATACTCGGCATTCTTCTATCACTCTCCAACAATAAAAGAATGAAGAGGCAGCGGAGAGGGAGGGGTTTACGGGGCATAACACGGAGTTCCAGCAAAGTCGCTCCCTCGGGGGAATCTGAATAAATTAATCACCGCCGCTGTTGGCTTTTATTTCTTGCTTCTGGTGTCATCTAATTGGGCCCTGCCTCGACGCAGCGCCGCGATTGGCCGAAAGCGAATGTGAGAACTAGGAGACCCCGGCCAACAGGGCCGACAGGGGCGAAAAGGGCAGCTTCTCTGGGCGACGTGAATGGAGCGGAGTTTGCAGGGATTGTACAAAGGGGGGGGGGGGGGGGGGGGTGTCTGGGGGGGTGGCGGGTGATCCAAGGGGCTAGGCCATTATACAGCTACTAATAGAGATTTGGAGTGGGATAATTAAAAGCAAAAGGAAGAGGGAGGTGTTGGGGGAGCGTGCGTGTTCTCCGTGTGGTCACATGTTTGGGGCGAGGGGCCATGAGAGCTGGAGAGGGACAGGACGAGCCCCCCGCGCAACAAAAGCAAGGGGGATCTGTGCGCTCCCAATGGCCAGACATCTGCCTCATTAAAGCCTGCACTTCACTGCACGCTGCCCATTGTCCCGCGCCTTTCTGTTTGTGCACACTGCGCCCAAATAGCTGCACGGACACAATGCCAGTCCGCACAAGAGCGAGCGCTGGCCCACAGGAAGTGATTTACTGTCGTGAAAGAAACGAGCCTCGCAATCAGACATAACCGCACAGAGACACTGATACCTGCCAGACAGTGGGCGGACTATGGGCTAACAAATCCAGTCGACTATTATTATTTTCTGGAAACTTTTAAGCTCATGACGCTGAGACAAAACAGCCGATATATTTCACAATGGAATGAACACATACCCATTTCTTAAAGTCTTTCAAAGTGATACCCATCATCGGCCCTCGCAAGAGTGAAATGATTAAGACAAAAAAGCAAGGAAAATCTCTGGGTTCAAATGCAAAAACATGCACCGTAATCGTCCAACTATAGGTAGTTCTGACCAAACCTAGTTCGCTGGACACTTCTCCACTGCTTCTGAGGTTACGCTAGTGGCATTGAAGAAAGTGTCAAATTTTCCTTATCCTTTACTTGCATGTACTTTTATTTATCACATGAAGCACTTTGCATTGCCTTGTGTATGATTTGTGCACACATATAAAAGTTTTTGCCTCAATCTTGCTCCTCAAAGATCAACTCCTCTTCTTGGAAAACTCCTGCAAAGTTGTGCTTAAATCTTCAACTGCTCTTGCACCTTGTTATTAACTGGAGAAGCAGGAGGCCTTCAATTATGTCTAGGCACAACACTTCCTCTATGTGGCATGTATGAATGAGCTGGTGTGGCTGTATATGATTTGATTCGAAGTGGACGGTTGAGTCTCCAGAGAACGGTTCCTGGCAATTGGACAACAGCCCCGGTTCCGAAGTCAAGTCACACAACCAGAGCGGCAGAGTATATGGGCCTAATTGTGTCCCATGTGGTTCCATGATAATTGAGTCCCTGTGCCATCTTACTTTACACTATAGAATCTGTCGAGGAAACTATCCCCAGTCACCAACTTCAACAGGTCAGGAACCAGCACACTGTATGTATGTGACAATGAAACCGAGAACTCTATTCAACAACCCCTTTGTTGGAATTCAGCAAATGAATGTGCAATAAACAAAACTGGCAAGGCAGCTCAACTTCGCCATGAGATTGGAGTGCACATATTTAATTTTCTGTCTAAAACAGTCACCAACAGCTCAGTTTAATCTCCGTCTTTAGATTCAACACAGGTAAATGCTATTCCCCAAGCTGTTTTATGTTCCGCAAAGTTGAGAAGTAGCTTTATCGATTCGGAGGTTTTCAACACGCTTCTGTCAGTCACGCTCAGATGAGTGAGGTCCCATTGTGGACTGAAGGATTCTGGGTAAACAACGATCAGAGAGTGACCTATGCTTTACGCTCGGTTTTTGAGATTATGTTTAGTGACCTTCTCTTTGAGACTATGCCACCATCATAGATATAGTGTTGCTTCATCCATCAAAACAGTAGTTAAGTTGAATGAAATATAACTAACTGTTCTGCTCATATGGACATAGCTTGACAAGTGTTGCGAGCCTCGCTCTTTTCATCTCGAGGTCGACTCTGGTGCTGTCGGTGCGGGGGCAGTCTTGACGCGGGAGGATGACAGCTACTTTTCTTGTAAATTCAATAAACACCAATCGGTTTATTCCACTATTGACAACTGCCCTGTTGTTGTTTTTACTGATCAAAGCCCGATTGTTTTTTCTGTCCGACATGTACAGTCAAACCCAAAGGTCAACGCGCTGGATTTGAATTTACAGATTTGCCACAAGAATGGGTCCGACAATGGGATGATTTATTCCCTGTCCAGAAGGAAAGATTCTGTCTTTTACACATTTTTTAATGCATTTTTTTGTAGTTAGTAATCAACAACAAAAACACAGTCTTTGTTGAAGGGGCGAGAGTGTTACCAGCCTTGGCCCATTCTTTCGCCATGTGCTCCCAACATCTCACTTGTGCTGCATAAAAGAGTGCCTGTTCGTGACTGCGGGGAATAAGATGGTATTGGTTGGTTTCTTTTCTTTCATTGATTTCACTTCTGTTAGCTGTAAATATCCATATCATGCTGGGACACCTTTTGTTCAATATTTAGCTATTTTGTTAAATAAAACATACTATTTTATTCCCATTTGACATCCTGGTATAGCTCAATATCACAACAGGACTTGCCTCACGGGGGTGAAGTTGCTTCCTTACTTTCTAACTCATCCATCTGCGTGTGTAACATCTAGAAATGAAAGAAGTCTGGCCACTGATTGCGGACGGCCAGTAATTATGTCAGTAAATATTTTTAAAACCATTAAATGAGTTTGTTTTCTGGCGAGACAAGAGTCCTTGAAAGAGTGGACAAGACTCAAGCATAACACAAGTCTCAGCCTCTGACGTCAGCGCACCACACGGGCTATTCACCGCGGGGTAAGCAAAACATTCACTTTTAGACACGTCAAGATGAATGCGACCTTATTTAATTCAAAAGAAATAAAAGCATATAATCAGTCCCTGACCAACAAACCTGAGGGATGAATCATCTTTTCATTACACCCACAAACAACATGTCATCTTTCAACACATCCCGAAATTCTGTTTCTCAGAATCCTGTCTGCCAGCGGTAATCAGCATCTTTCTACACACAGCTCCTCTGTTCATGTCCAAAGCACTTGGTATTATAACTTTATCTCCAAAATACGGGACATGATCTATCTCTCTAATACTCTTTCCTGATCCTAGCCTCATCATAAAAACAAAAACTTTATCATCTTCTACTCCTGAGTTTATGGCTGCGCTATTCATTCAAAAGGATTTGCTCTGTTAAAAAGCTCCACGATGCTCTCAAATGCATGTGATTCCCGTATTAGCTTAGTACCAAATATCGCAGACTTCTTTCAAATGTCAAGGCTACCGGAGGCCCTCAGTGTGACAGTGAGCTGATTGTTGCAATAAGGTTTGTTTCCAAAATAGTGCAGCTCCTACCTGAGACATCGCCGCTGTTATTTTTAATTCTAGTGTACACGGCCTCTTTAGCCCGGCTTCCCTCAGACAAGTCTCCTGCATTCACAAAAGCACTCTGGTAGGCGGAGCCCTGCTTGATAGGATTAATGGCTTTGATTTAAACTCTAACTTTCATAACACGCCGTGACGAGATAATCTGAGCTAATTCTCCACCCTCATTACATTTGCCGGGGTTGTGTGTTAAAGGTGTTCCCGTGTTTGCCTAATTAATCAGCCGTGAAGAGTCCCTCGCCGCCTGCTTCGCCGCTGTGGGGAAGCGGAGAGGGAAACATGTATTTTTTTTGTTCCAACTTTTTCATTTTGTGTTTTACATCATGCGCAGAGTCCAAAGGGGAGAAAACGAGATGACGTGAGTCTTTGAAGTCGCGTTGAGGAACAATGGGCCAGCCTCAAAGAGCCGCCGTCTTAATATTTAAACAGGCTGATATGACTCACGGTTTAACCCTTGAGTTTTTTAATGAGCTACGCTTCATGCTCAAAGGTTAAATCACAGGACACATATAGCTTTGCGTGTCATAATGCGTCCTCATCCGAACATAGCGGTGTTTCATTCGCGCATGTTCTGGATCTCCTCCTCAATGACGGTAAAGGGACACAACACTGCACAAACTTGACAGTATATTTGGCATGACATGTGAACCACTTGCCCTTATCTCTCTGATGTACAGTCGCCCTAAACTTGCAGCGTGTAGGTCCTCAACTGTATCTAAGTAAGGGCTCGTCAAACAAGCCGTGACTCCGGGACGACGGCCGCCTCGGTTGCTCGCATACCATTCAGACTTCGGCTTCGGCTGGATCCCGCATACTTCACCATAGGACCAACGTGAATGTGGCCTTTGGGGGAAAAAAAAGGAAAAAAAGGCCGGGGCAGAGCAAACACGCACCGCCTGGGAAAGGACATCCAGAATGAGAGGGCTGTCTTCGGAGCACCAGCCTGAGCAAACACCCGGAGAAGGTCTTCATGGGCTTGGGGAGGGGCGGCTGGACACTGGGGTCTTATGGGGGTGCAAGGAAGATTCAATGGACCGATGCAACAGGGGTTCTTATTGGGAAGCGGTCATGGATGCAGTCAAAATGAGAAATGCTCCAAAAGTGACAAATATGGATGAAGAGGTCAAAATTTCCATTGTTGATTAATTCATTCAAAAATGTTTCTTTTTTTTTTTTCTTTTTTTTTTATAGCGGTAACTTAAACACTTGCATTTCAGGTACATCTCAACTATTTAAGAGTTGGTTGTCATCATGTCTTGTCTTTGTTTGAAACTCTTTGTCCAGTCAATCATGAGGCCAACTGCGGGACATAACAGCATCGTAAATAGCATGTCTAGTGTGAGTGAATGAAGCGGCCTGAAGTGGAGTGGGTGAGCGAGTGGGTGCCGGGGCTTTAGGGTCTTGTTTATCCGAATCGTGACGACTGTTCAGAGAGGCAGGATCACAGCCTCCACATCACAGTGAGCAGTGTTAGACCAGGGATTAGCCAACAGTCAGAGGCACCCAGCAAACGGCTCAGGACAGATGGACAACACACACAGGAGGGGCTACATCTCTGCAAAGGGGACTGTAAAACCATGATTTGTCTGTAGTTGTAGGAAGGTGCACTGTCCAAAATATGGCTGCATTATCCTCTGCATTTGAAGCATGCCTCAATGGCACCAGAGCAGTTTTTAACCTTTCTTCAGATCATCTTGACAACATCTGGACAACCTCTCTTAAAGTTCTCTTTAGTTGTACAGCATCCTTTAGATTGGAAGGGTAACTATAGAGCGACCAGAGAACATTGGAACTTTGCACAGAAAGGCTCCCAAAAGCTCATCACATTCTTGGAGGGAGATGGTTGATGCACTTCTTGCCACTAGAATGGTATTCAATGGGTTTTCAGACACCAATTACTCTACAATTATACATTAACAAAGAAATGTAGGAACATTTTAGGAAAACTTAATTCAGACCAATTCAACTAGATGTTTAAAATGTAAACAAACAGCTTCATGAAAAGTCATGGGGATGTCATTTTCTCCTGATCTCAACAACCACAAGTGGAGTGAAAATGGAGCAGAGCAACCGGAGGAGAGCCAGATCCACACAGGCCGTTTACCTATAATACCCTTTCTTTGGATCTAGATCTCAGAGCGAAACGCCACACCCATCTCACAGCCTCTTCAGTCCAGCCTCAGGGTGAAAACTACGGAGTCTTGATCAGTAACATCCATCCACCAAACTGTCTGGAAGCTGAACTCTCTCCTTTCCTCCCTCTGCGGGCAGCACGGTAGCACAGCTAGAAGTTCCCAGGTTCGATTCCCACCTGGACACAGGGCCTTTGTGAGTGGAGTCTGCATGTTCTCCCTGTGTCTACGCAAGTTCCTCCAGGTACTCTGGTTTCCCCTACAACTAAAAAACATGTACAAAAGGCCTGGATGAATGATGTGTGTGTGAATGCATGCTGGTGGTCAGTTGGTGCAGATGAATGCAGTTGCGACAGCATTTCGGTCAGTCTCCCCCAGGGGAAACTGAACACCACCGAATATGGAGTGAATGCATAATTGTCTCATGCAAAGCGCTTTGTGACTATGTCTGTGAAAGGCGCTATATTAATACAGTTCTTTTTCTTCTTCTGCTGCCCCCAGTGTGTGCATGTGTTTGATATTGCTCTGTTAAATAATGTATTTTACACCAATGGACTGAAAGATACAAAATTAAGATTAACAATAAAGCTGATTTAATTGAATAGAATTCTTTTAAAAGAATAATAACATGCCTCGCTCCACTGCTACCTGGGATTCCCACACACACTCTTCCATCCTGGTGCTAGGCTCAACCAGCTTACAACTTCCAAGACTTGACGAGATTGGGCATTCTCAAAATGGTATCAGAATCATCATCATCATTATAGATTTAGTGGAGCATGTATTTCCTGAACCCTCTGTAGGTATGATCAGTAGAGAGAGTGAGAAAAGGTACCATCGAGAACCATTCCAGCACAATAAAATCCTCAGTAATTCAGAAGCATTTGGGAGGCTGCCGGCTTCCCGCTCTGCCGCTCATTATGTCCCGGTGTCATTCTGCTCTGTTACACGGACCTCACCAGTGCGGAGGTGAAGTCCCGTCTGAGCTCCGAGCCAAACAGATGGTCCACTGCAGTTTAGGAGCGCTGCCTTTGACCAACAGCAGAGCCATGAGCTGCCAGCACAAAACACCCTCCTATCCCCCGGCAACAATGGGCCAAATGCGGGGCTAAGACAGTGCTCATTCACAGTGCAGCTGGCCCCCGTCCCGACAGGTCTCTCCACACATGCGCATGGGCAGAGGAGAGGAGCCACCGGCAGCGGCAGATCTTCACAGAGGGGTAAATCCTGCGGGCATTGTTGGCCCGTGTTTTGTTGTAGCACCTGTTTGTCATCTCGGCGCTTTGATCGGGCCCCTGTGCTGTTTTGGGAGAGGGAGATTGTTTGTGGCAGTTCGCAGGTTGCACTGGTCTCCACTGCGTCATGTGTGGTTGGAATAACAGCATAAATACCAGCTGTGACATGGGTGTTAGATGTGTTTGCTAATACCGCACACTGTTTTATCTGCATCACTTTCTAAATTATGCATAAGGCCACTTTTTTTTTTTAGCTTTTTGTTCCCTCATCAAAAACCTACCTGCAGTGTTTTGCTTCGTTTGTGCCTGCTGTCGTAATGCTTTTGCTTCGTAAAACAAACATAGTGAACTGTTGGATAAATAGGCACTTGGTCTGTACTTTAAATGTTGTCTCAAGAAAATGTTGCTCCTGCTGTCGCCATGGTGTGAACAGTGTTGGATCATATAAACCGAGCTGGGTGGGAAAGAAAAATACTCTGCGGGTAAAAGTATATGCGCATAAACTTGAATTTTCATCTAAATTTATTAAGGTATGAAATTGCCCAACCAACCAGTGAGAGATACAAAGGCATATATCTTCATTCGAACCGCCCCAGTATATTTTAAATGCACCCAAGAACAAGGGTACGGCTCAGGGATGCATGAGAGAGATTGGGCAAATATTGAATCATTCCATTAAAATTCACTGTGAACAGAGCACAAGCCTCCGAGGGCATGTATGTGTTAAACCCGCTGTTCCCCCCTCACATTTTAATAATTATTTCTTCTGGGCAGAAAAAGAAAAAAAAACTCAGAAGTGAGGGGTAAAGCAAAGATTTAATTTCAACTGTTTCTGCCTATGCAACACTCGCCCACAACAGTGAAACAGGCCCCATTTCAAACAAGGGAAAGACATCACTCATCGCAGCACACATAATCCAGTCTTTTTACCATTTACCAACCGACAACAGAGACAAATAATGTCCATGTGCTTCCAGATCGTTTCAGTAAGTTGGCTTGATGTTTATGATGTAGCCAAGTCAACAATCCAATTAAAAGAGCGTATGGTATTTTTGTGTCCAAAGGATGGGATCTCATTTGGACTCAAAAATACCATACGCTCTTACTCTGTGGGTCCGTGCTACTGTAGGTTAAAGCTCGTGCCTATTTTGAAAATTTCAGTTCACTTTATTTTCAATTCTACCACATGTAAAGCCCATACAGAGAGTTGTGACCAATCCCTTCACAGGGATGAGTTTATAAGCTACTTTCACAACTTGCGCGGCCATTTTTCAGTGTCACTGCCACAGAAATGCTAACAAACTAGCCTGCAATCTCATGAAATTGATACAAATGCTCAGTAAGTCTTTTGACAAATAACTGAGAAAAACAATGGATGACAAAAAAATAAAATTGCTCCATGTATAGAGCCTTTAACTGTGAATAAGAAGCACTGTAGGATCAAAATGCACTATAGGGGGCAGCAGAAGGAGGGAAGAGGAGTGTGTGTCCAGCTTCCTTTATTTTAAAAAGCTTTCCTTCAGTCAATTGGACCTGGGCCTATATTGAGACTCCGCAGTCTTCTCCCTGGTTGTAGGACGGAAGAGGATGGGGTCTTCATTCATTAAGAAAAGTTGATTGAATCAGGACTGTCATATCATTCTTGTCATTTCTCCATAACCACAAGCCTCCAAAAAAACAGCACCGTATGTCAAGAGATCAGTGTGCAGTTGAGCCCCAAGCTGCAATACCGATGAGTTGCAATGCCTAAACTTCAAGTTTTAAAACTGTCAAAACTTCTGGTGTTAACATGTATACTGAAAATGATTTATGTCTTACAGTAGAACTTCCTTAGACCTACTGTCTCCTTATGTCACTATGTACTGACACACATCCGGATATCTTCCCAAGTGAAGTGTCCCACTTCACTTGGCCAGGCCTGTTAAAGTTAATAGCCCTCCTCCTCTATACAGAAGCTCAGGGGCCCAGACAGGCCAACGCCAATAAAAACCCAAATTATATCAGTGCAAAAGAGCCACGAAGGAGCCATTTTCTTATTGGCTGCAGCATTCCTCAGTTTAGGACCAGCAGTCGGGTGGGGTGCCTCTAGTATGACGGGGACGTTTTTGAGAGTTGAGTTTTTTCTAACGGGGTGAAAAGTGTCTTGGCAGGGCTGATGTCCCCTTCACCCCGCGTCCACGTCTGAAGCTGGCAGCCATTATTAGACTGGTGGCTGGAGACTTGCCCGCAGTAATACACTGAGCTAAATGTGTTAAAGCTAGTGGAACGTGGCCTTAAGCTAAAGCGCTGGAGTCATGGAAAGTGTCACAGAGTAAGAGTTTTAAGACTGCATTTTTGCGACTGTGGCATGGTGAGGGTTAATTTGAGATTCTGGTACTTTAGCCGGTTGTCAACAATGCCACGACAGGAATTTCACCTAAAGAATGAACATAGCACTTGATGTAATAAGTCTAGGGGCCAGATCTTGTGACTGGCGCAGTCCGTGCGCAACTCTAAACGCAATGTGGTGCACGCGCGATCTTGCATGTGACGTAGGTTTTGCGCTAAAGGCTGCGCTACTAGGGAGAGGGCATTATTTAAGAAAAAGAGGCCGACAGAGGCGTGGTTCATTACAAGCAGCACAAATGAAAACAAAAGCGAAATTGCCTTGAAAAGTCTGTTTGAGCATCGGTTACGCACGGGCTTACTTTGATAGATTAACGCGTGCACCCCTAACACCAAAACAACAACAGTTCCATAAATAAACCACACATGCCTAAGTGTCACAACACCACGTCCAATCTGCGTTTTAAGGAGACATTTCCATTGTGTGTCAGTCTTTACCTCCTGATGATGCTCCTTGTGTAGCCACAGCTCAGTCCAAAAGAAAGAAGCGGATTTTACCCACCGCCTTCCGCAGGTTTGGGGAAAGCATGGTGAGGGGGCGGCACCACAACATCACAATGCGAGTCTGTCCCCCCTCCTGTCCTGCCCACTTTTTGCGCCAGGTATGACACTGAAGATTGCAAGGAGCACCACCCGTCTGCGTACTCGTCTTCTCTACAGCCTGCGCTATGAACCACAAGATCTGGCCCTTGATCTCACGGCGCACAGGTAAGCACATGGAAGTAAATGACAGGCAATGTTCCATTCATGTAACAAGTTTGATTTGTACAATCTATAAGTTAGCAATTCATCGTTCACTCAGTGGCATTTTGTTTGATCAGCACTAGTAGAATACCTTTTTCAGTAAAAACAGAGTTTTTATCTTTATTTGAACATAAGACCAGTTCAAAAGGGTAGCTGATCCAGTCCACATCTGGGTATAATCCGAGAAAACAAAACCCAAAAAGACAGGGCAGCAGCTGGTGAAGACTCCTAGTGACCAGCACCAGGACGTAGCAGCCTGAATATAGACAATATATCAATTAGAACTACATTAATAAATGGACTACGCTAAACTTGTTTGATCTGCTAAGAAAGCAGGAGAACAAAGACTTAGATCAATGGACACACGACACAAGGAGCACGAACACTGTCAAAACATTGCAGTATGAATAGGCTAATTGTTTGGAGAAAACTAGCACAACTAATAGCGGCAGCCCAGACTTCCAAGCCACAAATTGGAGGCAGCACGGAGGACAACATTCAGCGCACCAGGAGGCGCAGGCATGCCAACGCTAAATCACTACATTAATATTTTATTTTAAAGGGTAAAAAGGCCATGATTTACAGGCTAAAGCTTACCTGCGCAGCCATAGCGCAGTGTGCCATAGCGCAGGAAGACTGGGAGGGGCGGAGTGAAGGGGTCAGAGGGAGAGGGGGAGGTAAAGGGGCTTTTAATGGGGAAACGATGTCTTTATTGATGAATAGAACAAGACTATTCACATGATGCATTTCAGGGAACAAAGTGCAGCCTGCAGTCACACGACATTCATTTTTTCTGAGGAGATCTTTTCCAAATTCCTCCCAAGTGACCAATCTTCTCAAGGGAGCACCCAGCTATATGACAATGATTTCGCCCACTTGTGTCTGGTATTACCATGCTGAACTGCCTTAAAATATTGTATGTGCGCATGTTTATAGGTTCTTGTGATGACGTTTTTCTTCCTTCTTAATCTTTTCCCCAATAGATAGGGCTATTTCCAGCAAGAATAACGAAACCAACCTGTTTAGATCTTTGTACTGTAACATGAACTTGAACATAAACATGAACTCATGAACCACAATCCTACTTACTTGACATTTGCACAGCACAAACAAAATATATTTTCTTATAGTTCTGTTTGCGCCACATACTAATTTAAGAGCTTTATAAAAAGACCTTTTTTTTTTCTTTTTCTTTTTTTACAGTTGTACCCACCTGGAAAACAGTGGCTCCAGCTCCACGTTTCCATTTTCGGGCAGATTTCACATTGGCCAGAGCCTATAGGACCACGGGAGGGATATTGGTGTTTTCATCGGGAGCAATGTGGAAATATTGTCTTAGTCCAAGTATAGTTTCCAGCGCAGCCACTCAAATGAAATAACAACAAAATAAACGCATCAGTCCCCACAGTAGGAAGGACAGAAGTGTGTTTATTGTGTCTCAGTCTTACATAATGCTAATACAATGTAAGTGCGAACATGCGTGAAACCCCCTCTCTCTCCAGTTTTCTTTGTCGCACAGGTGGTTTTAGTAATAAGATATTGGTGGGCTGAATACTGCAGTGGACAGATGTTTATCACCACTGACTGAGTGAAAAAGGCAACAACAACAACAACAACAACAAAAGTTTTAGTAAAGTGGATTGAATTATTATGCTGATTGGTGGTTGTTTGGTCTCAGAATGGCAGTCATGTCTGGTACAAAGTGTCTCAGTTGGAGTTGGAGAAAGGCAGGAACAGTGTCTTATGTCTCTCGTGCATAAATAAAAGCTTAGAGAAGCTGCCGTGCTCCAGATCGGGGCACTATGCTGTCTGCCAGGGAGAGTAAATATTTAGGGTCACCTGTCGCACAGTGCAAAAGGAAAGCAGGACTCTCACCAGTGCTGGAGACATGTTTGTGTTACCGACTAAAGCAGGCAGTCCTTGTGAGAGCTGAGAGAGGGTCAGTCTATGTCCAAACACGACGTGAAAATTGATGAGGGGATAATTCTCAAATTGTATGCACTTTCACTGTTGTATGCCCTTTTTTTGACACATCTGTCTCTGGAGACAAAGCAAGTTGTCAGGAGCAGCTGGCAACTACAGCCTGAGAACCACTCCCCTGATATTCAAGAGTCCAAAAGTACATGGCTGTGTCTCATTGATACAGGGATTTCTAAACCTTACAAAAATATAAAATAATTGTTTATGTAACTTTTTATGCAGGAAAAAACAGCAGCTATGTAGCATGGCATCTTTGCTTTCCATCACAGCGGCCTGTAGGACGCTCTACGATCAATTGTTTTTAGGGTTTCTGGTAGGTTTTATCTGCTGAATGTATGTGTGGAGATGGTTCCATGAGCAGAGAGAACAAGAAACACACAGAGGCCATCATACTTGAGGCCACCGTGATGGAAAGGAAAGGTGCCATGCTATCCACTAGGGCTGCAGCTAACGATTATTTTGATAATCGATTTATCTACCGATTATTTTCAAGATTAATCGATTAATCGCTTGGCTGTGAAAGGTGTATGGAAATTGTATTTTTTCCATTTTTTGACCACATAAAGCTAAAGTGGCGCCGCTTGAGGACATGTTGATGGAGTAAACTTAAAGTAAACATTTGTAGGAGGCTCTTTGTGCTAATTCTGCTTTCTGATTGGACGAGGCAAAGACAGATATTTATGAAATTTACAATGTACAAAACACTGCAGACCCTCACTTTAAAAATTAAGTAGGTTTTCATCCAAAATACATAATTGTCATGTCATTTTTGCTCTATTTTAGTCTGTGTTCACTAGAAAACGATTAATCGATTACTGAAATAGTTGACAACTATTTTAGTAATCGATTAGTTGTCGATTAATCGATTAGTTGTTTCAGCCCTACTATCCACCTATTCGGCCGCTGGGTCACTAAAAGGTGAGCAACTTTTTTAATAATAATAATGCACCTTTAAATGTGTTTCTTCTACTGCTGAAGAGCACCAATCTGTACAAAGTGCACTCTGCAAGTTTAAAGCAGAGGGCACAGCTCCAACACTGGAGATGTTCTGCACACAAATTGCATTTGTCATGGCACCATAGAATTATTTGTATGAAAAATGAAGGCTTGCATTCTAGTTTTAATAGTATCAACCAAAATTTTCAATGCCCAAGGTGATAAAGACACGGACATGATTATATGTTAGAAAATGTGCAATATTACTGCTGGGGTGCCCAAAACACATTTAAAAGCCACCATTATGCATCATATGTCAAAAATAACATCACATGTAATTGTTGTTTTCTCACTCTTGGATTAAACTTTGTATTGTGAGAAAAAGAACATTGACACAACTGTATCAATAGTTCTGTCTTCCTGTAACCATCATGTCCCTTCACCCTTAAGTCTTAAACACTGGTGGCTGTATTTAGCACTGACAGGACAGAAGCCAGTGGGACACACCTGGGACTGTTTGTTTAATGGCACCTATCACCTTGTCTCACGGTCCCGGGACAGTGTGTGACGGGACGCAGACGTGCCCCCTGTGTGGAAGTTGTGGCATGAAGGGCACACCACATAAATCCCTGCCTCGCTCTTCATATAAACAGTTCTTAAACGCGACACAGACAACTAAGGTTGGGTCTATTCACTGCCACTGTGACCCTGGGCCTGATACAGTACAAGTACCACCTTTTTGTCCTCTTCATGGCTCGAACCTGCAAGATTTGCATTCTATTATAAAAGCAAAGGTAAGCCAGTGTAAGTATGGCATGTAAAAGTCCTTTTGCTTCGTTAGTGTACTTTATCTAGACCTCATTGCATGCAAGTTGCCATGGTGACTTACAAAAGCACAATGCAAATGTTTTATCTGTCTATAGAGTGACAATCATCATCAAACATAAGACCAAAACTACATTCTATACGTTGTTTTTTGGCATCACATAATTATTTCTATATACAGTATATCATTTAAACCGCCACAAAAAAAGACTATGAGGATGCTCTGATGGAAACGCTTAAACCACCAAGATAGAATAAATCTATGTCTTTTCCTTGCACTGACATTATTTTTAGTCATACAATGTCCAATATAAATGTCGAGGTGCCCAAAAGCAGGTTTATAAGCCACAATTATTTATAGTTAGGTCCACTTTAAACTTGACTTTCTCACCTTTAAACCACCTGCACACTGGCTTCACCCACTGCACTCCTATAAGACATAAACAGCCTCCTCTTATTACTCCGCTATACTACACATACTGTACATACTGCAGACGGCTATCTATATGAGCCATAAATCCCACAGCACTGCACTGAGATTCACAATAAATCACGCATACAGTGTATCCACAGAAAGAGGTCAAGTTTGCAAAAGTGGAACAGGGGCACGAAAAGTTGCACAGAGGTGAATAAACTCCTAATGCGAACAACAAGTACTGATACACACTGCTGCTCTTGATACTACTGCAAAATTGACTACATCAGAAAGGTATTTTTTAAAGTGTATGCAAAAATACCTTGAATTTAAATGTGCGGCTTTAATATGTACAGAGGAACATTTACTGCAACAAACGTGAATGCAACAGGCTTGAGTGTTGGCCTATCTAGTTGCGCTCTATCTATCTATACCTCTTGATATATTGGGCACATTTACGTGGGAAGGTGGAGACTTTCTGCCAGAAAGGGGCGACTGTGAGTGTAAAATAAGGTTTGTGTGTTTTTGGGAGCGACTCAACACTGGAGCCTTTTAGAGTGGAGCTGAAAGAGCCTCAGAGAGCAGCGACGAAAGGAAAACTAGCTGGAGACATGCAGGAGACAGGGGGTAAGTGTAGCCTCATGTGTGTGGCCTATGCATCGGGCTGCACACTGTAAAACAAAACACTGTGTCGTACAGGGCAGGTACCTGGGAAAGAAAACTAAATGTCTGTGTATAATAAGGAGAAGAAAAATGCCCCAAATTGGACAATTGAATGCAAATAAATCAAAAATGTCACATACATTTTGATTAACAAAGAGTAAATAAAAGTCTAACTCAAGGTGAGGATGTAATCATACGAGACTATAACTATAACTCTATCTAGCTAACCGCTGTACTACCGTGGCTTTAAGTGTAATAATTTCACTTGATTAAAACCTCCAAACCTAACATTTTATTGTGAGAATGGGCCAAATGTTACACAGTGAGGCTCCACATTGTGAGACCCCGTCATTTAGAGCAACCCTTTTATGTGAGTGTAACTAACTGGTATAGTTTTACAGTGCTTTCATTCATAAAGACTTTCACCCAGTGAGGAGAGAAGCAGCCATGACCCCATGACCTTATCGTCTTGCATTTTACAAGAGCATAGGACAAGCTCTGTCCTCAACATGGAGGTAAACTGCAGGGTTAAAGCCGGTTTGTTGAAGTGTGGGCGAGAAATTGTGTATATGAGCGGTATATAAGACGCTTATATGCTGCGGCAGATGTTACCTGGTGCTTCTCTGGACAAAACATCATGTATAGTACAATAACACTATGGGCCATATGCTCTGCTCAAATATATATGTTGATATTATAAATGCTCAGAGTTGTTGCACCACTCTCACTGTCTGCTATCATCCCAGATTATGTGCTCAGTAAAGTGGTGACTATTGTCGTGGAAAGCCATCCTAGAGACGAACAATTGAATATACAGAGATTTCCTTCTTAAAGGTACACATTTTGGACTATACTGAAATATACTACAAAACAAAACATGCTCCTAATGTCCAGCTCAACACAGAAAATGCTAGTGAAAGTGCAGTTGTGGTGAATAGGTCTGGGCTCATTCTACTCATTAGGACATTGCTGGAACATGTAGGGGGAGGAAAATAATATAATATAACATAATTTCAAGTCCCTTTAACCATACACTGTTATCGAGAGTGAAATAAGTATGTTCAGTCCCCAACAACTGTGATCTCCAATAATGATTTTGGCCCAAAACCTCTTCTATAAAACCTAGAAAATGGCGTTAACCAGCTTGTAGCAGTGTAGAATACTTTTCATGAGTACTTGTATGACTTATGCAGCTGTGATAAGCACAGTACTCTCCCCTCTAATAGTGAGTGAGAGACACATATGGCCATACATTTTTCATGACCCTGATGGGGCCGCGGTATAATTTAGCTGGTCCACACGTTTCCCTCTGATTGGTCTAAAGCGCGCCGGGGTGCACTGTGTCGATGTCAGCAGCTTCTCAATGAGAGCGAGGGAGATTGGCGGCTCTGAAGATGATTAGTTTAAGGAGGTGTGAAGTTTGTGGCTGGGTTTTGGCAAATGAGGAGAGAAAAACGGATTGACGTCAATGGACTGAGACAGCAGCATGACTTGACTAACAGACGATTCACCGTTTGAGGAAGAGAAGTTATAAAGAGTGACACAGAGCATTAAACCTCCAGATGAAGCCTGTGCGATAACTACCATGGGCTGTCATGTTTTTGCAATATCTGTACATGCACAAGCAATAAGAAATGTATTGTATTTTATTCTTTTGACATCCTTCCTTACAGTTATTCATGTATTTAAGTCCACCCTCTCATCTCTGCACCCGTACCCATATACAGTCCTTGAAAACTGAACCAAGCCTGTTCTCTCTGCTATGTTTTACTCTCTGGAAACACACTCTATAATTTTCTCTAAGCCTGCCGAGCCTCTATTTTTTTTCCAACCACTAATTAATTATAATTCAGCACAGTGTGATGCAGTCAGGCTGAAGGAATGCCTCGAGCATGGAGCCGCAGAGTCGACTCCGGGCCGAGGAGGGACAAGGGAAGGTCTAGGGAGGGTCTGCGATGCGGGCCTCGATCATGGAGGGACTTTAGTCTCAATCAGGAACTGCAAGTGGCTGGAGAGGTGCACCACACAATACTGCAGGAAAATCATGAGCTAAAGTTTTACATTGAAGCCAGTGGAAGCCTGTTTAGTTTTAGTCTTCGTCACATTTTGTTTATTACTATATGTGATAGTTTTAGTACAGTTTTAGTCGACAAAAACAAATGTTTTGGGGTTTTTTTAGTAATGAAAAATAATAAAAAATATTAGTATTTCAACTAATTAATTTAGGGAGATAAGTGTTGGAACTTAGGCTCAAGGTTGACAGGATGTATGAAGCTTTTGACAGACAGGTTACACACACACGCACAATAGGCAGAAGTGTCATCATTGTGAACAGGGCTTTTACCTGTTGCAGCCGCTCTCCTCATCCTTTGATCATCGCTTCGAGGTTGTTTATTAACAGTACGCCATCTCCAAATTCATTCATCAACATGTTTTTCTGCATTCATACTGTTTAGTTTATTGGTTTATTTGGTAGGGACAGTGCGTGTTAATGAACAAGCCACATCAGATTGTAGCCTTGGGCTAAATTTCCATCCAATGTCCCCCATGTGCACTCTCAATCACACTCTCATTCATCCTGGCCTATTGTACATGTTTTTAGAAAGAGGAGAAAGGGGAAACCGGAGAACATGCAAACTCTACACAGAAAGGCCCTGTCTCTGGTGGGAATCGAACCCGGACCTTCTTGCTGTGAAGCAGGAGCGCTAACCGCTGAGAAAAGATGGTCTTAGTGACAGCGCTGTCAGTTGTGCATGCAGACTGGACTCAGACTGTAGCGCGGGGAGAACGAGGGTGCAGTGTGTGAGTCCATGTGACTTTCAGACGGCACCTCTCTGTCATGTGTAGTGGGTCAGTCCTCTCCGAGCTCAAGCCCTCATTGTGAAGTCTAACAAACCACTTTCTATTACGTTCCTCTCGTCAATGCCGTTTTGCCACATATTAGTCGCCAAAGAGCTATTTTTAGCTCGTCACCGTTATGTTCTTGTCTTTTCAAAATTTTGAAAAAGGATTCAAAAAGATGCAAACATAGTATGGCAAAATTATAAAGGGGTTGCAATATTTGTAGATGCAAAAACTCTTCAACTTCATCGATGAAGCTCATACTTTTATACCGATACTGGTGTCGGATACCTCATATCATCCATGTTTGAAATGTCAGGGGATGCATTTCTTGGCAGGCGCCGCGTTCATATCATCCTGGTAGAAAGTGCCGAGCTATCCTGTTTAAATGGAAAGGGGATGATATGAGATCAACTAGCAGGTGTCAAACTCATGCCATCCTGGTTTTAATGTCCAGGGGATGCATATAGAGATGCAACATCTAGTTTGCACGGACCACTCACTTTATCACATGCAAAACTGCAGATAACAAATTATCAACAAGCCGACTTGTATGGAAGTCTCTTAGTATCAGCTGGCATGGTTAGATACTCAAACATCAGGTATCTCTAGTGGAAACTAGC
Source organism: Gobius niger (assembly GCF_951799975.1). Lineage (NCBI taxonomy): Eukaryota > Metazoa > Chordata > Actinopteri > Gobiiformes > Gobiidae > Gobius > Gobius niger. Next base: position 16,705,816 of record NC_136867.1, read on the forward strand.
TGTCTAGTAGTTTACTGAAGTCTTGTGTTTGTCCTTACTTTCAAAGTGTCCTCTGACTGCCAAAAAAATGTCTGACTTTGCATTTCACTCTATTGCACATGAAAGATAAGCTCTACACTTCTTTTTATTACAGACCTGCATATAGAAAATCCCAGCATTAATTTTGTGCAAACGCTGCAAAAAATGCTTTCTCTGCTCTCTCATCTTTGGTTTGTTATGTTCCAGTGTTTACCACAAAACATAAAAGAGACACATTTTAAATTACAAAGTTACACTGAACTGTAGTCTGTCATTTTCAAAGAATAGTTCTGATCCTTTTAGCTATTACTTTCCATGTTGGACATTTTGTGGTGCTGTTTGTCATGCGAGTGTCCTCCTCGTCCATAAAACTGGTGGGTGGTCTTTTCCATCAGACTGTCTCATTGTCATCACTACATCATCGGTATTCCTGCATTTAAACCGTGGCACTTTGAAGCTTTTTCCGTAGCACAACAAGCAGACAAGCAAAATGCCATAGTTCAAACCATTCATTTAATCTGAGCCAGGATCTTGATCAGGAAAAAGATCAATCCTGGAAATTCACTTCGACAAAAGGGGCAATGCCAACTTTACCAGGATGACGACTTGCTGCTGCACCACCAGGCGCCCTCATGCTGTGGCTTGAAAACCACTGTATTAGAAGGTGATTTATGAACACTACAAATGTGTTCCCCCAAACTTTCCCTTTTAAACTAGATACTTTCCCACCACCGGCGTTGACCGTAGTGTGCTAAAGCTTCACACACTATTTATCATTGTTGACTGGGCTGCGGAGGAAGACCAGATCCAAATCTATGGACCCAAACCATAGTTAACTTTGGTCTCGACGCCACAGAGTATAAATGAGGCAGAAGATTCGGCAAACTGTGTCGTGGTTTAATGAGAAGTTTGTAGAGGATGGATTTGTAATGGATGCTTCTCTGTATAGAATCAGTTCCCAGTATATCTATATTTTTTATTCATTAATATAAAGGTTTGAAGCAAAAGCCAACACAACTAACAGGTTATGTTTTTAAGTGTCCTGAGACTGAGACCAACCCTACCACTTACTCGATTCTTCTAAAAGCTCATTAAACACTTTGAAATGAATGTTAAGTGAAAGGCCTGACAAAGAGGACCGTCACCCACTTCAGCAGTGAGTGAGGGGCGAAGGACATGAGTGCAGCCATTTGGATAGAGGCACAGACAAATAAGTGAGATTTCTTTTTTTCTTTTTGAATGGACAAACTTTGATGGAACTTTTATTGTCCCACTTCAGTGATTCCCCCTTTATTTCCCTCAATCTTTTAGTTGTTTTTCAAAATTGACGAGGGCGTTGAGTTGTGAGTTCACAAACAGCTGCAAGAATTCAGCTTAGAAAAGGGGTGAAGAAGAATGGGAGAGACGTGTAGCAGATTGTGGGAGCCAGGACTCAATTCGTATTATGGTTTATTTTTCATGAAAATATCTCCTAAATTTAGCGCATGGATTGACATAATTGACTCTGTGCGTAACTTCAAATCATAACAGCGCCGCCCAAAAAGGGACTTCCTGTTTCGATCCAGCACACCAAAATAAAAGCTCAATCTTATTCAATGAACTGTTGAACATTAGTTCAACAGTTCATTTGTTCAACTTTCTTTCTGCCTAACTATCAACAGACAAAGCACTTATAATGTGTGTATTTAATTATATCCTTGTAATGTTGCAAGTACCTGCTGAACTAATCAATGAGACGAGCTGTGTGCTTTTATCTTGGTGTGCTGGATCGAAACAGGAAGTCACTTCTTGGACGGAGTTGTTATGATTCCAATTTGTTTGTTAAGTGTGACGTCACGACTTCCATTTCTGGGTACAAGCGAGAAAAAAAACAAAAAAACTCCAACAACCATCAATATTTCTGAAACTCAACGGCGAGTTACCGAACCAACTTATTTCTCAGACTCATTAGACAAAAATGACGCACTTACTGCTAAAAACGTTACGTGTTTACTAAAGTCACTACTTCCGGGGTTAGCGTAGCTGCTGCGCCGTTAGCATTTTTCTCTGCTAACCCGGATGTTCCGATTTTGGTAAATATTACTTTTATAGCAGTAGGTACAGACTTTTGGCTAATGGGTCTGATAAATAAGTATGTTCAGTAACTCTCCGTTGAGTTTCAGAAATATTGATTGTGGTATTAAAGACTTTTTTGTAGTTTCTCGCACATCTCGGGACCCGGAAGTAGAGCTGTGACGTCACCACTTAACAAACGTACAGACTGCAGAAGTGATTTGATTCAAATGTTTGACTCTTTTTTATGCTTTACGGATACCACATCACAACATACACATTTTGTATTTCATGTTATGTCACAGCGCAAAGATTCTTTAAATGTGTCTGTTCCAAAGTCACAGACGAGAATTGCCTTTCCCAGTCTGACCTGAGCTGCTGCACCATTTTGCAATGTTTGGACGATTGTGAAAATTACAAACTGTACTGCACAAACCCCAATGTATTTCAAGTCTTAAATATAATCTCCCGTTGGTCACAGAGAGGCTGTTGTGCGTCTGGCGTCTATTTTCCACGGTCCACTCTGGGCCGCAGAAACAGTGGGATGGGTACGGCCGTGTGTTTTCGGTTGGACATTTTACCGTAAAGATCCGAAAAAGATGCCCGTACGGCCCCTGCGAACCAGAATAACAGGGCCCCGGCCGCACTCAAACACATGGTTTCGCGTCCTGAGTGAGGGCTGTATACTTTACCATTAAGCCCAGGCCATTTCAGGGGATGGCAGCTGCAAGCGAGCCCGACCACAGCGCAGTGAGGCTTGTTTGCTGAGCCCAGTTTAGGAGTGTCTACGGGACGTCCCGCTGGGCCCCAGGGGCGGAATAACTGCAGTCCTGTCGCATTACTGTTCAACCCCACAAACCCGCTGCCGTTGGTGCCTTTTAAATGAAACCGCGGAGTAAACAAGGCTGTGTGAGGAGGAGAGGCTTGTTTGAAGTGCTTTTAGAAATAACGCGCCCAATATCAACTTTTTGGAGCTTTTAATGTTTCGCTTCCTCTATTCTTTACCCAGAGTGGTTTACAAAAGAAAGGTTTGCAAAGCCTCAGCCCTGCATACGACAACCCCATCATTAAAAGTGCTTACCATCACTTTTTATATTGATCAACTTTCCCGTAAAATACCTGGTTTTATTCTGTTAGTTTATTCTCGTGGAACAACTGGAAGTGAGCACTGTTGTTAAAGTCAGGATTTCAGGTCAAACGTTCCCAGCACATTTCCGACGCCAGGCTGTTAAAACTCTCAATTATCCTCCGCTCTGTCCAGTTTAACGTGGGTCTGTGTCAGACGCCATCCAACGGGAACGCTATTTTAACTGTTTAATTTGCACGTATCTCACAACACATCCTCGCTCCCCCCCCCTCCCTGTGTTTTTATAGATAAAAATACACGCCCAGTCAGTGCAGTAAACTGGAGTTTTATTGGGGCATAAAACTACTTTCCATCAACACCACACTGCTGTTCCCGCTGCTGCCGTACACAGAGCCATTTAGAGACTTTATATTGAAATACTTTGGCTCCAGAGGAATTTGTCCATCACGAAACTCAGCCAGCGGTCTCATTGTTTGGCTGTTGCTCACCGCGGTAATGGTTTAAGGTTGTCACATTCATCCTTTAAGAGTCCGTCGCACCGCTTAGCCACTTGAGCCGGACACAGTGTGGAAATAATAATAATATGACGCACAATGTTATTTGACCAGGGAAGTCCCACTTTGGATACAGTTAAAGTGATAGTCTGGAAGTGTACATGTTTTACAAATGTTGTAAAATGCGCTAAATGAACCACCTGGTCTTGCATTTTGATGTAAAGTAAGTTTTTTTGTAAGGTCCATTCTTCCCAGATCTCAGCAACTAATCAGAGTCTAGTATCCTCCCATGTTGGCCAATGAGACAAGCTTTTCCTGTGAACCAGCCTGTCAGGTCCAATCAGGAGGCAGGGGGAGGAGCTTGATCATGAACTTTTGACAATCCTGTTCCTGCTCTCATTCATTTTGCAAACAAGGATGGCTTTCTGATTAAAGAGGGGAGGAATTTGATTGTTATACTTTTAAATTTCACTCTACACTGTGTTCCAAATTATTATGCAAATGACATTTTTCTAAGATTTTCTAAATTGTCAACTCAAATGAGAGTCAGCATAATTTTCAAGTCTTTAACTGGTAGAGGATCATTTAAATGTGGTGGAAAAACTCTCCTAGTGACAACAGTATTTTTTTTCAAAAATAAATATAGTAAAAACCTCAAAATCCACTGTTCCAACTTATTATGCAACTCATCGTTTCCATACATTTTAAAGCTTGTAATTAACTGAAAATGGTCATTTGTTGAATTTGCAGCATTAGGAGGTCATATTTACTGAAATCAAAAGCTATTTCAATCAAAAAAATATTAACAGGTCAAGTTATATTTTACCAAAGGAGCCCTTGTGTGACAGCAGCTTCAAACTTCTTAAATCCATTAAACTTGTGAGTTTTTGTAGAGTTTCTGCTTGGATTTCTTTGCAGGATGTCAGAATAGCCTCCCAGAGCTGCCGTTTGGATGAAAACTGCCTCCCACCCTCATGGAAGTCTTTTTTTGTTGAGGCTTCAAAGGTTCTCAATAGGGTTGAGGTCAGGAAAGGAGGGGGTCCACATCATGAGTTTCTCTCCTTTTATGCCCATAGCAGCCAGTGATGCAGAGGTTTTCTTTACAGTATGACATGGTGCGTTGTCATGCATGAAGAGGATTTTTTTAGGGAAAGCATGGCTCTTCATTTTGTAGCATGGAAGACAGTGGTCAGTCAGAAACCACATATTTTTCAAAGGTCATTTTTACACCTTCAGGGAGCCTAAAAGGGCCTAAAGGGGCCGACCAGCTCTCTCCCTTATGATTTTGGTCCAAAACATGACTCCGCCACCTCCTTACTGACGTCACAGCCTTGTTGGGACATTGTGGCCATTCACCAACCATCCACTACTCCACTGATCTGACCATCCAGGGTTACACGGAGCTCATCAGTGAACAAGACTGTTTGAAAATGAGTCTTCATGTATTTCTGAGCCCATTACAGCCGTTTCTGTTCATGAACATTCAATTAACAGTTTAGGGGAGGCCCGGATAGAAGGTTTATGCACAACTGTAGCCTCTGGAGGGTCCTACACCTTCATGTTCGGGAGACTCCAGAGGCACCAGCAGCTTCAAATACCTGCATGCTGCTTTGTAGCATCTGTTTTCTTAATCTGATGTGTTTGTCTGGCAGAAACCGTCCATATTGTGCCATTATCTGCACAAACCGGAGTGTGCTCTGAATCATCCACAAATCTCTTATCAGTATAATGATTATGCTTAATCTTTCATGAAATATCGAAGGTTTTCATACCTAGACCAAGGCATTCAACTATTTCACGCTTTTCATCAGAAAGACCCTTTTTCTTTCCCATATTGCTTGAAAATGATGATCTGCATAATAAAGTGGAACACCCTTTTTCAGTAGTTTTTCCCTTAACTGGGCTTAACCTGAAAACGAATTATCCCAGGTCTCTGAGATTAATGTCAGTGATTCATAGAGCCCCGAGACACGATACCATCCATGAGTTTCAGTATTATTGTTTTTTTTTTACCTTTTTGACACAAAAATCCAATTTGCATAATAATTTGGAATGCAGTGTATCTCTCCTCACTTTGCAAACTTGCAGAGTATCACTTTAAGGGGAAAAAATAAAATATAGTATGTAATGCACCGTAACACAGCAGCACCCTCGACTGTATGTAAACAACTCTCTTTACAGATGGGAAAGGTGCAGAGAAGGAAGAAAACTGGCAAGGAAACAATGCACTAAACGCATGTCGCTCCAGGCAAATCAAGGTGCGGTGTTTTACAGGAAAGATTACAGCAGCTAAAAATAGACAGGTCTGAGGTGTGATTGCTAAAAGTGGATTATGTGGGAACAAGCCAAAGACTGCTCCCAATACAACATTTCATCGGAGTTTGACCTTTAACTGACAACTTAAGGGCTGTGATGAGTGAGTGTAGGACTGGGAAACAGCTGCAAGAATGCGGCGCGAAAATATGCAGCGTCTCATGAAAGCCGTGCACATACAATAAAAAATGTATGATTTAAAGGCAAACTGTGTAACATTTGGACAACACAAAACATGCTCCGAATGACCAAAGTTGTTCAGAGCTTGGATTTAGATGAGGACCTGTTTAAATCTCATATTCTGCTGCCTTTAGTCCACATCTCCATCGGGACGAGCAGGATAAAAAAATGCAAAACTTTTTTTCTCAAAACAAATGCAGTAAGTGTTTTACTTGTAATCTAGTTATGCTGTAGTTCTGTCATTAACCAAATCGATTTGTGAAGAGAAGTGATTCTTTCCACCGACCAAGGCCTGATCATCAACACACTGGCTATGCTCCAAGATACAAGTTTAAAATCTTAATAGAATTGAAAATTGTTCTCTGCATTTGTCAGTGCTGCTGAGGAAACCGGTCTGAAGCAGTGGGCAATGGCAGTGATCAGACTGTATACGGCACGACCTCGATGGATGATTGGCCTGGAAACTGGAGCACTGAGAGGAATCCCACCAAGACGATGATGTTCTTGCAGTGAGACAACAGTGCTGACCCCTTTATGCCAAAAAAACAAGTTTTTAAAACTGTGCACAGCGGAAATTCAGAATAAGATTTTAAGTAAAGTTAAAAAACAATAATCCCATTTAAAATGCTGAACCACCACCCACAGCATGTGTGTAGTGTAGTACTCTGGCTCATTTTCATCCCTCTGTTGCCATGGTAACGAGGCACCGCTGCAAGGATACATCACTTTGTGAATGAAATGATGTTTGACAGTTTCCTAAAATAGAATTACTGTCAGGAGTTTAATTGAAGAAAGGGAGGGGAACCCGCTGTTATTTTACTCTTTACTCAAGTGTATTCTGGCAATTCAGCAACACAAGCGTACTCTGACTGGAGAGTATTCTGTCACTGTCAGCTCGGAGGTCATGTTGAACTATTCAAATCTGTATTTTTATGTACAGCACTATAGCCAATTAAAATATGACAAAAAGGTTCCTCTCGTACTTCTTCTACAAACTATGGTTGTATTCTTTGTTTTTACTTGTTAAAAATTGAACACTTTGGCCAAAATCTGCCATTCTGCTGGTAAATAGCAGCCAAAGTCAAACCTGAGTGGAACAACTCGGTTAACTGTTGAGTCACTACTGGTAAATACACTAAACTCACCATAGCATCAGAATATAATTTCTTAATGGAATATTTTACATTTTGAACTCTTCAGAGATGTGTTTAACATAGTCCACTCTGTCTGTAGGTCATTGTGACACTTCTTCTCGTCCCGTCCTTCTTAAACTTTCTTCCACCTCTTTAGCTACTCAGGGGGGATGCAGTGGTGCCAGGCAGACACACTATAAAAACTAACACCAGCGAGTTAGACGGGAAAATCTATTAAAACCATTTATCCACATCAAAATGTCCTGAAAATGACTGTCGTGAAAAACATGGTCATTATCCCTGAGCAGAGACAGGAAACTTGAGCCAGCGTTTTCACTGCCGTAGCTCATCCAGAGAGACCACGTGTCACGTTCGGGAAAAAGGCTTATGTGTAATAAAAAATATATGAAATATGCTCATTACGGGTTTGTAAAGGGCTATTGAGATTCAAGGTAAGAAGGTGAGGTTCTGGTTCAGCGACAAAAGACAGAAGAAAGTTATATTAAAGCAATTAGATACGTAGCAATTCGTTTTTCTGTTGCTTGAGCACACACTCCCCAAATAAGAGACCAAAACCCTCTTGCCCACTCGAAGGTTTTTTTTATTTACTTTGAATTGGGACAGTTTTGATCAGATATATATTATATACACTGCCCGTCTGCACCAATAATGATTTCTCCTTTTTGTTAAATAAAGTAATTCTGATCCTGGTGCCTGGGAAATGTTAATATGCAATCATTACTGGTACTACAGCGAATTCTACTTCTACTACTTAATACGGATCAGCTAAAGCACACAAAACTACTGCTGCTCTTATTATTGCAATATTAACCAGGCTCCTGTGTGCGGGCACTTTGCTTTGCTTTTTAAAATCCTCCAGTAAAATTGTACTGACCGTTAGATGCCAGACTGATAGACCAATTTATTGTCTGGAAAAGTCAAGCAGAGACACTCCCCTGTCATTAGAGAAGCGTTATACAATTTACTTAAATACCTAGTTCATAAAGTCAAAGCCATTTGCCAAATGCAAAGTGCCAATCAAAGAGCTGCACAACTGCAAAGATATCTATGCAATTACCAGTGGAAATGATGGGATGTATTCTTCTTTAGTGTGTCGACCCCAATTTTATATTACTATGGAAATGGTCTGGGTCATTGGGGTTACTGAAGGTCGTTAAAACTGCCACTTCTCAAACATAAGATCAACAGGCTTTAGAAAGATTGCTTTATGTAATCTATAGCATAAAATGAATGCTATAAAACGATTGTTCAAATGGTTCTTTTATGTCCTGCACTAGTTAGACAGCACAAACATCAATTTATCTGTGATGTTGTTTGATGATATTCTTATTCTATCTTGTGTTTATCTCTCTGCCTCATTTTAATATTGCTCATAGGCCTATATTTGTAACGCCCAAATATATTCCTAGTTTTCAATTGTGATTTTTTTTTTTAACAATGGTTAAAAGCTTATTCGTATTCAGATGTATTTATTTTTAATAGACTCAATCTTTCACTCTATAGGGGACCATCCATACATCCATCCATCCATCTTCTTCCACTTGTCCGTTGCCGGGTCGTGGGGGCAGCTGTTGGAGCTGCCCAAATCACATTGCACCAGCGCCTTATGGCTCCTCGTGCAGGTGGTGGGTCCACACGATTCTAAACGGGCCTGCTGGTCTCTCATAAGGGGCTTCTGAACCCGTCACCTAGGACCTGCCATGGGAGACCCTACCAGCGGCACATTTAGTCATTTGCAATTGAGACACATGTTTGCCTTGTATGGGCTGTGCACAAGGCCCATGAACTGCAAAGACAATAGTGCAGCTGTGAGCTGTTACACAACACGTATTTGCTGCCTGTTTATCAGAGAAATTTGAATGTGAGTATTTCATAATGTGTCAATAAAAAGGCAGCTGTAGATATTAAAAGACAACGTGTACTTATCGCTTTGACTTTCTGTCAGTTTTCTTTTACGAGCTCCTGCACAATAAATGCAGTAACAGTGCGCTGTAAGACATTCATAAATCCATCATGTCCGCCCACATCCTCTCTGCACTGAGCTCGGAGCATAGCCAACATATTGTAGCCATCCCAAAATACATGACATATCCCAATATCGGCTTGTTGTCATAGTTTATAAAGCTGAAGGTCTTTCCTGAAGCATCCACGGCCACTTTCATTGACTCATTGTCCCAAATGCAGATATAGATTTTGATGATGGCTTTCAGAGCCTCACACAGCCTAACTCCTGCGTGTGTCTCAGAGCTGATTACACTTCTGCTCATCTGATGGTTCCTCGCACTTGTTTTGCAACTAGGAGACAACTTTGGATTGAGCTTGTGCAGCCCTTGTGTCCCATTAAGTAGGAAACAAAGCATCGTCTTCTTCTCTTCTTCGTCCCAGACGTGGATAACGTGACCAATCGATGGGTGGACCCTTATCACACTCATTTGTTGCCGTGACAACTTAAATTATAGCTACTACTTCGGCTGCTATTGCTATGGTTAAAAGCTTTTGCCATTGGGAGAATTTGTAAACGAAACAAAAGCTCTTTTTTTCCATGAGAAAAAGTAAATGTATCACATCGCACAAAGAAAGTAATAATAACACCTATCATTTCCACACTGAGTTCATCGTTATTAATCCCACAAGTATCAACTCTTACATTCAAGTTTCCAGTCGTGTCTCATCTTTGGCCTATTGTATTAACTATTTCTCCATATCATTGCCAGTGTCATCTACGTGGTATGCGCAGGTTGTTAGGACAGGTTTGGAGCTTGCACGGAGATTAATGAGCTGTCAGAGGCGAGGGGGGGGGCGGTCCCAAAAAGTGTCCTGGTCGGAGCACATAATCACTGCCGATCACTGCAGTGCTTTATGGAAGTAAATAACTGTCTGCAGCGATGTGTCGGGGACAGACGGCGAGACAGTCTAATTAAAATGCCCTCATCGTTGAATATTAAGAGTCCAATGCATCACTGACTTTCAGACACTGCTCGCTCAATAACGAAACAAATTAGCGCAGTACATGGCATTGCTTATTGTGCATGTAATTACAAAGGTACAAACAATCGACTGCATGGGACAGTTGTTCCCAGAATTCCGAGGGCAAAATGCAAGCTTTGGGTTTTACTGTGACATTTATTTGTGTTGTTAGTTGCCAAAAAAACAAAAATCAGACATTTGAAGTTAAACTAAACTAAACTTAACAAACACATTTTCTATGCATAAGTCCTACAATTTCAGTAGGATAAGAAAGTTTGATTTGCGTGCCTTTTTACAGTGTGTACTTGTACATGAAGCTGGGGGATCATCAAAAAACAATCAACCTCCTGTTTACTCCACGAAATGCCTGCCTTAAATCCACGCTGTGGGTCTTTATTATTTCTTCATTATGGCTTGGCTGAGGGTCCCAAACTAATTGCCCGAAACAAGAAAAGCGCGGGTGGCGGAGGGGGACATGTTTAATTAATAAAGCACACGTTGGCGTTTATGTGCTACAAAGCCTTGGAGGAAGTGTGAGTGATTCAGCACTGGTCGACTCTCACTAATTACCCTGCACTTGGACGGCCATCTTGGATCTCAGGATTGCTGTTGTAGATTTATCAATTTGCCTCACAGGAATAATGATAATAATGGCTTACAAATGCATTGTGCCTTGACAACCTTGACAAGCTCCACAAAGCGCCACACTGTAGTCAGACATTCACTCCACACTATTGCAGCCACAGCTGTCCTGGGGTGGACTGGGGAAACCAGGCAGCCAATCTACGCCTCCGCCAGTCACTCACTTACTTTCACGCAGGTAAGGCAGGAGAAGTTTCAAAGTTCCACACTGAGTTTCAGATCCAATAATTGCAATGCAGACTTGCCGCTTGACTGTTGCTATGGTATGACATCACTTGCATTCGTGGCTCACTGCAATTTCATTGTAAAACAGTGCTGAATATTTCGAAACACAAGTATAGCTACACCATTTACACTATTCCATATCAATGACTTCCACATGGATGCTGTTGAACATTGTCGTTGCCATAAGGAGGTCAATAAAACCTGTCAAGTCATCCTGCCCGTCTGCTTCCTCAGCATTCTTGTGTTCTTTGTCAGTAAGTGACTATTGCTCTGACTATGTAATATATTCCTTTGAAACGTGCAGTACTACATGATTTTGATGATACAATGGGAAACCGTTTAACACATTGTGGCTTGTTTATTCATTCAGTGTTTTTAAAGCAGAACTAAGTAACTCATGCCCTTAGCGCCAGGTGCCATATCCTGCTGCATTTTTTTTTTACACATTAATTGTCCGTGAGAGCAAATACTACACTGACAGAAAAGACAAAGGGAGAGAGAGATATTGTACATAGTGCCACAACTCAATGACACAATGGAGATCATTTTTTTCGCCCAAACTTGGCTGGAAACACTGCATCAGTGGAGCTAGCCCGCAGTTAGCTTTGCCCGTTAGCCTGTTAGCTTCATCTTCGTGATTCCATTAGTGTGTATTGGTGACTCCGATCTGGAGGCAGGGAAGTTGCAATTGTGGTTTGGCCAGAGACACCAGGGTAGATGAAAGACCCCCCAATCATCACATTAACACTTATATTACACTCAGAGGGACTACGAAAAGGATTTATTGTTGCAAACAAGTTGTTCTTTAAATAAAATTTGCTTAAAAATGACCTAATGTAAAAACAAATTTAAAAAAAAAATCCTTTCTGGGAATTCCTTCTTTTGTGTGTTCTCACATATAAATAATTTATTTGCTATTGTCCTTGTCTCAAAGAAAAACACAATTACTGCATGAAAGTGTATGTTTTGTTTTATTGAGCACATCAAAAAGCTCCAATACAATGTGTTACTAGTGGGTGTGACTTAACAGCTGCGTTTGACATCTTCTTTTGAAAAGTGTTTGAACTAACTTTACTGCACAAACAACTTCACACAAACTCAAATATCAAGAGGACAAATACATTTCAATGGTTTTATATGGGCACAGAAAGTACAGTAAGTGCCCTTACGAATGCCCCAGTCAAACCCTAACTAGTGTGCATATATAATCCATCACTCGGACACTCTCCCCACATTAAACAGACTTTGAAGTGTGTGTCTGTCTGAGCCTGAGCAGGAGCCGCCTCTGCACAACCACATGAAGAAGGGCCATTACAGACAGGCACCAGGCTGACAGCACTCAGCTGTAGGGGTGGATATACATTGAGGGAGGACATATAGAGCTGAATTGTATTTTTATTCTTTCATTTTTGTTAATCAATAGAAATATTAATTCATAATAAGGTATAATAATGTTAGGAAGGAGTTTGGGCTACAACTAACATTTGAATTTTGTGGCTTCCTCTTTCATTGTTTTCTATCAAAAAAGTCAGGTATGGCCTTTAAGGGAGGACACTATGGAGTCTCACGGCCAGGTTCAGCTGACAGAAGGATATAGCCTCATTCACCAGGCTGTCAGGAAGCTGAACTCTCCCCTTCCCTCCCTCCTTTTGTTTCTACCTGCATTCACAAACTCTGGTCTCAAGGACATTGAACTCTGTTGTTCATATGTGCGGATTTTGGTCCATATGCACTTTGGGACTTTTCATTTGGTGAGATTGACAATAAAGCTGACTTTGACAGTATATCATTTAGTTCTGGGTACTATACCTATTTTTTAACCTCTTTAGTAAAAGTGTGATGAAAGGCGCATTGAGCTGCCTTGTGTACGAAATGTGCAGTATAAATAAAGTTGCCTTGCCTTGAAAAAAATATTTTTACCATCATTGACGTGCTTCGGAGTATATCAATAACATCACATATTGACAATTTGGGTTACACAACATCAACAACATGATGCAAACTTTACTCATCAGGCTGATTTTTCACAAATTCACAAATTCCTTTTACAACATACTTTTATGGAGCAAAAAGAATGTTTCCTTACAGAACAAAAAAATGTCAGGTATACTTTAGATCCTTTAAGCATTGATCATATCATGTCCAAAACTATACATACAATTTATCATTATTACATTTTTATGTAGACCTGACCCCCTGAAATGGATCTGCTTTTGGTTCCTGACATTCAGTTGAGAAGCACTGCTGTTAAAGCAGAACTAAGTAACTCATGCCCCTAGAGGCCATAAGCGCCACTGCAGGTGTGGTAGCAAGTTGCAATTTTTTACTCATTAATTGTCCGTGAGAGTAAATACTACACTGACAAAAAAGACAAAGAGAGAGAGGGATATTGTACATCCAGTTACACAATGGAGATTTTTATTTGTCAGTCAAACTTGGCTGTAAATACTGTTTAAGTGGCGCTAGCCCGCAGTTAGCTTTGCCCGTTAGCCTGTTAGCTTCTTCTTCGTGATTCCATTAGTGTGTATTGGGGCCTCCGACCCAGAAGCAGGGATGTTGCAATTGTGGTTTTCTGACCAGAGACACTAGGGAAAGACCCTGCAATCATCTCATTAACACTTGTATTACCCCCAGAAGGACAACAAAAAGGATGTATTATGGTAAACAAGTTGCTAAGTTCTTCTTTAAACAGAGAAGATACAAAATATTAGCAATCCCTTATTGGAGCCTTATTACAATAAAAATTGTATGATACAGTTCAAGCTGAAGAAGTCTTACTTATTGTATTTACATACGCCCAGTCCAATAATCCTGCTGAGTTTGCTTTCAGGTCTATTTACAATGTGGTGGCAGTCATCAGTTCAACCACATTGTGCTAAATGTTTTTCTCAGCTGTTGCCAGTTCACCGTCGCACTGTGAACACCTCGTTTCACTGTGTTCCTCCCACAGACATGAGCCGGGCGTGCACTGGGTGTGTGCACCATCAACACGCAGTTACACTCCTCTCTCAAGTACTGCAATACTGTCCAAAAGTACTACCAGCCGCCTCGTATAAGGACCAGAGGCCTCACATCACTTTGTGCAGGCACCGACTCGCAAAATATGTAATTACCCATATTAACTCTCTTAACAGGCACAATTAAGCGTGTTCACTCGGAGGATCTGAGGATGGCTGTAAAGATGTGCATGTTACTCCAAAACTGTACTGTACTTTTTTTTTATAGTACAGTACAGCACTTATATTAGCACAACCAGAATTGCTATTATTACTCTGAAAACTCCCATAACGTTGTACCGGATCATCTCCTTGTCTTTTGGAGTGGATTTTCCTTTTTCCACTTCATAAAACATGTGACTCTCCAGGTACCACTGTATTGCGATGTGACCAAATTTAACCTTAACTGTGTCGAACTAGGACCTCAAACTGTGTCTAAAAGAGATTTAGGTCTAAACATATATGTCTAAACTGACAAATCATGAATTAAAAGGTTTCTATTTAAAGCTGCACTATTACTCCGTATCAAACCGTGAAAGTCGTAGGTAGTAAAATCTCTCACAGACCCTCCCTCCCGCACACCCCAGTCCCGCTTCAGGGGGTGAGGGATTTACAAAGACAATTATGCGCTGTGATCTCTGACAGCGTTTACTCACACACAAGCCCTTTAGTGTCCTCACCTCAGTCATTTTCACTCACTCTCCATGTAATAAAAGACAATTAGACACTCGCGGCGGATTGGGAGTTATAAACAGTTTAATCACACAGCGAGACGCACCTTTACACATAAAAACAAACTACGCAGTTAGCGACATGATTAACAGTGCACAATCTTTTCACTCAGTCAAGAATTTATAATGGTCTGGTATTATTTTAGAATCACACGTTTTTTTTATTTGCAAATATCAAGGCTAAGGTGTCCAAAAGTAGTTTAACAAGAGCAAAATAGGATATATAAACATTGTATAAGTTACAATGAGGACATCAGTCATGTCTCATGTTTATGTGACAGAATAAATCAACGCACTCTTGAAGAAAATGAAGCACATAATTCACCTCTCCCTGTCAGGAGAGCCCAAGGGCCCAAGGAGGATCCTTAGATCACATTTCCCCGAAAGCGGAAAAGGTCGCTGAGTTTCATTAAAACAACTAACAAAACGTCTGTCAAAACTAACTCTCTACACAACTAAAAACAAAACTCAGTAACAAGAAGTGCACAACAATCAATCAGCAAGGCTCTAGGGATCTCATATGGCGCTTCTGCTTTTGTATTGACTTTATTATATACTTTATTTTACGCTTGTGTTTACCATGATGTGGGATCAATGCAGAAAACAGGAGAAAGCTGCAGTCCAATTTATTAGTCCATGATCACAATCTAGCCATGAGACAAGGGCCCAAACCTGGATAAATACTGGGATGAAAATGTGAAAAACTTATGTTGATATGTTTTACATAATTACATAATTACATTATTTACATAATTGAAAAGAAAAACAAAAAACATGTTTGGTTGTCTGTTCATTCACTGCTGAACAAATACAGACTGTGTGAACTTCATTACCTCGCTGTACGCACAGAAACGGGGTGGTGCCATGTTGGGCCTGTACTTTCCTCGGTTTTATTTCTGGGCTCTTTAATAGCGCGGGACAGCCCCGGGCGCATTCACATCTGTCCCAAAAACAAGGTACGGAGGGGAGTGTGGTGAGTTTGTGGTTTGATGACAAGGGAGGCTTACTTGTAAACAGCGCCGTGAATTATATAAGAACCACTGTAAGACATTTGTATTTAAGTAAAGGCATTATTTGATCCACAAAGCTTTAATAATAAAGTGTTCAAACATTCTCATCTGCACTCAAAACGCCAACCCACACTCTGGCAAACGTCAGCTTGAGTGATAGTTGCAGTCTAGTTTAGGTTATATCTTTTGAGGATGGTCGTCCTACTTTGGCTTAGATACTGTTACGACTCAACATATTTGTAAGTGATGCACAGTAACACCATTCAGGTCATTATTTTGATTTCATTTTGCCTAATCTTAACCTTAATCTGTCTAAATCTCTTACCCCTTGTACCCTGCCACTGTGACTCTGGTGTTAGTCTGTAGGATTGCCCAGCTTTGCATTCTCACGACTGCTCTGTTTAGACAGCGGTCCCGCACTTCGGCATATGAGTTAAAAGGCCCCAAAAAAACGTCATTAAATCCATGGGTGGTAATCTTCACTGTTTCACCTCAGATAATTCTGGCCAGGGGAAGCCAGGAGGAGATGCGTGTTTGCACAACTGCTGGGTTAAGCCCGTGAGCTCGCCTCTGTCCGCCTCCGAACACAGCAGAGACAAAAAGAATCTTTGAGAGGGAGGTGATAGTGTCAGGACCTAAATCCAGGGTGTGTTTTTTGTAGGAATCTAATGGATTTGATAAAGCCATGGTCCAGAGCTGCCCAAAGAAGGACTTTACTAGCACTGAGCCGTGTCCTTATCCTACCTGCTCCCGGAGTTTCAATCCAACTAGATTCTCTTTGTTTTGAATATCATAATTAAAAGAACAAATACTTTGTCATGTCACACACTTTGGCTGATTGCTTTTATTCTCAAATGTACTGCTGCATTGAATCTGGTTTGAATTCCCCATCAGGTTTCTCATTCATTTTGTTTATCGCCTGACTTTCCGCTGTCTTTGCTCCCTTCATCACCTAATGATAATCCAAATTGCTCGAATGACCTACATCCGTGCCACGAGGACAGACACAGACCCTGTCAATCAAAAGTGTGCGGTAAACAGAATAATTATTGAGATTTTCAAGCCGTGCACTTATAAATGAGGGAGATCGCTGCCCCAGAGACCAAGGCTGCCCTTTGTACCAAACTGTCAACATGTTGTTTTGGAAACATGTTTTTCCCACTTGGAAAAAGGGGAACCTGCTGTAAGGGGTCTGTTCAGTTTGGCCTATGTTTAAAAAGTGTTTAGAGAGAATCAGTAATTTCCCAGTGAGCAGGAGTTTGTTTGTTGGGGTGAGGAAAGAGTATAGTAAATGACTTAGAAATCTGGATTGAAATTAACAAATTGGTCCCACTGTTTAAACTGTGACAACTAATCGCTAACGCTTGCTATGACTGCCCTTTTTTTCCGCTTCTACGGAACAATCTGCTGAAAAAACATTCATATGGGCCCGAATTAGACTTGACTTTATTTGTGTGTGATAAATAAGTTTATATTCCGCCAGAAAACGGATAAAAAGAGTGAAAAATTGTGTTTCTCAAAACATACTTCCTTCCACTTTGGGCGAGGCCCCGAATGACGCAATGCTGTCTGTATCTATAGTATCTGCGCTCATTGAGTGTCTTTGTTATACCTGTCAAGTTTGGGATTTGAAAATAAGGGCAATTTTCCGCCACCTGCAGTGAGCCGTCACATCACCACAACCAAACTCCAATATGAGGTAAAATGCAGTTTTATCCCTGGACAAAACGGGACACTTGACAGCTATGGTCTTTGTGGGTGGGAAAAGCAAACTACTGTATATGTTTACATCAATGCATGGGTTTTAAGCATGTTTTGAGATAGAGTAATGCTCATGTAAGCTCAGTCGTCCATATGTAAAAGACGTTTTCAAACATCATGAACTGAATTGGGGTGTTTGAGCAGAGAACGTTCAGCCTCTATCCTCAGAGGCTTGATCTCGGTCATAAAGCTAAAGGGTAACACAACTCAGTCAGCTTTTTTACTCCTCCTTCACTCTCTATTCAAAACACCTTTTCTCAGAGAGAAACATGTTTTGATCCTCGCAATACTCACAAGCTGTTATGATTTCATCCTCCTGTTGTTTCATACTTCTGTTGTATAGGAGATGAAATGCTCTCCGTGCTCTCCTTCCATCACACTATTTGTGGTCTTCTATTTCGGACCACGCAGCCTTTTTAAAAGCGTCGCTACGGTGTTTATGTATCCAACCCTGCATGGCCCTATCCCTTACTGTGCAGGAGCAATTACCCCGGCTGCTTTTAGCTGTCATAACACTCTCCGAAAAACCGCTAACCAGAACGCAGGATTCCGTGCCTAAGCGAAGAGCCTGGCTTTGAGCTCACAGCGGGACGTCCCAGAATGAAAGAGAGCATGGTCCACTCTGCGAGATGATAAAAAGAACAAGAGGAAGAGGTTTCTTTAAATATTTTGTGGAGAAAGAAAATGGAGGAGACACTGGCGAGGCTGGACAGGCCGATGGACTTTGAACTTGGGACTAAAAGCTTGTTTTGGAGGTTTTGATGTGTTTTAGATGAGCTAAGCAAAGACGAGCGCAAACAGCAAGGCAAACAGTACATTTTGGAGTGTATTTTTTGTGGTTGTGGTGTTATATGGAACAATACAAAAACAACACCCATATTTATTGCGAAATTGATTTGGATGGCAAAGAAACATGGGGCAATCCCTTACCTCAACCTATCCCTTTTCCTTTAACCCAATCTTGGTTACAGTAGTTTGATCGACACAGTCCAATTGAAGAAATTTAAATCTGTACTACAATGGAATATCTGCAAACAACTGAGAAATAAGCATCCTAACCATACTCAAATATAAATTTAGGCACAACAGGTCACCAGCTGGTTTGGTCTTTTTGTTTTAGACCAGGGGTTTCAAACATGCGGTCCGCGGGACAGAGATAATTCAATCCCCTGCCCTGTAGAGCATGATTTCCAGGGTATGTGTGGAGTTATGATTTTTTTTTTAAAGAAAAACCAGAATGCTCTTTCCAGCCACTAGGGGGCAACTTAAATTTAAAAAAAGAAAAGATTTTCACACGTGTCCAGCAGGGGGCACTGATAGAATAAGGGCTCAGGATATGAACATCACACTACAGCCACGTGGTAAATAGACAGTCTGTCCCAGGGCGGCTGTGGCTTCAAAAACAGCTCACCACCACCGAGTGTGGAGTCAATGAATAATTATTACTATGGAGCACTTTGAGAAACTTGTGACACAGGCTTGTAAAGTGCAATACAAGTGTAAGCCGTTGTTTTTTGATTAGGCTACATTCAAGTCGGGGCTTTGACCTAATCACAGCTCATTATTGTTATTCATTTGTTGTAAAAACGTTCTCTGTAGTATTTTCCATTACATTATATGTTGCCCACGACCCGGCGTGGGAGCCGAAAAATGAGCTGAAAAAAAACACCCAAAAATGACGAGGTTTGCTTTAGAAATGGCATCTGATGCACATACCTATGTAATCAGATCGTTTAATGTGATGACAATAGGACACAAATTGATGCCTCAAGGCTTCGTCACATTTCATGAAGTCTTACTCCGCTTTTTAACAAAATGTACCTCCCCAAAGAGAGATTAAACTCCCGTAGTACTGTGTGTTTGCGAGGACATTGGCTGCAGCGATTAGGACTCTCTATACGGGCTCACTGGTATTACCTCCGTGGACTGTACAGGTGCTTATGGATGATGGATGAGACCAGGGAGAGGCTGGTCCTGGTCCAACTTGGAAAAGGACCTTCTGCAACCCATACTGAGTCAACAAAGTTTCACCTTCGATACGAGTGAAGAGTAGTGAGAAGAGAGAGTAACACAAATGACAAAACTTAAGCCAAGTGATTATCCTATACATTTACCGATTTTGCCTACGTACCATTTTGAGTGAGCGGTACAGGCCAGGACCACCACTGATCGGGTCACAAATTCATAATCACATCAAAATCAGATTTAATATTGTCAGATAAGCCTTGGTGTTGGTGGAACAGTAGCTCCTCTCCGTGTCCCACACAAACAGGGACATAGAGGGCACTATCTGTCTCAAAACTCCCCCCCACCCCCCACTGTGAATTGTTTTGATTTTCTTTTAAAGCGAGTTGGAGCTTCGTATCTCAGAGCAAGCTATAGAGCTGTTGTTTCCACGGCAACCATAACCAGCCCATGTCGATGCCCCTCAACAAGCCCCACCTCGCCCCCTTCACAGGGCAAGGTACCCTTTCATAAGTGAAACACACAAATTGTACTTGTAAAGAGTTTGTGCCGAGAGCAAACTGAATGTATTCATTTCGTTTTTTCAATACATTAGATATATAATTTAACTTGATGGTCCCAGCCCTCGATACCAACTAGGAACTTTTTCATCTTTGTTTTTTTGCTTTGTTTTGTAATTGCTAATGTTAATGTATCTTATTTAGCTGACAGCACAATTGTTTCCATGATTATTAAATAAAAGAGGTCTAGAAAGTTGCATCCATGTTGCTGTATGGATCTCCAATTCGGTATGTCCCACTGTTAATCACATTGCGCCGGTGGGAACCGCACCACGTCCAACAGATTGATTTGTCTCTAATTTCCATGATGTTTTTAATGAGATTTTTATCTCTGTCATCAACTCATGAGCAGCCGATATGAAGCGCTGATTGTATGGTGGGTTTGTCAATGAAGGAGATTTATGGTGTTTTGTGAAGCCAAATCAACATTTTAGACCATGACGAATTAGAGCCTATTGTTCCTGTGATTACTTTTATTGAGCAGAGCTTCAACAAATGACATTGTAAAGAGGCAAATCCACAATAAGAGAAATGTGTAGGTTGCATCATTATGAATAATAAATCACAGAAAAATGCAATACTTAATAAAAGTCAAGTCAAACAGCTGGCTTTTCTTGGAGGTTTCGCTCTTCCTCACAACTTCCTTAAGGTTAATGGTAACAGTGAACAGTAAGTAAAGCATAGTTTCATCTAAATTGACATTTGAGTCGACCCTTGACTCCTGTTCCTGCAGACCTATTGATATCAGCCTCTGTGTTAGAGGAGACATGCGGACAGGAGAGGGACCACATGCAGCTCGGCGCCCGGATCAGTGACAGTCTTTAGATTCCTTCATGTGATCAGAACTTGTCTGTCAATCTCAACGCACCCATGGACTAATTCATTCAGTTTGTGTCAGAAGTGTAAATATTACCCCTGTGGAGCCAAACTAAATTCATCCTGCTAAGTACATCCTTGTCTTACGATGATTTCATATGATAAAATCGTTGCCAGCGTTACATATATCCACTCTCTGGTGCTCTGTCGGGTTCCCATAGTAGCCGCGATCCTCTCCATCTGTGTCATGTATTATGTATTGCATTGATTACATCAGGCTTTGAACGTTGCACATTAAAGCTTGCATGTTATATAAATATATGCTAAAATGGTCTCGCTGGTGAATTTGACTTGCTGTTACTCCCAGTGGCTGGTTGTCAACGTGGTGGACGCACACATCAGAGAAGTGGATAGGAGCTGAAAGAATAGTTTTAATGGGATCATGACTAAAGAGCCTCAGTGGTTTAGGCCAGAATTCTGTTGTAGATTTGACCTTGTGTCTGTCAAAATGCAGATGTTTTTACCAGTTTGTGGATAATGCATACAGTACATACCAATACTGTTGTGCAAAATGGTGTTGGCATTAATAAATCACAAGCATGATACTTTACTTGTCAGTTGAAAAGTCTTTCAAGCAGTACTAAGTAACTTGTTTACCTTAAGAAATCCTTTCCGTAGTCCCTCTGGGGGTAATACAAGTGTTAATGGGATGATTGGGGGGTCTTTCATCGCCCCCTGGTGTCTCTGGCCAGAAAACCACAATTGCAACTTTGCTGCCACCGGGTAGGAGTCACCAATACACACTAATAGAATCACAAAGCTAACAGGCTAATGGGCAAAGGTAACTGTGGGCTAGCTACACTTTAACAGTATTTACAGCCAAGTTTGAGTGAAAAATAAAATCTACATTGTGTAAATGGATGTACAATATCCCTCTCTCAGTCAGTGTAGTATTTACTCTCAAGGACAATTAATGAGTAAAAAACTGCAACATGCTACGACACCTGCAATGGCGCTCATGGCCTCTAGGGGTGTGAGTTACTTAGTACTGCTTTACACCACAAAATGAAAATGACACATTTGAGGACCTACTCCTGAGCACAAAAAAAAACAAGAAAGAAAACATTTTGTGTTTTTTTGTTGTTGTGGTATTTTCTCAAAATAGGCTCCTGCTCTCCTACTGAAATGATGACGTCAAATTCCAAAATGTCACCAACAAAACCTATTTACTCTTACATCTATGTCTCCAAAAACAGAAAAATGCAGTGCTGGTACTTTGAAGTAATAAATTGTGTAGTGATGTGTGCTGCTGTGTATTCTCTGTGCACTTCATGGGGTTAATGCTCAGGTTAATGCACCTGTAATGAAGCCAGGTTACACAACACAGGGAGGTCATGAGTCTGGGAGAACAATAGAGGAGCAGACAGAGTTGGGACCCGCCCACTGGTTTGACTGACACAAGAGGAATATCTAGGAACACACCTGGAGACAGAACACAACAGAGTGAGGCTGTAAACCACTCCCAGAGAAATGTAAAAGACCAGAATTAGAATTTGACCTATTGAACAACTGCTTAAAGTACCATTTACTAATAATTATGGGATTGCGTTTAATTCAATTTACTGCATTTTGTTATATGGACTTTAGATAATAGCATTAATCCTGATCCTAACCTAAGGAACAGAGATTAAATGAAAGCTTTGACGATCTGGCTCACTGTAAATGCACCCTGGAGTCCATTTCATGCCAAGCCAAAACATTTGTGTGTTATTTGCATGGCTCTTGATTTTAAAAAAATTAAGTAACTACAATAAAATGGTTCCTGCGGTGTGTAGAGACCAAAAGAATGCAGTGGTCATCCTAATCCTAACCCAAAATTATAGAAATGATTCTGATAAAGTGTCTATCCAAAACTTAAAATCTGAAAGGGGTTCCTGTGTGCATGAAGAACTGGGCCCTGTGTGTGTTTAATGTAATAAAGTAATTAAATACATTCTAAGTCTGACTCAGATTCTGGTTTGGAACGAGGTGGTTGTTTTGCACCGAGCGGCTGGTGCTCCCTGTTCCCACACGGCGGCCCATAAAGTGGAGAATGTCCCTAATCCAGCCCAGAGTTATGACATATGGTCAGTGGCTTAAGCGATCTGGGCCCATCTGAAGAAGTGAGTGGAATGCGCTTCCCAAAGGGAGCGCAAGGTAAATAAAGCAGACAATGTGCCCGAGATATGGGAAAATATTGACACGGCTGACCCAGGCTTAACTGATTACGGACGCTAACATCTCCCAGCTGTTTACCTAACGCTACCAGCGACCGCCGCTAAACCGAGGCCTGCTGCCAAATGATCCAATCACAAATCAGAGGAAGAAAATCATCAACATCGCAAAGTAGAGCCATCGAATTTCTATCTCGTGAATGCAATGTCCATCACTTTTCCAGTCTGAAGTGTTTTTGATTGATTAATGAATGATCTTTGACCGCCAACAGGAACCATGGGTCAGAGAAGGACAGATGGACCGACCAGAGCAGACTTCAAACACCAGACCACTCCTGGAGATGATGTCTTACACGTGTCCTCTCTAGAGAGGCAGAGTGATTATTGAACACATTCATCAATACAGATCAATGTTCTATAACTCAGACTGGAACGAGGGACAAGGAGCAGAAACTACTGGCCAACCATGAATCATGAGAAACTCACACGACTGGATTTCTTTAATTTCTTTATTTAAGGATCCCCATTAGTCTTTACCAACGCAAAGACTACTCTTCCTGGGGTCCAGATGGATCAGTATTCAACATATTTAATGTAGATAGTAACAGACTTAAAGGGACTATTTTTCCTCTTGGAGCAGTGCAAAATCATGCTACCTCTTAATAGCATAGTATTGTGAATCCATTTGTGAAAAAAAAATTAAAAAAATACAGAGACCTGCGCACTGGCTGTATTGTATAATGAACTGGTTTTAGCTATTGTTATCCTTTGCAGGCTATTTTTGGATAGCATTATGTTATTATTCAGCCCCAGTGCTGCTCTCTGCTAATAGGGATGTTATAAATCCATTAAGAAGGACTTAAGAACAGGTGTAAACCACTAAAAGCAGTGTTTATCTATTACGAATAAGCTTCCTTGTCATAGTAT
Source organism: Gobius niger (assembly GCF_951799975.1). Taxonomy (NCBI): domain Eukaryota; kingdom Metazoa; phylum Chordata; class Actinopteri; order Gobiiformes; family Gobiidae; genus Gobius; species Gobius niger. The sequence continues at coordinate 16,729,927 of NC_136867.1, forward strand.
TTCTCTTTATAACTGTTTTCTTTATTCTGTGTCGCAGAGGCAGCAGTCTATAGAGAGCTGACTGTCCATTCATCCATTTACTTGCATTTATATTTTCCATTTCTATACAAAACAATTTCCCCCCAGTTGTTTCCTTATGGAACAATGCAAACTGTGTTTGACTGTGCTGGACAGTCGACCACTGGGATCGGAGGATTTGGGGTTGTGCATATATAGCATTCAAGTAAATGTAATAAAATGACAGAAGATATGAGGAAAAGATGAATGGCACTGTGTAATATGGAAATCATTTGGCTGCTGACCACCAGGCTGATTGTTCTATTCAAATCCCAAAGCAATTTGTTTCTTGTTACCGTGGACTGGAGGATTTAAGTTTATTAAGGCACTATGGAAAGTTCCAACCATTTCTGAAAACTTTACCAATTGTTTTGACCTAAATTTGAGAATACATCTCAGAGTGACAAACAACCTGAAGCATCTTTCTCTCTCTGTCTTTGCATTACGTTTCAAGATGTAAACGGCTGCAACCCAGCAGCGACTCTTAAGAGAGACATCCACAAATGACAGCTTTCTTCTGCTCTCCTCTCCTACCCTAAAGGAAGACAAAATATCACATAATAACGTTGGAAGTAGTGGTAGAAAACGGGGGTGGGGTCTGAGCTAATTTGTGTTTTGCCAATAAAGAGAAGCTAATCCCGCTGGGGACTTTGTCACTGTGGCTATTGTGGGACTGTGTGGAGAGAGAGGGGAGTGATTAGAAACAAGAGCATTGAAAAGAAAAAGAAGAGGATTCAAATGATGGTGTGAAATCTGAAAGACTCAGGAATGAAGCCTGGAGATTCAGATCTTATTATGTGTGCTCTTCTTCACAATGGGAGAAAGCACTGGCTTAATTGTCCCACAGCAGCCAATGTTTTAAAGAAGCTGCGTGTAACTATGAAAATGTAATTTGAATCTTTTAAAAGCTTTTCATCTTAAGCAAGTTTCAGATAAATAGACATACATGTACAGGACTATTGTTAAAAATGGTGTTTCATGTTTGCAGCAAAGTATAGAGTCGTTCAATTGGTGGAAACAAAGCTGGCTCTACTTGCAACAGTTCTTATCTGCCTCCTGTAGTAAATTAGCATGTACTTTCTATTAGTCACTCTCCCTGTTCATTCACTCTAGTTTTCTGCCTGAGCGACTTCATTTAAACTCATCTCGCTCCCCCTCCCTTCGCCCCGTCCCATCCCGGGCCTGGCGCTCCCCAGTTGCAGAGGGGTCGCGGGGGTCACCAGGGGGGTCACCGGGGGGTCGAGTTTGTCCTGAACGCTTGTTGAAGTCGTTTAGCTTAAGTCTGTGGAGATCAGTGAGCGGGGCAGCAGGAGGTCCCAGGACAGGCGAAATGAAGTCACCACAGAGTGACAGGTGGAAGGGGAGCGAGCTAATAGTCCGAGAGCGCGGAGGGATTTCGTGGGTGCTTTGAACGCTGCACAGAAACAGCAGGGTCCAGATCAGGGGAATCGAGTGAGCGTCACTGAATCATCAAAGAGTCACAGGACGCCTTTTATTATGGCTGTATTTTAATTAGGCTTTTCCCTGAGGTGAACTCAGTACATGGGCAAACCTGAGGCCGGGCCAAAGACGGCTCTCAATGGGGCTGATAGTGAAGTGCATGTGGACGTAAAGTCAAATTAAAATTTATTTTCAATCACATATATCCAAGATTCAAGACATCAACAGGCACAGTTTAGAGCAGACCCAGTGACTGATCTAATCTAATGTAAGCGTTTACCTTGTGTGTTTAATGGAGGAATGTGGGACGTTGGATCTCGTGGCCCCGGGGAGCTCGCTGATGTTTCTGTACACGTTGGTCTTCAGTGCCGTCAGAGGTGCAGAGCGCTCCTGGCACATTCCCCCCGTCCCGTTTGGTGAGCGATGTAATCTGTCTGAGAGGGTTCACACTGAGAACATGTGACGGGGCTCACACAGGTGCAGCTGCAAAACAACAGGGCAGCATTCACTAACTACTAACTAAACCTGGTGAGTTTGCTGCGAAGAGCTAATGAAATAATAACATGGTTTGGCAAATTGATAAATAAAAAATGGATTGTTGTCCGTAAAGTGTTGTTTTCGCTTTCCACAGACGGCTGCTAAAACAGGCACAGAGCAGCGGGTTTGATTTGAGGATTGTTTTTTTTTGGGCTGTTCCTGGACAACATTACGCCTGTACTTTTTTGGAAACAAAACTTTTGAAGGCCGGATCTTGTCTGCGCCTCTGATGCTGCCCAATGCACTGGATCTATCATTCACCGCAGCCTGGTCATCTGCAGGAGGAGTCAATACAATGCCACACTTATTTCATCTGGTTTTGGAGGATTTAACTTTGCTCTGTTTGGTTACGCACTTAACATGCGCCGCAAAGCTTATACATCTATTATAGAAAACGCAATCTCAATGGCCGCTGCCTGGGCGCCGCCATGTTTATTTCCCATACCGACTTTGAAGCTAAGCAGGGACGGGCCTGGTTAGGACTGGGATGGGAGACCGTTCCTCGGAAGCTAAGCAGGGAAGGGCCTGGTTAGGACTGGGATGGGAGACCGTTTGGGAACACCAGGAAGCCTGGCGACAGTAGTGAGTTTGTGCGTGGTTGGTGCTGACCGTATTCCGTCTCCAAAGCTTTGTCTCCGAAAAAAAGTACACACAAAACATTGCCCAAAACCTGCTCAAACACGAGCCTCTAATCAAACGCGCTGCTCCGAGTGATTTATCCTCCGTGTGAGTAAAAGCGAAAATGAAACTACCACTTAACGAGCGCATTGCCTGCACTGCGTAGTTTTTTTCTTTTTTTTTACGTTGCTGCTGGACCGTTTGTTTTCTATTTTGCTTTCACGTATTGTGAGCCCAGAGGTACATTTGATTCTAAAGCAGCTTGGAAAGCATTGCCAATTTTATTGTAAGGTTATGAATACTGTCTAACAACGATCATTAGGCTATTTCATTTCAAAACCTACTTATTATTTTTTTGATTGTGCACTACCGTGATGCACCAAACCGCGGGTCCTGCACCGTGACCCAAACCGTTAGAGCTGAACCCCTAATATTTATCCATAATTATTCCACTGTCTCTTGAATTCTATTCCCTGAGTTTAGCGAACATATTGTCGTTGTAGTTAATAAGAAAGGAGTACGGGTGCATCAAACACTCCAATTGCTGTTTGTTTGAAATTATTTTTAGCATTCATTATTTTACACATTTGTAGTGGCCATAGTTTTTGGAATGGGTTGGGAACCACTGGTCTACAGCTGAACTGTGTGACGGGTTGGACATTTCTTTGTAATCACTCATAATCTCAGATTATCAAATGTGGAGACTAGCGAGGCCCGGCCGAAGGCCGGGTCTCAGCTAGTAAAACAATATATGGAAAAACTTGCACCGTCACTTTAGTACGACGCATATCGCCAGCACTTTGAGGTTTCTATGAAATGTAAAGTGCAATATAAATAAAATGTATTAAATGTATTATGAATTATTTTAACACTGCGGTGCACTGTGGATTGTTAACCCCTACTAAACTTACTTACTTTATACTTGTACCCCTGATTTACTGTATATGCCAATGGACTCATATGTCCCTATTCAATAATATTCAAACTAAATTATCATGCCACCATACCCCAGTGCTTCCTACTCCCTGTGCCAACCCCAGTAATGGTCATACCACAGCATCAGGAAGTTTTTCTCTCTTCCTCTCTTTCTCTCTCTTTCTCTCTCCCTGTCTCTCTCCCCCCCCTCTCTCTCTCCTTCTCTCTTCTCTCTCTCTCCCCTCTCTCTCTCTCTTCTTCTCTCTCCCTGTCTCTCTCCTCCCCTCTCTCTCCTTCTCTCTCTCTCCCGTCTCTCCTTCTCTCCCTCCTCTCTCTCTCTCTCTCTCTCTCTCTCTCTCTCTCTCTCTCTCTCTCTCTCCAGTGTTTAGTGACAGATCGGGGCCAGGTGAAGTGAAGCGATGACGGATACTCGCTGCGACATACCTGACACCTGCCAACTACACTCCCTCACATCAACACAGAGGGACTAGCCCAACCAGCTCTGCTCTCCTCCTCTGCTCTTTAGGACTGCTACAGGCTTCAGCGAACCGCAGCTCCCTCCCACTGTTTACAAGACAAGGACAAAAGGAGATAGCCGCTGCAAAGACAACACTCTGAGCAACAAAAGGTACAGGTAATGGAGTGTAAGTGATAGAACAAACAAACAAAAGCAGATCTGAATGGGTCTTCATAATGTACATGAATAATGCATGATATTTCTATGTAAACTTAACCGCTTGACTAATCATGATGCTCTCTTACATGTTAATTTGCATCCTTAAAAGACACATATGACATCTTATTTTGTGATCCTTCATATACAATCTTTTCATTCAATCCAACCAGGTGGTGGAAGATTATGAACCGGTCCAAAATCTAGATTAGAGAAGAAGGTTGAATCAGGAAGTGCATTCATCATAAAACCTGGGCCTAATTAAGACATGCATATCAGTGGAAGGCAGGCGATGTTTAGAATAACTATCTATATGAATCTGTTTACTTGCTGCTCGATGAACTCTGCAGCCGGAGGTCAGCTGAGTCAGTAGCACAGGCTTACCCAACACTTCATGTGATTGGCTGCGTGTTTGAACAGCGATTAGCGACTTAGCATTGGACAAAAGGCTTGCCCGCTCTGCTATTTGGACTGCGATGGAGCAACCGGGCCTTGTGTCAGTCGGAGATAACATCTGTTTGACTGACACACTGTAAACCAAAGGCTTTCAGTCAGTAGACATGTACCACACGGACTGGTTCAACTGGCTGTGTTGGTCTCCTCTGCACCTTTGCCTCCTACGCTGATGCTTCCAGAGAGAGGAACGTGATGCACACCCACACGTCCATTAACACTGGGCCGAACAGCAGCGGAAAAAAGCAGATGAAATAGACAGAGAAGGTGTGCTGTGGCGTTTGGACTGGCTCTGAAAGGGCACTGTGATCTCCATATAAGCCAGGAAATAGACTGAGCATAACCGGTTAAAAAATAAACAGTGGTCCATTTATGCATAGAATTTGGGGCCTACTACTTTTTAATCTGCATACTGAAAAGTGGTAAGGACTACAGTATACAGTATGCACACTCAAATACATTTGAAAAAATACATGACGCATTGCTTTGTCCCAAGAAAAAAACAAGATTAACTGACAACAGTAATAATGATAATAATGCATAGCGCTTTTCTGGACACTCATTTTACATCGCACCATTCATTAACACAATACTTGGTGGCAGTAAGCTGCTATTGTAGCCACAGGCCGCCAATCTGCGCCATCGGCTCCTACGACACTCACACACAACATTGACCCAAACGGTCTCCCAGCCAAGTGCCAAACCGGCCCTTCCCTGCTTAGCTTCTGAGATCTCACAGGATCGGGCAGAGCAAACATGCCATGGCCTGACAATACATTTTTGCTCACTATTTACAGTATTTGTAAAACTTGAGGCTCAGCCTGGAAATAATATTGCTTCTTATATTGGAAGTTGGGCCATGATTATCAACAGTGAGAGCTGCACTGTTTTAGCCAAATCGGTGTTGCAATAATAATACTATTGCAATATTTTACTGAGTCATTTCAACATAGTAACAGATACTAAATCAAGGCCATAACAAGGCTAAAATTGAACTTTTTATTTTTTAAAGGAATATTATGACAAAAACTTTTGCAAACATTTGCTTTAGCCAAATTTGTAAATCTCAGTCAGACCTCAGTGATTGGGCAGTCGGTTATGAGGAAATATTCTTATAATCACCAACTGTTTTGGTATGCCAATCCCTGCCAATAATGAGCAGAAGAATAAAGTAATAGTTAGAGTTTTTGCAAAAGACCTTTACTTAAGAAACCATCTTCTTTTCACATATTGTCTTATCTGGTTTGTTGTACACTTTTCACCACAACAACCCTCCTCTGACAGGAACAACACATCTTTTCTTGTTGAGAGTAAACACTTCGTATGAACAATGTCTAAAGGGCATGATCTCATCGTATGCAAACGCTGAGCCCTCCTGTCCCTTCTGATCACCTCTCCGTTGCCAAAACCGTTCCCATTGACCTGAACGCGTCCTGCGCCGCCCACGCTCCATGCAGATCAGCGCTCCTCTCTCTAGCATCTCGTCCCTCTAAAGCCTGGGTTACAGCCCAGTCCGTTTGAAGTCGGCAAGAAACTGAAGCGAGCGGTTTATGAAAAAAACAGCAGACTAAAAATAACCCTGTGGATGAGGAGCGGGCATAGAATAGCCTTTCATGTGTCTATGCAACACGCCATGGCTCACTCCGACAGAGAAAACCCGAGCTGTGAGCATCCATCGCCATCAGACTGAGTATTAGGGCCTAACACTCGGCTGTGATTCTGAGGTCAGAGGTTGCAGCCACACGAAATGTTTCACTTTTATCCCATTTACCAGAACAGCCAGGTTTAGTTGAAATATGGGTGGATGAAATAGTGCTTCAACCAACATTGTTTTATCCTCTTCATTTGAATGGTTTCACAAGGTTCTTTTAAGACCCAGAGACTCCCATCTTTTTACTACCCAAAGTGAGCTTTCAAAATCTGCTTAATGGATTTGTGTGCCTGAGGTTTGAAAGTTAGAAATAATGAAAGTACATTAACAATAGTTCCTGACCTTCAGGTCTCTTACACAGTGATTGCACTTACACTACATAAATCTATTCAGTGCAGGCCACAGTCTGTTAAATAAAAAACCCTATTTAAAGCAGTACTAAGTAACTTTTTTACCTTAATAATTCCTTTCTGTAGTTCCTCTGGGGGTAGTTAAAGTGTTAATGAGATGATTGGGGGGTCTTTCATCTCCCCCTGGTGTCTCTGGCCAGAAAACCACAATTGCAACTTCGCTGCCTCCGGAATCACGAAGAAGAAGCTAACAGGCTAACGGGCAAAGCTAAATACTTAACTAAATACTTAAACAGTATTTACAGCCAAGTTTGAGAGAAAATAATTATCTCCATTGTGTAATTGGATGTACAATATCCCTCTGTCCCTTTGTCTTTTCTGTCAGCGTAGTTTTTACTCTCACGGACAATTAATGAGTAAAAAAAACAAAACATGCCATGACACCTGCAGTAGCACTTATGGCCTCTAGGGGCATGAGTTACTTAGTTCAGATTTAAGGGCTTTTGAATTAAAATGGTGATGTTTTGAATGGTTATTTCTAAGCCTTGTCCTAGATATACATCACTTGAAACCCATGTCCCTGCTCGAACTCTGTCACTGAATAATTGTGGCGTGAAATACCTGGTGTGGCTGCGTTTTTTTCTTCTACAGATATCAAATGAATCAAATTATAACGGCTATGTTGATTTCTTAAAAAAAAAAACTAAAATAGATATATATAGATTTAAAGCTATATTGTATCAGTCACAACTTTGTTGTGAAATGATAGTGATCTGAGACCATTTTGGTTGTGCCAATATTTTTCTTTGGGTTATTTGACGCTAATGTGAAACATTATGCAACTAAACTGACAACCAGACGAGACGTTTGGCAACAAATGTTTAACATTTCCAAAGTGAGAGAGAGAGAGAAGAGAGAGAGAGAGAGAGAGAGAGAGAAGAGAGAGAGAGAGAGAGATCTGTCAAAATTTGGAAGTGGTACAAAAAGTTTATTCCCCGTGGATACAATTTCGAGGATTCCCTTCCACTGAAAAGCGATTGTAATTCTGTAGCTGGATAGAAAGCCTTTTTTTGGAAAAATTGAAGGTGAATGTAGCTGAGAGCTTTTTGTTTGTCTCACGCACAAAGCATTCTCACAGAAAAAAGAGTCAGAGTGACACTTTGCCAAAACTTAAAAAAAAAAAAAAAATCATCCAGGAACAAGTTGCTTCTTTTGAGAGAGACGTGTCAATTGCCACACTGACACTGCGGGGGAAAGCAAATCAACGGAAGAAGGAATCATATGTCTATGGAAATCTATGGAATTATAGCATCAGGGTGCTCAAACGGTTCACAGAGCTAAAGCAATGCCATTATTAAGTTTGTGTTTGTTTGTTTATGGCGTTCACTTTAGAGGCGGCATTTGAAGTCGCTTGATAATGCAGAATAAAAGGCCTAGTGGCTCCTCTTTCATTTCTCTATTCACACCCATTCAAACACATTCAGACAGACGCAGCCACTGAAGTGACATCAGACACTCGCTTTCGCTCCCAACACAGGTAAAAAAAACAAAAAAAACAGGGACTCTGGTCGTCATGACAACAGCACAGGGACATCCTTTGATCCAGGTTTAGAGTCCGTCCACATCAGTGCATTTGTGGCTACTTTACAAATGGCGGCTTTTTTTTTTTGTTATAGTGAAAGTTCTTATCAAATGCACTTATTGTTGAACTCATTGCTCAACATACTTGTCTTTTTGCACGATGAGAGCAGCAGTACCACAGAAAGGACGCGCTGGCCTCTCTGCCCTGACCTGGGACCCTGTACGGTACATGAGTGATGGCGGCAGCGCTTTTTAACCCACGACGCGAGGGGTCAGCGAAGGCGAGCGTCCAGTGGGGTGTGAAGCGGCCTCTCTGATCGTGTCCGCTCCTTTGTGCTCCATCCTTGTCCCCAAACTCAAATCTCTGTGTTAATGATTAGTCCCTCCTGCCCCCTCGGCCCAGTGTCCACGCGCACAAAGAGAACGTGAGTCAATCAAGCTCCACGTCCCAACACGGAGCAGGCGGAGGGTGAGACGTGCACGGGGTCATCGCGGGGAGCACCGTCGGACAGGAGTAAAGTACATCACGAAGATATCAGACCAAAAAAATCTAAAAGAATAAAGTACAACACACAACGCGGCGTGATATAAAACTAAATAGAAAGATCAAAAGACTCACCAGGCTCAGAAGGAACTAAACAAAGATCGAGAGAAGTGGAAACAGGAAGTGCAAGTCCTCTACTGCCTCACTTCCACCGCAGCAGTAGAACCATCAGCCACCTCAGCCATTTCATACCCTTCGCCAACAGAGTCGATGAGCTCTGAGGGGGGTATTTTCTCTCACATTCCCTCCAATGTGTCGCTGACAGGGGGATACTCTAACCGAAATAGATCTATCCAATAAACTATTCACGAAGCGATTCATTTGGTCTCTACTGAAAATAAATGTCCTCTTGTCCACTCTTCTTTTCCCACTAATGAACATTTTTAAACCCTACTCTTGATTAATCTTTAACTGTCTCTAATGAAAGCTTCACCTTTCATGTCCAGCGGCTGTTCCCGGGGTGGGGGGTTGCGGTGATAGCGTTGGGGGTGGGGATAGTTTTGTTGTTCCTCCTGACATGAGTGAGTGTTTGTACTGAGGTCATGTGGTCAGTGTACCAGCAGTACTGCGTCACTACTGCACCTCTGCGGCTGGCAGCGCGACCCCCTCACCTCTGGACTGACACCGGGCCGGGGGGGGGCGGGGAGGGGTCTTTAGTTCTCACAGGGTCCACAGGTCAGTGAGCGCGGCCTTCGTGTCCTCCTCCTCATCGTCACTTAATCACTGTTGGTTCTGCTGTTGACTTTCCCAGGAGACAAGAGACCGCTCCTCCTTACGGCGCTCCTTTCCAAGTGAAAAGGTGAAAAAAACAGTTTACAGTTATTCATGTATTATTCAAAAGATGCGCAGTCGTTGAGTCAGTCAGCGCTGTGACAAATGTTCAGATCATTCAGTTGATTCGGAGGCGAGTTCTTGTTCTTCTGTTTCCCACCGTCCCCAATCAAACATGCACGATCTAAATGCCCCAGGTACTGACGATAATCCTGGCTCAGGATGTAACACACCTTGGGCCTTGCTTGTGTGAGTGTAGTATGTGAGTCAGTGGTGGTGGTCGGAGGGGGCAAAGGCACAGATTGGCAGCTACACTTGTGTCAGTCTACCCCGGGGCAGTTCTTGAACAACCTGTGTAAGTCAATGAGAGAAAACACTATGGCAGAAAGCTTTTCTCTGGGTGTTAACCTCTTAACTCTCTCCTTAAACGAGGGCATTTCCTCCATGTTCAGCTTTACCGAAATGTAAAATGTTCTCGACAGGACTGTTCACAGCCAATGGGCCTATTTGAAAGCTAAGATGTCACATTTTTGCTTCTTTTTTGCCATGTTTTTGTTGCATTTCTATTTACGTCTTGTTTTCATCGCTTTTTTGGTGCTCGTATTCAAGAAGCTTTGAGAAGAAGCCAACCTGGAGTAAATGTGCTCGGTTCAGGGGCGGGTTTAGAGGTTTTAAGCAGTGATATAAAATGAATAGTTATAATATACCATCATTCCAAACAGCTGAATACATTATCAAGTTTTGACTTTATTATAAATCTACCCAGGAATCTTGGGATTACAGTGTGATAATAAAATAGTACCTTTTTGTATTTGTAGTATAGTTGCCAGATGTTTTCTTTATCGGATTACAAGTGGAAATTCCTCACACCTGTTGCTAACATGTCTTAGTTTCACATGTGATGTTCTTATTTGCTGACCAAATAACAACAAGCGAATGATGGATGTACCTAATGCATCACCTAGTGCTTACTTAGTCAAGTCAACTTAAGCGTAGATGGAGATAGTCACTGCAGCTGCTTTTGCTATCTTCGCTTTGACTGTCAGGATATAAACTTTGCATTACAAGATTGCTAACTCCGACTCTTATCATAAGTGATGTTTGGTGACATGCTTTAAGTCCATTTTAACAAGGTAACCAAAGACATGCCTCTCATTCCAAAGCACATTTGTTAAAGATCAGACAGCGGGGAGTCTGTCACTGCAGGTCCAAACACATTCATCTTTTCTCCCTGACAGGATCACACCTGAATAAACTGTATCCAGAGAGTTGACATGTAACAGTATCTGATGCGATCATAGAAAGTGCTAGTGCAGCTTAGTGCCGATAGAGATAATTGGACATGTACTGCTATTGGGGGAAAAAAGAGTTAAACATCATCTTGTGTGCAGGATATACATTTCTGCATGTTTCTCCTCATCTCTGCTCTCTTACTCCTGCACTTGCCTACGCGGCAGGTGAATTGTCGTGTCCCTCTTTACTGTTGTTTACGGTCATTTATGGCACGTTGACGCTCTCTTGGTCACAAATCAGTCTCAGTCCTGGGACCCACTGCAGAGACGGGACTGTCTCCCCTCTCAAGTCGGCACCAAACCGCTTTACGGCGTCATAAAAGCGGCTCCTAAAAACACACTTTATGACATGATGGTAATTGGTGTGTTGTTTGAGGCCATCACCTCTGTCCTGACAACGGTAATTAGCTGTTAGCTGCAAGTGGACTCACTGTTTTTAAGACCATTTAACTGTAATTCACTCCGAACATGGCACACTTCACCTTCCACTGGGCAAATATTGGTTTGGGCTAATCTTTTTATGACCTAAAGCCAATTTAGGACAAGATGGACTCATTCTGCCTTATGGTTGGGAGTGATCTATAGGGGAGACTGATGGTGTCGGGGTAAAGGCAGTAGTGATATTAGGATAGGATTAACTAAAATAAAGAAATGTTTTTTCTGCTGTCTCTGATGTGGGGATTGAAACTGAATGAAAGCAATGCTATTTTGCGCTTGTTTGGATGTGATGCATCTTTTATAAGCCTCTATAGCCTGTAGGGCTGCAGCTAACGATTATTTTGATAATCGATTTATCTACCGATTATTTTCAAGATTAATCGATTAATCGCTTGGCTGTGAAAGGTGCATGGAAATTGTTTGTTTTTTTGTTTTTTAATTGTTTTTTCCATTTTTTGACCACATAAAGCTAAAGTGGCGCCTCTTGAGGACGTGTTGATGGAGTAAACTTAAAGTAAACATTTGTAGGAGGCTCTTTGTGCTAATTCTGCTTTCTGATTGGACGAGGCAAAGACAGATATTTATGAAATTTACAATGTACAAAACACTGCAGACACTCACTTTAAAAATAAAGTAGGTTTTCATCCAAAATACATAATTGTCATGTCATTTTTGCTCTATTTTAGTCTGTGTTTACTAGAAAACGATTAATCGATTACTGAAATAGTTGACAACTATTTTAGTAATTGATTAGTTGTCGATTAATCGATTAGTTGTTTCAGCCCTAATAGCCTGGCCAACAAATAAGAAGAAAATAAATGTCTGTTGGGTGAAAACAAACAATAACATCATCTATCTTGTAATGAAGATGCACAAAAATAATGATGATCTGAATGTGGGCATAGAACTCCCTCCCCCGTGAGTGTCATCTCTCTCAAGACTGTTGTCTAAGTAACAGAGGGATATCAATGGGCTAAATCAGAATTACTAAATACATTTGGCAACTTTTACCTTGAATCAAAATCCTGTGATAGCCAGTTTCTTCAGCTTATATGAACGGAGGTGTTGGTGAGAGGCGGGTTTGACCGCGGCTCAACGCCTGCAGCGGCCCCTCGAGGGGCGGTGCGCCGTAATGTGATCCCCTGAGCCCGCTGTGCCGCTGTGCTGTGTGCGTCCCGTAGGCACAGAGCAACCAGCGGGCACTAGCTCCAACTACAGCTTGGTGTCAGGACCAATGAGCGGAAAGAAAGGCTTCACGCGGCCTTCACAGTAAGAGCACGCTTGACTATTGGAGAAGAAGCAGCGCCTCCACAAACCAAACCCCCCCATTAACCGATAATATCATTGAAACATACTTGGATAGCTATAGACTTTTAATGTGAAAACGAGGGCAGCGAAATCAGACAAATGTCAAAGGCAAATGGTGCTGAGCCTGCTTTCCTTTCTGATATTTACGTTTGGTTTTGGTTTGATATTGAACTACCACGCTATTTAAAACCTTAGTTTGCCGTTTAGTGTTTTCTTCTGTTAGCCAGCATGTTTCTGCACTTGCATTCCGTCACAAGGTCCCTCTCCAAATTAACTTTTATTTTGGTGACCCACACCGGAACTGTCCTAAGTCTCCGCCGTTGACTTGAGCCTGGAACAGCGGTGGCTCATACTTCACTCTGAGCAGCGGAGCGGAGCCACAGAGCGCGAGGCTGATCCGTGGAGACACACTCCGCTCGTGCAGGCAACACATAGACATCTCCATGCGTCGCTGCGTCCACTCTGGATGCTCATCTCCGCGTCCACGCACTATTCCACCCAAGTGAATGTTCCGGACGCCTGGACGCCTGGGGGTCAGCGGTCAGAATCAGGGATATAGTTGAAAGAGAAGTTCGGGGTTTTTGAGCGAACAGCCACCGCGGATCGGGACTCGTTGTTACTTGGAGATTTGGATATTGGAGGACTTATTCTAACACTGACGCCAAAAAGTCACCCGAGGAGTTCAGGATATAGGAGCAGTTCTGTGGCTTTACGCAGTTAAACGTGGATTATTTGCTTTTGGCCATTGAAAGTCCCGCGATTTACGCCACGCCAAGTGGGGCACTTTAAGTAAGTACTTGCTATCTGCTATTCTTCCATTTATTTATTTAATTTATCACTATAGCAGAAGGAAAAACTTGCCTTCACTTCCTCGTGCCTGGGAGTCAGACAGGTTTGGTGTCTCATGCAGCGCGCGCGCGGAGACGCAGTGGTGCAACCCTGGGCAGTGGCAGCGCTTATACAGGACAACCCAGGGCAGTGGCAGCGCACAGGTGGCGCCTCCGGTCTCTTCAATCTGTGCGTAAACCGTGTCTCATAAATAGTCCTGCGCGTAAAGGGCCATTTCTGCGCGATTGAGGGGCAGCGCGCGGTGCGCACACGCCAGGATATTTTTATTGTTTTTTACAGACGCCTTTTGCAGTAAAGGATTAATTTAACATCATGTGAACCGTCTCCAATGAGCGCAAAAGTTGTTTTCTCCATTACTCGTGTGATTAAAGTTATTGGGACTTGGTGTACCTTCTCTTCTAATCGCTGCCTTGACTGAATGAATAAAATCTAAATTTGGGCCCAATTGAAAACATACCCCTGTCTAAATGCAGACTTGTTCCGTGAAAGTGGTTCCTTGGCTTTGGAGAGAGTGGCGTGCGGTGCTGGAAAGCTGTGGGTGCTGATGTTAGGATCAAAGTCGGTTTTCTTTCGTAAAATTGTGCGGTTGTCCTGTTTTTGGAAAGCTTCTACTGCAGTGTCCTGTCATAAAATTGCTCACACGAACAGCAAATAACATACGAAGTTGAACTTAAGAAACAGTGCTTTTAAAATAATAATCATCTTTTAGTCACATTTGGTCAGATTCATGCGTCAAAGAGCTCTCTTCGTTTTCAGTTTAATGCACGAGATGAATAACTTCGAATTCTTCTTTTTTTTTTCCTCTCTCTCTGTTTACTTATTTATTTGCTGAAATTATCTTTCAGCTTTCTCAGTCATTGTAAACAGGCTGAAAACAAGACGAGACTGATAACGCCATCCCCCGGTGTATCGGTGACGTCGATCCCGTTAGCGGCGAGAAGATGCGAAGGATTTACGCATCAGCCAGGGCCTCGTTTCCCTCGTTCCGCGCAGCCTCCAACACGCTGTGATCATCTCTGAAGTTCATCCACAAGCGTCACACACTCTCTCTCTCCCTCTCTCTCTCCCTTCTCTCAACGCTTTCCCTCAGTGTTTCTTTGAATGAACGTGTACGGCAGGAGCGCGCGCCTCTCCTCTCCCCTACGCAGCGCATCACTCATCTCTCTACTTCTGTACCCCTTGAATAGCTTTCAGATGGGGCTTTCTGGCCACTCAGCTCGGCTTTGGGCTCCTTTACTTGTCAGAGGCGTCAGAGAGGAGTGAGCAGATGATAGCAGACCTTAGAGTAGGAGGAGGAGAAGAAGAAGAAGATGGCAACATTGTAAGGAGGAATTTAGAAGAGTCGACTTAAGTATAGCTGTACAAATAAATCATAGCGAGTGAGTTTGTGAACGTTTTTTCTCAACAGCACGTTCCAAATTAAAGTTAGAAAAGCATTAAAGCGTAGAAAAATGTTCAGAAATTCCGGTTCTTCTGGTGTGCTGCACTCAAATTATGTCATTGCAAAGGAGCATACTCTGTTTTCCATTGTGTGCAACCCAATTTACACAGCTGGGCTAAATAAATAAATGAATAAATTAATCTGCCTCCATTGACCTGCAAAATCACCAGTTTACTGTGATTCCAATCACTGCCAAAAAGCATTCGCACGTCCCGGCGCCAAATGACGGTTTGATTAGCTTCTGTCTTCTCCAAAATTGGCTGGAGACCACATTTTGTTGTTGAAGATGTTTTTTTTTGGGTTCTTATTCTTGCAAATCCTGCTAATGCTGGCGTATTAAAGGTGAATGAGCTGCAGGTGTACAGGGTTCTCCCGTGGCCTCTCCATTCTAATCAGAACGATGCTATAGGGCTTGACACAGTGGTTTATTTGACAGAAGTCGTACTGTGCTGTTCATATTGACTCGTGCTATGAGTGGCAGTAGAGTAGCCTCCCCACTGCGTCTGTTTCATTTAGCGCGTCCGCTCTCATCATGTGTGCGTTTGAGTTCGCTTTAATAACATGTTAATGCACCATGGTGAGATGCAGGCTTGGCTGAGATTGTTCAGTGGGTGATTAAGTTGTTTTTAGAAGAATATTTGTTGAAGAAGTTTACGCCGCAATACAACAAAATATGAAGCTTATACTCTTGGAGTGGGTCTGGATGAGTCATAGTAGAGGTGCGATTGCAGGGGTGGTGGGTAGAGGTACCGGTTGTAACAAGGTGTTGATCACAATGTCTCTCAAAAATGTTTATGCCGTGTCTTTATTACAAATAAGTAGACCGTAACCTGCAGTGTACACCAGACAGATGTTTTATAGAAGACAGGGGAGGAATTAAAGGCACTTTTCCTTACGTTGACCTCGACAGAAATCGTCCAGTCACATCTTTGTCACTATAGCAACGTGACTGAGACCTTGGATCTGTTTCAAGAGATTTCTTCGGTTCTTCACAACACTCTAGCCTTACATTCAATGTCATCTAAAAAGTAGATGCAGTAGAAGTTCCTTTAACTTTTGATTGAGCAGATTTGTGTCTTATAGGTCCGCTCAGTGCATGTTTTAATAGGTTGCGTTCGCGTTGTAGAATTCTATTTCAGTCGGAGGGCAAGTGCCAATACAACTCTACGGGAGAGAAACAGTTTTTGAAAGTAATCTCCAAAAAGAAAAGGTCCAAATGTTTTCACGGATCATTATTTGACAGCGACTGAATTCACAAACCTGCCACATCATTCTGAAAGCCCTTTCTACTGACCAATACTCATGTTTTTGAGTGTTGTCTCCACTTTTGGATGCCTTTATGAGGAAATAATTAGACCATAGTTCATATGTGCTGGAAGAATGGACTTTGAACTTTGTGGCCATTTTTGTTTCATGTGAATTGGGCCAAGAATTACAGAGAAATTAGTAATAAAGTAAGACTGGAAATCTGCATTTTTACAGTTACCATAGTTATCGCCATGGAATTTACAGTTGCCTTCCACCTCATTGTAATGTTTCTCAGTTATTTAGAACATTTAAGTATGATTTATTCATCTCACAATGGAGAATTACAGTGAATATTGAACTTGTTGTTTAGTCAAAGGAAAACTAAACCTTTGAACTGGCCAGCTTTGCCGTCTTTCTGTTGATTGGTGAATTATTGAGCAGCAGTGACACAGCGCTGAGGCGTGACTCCCTCGTCGTGACAATGATGATGGGGATCTGAACTGGTATTTAAAGCGTCTTTGCCTTCCAGCCACCACAGATACTCCTGCTCATGTATTATTCAAAATCAAAGCTTGGGTTTCCCCCGTTATGCTTTCAAAAATAGTGGCAACAAAGCACTTTGAACTCAGAGCAATGATACAAGCTCATCATCCACTGAGCTTTGTAGGTTCAGTGACACTGGCATCAAAGAGCCCCGTGTTTGCTGATACTTATAGGCAACGAAGGGGTAGATAATATTTGGTGGCAGTTGTAGCAATAGCCCAGGTAGTAGTAAAATGTACTGAAGCAGTAGTAGTAGTAAGCACATATTTACTTCAATCTTCATAGTCGTCTGGACCTCTCATTCAGGAGGCTTTGTCAGTTCAGTTTAACAGTTTATTCTCACTCCTTTTATGTTGTAGCCCTGGATTTACATATATTTTTACTTTTAATGATGTGTTTTTGTTTGGGTAGTTTGCTTTGATTCACCGATTCTCTACTCGCTGCAGTTTTGTGCCATTACTGTCTAATTAGTGACCATCAGATAGAAGTTTCAAACAGCTCTGTGACTTTCCAAGTTTTTCTTTTTGTTCAAAGTTGATTAGCCGTAATTACAAAGAATTAAAGGACAGCAGATAACTTACATGATTGCTTTTTGGCTCACGCACTGTGAATCTGTTATTGCTCATGTGCCAAATAATACAGCTGTAAATGTAATTGTGAAATGAGGTAAAGCTTTACACAACTAAGCGAAAACTGCGAAATCCCATGTCCTTGTTCAATCTGACACAAAGGGTTGCTTTGTGAAGCAATTGAGCTTAGATTTTACGACGTTGTTGTGAAATACAGGTGGATTGCAATAAACGTCTCATGAAGTATTGGTAATAGTGCAGATGCTGAAGTACTTTTTGTTACCACTAGACTAAATAAAGTCACTCAGAGGCCTTACACCTGTATTTTGTGATTAGTTTTGCCCTTCAGTATATGTAAAAGCTGACATTAGTGGGAAAAGGACCTGTGCATTAAATTATAAAGCCTTATTATCGATTAAAACTCATCTCTGTGAAGACTTGCAGCATTAGAGAATGTATTACGAAAGTTAGGAATGAAACAGGTCACTTTAACTGAAAAGCATTGCAAGGTATTTTCTATCTGCTGTTTCCACACAAAGGACCGTTTTTTTTTTTTAGATATATAATTTCCAAACACAGACCTGATTTTGTGCTGAGCTGGGAGCGGGTCGCTTGCGCCTCAAGGGGAAAGAAAAACACCCTTAAAACTTAAGACAACACGCTTTCCCCCGGACCAACAGTGTACAAAGCAGCCTGTGTGCTGCTCCCATTGCCCTCTCCATATTGTAGTGTGTTGCAGCAGGCGGGACGTCCCATACAGAGATTCATAAATGTGCATAACCACAGCCCTATACAGGACACAGTGAACCCTGCAGGAGATGGGGAGAGGCACGTAAAACACAGCGATTGAGCAAATATTTGAGGTATTGATAGCAAGCGAGCATTTATATAGGCTCTTGTTGGTTATATGGGTAGAAGTAGAGGTTAAAAAACACATGTTAAAACGCCCTCCTGTATGCTTGATTGTTCTTGTAGTGGAGTAACATTTGTTTTGTCCTTCAGTGTATTGTGAAAGCAGACATTTGTGAGAAAAGACCTTTACTGCTGTTTATTGATTCAGCAAATCCCAATTTTTGTCATGAATAATGTACAATATTGGCAAATCATCAATCTAAGTGATATCGACCATAAGCTATAGCTCAAGATCTCGATTTGGGTGAACCAATTATCCATATTTGAAGAAAGTTTTGCTTGTGTTTTGTGTACAAAGAGTTTGTCGGTGGGAGGTGGATCATTTTCCCTGGGCTCTTCACTCAGGCGCATTCTTTCCCTAAATCAACAACGCACCAAACGCCTTCTTTACTTTCTGATTCCGAACATAGACTTGTGCATTCCTAGTGCTTCGGCGAGATTAGCCAATGGGGTGTCAATCTGATGCTAAACCATGCACAAGAGGCTCATAACGGTCATGCAAAAGGAGCGGCAGGCCCTCGCTCGCTGTTTGCACTGGGTATTGCTCCGGTCCATCGGCGGTGCAGTTAATTGGATTCCGGGGCTTAGCGTTTTTGTGTGAAAAGCTGCTTTAAAAAGTGAATCGCAAATATTGTTGTTGATGTCTTAACAAGAAGTAAAAAAAGGGGGAAAGTTTTGGAGAAAGCCTGTAAAGTGGGATTTCCGCTGTAATCCTGCAGATCTCAGTGGAATGCCAGGTCGAAATGTGCGGCAGGTTCACAACAAGTGGAGCGTGTTCTACTGTTTTATGTATCAAAGGCGTAGCACAGGTTGGAATAAAAACTGACAACATGGTCCTTCCTCTGCTCTCCACAGGAGCCCTGGGGAGTTCTCCTGGCGCTGGGGGCAGGGGGCTGGGGACAGAATGAGCCCAAAGGATGTGCTCTGAGTTGGGCCTCGCTGCTCCGCGCCGCGCCTCGTCGTCTGGAGGAATGACAACTCTGCGGCGCCTCCTCTGGCTCTGCTGCGTCCTGCTGCCTCTCTGCGCCACCGCGGCCCGGCTGCCCACGACCCCGCCCACAGGTACGTCTCCATGGCAACTACCAGCGATTGATATATTGTTTGTTTTTTTGCACTGCTTGACTTATTGCATTATTTTTACATGAATTTTCCATTGTCCTTTTGGGTTATTTTAGCTTCACCTCTTAACCCCCACCTTAACAGAGCGCATTTTCTCCAGATCGGCTTTACCCAAATCCGAAAGCTTCTCAGAGCCACAGTGTAATTCCTAATGCCTCTACAAAACTGATTTTCAATGGAGGTTCTTGTGTCATCTTCTGTAGTCTGTAGTTGAAATGTAGAACGTTTTGCCTCTCAATGAACTGGCTTCGTCAGCAACACTAAAGTGAAGCTCAGCCCGCAGGCTATATATAGACCACTGATCTTTTCTGTTGCATTGTTGCCACGATTTTTTCATGTTTTTGTTGGGTTTTTTGTCACGTTGTTGAGCAGATTTGGGTAAAGCCAAACTGGAGAAAATGTGCTTGGTTCTGGCGGGGGTTAAGAGGTTAACGGTTAGTGGTGGAGACCCTATATAGAGTGTTTATGCCACACACACAAACAAGTTATCACCCACCCAACCATCAGCCCCTACACAAATGCGCTGTATTTCCTGAGATGTCGCGCCTCTTATTTTGCCTAGTCGAAGTTCAGATTGTTTTGAGCACAACATAATTGGATCGTTTTGGTTTGTTTGAGCTTGTTTGAGTTCCCCTTTGTTCCGAAAACCTTCACAGATCAATTCTGACTAAGCGCTGTCCGTGTTTGCCGCATGCCTGACATTTCCCAGCAACCCTTCTCTCGTTTTCTAACCTTCAAGAAACAATTTAGTTTGTACTATTAAGTGATATTCCGACAACGTTTGCACACTCGAGCCCCCGGAAAATACTTAGTTTGTAGAGAGAACGTGGCAGCTCCATTGTGCGATCCAGAGACGATGCTTTTTAGACAATTTGACACTTAAATTACACTTTAAAACTTCTCCGTCGTGGGAGTCGAGTCTATTCAAAGAAATATACTGCTGTTTTGACAGATAGTTATTATTGGAAAGTGTTGGCAGACAAATGTGGGAGACTGAGTCAAGGCATTTGCGAAGATAAAATGAAGTCAAATTCTGTCCAAAGTGGCATTTAAAACTCCACACTTCTCATGGCAATCAAAGTGTCAATCATCGTTATTCAAATACAAACTACTACTATTTATTGCTTTATTTGTACATCTATATTTAGATCAGTTACCTATTTACCCCTTTTTTGTCACTGCAGACTTTGAGAATGGCCGCCGCGCACACTATTCTTTACTTTTTGTTCTTCATGAGAATCGCTCAAGCTTTACGCAGCAGTCAGAAATGGTAAGGGAATTGCCTATCCTCAAGTTGTGCATTAATTGAACATGACAAATATCACCGATTAAAATTCATAACCGAAGCACTTCATTTGCGAGCTGTCTCTGATCATCAAGCTTTCAACACTTAAGCGTCCTTGAAGTAACTTTGACGTTGATTGTCCGCGCTGAATCACCTCAAAGTCCCTCTACGGGCGATCCTTTAGCTTTTTTACCTGCTTTTAAACTCCCCTCCCCGTTCCTGCACCCCCTCTCTCCCTTCCCTTCCTGCGCATGTTACAATAGGCGTGTTGTGATCCTGCCCGCCTGATTGCCTTCTCCGCTGGGAGCCATCACGGCCGATCAAACCAGACTTCATCTCGGAGCCAAATGTGTGTTTAAAAAGCCCCTTAGGTGGTGAGAGATCAGGCTGAGCTGCGCTACATGACCGGATAGTGTTCCCAGTCACTAATGTTTTTGAATGTGCGTGATTAATTGAAGAGGTGCTGGGTGATGGTCAGGTGATAACTTGCACTGAGGACTGGAGCTGTTTGTTTAAGGCAGAATGAGTGGATGGATAGCGGTGACATGCTGGGTAGGCGGCAGGACACAGTCAGTCTTTACCAGAAGTGGATAATGAGTCACATGCACTTGAGATTGTATTTGAATAGTTCTACTTTCTTGCTGTCTCTTCTTGTTGTTTCAACCTAAATAAACTCAAACAGACATAAGCAAACATTAGAAAGGTTTATTGACATACAGTAGGCATATTTTTGGCGATCAGACCCTGGCACTAGATATATAAATTAAATTTAGAATGGATGGGCAGGTCAGAGTTGGAGATGTCTTCCCCGGAGCCTGGACACTGGCGGTGGCATGAGAGGCCTTGAGTAGGATGCAGTAGGGAGTGCCGTAGATGGAAGAGGCGGAGATGGGGTGGAGGTGGGTCGCAGCACAGCTGGGAAGCAAACAAACCATGAATGCTGGAGGCTTCATATCACCAATTCTTTATTCATCTCTGGCCTCACTTTTAGATAGACAGGAGAGTCTGTGTACTGTACATGCTTGTTCTTAAAAATCAGTCCCGTAATAGGACACATACATGAAGCTAGCAGTCTCCTCTCTGACCTCCGTTGCCCCAGTCCGAGCCGTGTCTCCTCCGACCGCAGATGGGCTCACAGTAGGACTAAAGTGACTGTCACCTCGGGCAGATGGCTTCTTTCCCCTCAGCCTTGGGTCATCTCCGCTCCATCACCAGGTCGGCACTGTCTATATAGTGTTTATGTGAGGCAGGATTAATGTGTGTGTGTGTGTGAGCGGCAGGGTCAGACTCCACCAAGGCTTAGGACAGATGCAAGTGTCCTTCAAAGTTCACGAGCAAAATAGCCACTCAATTTGGAAATCTGGGTTGGGTGTAGTGCCACATTGCATTGGACATATAGTCAAATCGCACACTGTAGAGGCCTCTTATGGTATATGGGTATATTTGCACAGACAGTGTGGCTTTAATGCCTTATTTCCATAGACGCCCCTGTAATGTTATTCCAAAGCACGCCGCTGTTTATTTCTCCAGACGCTCGTGGCATTTCCAAAAGCCAGAGTGACGCCCGCCGTGACATGGGACGACAGCCTGTGTGTTTGTCTTCTTCTGCTCTTTATTTACTGACCCACCCACACACTGCCTCCCGCTGATGTTAGGACCATCCTGCTTTGGCTTTGTTTTTGAAGAGCGAAAGTGCGAGGCAGGCAGTTTTTTGGTAATTACAGCTTGGGCTATTGTTAGATGGCAGTGAAAATGATAGGAGCATACCATCACTGGGTGTGGGAAGTGAATGATTAATGGCCTAGAACCAAGAGCAGTGTACCTTATACCGGGAAAAATTGAAAGGTATCCAACCCTAATAAGCAGAAAAATTCCAATGCATTTCTTATACAGAATATTTTCCACTGCTGCAGGTATGTTTTCTTTCTTTTTATCTATTTATAACTCTGGCTGCAAAAGGCTACACTGAACAAAACATGACATTTATTGAAAAGAATTGTCATAATCATACCTTCCGTGTTTTGCCCTGTTGTCGAGAGGCTGTTGAGTTAAACGGCTATTACCCACGTGGCCGTGCGCACCTCTCAATGTGCCACTTTGAGAAGTCTATTTTCCAAAGTGTAATGAAGCCTCGGCAATTTTCCACCAAGCTCTCGATATCGCCGCTCTTTAATCATCTTCTTATGTAAATGAGATTGTGGGCTTTTCCCATGCAGCCGCGTGCTTTTTTTTGGTTTGTTTTTTTACATTTTTGCAAAATTGCTACACTTGTGCCCAACAGTCTTCATTCCCCCCATGGCCGCTTTATCAGACATCATCTCTGGCAGGAACAGGAGGCGGCCGAGCCAAATAAGCTGTGTAGAGAGACCATTTGTGAAACAATGGCCGCTCTGTGTTCGGAACATCAGGGACTTAATCCGCAGCCACTTAAGACACGTTTGAGAAGGGAAGTAAACATGAAATACAGATCAGTGTCTGCTTAACAAGGGATCAGCGCAGGCTACACTAAAAGTCACCGCTGACGGATTTGGTTAATATAATGATTAGACGATATGACAGAATTAAGCACCTGCAAATAAAACACTTTGATAGCACTTTATAATTAGCATAATCAGCATTTATAAAACACTTCCTTTTTTACGGAATCATCTAAAACTGGTTTCGGTTTCCCTTGATGCAGGCCTGTAATGTAGATAGTAAGATAAAGAAGTTAAATGTCCGTGTATATAAGCTGAATCATATGGATCGTCACACTGAAATTGATCCCTTGTGGCACATTGTGATGTGCTCTTTGAAACTCGCTTCAAAATCCACTCCATGCAACTTCTATGAACACAGCAACCCCCGACATCTAACATCACCACCTTTTCTATAAATGGATATTCCCCCTCAAGTCTATTTTCTTTCTCCTTCCTCACAGCGCACACAGACATGTACCTCCAGCTTTTCTAAACTTAGACCTCATCTCCTTTCATCATCTGTCTGGCTAATTTCCAATTGTCAGTCACTCATGGAGCTCTTTGATTGTGCACTATATCTGTTTGGGACGTCCCGAGGCACACACACACGCACACACACACACACACACACCTGTACCTGCCTCTACCTCTGGCTTGGCGCTCCTTTCCTTGACAGCCGCGTTGACATATGGCTGGTTTTTAATTACGACGCTCCCCTTGAGGAAATTGTTGAGATACTTAGAAGATAAGGCAGACATGGATGGAACAAAGAGGCCTGTTGTATCCAAACGGGCCGTGGCTTTATGGGCGAAGGGGGCGGGGGACGGGTTGAGGGTGCAAATCTTGACAAAACATTTTTTCTGCTCCAGAGCGATTGAACAATAGTGGTTTAATGAAAGTTACACTGTTACAGATCGTGTGCGCTAGATTATGGGGGCAAATTATTTCACCAAGGGAACAAATGTTTACCAATGTTTACCTTAGGGGAACAATGAAAAGATTACAAGGAGAACGATTAATAAACCATATATGGAATTCTCAGATAAATGAAGAATAGAGCCATCATTGGAGCTTGTTACATATTAATTTAACCATTACCTTTTGAGTCCCACGACATTGTCATCATAAAAACAACTTCTTTATTCATTCAAAGCCAAAAGCAACGATGGATTAATTCACATTTGTCTTCACCTCTTTTCAACCTCCCAGCATACCGGTTTTGCATTCTTCTCCTGAGTAAGCATTCCTAATTATATCAGAGAATTTACGAGCACCGCGGGTTAATTGTGTAGTTTGTGATTGGATTCTTATGATGGATGAGGCGGCGTCAATGCCAATAAACGATGTCCTCTGCCTGTCCAAACATGTGGCAGAGGCAGACAGATGGCAAGTTGTGCAGCACCGAGCTTTAAATGGTTCAAATGCACACAAAGAGGAGACAACCAGCCCCCTCTGCTCCTCTGGGACCCTCCGCTCTTGGGACAGGGTGCACAATTGTACCATTTAGAACCCCCGGATCTGATCAAGTGTCCTGCAAAAAGTCATTCAGTCCACACCTGGCATTGCCTGGATTCTGATAATGCAGTCGTTACATGGACGGAGAACAAGCAAATATAGGGTCTTTTTCATTAAAGGAGACATTATGCAGAGACAACTTTTATGAGCTTTTAATAATGTTATAATGATGTTTCCTCGTCCACAACAACATACCTGGAGCAGAATTTTGCTTCATTCAGTCGATAGATTAATCCTCTTCTTCAGTTTGGTTGTGCCTTTATCCCGCAGGTGCACACTGTCGCTGTGTCCTTGGGCAAGACACTTCACCCACCTTGCCTCCAGTGTCTGAGTACTGACAAATGAATGAGAGTGTGAATGAGTGAGCTGTTCCTTGCTGTCAAGCGCGTTATGTGCCCGGTGTTGGTAGAAAAGCGCTATATAATGTGACCATTTATGTGGCCTTTGGTTTCTTCTACTGGTGAAGTGCTCGGATTTGAATTTCCTGGGTTTTATTGCATTATAAAGGACTTGACTTAACTTTTTAAAGCCCATAATCCATCACTGGATTCGTTCTGAGCAGTTCTCCACTCAAAGTGTGTTCCTCATGACGGCATCAACGTGTTATCATGCAGCTAGCTGAAAGTGAAAGCTTGTTTTTTGTATTATCGTCCTTGATTTCTAGTTTTGTTTTATTTCTGCTACTGAATTTTACGAATATCATTTCATACCACATCTTACCCAGTTATGAGAGTTGTTGAGTGGTACGAGAAAGCATTAGCAAGTAAAATGGAGCCACGAATTCAAAGCCACTGCTTAATTATGATGCATTTTACCAGTATAAAAACA
This sequence comes from Gobius niger, assembly GCF_951799975.1. NCBI lineage: Eukaryota > Metazoa > Chordata > Actinopteri > Gobiiformes > Gobiidae > Gobius > Gobius niger. Next base: position 16,755,323 of record NC_136867.1, read on the forward strand.
TTGCATGGTGCGCCCAAATTGTACCGTGCAAGCTCTTAAAATTCCAGTATAAAATTGTATAATCATGGGCATTTACATACAGTGTTTATACGTATATATCTGCTTTCCAAACTGCTTAATAGTTGTTTTGCCTTGACTGAAAAACTTGTGTTTGCGCCTCCACGCACCTCCCCCAGTGCAGCTGACACATCTTACCCCCTCGCTCCTGCTCCTCTGTCCCCTCCGCTCAGTTATTCTGCCAAAAGAGTTAAAATAATAAACTCAGTAATGTCTGCGCGCCGTAATGGAAGCTGCCTGGAAAGACGAGACAGACTTTCTGACACTTGAGGTCACTCCAACTTTGTGTTTTCTGCCTAGAAAAAAAAAAAAAAAGCAAGACCCACATTTAAGTATTTTTCTGAATGTGGTGTGTCTTGTAATTTGCAGCATTTTTTCCACATGGGACAACTTTCCTTTCGTTTTGGGCTGCAGTTTTTAGTGGTTTATCTTCACTGTGTCATTGCAGAGACGAACATTTAGCAGAAGCAGTGGTTGTGTATATTTCTCGCGGGGGGAAAATCTCTCGAGGTTTTAAAGTTCTTTGTTTGACTGTACTTCAATGAGTGAAAGTCCTATTATTTAGATAAAAGCTTCAAGAAATATATATTCATGTTGGTCTATCAGCAGATCAAGTGCTTTGTTATTCAGTTTTCACACTGTGTCCTAGTCTTGTACGTGTTTCTCAATCGTTTTTGTGTGCTAGTTCAAAAGAGTTTGTGCTAGCAGTACATTAAGACGATAGTGTAGTAGCAAGTGCAATTATACATGCAGTTTTTTCACAATTTCAGAGCAAAGATGATCAGACAAGTCCCAAAAGATTGAACATAAATGGTAAGGGCATCTTTACAAAAGCACAATATTTAAATATTCTAATTCATCCTGTCCACTACAGCTAACATATGTTGCTTCCACAATGAAACTGCAGGAAAGCCCCAATAACATAAAGTTAATGATGCCTGAGAACCTTTTCATGGTTACAGCAACATCTTTTTTTACAATATCTTTCCTTTTTTTCTACCACTGTCCTTGATTTCCTTCTATGAACATCCCCATAGTAACTGATGTTTACACTGACGTCTGTTAATTTAGTCAAACAGTGGCTTTGTACACATTCGGAGTGAGATATTGAAGCGAAAATGGAAGCAGATGTTTCATTTTGGGGCGAGTTTACATTAGTTTTAGTTACATTACAGGCCCCTCAAGTTGGGATGGGGGAGAGTGGGGTGAGGCTGTGCGCACCCTGGGCTGGTATAGATGTCTGCTATAGATGTCTGTGGACAACTGCACAGTCCAGTTGTTGCTCCCTAACAGAGCCCCTCTCTCTGGTGTGTGAGTGCCGTGTCTTGCAGCAGGGAAACGCGGGGATGAGGGGATTACGGGCTTTCCTGCTCCCGTCCTGCTCTCATAAGACTGTGGAGAAACGGACCATGATGTCACTTATGTAAAGACCACTGATAGGAAGAAATAATATATGAGATGTGCCTTGATAGTTTGGGAATATATTCCAGATTTAGGCATCTGCAAGCTAATGTATGCAGCTATGGTAGCCCTATAGGGACATAGTCGGCAATTGAATGTGTTATTACAGCCAAATCCACATTTATATGTTTTTTAAAGGTGCACTATTCAACTTTTAAAGAAAAAAAGTTGATATTACAGTGACTCAGTGGCTGTATGAGTGGTCAGCATGGCGCCTTTACTTTCCATCACAGTAAAGGCGCCATGCTGAGACGCTCAAGGATCAATTGTTTTCTGGGTTTTCTGGTGATAGCAAAAACCATCCAAACAATTGATCCCGGAGCATCCTAGAGACCACTATGATGGAAAGTAAAGGCGGCACAATGACCACTCATACAGGTATTGGGTTCACTACAAGTTAAAATACGCACAAATATCAACTTTTTTTTTCGCATAAAAAGTTGCATAGTGCACCTTTAAGATATCTCAATGTGATTCTTGCAGCAGCATAGTGACAGTGTATGAAAAGAGAATTACTTTGTCATTGCTAGTTTCTATAATGGAATAGAAATAACTGTATGGTGTTTAGATATAGCATATTAATAACATTTAACATTGGTGGTGGATGGGTTCGTTCTCCATAATATTGACGTCCCCTCAATGTTCTACTCAATAGCACAGCCTGTCCATTTAACTGAAGGACTCCAGACCCATTTAACAGCTTATTAATAATTTCTACAATATGAATGGGTATGGCATGCCTATTACTGGCTCCCACCAAATACATCTGAAGTTCAGAGGCATAAAGCAGGTTTTTTGGCTCTGTGTCGGGGAAAGACCCAGACCACAGACGGGATTAGTCACTGTAGGCTTCAAACGGGCAGCCCTGAAACCAGTGGCAGCAAAATTACAATGGGCAAAAGTGCGCTGGATAAATATAAACACGTGTAATGAGGCCTATGACAATGGAGAACTATCAAAATGGATGAGATTAGAGGCAGGATTAACGTTAGCCAAGGTTGTATGGATCAAGCGGGTAGTTAGTAGACAGCTTTCACCATAGCTTTACATACATTTTTCATTCTATTTCATTTTTGCTGCAGTCAGGGGGGGGGGGGTACGTCCAGTAGCGGGACAGGAAGCAGCCAGGAAGTGAGTGTGGGAGCGCAGGACGATCAGAAGCACATGGTTTTACTGCAGACTGTATAGACCTTACACTGGAGCAGCACGTGGAGGGGTCAATCCACAAACCCACGCAGTCCCACCGCAATAAACAGAGCTGTAAACGCTTAAGCATCCCGCTGATTAGCCACGCCCACCACACCTACACCTCACGCAATCACTAAAGCTACAGCAACTTTTGATACCACCTTTAAAATAGATCAATAAGCCGAACACTAGCCTTATGCGCGAAGCTGACATTGATGTCTCTGTCAGCCCCCACTCATTGCAGCACATGGAGCAGGGCTGGACATTATTTTGGGGGTATGTCATCGCGACCGGGAGGGGGTACACCGGCCACACTGAAAGGGTCACGGGTAAAGTCGCTGCTCAGGTCACAGGGATCAAAGTTTAACGTTTCAATGAGGCCTTTCTTTGGGCAGTGCACCACTTGTCAGCTGTTTCTGGCCTTCTAACTTTGCGACGCCTCGGGCCCTTTTTGGAAATAAGAGTATATAGATGAGGAAAATGTATCTTATTATCACTATCCAGTCATGTGGCGCCTTTCAAAAACTGGCTTTGTAGTCCTAGCATACTTCATTGATCACTGAAGTTGTTTTTTGTCTCTCATCACTTCCTAGTTCAGCAGAATTCTTTGGCCACTGAAAGTGCTGACGAAGCCCCAAGCATTCTGGCTTTGAAGAGGGCCAATGAACTGTTCCATTAATTCCTTCTTTCATCTTCCTTTGCTGTGTGTTCCTGCCAGGGTTCGCTATCCCAACAACTGCGGACTTTAGGCAGCGAATGGGCCAATGTCCGTCACACGGATGACGTTTAGAGGCACCAAAAGGCATTGAAAACGATGACTTTTACATTCATTCATGTATCGGCAAAATACAGGAAACAACCTCAGATGAGAGTGTTTATTATTAAGACCCCCCCCCTTGGTTTTTTCTTTTTCTACATTGAATTTTGACGAAGTATGAAAAAAAGCCATTCACACAACTCAAAATCAGAAATCACATCCATAGCTTACCAAGGTGTGGTTCTGTTGGCCAATTCACATCCACATCCACATCCACCCAGACTCTCTCGCCCATCCCGCGGAAGCTGGTCTGTCCACAGTGAGCTTAAAAAAAAAGAGAAAAAAAAGGCATCTCGTAATCGGATTGGTTCGCTCTCGGCCGAGGGGAAGAGTGATTATTTTGTAGAGGGGCGCCCCTCGCACACACTCCGTGAACATCCTGGCTTTTGTGGCCCGCCGAGCTCCTTAGTCCTCACACTTGTCTGCTGAATTGAAAGTAGGCCAGTTCGTCTTCGGAATGACAATTAACCAAGGATGGACCCAGCCCAACCAGCGCCGGGGTGTGGGGCGACCGTGTGCGAGCATGAAAGGGCCCGGGACGATTCACTGGTGCCAAAACGCCGCTCTGGACGTACAGTAGCTTCCGATGCTCGTTAGCGGGACAGACAGCAGTTGGTGGGTCGGGGTGTTATTTGGAAAGTGGGCACAGGCCTGGCGCTGACTGCACTGCTTCTACACACTGTATATTTATTAACACAACAACACAGCTAACAAAGATGGGTTTTGTCAACTTAAGTATGATGAATTTCACAGCTAAAACATGTACATGAGTGTTCCCTCTCGGGCCAGGACTCCCCTGAACAAGAGTAATCCCAGTGGGGCTATCCTGGTCCAATAACGGGCACACAAATAAAAAGTGTGTGATTAATGCTTTAAATCCAACGCATTAGTTGTTATTACTCATTGTGAGACAGGTTTAGTGTGTTTTTGGGGAGGATGTGCGCTGGTTTCCGCTGCTCATTAGTGGGACAGACAGCAGTTGGTAGGGGCAGGGGTGTCATTTGGGACAGGGGCAAAGGGCTGGCACAGGCCGGGGCGGGCTGTTTTGGAGGTAACGTCTATCTTAAACTTGTTTTTGGAGGGGGTTTTGTATAGAGTCCAGGAGTAGAATAGTGGCAACAAGCTGAGGAAGCCCGCCCAAGCACTGCTTTTTCTGCCTCGTTCCTTGATCTATGCCGGGACATCCCTCTATTTTTTTTTTTTTTCTTCCTCCCCTCTCCTCCTGGCAGCAGCGTCCCTCTCAACGGTGTGAGGTTGTCAGGCTGGCCCAGATTAGAGCCATTGTCCGGAGGTATTCACATCCGGCCAAACCATATTAAAGAGAGATTAGGGTGGGTTTTCTCCACACAGTGCCAGAAAAACCCCAAAGAAGCTGGACTTACAATAGCTATAGCGGTGAAATGGACAGAAAGAAATGTGTTTTGGGGGAGGGGATTATAGGAGGATCCTGTTTGAAGGTGATACCGTGCTGATGCATGGGCTTACAATGTGGTCAGTGAGTTCTACCGTATAGTCAGTACTTGTTTTTATATGTATGCTTCAAATACTATGATGTTTCTGTTTAACAATTTGTCAAGGAATACCATGCATGGTTTTTTTCCACATAATTCTATCCTCTAAAACAGATTCTAGCTCTATATAGAATTAATTTTAGGGGAAGTATTCCGTGCAGGGTAATTTCTGAAGGTCATGTGATGCCGGGGCGTCTGGGGGGGTCCTGAGTCGGTGCCAGGCGGTTTTGGCAGCTAGTCCTGGTTTTGCAGCCGAGGAAGTGGGAGAATGTGTTGGCATCATGCAACAAGCAGACGGCAGCGGTGGAGGTTATCAGGCTCACTACCAAGCTGTCCGCCCAAAGGATGTGTCTAATATACTTAATGCTGCACAACTTTTGCAGGTTTTTCTTTTTTCTTTTTTTTTTTTTGTCTTGTGGTGAATTGATTAAGTTTGTAAACAGTTGCTGCTAGAATGTCAAAGATGCACCTATTTTCTTTACGCTATTCACTTCCTTGTGGGCAAGATTATCATGATGTGGTTTAAAGATAATAGTTTTTGCATGTCTCTTCCCTCCCTTGATTTGAGTTTGATTTTCTTGATGAGAATTGATTTTGAATGGATAAAAAGGGACCCCACATGCGCACTGCAATGGTCTTTACGTAATAGTGATCTAAGGACCTGCCTCCTATAGTTCAGACTTCCCCGTTTGATCCAGAGCAGAGGCAGGTGTAAAATATCCCATTGACTGCACCACGGACCTGGACGACTATATTTGGTCTGACCAGAGAGTAAAGGAGGGGAGACAGCTGGACTTTTGAACCAACTACAGCTTTGTGTGATGTCAGAGAAAGTCCTCTGGCGTAGATGTACAAAGCCCAGCCGTAATCAAATAAACTTGATTAAAGAGACTTTCTTTTTTAAAGTAGTCTATTATCAGACATAACATTTTCACTCTAAAGTGGTTTATACAGATTTTCTCTCCTCCCTCTTCTTCTCCTTCTTCTTCTTCTTTTTCTTCTTCTTTTTCTTCTTCTTCTTCTCCTCCTACTTCTTTTTCTTCATTCCCTTCTTCTTCTTCTTCTTCTTCTTCTTCTTCTTCTTCTTCTTCTTCTTCTTCTTCTTCTTCTTCTTCTTCTTCTTCTTCTTCTTCTTCTTCTTCTTCTTCTTCTTCTTCTTCTTCTTCTTCTTCTTCTTCTTCTTCACTGTAAAGCTAAATCAGTTGACCAGTATCTGCTGCATTGTTCTACAGCCAGGTATAAATAGAACAGCTTGCTCTGTATATTTTTCTGTTGAGCTATCTATTGTTGTTCCCTGCAAATTTTAGACCTGGCATAAAAAGGTGTGCGTTTCTACACACTTTTTTTGTATGACTTTTACTCACTCACTGAAATCTCTTCACAAGCAACTTGATACCATGCTGAATGATCATTATTTATATACAAACAACTGCCCAAAGACTTTAAAGCAGCGTAAGCCTGGGGTATACCCGCCTCACTACTGTATATATGCTCCTTAGCCTCACAGCCTCTGCCACTGAAGGATCCCAGAAATGTGGAAAGTATTTTCTGTGCCCCGTTCAAAAAGAAAAAGAACGACTCCAGTCTTTTCAGTAGGAGAAGCAAACAACTAATTATCGCCAATAAAAAAGACCATTTGTCGCTGGATAACCCCCCCTTCCTTCTCTTGGCCTTTCTGCCGACGTTGGAAACACAGTCTTGTTGTATTATTAGCTTTGTAAAGTTCGTAGGAGGGAACGGGGGCAGCTTGATAAAGATAAATGTCTCCCAGCCCCATCTGGAATCCATCACTTTCACAAGCAGTTTGGGGAGATATGCTTTAAAAAGGTATGTGTTCCGACCAGACTCAATAAAAGGACTTGTTAAGCTCCAAAATAAGTAGACAAAAAGTGAAAGCAGGGCAGGTCGTTGTAATCGACTTCAGTTTATGATCCATTGAGGCCTGTTTGAACCTGTGTGGACTGTACCTTATGCAAAGTACGGTGAGGGGGACGACATGGTGATGAAATCCAGATAAAAAAAACTCACAAATCACTCACAATACTAGAAGTAGAGTTGCATGTCCCTTTTGGAAACCTTGTGCTGCATATTACAACATCTTTTATCTTTCTGGTGCAGCTGGGTCTAATCCTTCTCCAGACTTTAAACCAGTATGTCAGTAGTACCTAGTGGAGAATCAGCTGCTTCTTTAAAGCACCAATCCAATATGATTTTTTACATTTTGATAATTTTATCTTCAAATCTTTAATCTTTAAACATGATTTTATGTAGCCGACTGTTAATACATTCTTGTTCTTGCCTTGCCTAAACATGGGCTTTACTATGTAGGGCTTACAATAATTCCCAGACTCTACTGTACCTTACTGTAAGCTAAAGTGATCTTAAGTGTTCTCTAATCTCTCCGTATTGCGACTTGATCTGTTAGCTCCCTTTGGTCTGGTCTGGAGCCCTTCCTGTCCCGTGTACAGACTCCTTCACCACGGCCAGCCGCCTGCACGACTGTGTGTGTGTGTGTGAGTGTGAGAGAGCGAGCGAGAGAGCCAGGAGTGGACAAGCTAGCCACATAAAGAGCCCTTTTCAACCCAACGCCGCTACAGCAAGCCGGGCCCCTGCACAAGTTTGGAGAGGATAAATAAACCACTTGAGACGCACAGAAAAGATGGAGCGGACAGAGTAGGGTCTCAAAGAAGGACTTATATTATTCTGAAGGGCTGTTTGTTATGATATTGAGCCCAGAGGGGGGCAGGCCAGCCGGGGGCAGGAGATTTATAGCCATCCAAGCTACATACAGGCTACTTAAGCATTAATTTGGTACATATTTTGTTTATCCAATATTTTACCTCATTGGTCAGTAAATCACATCTTTCGAGCGGCCCATTTAGAGGTAAAGTTTAAGCTCTTTATACTTGGTGCAATATACGTAATTTGCATTTTGTTACTTAACAGGATAGATATGTTGTAGGGGGGTTTCAAATGCAGAAATTCACCAAATTAAAGCACATTTAGGAGTTGTATGTAACAGCTTATATTGCACATTTCTCTCCATCTGGACTCCCACATATTGTACCGGATGAACAGCAGGAGAAGTCTCAAAGCTGAGACCACAGTGAGATGGCACCAGGAGGATGGGACTGTCTGCTTTGTCAGGATCACTTTGGATTTGGCCAAAGCACAAAACTGCAATACGCGTTTAGGGTTGTTATTTAGTCTCTCTGCACCTCTGCTAAAGGGATTTGGATACACACCCTCAAAAGTTCACACAAGTTCAGTTTTGTTGCAGACTTTCCCATAGATCCATGTGTAGATTGTGGCTGGGGTTTTGAGTTAACGCCGGCCAATAAACTGTCATGTTATCTGATTTGGAAGATGAATGACTGCGTACCCACCTGCCACGGTCCCTCAGAGCAGACTTTAAACGCTGCTGTTAAAAGAATCAGAGGCATTGTGTGGAAGGCCGATCTCAATGATGTTGAAGAGCGGTGTGTTTCACGTTAATGGTCGATGGAGTTGATTCGTTCACGCAGTTTTGAGAATTCTCGTACACTTTGGTTGTTTCTTTTGTCGGCAAAGTGCTTCCAAGTACCCAATATATTCTGAATATACTGTAGATTTGATTGTATTCGGGAAAACCACAGTCCTCCATCACAAAGTGTGTTCTTCATGGTGCCATTGATTTGCTAGGCTGCTGTTACCTGAAAGCCTAAACATGTTTCCACTGTTGTATGATGTTTCGTTTCCCCTACTGCTTGCAGAGGGCGCTCATGCTGGGGCACCTTAAAGAAAGTTTCTAAGCCTAAACATTTGTCCCGTGATCAAGCTCAAAACAGCCTGTTTCTCGTGCACACGAATACACTGAGACAACATAATTATCCATACACATTTCTCACGAGTGACACCGTGTTGCCGTCTTCATCTGTATTGTTCTCCACAGCTGGTCACACAACAGCTGGACTCTGTGTGAAGTGCATCCCATAATAATGACGCATTCTTCTCATTTCACTGAGCCCCAGTCTGTCGTCACGGCAATGATCGAACATGTGACCCTGCTTCAGACCGGACAAGACAGGGCTTTCAGGGGCGACGACAAGGACAGATGATTGAGTGCTTTCTGACAAATACTGCAATCGCGATTAGAGCTGAAATATGAACTGCTCAACTAATACAAGAATCACGTGCAATATATCATCTACATTCAGGCTTTGAAATGTACTCATTGCAACCAAAATTTTGTTGTGATGGTGAGTGTGGTGATGGTAACAAATGTAACCCAGGGCTTAAAATGAGAATGAGCTTAAAATGAGAATGAGCTTAAAATGAGAATTCAAAAGTCATTATAAAAGAAAGATACATTGTCAGGGATAATGGCTGACTAAACGAGCCAGAATTAGTTAAACTTTTGTCAAATTAGGACAAGCGGTCAACCGATATGGGTTTTCTAAGACAAATGCCGATTTTCGGGGACTTTTATTGGCCGATGCCGATATTTTTGACCAATATTTAACAAATGTCTGGTCCATATTCCTGTAAAAACATAAACATTTGCCCACTCCAGCAGTGGCCGATTTTATTGTACTACTTGATTCAGTTTCTGTCCCAGCTTTGATTAGTTTCCATTAGCGTTAGCATGTTGCCGTTAGCATTAGCATACTGTTGCTAGTCACGGCATTTTGCGCGACGATCAAAAATACAAATGTGGAGGTTAAGACTAATTCCACAGGTTCTGTGCTTCAAAATGGCATGTCCATATTCACTAAGGTTTAGTGAAACTAACTAGCTTTAGTCAAAGTTGTCGCTAACCAATTTTCATCACAATGTTTCTCTGTTCCCCTGAGACCTATAGGAAGCTTTAATGTTAAAGCCCTGACATAGCTCTTTCCGATGCAGAAAAGTCTCTATCACTTTCAGTCCCGGAGATATAGTTTTTTCATCTGTGCTGGGTCGGGCCGATAGCCGATATAGTAAAATCCCCAAATATCGGCCGATATATCAGTCGACTTGTAATTAGGACCATAACAATAAACATTTTAAGACGTCATTGTTGGTTTTATATACTTAAAGTAGTGTCCAAATATAGTACAACAGGTAACAGTCGTGTAAGTAAAGCCCATGAATAGATCTACACCTACCTTTGCACAATTTTTAATGAAATGAGCCTCGTCAAAAATGGTCAATTAATCAAAATGCCTTAATAAAGATTTTGCAATGCCCTTTTAGTCATTGCATGGTCAGGAAAAGATTTTCGTGCTGAGACCAAGGCCACTGACTGAGTATTTTAATTCACTCTCACTGTGGCATGCCCCGAGCTGACACCTTTCTGAGTCCAATTCATTTCTATTCACCGGCCGCGTCCCCATCTGCAATTCAAAAGTGCGTCATCCCGGGAAGCCGTAGATATTTCCTGATTACATTTTGCTGAAAAAGGTGTCTTTGCTGTGTTGTTCCCAGCTCCCGAATGGAGTTTCTAATGTATGATTCGCATGGCATTGTTTTGTTTTGCTCCTTCCGTAAATTGCATTTGCCTGGCTCAGGGCGCTGTGAGGACGCAGTAAAGAAATGGTCCCCGCACTTCAAAGCGAGAGAAAAAGCTTATTGTACAGGAAGTGAGCCGAGGCAGAGCTGCTGCATTAAAATACAATTACACCAGGTTATTGATAAAGCAGGCCACACTTTTCTTTTCTTCCATACACAGTGAGCGTTTAGCAAGTTCGTGACCTTTTTGTATATAGGCACGTTTAGGTTATTGTTCAGGTGGAAGGGATGATATGATAGAGCTTTTTCAATATACAAACCCAAGGCCAGTCTTCTACATTGAAGGGTCGAAAATGTTAAGGACGTGTTTTTCTTTGTATTTTTTTTTCATTTATTATGTCCTAACCATCAATAACAACGACAAACATACAGTAAACCTTTGATTTTTGGGGGGTTTTAGTTCTTAACCTCCAACCCCCCACCTTTTCGACTGGAGAGCAAACAGTGTAAAGCCTCATTTGAAAGCTAAGGCCTACAAAAGTGATCCTGACTTTTTTGCCGCATTGTCACCACAGTTTTGCCATGTTCTTGTCATGTTTTATGTCACTTTTTTGTTGTGTTTTTGTGGCTTTTTCATCCTATTTCTCATCCCTTTTTTGTCATGTTTTCGCCACGTTTTTGTCACTTTATTGTGTTTTTGTTCCATTTTTGTTGCCGTTTTGGCCCTTTTTTTGCATCACTTTTTGGTCACTTTTTTGTTACGTTTTTGTCACATAAGTGTTGCTTTTCTGGCACATTTTTTGTCGCTCTTTTGTTGCTTTTTGTTGCGTTTTCATCCTCGTTTTTGTTCTCTCTGAAACTTTAGAGTTGGGTAAAGCCGAACTGGAGAAAAGGTGGGGGGTTAACAGGTTAAAACGTATCCCATGCTATATTTAAAGGGGCTGTATCCACTTTAACCACAATATTGTACTTGTTGTTGTTGTTATTACACTGTGCCACTTTGCCTCCTGAAGGAATGTCCGGAATAAGTTACTGCACAGTTTTTACCACAACAATTTAGCCTCTTTTGTCACAATTTGAAAGCGGGGAAATTTGAGCACAACCCCTTTTAAATCAGTTTGGCAAACTACTCCTTAGTTTGCTTTTAGGGGGAATTCGGTTGACAGCCTTATCCCATTAATCCTCTGAAGAGCCTATACTCTTTAGTTTAGTCTACGAGCTACTGTTTCCCATTGAGAGAAGGCGCTCCACTCATTCACCGGTGAACTACGACTCTCTGGAGATGACTATATCTGCCTAATAATGCCCCGGTCCCATATATTTAAGCAGAGCATACATCCTTGTAGCACTGTTTTCTGCTCTCCCTTTCACTGAGGTCATAAGTAAAGGTACCGGGACACTCACGCCGCGTCGAGATTTATGCCCCGCGCCGTTGCCTCGCTGTTTTTCTTTTCCTCAATGGGCTTTTTTGTCTGTTAAGAAAGCACCGTAAATTCTGCTTGTCAGACCCAGAGCAGCGACATGGATAGAGTTTAATAAGAAAAATATAGACGGGCAAAACAACTCGCAACTCTTCCAGACAGCTATTTATGAAAGCATAAACCATAAGCCGACGACGCAATGGGTTTTGAGGAGTTAGAAGTGCCCCGTTTGTCTTTTTCAGTGGATTTAAATGAAATTATGTTCCAGGAAATCTTCTTCTTCTCCTCCTTTCTGTCTTTAAGTACGATCCTCTCATCCTTGTTGCCTGCAAACCCATTTGTCTCTTGCGTCTTCCCCCCCGATGTGGACGTGGCCTTTTCCGCCGCGGTGTACTGAACCGCCGTTATTTTGCCAATCAGCCGCGCAGAGAGGGTTTAGAGGGGGCAGCTCCACTCCTGTCAGTCTGCGCTCCTCCGTTAACCTTTACATGGGTCAATGCTGAGACTGGACTGTCATAAATCACACCTCACTCCGCTGTTCACACTCTCTCGCTAAACCGGGCTCAAGACTGTGGCATTTTTGCAACAATGTCCAGTGTATGCTTAGCTATAGGCATTTAATGCACATAAACCGTACTTATGCTTTGCTTCTTTTATTAGTCAATTATTCAAACATTGCCCACGGGTCTATGTACAACCCATTGCCGTATTACTTCTTCTTTCCCCATTAAAGACCTCACTGTTTGCATGATTTAATTTTCTATATAAACTTTTGGACACCTTTGCATTGCTGTTTTGTATGTTTATGGTTTTTGTATGTTTATGTTTTAACTCAAAATAAAGATATAAAGTATGAATAAGAGAGTATAATAATATAGGAGTATATAATATCCGAAAAAAGTGTCAAAGCAGCAACAAAAATGAGGATGAAAAAGCAACAAAAGATGCCAAAAACACACACACAAAAAAGCCTACAAAAATGCTACAAAAAAAGAGACACGACAAAAAGGCTTCAAGAATTCCGATCTGTTTTGTAGGTCTTAGCTTTCAAATGAGGCATTACCTTGGTAAAGCTGAATTGGAGAAAATGTGCTCGGTTAAACTAATTCCTTCCTATCCTGAGCCTCCAGTATCTACTTTCTGAGCATATATGTAAACGCCTGGACTAATCTTCTGCTGGCACAGAAGAGACTGAAATAACAAGAACCAGATAGGATTACAAACATGGTTGAATAAGACATAACAAGAACAGCATTGTCATAAACTCAAATGGAAATGTAGTGGAGGAGAATATGAATTTCAGATCCATTTACGTTCATCCCTTATTTAATGAAGGTTGAAAAATACTTAGACACGGATCATGTCTGCTGCTCGTGTATAAACAGAACAACCAGATCCTCCTGTCTCAGCGGTGATTCATCTGGGCCGGTGATGAGTGTCGTCCCCTGCACAGTGACAGGACAGTCCTCTGTCTGGACCGGCCCGTCCCAGTCTCTCAGCCTTGTCTGTGGATTCAGAGTGTGGCCGTGGGGGCTTGTAAACATGTTGACTTTCCCCTGGCGCTGAATGGACGGGTGTCTCTCCTCTCTGAGCCCGGAGCCGACACCAAGATGAGCTGGAAAATGTCTGGAGACACCTACCCAGTTTAATGGGCAGATCAGCCGCAGTGACAGTTTTGGTTAAGCTCCTGATTACACAGTGAAAAGGCCCTTTAAAAGACGGTTACATCACTTATGGGGGAGACTTACGAATAGGCTGGACTATTTAGCAGCAATAAAGCATTAATGTGTTTTGAAAAGTTACTGAAAACTGCTTTGGCTGTCTACTTTGGCTATACCTCAGTGGTTCAAATCCAGCTCTGACTGCTTTATATTGTCATTGTGTCCTTTGGCCAGTCACGACACCCACTTTGCCTTTGAATGTGGTTTGTGAGTGTGATTGAGCAGGAATAGCATCTTCAACTCAAATTTAGTCCACCTTTGAACAAATGTATTATATTCACCAATATGCATGTAGTTTGGTTTCTGTACTAAGTAATTGTTTACCCTTAATAAATCCTTTTTTTAGTGCCTCTGGGGGTAATACAAGTGTTAAAGGGACTATACAGTTTAAAAATGTTAAAATTAAGTATTTTCCTCCCCCTACATGTTCCAGCAGTGTCCTAATGTGTAGAATGAGCCCAGACTTGTTCACCACAACTGCCTCTAAAATCCTGCTCTGTCACTCAAAAAGTTTTACTTTGGGTCCGAATTGCCGTCATGCACAAGCTTAATATAGAAGGTGCAGTTACACATGTGACCTGGGGTGGCAGTAGTGAGTATAAAATGGATAACTTGCATCTAGCTCCTTTAATCAGATGATTAGGGGAAGAAGCTAGCAGGCTAACGGGCAAAGCTAACTGTGGGCTTGCACCATTTAAACAGTATTTACAGCCAAGTTTGAGTGATCTCACACAATGATCTCCATTGTGTAATTGGATGTACAATATCCCTCTCTTCCTTTGTCTTTCCTGTCAGCGTAGTATTTACTCTCCCGGACAATAAAAAAACGCAAAATGTTAGGACACCCGCAGTGGCGCTTATGGCCTCTAGGGGCATGAGTTACTTAGTTCTGCTTTAATGACTCTCCTTCTCTTGTTCTAGATCCAGTGTCCAGCGAGGCGGCCTTCCTGGAGGACTTCGTCTTGGGCATGGGCGACACCCTGGAGATGTCCTGCGACGCACCGGACCCGTCCAAACCGGTGGCGTGGTTCAAAGACGGGCTCGGCCTGGTGTCCCACAACAGGACGAGGGTGGGACAGAGGATGTTGCGCATCATCAACGTGTCGTACGAGGATTCGGGCGTCTACTCCTGTCGCACGGTCCACAACAACGCGCTGGTCAGCAACTACACCATCAGGGTCACAGGTGAGAGAGGATTTATCCGCTCAGAGAAAAAGAATTTCCAAAAGCACGGATAATAAGTGTGGGAAATCACTGTAAATGATTTCTTTTGCACTTCCATCAGAGTTCATTCGTCGAGAAGGTGCTAGTTGCGCGTTCGAGGGGAGCCTGACTCCTGCCGTTTACGATTTCAAAGCCTTTCCGCCCCGTAAACATCGCGGACGCCAGCTGAGCCTGTTATTGACAACTAATTAGAAAGCAATTATCGGCGCGGATCCCATCATTGGAAACAGATGGGAGTGGAGGGGAACGAGCGGGTTCAGTCAGTCTCACCTCCTCCACATATTAAACACACTAACGCCGGTGTTTGTTTGGCCCACAGCCCCTGAAGAAAATAGGCTTTTCTGCTTTTTAATCAGAGCGCGCAGCCTCTTCTACTGGACACACAGCTCAGTATTAACCAGTAAACACATGCAAATTCTCTCAGTCAAGGTCGGGTTTATCAATGTCAAGGTTCTTTCGAGTATGACCTATCTGTTTGCTCCTTCATCACGCTGATAATTAATCACGACGGAATTGAAAGCTGTCATAATATCTTTAATTACTATTATCTTTGTAGGAAAACACGCTTGTAATATGGACTGTATGTGAACCAAGTTAACCTCTTACCCCCCGCCTTAACTGAGCGCATTTTCTCCAGTTCGGCTTTACCCAAATCTAAAAACGTCTGGATTGGAGCTTGCAGACTATAGGCCAGTGTGATGCCTCATTTGAAAGCTAAGACCAACAAAACTCACCGCAACTTTTTTGTCGCATTTGTTACAGCAGTACTAAGTAACTCAGGCCACTGCAGGTGTCGTAGCATGTTCTGTTTTTTTACTCATTAATTGTCCGTGAGAGTAAATACTACGCTGACAGAAAAGACAAAGGTAGAGAGGGATGTTGTACATCCAATTACACAATGGAGATCTTTTTTTTCACTCAAACTTGGCTGTAAATACTGTTTAAGTGGTGCTAGCCCGCAGTTAGCTTTGCCTGTTATCCTGTTAGCTTCTTCTTCGTGATTCTATTAGTGTGTATTGGTGGCTCTTACTCGTAGGCAGCAAAGTTACAATTGTGGTTTTCTGGCCAGAGACACCAGGGGGAGAAATCATCCCTAACACTAACACTTGTATTACCCCCAGAGGGACTACGCAAAGGATTTATTTAGGTAAACAAGTTACTCAGTACTGCCTTAAGTTTTTGGTAAATTTTTCATTGCATTTTTCTGACCTTTTTGTTGCCCTTTTGTGGCTTTCTTGTTGATTTTTTGTTGCTTTTCCCGAACGTTTTTGTCATTTTATTGCCGCGTTTTTTGTCACATTTTGGAAGTGTTTTTGTTGTGTTCTTGTCTTTTGTCTTTTGTCGCTTTTTTGTCTTTTCTGCTTTTTTGTCTTCGTCATTCCTCTTTAGTAAAACATTTTGCGGCTTTTTTTATTGCATTAATGTTGCTTTTCCGGCACGTTTTTTTGTCGCTTTTTTGCCTTTAAATTTGGGTAATGCCAAACTGGAGAAAATGTGCTCAGTTCATACGGGGGTTAAGAGGTTAAGATTAAGGTTGAAGAAAGTGTTTCTCACATTTGTATGAATGGACAGATCTTTAGGTGTCATTCTACAGAAGCAGAAAATTTGAAAAAGTAATACAGTATCAGCAAGGATATTTTAAATTGTCATTCTGTCCAAATATAGCCATACATGTTTGATTACTACGACAATAGGCCTATCACACATCCATCTCCCACCTGTTTAATTTATGAGACCGAGCCCAAACCGGAAATGCATTTAGCCAAATTATTTCACCCCTGTCTTCAAACATATTCCTTACTTTTACATAACAACTTGCACCTCGCATGTCCACTATATCCCTCCCTCCCTCCTCTCCGAACACACAGGCTAAAGCACACACGGCCCATTGTGTTTTTGGTCAAATATTTGAGTAAGGTGTCAGATATTTAGCCGCGGTATCAGATTTAGCTTTTGGATAGCGGCCAGTCCCGAGCGGGGGGAGCGCGGAGGCCAGTTCTCGCAGCAGCAGCAGCGCAGCGGAGGAATGCGAGTAGCAGTTGAAAGGACACTTAGCGCCGGACGAAGTGTTTAAGATCTTGTCTTGGGGCGAACAGGGGAGAAGAAAAGTGTGCACTAGAGAGACGATTGGCTTCAGAAAAGTTTAGACAAGGAAACTAAAGACTGTAGCAATGGACAGCGAACTGCTACAGACTGAGACGCAAGGCAAAGGTAGCATTTTAATCTATTTCAATGGACAGCAAAGAAACCAAATCTTGTATACGAGATGACTTTTATCCACATTCTGTCAATTTCAAGCCTGGATAAATCGGGAAAGAGATCCATCGGAAAGCCATCTCCTTTTGCATGTGTTCGGAAAAAACTTGATAATATTCACACAATTTCTCGATGCTTTGACTGGTGAGTTGCTTTGAAGTGAGCCATAATAACAATTAATTATTTATAACCTACTCGCAGGCAAATAACGTAAAACAAGGTAGTAAAAACAACAGCATGAATATATGTAGTAGTTTTCACATCACTGCTTTCCTGAACATGCTTTCATCTTATTGTGAGTGTATCGCATGGGAAGGGATGTTGAAGTCGGTCGTCCACATTTTCTCCTGTTTGGCCTTACCCAAATCTGAAAGCTTCTGTAAACAATCCAGTAAAGAACACGCAAACACTCCTGTACGACTGAAGGCCTGCACACACACACACACACACACACAAATAAAGCAGAATCTATCTCATATACACCTAAGCAGCCTCTCTCCCCCCCTCCCCTGCTCAGCCTCTGAACAGCAGCAGCAGCAGCAGACGGAGGTGTCAAGTGGTGGAAACACAAACCTGGTCGTCGGGGGAAACAGCTGGTTCTCATTTGAACCAACCTGAGCCGCTGAACCAGGAAAACGCTCAAAAACCATTACAAAACTCGGCGCTAATGTGCGACAGAGGAGATAACAGTGTCTGAAAGGGGGGGGCAGAGTCGTTTAACATGCTAAAACTTAGAAGCAATGCTGTTAAGAATAGAATGAGTCCTTGTTAAAAGTTAAAGTTAAAAAGAGCAAGCTTTTTTTTTACACAACCCCAAACATGCACAGTTGGCACAATCTTGCTCTGATTGCCCTGAGCCACTGTTTAAAGGATAAGGCAAATGCACAACAAAAGTGAATCAAAAATGGGCCTGAAGAGAGTTATTCCCTTGCCTGAAAGTGGTCTTCTGGCTGGAAACTACAACAAGTACCTCCTCTACTTCTTCCTGCTGCATTACTTTCTCAATACAGCATTTACCCAGTCCACTTGCTCTTATGGTAAATTTAAGTCATCATGTAAAGTGATTTTGTAAATTGTTTTCTGGCGTGTCCACTCGCGTGCGCGCAGCTAATGAGCGGTGCGCCTTTGTGGAGTTTGTGTAAATGTTTTGACTGCAACGCGTGACGGAGCAGAACTGTGGCCCATTCGTGACTTTTAAATGTGTCCGTGCGCCATTGTCCAATCTTCACTTCTCGCACAATTTGAAAGCCAAATACAGCTATAGCTTCACTTTTTATACAACGGCTTTTCGCATGCACAGTATAAAGCTTCATTTACTGTGTTTTCCAGATTCTCTGTCGTCCGGCGATGATGAAGACTATGATGAGGAGCCAGAAGATTCAGGTAATGCAAATGGTGAATTCTCTTTTACTCTTTTCACTGACACACTGACACCTCTGTACGTGCTATTTTTCAAAGTAAAAAATATAATGTAAAGACAGGGAATTACTTTAAGAACTGCAAATGATTCATAAATATTCGGTAACCTTTAAATGTCGTATTAGACCAAAACAAGACACCGACATTACCTTATGAGACCAATGAATTTTACACAAAGGTCGTAGCAGAGACTATTTATCCTCCTAATGCCGCCATGTAGGTTCATAAATGGTACAAAATGACTGCTATAAGTCTATTTTAATACAATTACTGTATAGCTGTGTAACTGAGCCCTGCAGCTACAGATCAGTATTCCCAACTCGTTTTCATAAACACTGCACCGCAGAGTCTCCGCTCAATAGGCGTTTTAATGGCTAATTATGTAACTCATATTGGATTTATTATTGCGCTGATGGCATCTAATTACATTTCATAACATCTGTAAATGGGATTTCACGGCCTTTATCAGTTTGCCGTCTGCATTCTCACGGAGTCTTTCATGATCTGTCTGGATAGAAGCACAAAGACTGTCATGGGCTCAGAGTAGCCTAAACAATGTTCACTTTAACCTCTTAGCCCCCACCTGAACTGAGTTTGGTTTCACCCAAAGGTGGGGGGGTAAGAGGTTAATAAATTGATATACAAGTGGTCATATCCTCATCAACTACTACTACTACTACTACTTCTTTTCAGTCCCTACTTCTACTATCTATCATACTGTTAAGTACAGAGAGATCATTCAGTTCATACTAATGCACTGGGCCCTGACTGTGGCTACAACGGCCTCATAGCGCAGCAAAGACTTGTGGGTAAATAGTCTCATATAGTTCCAGACTTAATCTCTGTGTGTAAGTCTACCTCATGACATGCGAGGCTCCCATTTCCTGGCCAAAACGACAGGGATTAGCCCAGAAATGCTAAACCCCGGCTATCGCTGCTTAATGTCCGCTAAGCCAACGCTAATTAGCCTCCGGAGCAGGAAGAGAGCCATGTGATGCAGAAGTCCCAAGTGCCGGACGGAAAAAAACAGCCGAAATTCACTGGCAGACATTGGTGATACAAACACACAGAAGTTTAGATGGTTTTAATGGTTTGTACAGTTTATCAGCAGAAAAAAAAATGTTTCATGTTTTGTTCCACTTGACCCATGATAGGTGAACATTTCCCTCTCCCTTTAGGTACGGCTTACTATTACAGGATTCTTAGTTGTCTCACAGCAATCTCAGTTCCCCACCACCTTTATTTGGGTCATTGTCACATAGGCTGCTCCAAAATGCACTATGGAAAATCCAATTGCCCATGTATCTTGTTACTTTTCCACTATTGACATTGCTCCCGACTTACGCTGCAGTGCAGACAGACTGAGGGGCATAGGAAACATTGGGTCAGTGAGCGGAGATATCAGGTTGAGTCATTTTCAGTGTCAGCCAAATGAAATGATGCTACCAGCCCTGACTGTGGACGATCAGACAGAAACAGAGCGAGGGACAGGGCAGAGCAGTCATGAGCTCATTCCTCTCAGCTGTCCCCCAAAGCCTTCTGGGAAATGGTGCCAGATTGAGGCCCGGCAGCCGCTGCAACCGAGGACTCTTGTAAGACCAATTTGTGAGATCGACATTGAATTCGTCTCTCACCTCTTTATCTGGGGAAAAGGAACATTGGAAACTGAATGGCCACTGCTATTTTTGGCAGTGGAGTGTCGGCGCATATAGGTGAATAGAGACGCAATGCTTTCTGGAATGCTAGGTCAGTTTTAGTACAACGTCAAGGCTCATTTCAGCCTCAAGTTGTCAATGTTCCTTCCTATAAAGCCTCCTGATAAGACGCCACAAAGGCCATTGTAAGGATAGAGACTGAATCGTCATACTCCCACTACTCTTCAGCTGCCATTATAACAAACGTGTTAAGTTCTTATAGTTTACAAGACTAAATCCGTCAAAATATAATGCTTTCATCATTTTTTAATATACCACCTTCAAGCTTCACTGAACTCGGCCTCCCACGATTCCCTGAGAAACATAATCTTTTTATCAGGTCTACAGCAGTACACCGAGAGCCTGTTATAGTCAGTGCGCACAGGCCTGGATGTGTGCTGTTCTCCAGTGCTACACTCCATGCTGTTTACTTTGGCAGCCCAACAGAGTCGACCAGCGCGGGGCACTGGTCTACGGGACAGGGGTGTGTGCTGTCCCCTCTTCAAAGGCCCCACTGTATCAGCTCTCTGATCTGTGTGCTCCACTCAGAACAAGTTATACCCTTACACAATTACCCTCCTGATTAGCTGCTTGACCCGGCAGGTAACCGCGGTAACACAAAACTCATAGCTGTGGATATGTAGCTAGTTTAGATCTTTTTTCTTATCTAACTTCATTTTGCAACCTACATTTTTTATTTTTTACGCACAAGGCAGACCTTTTATGCAGTCCAAAAGATTTTCAAACTTTATTTCCACTATGCGTGCGACAGAAGCCGTGCGATTCAGCTCAGGTGGTTTCGTGAATGCCTCACAGTTGACTTTAGGAAGCTGATACCGACACGTTTCAGACCAAAATAGTGAAAATAGCCGTTTTCCATTTGAACCAGCAGCAGCAGACAGTCTTTTTTCCTCCTTTTATTCCTGCATGTTTCATATTTACGGCTCAGCTCTGCTCGGCCCGTGTCTAATTGGCAGGATGGTATTTCCTCAGCTCTGCAGCGTGGGACGGCGGTTTGGAGAAGTTGTCGGGAGAGGTGGGGTGGGGGGTTATGTGCACCCCCAGCCCTCTTTGGGACGCACGCACGGGGGGGACACAGATAACCCCTTGTCCCGCGTGTGGATGTAGTAGTGGTGTAGAATGACAGACACAGTGCGAGGTGAACCGAGGAGGGGGCCTAAAAATACTCGGGCGTACTCCTGTGTGCTGTTTGTTTGGTTTGAAAGTGAAAATGGACTCCGAAACGCGGCTGGTGCGATCGGTATGTTAACTGTATGCCACGCACTACGGCATATAAATGTACACTGTAACCGAGACGAGCTGCTTAAGTGACTTTTAAAGGGGCTATACGGGCAATATTTGTACGTGCTAAATATGCCAGAGCTTTAAGTGCAAAAAGTATTGGCTGTGGGATAGTGAGAGGATTATAGACTGTATCCCACGAGATAGTCAAGAGCTCATGTGTCGCCAAACACGCTCAGAATTCTGGGATTCTTAAATAATAAGGATTCTTATTTTGATCAGAATATAAAATACTGGAGCTAAATGGACAATCTGTTGTATTTACCAGTAGTGACTTGGAAGAACAGGGATTTGTTCATGACTCCCCTTTTTTGTTTGTGTCTAGTGGACTATGTTTGCTACTTCCCCCTATAACGCTAAGTTTCGAAAAAATAATGTTCCTGTACTACATTCAAGGGAAGTCACACACCATGATGAGTTAAATGAACAAGCCACTGTTTTTCCGTACTGAGATATGTTCTTAACTGAGCTTAGACGAGTTGATGCGTACCTGTCTGGTCTTTGTGCGTGTCCGTGGAAGAGCTTGGTCGCTTCTAGCTTCACCCCTGTTTGGAGCTATAGGTATATGTTGGGAGAGGCCAAATGCCAACAACATCTTTGGTCATTGTGGGCGACTGGGCGCACACACAAAGACCAGACAGGTACGCATCAACTCATCTAAGCTCAGGTAAGAACATATCTCAGTATGGAAAAACGGTGGCCTGTTCCTTTAAGACATGTGATACCAATTCAATGCAAGACTTGATTTGAACAGAAAATGCTATTACAAGACACAGTGTGCTCCACTAAGTGATACAGTGATACATTTTTTACGCATGGATCCACGCAGAGCTCTTTGGACTTTTTTTTTTCTGTAGCATTGATTCATGTCTGTTCCTCCAAAGTCAAATATTTTGGTTTCTATGCCGACCAATTAACCCCAAACCATACAACATGTGTCTGAGCCTTCATAAGACTCACTGTCATCATTCCTGCTCTTCTAATGTGGATCCTGTTAGTTCAAATCAATGGCAGACCCAAGCCCACATGTGCTGCCGCTGTGAGTGACGGCCGAGCCCCCTCGCGGGCCACACTTTGTTTTCAGTTAAATACTTTGAACCATAGTATCGTAAGGATTATGAATTCTACTAGTAGGTGCGACGGCGGCTGTAGGCGTTGCGGTAGTTGTGGAAGTTGCAGGCTTTGTTGAAGGCAGTCGAAGTGCTTTGGCTTCGAAGAACAGGGCCGTGAGAAAGCTTTGCGGTACTACTACTACTATCATCCTCGCTTATGTTTTTGCTTTTACCCCCCTTTCTGGGTGAGATCACATCCTAGCTGTCCGCTATCTCTCTATGAATCATAGAGAATAATTGAGCCCTTTTTTTCCTAGACATCTTTGATCCATTGCCTCCTGCCTTTGTGATTGACTTGTGACACACTGCTGTCTCTCTTGGCTCCTGTCCTCAGAATCTGGCTTGGTTGCGCTGTGTAAATCACCAGCAGACAAACGCAGGGTTACAGAGACCACAAGCAAAGACTTAAAACGTGTCCCATAACAAACAAGCAGCGTGTCTTTTTAGCGCTGCGCGGGACATAAATTGCCCTCGTAACAGAATGTAATCTATTCGAACGGGTTGCTGGCATTAGCGTCGGACTCCCCAGCTCGCTAACGCAAACACTGGGCCATAAAAGGACAATATCTATTCGATTTCAGGGCTTCTCTGTGCTGTACTTGGAGCAAATAGGGCTGAGCGCGGCTTGGGACGTCCCACCGGAGTCTGTACACGTTGTTTTCTTGGCGTTGTAAGCGGCAGCCACACACGCGCACACAAATAAAGCAAGGATTAGAGTCTTTAAATGGGCCCCGATGTGTGGTCCACCTCATGAACGGGGCCTGATTGGGACAAATTTGGGATAAACCGTGACAATGGCGTGCCAATAAAAGGGAAAGGAATAATCGAGATGAAGTAAAAGTACTGTTACTTTGAAATCCTGAGAAGTTACGGCTCTGGTGGCTTAATAGGTAGAGTAAAGATGTGATTCTGAATGACTAAAGATGTTGAGAAAATGGGAGATTCAAATGAGCAATAATGTTGATGGTGTATCCATAATAAAATACTGATTCTCAAACTGTGTTTCAGAGTAACTTCAGGTTTACTGCTGTTCTTTTTTACGAGACAATTTCCTTCAGTTTTTGTCCGGTTTTGTGTCCCATTTTAAAGCTGGTGGTAACCATTGACTGTAGAAGGGAATAGACGGCTTCCCCTCACTCCTCCCCGTTAACATTAATAACTATGTTCGAAGGGGAAATCATGGTGGATTTACAGTCTCCTGCTCTGACGGAGCATGTTCCTAAAAAGTGCATAAGGGCGGGATCTTCACTGTAGACTCATGGGGCACGTTGTTCCGTCGCAACCACGCCCGCACTGTTAGCTCTTAAGCTACGGCCTGTCAATCAAAGTCTCATTAGCATACAAGATTTGTAAAATGTACCTTACAAAAAAACAACCTGGTTTCTTTAATTGTAACTAGCCCAGCGTTGTCACTGGAGGAATATCTAGCTGTAGGAAAATTAGAAACCAGGCTTTACAGTTGTTTTTAATGTGTCTTAAGTGCAATGCTTTCTAATGGAAAACTAGCTTGTTTTGTCGCCCTTATATGGAGGTATTACAGCAATGGAGGGCAATAGGGACACCCCGCATCGTCGTCATGAAACTCTGCTAGGCGGCCATTGGTGGTAACTCAGATAGACAATATTTTGGTGTGAAGGACTTGGTGCTAAACATTAAGAGGCAAAATGTCCTCAAAGCTACAACAACCCAGTACAGATGATGACTTGAGCACCTTTTTCTACAAACACTGGACGAACCATTTCCACAGATATGGGTTTAAGCCTGGTAGAGTCCCTCTGATATTTTCTGTTTCATTGTACGTCCCATGCTCTACTTAACCATCGCTTACAAAACGTTCTATTGCACCTCAACTTGTGCTCAACAGTTGTGCGCCACTGGTCGGCGCGGCCCACAAGAGCCAAACATTGAGATGGTAATTAGCTCCTCTCTTTGGCTGTGTTCAGGCGAGTAAAAAGAGACATCTGATGACCGGTCAGCCACCTCCCCAGCCTTTTTGTCCCGGGACACACATTACGCATCACTACCCCTCTCTCTATCCACACACGGGACAATGGCCTGCCCCTGACTCCTTTGTGCCCAATCTTCTCAATACAACTCAATAAATCGCCCTGACAGCTTTCCAAACTCGCAAGACCTGATGATTCAAATGGACTGTGGCATTGTTGTGTCCTGGGGCTGCAAGGGTATGAGCATTGTCCCCCCGTCCCATACAGCTCCATACCGGTGATTTACATCCATGGAGCATCCCGTCACAAGAGGTTTTACAGGGAGGTAGAGTCAGTACATGTTTTTAGGCGGGAAGAAGGGCTATAGGACAGAAATGTGAACTTGCAATGGACCACACACAGCATTTAGCCTGTTATCGAAATTTAAGCACCTGCTACTCCTGAGTGGAAAAGCTCAGTAAATAACTCCGCTGAGAGATAAGTAAGGTCATATCTTCTCTTAATAGGGATGTACTGCATTTCTTAGTATTGCTATTGCATATTTATAGGCTAGAATCCTACCTACTTCACCTTATTGAGCTATTGGAAGATGTTTTACT
This sequence comes from Gobius niger, assembly GCF_951799975.1. Lineage (NCBI taxonomy): Eukaryota > Metazoa > Chordata > Actinopteri > Gobiiformes > Gobiidae > Gobius > Gobius niger. Next base: position 16,780,520 of record NC_136867.1, read on the forward strand.
TGAGATGCAAAGATCCGGCCATACATCTTCAACTCATTAGGCATTTAATTAAAGTTATTTATTAATCCCGTGAGCCCTAAGCGATTACGTCTATGGCCCATGTGTTGTTTGGTATAGTGATCCTCCACACAGCAAACCCACATCTGCTGAGTACACGACAAACTAACTCATCCAACATGGGCCATTTTTTTTTTAAAACAGGGCCAAACAGCAACCGTCTGTGTCATCTTTTAGCCATTACCAAAACATGGACGGGTGGATTCCTGCAGGGTCTTCCCCCAAAATGTTTCTGTGATCTGCGAATATTGGAGGAAATGTAAAACATGGGGATCGTGATTCGTGAAGGGGAAGAGGTAGCGAAAATGAAACACATAAGTCGGAATTATGTTATGATTGTGGTCTTGATGTTACATTATTTCTCTTCTTTGCAATTTACGCTTGTCTAATCACTTAATATGTGTTTTTCCCTAAACCCCCTAAATAAATGTATCAAAATAAAAATAGCATTGCGGACTTTCTTCTCCTTCACAATCCGTATTTAGGCTTTGAGACTGGACAGATCATCCCATCCCATCAATAAGAAACAACTTGGCCTGTTTTATGATTAACCTGTGCACCTGTTTTCTGTACAGAAGCTCCCTATTGGACCAGACCTGAGCGGATGGATAAGAAGCTGTTGGCCGTCCCCGCTGCGAACACGGTGAAGTTTCGGTGTGCAGCGGACGGGAACCCGACACCCACGATCCACTGGCTCAAGAATGGCAAGGAGTTCAAGGGAGAGCAGAGGATGGGCGGCATCAAGGTAAGGACGCCTATAAGCTACCGTGAATGCATTTGTGTTGACCGCCGTTGAGCAAATGTACCTTCCACAACATCAAACTTTTAAAATGTATTCCGGTTTTTGCCATTAGTAAGAGTTGGTTGGTTGGTTTGCCAATTAAGACACCCCAGAAGCCGCTGATAAGAGGTTATGATCCGGCGCGGGACAGTATTTCCTCCCACTGCCCTTTCCAAATCCCCGCTAGTCCGCTCTTTTGCCCTCTGCGCGGTGCTGGGATGCCTCCTGCAGTGAAAGTCTATAAGTGGAGCGAGCGCTGAAATCTTCTCACGGTAAAAATAAAGGTCAGAAAACAGCGCGGCGTGATCCAGGTCTCCGAACTCAGCTAAAATAAACAGGGGGCGAGTGTGTGTGTGGAGAGAGTGGAGAGTGGTGCCCAGATAGTGCCCTGATAGCTCCGTGTTGACAGTAACGCGGCGCGGCGGACAGCTGTTCTACTCAGTTTTGACACCGGACTCGGCCTAAACACTACGATCTCGTGTGGCTTAAAGGCGCAGGGGCGAGTTTATGTTTGGGAAACGCAGAGTGGCCGAGGGCTGCCTGTGATTGGGAGCGACTGCTAACGAATTCAAATTGGCAAAATGTGTGTTTGGATTCAAATAATGATCATAAATATTGATCGAAATTATTGCCAGAGATTTGTCATTCCCTTAGGCTCTCGTGTCTCCTTAATTCATCATAGCTGCGATACATAAGAGACACGTATGAGCAGTTTCCTACTGAATTGACAGTGGTTAGACCCACACTGACTGATTGTGTCAGGTCCAAGCCAGAAGAAAAACATACAAACTTACCAAACAGTGATTCTCAAACCTTCAGTTCACATACTAGCACCTAAAAAGCAGTGTTTCACCTTCCAAGTACCACAAGGTTTGGAGCAAGATCAAATCAAGACAAAAAAAAATAATCACCCTAAGTTGGACTACCCTATTTTCCAGACTATAAGTCTCTCCGGAGTATAAGTCGCATCAGCCTTGGCAACTACCTGGGCATGTGGGCGTAACTGCACCGTTTACAAGCCTCTCCCAGCAGCACGTTGTTCAAGCTCTCTTTTTAAACTTCAGTACAGGAGATGCAGATGCTGGTACACAAGCCTAGAGAGCACCCTCTAGTGGCTGTCATTGTGAATACAACAAACATGTGAAATTATATATTTTGATATATAAGGCACACCTTATACCTGAGTATAAGTCGCACCCCGAGCAAAACTATGGAAAAAGTGCAGCTTATAGTCTGGAAAATACGGTAAATTACATCTAAACCATAAAAAACTCTTTAATGGAATACTGAAGGATAAATTCAATGATCTCGAATTTAATGAATAAAGTATTAAAATAGATGACGTTTCTTAACCTATAAGTACCCCTATATGTTTTCCACAGTTTGAGAACATTACAAGCATTGATTTTCTTTGTGTTACTTCAAATGTTGTTTGGTGTTGTCCTGTTATTACTTCAAGTAGTTTTATTCTCATTTTTTGTAGAATCAAGCTAGTTTCAAATACAGACGTTCCACTTGTGCAAATAGTCAGATGAAGAGATACAAATGCACCTCTGAGAAATAAGGCTCCAAAAACATTGCCTAAGTTCCATTCATTTTTATGGGATTTACAGAGATTACTGTTCCACGCAGCTTACAGTACCCAAAATCCATAGTCATGCAAAAGGAGTACAGATATCAGCAGCAAATAGTCCATTTTAGTGCATGTTTTGAGATTTGAAAACTAACTTTGTGACCGTAGTTCTGGGCCTTTAGTGCTGAGAGGCGCCTGTCCCTGAAGTGTTGTGGATCCTCCAAAGGGTTAAAATGTAATGAGATCCCGCAGCTATTAACAGTTTACAGAGATCTCTAACATCTGCTCCCAGTGGACCGCTGCAGTTGTCCCGCTCCGGACGGGCCCTCACACCTGTCACCAAGGCTCACTCTCCCACAACTTTGGGGGAGTTAGAGTAAAGTGCGGCACTCAAGATCCACTCGAGATAGTGCCTCTGCATTGTGTTGTTCTAAAGCGATTGTGGGCTATTCTATGCTAATTTTCGGCATCCCGGGTCAGGACCGGGGGAACGTTTTAGATTGTGGAAAATAATTGCGATAAAAGAAATAGAAGTCTTATCCCATTACATGATACCATTACATTACGAGAGTAAACATCACTCTGCAAACCCCATTCTTTTTGGTTATTTTATGTTACAATCCCCACCATACAACCATAAAATACCAATTAAATACATGGATACCTCCCAGTGGTGTAGGAGTTAGGTTGCATGGCTTAGCATCGTGGTTTCAATTCTCAGCTGTGACAATTTGTTCACATCACTCCGCACTCTTCACCCTTTATCATGCAGCACTTCCCTGTCCAATGCCCAAAATGTTGTAGTAAAGTTAATCATTAGTCACGAGTAGTTTTTTTTATTTCTTCACAGTCTATTCTAATAACAACATTTGTTTCTGTCGTGGCCGTTTTGTGTGTCGCTCCACGGTTGCCTTGTTGGAGGTGTCATCTGATGTATATGTATAGAGCCGTGATATGCCCGCAGTAAGCCCCCTGGAGCATGTGGGACCCTGTGGCCTTGTCCGGTGTAGTGTCAGGATTCACTTTGACATTATGAGTTGTCATCGTTCGATTGCCCCGCGATTTGGTCTCAATATAGCCCGGGCAGTTTGAGCTCGGCGCGGCATAGCTGGAGTGGTTGTAGCGAGCACTGTGGTTTCTGCTAAGGCCAATTACGCCGCAAATAAAAGCAGGTAGAGACATCATTATGCGCACAGGGCTCAAAAGAGTGATTATATACTCAAAGTGGATTATTCATACCAGAACTTACACAAGGACAGAAATATTAGCAAGTATGTTTGGTCATTATTGTGCTTTCTCAGTCACATTTTAACCATCACTTAAACATATAGCCCAATAAAGATGTTGAAATTGATAACTGAGACGTTTAAACCCTTTGTGTCTCTGTCTGGACGTCCCGCTCCCCCTCGCTCTTCGCTTCTCCTGGGGCTACTCTTAAACCCAGTTAGTGGTCCCTGTGGGGTTGGGGCTAGCCTTGATGTGGGGTGAAGTCAGGGGTCGCTCCGTGCGGTGGGAGGGGGCCACAGTGGGTGACAGACGGGCGGGTCAGAGGGGAAGGGATCAGGCGCTTTTTCAAGTCCCAAAACAATCTGCTCATCTTCATCAAAATTAAGGAAAGAGTTGCCACGGTTTTGAAGTTTTGAGATATGTATCCTTCAAGGTTTTTCAAGGTGTTTCGGAGATCAGATACAAAAGCCCTACAGTTTGTTTAGTAGCTTACTGTTGTGTTTCCTAAACCGAAAGTTCATACACGAGGAGTGGCACGGGGAATGAGTGTAGTGGTGGTAATAATAGTACAGCACAGTAGTAGCAGTAGTTACAGTAAGTTATAAACGTGAGGCATTTGTTGTACAAATCAGTGAGGCTGGGCAATGTGCATCACCATTCTCTTTTCATCTCGATTTTATGAATTTACTAATACGTTTCATGAGAAAATTGTTCCAAAATAAACCTCAGCCTAAACAACAAAGTTCTTGGTTCAAGCCATCTTTCGCTAATTGAGACTGTGGCATTTTCTCCTGTTCTGCATCACTAGGGCTGGGTAGCGATACCGGTACTTTAACGATACTTGGTTTTCAATACGATACCTGAACAATACTATGTTGCTTTATTCCTTTTCTTTTGCGTTTGTATCATTCGTTTGAGGTGACAGAACCGAGAAACTTCCTTTAGCGACAAATGGTCAGAAAAAGGCCCCAATGTTATCTTCCCGCATTTTCCATATTTTTTCCCCCAATTTTTCCCAAATTTTCCATATTTTTTATTTTATTATCCCCATTTAAAAAGAAAAAATCCTTTATTTTTTTCTCCAATTTTCCCCCAATTTTTTCCACTTATTTCTTTCTTTTTTTTTTAAACTTGTCTTGTCACTTTTTTTTAATTCTTTTTTTATTTATTTTGATGAACAACAACATCAAAGCTTGAATATAAAGATCTTACATTTCTTTTTGGTACCTGCTTTGACATTTTTCCGATACCGAACCTGTTTTTCCGATACCAGACTGGTAACCTTTAACGGTACCCAGCCCTCCACACATCACACAATGAAAAAGTCTATTGGTATGGCTGCGTTTAACTACCACATATGTAATTTGATCAGCTCTTTAGCATAACAATATCATAATATAACAAATCAATCCTCCATTGTAGTGACGGCTGACTGATGGGCGTGTGTCACGGTCCCATCACAGGGTTAAGAATCACAGCCGCTCGGTTCACCCCCATTCTCCACGGCTGTCACACTCACATGATCTTGTCACTTGGAGCAGGAAGCAGCGTCACCTTCGGGACCCCGGGAGGAGGCGGGGCTTAGGGAGGCCATTGTCACGTTGTCAAGACCCAAAAAAGTGACCTGGACCGGGTGCACCCCCCACCCCACCCTGACAAATAAACACATCACCGTCCCACGAAGGGATATGAGGGGGTGCCCCGTACAAAAACACAATAACTTTCCCAGCAACACGCTTTTTATGTCTGTAATGTGTCAAGGCAAGACGAGTCAATCTTCTTGCGCTTACAAATGATCTTTTTTTAATCTACGAGCCACGTGTTCACCAATAAAGATCCATGTTTTTGAGGCGTTTATAGGAAAATAGGACACAGACAGCGCCCGGGCTGCAGCATCTTCATATCAGCCACTTTGTCCCATGCCTGTAAGTGCCTTCGGATGTGCATGAGAGTGAGAGAAATACTCGTCCATTAGGAGCCATTACCCATCAGTAAAAATACATCCTGTCGCCGCACTCGAGTGGATCTGAGTGGGTCGCTTCCTGCTTCCCTTTTTTAAAACCTATCATACTATCTTTCAAACTACTAGCGTCCGTAATGGCCGTCGATCAAAAATATCCTCCGTGTGTGTGTGCACTCGAGCCGGGGGCAAACAATATGAAAGGATTTGGAGAAGATGTTTCGGTCCTTTCTCCTTGTTTGTGACGCAAATAGAAGGGAATAAAAAGTACGTCAGAGTTTGATACTTTTGGAGGGGTAGTGATGTATAGGAGCTGAAGGTTAAAACTCCTTTTCCCAGCGCGTCCTACTTAAACAGTGACAGAGTGAGGGGGTTGAATGGCATGAGCCTTTCTCCTCATCACGTTTCCAGCTCTCTCAAACCTTTCCTTTCTTATATAGACGTTTAACCACTTACCGTCACCTCCGAAATTCAGCACCTCCATCAATGTCACGACAAAAATTAAGTTTATCTGTGTGAGGTTTTTCACAAACACGCAAAAGCTGTATCTCACATAGCTCGGATTTTGTGAGAAATTGCTGCTTTTTGGATCAATGCCATTCTTTTACATACAAAAATGTTGGTTCAGGGCCTTTCAAGCTGTCTTAAATGAAGCTTAGACAAAGATCAGAGATTAGGCATATAGGACATGAAGTTAATTGCAGTGAGAGAAGCAGATGCCGAGTATTAGATGGAGGGTAATCACTGCACAGAATGGAAAAGCATTCATTCCTATATCGTCTCTGCAGAGCAATTTTCTGTGACATGGCACAGGTGTCAATGTATTGTGTGCATGTATTATTTTCCTCAAAACGTCTGTAATGGAAGTCCATCACGCCATTCCTCTCCGCGAGCGCTCAAGCTTTCACTCACATTCGTATCTGTCACGCCAACACTTTGTAAAGCCGCTGAACAGATAAACGTCGCATTTGTCGGAGCCAAATGAATCGGTAAATCGGATATGTGGCCCATTTGTAAAAATACCCCAAATCAGATTCCTGCGCAGCGCCGGGCCGTGGAATTGCGTGCGTTCTCAGACAACTGTGGCTCCCCCTCTCGCTCTCTCTCTCTCCGTGCGGCGCCTCGATCGGCCCGGGCCAAGGGGGCAAGGGTCATCCTCTATTGAGCCATCAGGGGGCGCGAGGGGGGCGTGTCTGCGCTCCATTCAGATGCCCCTGAGGTTTTTGACAGCCAAAGCCAATGCTGTTGTATGCTCCACACATTTTGTATTGTGCCAATGCTAAACGGGGACGCAAACAAAAGCGGACATTGTAATGATCGCGTCTCAATCTGAAGCTCGTAAGTAAGAGAAGCAGCAGTATTAAACACTGTGCACTGAGATATTTCTAATTATCCAAAGTACTTTCTGCTGTACTGTTATACTTTATACTACAGTGAACCACACCCTGGACTCAATACTCAGAGGCTAATCGATGCTAAATTTTGTACATTAACTAGATGCTCAACTGATCAGGTATCGATACTGTCAGAAGTAAAATAACATTGAAATTCTTTGATTGTAAGTCAGGCACACTTGCATTATTTTATCTTTATTAACCCCTTAACTCCCACCTTAACCAAGCACATTTTCTCCAGTACGTCTTTATCCAAATCTGAAAGCTTCTTTACTGTAGTTTACAGCCTATAGGCCAGTGCATTTGAAAGTTAGACCTTAGGGCTGGGGAAAAAATTTATTTGATTTAACAATCGAGTTGGTAGGTCAAATCGATTCATATTTTCAGATTTTTTTTTAGATAAAAAGAGGAAGATGGTCATGCTGTGAGAAAGTGCTAAGAAGAGCAGAGCCCACTTATGGAAATGTGTTTGTTTTATTGCTCAATCCAAATACAGTATAAATAATTTGGACGTCTAACAATCTTTGTTGCACAGTGATTTTTCAGTTAGAGAAAGGGTTTGCATTTGCAGTTTTGTTTATGTTGATGCACTTTGATTAAATATATATATTTAAAATATATTTACAGTTCGCAGTTATTTTGTTTTAAATGGAGGCGAGAAAATCGAATCGAATCATGAATAGAGTTTTTTGGGGGGGGGAAATCGCCCAGCTCTACTCAACCTACAAAACTCCTCTAAGCGTCTTCCTTGTTTTTGCAGTCAAGTTTTAGTTGCGTTTTTGTCACGTTCTCATTAGTGTAAGTAGTTGGGATGAAACCACAAAAAAAATGTGACCAAAACGTAACAAAAACTGGGAAAAGAAGGGACAAAAATACGTCAAAAATGTGAAGAAAGCGCAAAATAAACGTGATGAAAATGTGACGACAAAATCGAGGAAAGAGCTTATAGGTCTGAGATGAGATGGTACCCTGACCTATAGGCTGTAATCTCTCCAGTCAAGAAGATTTGTGTAAAGCTGAACTGGAAAAAGGTTAATAAATACATTTAGCAAAGCATAAAGAATCAAGATGATAATATGGATATGATAAGACACAACAGAAACACGTCGACCCCTAATAATTACAATGTTCTATCTGACATTTTTGTTCACTTATTATTTATTGTTCCCGGGCCCATTCTATTCACACTATATCAAAGTTATGGTGCATTTTGGGGGGGTTTATGAGTAAAAACATTTCCATTTTGTTCTATGAGGGATCAAAACTTGAGTCTAAGTATCTCAGAATGCAAATAGAGTCGTAATTCTACTGTTAATCGAAAGCGAGTAATGATTTTTGTAGTTGAAGTTAGTGGAAATCAGTAATAGGTAAAACATGTGCAACTCTTTCACTTCTCGTAAGTGAGTCACATTGAGGTACTTTCACTTCGCATCCATGCCCTATTGAGACACGCCCCTAACCCCCTGTCAGCCAAAGCCAAAGCTGTTGTGCTATTGTGCTGGAGCTAAACGGTCCCAAACAAAAGCAGACATTGTGCTGCTTGTGTCTCGATCCGAGCGGGTCGCTGTGATTTTTCAATCTGTGTTTTGACAGGTTGCCAAAGCTTTTAAACTGGCTCCACACTGACACTTTTTAAGACTTTAAGCACTTTAAATCCCTGTTTTTCCACTTCACATTTTAACACAGCCTGGATTATGGGGCTCTGAAGGCCGCTAAGGAATGCCACTTTTCTGCAAAGATTATTTTTGGACTTGCACTTTTCATTTCAGACCTTTCTTTCCCCCCCTCCCCCTTGGCGCTTTATGCAAACACGGCAATATTATCAAAGGAGAAAGTTTACAGTCCGTTTTACAGCGTGCAAATCTTGTTGCTACCGTGCCCTCTCTCGGGCCAGCAGCAAACCTAATCCAACAGTCTTCAAATGTTTTCATATTCTGCAAGTCTTTTCCAATAGATTGTACTTTCACATTTGATTGTCAGCCCCCATTTGAACTAATCTAGATCCATACAGTATAATAATTACTAATGTACTAAATCCCTCATTAGCATCATTATCATAGCCGTGAGTTTGTGTCCCGTCCAGACCCAGGCCCGCTGTCCCTTCACAAAGCCACAATCAAAGTCCTAAAACCTCCAAAGCCTGCATGACTCGGGACGTAAGCTCCTTAATAATTTAATTCTGTTTGGAATCTGGCATGATTGGAATGAATGGGATTATCACGTCCGGCGACTAATGCCCCAAGTTTAGTCGGGGTCAGAGGCAGTGAAGGCAAGTGGCGTCTGCGGCGAAAACAATTAAATCTACTGAGAAAGGCAAGCGGACGGGTCGGGAAAAAAGTTCATTGATTTGATTTATAGCGTGTAATGGAGTCTCATGTCTGACTATGACTTTTTTGTAGACTTGTAGAAGTTTGTCCAAGAAAAGCGGCTTCTGTACACTGTGATCTTGCTGCAAATCTACAGGAATGTTTGAAGGTACTCGAGAAAGTGCGATTATGATCCTCTCAAACCTGCTTCTGAATGCAAGGTCAAGCAAAAATGTCAAGCGTCATCTATTGCCAGCTCTTTTTTTAAAGTGCATAGGTATATATATAATGTTTATATTGTGGGCAGATGCAAGAGTGCAGTAGAAAAATAATAGTCCTGACCCTGTAATGATTTTGCAAACACTTTTGATCCATCGCCGTAATTTGAAGGCATTAAAATGATCTAAACATAGCAGCCCGTGTGTCTTCAATGGCTTTTCTGTGAGAGTTATAATCATTTATGGCTTAAATCGTGGGGCTTTTTCGGATTTTAAATAGCCCATAACTATAAGTTGAGCCTCTTGGTGGTCTGTCCTCATGCAGCTCGTGTTTTACAACCGTCTCTCCACCCCCCCTCCCCTCACTCTGCTCCACGTGGCCCGGGACGTCACTCACTCATGTCCTGATGAGAGCGGCCATTCACTCGGAACCGTGTGGGCTGGTATGGGATGGGACAGAGGTGGAGACGGGACAGGGGTGTAGCCGGGGAGGGGGCGGGGCCGGTGCGGTGCGGTGGGGGTTACTACGCGACTGCACAAAGCAATAGGCGCACACAGCCATAATATTTACACTGGGAGGTTTTTCCACGTTCACCTCCAGCCGAGAGTACAGCAGAGGAGGGATGAATGACTACTACTACTACTACTACTACTACTACTACTACTACTACTACTACTACTACTACTACTACTTCTACTACTTACACCTACAAGTGACTCGAAAGATCAACATATAGCGACAAATTTTACATATTCGCATTTCCTCCAGTTCAGCTTTACCCAAATCTAAAAGCTTCTCGACAGGAGAGCAACAGTGTAATGTAGTTTGAGATTTCATCTCCTCCTGGTGTCTCTGGCCAGAAAATCACACTTGCAGCTTCCCCTGCTCCGACCCGCAGCACCAATGAAGAAGCTAACAGGCTAACGGGAAAGCTAACTGTGGGCTAGCGCCACTTAAACAGTATTTACAGCCAAGTTTGAGTTAAATTTTTTATCTCTATTGTGTAATTGGATGGACAATATCACTCTCTCCCTTTGTCTTTTCTGTCAGCGTAGTATTTACTCTCACGGACAATTTATGAGTAAAAAACAGCAACATGCTATGACACCTGCAGTGGCCATATGGCCTCTCGGGGCATGAGTTACATAGTTCTGCTTTAACATTTGCGAAATGCCAAACTCTAGAAAATATGCTCGGTTCAGGCGAGGTTAACATCTCATCATCAAAAACATACCTGGAGTAGTAGTTTGGTGATCTTGTTCACATTGGTCATTTCTTGTTCTATTGTTCTATTGTTGTTGCGCCAAATGTAAAACCTTTGCCAAAACTATAAACAAGCAAAACGCTGATTTGGTGCAGACATGGTTGCGAATTTAGCCCAAACTTTTCTCGATTCAATATTCATCAATTGAATAATTTCACATCCGTTTCCCTATAACTATACTGTGTGCGCTCGATGGAGGGTCCATTCATACGCAGACACATTGGCCCTATATAGGCTTCTGTCTGGACGTCCCGAGTGCGTGAGGTGAAAGGGTTGTGCAAACACCGGGCGCTGGCTGCACATTTTTCCGTGGCAGGTGAGCGCAGTGAAAAGGCTCTTGTTGTTGACGTCAGTTCTGCGGCGGCTCTGACCTGGGCCTCGGGAGTTCAGGGCTGTCAGACTGAAGCCAGAGTCACAAACCGGGGCTGTGTGCGCTCAAAGTGGCGGCTTCTGTACTTGGCTTTGTTCAGTAACGCTCTAAGCTGCTTTTCAGTCTTTCTCCATTGACGTGCACGGGACAATTTAAGTATTTTACGCGGGTGAACACAGCAAAAGCATTGTAATGTAGCACCGAGCCATGAATACTAGGTACAATACCTTTTCTTTTTGATTAATTTTGAAGGTCAATTATTTAGCCCCTTAAAGCGATAGTCTGTAAGTTTGCAGGGTGAGGAGAGCAGGAACAGAATTTTCAAAAGTAAACAATCAAGCTCCTCCCCCTGGTCTCCTGATTGGACCTGACAGGCTGGTTCACAGGAAAAGCTCGTCTCATTGGTCAACACGGGAGGATACTAGACTCTGATTAGTTGCTGAGATCCGGGAAGGAGGGACCTTACAAAAAATAATATATATATTATGACTTACTTTGCATCAAAATCCAAGACCAGGTGGTGGATTTTCCATATTTTATTTAAAAAAATTGTAATACATTTAGACTTCCAGACTATCTCTTTAACTCCCACCTTAACCGAGCACATTTTCTTTAAAAGCTTCTCAGCTGGAGCTTGTAATGCCTCATTTGAAAGCTAAGACCTACCAAACTCATCTAAGCTTCTTCCTTGTTTTTGTTGTTGTGTTTTAGTTGTTTTTGTTGCATCTTTATCATGTTGTCATTGCTTTGTTGTTGCATTTTTTGCCGCTTTTTGGTCACGTTTTTGTCATGTTTTCACCGCTTTTTTGTAGCGTTTTGACCGTAGGTTTTTTTTGTGTAATGTAAACGATCAAGCCACAAAAATGTGACCAAAACATGTAAAAAAAAAAGCTACAAAAAGGTGATGAAAACTGAAACGGTCATAACGAGGAAGAAGCTTAGATTAGTTTTATAGGTCTTAGCTTTCAAATAACACTGTAATGCACAATAGGGGAAAGAGGTTAATTTATTGAAAAACTATTTGTATCCACTATGTACTGGATCTGGCTTTAAATTGTGGAGCTTTCAATGTTAATCAAGTGTTGCACCAGTAATGACTAAACATGAAATAAGAAATAAAACAGCGAAATATATTAAATTGGACAAATCTGACCGACTTTACGACATGTTTACACGTGAAACAAATCTAACTATTACCATGCAGGCACTAATTGCGCAGCGGCTCATGTATCAAAGCGACGTCTTCTTCTTCACCTGCTGTGTTGCGGTTACACCATTCACTAATGACCCTAATGAAAAAAACATTATTCAAATCAAATCTCTCTTTATTTGAACACGTTTCACGGCGTCTGGAGACCTGAGCGTCACTGATGTGTTTTTAATAGTTTTCAGACGTCAGCGTGGCCCCCAGATTATACAGCGTGTGTGTGGCAGTTTTAAATATGTAATTTCAGAGGTACAAAAAAATACGAGCGGACTGGAGGAGCGCTAGACTAAACCGTTTCACTAAAAATGTTTTATAATGACGGCTTTGGATTGAGGGGGAATTTACGGTGGAACATCGGGATAAAAATGAAAGGCAATGTGAGATTTCGACAGTTTGGCTGTTTGATGTTGGTTCTGAACTGTAGTGCTATGTGACATAAAGGCTATAAGGACAAAAAAAGGTGCATTTGTCAATAAAATGACCAAAAATTACAACAACAAAAAAATCACATGAAATTCAAACTAAAGCTCCAATTAGTACACACAAACTTTCCTTGTTTTTTTTTTCTGCAGGCAATTAGAATACACCTAATTTGCTTTTCCACCATGTTATTTGCTACAAGAATCCCTAATCCCCTAATCATGTGCCCGTTTTGTTTGTTGCAGCTGAGGCATCAACAGTGGAGTCTGGTGATGGAGAGCGCGGTTCCTTCAGACCGAGGGAACTACACATGTGTGGTTCAAAACAAATACGGCACTATCACACACACCTACCAGCTCGACGTGCTCGGTAAGATCAGCTATACTGGAACAACGCACTTTTACAGACCATTATGAGCTTGTGATAGCATAAAGTCATTGTGAGAGGTTCACAGTAGAGGTCATATCGGGCCGATGATAGATGATAGAGACGTTTTTTTGCATTGGAAAGAGCGAAGTCAGGGAACAGAGAAACATCGCGATGAATATAGAGTTCAGGAATGTGATGTCATATCGCTAAGCATTGTGGGATTAGCAGCATTAAAACACTTGGACACCACAGTGTGTTAGATGTATGGATCAGCAGGGACTCAGCAGTCCACGGCTATTTTCTCCACTTTTATACTGTTTTTAGCTAATGTTAGTCAATGGAAATGTATGCAGCTGCAAAAATGGCGGATCTCCATGATAACTGTGGAATTTCTCAATCGCTGAGTTAGTTTTGACATCAGTAATTGTACCGGGCAAAATGCCACGACTAGCAACAGCATGCTAATGCTAACGGCAGTATGCTAATGCTAACGGAAACTAATCAAAGCTGGGACAGAAATGCTTCACCTAAAGTAATAAAATAAAGTCGGCCACAGCTGGAGTGGCCAAGTATTTCGATTTTTATAGGAGTATAGACCAGACGAATCGGCCAAAAATATCGTCAGAGCAAATGGCCATTTTTAAAAATCGGTATCTGCCTTAAAGAAAACAATATTGGTCAACCTCTTGTTCACAGTATTACAGAAATTATTATTCTCTAACTATATAATTTAGTATTATACTGATTATTTCAATACAAAGGAAAATACCCACCAAATACTAGAAAATACAGCATTTTGATTTACGATTATTTGGAGTTTTAAGGTCATGAGTCACTTAGTTGATTTGCTTCCACCATGTTATTTATTTGTTTGTTTTCCAAAAGTCAAAGGGAAACCGTATGGGAATTTTTCAGCCAAAACTATGCGGGTTTCTTGGTGGGTGGGGCTGTTGATGGCTGGAAACCGAGCAAAGGATCATGGCCTTACGCTTTAACAGCACATTTCAGAGTTGTTTACCCTTTGACATAAAAGATTGTGATCATTTTTATGCCGGTTTGCATTCATTTTGGCTTCTGTGTTCTTCCCTCTCCCAGAGCGCTCTCCCCACAGGCCCATCCTCCAGGCAGGGCTCCCGGCGAACCAGACGGTGGTGTTGGGCAGCGACGTGGAGTTTCACTGTAAGGTCTACAGCGACGCCCAGCCGCACATCCAGTGGCTCAAACACATCGAGGTCAACGGCAGCCGCTACGCTCCCGATGGGGCGCCCTACGTCAACATCCTCAAAGTAAGAGTCCGAGAGCGAGGCCTCTGCTGTTGCTGAGTGCTGTTCAATCTGTATCTTTCATCATCATGTCCACCTGTCCAGTGCAGCAATGGGCTAAACAATCATTTCCCAAACAAACAAAGTCGATCTGGGTAAAGACAGTTCAGGGAGCAATGTGTTTGTTTTTTTTACAGCTCACTAATCACAGCAAAGGTTTTCAAAGCACTCATCTAGACCAGGTTTTTGACCTGGTTGTTGCCAGGGTGATTGATGATTACTTTGAAAACCTTTATTAACCTCTTCCCCCTCACCTTAACCGAGCACATTTTCTCCAGTTCAGCTTTGCCCAAATCTAAAAGCTTCTGGACAGGAGCATGCAACCGACAGACCAGTGTCACGCCTAATTTGAAAGCTAAGACCTTCAATACTGATCTTTTTTGTAGCGTTTTTTTGTCTCTTTATTGTTGTGTTTTCGTCATTTTTTAAATATTTTTTGTTGTGTTTTCGCCTCTTTTTTGTCATTTTTTTGTCGTTTTTCTGTCACATTTTTGTCTTGGTATTTTTGTTGCGTTTTCGTAATTTTTTTTATGTTTTTTGTTGCAATTATTGTGGCTCTTTCATCACTTTTTAGTCGTGTTTTTGTCGCTTTTTTATTGTGCTTTTACGGCACGTTGTTGTCGCTCTTTTGTTGCTTTTTTCACTTTTTTCAAGAAGCTTTTAGATCTGGGTGAAGCCACACTGGAGAAATACTGTATGCTCGGTTCAGGTGGGGGTTAAGAGGTTAGTGGATAAATCCAGGAGCGATGACACAAACAACTTGCTCTTCAACATTAGCCATTTGTATCATAAGCCACGATTAGCAATAGCTACAGAATAGCATGTCCCACCTGTGCTGCTCATTCGTCTGGATTTTATTCATTATGTGCAAGTCACTTAGTATAAATTGCCGCTTTCGAAATCATGTTTTTGTTTTGTTTGTCCCTTGAGTGACGATGCTTTGACAACATTAGCATCAGGAGGCCGACCGCTGCGCGCCTAAGTGCCCTTCCCAATATGGCAGCAAACCCTCCCCACCCAGCTTTGCTTTTATTTTCGGGTCTAAAGAGAGAACTCCCAACTTCAAGCCTTATGATTTTCAGAGGCAGAGAGGACTATACAACATCTGGTTTGGACTAAGTTAAGTGCTGCGGTGGCGACGTCGCTGTTAGATGTTGCTGCGTTTTCAGAAAAGACGAGACGAAGGCGGAGGATTTGAAAGAAGGAAAAAAAAAAAAGAAAAAAAGTCACGGAAAAAATGAGTTTGGGAGCAGCGTAAGGGCAGAGTCAGCAGCAGTGAGGGAGAAGTGTGACAGGCCGCTGGGTACAAGAGACAGAGGAGAGAGAGCAGACTGCATGGATGTAATTGGGAACATATCAATAATAATTAGAAAGGGCCAAAGAATACCAGAGAAGCCACAACTGAATAGAGTAGGCTAATGGCATCCAGACAAAAACGATATCAGGCGCTAATTTTACTGCCAGCTGTAACTCTTTCATGTACAGTTAAAGGTTTCATTAAAGATAAGTGAGGCCTGACTAAAACTCAATTTGTACCTTAATTGTTGCTGTTTTCAAGCAGGAAAAAAAGAGCTTGTTTAATTTGAAAGTTAGTTGTGGTCCAAACTTATTCTTAACTAACGCCCCAATTGTAGCTTATGAAGCCCAGCGTTACATGATTTGTTTGATATTATAGATGGTTAAAAGCAACACGGTGCCGGCTCTTTGAATGTCTTGGAGGAAAGTGTGTTTAAGCAGTGTTTTCCAACCCCAGAATGACAGCACATTTACATAAAGCGGGCGTGTGACGCTGTAAAAGACGCAAAGAGAGGGAGAGAGAGAGACTGGAGGAGGCCGACCGCGGCTCCATGCACTCCCACCACATAATTGAAACAGTATTTACCAGATCTGCCCCACACGCCTCCGTCTGACGCTGGGTGACATCTCATGTGTGGTAAAGGCAGTTAAACACAGACAGAGGGAGACGAGAGGGGGGGAGGAGGAGGAGAGGGAGGTTTTTTTGGCCCGATTTTGGTCGTTTGAAGTCGGGCTGATGTTGAGGAGTGAAGGAGGTGCCTGGATGAGAGCCCTGGATCTTCATTAAACTCTGAAGCATTCTACTCTTTATTCTTTATCTGGAAATCCTCCATATTTTTTGACACAATGCAATGCCTTTAATCTTCCAAAGTCTCGCTGTTATTGTTGTGTCAGTTTGATCCCTCATTGTGTGACAGTGTTACATTTACCCTGTGAAAATGTGGGTGTGTGAGTTAGACTAACAATCATAATCATTGTTTTTGCTTACAGGAGAAGCTGAACGTTTATTATATGGTCTTTTGTTTTTACATTGTGTTCCTTTCTTCATCACGCAGAAAACTGTGGGTAACCTCACTGTGAACCACGATAAGCTCAAAATCTTCAATGTCACTGAGAAAGATGCCGGGAAATACTTGTGTCGCGCCTTCAACTTTGTAGGCAAGTCAGAGAGGGCCTTCTGGCTTAAGATTCGCAAACCAGGTAAAGAAAAAAACGACGGGCCAGACCGTGGCGGCCATCTGGGGCCCTCTGCTTGGGTGTGCTCCTCTGCAAAGGCTTGGCTTGGTTGTGGGTTCAGCTACTGGCATATAAGGTGTTTCTTTGCTCATAAGCCGATCAGCGTCTTCATTTGGCTGTGGCAAATGTCATTGTGCATACTATAGCATACTATACATAAAAAGGTCATTAACTCAATTCCAACAACATCGAAACTGAGAACCATGTTATGAAACCCCTTGTTTTGCATTCACCATCAGGAAAGACAAAAATAGCCAGGTCTAAAACAGCAAGTGGATTAAAATAGGCCTAAACCTGAAGAAAAGACAAATACCCACAGTTTGATAAATATTACAGATGCACCGATCCGATTCTGGTATCGGATATCGGAGCCGATACTGGAAAAAATACTATATAGGGCATCGACAACAAATATCCGCTACTGAACCGATACTAGTTTTGACTCTGAACGCCTTAAAAACACAACTTTTACCACCTAAATCTAGGTGAATATGGGCATGATGTATATCATTGTATTTTTGATTGAAGCGCAAAATTCTGCGGTTAGCAATTGCATGCTAAAGCTAGTGGGAGCATGCTAATGCTAAGAAAGCTATCAAGGCTGGGTCAGAAACTATGATGAAAATACCTAAAGTTGCCCAGTTGAATAAAACTGGCCACTGCTGAAGCCAAGTGTTTGTATTTTAGTTTAAGAAATAACTGATCTCAGATATTTGTAATGATCAGATCACTTAATATGAGTTGTTTATATTAATGTAACCTAAAACCGTGTCATATAGGCTACCCAAGAACATTAAGTGTAGAAAAGTCATCCTTGTTAAATGTTTATCTGAGAGTTTATCAATAGATATAATTGATAATTGATCTATAACATGACAATAAAATACTTTATTGATCTTACAAGTCAATTACATTTTTCACTCAAGAAAGCCACTTTTAAGAATGTACCTTGGAATCGGTAAATATCAGGTATCGGCAGATTCTCAAACCCCAGTATCGATATCGGTAGCAATAAAGCTGGATCGGTGCATCTCTAAGAAATATTATTTCATCTTATGCTGAACAAGATGTAGGCCAAAGTCAATCCAAGTGTACAAGACATTGCCGGCAGATGGCCACTTCTCACAGTATCGAATAATCAATAAAACCACACTACGGCTGATTTGATTAGACTCAGGTCAAAGAAACCACCCTCTAATTTGTACAACTCGCCGTCGTATGGATTACTTTTGGTGAACAGTTGTTTTAACAAGTCCTTATGTTACTCACAGGTCTGTAATGAGGCATGGGAAACTAATGGTCTCCACCCAACGCCCACCGAACCAGAGCTGGATATAACTCAATGTATATTACAAGGTCAATGAGAAATCCCACTACTGTGAAGATTACTATACAAAATTAATTAATGCGAGATGGGCAATGTATGGCTCACATTTAGCAGGAATCTTCATTAATGTAATTCCTTCTTATAGATCACACAAATACTGTGACTATAAGGCTGTTCAATACATAGAAAATGTATTGGGAAGAGGCTGTTTTACCGTAACGTTGAATTTGTTTGCTCCCAATTATCATTTTATTTTAGGGATACTTTCACTACTTCATCATCAATCAAGCAGCTCTGTAAAATTAGCTAAAACCAAAATGAAATATGCGAAATCTCTCTGTGAACGAACCAAACGTCTCGCTAAGTCCATCCCTCAGAAAGCGTGATCCCCCCAATATTTATTTCAATCATTGCTCTCCCTGAAGAAACCCCTTTGATCTGCGCGTGTGTTTTAAAAGATGGCCCCCGAAAGTTAACCGAGTTAATATTTCAGATGGTCTTTTGATGTGTTCATTCACTCGCACTGTAGAAGAAGGATATTTGGTCTCGTTCATCACCTTTGATTTCTGCTGCCAGCCCAGATCAAGGCTGTGGTGGAGGGCTTTGCTTTTCCGACAGGTAAACAATTTAACAGCTCGGTTTGAACCACCACACACTGCTTTTGCCAATTAATATTTGTTAAAAAGTCTTCGGTCAAACGTCTCACCCAAGCTCTGCGCAGTGTATGTCCATGTATTGGTTTTCCTTGGTAGCCAGTGTAAGGGTATTATGCGCTTTATTCAGGCTTATTAAACTACTTAGTCTTTATATTTTTGTAGAATAACTTAAAACAGGGCTTGTGTTGAGGAAAAATACCTCCACTCTTTTAAAATGTTGTTACACTAAACACCAGCAGAGGGTGCTAAACTACTGCTGCAGTAAAGGGAAACATGTCATATTGAAAGTAATATGAATGATAGACTCGGTAGGGATAATAGTTTGACCAGGGATCAGTACAAGTTTGATGAAGGTGCTTTGACTTCTTTAAAAACTGAAAGAATCTTCATGGATTACTTTGAATGATGTATACCGGAGTGTGGGTTGGCGTTAGAATGAATATGCTGGATTTCAGGATTGAATTTCAAATGGTATGTGGACCAACTATCAAGGCCCAAGTTGTTTAGTATTTCACTGGACACAAATAACACATTTCACTCTAAGCATTGTCGACGTGGTTTCAAACAGAGCTGATAAATCTTTTTCAAGGTGGAGGTGCATCTTGGTGGTTTCCAATCGTCCACAGGAGAAGACAATGACTCAGATTCTCCCCTCCTCCTCTCTGTGATATTGATTTAAATGGTGTTGGGAACTCACCGCCTGTCTCTCCCTTCCTCTTCCTCTCCCCCTCTCCTCTTCCTCACCCCTCTCTCCTACAGACGGCTGGCATTAACACTACAGATAAGGAACTAGAGGTGCTCTTCTTGACCAATGTCACTTTTGAGGACGCGGGGGAGTACACTTGTCTGGCGGGGAACTCTATTGGGTTTGCTCACCACTCTGCTTGGCTCACGGTGCTGCCAGGTAGAGCACTTTCTCCACTTTCTCCTCTACTTCTTCCAAATGTCGAAATGATGTTGTGTTGTGTTATTACTGCGGTGACTGAGGAGGCAAAATGACTTGTGTGAAGCAACGCATGCAAATCACACCATGTAAAAGTCACTATTTAGACTCAATATTCACTCTTAAGCATTTGTAAATAATTGGCAAATGGCAAATACTAGATTCATAAACATTTACAAAGCATTCCTCTTAATTTGTTAGTTCTTTATGTGGTCAAATATGCTGAGAAGAAGAATGTGCTGAGTCCTTATGAGACAACTGGCCAAAGCCTAATTGCCTACTTGCATGCATTGAGCTCTCTCAGCCACCGTAGTCAAATGTTGTTGATGTTACAAACCCACAATGAAATGATTACCACTGTTATGGTTTAGTAATGCGCTGTTTTACTCAGTACCATTTTCATACCTGCATAATGGGCCTCTTTGCAGCTCACGAGAACAGTGTAAAGTGTGTAGTAATTGCTCGAGCGTCTGTTGGATCAGGCTGGCGGTGTGTTCACTTGTCTCAAGGCTACGTGGTAATTTCAAAGACTTGTTTAGCTCGTAATGGCTTCCCTGAGGAGAGTGCACTCACAGGTGAAAATACCTGCCGCGTGTTCAGCCAGCGCACCAGGATTACTTCACTCTCGATTAGAAATACCTTGGGCGGATTTGACTGAAGCGGGTTTGGATATGCTTAGATTTGGTACTGAGTAAAACAATTACAGTTGCTTCTTCATAATTCACCTCAAAATAAATTTACTTAATGTGATATTTAATTATGCGTGTTTTATCAGTGACTTTGTTTTCTACCGACTTGTCTTCTAGTTTGTGGGCTAGGTCACAAAATTAAGTCAGGGTAAGTTTAAAAAATAAAGAAATAAATGAAAGTGTAATGATAATTGCATCAAAATGTATAAAGGTTGGGAGATGTAGGAATATTCTTTAGTCTGAGGTAACATGTTCAAGTCAAATTTTACTTTTTTAATTTAGTTTTCTCACACTTGAAAACACCCTTTATAGATCAGACAGCCCACATTATCTTGTGCGTTGGGTTGCCAGGAAAAGTAACTGAGTTAGATTACAAGTTGCTTTATTAGTTACATTCATCAGCTGCCGACACCCCTCCCTCAAAATGCAAATGACAACCAGTTTTGCAAATACTCGCGTTACTGGCAGTGCATTTTAACGGCAACATCAACAATGCTGTCATAGATTCAGAATAGTGATGTATTTCCATCTCTCTCCTCTTTTATTGTACCCTACATTCATGTCGTGAGTCGTCTTCATGCTGAAAATTACTTGTCGCACACGTTATGTCATTCCATGAGACCCACGAAAAAAGAAGTATAGATAGTAACTCAGAGTAACTTGGAAAAGCAACTTTAATCTTATTACTGGTCTTGAAAAAGTAATGCGTTAGATTACTTAATAATAATTAATAGGTTACTGAATAAAGTAGCCTGATTAGAGAAACTTTAGGCTAAATATATGATGAATTTATTTAATTTCTGTAATGGAATTTTAAAATGGTAGCTGTCCTGCTGAATATACTCTCCCTTTCAAATTGTAAAGATGATAATTACCTTTCGGGGATTAGAAACTGTGCTCATCCTGCCCATTTTACACAAGACAACCATGAGGTGAATTGTGAAAAGTAACCTGCGCCGGTATCATTTGTCCAGTAGTTTCATGGCAAATGCATGGAGCAAAAACCACCGTCTAATTCTGTGTCCAACTCGTGTATTATTTTCAAAGCAGTGAGCGAGGAGAGGGACGACTACGCGGACATCCTGATCTACGTGACGGGCTGTGTGCTCGTCATCCTCACCGTCGTCATCATTGTCCTGTGCAGAATGAGGATGACCAACCAGAAGACCCTCCCCACCCCTCCTGTCCAAAAACTATCCAAGTTCCCCCTCAAGAGACAGGTAACAGAAAGTAGATACAAGATTTGCAAAAAACGTACCCATTCTCTCTCTTTCTCTATCCATCTATCCACTTACTTACTTACTAGAAGACGCTTTTAAGCCACGCAAAGTAACTCAATAAAATAGAAATCACAGTTGTTTTAATGCGAATCAACATCTTCAGTAGGAGTTGAGAGTAGGAGGAAAAAACACAATCAAACACAATTTCCTTTGGTAAAATTATTCAAGTATTACAAAAATAAAATAGAAAATGAGTTACAAAAAAAAATGCAACTCAATGTACTTTCGATAAGTATTAAGGCCAAAAATACATTGCTTGTCAGACATATATATTGGACGATAAGCCGATAAAGTCATTATTGTGACAAGTCTAATGAAAGACATTACATTTAGCAAGCTCCTGTAGCTTGCCTTAAAGATATTTGTTTGCAGTATGGTAGGAAAAATGGTTCATCATATTATTCCCCTGCCATCCTCTATAACAAATGGTGGAAAAGTGATTTAAACTCTAACACTAAAGTCTGACTTGCCGCTTTATTGTGATGAATAATAAACTTGCATCTCAACAAGGAATTGGCATTTTCACGACATAGCTCTTTGATGCCGGGTGCCCAACGTAAAGTGCAAGCTAACTTACCTCTATCTAATGCAAACCTGTTCTTGCATTCTTGGACTGACAATGATACAGACTGGGGAGGTCGCTGCTCTCGTTCCCTGCAACAGTTGAGAGGAGAGAGTGAAATCTCAGCTCTCACACTCACAAAGGGGGGGGGCACAGCAATCCCAAATCCCGCTGCAAACCCTCCAGGTTAACTGCTGCTAAACCAGTGTCTGAAAGCGACTAAAACTGCCTTGGAGTGATACCAAATCAGAGCCACCAAATTGCGAACAGGAGAGGGGCAGAGAGTGAAATCTCAGCCCCGGCTCTGACACTCGGAGGGGGGCATAAATAACCCGGATCCCCCTGAACGCGCCCCGGGATGAATGCCAGCACGTGTCACCGGGCGAAGGAGGCTTCCAGCGTTCTCACCGCGTCGCCTCCTCACACTTTTATTTGTCTGCAGTTTCTCCACCAGCGTGAGAGCTCGCTTTGAACCTCAACCGGGTAGATGATACAAGAAAATGCGCCGCAGTTTTTCTCACGCAGGCACAAATGACGAAACGCTTTCCAAAGTCGTCGTGTGTCTCTCAAGAAGCAGCGCCGGCAGGACTCTTTGATGGCATTTCTGACGTACTTTTTGGACATTTGAAAAGACATGTTCTTCCTCAATGGTATTTGACAAGAGTGTTGTATCATTGTGCTAGCACTGTCGTCATGACGATCTGGTGGTCAGTTGTTCAGAAGAAGGCGTTAAAAGCCGAGCAGTTCATTATGCTTTGCAGCGCAGGCCTCCCACTGTTTGCAGTTGCTAGTAGTTGCGTGTTGTTTTATTTTTATTCCAGGACTTTTCGGGACTAAAATGAAAGGCTTCAAATACCCGAACGATGCATTTTTAGACCAAAGACTGCAGCTTCTCATGATTTATTGTGCTGCTATACCTCACTGCAGATTCATCTTGTAATTTTCTGAGCATAAACTACCAGACTGTGCTTGAGTTACGACCTTTTTATGCTTCTAAATCTTTTGAACTCCCAAATGCCATCTCAACAGGTTAACTTAAGCCCAGAACATGTCTGTGGCAAACTGATGACTTGACGATGATCGTGAATCAGTCGAAAACAGGACTAAAAATGGCCGTAACGTCATTTCCAAGCCTCCAACTAGACCGAGAAATTAGTTGTGTAAGCGTCACGCGTAAAACTACTGGTTCGCCTCAAACCACTGTCCTATTTCACCCTTGCACCTCGTCATGCTCATGTAAGGTAGTCCAGAGAAGGGCTTTATTGCATTTTTCAGTAATCTCCACTTGGTTTTCTTGAGCTAATCTCCGCTCACTCCAAATCTGCCCCTTGAGCTCCTGGCATGTACTACCCCATATTACTTTTCATACCTGCAAAATTATTCAGGGCAGTTTTTCTTTCCAGCTTTAGCTTCATAGCGTTTTCTCATTTTGCTGGGGGAAAAAAATAGGCTACGATATTTTGTGTGCGCATCTATCACAAATGCAATAGTGGATTCCTGCGACAGTTGCTGGAAATGTAGTTTGTTGATGGATATTTGTTGCGCCTCAGATTCCGTTACCTGCCTGCGCTTCCTGCTACATTTGTCTTTGTTAGCGCCAGATTCGTGTACGGCTATTTGTAAAAGTCACACACCTTGACAGCCGCATGCTATAAGGGACAAATCTGGCAGGCGGTGCACGGTGGATATTTTTGGCATGTTATATTGTTGAATGTTTGGTATATTTAAATGTATTTCCATGTATATCACTTACAAATAAAGTGGGTGTGTCCGAAACGGTTTTCCTTGGAGGGCCCAATTGGAAACCATGAGCGCAAGAGTAAGAAATAAACAAACAAAATAATCATCTCATCAATTACCGTAATTAACTTCCTGTTGACTGTCTTCCCCCTGTGTTGTGCCTCCGTCCCCGGTGCTGCAGCCCTCTCAGAGATTATAACAGACTGTTTTTGTTCCCAGCAGGTCTCCTTGGATTCCAACTCCTCCATGAACTCCAACACTCCTCTGGTGCGGATCGCGCGGCTTTCCTCCAGCGACGGGCCCATGCTGGCGCATGTGTCCGAGCTGGAGCTGCCCTCGGACCCAAAGTGGGAGTTTGCGCGAACGAGGTATGTGAAATAAGCTACAGTTAGCTATAGTAATGGTTATGCTAATGGTCATCTGGTCACTCTTTAATGATTCATTTCAATACTTCTAATTATCCAGATGTTTAGGAACCAACAAAGCAAAGTTTAGTTAAGTTTATTTGGCAGTTGTAGTGTAAACTGTCACAATTAAAAATAAAAATGAAGAGAAACAGTGCAGGTAGCTCAAAGCGCATTGTCAGCATTTGCACAAACCACACGGAGCTTAAGATAATGGGAATCATGTTACTGCTGAAACAGTGTTTTAAGGAAAAGTGTACCTCTCTTTTGAGGTAAGTTGAGACATAATTAAATATTTTAGGCGGATTTAGTCAGCAGCCATTTACCAGTAAAAGTGAACTACATGCATTTGAGATACAATTTGCAAATTATGCACATATTTCCTCTTGAATGCATGTAAAGTTAAGCAAAACTGTCTCTAGAGAAGAGACATGATGACTGTACAGTATGTCCCTGGCTGCCAAGCAACTAGTCCCGCACTGAATGCTCTGTCGTCCTTGTGCTTTGAATAATCTGAAAAGAATCGAGCTTCAGTAAATAAAGTCCCATAATCGTGGCATCTCAGTGCAGTAGCACTTTTATAATAGGCCTATAAATACACTAATCCTTTCATAATGTTGTCCCATTGTGGGTTTTCAGGTTGACGTTGGGTAAGCCGCTGGGTGAGGGCTGCTTCGGTCAAGTCGTCATGGCGGAGGCTGTGGGCATCGATAAAGAAAAGCCAAACAAGCCACTCACTGTTGCTGCCAAAATGTTGAAAGGTAATATATTTATGTTTGTTGTAAAAAGTAGTAAAAAAAACAGTTGTGAATTATCAGCAGCAACGGTAAATAGGAGCTCTTGTAATTGTCTGAGGAGGAGAAGCAGAAATTGACTTTTTAACAGCTTTGTAATCAAATTATTTTGTCTTCAGAGTTTATGAAATTTTGTGTATTTTCTAGATGACGCGACTGATAAAGATTTGTCAGACCTGGTGTCGGAAATGGAGATGATGAAAATGATCGGGAAACACAAAAACATCATCAATCTTTTGGGAGCCTGCACACAGGACGGTAAGTGCATGAGCATTCGTCAATAGCGAAAAAAATCCCATTTGAAACTGTTTTTGGCGATTGTATAAACTATGTTCTTATCCATTTTTGCACTTGGTGGTTAAGGGTGGTAATTGATTATGTTATTTAGTTTAGTTGAGAAGTTCGTAAATCATAAAAACAAATCATAAATCAACAGACCAATGACCTAAACATTGATAAACTAATGAAAGTTACTGCACAATACAATGATATCGCTTTAAAATTACAATTTCAGACATTGCAAGTCACAAAGACTCCAATTATTGAGGTACTGTAAAGATATAAGAACCCATCTTAAACTGTTTATACTGTGCAGGTCCTTTGTACGTGCTGGTGGAGTATGCGTCCAAAGGAAACCTCAGGGAGTACCTCAGAGCACGGCGACCTCCTGGGATGGACTACTCCTTCGACACCTGTAAGATCCCAGACGAACAGCTCACCTTCAAAGACCTGGTATCCTGCGCCTACCAGGTGGCCCGGGGCATGGAGTACCTCGCCTCTCAGAAGGTCAGTTCAGTAGATGCATTTTGTCTTTGTGCACCAAATGATTGAGTCGTCGACTAAATGAACACACTACGACCTACGTTATCTCACTATTTATTTTAATAATGATGTAAATGTAAACCATGCTTTTGACTTTGCCCAAAGTTATATCCCCTGGGCTGGCTGGGGGTCACCGTGTGTTTTGCATGTTTTTGAAGAGCGTCATTGATGCGTTATACTCTGCCTCCCATCGCAGTGCATCCACAGAGACCTGGCGGCGCGAAACGTCCTTGTGACGGAGGACAATGTAATGAAGATCGCAGACTTCGGATTGGCCAGGGACGTGCACAACATCGACTACTACAAAAAGACCACCAACGTGAGTCCACCGCTGGGCACAAAACGCAGAAAATAGGAACCTCAAAATAAATGTTTGAACTCTGTTTTTGAGGACTTTTTGCCTATTGCTGTATATATTTTAAATAGATATATCATGACTTTTTCTTCTTCTGCTACCAATATATGTCAATAGTAGATTACTGTATCTTCCAGACTATAAGTCACACTTTTTTCATAGTTTGGCTGGGGGTGCGACTTACTCTCAGGTGCGACTTATTTATCAAAATAGCCGCTAGAGGGCGCTCTAGGCTTATCTACCATTGAAATTGTAAGAAATTGTAATAGAGCTGTAGAAATGTGTGGCGTGAGCAGAGGGGGACTGGCGAAAAGCGGAGGTTACTCTCACTGCAATGAAGAAAAACAAAAAAAGCTAATCGCGAGCTAAAAGCTACATGGCCACACACAGCTAGAGGAACTAGTTCGCAAATGGGTGCTTGAACATTGTGCTGCCGGGAGAGGCTTGTCAATGGTGCAGTTACGTCTCCATGCCCAGGTAGTTGCCAAGGCTGGTGTGACTTATACTCAGGAGAGACTTATATATGTTTTTTATTCTTCATTATGCATTTCTTGTCTGGTGTGACTTATACTCCGGAGCAATTTATAGTCCAGAAAATATGGTACACTAATTTCCTATAGGCCAGTGGTTTTCAAACTACAATTTTACACTTTTATGATTTGATTTTGATTTTATTTGAAGTTAAGTGTTGTTTTTCTGGTTTGGACAAGATTTAATCCAATCTAAGATCTAATTTCATCTTGATCTGGGCCTGGTGGAACTATGAAGGTCTGGTATTTTTAAAAGTGGCACTTGCTGTGAAAAGTTTGAGAACCACAGCTCTTGGCCTCTTGCTCTAGTCATCTGTTCACCCTATACTCACTGTCCTTCATCTAAGTCCAAATGATCCCAATCTTGACATGTATGACTTTATCCTCCAAACGTCAAACACAAGCGTCTCCCTTTCATGTACTCCTTCCAAATCCTTCCCATTTCCCTTTATTATCTTCAGCTCTGCCACCTTCAATTCGCCCGGCTGTCTTTCCCATACTGCCCCTGTCTCTAAGAATCCTATAGAGTTTATGACCCATCTTCAACATGTGCAGTTCAAAGAGGTCAGGCTGTTCATAGCGATTACAGCTCGCTCTCACTGATCAATCTCCCCTTAATCCATTTTTCTTCTATCCTGCTGCACTCAGAGTCTGTTTTTATAACTCATATTGTGTTATATGCGATGCTTGCTTTGACGGCGCTGACTGGTGCTTTGTGTTGTTGTTCTAGGGTCGTCTGCCCGTGAAATGGATGGCACCGGAGGCCCTTTTTGACCGGGTCTACACTCACCAAAGCGACGTGTAAGTTTTCATATTCCAAAAAAGCAATCTGAAATACCAGCCCTCCGCTCATGTATGCCCCTTTACAGTGCTGACATGCCGTGACTGAGCGGGTTAGCGTCAAACTCGCGGCGTGAATGCAAAGCAATGGAGTTTCCCGAATATGAAAAAATGTCTCCTAATCCCGCAGATTCTTGTGTGTAAATCGACATTCCCACTATGCGTTTGTTCTTTAAGCTCCGGACTCGACATCAGAGAGGCCGAAAGAGGGATTTCCAGTGTTGTTTTATTAGCACAAAACCAAACTGTCAGGGAGACTGTCAACGAGGTGTTCATCGAAAGATATGACAAGCTACCGCCTTTTTTATATTCTGTTTGAAATACAATAATGCAGAATATAATGGCATAAAAAATCAATCCTCTCCTTTGTCCCTCTGGGGGTAATACAAGTGTTAATGGGATGATTGGGGGGTCTTTCATCTCCCCCTGGTGTCTCTGGCCAGAAAACCACAATTGCAACTTCGCTGCCACCAGTTAGGAGCCACCAATACACACTAATGGAATCACGAAGAAGAAGCTAACAGGCAAAGCTAACTGCGGCCTAGCACCACTTAAACAGTATTTACAACCAAGTTTGAGTGAAAACAATTATCTCCATTGTGTAATTGAATGTACAATATCCCTCTCTCCCTTTGTCTTTTCTGTGAGCGTAGTATTTACTGTCACGGACAATTAATGAGTAAAAAAACGTAAAATGCTACAACACATGCAGTGGCGCTTATAGGGGCATGAGTTACTTAGTACTGCTTTAAGCAATTTCAGGCCAACATTGTTAAAAATAATTTCCTGATGAAATAAAGAAAAAATGACATATTGTTTATATAGTATTTGCAATTTGGCTTGGTGGATGCTTAGACCTTTTCATTTCTACCCCCATCTTTACAAAGGTACAGTGCCCTTTGGAAAAAGCTACTTCATAAAACATGGCACAAAGCATAATTTAAAGTTGTTGAAATACGCGGTTTCGCAGCGGCCTTTTTCCCAAAACAAGAGAAGCCAAACACATCTTTTCAACCTCTTGCTTCTGTTTTGGCAGCGAGTTAACAGGTCAATATGTCTCTTATTAGCTGCTCCACTTGTGCACCCCTCTCCCCTTGTCCCAGACGGAGAGTCCCCATCAGAGAGGTCCAACACAAACACAGGCCCCTGTCAGCAG
Organism: Gobius niger; assembly: GCF_951799975.1. Taxonomy (NCBI): domain Eukaryota; kingdom Metazoa; phylum Chordata; class Actinopteri; order Gobiiformes; family Gobiidae; genus Gobius; species Gobius niger. Next base: position 16,809,619 of record NC_136867.1, read on the forward strand.
CGGGACGGCCCGATTAGAGCCGACTCTGTTATTACAGCAGCTCCGAGTTAACACACCGCCTCCTGATCCTACAGTAGTGGTTTACTCTCAAAACGCCGCGGGACACTTCACCCCTGACCCCTCTGCTTTATCAGGCAGATAGACAGCTAATCTAGGCTCTAAGTGGACCTCTGAAATTGAAAGAAAGTTTGCCAAAGGTTTCAGCTACTTACATCTGCTAATCAAACACTGTCTTGTGATGCTTGGAGGAAGTTAACATAAAGGTTTGAATGCCACCTGAGTTAAAGCTGAGATACCGGATTTTCCCGTAGTTTTAAAAATGTAAACTTTCTGTCTCTCAATCACATTCCCTCACTTTCCCGATTGTTCAGATTAATTTACATTTTTGGGGCCTGTACAATTTTGAAAGACAGAGCTGGGCAAACTAACTTAGAAATAAAATCAGCTGATTCTTCCATATTTAGATATTTCAGGTTAAGGTTGAGGTATACTTTATTAATCCCCGTAGGGAAATTCATTCTCTGCATTTGACCCATCCTCAATGCCGCTGGGGCGACCTGTAGGAGCAGTGAGCTGCCAGCGTGGGCCGTCGCTCGGGGACCCATCTCCATGATGTGCAGCCAGGCTGGTGGTCAGAAACACCTGGCTAGAGGAGTCATCTATTGTACATGTTTTTAGTGGTAGGGGAAACCGGAGAACTCGGAGGAAACACGGGAGAACATGCAAACTCCACACAGAAAGGCTCCGTTCCTGGTGGGAATCGAATCCACCTTCTAGCTGTGAAGCACGAGCGCTAACCACTGTATTACCGTGCCGTCTATTTAGGTGGACACAGTGTTGCGTTATTTGATTTTATATTCTTTTTCTTTCTTTTTTTTTTTTAAGAAAGGAAAGGTAAGGACAGGATTTTATTTGTACAGTGCCTATCACAAACATGGTCACAAAGTGTTTTACTTGGGACTCCCCTGCTCCTACCAGTGCACGGCCATTGTGTCCTCTGGCAAGACATATAGTCCTATATAGTCCCACCAAGACATGCCCCGATCCAGCTTTTTTGCTTCCGATGCCGATACCGATACTGGGGTTTGAGTATCTGCCGATATCTTTCTTTTCAAATTAACCTCTTCCAACTTGTACATTACAAATATCTTTTATCAGTTATTCTTAAACAGCATTTCATAAACTAAAATGCCTACACTTGGCAGCTCCAGCTTAGCCGCCCACTTTAGATATTTCTATCATAGCTTCTGACCCAACCTTGATTAGTCATTAGCATTAGCATGCTGCCGCTAGCTTTAGCACACTGTTGCTAACCGCTTCATTTTGCACGGCGATCGAAAATACGTTTGCGGAGGTTAAAACTAACAGCATCCCCATATATATTCATATTCATTAAAGCGTTGAGAGCCAAAACCGGTATCGGATCAGTATCGGATATTTGTAGCCGATACCCGATATCATATTGTTTCCAGTATCGGCTCCAGATCGGTGCATCCCTAGTCCCACCTAGTCTCTCTTCCTCTGACTTTTTCTCTTTCTCTCATAGATCATTTCTCAGTTCATAGGTAACCAGATTTCTCAGTCCTTTACTCCTCATTCTCACTACATGGGTTGCTGCTTCTATTGCTCTACCTTCCCTTGGCCAAAGCAAATATTTATCCCATTATCCCTGAATTCAAGTAACGGAATGTTATTAACCAGCTTAAATCACCTCATCTTTTGACATAAACGCTGCGGTGACCTTCCCTTCGCTCTTCGCTCCTCTCTGCTCCGCTTGCTTCTAAATAAAGTCATGTTTAATTCTCTCCCGCTATTAGGCCTTTAATGGTCTGTGAATATCCAACCATGCCACGAAACTCTGAATACAAAGCACCTGCTGCTCCTGAACGCATCACGACCCTGAAAGCACCGTTTGTTTCACGTCATGCACAAGATTTAGAGATGTCAGAGATTGCCCCCAAACTCTTTCATGATGACTTTTTATCACTCAGACTTTGATGTCTCTGTCCTCCTTTGTCCACGTTGTGGGTGACGGTACAATACAGCCTCATTGGAACAGTTTGTTTTTTTCCTCAACGGGGACACGGATAATTTGATTAAACAAAGAGGAGGGAGGTGCAGGGTTTTGGTTCAGCAGTCCGACAGTGGGCTAATAGGCTGCGCATTTTAACTCATTAGTTTCAATCTGTTCAAACGTGATTCACTCTGGTGTTGTCACTGGTTGAATAAGGCACAAAATAAGTGGTTTGCGAGCTAAAGAACAGAAGAATTGACTAGCAGGGGCACCTATTCAATCCGTGAAAAAAGGAGGAGGTAGTTGAGTAAACTGCTGGCTGTGACCCAACTTCTCTTTAGCCTTCACAGCACATCCCAATAGTTGATGTGAATTGGATAAATGCTTGTTTCGGATGCTCAACTGCACTGATTTAAACTCTTACTTCTCTCAGTCTACTGTCATTTCATTTTTCCAATAAAAAAATGTGCAACAAAAGGTGCACCTTACTTAAGAGTGTATGTGTAATTCAAAAGCCTATAACTCGTTGGTCGTGAATAGCACAAACATACAGAGACATTTATTGCTTTGACAACTACGGCCCAAATCGTTTTCGAAACAGCCTTCAGCTGAGTATGGATTTGAAAAAGCATTATTTCACCGGAGATGGAGTACTTTGTTTTCTTATGCCTGTCTTGAAGGGAGGCCCGTTGGTTTAAAATGTTATTGACCTCCCATCCACGACAATGAGAGTCAAGTGGAGTTTTAACTGGAGAGCACAAACATTATAGGAGATCAATACCCACTCATCTTTCTCATTCGGCTGTGCGAACCTGCTCACGGCTACTGTCTCACCGATCATGGGTTTCTGATAATGTGTGTGTGCATCGTTTGTGTGCAGGATTAACAGTCTTATGTACTTGTATCATCCCGTCGTAAAAGCATATAGGCAATGCTCCTACTTATGTTGTTACCTACCACCGCCATCGCCAAGAGGTCAAATATCACTGTATGGATTTACTCTTTCTATTCTTGTCTTCGGCTCATGTGTATTTGTTGAATGCTGTGTGCAGGTGGTCGTATGGCGTGCTGCTGTGGGAGATCTTCACTCTGGGCGGGTCGCCGTATCCTGGGATCCCGGTGGAGGAGCTGTTCAAACTGCTGAAGGAGGGCCACAGGATGGACAAACCAGCCAACTGCACACATGAACTGTGAGCGGACACACACTACTTTTACTATTGATAACTTGCTTGCTCACTAACCTTGCAATCTGGCATCATGGGGAAAGATCTTTGTCGAGTCCAGGTTCTCAAGCTACACTACCCATTTTCTCCCATTTTCAAGTTGGATTCATGCGTATCCTGTAGTTCCCGTAGACTTCCTGTCCCTCTTTATTTAAAGTCTCTGTCCTCTGTGTCGTAGGTACATGATCATGAGGGAGTGCTGGCACGCCGTCCCGTCTCAGCGGCCCACCTTCAGACAGCTGGTGGAGGACCACGACCGGATCTTATCTATGACCTCCACAGATGTGAGTCCCACAGACAGCTGCGGCCACTGATACTGAGGGGAAAACGGCAGGAAAACAGGAGATTAGACACAGGCCGGGCCATAGAGGGGCTACAGAGAGGCATATCAGGGCTGTTAGAGGGGGCATTACAGTGTGGAACAAAGCCAAACGAGGAGAACAAAGATATCCACTTTTACCCAGATAGACTTGCACTGGACTGGACGCTATTGCAGTTTTCAAGCAGAGCTGCAAAATATTGGGAAAAACAGATGAGGATTTGGTTCCCAGTCCTGCAGCCCTGATGTTGAGGTGGTAAAGAAATCTAAAGCTGCGGCCCAATATCCAAATATGACACTTTTTTGGCAAACTGTGATGCAGCTAATTGTATCACACTACATTGTCCTGACATTTTAACAGAAACTCAAAGGTAAAAAGTAATTCTTTCACACATTGTCTGAGGACTTTGTAGAAGAACAAAGTGTTAATCTGAAAAAAATGGCCTCCAAACATGTTCTCTCTGAAATGTCACGGCTTTGTTTTGATCTTGATCTCAAACTGGTTGATAAATGACACTGATCAAAGTCTAGACCGCTGTAACCTTAACCTTTTACAGTGTCTTTTATTGACAATCTCCTGCCGAAATGTCTTTGATCATCCAAAACATTAAAAGTGAAACTGATTTAACTGTGTGCTCTCTATAAAACACTTCCCTCCTTATGCTTTTTACAGGAGTATTTGGACCTGTCTGTGCCATTCGAGCAGTACTCTCCCACCTGTCCCGACTCTAACTCCACCTGCTCCTCGGGGGATGACTCTGTTTTCGCCCACGACCCCCTCCCAGACGAGCCCTGTCTTCCCAAGCAGCTGTCTTCAAACGGGGCGATCCGGACTTAAAGCGTGCCCCCTCTCCATGACCCACCTCTCAGCTAACGAACTCACGCAATAAAATAAAAAAAAATGGTCTTACACTCTGTGGAAAAACCCAGAGTTGCACCGACTTTCTTCCTCAGCTTTCAAGACTCCAGAAACCGTGAAGGATTATTTTGTTTTTTTCTTGAGTAAAGTTATATATTTTTGTACTTGGGCCAGTCTTTTGTTACACGGACAATCTGTGGGAGAAACCATTCCGTGCCTATTGGGATTAAACCTCCTCAGACTCAAAAAGTAATGGACGAATATTTAAAACGATAAAGAATGAAGGGCATTGGTCATTTACCAGGAAGGAACTTGCAACAAACGCATTTGATTGGACGAAAAGTTACCAGCGAGAAATTTGAAAAAGACTTTGATGGGACTAATTCTTCCGAAGACATTTTGACACATTTTTACAAAGGATTATGTGAACATTGAGCTTATAAACGCCACAACCCGAACAAGCTGTTTTTTGTGACACATTCAGGGCCATTCAGTAAAAGAGGGTTTTTTAATGTATCTAAAATGATTTATTGTAAATATACAAATGCAAATATGTATGATATATCCTCCGCTGTGTAAAAGACAAAAAACATTTTTAAATATTGTTTAGGACCGGAGCGTTGGCGTCTAGAAGACACTGTCTGATGTGTAAAACATTTAATCATTTAAGAAAAGGTTTATTTGAATAATTAACATGTATATTTGTAAAGATATTTATAGAGTTAACATGTGGTTCTTAAGAAAAGTTTAGTCTAGGTTTTAGTACTGTACGCAGATTTTTATTTTGATTTTTGTAACTTATTTTATGGCAGAACTGCGACGTGATTTTCACAACTGGCAGGCTTCTCTGAGTTTGATCCATCATAGATTTTTGGTTTGTTTACAAGTTTTTTAAAGAACGAATGTATGACAGACAGAAGATTTTGCGCAAAGCGAGTGTGAATCGAGCACCAGCGGAGACTTGTGGTTTTTGAGAAGTTAATGTTTGCAAAATGAAAAGCAATGATTAGCTCTTGCTGGGCAAGAAAAAGCAGTGCTTCGCTCTCTTTGTGCCAGAGAGGCCTTTCGGAGCGACTGAAGTACTTAGAGACATTACAGACATCAACTGCATCGACCGGCCTTCAGAATAAAACGCTATCTCTAAAATGAATCAGTACAATGAATCAAGTACAATTTTTAATAAATCCCACGATAATCCGTCTAGAGCAGTGTTTCCCAACCGAGGGTACTGGCAAGCACTTAGCAGGGGGTAGAAGGACAGCAGTTTAAGTTATATTTTTCAATACAATTTCACAGTCCTTTAGCCTTGTTTTGAACAACAGAACACATTGTCTATTTACTAAACATCTACAGTTGATCTACATAACTGGCAGCAAACTTGCAATAGGTCACAAGACATGAACATATTGGGAACCACTGCTCTAGAGAATCCCTCATTGAATTACGTTACATTGATTAATCCATATTTTCCAATTACATTCTGACAGTATTGATACAAGCTAGAGCCATAAGTTACCAGTGAAGTTCTAACTCCCTCCGTTTTCTTCTGAAGGCCAGTTTGAAACAGTCGTGGGGTTGATGCTAACAAGCTAAACGCAGTGTTGTACGTTGCACAACAGCTGCCCAGATGTTATCGCTGCTGTCTAGTATTAAAACTGAAATGAAGGCATGCTGTTTGGTTCTGGGACCTCACGGCTTTTTATGAAATATATCTATACAGTATATTTGTATCAGTTTGTTGAAAAAAAAAAAGTGCCAAATTTAGTCTTATTTTAGCTTGTTTCGCAGCAGATGTAGGCGGGTGCAGTGAAGGATCATAGCCTTGCCAAACCAATAACTTTTATGTATTTTTTTTTTTCTCTTTATTTTAGCCTTTCTCAGTCGACCCCAAACACAAACCAGGGTTGAAATGTTTACACAGAGCCAAGTCGCAAAAGGGAAGGCGATTTTTATTTTATTTTTTTAGTGGCATTTGAAGGTTTTTGACGCTCATTCACTCGCTGCTAGACACTTCACTGTGCAATGGCCTTTTTCAGTATTTTGTTTGGTGTTTATGAGTATTCTTCTTTCCACTCACTGGATATAAAGATGGACACAGCGCCCCTTGACACCTACCAGTTTCAGAAAGTTGGTCAAAACAACTAAAGTACATGACTTCAACTTCTTTATACTATGTCGCCTGAATGTTTGGAGATGGTTTTCAACATGTTCAGAACCAAAAGAAAAATGTGTGGAACGTCTTTGGGGAACAACTTGGAAAATTCTGGAGTGCAACAAATAGCTCCCGGGTCCTTTTGAGCAGAACTAAGTAACTTTTTTACCTTTATACATCCTTTTTGTAGTCCCTCTGGGTGTAATGCAAGTGTTAATGGGATGATTGGGGGGTCTTTCATCTCCCCCTGGTGTCTCTGGCCAGAAAACCACACTTTCAACTTTCCTTGCACTGAGCTGGAGGCGCAATGCACACTAATGGAATCATGAAGAATAAGCTAACAGGCTAACGGGCAAAGCTAACTGTGGGCTAGCACCACTTAAACAGTATTTACAGTCTATTGTGTAATTGGATGTACAATATCCTCTCCCTTTGTCTTTTCTGTCAGCGTAGTATTTACTCTCACAAACTATTAATGAGTAAAAAAAAAAGCAACATGCTCCGACACCTGCAGTGGCGCTTGTGGCCTCTAGGGGCAGAGTTACTTAGTTCTGCTTTAAACTGATTAGTTGGCTTATAGCAGTTATCAATTACCGCTTTCACCTTTGAAAGTAATTTAAGAATGTTTAAAAAGCCTTAGCCACAAAGGCCTTTACACTGGAGCCAAATTTGCTTTGTTCATCTTTTTATCCAGTCTGATCTTACCCTCTTCCTGTGCAAGTACTTAAGAACCTCCCCCAAAACATTTGTGAGTACTTAAACATATTTATTTGTTGCTTTAGCTGTAAATGTTTTGTTTTCTCTCATCTGTTGTGTCCTCTACCTAAATGAAAGGCCTTTGTACAGTAAAGACACTACGGTAGTTCATGCAACGGTATTGTGATAAATCCATGTTTTCTATGTATTTGGTTTCAGCCCGCATCTACAGTATGAAGTGCCTGGAGAGTTTGGGTGGGAAACGTTTTATTCCGAATGAAAAATCAATAGAGAAATCACATAGTTTACTTTTTAGAGAAACAAAAAGGGCACTTCGAATGGTTGGTAATGATAATGTATTCTTCCATGCAGAGTAAAAAGCTTTCCCTATGGTGAGAGTGCTTTATTCAACTGTATCTTACATGCTGATTTGTCTGAATGCTGAATTTTCCCATCAGGCCTTGCTGTATTTATCCAACAATTATTCTTCATGCTGTTTTATTTTGAAATCCTCTATGGCCTCTCCCTATTTCTCTCTGTTGGATCACTACTTCAATTGGATGTGTAGCTTTTAGCAGCGACAAACTCAAGTTGAAATGGACACCAAGCATTTTATATAATAAGACGTTTTTAACCTGTTTTGTAACAGAACACAATCTGCTTCAAAATAAAACTACAAGATGTTGAAAACTACAAACCCTGTGTCATAATTATTGAATATTTTTCTCTAGGATTGCAAGTGCGATTAGACTTGTAGATTCACTTCATCTTGGCGATCAAGGCGGTTGCTTAAGGTGTCATCTACTGAAGCACTAATTGGATATTTTATGAAGAGCTCTCATTATATTGTTCAATAGTGCGTCTAACTGTTAGAAATGAAAGAGTCCTATAATGTCATTTTGATGCTACTGCCACAGTGGGGTGGTGTGTCAAAGACCATTCTTGCCGAGGGCACCAATAGAGCCAGCTCTGATAATGGACATTTTAATCATGTCCAGGAGCTTTAACGTTTTAGAGAAGATCTAAATAGGAAATTGATCGCATGCAGGTCATGTTTGCTGAGGTGTAAACTAGCTTGGGGTTAAAGGGGCAAGATGCAAGTTGGCCATTTTATACTCACTACTGCCACCTCAGGTCATACATGTAGCTGCACCTTCTATATTAAGCTCGTGCATGACGGCACTTCAGACCTGAAGTAACAACGTTTTGAGTGACAGTGCAGCATTTTAGAGGCAGTTGTGGTGAACAAGTCTGGGCTCATTCTAAACCTTAAGACAAGGCTGGACCATGAAGGGGGGGGGAATACATAATTTTAACAGTTTTAAACTCTGTATAGTCCCTTTAGACTAGGGCTGGACAATATAGCAAAAAATGTATCACAATTGTTTTTCCATCCATCCATTTTCTTTCGCTTTATCTGGGGCCAGGTTGCAGAGGCAGCAGTCTGAGCAGAGATGTTCTGGGGCACCCCGAGGCGACGCCAGGCCAGCTCAGAAACAGTCCCTCCAGCATGTCCTGGGTCTTCCACAAGGCCTCCTCCCAATAGGAGATGCCTGGAGGCAACCAGGAGGCATCCGGAACAAATGCCCGAGCCACCTCAGCTGCTCCTTTCGAAGGAGCAGCGACTCTACACCGAACTCCTCCCCGGGTAACTTAGCTTTTTACTCTACCTCGAAAGGTGCGCCCAGCCACCCTTCGAAGGAAACAAATTTTAGCCACTTGTATCCGCGATCTTGTCCTTTCGGTCATTACCCAAATCTCATGACCATAGTGGAGGGTAGGAGCGTAGAGCGATCGGTAAATCGAGAGCTTTGCTCCCCGACTCAGCTCACTCTTCACCACAACGATCTCAAGTGCGGGACGGATCCCGTTTTTCAACTTGATTTAATTATTTCATATTAAAAAATAATAAATGTTGCTGATTAATTAACTTACAAACTTCAGTCCCTTGACGATTATTGAAAATGACCAAAGTAGAGATTGCAATTTCAATAAAATTTAGATTAATTGCACAGGCCTAGGTTAAACTCAGAGTGAACAGGGTTAGAAAGACCCCATGGAGACCGGATATTCTGTTGTCTGCAGGAGATGTTGTGCAGGAGATGTTGTTTTAGGGTGTTAAGCCGCATTTTGTGATAACACCGCATTATATAATAATGTTTCAAAATGTGATAAAACACACTACAGACCATTGTTAACATGAATAAGCCTCTCAGGGGCATGTCATTAGGAAAACAGTTGGGCATGTTGTATAATAGAGCCTAAACTTGTTCATTGACTAAACAATAAAAAATAGTCACTATTTAGCTGCATATAAATGAGTATCAAATGATGAGGAAAGCTTTGTAAAAGTTTAAGAGATAATTAGATAAGTAATTAAAAAATGCTTTAGTTGTGTGCAGTCATCAGAAAGTGAAATCACACATATTATCGCATTATATAATAAATTATAGAACTGCCAAATTAGAAAATGAACACAAAAGGCAGCACGTTCTAATGAATTGCAGTTTTATTACACAAAGCAGAGAATTTAAGAATTGAAATGAGCTTTTAATACATAATGCGGCACTACTACAAAATGGGGTCTTTGTGATTTGCGAATTACTTCTTATTAGAGGTCAGAGGTCAGTTGAAACAAAGTTCATATAGGAAAGATGCATACACTAACCACCAAGAGGGAGCAGGAGGTGGAGGAACTGATCAGTGCAGGACACCACGCTCTGAAACAGGGACACACCCAGGAAGCCCTGCACCATTTCATAGGAGAACTGACGGCAGTGCTCAGGTTTTCCCTACCTCCAAAGACATGCTGGTCAGGTTGGTCCACAATGGTTGTCCACTCAGTCGCAGCGGCTCAGGACTAACCCAACATCTGAATACATTTTTGTTGTATAATTGTACATTGACAAATTACTTAAATTACTTAAAACAGCCTTCACACCATCAGGCCTAAACACAAAATAAACACTCTTTTTTTGGTAACGCTCAAGTGCCTTTTTAAAGATTGTTAATTAAAAAGGCTTTAAAAGTTGCTTCCTTTATCAGCTCCTATTGACAATTTTGCACTTCTTCATACAGTGATATAATGACACCCATTACCCAACTTTTTGTCTACTCATGGGCTTTGTATTACATTTTCCCCTTACTTGTTGAAGGGGACAATTTCTCATCCAAAAGTCACATTTCCCACTTGTGCAATACTTCTGAGTGAGGTTTAGACATGTCACCAATTTTGATCCATCCTTCTTTCAGTTTCTTTCAGTGGTGAAACAAAACGATTTGCCCACTGTTTTCTGACATAAATGAGATTCCCAAAACATTTCCCATTCATATTGTATTTACATTTCATGGCATTTAACCAGGATGAATCGTTGTGGAGTCTGTAAAATGCCTTGAGTAGCAAAACATCTCTCTCTTCCTGCTATACTTGCTGTCAAAACGGTTTTCAAATAAACATCTTGCAACAGCGGCCGATATGAGTTCTTGAGTCTGCTTTGGAGATTTATGCTTGCAAAATGAAACCAAAACACCACAGGGTCTGCACGGCGAGGCATGTTTGACTATTGTCTTTGAATGTTTTGTCTGAACGCTCTACAGTTGGTACACAGGCTGCAACATGAGACGGAGACGAGGCAAACTGTGGTCGAAGTGACGCAGACTTGACCCCCATTGAAAGTGAAATGTGGGGTAAACTGTCAGAGATGAGTTGCTGTTATTGGTAAACACTAGTGTCATGTGAGAAATGAGGCTGGGTTTTCTACCAAGGAGGTTATTGTTCTGGTGTCTGGAGACGAGGGTTGTTAGACAGATGGCTCAAAATCTAACGGTAGGATTTCATAGAGTTTTATGGCGTTTCTTCTTTGTCTTCTTCATTGTTTTTACCCTGCCTGACCCAAAAAAATCTCAGTCACACGCCCTTTCATTACAGCGCCCATTCACTGTAGCATTATTTTAATAAGCTTCTGCTATGTCAAAAGATCCAGTGTTGTATTCATTTTTCACCAAGATCTTGAATTGGTGATGGGAGAGTCTGACCCCTGCGAAAAAGCCTTCTCCTGCACATCCCAAAGATTCTCAATGGAGTTAAGATCTGGTGCTCCCTGAACCACTCTTTCACAGTGTGAGCCCGATGAAGCATTGTTCTTGGAATGAGAAATCTTTTGATAGAATAATTTGGCCATTTGGGATGTTAACGTCATCACGTAGTACGCTTCCACCCAGCCCTGTTTGGTTGCTGTACTCGATACCCGGATGCACAGGCTGGAATACACATTACAGAAGGGAAAACAATGAAAACCATGATGAGAACAATGTATGGATACATGCTGCCATTTGGTGGTGTTTATGGAGTTATTCAGAGGTGCCAAGGCCTATTGTAGAGGATAGAAGCAGCTAAAAGATGAGCTAATACCAGCATAAGTTGTGCTAACAGTGGCTAAATATTAGTATTGGCAAAATTAACTGTTTCAATAGTGGTGTGAGGTTGTGAAATATTAAGTCTTGAATTATCTGCCTGTTTTAGTGAGGATAGCCTCGCCTCTGGCCAATCTGAGGTCAGCAGTCTGTTTACGTCATGTCAGTATCAGTTCTGTGCGCTTCAGCCCAGGACTGACCAACGTCCCAAAACTTGTACCTGGACTGCCCGGGTTGGTCCTGGCCTGGGCAGTGGGGACACCCGGCCTGTCAGTGGAAACACACCTATACTGTTGATGAGCCTTGACTTGATAAACTGCAGCAATTCCAGTCAGAACAGTCATTCCTCCTTCCCTCTGAAGTGTTGCTTTCACTAAAATGACAGATATGTTTCAGTCCATTGATGCTCCCTTTAATCACGTCTGCAATCACAAACACTGTGATGATTTCCCTCCAGAGATTACCCTAAAATGTTAAAATGACCGTATAATTTCGCTCGGGATGTGGCGCAAGGAAAAATAAACCTCCCACGGTAAACTGGGTCTAATCAAAGTGAGATTTTCGGAACTAAGCTGAGAAATGCAAGCGCACGCACTTCTGAACAAATCATCCTTTCAGCAGCGTACCGCCTTAATACCACCTTTAATACCACCTTAAAGCTCTTAATCAGTACCGCTGCTGTTTAACGGTGGTTAGTACAAGTCCACACCTTGAGTAAATAACCTGGAAATGTCCGACACATTTATCCCTTACTGGACCCTTTCTGAGCAGGTCTGCATTCGAACTGTCTTCAATACAGCACCACTGGCTAGTTTATTCTCCCTGCTGACAGTGTCTGGCCCTCCAAGCAATACACCAGATGCAAAGAGAGCAGTCCTTACTCATCAAGTGTCTTTTCCAGACATATGGACATCATTTTAAGCCATGGAACGTGTTTATAAGCCACTATTATGTGTGATATCTCCACTTATGAACTTCTATTTCCTGTCTCTCCGCTTCAATGGTCACACTGCCCCTCATCAGTGACAGAGAAGGAGCTCTGTGCGCCGCTCTGGCCTCCATCCCGAGCGCGTCCAGTGGGGAACATCCTGCTCCTTTCCTCGGGACGCTAAAGTGGCCCATTCACGGCGGTCCTGCTTGTGGCAGGGGCACGGGGGGGTTGTTTTTTGGGCCTAAATAGATGTTTCTGTTTGGGACGTGTTTGCTCTGCCTCCCCCCCCTTTTAACACACTGGATTTTTGTGCCTCACTCATTCCTCCTCTACTCTGTCGTTTATCAAACCCTCGCCCCACGCTCAGGCGACCTCTAGACGCCCCTAAATGTCCCGGGACAGACATAAGCACTTTTCGAATGGGCATAAGAAGAGCTTGTTGTAGGTTCTCAGAAACAAACTATGGATTGACTCAGTCCTCATGTGATTTAGGCTGACTTCATAAAGATTTACTAAGCTATTACGGTATTTAAACACCCTCCTAATTAAAAGGAAAATATTACTAATTTGTTTCACAATCTCTTTTGAAGAAAATATAGCCAGATTACATCCCAGAAATGCATTTAAAAACTGGAAAACTCTTTCAACTCTTAGCTTAATTGTGTCTGTTCTACTAACATGTGACATTCCTGGTGAGGTGCATCTTTGTCCTTGCAGTGATACGAAGCCCGTTGGGTGTGTGAAAGCGGACCTTGGTATGTTGTTACTGTAAGTGTGCCAAATCAGCGATTATCCCCACTGCAGCGGGACAGGCGTGTCGCGGAGAGACGCGTGGGAACAGGTGCTGGTGTAAGACTATCCCGGGACGATGGGGTCTCCTCTGCGAGTGAGGGTCCCAGCGAGGAGCAGGAATAGAGCTGATGATAGTTCACAGGGCAGCGCGGGACGTCCCAGTCACAGGGCGTGGACTAAACACTTTCAGAAACAATCACAGGAGAAAGTAGACGGCAGGAAAGTGAACAGCCATGTTTACTAAAAGGCTATGTGTTAGATCAATGTACAGCAAAACTAGAAAGGATAAAATGGTAGCACTTTTTAGCACAGTAACTAAATGTGTAAGCACATTATCCACCATTAACCCTTACCTAGTTCTATTCTATTACCATGTTTTTACTATCCTGTAACATAAATTGTGATTAAAACTAATGTTCAGGTATTTTTTTTTATACTATTTGTCACATCACCCATCAAGCATTTGTTTTTGTTTTGTTTTCATTCGGGGCGCACAGTGACGATTTTATTACCTACGTTTGAATATAATCCTTCCAAACCACATTACTACATAAACATTTGATTCAGGAGCCCAACACTTTCCCCTCAAAGTATTGGCGCACCGCTTCAAAGCCCTGTGGAGTTCAGAGTGAGACTTCACACAGAGACACTGGTCCAGGGGCCACTGCTCAAATACAGGGCACTGAAAGGACGGCGAGAAATGGAGGAAAGCTTTTACGTCATTCAAACATTTTTCTGTATCCATGTCATAAACCTGCAAGAAAAGAAGACCTTTATTTGTTTGTGCACCTGGATTTCTGTAATGTGCAAAAGAATTTAAGCAATTTAAATGGCATTGGCAATACAGAATTAAGGTTTAGGTAAAAGTAATGTTTGTTGTCTTATGAACTTGGATTGACAATGCTGGGTTGACGCATATACAGTACATGTGAAAACAGCATTATTAGAGAAGTTTGTTCCTGGCATTTGACCCACCCTTCCAAGCTGATGTGGCATTAATACCAGGTCTGTTAATAATTGGCCTTACTAAACCTTGCTTTTACGTAAACATAATCCAGTTAAGTTAATTTTATACACTCAATTTGGGGCATGTGGTCTCTTAACTGATCTCTCAGTAACACATTAAACTTTGCGTGAGAGCTTTAGACAAAAGCTGTGTATATTAAAATCCAAAACCTCCAGATCGGGATCAGGGCAGACTCTGGACCAGCCGCCGCTCCATTGAGAGACACAGAGGGACCATTTAACATGCATTTAACCGGGAAAGAATGAGATCTTATCTAAGACTGTGCAAATGGACCCAAAGGCTGTGTTGTGTTGTTTATCTACCATGAAATTACAGCTATTACGACCAGGAGTAAACTGTTCCATGTGAGGCTGCTTTTTCTTTTAAACACCTTGAATAGATGTACTTTTAAGGCAGGTAAATGAAAGGTCAGCAGTGGAAAAATGATGGGCAGAGGAGAGAGACAGGAAGAAACAGGATTCTAGTGTCAAACCATACAAACACAAGCTTGTCCCCAGATGAATAAAAAAATAAGTCCAGTTCCCATTAATTTACATACAAACTTACACAGCTTAAACAGTAATCATGGGAAAGTCAATTTATTTCAGCACAACTGTCACATAGACAAGAACAAGGAGAGGTGTGCCCCAAGGATCAGTCATTGATCCGCTTTTCTTATAAGACAAACCAATGTCCACAAAGTCCGAATTGAGACGTTCCTTTCCTTTGGCTTATTTGAAGTTGTCGGTAATCCTCAAAGTCAGATCTCCTCCTCTGATCACCATGTGGAACCCCTCACTCTTGTTTTTCTCATCCTGTCGGGATACATGAGTGATGGGGCTGAGGTAGCGTTGCTCTACCTGTGTGGAATGTAACCGTCCACTGTCAAACTTCACTGCTACAGTCCAGACAAGAGTCATATTCAGTATCAAAGGGAGAGCAGGTGCGCAGTGGAAGATGGCTGTTTACCTGGAGACAAGGCAAAATAAGGCAACAAAATACTGTGATAAAGTGACATTTTTGTGAGATTACCTGAATGAAAATGAAATCAACAGAGTCCGGGACTGAATTGTGACAGTACTCCAAACACTCAGTTGGCTAATACAGAAATTTTGCACACTGCAACTGGGTTGTAATATGAGAATTTATCCAAACTATGGCTGTGTACTTACAAATAAACATATTAATAGACTCTAATAATAGGCGGGATCGTAAGCTTGATTATGCAAAAGAGAATATCTCCCCTCTCTTCAACCTAATGATTTAAAAAACTTATAATCTCCAGTCACAGAGAGCCATAAACTTGTGCTTTCTCCGATGGCCCAAACCCAAATAAAGGGAGAGGGTATTATTATATTTAGCATCTAAACCTCGTTCTTCAGTAAGCCGATTCAATGGAGTATCTGGAGCTGAGCTTCTCACAAACCATGAGCAAACGGCATATAACTTCATTATATATATATAAACAAAACACTCTATTTTCTCTTCTCACTCCTACTTTCGCTGTATATTGTGTGCATCTCTTCCCTATTTGAACCTTGGGGAAATTGTTGTACTGCTGGTGCATTATTATAATTGCTTGTAAAGCCTTAAGGAACGGCCCACAGAGGACTAAACCCATTACGAAACAGAGCAAGGGATAATTATGCACCTGCACTATTTGGTTTTAGCTCTGAGGAAAAATGGCCTGCTAAACCTACAGCAAAATGCAACATGAATAGGATGAAAAAGAGTTCAGGCCACACAGCCATGGGGCCATAGATCACTGTAACTGGACAGCCACAATAGAGGCCTTTGGTCATGAAAGAGAACTTTGTAACTTCATGAAAGTGGAAAGTGAAAGGCTTCAGATAAACCTGCCTTTAGCACAATTGGGTTCAGTCATACTCTTTTGAAGCTTGAAATAGCTTTTTTTTAAATATATATATATATATATATATATATATATATATATATATATATATATATATATATATATATATATATATAAACTGTGTATTTGAGATGTGGTGCTTTAGATGTAGAAAGAAAAACGTAGACAAACCTGCTTTGTACTATGGCTGCTAATAACTCCTGTTGCAACTGTTACTGTAACTATAGGTGTTTCTAATACTATTGATTCTGTTAAATCGATATCTTTTACGAAGTGAGAGAAAAGGCTTTGCCTCGCAATAATTGCCTGGGAATCCTGCCTAGAAGGAGGCCACTTCCAAGTTGTGGTCGGAGAAGCCGGTGGCGCAGACTGGCAGCCTCTCAACTGTAAGTCTATCCCAGGAACAAGATCACTCCATCACAAACTGTAGTGAGAGGGAACAATGGCTGTGAGATGCTTGTCAATTCAAATCTATCCAATTTGTCTCCAAGATGCTATGGTTTCATATCAGCCAAACAGACCACTTTACTCTCAAAACTTAGGACTACTTGTGGTTCCTCAAGTCTCTAAAATCACTGTAGGAGGAAGAGCCTTCAGCTACCAGCTCCGGTCTAATGGAATCAACTTCCAGCTCATATTAAAAAAGCAGACACGATCTCAATATTTAGGACTAGGCTCAAAACATTCCCCTTCGATTCAGCTTATGGTCATCTAGGTACAGCTCTAAGCCACTTCCTAAGCAAAGCTGCCCTAGGAGTAACACTGCTGTGGGAAGTACGGTACACTGAGCCCTGTATTCTGTCAATCGCTATTCACATGGTGTCAACTTGTGCCACTCTCCTCTGGGGAGTGTTTCAGATGCCCTGCCACTGGCTGCTCAATGCTCATTGACCGACTGAACGTTGGTCTTCAGCCCAAGCCGCAGAGGAACCCCAACCCAACAGGGGCTGGACCTTCTTCCACGGTCTTCTGCCCTGTCTGCAGAGGGACTCCCACAGCCCTGGGTCTATGTCTCGGTCTAGGCCTGTCCGTCCATGGGAGTATAGGTTTCTCCTTCTGTGGTTTCTCTTTTCTCCCACTGGGTTTATGAGTTTTTCCTTGCCGGGTCTGAAGGTCTATGCCAAGTTCTGCAAAATTGTGCTTGATTGCATTGAGTTCAGTGGTGACAGTGGTGGTGACCCCTTTTTATATATGCAATCAGAGGCCGCCAATGTTTACAGTATAATCATACGTTTTCAGGGGCACCACTATTTACACATCCACTTAGACAATATCAAGCTCTCAACCACACGGACAATCTCATGTTTATAAGAACACCGATTCGAAAAGAAAACAACTCCATTCAGCTTCGGTTTGATTTAAACACAGGTTACACCGTGTCACTGTACAATTATACTGCAATTATGTGTGTGTTTTTCATTAAAATAGAAATTCAGGCATCTCAGAGAAAATTGTAGATGTAAAGTCCAAAGAATTGCTCAAAAGAAAGGTGGTTAAGCCATGTCAGGTTGAATTTTCTAACAAAATGCCCAGTAGAAAGAACTTTCAAAACCAATCAACAACATTAGAAATTATCATTACGTCTTCGGTGCACTTTTGCTGGTCTTCAAATCTGGTATATCATCACATACCCCATTTCATTGCTCCATCCCAACAGCAGGATGTCCCTCTGCCTCACCTCCAACCCTCTGCTTCGGGTCAGAGCTGCTCTACGGGATGGGAACAGCTCCAGAGCACTCTGCCCCACTCCACAACAACTGTCCTGCGGCCAAATGGGACCCAGCAGAGGCAGACTGAGCACATTCAATGGGCCTCTTTGATAAAGCACTTCCTGGAGGCTGCAGTGCTCAGAAAATACAGTAGTACAAGAAGAAAAAATGGAGACGGAAATACATACAAAAGTGTACAAAACCATTTCAGAACTTTGATTACAAGTCATTTAGACAAAAAGAAAACTGACATTTAGATCCTGATTCTCCCACTGTAGAGCATTGCAGGGAATTGTTTCAGTATATTTTTTTTCTATTCATCCTGAGCCCTTTACACCGGGACGTCCAACACCTCATTGCATTGTTTCAGCAGCATCTGCACTGACAGAACTCTTTCACCCTTTGTGAGGAATTTACTAAATCGACCAAAAACAGAGATAAACAATTTAAAACCATTTGTGTGTGGACCACCCCTAAACCTCCTGTTTGGTCTGAGCGCAGATAAATAAACAGCATTACTGTCATTTGTACCTCACAGTTTATTGAGGTCTAAAGAGCAAAACAAATGTTGCCGGATTTGTTGCATCAAGATTTCTCCGAGTGGAAATGTGTCCTTTGTGCGGCTTTGAACTTTCATACTTAGAAACTGTCACATTAGGATTGTTTATTTTGTCGTGGCCTTTGTTTAAAGCTACACTGAGGAACATTTCAGGGTATATGTTTCTATGTCACAAGCGACTAAACTGTCAGAAAACAAAGCAAAAACCAACATGGCAGCGATACCAAACATGCTCCTATAAAGATCATCTAGACACAGACAATTCTATTTATGCAGGAAAAAATACCTACTTTACCTTTTACTTGGTTACTCTCCAGAGAGACAAAGTTTTGGTATTGCTTTGACAAGAACTAGGAAATATGACCATATTAGTCCAGTGCTCCGGCCTCTGCACTGGCTTCCTGTCACTCAGAGAATAGACTTTAAAACAGCTCTGCTTGTGCACAATTCTTTCATGGTTTAGCACCGATGTACATCTCTGACATGCTACAGCCGTATGAACCATCTCGGGCCCTGAGAACTTCAGGGAGGGGTCTCCTAGTGGTTCCCAGAGTCAGGACTAAACACGGTGAGGCTGCGTTTCAGTTTCATGCAGCTAAATTCTGGAACAGTCTTCATGAGGATGTGAGACAGGCCTCAACTCTGACAATGTTCAAATCCAGGCTGAAAACAGTTATTTTTACTCATGCATATGACAACTGAAAGTATTTTATCTGCTCTCTTGCCTTTTACTGCCATTGCCATTTTTATGTTGATGTTTTATTGATTTGATCTGTTTTCTTTATGCAACTGTGAAGCACTTCGAATAGTCTTGTGTATGAATTATGCTCTACAAATAAACTTGCCTTTATATTAAGGGGTGCTCGCTAAGTAGTAACAAGATATTAATACGGTATTAATGAGCATTGGTAATCTGTTTAGGGTTAAGGTTGGGGATGGGATTAGATTTAGGGTAAGGGTAAGGTTGGCCTATGGTAGTTAATACACTGCAAAAAAAAGTAATCTTGACATAAGACAAATTTTGTCCTTGATTTGAGGGTCTAATTTCAAGAAATCTGTCCATGGTGCAAGATATTTACACTTAAAGCAGTACTAAGTAACTCGTTTACCTTAATTAATCCTTTCCATAGTCCCTCTTGAGGGGATCTTTCATCTCCCCCTGGTGTCTCTGGCCAGAAAACCACAATTGCAACTTTGCTGCCTCCGGGTAGGACCCACCAATACACACTAATGGAATCGCGACAAAGAGGCTAACAGGCTAACGGGCAAAGCTAACTGCGAGCTAACACCACTTTAGCAGAATTTACAGCCTAGTTTTAGTGACAAAAATGATCTCCATTGTGGAATTGGATGTACAATATCCCCCTCTCCCTTTGTCTTTTCTGTCAGTGTAGTATTTACTCTCATGTACAATTAATGAGTAAAAAAAAACCAACATGCTACGACACCTGAAGTGGCGCTTATGGCCTCTAGGGGCATGAGTTACTTAGTACTGCTTTAAATTAAGATAAAAGAAATGTCTGTTATGTGTGATTTTGTGACTGTGATGGTGAACCAAAGACAAATTTCCACCTTGGTGCACTATAAAGTTAAATCAATCTGTCTACCTACCTACCTACCTACCTACCTACCTACCTACCCACCCACATACCTCCCTTCCTCCCTCCCTCTTCTGATCTGATTTAGCTCCAGCACAAATCAATATATCAGTGTGTTGTGATTGCAGCACTACAGTGACGGGGCAGGCTACGTGTGTGGCTTCTCACAACGTGAAGGAAAAACCGGCTTACATAATGGCTGGATCACTCCAACGTTCTGTTTTACGAAGTTTTAGTTCAGTTATATGACCTTTCACTTTCAGCAGTACAACATTACTTTTTACTGGTATTTTGGAGGAGGTTTTTATAGGAACACAATTTCTGAACTCGTCACTGTATTCTTTTTAATCACAAAAGTCTGAAATGAAGAGCGGCAGAAGCGGTATATATTTCCTACTTCTCTTTCTCTCTCTCTCTGTCCCTCCGAGCTCCATATCCTCCCCACTGTTTCAACCCGAATTGCTTTTTGAATAATCCCATGCCTGATTTCTCATGGCTGTTAGTGAGCGCGGAGAACCAGGGAGGCCAATGGGAAAAAAAACACACAGAGAGACCCAGGGCTAGTTATCGAGGCGGTAAAGCTGTCCGCACGGCAGCAGCTGATGGGCTCCGCACTGTAACCCTCAACCAAATTAAGGGCGTCCCGGGGCAGTGAGAAACGCCAGCGTCAGCAGAAGAGCACGTTTTCAGGGCCAACGAGAGACAATGGAGACAGCGAGGGAGGGAGAGGCGGGTGTTGCCATAGAGACAAGTCTGACAGGTGTAGTGGCAATGTTGAGTTCATCCTGATACAATTTATGACATTTTCTTCTCTCTCTTTTCTGTGATGTCTTTGTCTCAGCGAGGCCATGAGAAACTATTGCCTTAGCCGTTCTTACAGCATTGTTGCCGTCTTTAAAACCACGCTTTTGGATGGGGATGCTATTGAGCGAGAGATCTGAAACTCTTCAGACCAAGTACCAACTCGCAAAATATTTGAAAAGGCATAAAAGGTCAAATCTTTCAGTTATATTAGATGAAGGTGTACACTTTTACAAAGATTCTCCAAACACTGCACATTCAACAGTAAAGACATGAAAATTAATTTGCACACAATTTGCTATTATAGCTGCAAGTTTCTGGAAAACATCATACTTCATAGAGCATTTTATGAGAGGTTAAAAGTAGTTTCCTCCCCCAAAAACTGTTAAATTGAGTTTAAATGGAGCGCCGGATGCCACCCACAGACAGCAGAGGTTATCAGCTCTGCAGCAGGAGGCTCTGAGCGGGGCAGAGCTTTACGGGTGAAAAGGTCTGGATTTGAGAGGAGGGGAGATGGGAACAGAAAGAGCGATTGGTGAGGAGGATACTGTAAACCTGGAGGTCAAGTGGAGTGCCAAGATGCAGGAAGGGAGTCTTTGATCTGTGCTGCTGTCGCCGCGGGAAACGGGAGGAAGAAGAGGAAAAATCCCTCATTATCAGGCGTGAGGAGAGTAACCAAACGTGCAGTCAGAATGTGGTCTCATAATAATTCTCCAATAACAGTCAAAGTGTTTGAATGTGTTTTTGAAAATTATGCAATTATGTAATTCGACAAAAATGTATGTCACAGCAATTACAGCATAATGCATGGTTTTATTTAGCGCTTCAAAGACGCTTTAACACTGCTTTATCCATTCACTCCAAACTTGGTGGTGATAAGCTACTATTGTAGCTACAGCTGCCCTGGGGTAGTCTGACGAATATAAAAATGCCACAAACTATGCAATTTTCATGTTATACTAAAATGGTGCAAATTCTCAGTCATGCAGGTGTTGAATTCCAGTGATATCAAGCTTCTGCTACACCTTTGACTTTTCTTTACCTTCCATCCATCCATTTTCTTCCGCTTTATCCAGGTCCGGGCCTGGAGGCAGCAGTCTCAGCAGAGATGCCCAGACTTCCCGATCCACACACACTTCCTCCAGCTCTTCTGGGGGGACCCCGAGGCGACCCCAGGCCAGCTCGGAGACACAGTCCCTACAGCATGTCCCGGGTCGGTAACACTTTACATTACGGGCCGGTAAGTCCATGGTACTTACAGTGGTAATTACTAGTAATGACAGTGGTACTTATTGTGGCACTAAAAGTGGTCATTACTAGTAATTGGGGCTAGGGTTAGGGAGTCACAGAGTTACTGTATCTCTCATTACTAAGAGATACAGGGGTAACTCTTAGTAATGAAGGTTGTACTTCTATTTACTATGGTACTTACTGGTAATTCAAGGATACTACAGCAGCAATTCATAGGTAGTAAATGAGGTACTTCTACAAACAGAAGTAATTTCTAGGATTGTGTGACTATAAAACAACATAAAACAGCATTAGGGAAAACAAGAAGTACAACCTTCATATGAGTTACCACTGTTTCTAGAAGTACATACCTTGTAATTCTCACTATAGTATCCTTTAAGTACCACAATAAGTACCTATAAATACCACTATTATTACTAGTATTTACCACTGTAAGTACCACCATAAGCACCACTGTAAGTACCACAATAAGTACCTAGAAGTACGACTATTATTACTAGTATTTAACACTGTAAGTACCACCATAAGTATCTAGAGTGAGTGATTGTAAAACCTGTAAGTAGCACATATGCTAAAAGAAATTAGTCTGGTGGAGGCAAATACTGTTTGCATTACGAAGGTACTCTGCTTCCTGAAAACTGTGTAGAATTGGGACTTTAGTTTTCAAGTTTGGGCCACAAGTTTTATTTAATATTAACTTAGAAGCTATATTGATGAGTACTATTATCATTATGATTATGATTATTATGATTATGATTACTATGATTACTATAATTATCATGGTTGTTATTAATAGTATTATTATTGAAAAAAACAAATGCAGATTTATACTACAATAAAAATAGATGTAAAATACAATGAAATATGTGTTTACGAAGTTGCAATGTTGCATGACCATTGAAACACTGAGGTATTTTCTTCCTGTGCAGTCTTTGATCCGTCGGGGCTGTCGCCGGGGGAGACCGAGGAAGAGGACACGATGCACAGCGAGGGTCGGCCATCGCAGTTAATCTGTGTGATTGGAGAGGTGTCTGTTTGATCTGCTGATTACCATTCGACTCACAGTCCAACACAATCAGAGGCACGTTTTCATCTTCTCAGTCGCAGACACATCTTTTAACTAAAGCAATCCTGAAATAAAAGAAAACACTGAATGTGTCCTAAAACTAGCATGCAGTGTGGAGATAAAGGCCGGTTGAAACATGCTGCAGGTTGAACACTGACTACTGCAGACCGGGAACGAGATGTCAATTTAGCAGTGAAACTTACTCATAAATTACATTTATGTTGTTTTTAAAATGACAACGCAGAAGACACATCTATAAAGTCAGATTCCCGGGCAGAAGAATGGTTCAAATGCACAGGGCAAACAATCTACCTGAATATAAAACATTCTCTGAGAAAGCGTGAAACAGCTTCATGCAAAGAGCTCTCATGAACGGGTGAGACGCAGTTTAAGTGTCAGGGAATTTTGGACCAGGGCCACATCTGGGCAGCTGTTAGGAGCACATGGTCCCCCAGGTCCGGTTTAAATAGGCCTTTCATACAACACCCACTTCATATGTACTCAGGCAGACAAGAGGAACAAAGTGGAGAGAGGACAGAGACCCGGTTGGTCATTTTATCCCATATTGTGTAGTTATTTCATACATTGTTATAATACATTATTATAGCTTGCATTGATTGAGGCCATATCTAGGGGGTTGTTGGGGATAGCATAGGCAACCCCAAATTTGATTACACAACCCATTGGGGCCATCCTACTCAGAGGAGCTGAAGCGGGAAGATAAGTGACAGGTTTGATACATTTTTTCTTTAAGGGATATTTCAGCATTTTTGACATAGGGCCTCATTTCCTAATTATCCAGTGTTGTAGATTTCTAGAGATTTTTTTTTCATGCAGTCCTTATATTTGAAGAGTTTAGTGGTGCTATGCTAGTGCTAGGCTAGTGCATGTCTATGGTAACTAGTAGCCTACATTAACAACAGTCTGACCCAAGCACAGTGCAACTGAGGCACATCACTTATAACACCAGACTACCCATATAAATGTCTGTGTTGACTGAATAATGTTGGAAATATAACCATTTTGCATTTAAAAGAACTTATATTTGAGCAGCATCAGCTTCCTGGTTGTAAGCTACCCAGCGAAGAAGTGATCTGCTAAGTTACCGGATCTACAGTAGTTTGTTTACCTGCGGCCCGGCATTACAAAGGAGCTTTCTACAAATCAGATATGGCAACGTTTGGAGGACTACCTCATGATTTTGAAGAGGTTTTTAATGCAGGCTACTAGTTACCATAGACATGCGCTAGCCTAGCACTAGCATAGCACCACTAAACTCTTCAAATATAAGGACTGCATGAATTAAAAAAAATATACATATCTCCAGAAATCAACAACTATGTGGATAACTAGGAATTGAGGCTCTATGTCAAAAATCCTGAAATATCCCTTTAAATGATCAAACTGTAACAAATATGAGAAAATAGCCATAAATAAGAACAAAGTGTGTTAAAATGTACCACAATGGAAGAGAAAGTTGCACAACAATGACTCTACCCAAGAAACCCGAGCAACATAAAATCCAGTTCATAATTGGATTCCAAATACTGACTGGTTTTATTGTATGGCGATCTTGTCAAAATGTCCAACGAAAAAAGTCTTTCCAAAGCTCACATGTGGATTCAAAGTGCAGCTGTGTTAGCGCAGCTGCAAGAGTCCACATCAGACAGCAAAGTGACGGAGGCGAAAAGACGTCCAACTTTCAACAACGTGAAACTTTAGCGAGTAGAAGGTGCGATTTTGGTAAGAGGAAACGGGGAGGAAGTGGAGATTGACCTCATTATGTAACGTTAGACCCGCGCATTATGGCACCATACTGTAGATCTCCCAGGAATTTCACGCTCCAAAATGGCGTCTTGTTTTTCGGGCCCCGCAGCTGTCAAGCCCGTTCGCTCGGCTATGGCACGATCAGGGGGGACATTGTTAAGAGGAGCAGGAGTGAAGCAAAATGCAATACCCCAAGAATGTCAACCATGAGCCTCCTCCTGCTCTCGGAGCTGCGGGGGCAATTATCACAGTCAGATGTGGGGTGTACGCATTCAAACAAGCCCAAAATATATGTGATATTTAAGTGCTTTTCACATGGAATAGCTTTGCATGTTCATGGAATCAAACACCTAGGAATCTATAAGTTACAATAATACATGAGATACATAAACCAATTTTCAAGATGGCCGATTGGTTTGTGCTCCCGCCTCACAGCAAAACGTAGAATAAACTGGTCAGAGCTCCACGAGACATTTATATATTTATCTTGTTTTGTTTTTGTGTAGTTTCTGAATTTGCAAGCCATTGACTGTGACTGATATATTTTTCTGAGTATGAGAATGACATGTAAAACATCACCACTAGATGCCGACACAAACATCTTCCAACTCTTATAAGTTGTTTTTGCGTTTTTGTGTGTTTTTAGGTTTGTGCCAAATGGATTTAGAGGTGCTTTTCTCCTTTCTATTTCCAGATGTGGAAAAAATGCCTGTGTTTCACTTTCATCTAGGGGTGAATTCGGGTAGTTTGGGACATCAGGTAATTTGGGACAGAATAAGCAAATGGCCTATTTCTATTCTAAAAAGTATACGCCTAAGTCAATAGCCTTTAATTCTTGCTCTCTTGGTCTTTTATAAGGATAAATCAAGTTTTACCCTGTGACATGAAGTGTGGGTTGTGGCCAGCGTCAAAATTGACATTTGTTGATTTGTTGTCTGATTATGTTTCACAAAACATTTGAAAATACTGTATCTACTTGAACTTGACAGGGACTTTGACTGAATGGTGCTCTGAAATTTTTTGTGTTTTGCCCTAATTTAATTCTTATTCAGACTGATTCTTGTTCTGATATGTAGGATTTATTTTGTTAATTGGAAAGTTAAGAGACTAAATTCATATCCAGTTCAGTTCTGGTTCCTTCTTGGAGACTCTAAAACAGCAATTAACTGGAATTGAACAGCATAAAAAAGCAACACATTGTTTTGCCTCATCTAATCCCATAGGAAACAATAGTGTCCCAAATTACCAAACTCAACCCCAAAAACCTGTCAACTCCAACACAATTGTGAGTCACATTTTGTAAAAACATCACAAAAACTTCAAATTATACATAAAGAATGAAGACTCCCTGAGGATATCAGGGATGTATCACATGCAGGGACATTGTCTAATGCATTGTCTTCACTGTGGACAAGAGCGTCACAACAAAAGTCACAAATGAAAATAACAAAAAATGGTCCCAAATGACCTGAATTTACCCTATACTTTCCCAGATGCTGTATATTTACACAACTGAAAGCAACCACAAGGTGTTACTTTCATTTGAACACCAGATTTAACATGTTCACATTATTCTCTGAGTGCTGGCCTCAGAAAGTTAAGAGGCTGAAAAGGTAAGCAGAACGCAGTAATGTCATAACTTCCATCAGAATTATTAAGATTAATCAACTTGTTCATTATTAACCACTAGGATATCCTCAGAACGCATTTACTGTGCTCTTGTGCAATATTTTCATCACTTATTTGCTGAAAGTGCTTGCTAAATCACACAAAAAAAATACTGCAAGAGAAGCACAATGGAGACTCTTTAAAGTTTTGCAGCCGCTGTGATGCCGCAATGGAACAACTTTTCATGCTCTGAATGTGAAAACCATACAGGAGTGTGAACAAACTCAGCCACGGCGCGCCTTGTCATTAATTTCTCCATCGACAGCGTGAGCAAACCCATAATTTAACCTACAGTGATGCATTAGCCATCGCAGAGCGCATTTGACTGAAGCTACAGCCAGGAGCCACTCAACTGCCCCACGTCGGTACAAATGCTCCCTCAGTCCGTTCATACATCTCTGTAAAGAGCTAAAAGCGTAATTTATCGTTTTCGCTGTTTGTTTATGCCATAGCCACGTGTCATGACTGAGGGAGTTTGTTACTCCCTTGATTTTAGACAGCCATTAAGCTAAAAGGACTTTGCACAATCAAGGAAATGTAACTTCAGAGTAACCTGCTCTTGAACTCTGTGTTAAAAGAAGGGTCTTCATTGTTAAACTTGGTTATCTACTTTAAAGAGGAGCTAAAATGGGTCCATGACATACAATTTCTTCAAAAACAGGTAGCAACCTCCCTCTCTCTTGGTACAGCTGCATTTTTTTTATATAATTCATGAGCTAAACCCAATTGAGACCTACACATTTCTTCTTCTGAGACACTGAAGAGGCACCAAGAGCCCCCCACACCTGCAGCACAGTGGAGGCGTCACAAGAGGCGCTACAGGAAACGAGGAAGGGACAAACAAGGAATAAAACGTAACTGCTAAGCTCTTCCCAGAAGATGGGACTGTTGTGGGGCGGAGGGAGCTGTGCAGGAGGAAAAGGAAGGAGGAGGTGGAGGAGCTGACCAATGCAGGACACCACGCTCTGAAACATTTACACTTACTTACTTAATTAGAGGCTACACTTGAACTTTGCACAACCCTTGATACGTGCTTTGTAACAATCTGTAGTAACTTGTACCTTTGTAGTACATACGCATTGGAACAATGTTTCGAGGTACACAATGTAACTCTACCCCTTAAGATTAGGGGTAAAGTTAGGGTCCTGTTATTACATTTTACTAAATTTGTATCAACCGCATGCAAAAGATTGAGGCTTCGTTGTATACTCTGTGACATTATGTAGATTTACTGTGAGGCCGTGAGCGATTGCCCGTCTTTCCCTTTTGAGAGTGTGGCCATTTTTGACTCTCACCTATTGGCAGATTTCACAGATAGCATGAGGCCCCGCGCTGCAAAGTCATGGTACATTTTTATCAACCTCTACGGATAAATACAGGCCAAAACCTCCAACAAAACAGAATAGTTTCACCCAATGGGGCAGCAGTTACAAACATTTACAAAAGGTTTCCCTCTGGGGCCAGGACTGCCCAGAAAAGGAACATTTTGGGATATGGAACTTCAAATGAAAATAAAAATGCCCAATCAAGAGCTGTTCAGAAAGACTTGCTGTAAGAAAACTCAATATTTTTTCGAATTTTTACAGATATAGTCCTCAGGTTGGGGCACCATTAACCTTTGGGCTCACTGACTTTGCAAACACAAATACAAACTCTCCGATTACGTCACTTGTGTAGGAGTCTATACTGGGCCTTGTGGGAAAGTGGCCCTCCATGTCCTCCCTTCACTTTTGGGGTTAGCTCATACTGTGTTGCATTGTATGGACCCCCCAGATGTCTCATTAGCTATATCATTAGCGGGACAGCTGTAGGGGCGCAGACAGCTGACGGGACAGGGGCGAGGATTAAACCGGGGCTGTGGGATATTTCAGACCTGGAGTGCTGGGTTTTGGGGGTCTCAGATGGAGAGTCCCACAAGAGGAGAGCACTGATAGGCCACTTAAATGTCTGTCCCGCTGCCATTTCTGCACGATTGGACAAGGCTCAGTGTTACATTCAGATTTGGTTTCATGTTAATGTATAGACTAGAGGGGACAGAATGACAAGCTAGTGCAGGATCATGATGGGCCAAGTGCTAATTTTCTAGAAAGAGTCTTCCTATTTATAGCCAACCTTACAAGAAAGCGTAATTTTATGAGATTGCAGTGAATTTTTTTTTCTATAACCTGCTGATCAGAAGGAAGTTAGCAGATGACAAACGATTGCAGCTTTTGTGCTCTTTTGAACCAGATTTGCCTCTTTTTGGTTTGTCTCGCCACTTCCGTTGTCCTGACACATCTGGTAGAGTTCATTTAAACAGAGAACGAGGGAAAATGTTCGCCCCTTAAATCTGATGTTTAGTCGATTCATTTGTGTAAAATGTCCAATGTTCATTTGCACCAACATGTCAACACTGCACCGTTTCTCAAAACACCTTTGTGTTCGTGTATTTGATTGATTTGATTTTAGCTGGACTACTCAGCCCCATGTTAACTGATAGGAAAAATGGGGCGGGCACAATTCATGGCGGCGCCAACGCGAATTTCCAGAATAAGGTGAATTGAACACCGTGACATAGATGAAGGCAAACAATTTTAACTGTTGCTGTGCCAACCATGTTAAAAGGACTATACAGAGTTTAAAAATGTCAAAATTATGTATTTTCCTGCCCCTACATGTTCCAACAATGTCCTAATGTGTAGAATGAGCTCAGACCTGTTCACCACAACTGCCTCTAAAATCCTGCACTGTCACTCAAACAGGTGTTAATTCGGGTCCGCAGTGCCGTCATGCACGAGCTTAATATAGAAGGTGCAGTTACACGTATGACCTGAGGTGGCAGTAGTGAGTATAAAATGGCTAACTTGCATCTAGCCCCTTTAAGTCAATGGGAAATGAGTCAAACTGCTATGACCAAGATTACTTTGCCTGTTTCCGACTAGTTATGAGGTAAATCTCACTCGAAATAAGAAAGTAAAACTGCCAATGGGACAAGACCAATTTTCTTACCCCATTGGCAAAGAAAAAAACCTGAAATAAAGACAAAATGTGTTAAAACGGGTCAGACACACCTCAGAACAAGTGAAGTAATCTTGGTCAAGCGCCCGACAACATCTTAACCAGTAAAAACAACTAAAATGTGGATTATTGTGCTCAAATTGAGACATTTAAGCTAATCTCGTTAATTGCTTTTTGCAGTGTGGCATCAATGCTGGGATGTCAATGCTGCATATGTCACTTCTTGTCAGCAGCTTAGAAATTCAAATAAAAATCACTTTTCTGCGCAACATTTCTTCACTAAAATTGCTGCTTCACTGAAATAAAATGATAATTATGCAACTGAGGAACTTCCAACTTATCCTTCTAAATAAGACATATTTTCGAAAGCATTAAAACCTGTCATATGCACTTTCAGATTCTTTTCATTAGTCTATCACCATGTCATTTCCATTGCAGCCAGCAGAGGGAGTTCCAGGTTAACTCAAAATCCTGACCAGCCCATCTCTCGTTCTTTTATAGTCAGAATTTCATCCAAAACGTACAATAATGCTGAGGTTCACTACACATGTCCACAAGTTCAGAGGCTTGGGACGGGTTATTGTTTGTTCTATAAAGATACTTACAGTGTTACCATCTCTTTGGTGTTAGGCTGGATGGCACGAGAAACAACCGTGACAACCGGAGCCATATCTGACAAGCATTCTTCAACTCATCTTGTCAAAACTCGAGTCCCTCTTCATCCGAGATTCAAATTATACACCGAAACTGTATGGTAATCTTCCCTCACACCTGACTGTCCTGGGACCTCCCTCGATGTCTATCCCGTCTATCACATACACACTCATACGTGGGGACTCCGCAATTTCCCTTTCTTGTTTTCAAACTGTCACGAAACCCTTTCTCGGTGAATTCTCCCACCATTCCGTATTTTTGGCTTTTTCTCACTCAAAACACCACTATACTATCCGTGTCCCGCTTGTTTCACGGCTTTTTTTCCCTTTTCTTCCTTCCAAGTGTCGTCTGCTTCGAGATGAGATCGAGGAATCCTCTGCCCTGGAGAATTCGGCGCTCTGTTGTGGAGAAAAACAAAATGCAGGGCCACGGTTTGACGGAATGGTCTGCCACTTATGCCGAGCCCAGGGGGAGGCTGCTCAGACTGTGGTAATGGCAGCAGAATCACGTGGGCTCGGTAAAAATGGTCCCTCAGCTGTTTGCCTGCGAAGGATATGAGGATGACAAACATGAAATCATCCAAGGGTGGTGACGGGAAGCTTAGGAACATATGTGTGGTTTTAAATAATTTCCGGTCAAAGTATAGGTTACCCAAACAATACCAATGTTTGATTTGGACATGTTTACGTCTTACTGGAGACACACATAACAATGTAAGCATGAAAGAAATATTCACATACTGTAGATGCCAAGCTTTAAAACTTTCACAACAACCAACATCTGAGATTTCAACCAAGTTATAACCCTGAATGCTGCACGTTTGATCGGATGCTTCAGACTCATACTGATCAGTTCAGTGCTTCACCACGTACAAATCATCTATTAGTTTGTGTCATGCTAATAGAGCTCAATAGTCCCGCCCACTTCTGGTCTTTTAGCTGG
Organism: Gobius niger; assembly: GCF_951799975.1. Taxonomy (NCBI): domain Eukaryota; kingdom Metazoa; phylum Chordata; class Actinopteri; order Gobiiformes; family Gobiidae; genus Gobius; species Gobius niger. The sequence goes on from NC_136867.1 coordinate 16,840,909, forward strand.
TGCCGGAAGTAAAAACCCTAGTAGTTTTTTCCATTGACTTTTTGAAAAAATCACATAGAGTTTAAAAGCACAACAGAGGCTGATCAACGATGTCCCAGCTACTGAACATAGCACGGATATTTTTCAAGAAAGACCATTTTTGAATACTTGAAAATGCAGCAAAATGCTTTTATAATGTAACGGTTTATAAAGATTTGGATAAATCTTCCATTTGAAATTGTTCCTTTTATGTCCATGAGTTATCACATAGCAGATGAGCTGCTATCGTGTTTCTAGACTCTTGATACTCAAAATACATTGTGGTACAATAACAATAGGAGGGCTTTAGTTCATACACAGATCATTTTTCAAACTATTTTAAGGCACTTTTACAATCTAGAGATTTAAGTGACTTATACAATTTGAATTCATTGTTAAAAGGAACAAAATGACAGAGTTTTATGTAGCTATACAAAATTTATACAATTATCAAATGATTATACATATAGTCTTTTGATTTTTTTGACTGGGATTTTAGCTCCCAGCTCTGGGGCGGAGCCTCGACTGTTGAGCTCTATAACTGTGTTTAATTAACCAATTTGACTGTCATTGGTGGTAAAGGCCAGATGCATTTAATCAAACTAGTGAAGGTTTAGGAGCGCAAGCACTTCCTTTGTAGGCTTACTTTGTGTAGCTGTTTCAGTTGGTCAGCTGTACTTTAGTTGTATTATTTACCTCTAGAACCACAGACCTGTATTTAATTTCTCGCCTCTTCAGAGGCACTGTGGCCCAGGGTTCCCCTGGTTTGGTGCGCGGCTGTTTGGATGTGGATGGATGAGGTGCGAGTCGCCCACTGCACTGCGGATACAACACCATTTATTTTCATTAGAATGGCCGGGACAGCTCACCGCCACCGGACAGAGAGGAGCAGGAGGGGGGCACAGTATGGGTACCTGAAACTGTCAGGGAGGAGAGGGAGCCAAAATACTGCACCTGCTACTGGGGCAAGAGCTTTTATCACAGAGATGTCTCGAGACCTGTGTATTCTATTTTTTTGGGGCATTTTTTATTCCCAAGAAACTTTATGAGCCTTCCTTGGGTGACAGCCAGCACTACGAAAACCACGACAGCTATTCACTCACAACCCTTCAGATATTTTGAGTGGCCCTGTTACCCAACACATGCACGTCACTGGAAAGAAGCCAGTGTAGTTAGTCCGGCATCAGTGGTGCTGAGAGACAAGCACGTTGAGCACTCCACCACCCTACACCAAAACCTTCTTACAAAAGACAGTTTTCACATTGAGCAAATTCACCCAGCAAAGAATATGACTAATATTACACCTCAGACTTAGATCTCAGAGTCAGGGGCAAGACTATTTCTATGTTGTACAATTGTTAGCCTGCTGATAATCACATGCACTAGAAAAATGCTGTCGCTGTCACACTTTGTTATGTTTTTTTTTCCTGAAGATTTGACAGCGCAATATGAATAGCCACTTCCCACAAAATCAGCAGCTTTTGTTACAACTCTTTGTACATTATAGACCAGTAACACTAGACATTCTCCACAACCAACATTGCAATTTCCTCTTTAAAAGATCTTAAAGGGATATTTTAAGATTTTTGACATAGGGCCTTTTTATTATTATTCATGCAGTCCTTATATTTGAAGAGTTTAGTGGTGGTAGGCTAGTGCTAGGCTAGTGCTAGGCCAGTGCTAGGCCAGTGCTAGGCTAGTGCTAGGCTAGCGCATGTCTATGGTAACTAGTAGCCTCCATTAAAAACAGTCTGACCCAAGCACAGTGCACCAGGCAAATCACTTATAACACCAGACTACCCATATAAATGTCTGTGTTGACTGAATCATTTTTGAAATATAACCATTTTGCATTTAAAAATAACTTACATTTGAGCAGCATCAGCTTCCTGGTTGTAAGCTACGCAGCGGCGGAGTGATCTGCAAGGTTACCGGATCTACAGTAGTTTGTTTGTTTACCTGCGGCCAGCATTACTACACGAGGAATTCACTAAGGCTTTCTACAAATCAGATATAGCAACGTTTGAAGATTTTGAAGAGGTTTGTAATGCAGGCTACTAGTTACCATAGACATGCGCTAGCCTAGCACTAGCCTCGTACCACTAAACTCTTCAAATGTAAGGACAGCATGAATAAATTAAAAAAAAAAAAACTCCAGAAATCAACAACACTCAGGTGAATGAGTCCTTATGTCAAAAATCCTGAAATATCCCTTTAAAAGAAGGTTTGCCCTCAATTTCCTTGCTTTATTTTTATGTATCCAGGTTTTGTGCAAGTTTTTGTGGATGGGGAAAACGGAGCACCCACCGAAAGAAGGCTTTTATTCCATAAATAAGGACCCTGTCAAGGACGGAATTGAACCTGGGACCTTCTTGTGAGGCGAGATCGTTAACCACTGCGTTATTGTGTAGCCCTCGGTAAGACAGGACCAGAGCAGACTCTTGCACAACACGGTATGTATTTTTTTTCCTCCGCACAAATACAAAACCCCATATTGTTCATTCATCTCAAAGGCAGAAAACTTTTGGTAATGAAGTCCACTGGCTCCGGGCTCAATGTTATTACAGTCAGGGTCTGCAGCTCTGGGAGAGGCATAAATTGGTTCATTTGCCGCTCGTATCAGAACTGCTACCTGCTGGGCCCTTCGAATTACCAATCAGCGGCGCGTCGAGGGTCGGCCAGGCGAAAAACAAAGAAAGCATCAAGAGAGAAATCAAAATATGTCAGAGCGGAGATGAAGAAAGCAATGAAGATTTGAAAAACATATATGTAAAAGGCTGGAGGATAGTGCATCTCTGACGTCACTGTCAAAGAAATATTGGGGTTTGGAAGAAAGTAATGAGTAAGTCAGATTTACTGTGGGGAGTTGGATCACGAAACAAAATAATGCTTCTGAGAATGAAATGTTAGTTGTATATTAAAGCCACACACAGGTCACCCAATAAAAGAATAAAACAAATTTATTTATTTCATAGCTGTGTTTTATTGGTGAGCGACACCTGTAGAAACATCTTTACTGTGAGCGTTTGTTTCTCCCCTGGACCTGACTCGCAACTTTGCTGGGAACGAGACATCACCAGCTCATCTCTATGAAAAAGTTGCTAGTGAGGTTTAACCGAGTGCATTTTCTCCAGTTCAGCTTTACCCAAATCTAAAAGTTTCTCGAGCTTACAGCTAATAGGCCAGTGTAACACCTCATTTGAAAGCTAAGACATACAAAAGTGGTTATCGTCTTTTTTTTTCCAAGCTTTTTTGTCAAATTTTTGTCACTTTTTTGTCGTGTTTTTGTCACTTTTTTTGCTTGATCTCTTGTGGCTATTTTGTTGCTCTTCCGTCACATTTTTGTCACTTTGTGGTTGTGTTTTCACCACATTTTTGTCACCTTTTTGTTGCATTTCTGTCACTTTTTCATCGCACTTTTGTCGCTTTTTTTTGGTCGCATCTTCATCCTTGTTTATGTCTCGTTTTCGTCGCCATTTTGACACTTTTTTTTTCCAAACTGGAGGGTTAAGACGTTGCAAATTGCTTTATTTTAGCAACGAACTGCAAAAATAGCATTGGCTGATCATTAGGAGCCTGTGCTGTAGCAACGTCTAATCTGAAATGTTCCACAGTGTGCCTTTAAATTGAGAAAGTAAGATATAGACCCTAGACAGCTACACTCAGGTCTGGATAGAATAAAAAAAACTATACAAAAATGGTATGAGAATGAATCGAATGATCACATTCTTTGCATTGTGAGGACCAAATAGTAATTGAGAAGTACTGAGACTGAGCCCAAAGGAGCAAGGACAGAAGCACATGCATACACTGCCATCTAGTGGGCAATATATGAAACCCTGCCTTGCACTGACTTGGAGGCTTATCACTCCCCCCTTGCAAATACGTACATGTGGTAGCTTAAAATAAAAAAAAGTATACATCCCTGGTGGTAAGAAATATGTTCAAGAATAATTTTCAATTAGGAGATTTATTGCAGGTGGTTTCCAGGTATGGCACAAAAGCAGTACAAATTATAGAGTGACAAGGGAAAATTAGGCTTACGAAGGCATATTAAGCAGATGCAGCAGGGTCAAAGATTACTTAGATTAAGCAGAGTGGATCGAATATGATGAATAGGAATACATTTACAGACACATACAATTACTTACTATTCTATAAGGCGAGAAAAAATCCCAAATGATGTTTAAAGTTTCTGGTGGATCCTACATTACATGAGCATGCAGCACCAAAGATGTGTATTGCTTTGAGCTGAAATGACCCAAAAAAAGTTGTAAATAAATTGTCATTCAAAGTCTTAGTTTTCTGTAGCACCTGCCTGAATTGCTATGTACTGAACCATATGAAGCACCAGTGAAGAGACAAACATTAGGTGTTTGCAGAAGGCGTAAGACGTAAACATATGCAGAGTGGAGGCCTTTATAAAGATAAGGAGCACTCCAGTGAAAGCTTTGAATGTCCATGATGGCAGGCTGATGGAAAAGTGAAGAGAAGATCAGTCCAAGAGATTAATTCCTTGGCTTTGTGTTGAACTGCAGAACAATGATAGGCTAGGTCGTAATATTGCACATCATTTCTAGCAGACAGAAAAAGTACAGTGTCGCCTATGCTTTTGATCTTTTTACCACTCTTCCCAATTATTAAACTGTGCTGCGAGATTACATATAAAATCTATTCTTTGTACAAATTTACATCAGTCTTTGTTTTTTCCACATGAAGACCCTGTTTAACATTATGGATAACAATTTTGTGGCATGCTTTTGAGTATGTAAAGAGCTGTGGATAAGGCATAGCTATAAACAGTAGCAATAAATGGACCAATGTCAAATAAATCTAGTTGCACTTTACTTTACAGCATAGCTATAACATGGGGATACCGTGGCAATAGGATGTTTAATATTTGATGATAATACAGTATTTTGTGGATCTGTTCAATAGCATCCTATTTCCATTGGCATTACCATGTTATTACACTTGTAGAAACATACTATTACTATCAGGTAAAGTGCAGCCGTTCATCATTCACAATACCCATTATATATATATATATATATTTGTTAGGAAGGTCCAAATCCACTTGCAACTCACGCCAGTCTGGGGTAATAGGCAAACAACAGAAATGAATACAAATAAAAACACAGGAAGAAAACAAATAAAACAAAATGGACATGTGGGATCATCCAGTATTTATTCAAGATGATGCAGTTGTTACAGGAACAAATGAATGAATGAATATAAAATGAAAAGCTTGAATCAGTATTTTGAACAGATGAGATGCTGTGGATGAAATAAATACAAAAGGAAATAAAAAATAAATACACAGAGGCCTTTTAGAATTTTTCGACCTGAGATGATAATGTATTTCATGCTTTTATTTACTGAGAGGCCTTTTAAAGATGATCTGTTTTGCGGCACAGCTACACTGTAGTAAAAATCATAACGGTGATTGATCTCAATAATGCATGCTTTTCGATATATAAGCTGGTAATGCCGCATATTCACTCCCATAACTTCAGCTGCCTATATTTTCCACCTCCGAACACTCCTAGAAAATAATATCGCCATCAGTGAAAACTAAAATAGCACTATTAAATTTAATGCAACTTCAAACTAAACAAAATATATGTTTTTTTTCAACCATGACTTCAGATATGATACAAGTAACACCCTCAGATTTGGTCAAGTTGTTTTCAAGACTTACTGCATTAAACGGTTGTTCATGTCTCACTTCATATCTACAAGGTTTTTTTTTTAGGACGGTTCCACTTTTGATCCAAGCTAATGACACCTTCAAATAGAATCATATGAGGGAGTCACAAAGTGTTTAACTCTTTAGAAACAAACCGGGTTCAAGTAAAAAAAAGATTCTAGTACCAACTGTATTTTTCTGTATCAAAACATAGCAGCTTTAGCAAATTTAACAAAGTTGACAAAAATATAATATCTAGAATATAATGTCATTTTTTCCAATGGATTCTCTTAGTGTGACTTTTGTCACTAACAAAAACTGATAAGCTAAGTTGGCCTTGAAGGCCTAAATATTTCAACATCAGCAGGCTGGTTGAAAAGGTAAATTGATAATGTTACATTGTCTCATGACTGATTTTTGTTTGTTTTAGGTCAGTCCTGCTTTGCTGTTTTTACAAATACCCAATAGCAATCAAATCTAAATGATCATCATGTATGATTGCATATTATTCCTGTTCTCATGCTCTCTGTGCTAACAAAACACACACACATTCAACTGTCGAGTCGTGTTTTAGGCTACAACAACAACAACAACAAAAACAAAAATCCCCCTGAGGAGAACTGCTCAGCCCACACATCCATCACTTCAGCCTAACGTTTGTGGCTCAAACTGAACCTCATCTGTCTATCAAAAATATTAAGAGTCACTTTACTGAATAGGCCCATTACGTTTGCAGAAAAGGCCACTGTATGTATCAAACTAAGTGCTCAGAGTACTCACACTTTCTAGATAGAGCCACAGAATATGGATGATATGAAATGTTAAAGACATTTGTTAACGATGATTCATTTTAAATGTGCCTCAGTGCAACTTTGGCATTTTACAGAGAGCCCGAAAGTATCACATAGACACAGCATTAAACAAAGACAGGTAAATGTATATATTTACCTTGCACTGTAATTTGTTACTACACTGCTTCTGGAACCTCTATGTCTGCTCTATTATTGAGCAATTTTAGGCAACGGTAGCGATCGATTATTTGTGAAAGTGTGAAATACTTCTTCTCTTCTTTCACCCAGTGATTTGTTGTTTGCAGTTAGTCTTGTTTTGTTTTACATTTTATTTTTGACTGTTTTATCATTTCAGCTGTACAGTTTTAGATTTCTTACCATTAATAAAACTTTATTATAGTGCATAGCCACCATAAACTTATTATACACTCTATATATTATACAGCCAATGTCAAAATACTAAAAGTAAATTGCTCAACATGGAGCAGGAAAAAGACCATATTTACACTGCATGTCATAAGCCAGGGAACTTTGTATAATACACTGTCTAGTGTACGTAAAGCTAAGAGAACTCGCGTACAACCACCATTAGTCTCCTCCAATCCAGCTCTGTAAAAACTGTCCCCTATTAAAACAAAGAAAGTGTTTTTGGGACCAAATAAAAAAAAAAAAATCAGATGAAGGGAATGACAGAGGGTAGACATGACAATAGTTTGATGTTTTGTGCAAAATCCAGAAATGATTTGCTCATTTCTTTGAGAACAAAATGGAGGAGGCTTCACATCAAACTTAAATATTTAACTTTTTTGATAATATTTTCCCAAAACATAACAAGTCCTCTTTTCAAGTCGCTGTGTTCCCTGCCCTTCATAAATAATTGGTAAAATTACGCAAAATATCAACAACATATGATACAAGTTCATTTCAAAATAGCTAACACATACATGGCATTGTTTTGTCATTCTGTGCGCGTTAAAGGCAATAAGCCGTTAAGTTGTGAAGGAGATACCTCACTCCACGACCTGTTTAAAGTGTCTTTGCCCAGTTTTTCCGTGGTGAGGTCAAAGGTCATCAGATGTTGCGGTTCACAGCCTGCTCTTTCTCCATCTTGTCTTTGGCTTTCTCCTTCTCCACCAGTTTCTCCTCTTTCTGCAGCATCACCATGATGTCCGCCACCTGCGTCGTGGAGATGTCGATGTCCTCTTTGTCGATCAGCTCCACAACCTGGACACAACACGGGAAAATACACACTCAGAGCATGATAAAGGTTGTCAGTGATTTTACTAGATATTTTTTTTAAAAAGACGGGCACCTAATGTTAGAGTACCGTATTTTCCAGATTAAAAGTCGCTCCAGAGTATAAGTCGCAGCAGCCAGGGCAACTACCTTGGCATGGAGGCGTAACTGCACCGTTTACAAGCCTCTCCCGGCAGCACGTTGATGCTTGAGCCTGCGATTAGCTTGTTTTCTTTGTTGCAGTAACCTCCGCTTTTCGCCAGTCCCAGTTCTCGCTCACTCCAAACTTTCTTTCTGCTGCTTGATTACTGTTTTTAAAATCTTCAGTGGTACAGGAGTAGCAGACACTGGCCTAGAGCGCCCTCTAGCGGCTGTCAGTGTGAAAATAACAAGCATGTGAAATTATATATTTTGATACATAAGTATAAGTCGCACACTGAGTTTAAGTTGCACCCCCAGCCAAACTCTGAAAAACAAGTGCGACTTATAGTCCGGAAAATACGGTAGTTCAATATCTACATCCATTTATCTTTTTTTAGTTTGGTAGATAAGTTTTTTCTGAGAACTTCAACTCAAAAAGAAAAAGAAAGAAAGAAACAAGTTTTACTCACCATAAACAACATTCCACTTTAGCTACTCGTATCCCAAAGCTACCCGCCCTATTTCTGTCTAATAGAGCAAATAACAAACCTATTACCGATCTCGGTGCCCATACCTTGATGACATCGTCTATGTCGATCTTGCCGTCCTTATTGTCGTCCAGCGCCTCCGCGATTCTCTGCAGCTTGTGTTCGGGGATGTTCTGGATCTGCTTCATGATCGCGATGAGCTCATCGATGCTCACTAGGTTCTCCCTGAAGGCGTAGAACAAACTGCATACAGAAGGCGATTACAGTACAGACACACGGTAAACAGGTGGTGGAGAGAATAGAGAACAACATTAAATATAACGCGCTGCCTTCAGGTTCCCAGATCACACCAATGCAGCCACATTCAACGAATTTTCATTGACATTTTTCACTTGCGTTCAATCAATTTTACTGAAAAACTTGTGGCTGGATTAAGGGGGTGCTTTTTCGTTTTTGTCAAGGGTTGCACCTTTCCTGCATTTCACTCCATGATACTAACTCCAGCCACAAGGAGTCAGTAAAAGAATAAATGAATATAATTGCAGTAAATGTTGTAAATATAATAATGGAAGAAAAGATGAGTATAATTTACCTATAATGTACATGGAATACGGATTTACTAATGAAAGGGCTTTTGTGTGGGGAAAGTTTGATTTTGAATAATTCACACATGTCAAGCAAATGCACAAATTCAAAATCCAATAATTTCAGTTGGATACTGAGAGACTTCCTGAAAGAATTTACTAAATATCTAGAAATTTGTTAGTGCACGACATTACATTGAAATCACCCATGTGAAGTTATTCACAGCTAATAACACCACTATAGACCAAAGGATGCATCCTAAATTACATTATTATTAGTTATAATGAACTACATAACCAGTACCAAATTACCACCATGTTAAGCACTTAATGAGCTATAGTAAGTCCACAATAGAAAATGGCCAATGTGAACAGAGGGGTGCAGTGTTAATATTTAACAGGCAAATGGCGGTAGCCTCAGTCTTACCTGGTGGCATCACTATATTTAGTAAGGAACAATCTGGAAAATTGGAACAAGGTCCACATTACACTTTTGTCATTTGACTGGGAAACCTTTCAGTTTCTTGAGAAACTGCATCTCCACCACCATTTTACAAAAGAAGTAAACTCAGTATTGATGGTATAAATGAGGATTGAATGACTTAACACAAAAAGATAAATAAACGCTAAAAGGCAATAACAGATGAAGATGTTTGTGTAAAGGCAAAACATGAATGAATGAATTGTATAAAGGCAAGCACAAGGCATGCAGTGATTAGGCATAACATTATGACCACTTGTCTCTTTGATGGTCTAATACACAACTGTGTACCAACTGTTGCCACGTTCCACGGATACTATCCACTGCATAGTACTTCTGAGTCGTCATGATGTTATAACTGATCTAAGCGGAGCTGCTCACGTGTGCCTGTTTGCTGTAGTCTTACCCGACAGGGGGAATGGAGCCTGCGTCCATCTGTCCATCCAGAATGACCTTGTCCTTCTCGAGTTCGCCGATTATTTTGTCAATTCGTCCGATCATTCGGTTCACTCTCTTCGACAGACGCTGGCTGGCCTTGGACTCCTCCACTGACTTCTCCTGTCCAGATTTAGAAAGCTCCTTCTTGATCTCCTCCAGGTCCTGAGATAAAACATTGGCATTGTAACAACCTTAATGTGCATTAACATTAACAATGATCGTTAATCCAATGTTATCAGTTCATTGCTAATTATGACTTAAAGCAAAAGCACCTATTTTTTCATTACGTAAATTGTTACCTCGTTGTATTCTTGGACATCATCTTTGAGATCCTCCAGCTCTTCCTTCTCCAAAGTCAACAGTCGTTTCTGCTGCTTCAGTTTTGTACAGGCATCGCTTAACATGTCAATCTCCTCTTTAGTGATTTCTTCATCCTACAATAAGAACAGTGTACGATTTTAAACATGTACTTTGCTCCCAAACTCATCACACATCACAAAACAAACAGGAAAATATGCTGAGCTTCAAAACCTGTAATATCAGAGGGAAAGGCAGACTCAAAAGACCCACGAGGTAAGAATATGTCCATATAAAATCGAGGCTGAACAGTATCCGCAAATAATCCAGAGTTTGTTTAAGCAATTTCACAACTAGAGCGTGGTAATGTACAAAGCAGACTCATTATGAAGCCAGAACATACTGTCTCTCCATAAATCTCACTTTATTCTTGGGTGCCTGCCTGTTTTTCATCCAATATGAGAACACCCAAACTTGTATTTCAAGCATTTTATGATCCGCTTGGATCTGGTCTGCATCAACTGTCACTTCATTGAACCAATAAAACTAGTAATTTAGGAGATCCTCTGTGGATCTCTCAGCTAAAGTCTTGTCAAGAAAGCAGACTTAACAAAAAGCCTGGATTAGATGCAGGAGCTGTTCGGGCTATTTGCTATGAGCTTTCTTGGATAAGGGGCAGATATTGGGGGGGAAAAAAATCACAGTGATGTTGGGGTTCAGGGCTGATTTTACAAAAGCTAACCTGGAATCGAAGGTGAAACGTATGCCACTGTTCGTACTGTGGTGACATTAGGAAGAGAAGTTAGAATGGTTACGGTTTACTGTGAGGTTACACATTGTCAGCCTCCTCTCATAATTGACTCAGTGGGGAAAATGACTTGACCATTGCAAGATTCATGTAAAAATATGTTACCTTCAGTCCTTCTAGAACAGGAGCCGTGTCTCTCAGTGTCTCAGAAACTTCAGCTTTAATGGATTCAAGCTTGAGTTCATCCTGCCATCGAACAAAGAAAACATATGATTTACCCACTGAAGACATACTTCCATGTTCTCTTCATATCCTCTTCCTTTCCTTACTGGCACAAGTTCAATCACTTGGTTAAAATAGTTGGAAATGTCATTATAGCACAATAGAGAGTCAATAATGGACAAATCCCATTGTTCCCCCTTTCTTATATTCCCCATAATGTGACAGTTGTTACCCGCGCTGCTTTCTCTGCTGCGTCGGCGAGTCTCTCCTCTGCCCGCTCTTTGTTGTCCTGTCGAATAGCTGCTTCTTCTTTCAACGTGGTCTCCAATTTGGTTTTATTGTCCACTTTAGAAAGCTCCATCTCTGCAGCCATTAACTGGGCCTCCTTTGTCTGCAAAACACAGCCCCAAAGGTAGGATTATAAAAAGGAGATTAATATTTGCCATTCTAGTGCTCTGCCTATTTATAATGCTGTCTAAACTGGTCCTCTACCAGGCTACATAAAGCTGCCTTAAGCAATGACTTTTTGAGTTTTTTTCATCCACGGATCTATTATAATAAATGGGTGAGGGGGTGCGAGGTGCAGCGCCGGTCTTCTTCTACAATCTGCTAGTGTGGCGAACAAGGCGGCGCATCTAGAGGAGCTTATTGGTAATGCATCGGTGCCGGACCGGCAAAACGGGATCGCTTAGAGTAGCTTTAATGGAACAATCCTCACCTTTAGCCTTGCTTTAGTCCTAGTTTTGGTCCTGGTTACTTTAGATGGTTATAATATATTCGGGATTGAGAGCAAATGCGACATTTCATTAACCTCATGTCCAAAAGTGCGCTTGTTCCAATCAGCAGCAAAAATCTTCCTCACAGATTGGTAAAGCCGTGCAAAATTGATCTTGCTGTTAATGGCTCAGCTTAGCTTTTTAGAAATGGCCACACATTTTCTTAGCTGGTATTTGGTGAGATCGTTATAAGAGTCATCGCTCATAGACTTAAGCACGCACCACAGTCTCTGGTAGAGTCTGTAGAGTCGTCTTGAGTTGGTCGGCGGGGGACAGTGTGTCCGGGAGGAACATGGCTCGAGACAGCAGCAACAGAGAGGTGGGAATCTGCTGGTTCAAGTGCAGCTCCAGCCACTGTAAAAGATAAACAGCCCAACATAAGCCTCACATAAACAAAAATCTGAACAACAATATTAATGCTATAGTGTTTCGATATTGCACTACTGTATTTTGCGGACTATAAGTCACACTTTTTTCATAGTTTGGCTGAGGTGCCACTTATACTCATGTGCGACTTCTATATCAAAATATATAATTTCACACACGTTTGTTATATATTTGCCACTAGAGAGCGCTCTAGGCTTGTGGACCAGCATCTGCTACCCTTGAAGATTTAAAACACGGTAATCGAGCAGCAGAAAAAAAGTTTGAAGCGAGTGAGAAACCAAAAAATCTAATCACGGGCTAAAAAAACAGCCAGAGGAACGAGTTCGCAAATGAGAGCTTGAAAAACGTGCTGCCGGGAGAGGCTTGTAACGGTGCAGTTACCCCTCCGTGCTTAGGTAGTTGCCAAGGCTGGAGCGACTTATAAACCAGAGCGACTTATATATGTTTTTTTTTCTTCTTCATTATGTATTTTTTGGCTGGTGCAACTTACACTTCGGAGCGACTTACAGTCCGAAAAGTACGGTATATCGATTTCTTGTTCGCATAAAGGGTTTTCAGTTGTACCGAAACATGTGGTAGAACTGTTAATAAGGCTAATGTTGAACTTTGAAACACACACAGGTCCTGTCATTTTACCTGGCTAAGCTGCTCTCTCAGTCGGTCCTCTGTGACTCCCAGAGACCTCATGCCGCGAACACGACACGCTGCTTGGACCTCGTTCACGCTCAAACTCGCCACGCCTTCTTCTGCAATCAGCTGAGAAGAGAAATCTCTTTTAGCACACCCAATATATCCTGTAACAGACATTTGAGCTAGAAAAAAAGAGTACCTTATCATCAGCGCGTATGGCCCTAAGTTTCATGATGAGCTGAAACCGCAGGAAGTTGTTGGTGCCGATGGACTGCAGCTCGAGCAGGCGACAGAGAGCCACGAGCTGAGGCCGCGTCAAGTTGTCAAGAGTCAGCTCATCCTCAAAGAGTTTGGAGAAACGGATGATCTGCTCGTTACTGGGACGCTCACCGGAGTCACGGATCTGAAGGGATTAAACACAGAAATTAATCATAATTTCTCTTTATAATCAGTCTGTTCTGAACCCACACATTATGGGAACATGTACATAAATACTAAAGAGGAAATGGTAATTATTTAGTGTAATGCTTGAAAAGATTTGACTTTTTTCTAAGGCATGACTGTACACAGGAAGAAGAGAGAAACACGTTTGTGGAGAATTATAATGTCTCAAGGTCAGTATGCCACATTGACCTCTATTTGACCTAGTTTGAACCGACATCTTAACCTGCAGTTCATCATCTTAACCACTAGATGGCCCCAGAGCTCCACGGTGACTCCGCTCACTGACCTTCTGGAAAAACGTGGAGAACTCCTCGGTCACGTTTCCCTGTGATACTTTGTTCCTCAGCGCTATTTCCTCTATGGTGTCCTGTAAGAACTTGGCCATCTCCAGTTTCACCCGGAGCTCCTTCTTCAGCCTCTCCTCCTGTAAATAAGCCACACATGTTTGAAAGGTTCGCTGAGGCCGTAAATAACTTTTCCATGGTCATCTACAGTGAAGCGGTGGCATTAATGTATAATTGGGTTTACAGGCAAACATCAACAGGTCATAGATCCCTTATTACAAAGAGCTACAGTCTAACAGGATTAACCTTTACTCTAATGAGACTGACAGATAACCTTGGACCTACTGAAGAACATATTACCACCACGTACAAAGATAGGAGATCTATGCTGCTTAAAATACTGTTTAATCACAAAAACGCTGGACAGTACACGTGAAACAATTGCTATATTCTATTAGCTGTTTCACAAAAATGGCTTATCAATGTCATGTAGTTTTAATAGGTTGACAAGTTCATTGTAAATCAGCACAGTTGTCATTAACCGATGAGCTGATAAAGTCACATGAGTAAAGTTGGGTGCCATGTGCTTCTGTGCAGTACCTTCTTGGACTGTGTCTCAAAGGTGGACGGGAGCATGTTGGGGAAGAGCTTGAGAGCGACAGGAAGCAGGAACTCCATAAACGGAACGATGATGAAAACCAGGAAGGGGAGCAGCCTGAATACGTCTGCACATGTTCTGAGAAACTGTCGAGAGAGAAGCAGAAACACTCTTATTATTATATAGACCCACCTTACCGGGAAGACAAGTCTCAGGTGCAGCTCAATATTGCAAAAGTGAAAACTACACCTAATGCAAACCCACACAAACCACTTACATAAACAAGTGTCACCAACAAGACCAAATCACTCAGTGGTTAAAGCGGAACTGAAATAGACCTTTATTAGACCAAGTCAAGTCTAACTAAGTGTAAAACATGTATAACACCAAACTTACATGCATTACTAAAGCATAAGCTAAATAGATGTTAATCATAAAGTACATTTGTAGATGACTGAGAACACCATGAATAAGCCCAAGCAACACCAGCACCAGATTTATATTATTATATGAATAAATGCTGCTATTTTCCCTCGCTTTAGTGCTTTGACACGTCTCCCAGGGGGCAGTAGTGAGCAATAAACCCGTTGCAGAGAATGGACCTCATCTTCCTTTGTGCCTTTGTACAATGACTGCGTAATCGCTCTAATAACAGTTCCCCGAGTCAGCATTTCAGCCCTGCTACTGCCTCATACAGACACAGAAAACTCTTACGCTCCAAACTACAGAACTGACTTGAAAATACAAATGTCCCACCATGGACTGCCGATCATTGCCCCAAAAGTGAGGGTCCAGAGAGGGGTAAGGGATTTAGACCAACACAAGTGAAAAGACCATTGTCTACTGGCCCATTGAGATGTATATCACCCACCTGCCCCACATCAAAGTTCGGAGGTGGTGTTGTCCAAAAGTATTGTAATGTGAAGGAGATTAAGGAGGCAAACTGTGCAGGCAAGAGTCACTTGGGCGGTGGATGGGTTTGGGACAGGGCTCAGGGGGAGTCAGGCGCATGTGAAAAGGTGGAGAAAAAGTGTCCCACAGCACGGGGAAGAAAGTGTGTTCGAAGCATTGGCCAGCAGCTTGTGGGTGCTAAAGCTTTATTTACTGCTTATTGTTAGGCATATACTTCAATTGTTATTACATTCTGTGTGGCGTTTTCCTTGATAAGAGCAGGTAGATTGATATGTTTTCAAGTTCCATAAATTTCAACAACTAGATTCAGAGAGCTCCAAATTATTGGTGTTGCAATAGAAGGTGACACAAAATCCATTATTATGTTAGAAGATAGAGGTTGTATATGTTATTTCTCAAACCCTTTCTTGTTTAAATGAAATGGAACCATGTGTGGAAATGGTATCATATTGTGCAGTAGTTCTTGGATGTAAATTGTTCCTAGGATACAAGTCTGGGACTATATTAGCAATAACCTAATCTTATCTGAAGTTACACCTACCAACATTTGAAACCAGGGTGACATTACATAAAAATCAGCTCTAGGTGATGCTTGGCTGTATGAGACCTTACATGTTCAAGTCATTCTAGCTCCAGGGCTCAGACAGACACATTTATATAACAGGTGCCATAAATGTCTGCACTTAATTTGACAGGTTTTCTAAGTGAAGTTGCATCACACCACGAAGAACGTGTGCGATCCCATTGTCCCATGTGCCAGACCGTGTCAAGCTACAACAGCGCACTGTGAAGAGGCCTCACCTGCTGAGTGAGTTGTATAAGACCTGTATGTCACTGTGTCATCAACACAAAGCAGTGCAGGAAGAGCAATGCTAGATTTCAACACTTAAGTCATTTGCAGGATTTACAATTAAATATTTCAAATGCTTAAATCAATCATCTTTGTTGTCAATTCCACTACATGTAAATGCAGAAAATTTAGTTTCTCTCAATCCACTGATAAACGAAAGTAGTCCACAGAGTAATATCAACATAATAGGGGCAGCAGTGTTACAAACTAAAGTAACATGAGAGTTACCAAGCTTTCTGTTCTGTGGCGCTGCAACTGAAGTATCTTTGTCATGAGGGCAGGAGTCTCCAACTTTAGGCCTTCAATTCAGAAAGAAAAAGACTGTATAGCCTCACCTTAATAGTTTACAATATTATGTTTTTAAACTGTTCAGAACTATAATTAAACTTTAAAATGTAGAAAGCCTAATGGGGAGTGACTTGGAAAGTGTAGACCGCTACTGGTTAGAGATCCCTGGACAAAAGGTTAATCAATAATCCACTGAGGGAGGAAGATATCTCTAACAGATTTGCATGTTTTTTCTCATATTGTGCAGCAGCTAGTGAACAGTAGAACTTTTCCATCACTGACACTGAGCTGGAATGACTGACAGATAAAGGGGAATTTGAAATGCTTTGCTCTGGTAACAATATTGCCATAAGAGTAAAAGAGTCCAGCCAATCTACATTAGCACCTTTATCCTTCTCGTTTCCTGGACTTAGGATCGGTTAATCATGTCCACAGTCCATCCCAGGTGAGGACAGTACTGGCCCTGTCCCAAACCAGGATCCGTGTTTGGACTTTGACACCGGCTGAACCTGGAGCACCTATCCCAGCGTGGCACCTGGTCTCAGATTACAGTAGCAGACATAGGGATCCTGTCCAAGCCAACGGTATCAACGCGAGCCACAAAAAGGTGGGACTGATGCTGAGGCAGGTCTAAAGCACTGATATCATAATCAAACAAGGCGACAGTGTCAGTATAAAATATATTACATCAACTCTTTCCCAGAATTATGCCTGAAACTTCTGCTTCATAGATGTTTTCTTAAATATTACCTCTAAATACTTGTATAGAGGTTAACAAAGGGGCTTTTGATGGGCCTCCGGTTGTATAATATTACATAAGGTCACCTGCTTTAAGACCAGCCACATTATTTACTACAATTAGACCTTTGTATCAAGAAGTTTGCTTCAAGTATTACACGTGGCTTTGAACGAGTGCAGCAAGATAAGACAGTGTTCACAACCTGTGTGTTTAGCAGTCGCTTTATTAGCCTTTCAAGAGGACTATGGCTGATAGAGAAGAGGTTTCTGGCAAGATTTGAAATATAAAATGTGATTTGCAACTAGTTTCTTCGACTGGGTGTGAATGTAAACTCCTAAACCAATACAAGGATTGCATGCATTTCAGAACATGCTAGACTACAAAGCTAACTGGATTTAAGCATACGAACTCCTGGAGAAAGGATACTAAATGGATGCATTCTTAGCCATTTGTCCACCATTCAAATTATTTGCTGAAATCTGCGAAAGGACCTGCTCAAGTCGACATGTTAAAGTCCCGGGTTAAGGAGTTTATTGGGACGACCTAGAGAGTAAACAGTCAGCGTGGATCCAGTTCCTTTAATTAATCTCATTAGCTCTGACAGACTAAGGATTAAATACTCAGAAGACGTCTGGTCGGTCACACAGTGCTGTCCCGGGATCTCCGAGGCAACTGGGCACATTCAAGGACTTTACATCGACAATGCAATATAAAAATCAAAAGTAAAAGAATATATGGTAAATGATGACGACGTGGCTTCTTGCAAATATCCTCACACAGACAAATTCCCATCCACACCCTACAACCGACTTCCTGTTTCAGCAAAACATGGTGAAATAGTGTGAAACTCTTTATGCAAGTATTTTGTAAATTCAAAAGGCACAAAAAATTCAATATAAAAGATTATTTGGGGAAGAAATCAAATACTAGATGTGCGTTTGTTCCTGTATATAATAGAACCCGGTCACATCAACATTAATCAAGGTGTATTTAAATCAACCACTCACCTGTCGCCTCTCTCTGCGGGACAGGGGGTGTCCGTTGAGCACCCTCCACAGCATCCGTCCCGCGATGGTGGTGTCTATCCACAGCAGCTTGAATCCATGATAATAATGTTTCACCTCGTCGACGACCCACTGTCTCATTGTCCGTCTGACGGGTTCTGCATCGAGCGTGGGGCTATACACAGGACCCCCTTCCTCCAACTTCTTCTTCTCTTTTAAAGTTCGAAGGGACTTTTCCACTTTTGAGTCGTCCCACCTCCGGCAGGACGTGTGGACCCACCGGACTCCGTAGATGTCCCGTGTTCGTGCTATCGTCCAGGGCGGGGAGGTGAGCGAGGGCTGTGGGTATGAAGGTACAAGCGCGCCGTAAATCTGCGGCTGCTGCTGTTGTTGTTGGGAGTCCGGGCTGGGACAGGGGACCACAGAGGAGTCAGAGGAGAGCAGGGATGGACCAAATGCAGACACTTGGGAGAGGACGCTGAATCTGTGTCCATCCAACCTGAGGAGGACATGGGTAAAAAATGTGAGCAAGACATTTACAGTTAGGCCTGTCACAAATTTGAAGTTCGATATATTGAGGCAGGAAAGTATCGCGATAAAACGATGTTATTGACTCTATCAATACAAGATACTGTCAACTCTCAGGAATATAAATGACAGTATGACATGAAATATAATGTAACTCAATTTGCTCCAAATGTTTTATAAAGAAAAAATAGGGGAGAAATGCTAATTAATGTATAGACAATAAAAATCAAGTCCAAAAATATATCGTCTGTTATTTATTGAAAGATAAGTCGATATAGTTATTATTGTGACAGCCCTATTTACATTATTATTTACACTTTAAGATATCTCAATCCCTGTTCAAGACTAAACGCAATACAGAGAAAACACTAAAGAGGCATCACAACTTACCTTTGGCAGGAGAGTCTGATTGCTGCGCAGTTCACACAAGTGCCATCTTGTAGCTTACCTGAAAGAAAGAAAAAAAAAGTATGAGCAATTTTCATGAAAGGCAACAATGCATAAACTGTAATAATAATCTGGATTAAGTTAATGCGGTTTGATTCTCATGAGATCTGCCCAAAATGTTGTGTCACTTCGAAATAGTCAATAAACTGTATTTTCTTAATTCAAGTGGATTAATCCAATAGCAATCCAAGTGGGCCAACAATATTTATTCATAGAGAGGGGTGCAAGAACATACTCATTTATTGATTTACCTGCCTAATTGTGAACATTTTGTAGCACATTAAAGTTGCAGAAAGGTGTAGCTGCATTGCTGCAAAGAGGGCTTGTACTGTGACTTTAAATGGGAGACCCACATATTTGTCCTTCTCTTTTGAGTCTTGAGCTCCAGCGCGTTTGGAGAGAGGCCCATTGAGAGGGACAGTGGTTTAGTTATAACATCACACTCTCGCTCTATAAAGCAGGAGGGGTCTAAACACTTTCAACCAATGGGAGGGCAGCACATGCCCTGACCGCACCCCCCCCCCCCCCCCAGTATGCCTCACGTGGAGGACTGGAGCGGGCCCAGAATCCAGAGAGGTTCATCAGAGGTTACTGGAACTGCTGAGTGAACAGGGACCGTACACGACGGGCGGAAAACACCAGAAATACTGTACTTTTACAACATGCTGTTTACTGTAGTATTCAGGACACCCCTGTACTGTTGTTATATTTGTTAAAAGGAGACATTTTCTAGATACATACAGTATAGCAGTAGTCCAGAGAACTCAAGGGGTATGATGGTGTGATACGTTTCTTGCAGCTTAGTTGGTTCCAGCAAAAACAATACCAGAATTTTAATCTTTAACATGCTTTGGTTGTGAAGTTGCAGTTCTATTTCTGCAGATTGGACACTACTTATTTAGATAATTGTACATACTATCATATAACTGTAGTGCAATATCAAAGGAAGAAGATGATGTAGCTGAATTAAATTTAATCTTCCAGTAGGTTTTCATCTCACTGAACAGTCTCCAAAACTGTACTGTGCAAGTTAATAATTCAATTGTATTAGTTTCAGCTTTTCCCATCATGTAACCCTGACAACAGCATACAAAACATTACAGTAACTATCAACATTACAGATACACGATGGTGCAATTGCAAAGCCAGGATAAAGAAAGTACATGCATCACCTGATAGTTTTGTGTCATGTACCAAACAAAAAACAGGTTGGATCTTTTTGGTGAAGCACTGTAAAAAGACTCCCTCTTATCATATTGTGTGTACGTGCTGCAGCCATAATAACCTTGACCTCATACAGAAAGTTCAAGACCAGTTTCCTCCTCTGCGGCTCACTTGTGCTGAGGTGACGGGGCTTGCAGCTGTCTGCCTGTAAAGTGCTAAGATCAATGACAAGCTCGTGCAAACTCCTCTGTTTAGTACCAACACACAAAACACACTGGACGGGCCTCATTGCACTGCTCAGTAAACAGGTCAACATAAACACAAAGTTGTTGAAATTGACACATTTAAGGAGTAGAAAATATAACTTAACAATAAAGGAGTTAACTTGAAGGATTCAGAGTCATGATTTCCAATATAGGACATGTTACTTTGTTATCCTGCCTTGACACCTGCCATCTGTGGCCATAAGATGCGTCTGAAATGTCTCATGGCTGATAACATGTATCTCAAACCAAGCCAATAACCCTTGCAATTTTATCATAACTTCTACAGGAGCGATCTGCACTCTACAGGTAAAGAAACACAAGCAACAGTAAATCAAAGGAGATTCACTCATGTAGGACAAATGACAAGCTGCTGCTCAATCCAGAGGGCAGTGAGAACATAAATACATTAACTACAATAGAAACATGAAAAGTCAGGGGTTATCCAGGCTGATAGATAACAGCATTTATGCAGCGTGGACAGGAGTTAATGTTTAACTTCAAAATCAGGCAGGGCCTCGCTGATCCTTCCAGGACAACGGTCTCCAATTTTACAGTAAGTAATTTTCAGGTAATTTCAGTAATTCTTCAAGTAAATAAACAAACAAACAAACAATCAATCTAATGACATTTGCAGGTTTTATGTATCATGAATCTGAATTTGTATCACTTTGTAATACCCATTTATTCTTATTGTATAGTGTACAATTGTATAATTGTATGGTACTATTCTTAGTATGAATAGTGATGTCCTTGTCTGGGGTGAAGTTATAACAGACTGACCTTTCCTGGACTACGCCAGCAATTTGTCTGATAATCTGGGCCTAACGCCAAGAGAATCACGGCCTGAGTGGTTCAAATGCAGACGGGCAAACCTACAGCATCTATTTATACAAACTACTCTATTCCAGGCAGATAGAATTATTAATTACAACTACTTACAAGCCCAAATTCCTACAACAAATGTGATTTCATTACAGCTATCATGCATAATGCATTTTTCTCTTTTAAATATATATTTATAATGCTTGTCTATAAACAAAGGTGGCCACATGTCAAGCATTTACAGACTTGTATCTTTTAAAAGACCCCAGTTTAAAAACAGCTGAAAATACAACTAATAAACCTAAGTTGCTGACACTTAAACACAAAACAAAGACAAAGAGATTTATTTTCAAACAAAAAAGTAGGGCTCAGACTCAAACCAGATGAGTGAATAACAACCTATTAAATTGCTATTGACACGTAATCATGTAATAATGTGCTATTTACTAGGATTTACTAAGACTTTTTGAATCTGTGTAAAGATACTGATATTTTTTAGTGCCATCTTTCCATCTCCCTAAAACACCTTGTTTATCCTGGAACAAACCACACCAGAAATTGAAACCAACTTGCTTCACAACACCAGCTCCTTGTCTATGTTTATTGTAAGCTTTAGAAATCCCCTTTACTCTTCCAAATCTCGAATAAACAGAAAATGATGAGTCATTGTGGTGTGGTAGTGATACAAAATTTAAAACAATTAAAAACTTGAAATTGAGTTACAACAAGACAATGTAATTGTATCTGTCATAGATTACCAACAGCACTATGTTTTATTGAATGAAACATTTACTAGGAAATCCTGTACCATGTGTCTTTTAGTAATAAACAGTTAATCAGATAGAAAGTCACTACCGCAAAGGAAGGTGGCGCTGGTTTGCCCAGAAAAAAAAAAAAGCCTTCCTTAAAACATCTA
The DNA here is from genome assembly GCF_951799975.1 of Gobius niger. Taxonomy (NCBI): domain Eukaryota; kingdom Metazoa; phylum Chordata; class Actinopteri; order Gobiiformes; family Gobiidae; genus Gobius; species Gobius niger. Next base: position 16,863,097 of record NC_136867.1, read on the forward strand.
AACACTTTTTGATGATGTTTTGCTGCAATGCTTCAATCTATGTAGTCTCGCGATATTTCCTGTCTCAAAGTAATATGATGAAACTAAACACATTTCAAATCACGTTTTATAACAGTTTTAAAACGAGCACCATAATTTACTGCCAATCTATTGTCCAACATCCAGGAACCCCCCCTTGGGAGACAACAAGTGCCTCAAGTAGAGCTGATAAACCTACCCCCCCCAACCAGAGCCTCTATGGAAAAACCCCGGCCCAAAACATGCTCACATGTAGCAACAGACAGACAGGCAGCGCTGAGGTAAATCTTACCTTTTCGATTTCTAAATTCATTTTTCAGCGATCTGGACGTTTTCATCAAAGGAGCCCTGGTTCTCGTGAACAAGATTAACGCCATGATGCGTTTTGTATCAGTAAAGCTGCCACCGTTTTGTTTTCTTTGCAGTGATCTCAACAAGAAGCGAGACGATTGTGAAGCAGAAACTCCATAAAAGACGATCAGAGCCGACAGTGACGAAAAATAAATCTCGAGGCGATTGTATTATAGTCCTTGTATGGTTTTAGCCGGTCACCGAGCACGTATGAGTCCAAGCTGTGGAAATGTTTGCTCCATGCCAGACTGACTGCCCTTCCCTTTTTACTGCGATGACAGTTAACTGAGCTCACGTCGACGTCACGGTGTAGTTAAGCTGACGTCAAGAGCAGGATGGGAAGGAACATCTTGAGCGTTTTCAAAATAAAAGCTTTTTTGATTTTAGTCAAGGTTGTATGCACTTTACACACGTGTTTACATTTTGAACGATGAAAATAATATTCCTAATACAATGCTACATTTATGTAGTGCGACTTTAGCGGTCTCCATAGAATACAACTAAATTACAATGCAAGCTAAGCTGTAATTTCATTTCCCCTGTATTATTTTCTATTTATGTGTATCTTAATTTGGGACAGTGCACATTAATGACTAATTATGTAATGTGCCAGGATTAGCCTTGCAGGTTACTTTTTTTGGTTGTAGTAGGCTATACATTGTGCATATTAAATGAATTGATAGTACTAAACTATATCTCCTCGGTAGAGTGACTGACTTACTGAATTGTACTTTTCTAATTATGATCAAAGCAAAACTAAGACTGAATGTGTGCTAGAGAACTGATTTCTAAGAGAAATATAACTTTAACTAGACTAAAACTAGGTTAAAAAACATTATTGTGAAGGTTACCTGGAAGTGAGTTGTATTTCACTCATAGCTTCACAGATGGATTTCAGTATGGATGTCACGCCCCTTAGCTCTCTGCAAGGGTACTGCAGGTTTATGATAAACCCACTGCCCAGCATTTTATGTGGAGCAGGTCAGAGTCAGGACACGTGAGGTATTGAAACTAGGTCACGCGATGAAACTGACCCTCCAGTCCAGATCAAGTTCTGCATATATGCAGATATCACCCATTGGCTATCAAACAGCCGAGGTCATTGTCTATATAGCCTACATAATAACAGTCTCATATAGTCCGACTCCAGTATACATTTATTTTTTTGTGTTTTTCCTTAAAAATATATGTACAATAGGTCAATATTAAATAATGAAGCAAAAGTGGATCTACTTTTTATTTTGGCCAACACAAAACAAATTGCATTTTCTATGTGAAATATATAAGCAACTAAAAACTATACTATGTCATAATGATGACAGCCTGTAGGTAAAATACCCCCAGTAGTCCGATCTGCTGAAACTGAGAGCATCCTGACCGGCAGCATCACAGACAGTGTGGATGGGGGGCTGCTCTCAGCAGGATTGCCCTGCTCTTGTAAGAGTGGTCAGCCTGGCAGAACATCAGGCTTCCTCAACTGGTCGACATTTGCACCCAAAGACGCCAACGCAGGGCTGAGATGATTGTGAGGGATACCAGCCATCCTGATAACCTGTTCTCCTTGCTGCCATCAGGGAGGTGATACTGAAGGCAGTATCACTGCAACTGAGAGGATGAGGAGCTTCTGACAGCTCGCTCCCCTCTCCTCTTGTAGTAGGATATTGTGTCTTCTTGTCTACTATGTTGTTTGGGCAGCTGGACAGAGTCGTAAACTATCAGGTGATCTTAAGGCCCTATTGCTGGGTTGCAGATGACATTACAGCATTCTAAAGACCTATACTATTAGAGGAAAAACTATTTTGTTTTTGAGGACATTTTTGGTCTTGTACAGAGACATCATGGACCCAGTGACTGATATTAATGATAATATATTTTCTTTTTAGCTATGACTTGTGAAAGTGTGTGAAAGACCCAGCGGGGGCAGGAGCCAGTTTTTCCTATTAACAGCATTACACTTTCACAAGTTATCTCTAACTTTCTTAATACATCATGTTCTTCACATGGAGTTTTACAGAATGTTTAACTTTTGGGAGCAGTGCTGTCACTTATTGTAGACAACAGCTAGTAAACAAGGAAAAGAATTAACCACCTGAATTTGAATGACTTTGATTTAAAAAAAGAAAAAGAAATAATAGATTAAAAAAAAAAAAGAAGAACAAAACAAAAGTCATTCTACTTCAGGGGAAAACAGGTATGGGGCTTTAAACTTTCTTTCCCCCTTTACTAACTGGCCTGAGACTCCTTTCATAAAAAGAAAACCAATAGTGGTTATATGGGTTTCTCTAATCAACATGTATATCTAGGCTTAAAGGTTATGGTGCATATTTCAGACTACCACCCCCTACCCCAAAGCTAAAAAGCTAACCAAAGTGACTACTGCCTGAGTACGCTCATTAGCATATTGAAAGGAATATAGCGATTAAATAATGTTGGGATTTAATATTTGGACGAAGTTTACACATAAAAAATAATAATAGACCTTCAGAAATGCATAGCTGGCGACTGTGTCAACTACTTCCTGCGGTGTTTTTTGAAAGCACCGGTTGGCTCCTCGCGCGGTTGCGGACCAATCGGAAGTGAGTATTTTTCGCGCTGGTCGGACGCGCAGTTTGAGTTTCCTCCGAGCTTTTCCACTCTCCCCTTGAATGAAACCCTTCGCTTTTCAGGATGAATGCTGTAATTTCATTCGCATAACAGCCCCGGGAAGAGAGAGCAGGTAACGACAAAAAGTGCTACATTTGTGAAAATGAATGATGGGGTGGTTTCGTTGCGGATATTTTTGTGTCGGACCGATCATCCATTTTAGCCCGAGAGGAGCTAACCGATGCTAACGTGAAATGTGCAGTTTGGCTTGGTTTCAATGGAATGCAGCCTAGCATTGGGTTAGCATGTTTAGCGTTCATCAAATAGGCTGTCATGGCGCCTACACATTCAAGATGTTGAAATCGATTGGTAAACACAGCGAATACATATGTTCCCTTTGTCTGTCTATGCATATTTGTGTTCATTTGGCAAGCTTTGTCGTTTTTTGTCGTATGTTTTATCAGTGATGTTTGCTGGAGAGCTAATGGCTGACCTGACCTGGGTATGTCAGTGATGCAGCTGTACTTACTGGAAAGACTTGGCTTATTCACGGCTGAAGTAGTGGATATTTTTTTGCACTGGAACTGATGATTTGTTTCTTGTCCTGTTCTATCAGACACTGCATGGATCCAGTAAGCCATCTTGTTTATACTCCTCGCACAAGGGGATAACTTTTTAACTGTAACTGATTTACGTTACTGTATTACGAAATACACACATTTATAGAGAAGTTTATCAAGTATTTTAAGTGGCAAGTAAAAAAAACAAAAACATGTGAAATTCTGGCATACTGTGGGTATAAATATGTCAACGAACTGTGTACATTTTGCAGCAGATTCATGGTTGATTTATAAATCTCACGTTTCTCTAATGCGATTTATTGCCTATCCTAATATAATCACGCATACGGCATTTAACGACGTGTTTTCAGCAAAGAGAGCCACAGATATGTCACGACTGTATGGGATTCGGTAGCGGACCTTTATCTGGTGTATTTCCGTGATCTTCGGTGAAGGGCTAATGCGGTGCGGTTCTAGGCGGCAGGGCTTTGGCACGCGCCGCATGCGGTGCTCCCAGCGGCTCAGGCTCATACAGCGGCTAACAGCTAGCTCCAGCGGCCGGGAGGAATCACAGCGGGATACACCCCGTGTGTGTCCTGTGGATCATCTCCACTGATGTTGCTCACGTCTTGATTACTGTCTGCTCACAGACGTCTACAGTTTATTATGGAGTTACTTCTTTGAGGCAGCTATTGTGTCACAGTTTGGACAAATCCTGGATCTCGTCTTTGAAATAACTAATGGAGCTAGCACGTTCAGTAACAGGTGCAGTTTCCCCTGTCGCCTCCGAGCTGTTTATGTTCTGCAGAGCTCCAGAGGGCCATTTTGTGTTTGGGTAAGATTCTTTGGGAAAAACAAATTGGGAGACTTATTTTAAAAAATGAGCTTAGGTTGTTGCACATCTTGGATGTGAAGCAGGTTAAACGTGACGTTTGTAAAATAACTCTCATTTTGATACAAGTTAGAGCAGAATCCATTAACAAACTACTGTAATCTACAGGTCTTATCCTAGCATGCATACAGTATATGCTTGCGTTTGAAGTGATTACCATTTGAAGTGGCAAGATGCTTGTTTATAGTAACAGACATACATAACATACTACTAACAAAATGGCAAACTCTTAGAAGACTGTACTAAATTTTGCACTTAGATTGTTAATGAACGTGCATGTGTTTGGTGGGTTCTGTCTTGAACAAATAATACATATCTTGCTGTGTGGGATGTTTTTGTGTATTTTGCCATATTTTTATCATGTTTTACTGTAATGATCTTTTTTTGTAGTATGTATATTTTAAGTTTGTCATGTCCCTCCAGCTCGGTGCGTGGAGGTACGTACTGAATGGGATGGACAGTAAAGGGAGCTCCTTGCCTTCGATGCCTGAACCTGCAAATCCAATCAGTATGAAGCAGCTGCCCGAGTCCCTGAGCGTCCACAAGGGCTGTGTGGACATGACCTCCGACCCCACTCTGCTGATGGACAAAGCTGCTGCACAGTTAGCTGCTACGCTACAAGACAACATGCTACAGAAGATGTCGAATCACAGCCACGAGCACCTGAAAGATCTGACCTCTCTGGTGTTGAACGGGGACCGCCAGGACACGCTACCCAAACTCTGCACTCCCGAAGCACCGCTGTTCAAGCCAGCAGAGGCCCCAACCACCAACGGGCTCCATCAGCACAACGGCTCCCCTCACTCCGAGCCCGAGTTTAAAGTGTCTGTCCCACAAGTGGTGCCCCAGCCGCAGGTCGAGCCATGCACAGCCAACGTGATGGGCCTGGTCACTTCCACTGAGGACACTTTGGCAGGAGCTGAGCAGCGCGAGGTGAAGAAGAATAGAGGGAGACAGCTCAAACCAAAACCAGAGCCCAACCTTGATCCTTCTGCCGTCCCGCCAGAGACAAATGGACACATAGAGTCAGTGGAGGGAACTACAGATACAAATGAGGTCAGTATTATTATCATTATTATTATTATTATTATTATTATTATTATTATTATTATTATTATTATTATTATTATTATTATTATTATTATTATTATTATTATTATTATTATTATTATTATTATTATTATTATTATTATTATTATTATTATTTTTACAATCTAATTAACCAAAAGACAATCTGCTTAGCTTACAGTAGCTCCAAAACATTGATTTACTGAAGTGTTTCAATTTAATTCAGTTGTATAAATTCTATGGATCAGTTTTATACAAATCACCGTAGAAATAGTTTTAAAGATTTTGAAAGTTTAAATTTGCCGTTTCCTCTTTCTACAGCTCAATCACTCATCAGATCGAACGGCACCACCTGCAGCTGAAGCCCCTCCTTCAGTCCAGTTCTGTCCCGGGGACCTGGTCTGGACCAAGGTTTCGGGTTACCCCTGGTGGCCCTGCATCGTGACCACAGACCCAGAGCTCAATAATCACTGCAGAAAGAAAGTGAAAGGTGGGAAACTGACAGCATGACAAAGTAACGACACAAGGAAGTTGATGTTTACACTGTGCACTATTGCTTCTCCACAGTTCATAACCCCAAGCCAGGGCTTCTGTACCACGTGCAGTATTTTGGAGACGCCCCTGAGAGAGGTTACATCTTTGAGAAGAACCTGGTGCCCTTCACTGGAGAGGAACAGTACCAGGAACTGAACGCAGGAAGCAGACAGCCAGCGTCCCGCCCCATTCACAAAAAGGTAGACCTTAACATCCCTGTACTACGTATTGAAGCTGAGCAATGCTGGTGAAAGTTGGTAATATGTTAATAGAGCAGCATTGATCAACATTGGTAAATACTTTGTAGACTTAAATGTCAATCAATAGAATTTTTATAATTGTTTTTTCTTTTTCTTTGAAATTGCTATTGTTTTAAACAGGCTCCACCGGTGCCTCGTAAGTTCCAAGCTCAGTGGAGGGTGGGCATCTCTCAGGCCAAAGAGTCCCTGAGCCTGGGCCCAGATCAGCGCCTGACAAACTTCTCATTCGTCTACAATGAAGACGGGCCACAGCTGAACCCACACGTTTTGGAAAAGTTGCACTCGGAGCAGAGCAAAGAGTTGGATCAGGAAACACAATCAAGACTTAGTCCCGTCCTTGACCCAGCCTCAGGAGCAGATGCTGCCCCAAAACCAGAGAGCGCTGCTAAAGTCAGAAAGACTCAAGTTAGGAAGCCCCAGTGGAGACTTACAAACAAAGTCAACAATATCAAGAAAACGAAAAAGAAAAAAATGGAAGATGGAGTTACTTCCGGAGACACTCTCAAATCTAATGATCAGGTTTGTCAATCAATTTTTAAGCCTTTGATCAAGGTGGATTGGTTTACCGCTTAGTGTATTATGTAAGTGATGTAAATAATACCTTAGACATACTTAAGGTTTTACTCTGGAGCCCTGCTTGTATTTTTCATTCCTAATAGTTGACTATCCCTCTTTCAGAGTCCCACCACCTCCGCAGTCGATTCTTCAACACAAGCAACAGAACCAGTGAAAAAGAAGCGGTCCAAAGCGAATCAAGTCAAGACGATGAAAAGAACGAAAAAAATATCAACAGACAATTCTTCTGAGCCCAAGAAAAAGGGCAAACCAAAGAAAACTTCAACAAATGTTTCCGATCCAGCCGCGTCCACAGTTTCACCTCCAGGTTTGTGCAAGTTCACCATTTTGTTAGTCTGGGTTAAGAGCGGGTTTTTGTTTTCAGGCTACACCTCGAAAGAGATGTTTTATTATTTTACCAGAAGACTGTTTATAATGTTTTATTTGCTGAACTGTAGCACTATTGTTTTAATTCTTTGTTTTTCTCATACAAAAAATACCATATTATTTATATGTTGTTTTGTAGGTGAGAAAGTGAAGAAAACGTTTAAGAAAAAGACTCAAGAGAAAAATGATGTTCAAGGTACGATTGTTGCCGCCTTTACCCTGTTTACGGTATTGATCTGTTTTTATTTTAACTTATTATTTACCCTTTTCAGTTAAAAAGGGGTGGAGGAAGTCTGTCAAAAGACCAATATCAGGTGCTGCAACAGATACGGATCAGAAACCAAATAAGAAACGCAAAATAAGCAAAGATGGAGGCATCCAGGTGAGTTTTGCTTTATAAAGTTTGGCACTGAAATTTCACATTGACCAGCAAACATATTAACGTTTCATGTTCTGTTGACAGATGTCAAATCCAACAGAAAAGAAGCAAAAACAAAAGAATAAATTGGAAAAAGACAAAAAAGAAACCAAGAAGAAAGCAAAGAAGTCAAAAGACCTCACAGGTAAATACATGTTATTTATTTTATCTTGACACCAGAAATGGAGCCAGTTTGTCATTTTAATCATGGCGTAAACATTTGTAGATGAACCAGAAGCAGAGAAAACAAAGTATAAGAGGAAAAGGAAACAGGACGAAGAGAGCAGAGAGTCCACCCCCACCAAACCCAAGAAACGACGAGTGTCCCCGTGTCCTGAGACTGAGGTTAGACTTTAAATTAATTAAACCTGTTTTCTATAAAGTATTGTACGTTCATATATAAGAAACATCATCTAAATCATTTATACAGAATGTCCTTTTCATCCATACATTATCATTTGTCTTGTCATGCCTTTTAAACTTATCATTTCTTATCTGATGCAGGGCTCTGGTAGTGAGGGCCGTCCTGATTCTCCAAGTGACAGTTTGGACGGTATTAAGAAAGGAGAACGAAAAAAAGAGTTCATCTGCCAGGTACAATTTAATTTGTACTGAATCATTGCCCCGTGTAACTTGACATTAGAAACTTTAAAGGTGTGGTTCTGTTGATTGGCCTTATCTCTCCAGAGCTGTAGCTGTTTAATAATTGACAGTGATGCACCAGTTTGTACTGCTCAAGTAAATCTTGAAGTGTCATAAACTTATTGAGTTGTTGCCTTCTGTGTTGCGTCCCAGCTCTGTGAGCATGCAGGGGAGGATCTGGTTCCCTGTGAGGGTCAGTGCTGTGGGATGTTCCACCTTCAGTGTCTGGGACTGACTCTCAAACCCGGCGACAAGCTGCAGTGTCAGGAGTGTAGCTCAGGTCAGGACAGCTCTGTGTTTTGGATACTCCACAATGTGTAAGGTCCTTTGCCAAACCAAACAAGCCTAACTTGTGCTCCCTCTCTGCAGGAGTCCACCAATGCTTCAGCTGTAAAACCTCAGAGGGAGAGGTGCGCCGCTGTTACACACCTCACTGCGGTAAATTTTACCACGAGGCCTGTGTCCGCCTCAGTCCACTCACTGTGTTCGACAACAAGGGCTTCCGCTGCCCCATGCACACCTGCCTCAGTTGCCACTACAGCGGCCAGTCCAAGAACCGCGCCAACAAGGGTAAGCAGCGACAGAAGATGACCGTATATTCATGTTATAAAAACTAAGACTTGTTAATTTGCGCTGCAGGTCGTTTGATGCGCTGCCTTCGCTGTCCCGTTGCATGTCACATGGGGGACTTCTGCGTACCCGCCGGGAGTGAGACCATCACCAACTCTGCCTTCATTTGCACAAACCACTTACACGGCAAGAAGAAGAGCCATAGCCACCACAGCCACGTCAACGTCAGCTGGTGCTTCGTCTGCTCCAAAGGTTTCAAGTCACATCTGGCTTAGTTTGTAATTATGCCAAAAGTCGCTCAGCCTAATTGTATTCCTTGTGTGTTTTTGTCACAGGTGGGCAGTTGCTGTGCTGTGAGTCCTGCCCCGCTGCCTTTCACCCAGACTGTTTGAACATAGCGATGCCGGAGGGGAGCTGGTTCTGCAACGACTGTCGAGCCGGAAAGAAGCCCAAATACAGGGACATTGTGTGGGTCAAACTGGGGACCTACAGGTAAAAAAAAAAACAACAACACAAAACTCTGAAACAATTCTGATGTTTCTTTGTCTTTAACTCTCTGTCCACTTTCCAGATGGTGGCCGGCAGAGATCCAGCACCCCAGAAGCGTCCCGACAAACATCCAGCACCTTCGTCACGTGGCAGGAGAGTTTCCTGTGTATTTCTTTGGGTCTAAAGATTACTATTGGACGCACCAGGGTCGAGTGTTTCCTTATGTGGAGGGCGACCGCGGCAGCAAATATCAGACGAGCAAGATCGGGAAGGTCTTCAAGAACGGTAAGCAACCAATGAAAGAGTTTAAATGTGTAAATGCACGCAGAGATACACCAGGTTGATGACTGTTATTAAATCTACATGCAAAAATATTTGTGTTTATAATGTTTATAAATTTTGCCTTTTCTCTCCCTAGCTCTGTTGGAAGTTGAAGATCGATTTGCAGAAATAAAGATGAAGCGAGAAGCTAAAGAGGCCCAGGAAAACAGTCGTAAACCACCACCGTACAAGTTCATCAAGGTCAGAATTTCAACATTTCTCATTGAATTTATTTTTGTTGTATTTTGAAAGTCCCTCATGCCCCTTCGATCCCCTCCTCAGGTGAACAAGCCGGTGGGGCGGGTGCAGATGTTCACAGCGGACATTTCTGAGATCCCCAAGTGTAACTGTAAGCCGTCAGACGAGCGGCCTTGCAGTTTTGAGTCCGAGTGTTTAAACCGGATGCTTCTGTACGAGTGCCACCCTCAGGTCTGTCCCAGTGGAGAGCGCTGCTGCAACCAGGACTTCACCAAACGCCTGTATCCCGAGACCAAGATCATCAAGACCCCCGGCAAAGGCTGGGGGCTCATCTCACTGCGGGACATCAAGAAGGTGCAGTACAGACGTGTCCGTATATAGGAACAAACTGTCTTCTCCTTGTAGACCTCACTGTAGTGGCACTGTCTAAAATCTTTGAAAATGGGTAATCAATACAATTATTTTTATTTTCAGGGCGAGTTTGTGAATGAATACATCGGTGAGTTGATCGTTGAAGAAGAGTGTCGCTCCAGGATTAAGTACGCTCAAGAAAACAACATCACCAACTTCTACATGCTCACCCTGGACAAGGTCAGGGACGAATATCAAATATGTTTCTACAAGTCTGACCTTTTTCTAGGCTTTATTTGTTGCTCTCGTGTGGATTAATAATGTGCTGTGTCTCTGCTGCAGCACAGTTTCCACCGAAAGCTAAAAGAATGTATTGCATTGGGAATGTTACACACAAGGGTTTGTGACATTACAGTAGACAATACAACAATTTCAGCTGAAATATGTATGGTAACTAGGGGCAACGAGGGATATATCAAGGAAAGGAAATATAAGCGGTTTTGATGTTGTGGTCATGCCTTAAAAACATGTTTTGCCAGTCAATAATGGCAACTAATTTTTTGTATATTTTGCTTTTAGGACCGTATCATCGACGCGGGGCCAAAGGGAAACTACTCGCGCTTCATGAACCACAGCTGTCAGCCCAACTGTGAGACGCAGAAGTGGACGGTGAACGGAGACACGAGGGTCGGGCTGTTTGCCGTCCGCGATATACCCACAGGTCTGTTTGTCCTGATATACAAATGTGTGGAAAAGTGGTGTTTTGTTGTACGCGTGATGATGACCGTTTATGTTTTTAGGGACTGAACTCACATTTAACTACAACCTGGACTGCCTCGGGAACGACAAAACTGTGTGTCGCTGTGGAGCCCCCAACTGCAGCGGTTTCCTAGGAGACAGACCCAAGGTAAACCAGTATTTCATTGATGAAATATATAAGGTGTCGAGGATCGTTTCTAAGATACTGTATTTACCGGACTGTAAGTCGCACCAGGCAAAACTGCATAACGAAGAAGAAATAAACATAAGTCGCTCCGGAGTATAAGTCGCACCGGCCATGTCAACTACCTGGGCATGGAAGCGTAACTGCTTCGTTGACATTGCTCAAGCTTCCATTTGTGAATCCATTCCTCTAGCTGTTGCCATCTAGCCTTTTGCCAACAATTAGCTTGTTTTGTTTTCTTCATTGCAGTAAGAGTAACCTCTGCTTTTTGCCAGTCCCTCACATGTTTCTCGCTCACTGCAAACTTGACAGTTTTTTACATTTTCAGTGGTACAGTAAGTGCTTTATTCGTAGCAGATACTGGTGGACAGGCCTAGTGTCCCCCCTAGTGGTTTATATACAAGTCGCACCTGAGTATAAGTCGCAGCCCCAGCCAAACTATGAAAAAAAAGTGCGACTTCTAGCTCGTAAAAGACACAAGATTTCTAAAGAGCTTTTATGTGATATGGCAGAACTCGAATGGCCAACCCGCGGAGCCTAAAGTGAAGCGTGCCAAGAGGAAATACAAAAAGAGGAAAACCGATGGGAAGAAGTCTGACGACGAGTGTTTCCGTTGCGGAGACGGGGGACAGCTGGTGCTCTGCAACAAGAAAAACTGCACCAAAGCCTATCATCTGAGCTGCCTTAACCTCACCAAGAGGCCCTTCGGTAAGATCGAGTTCAAGAATAGGAAAAGTTGGATAAATGTTGTGTCTTAGTATCTATATGCCCTTAAGATTTCTTCAGGAGTCTTTGGGGGTAACATTGTCTGCAGCTTAGCAACTTCAACCCTGACTCTTCGATTTTGCTGTCAAGAATACATTATCGCTGAATTTGAACATGAATGACCACAATCTGATATTTACTTACACTGATCCTCCTCAGGTCGCTGGGACTGTCCGTGGCACCACTGTGACGTCTGTGGTAAGAACTCGGAATCCTTCTGCCAGCTCTGTCCCAACTCGTTCTGTAAGGCTCATAAGGAGGGCGCCGTGAAACAATGGCCCCCGTCAGGACAGTTGTGCTGCCTGGACCACGAGGAGTCTGAGATCCGGCTGAGACTGGAAACCACCGCCGTCACCGCTAAAGTGACCAAGCGCAGAAACAAAATCGGCACAAAACCTCCCCAGAAAGTTCCCCGGAAATACAACAGGAAGAAGAAAGTCAATGTGGCATGACATTAATGCTGCCCCCTCCACAGACAAACCACTCTCCCCCTGATATGTTACTGAAACGTGCCGGTTTTGAGCCCTCTGTACCGGCGCCTTCAGGGTCACCTCACTGACATTAAAAACATCAGGTTTAGTTCCTGCACAGCGCTTCATCTGTGGTAAAGCACCGGGAGGCTGTTCAATCAATCTTACTGTATTTGGATCCCATTGGGCCTTGTTTTGGAGGGAGAAATGAACAATGGTCATTCATATCCATATAATATTGAGCTCTGCATATAAGCACATCACGTTGGACCGAATACATTCAGTCTAATAATTACAATAGCATTTTCCTAATTTGTTGTAGAAATCTAGCATTTTGTACAACAACAAAAATCTCTTCAATTTTCTAAGTAATTTTACAACTCTGGTTAAAGAAAAAGACCAAAATGACCGTTGTTATTTGTTCCAAACGTCGGCCCTCTGGTGTCCAGTAGCGGGTGCTAACGACTTCACCACCAAACGAACTGCCTTCTGCTTCACAGCTGACTTGAATCATTGTTTTGTCAATGACCAAATGCTGAGATATTAGACCATCAGACAGTGGCTTTTATTTTTTATATATGTATAGTAGAGTTATATCAGGCAGAATGATTAAAGAACACACTATTGTTTGAGCCCATGAGGCTTAATGTAGACTTTTTCTTTTAAAGTTCCTGTGTCTTGATGCTGAAAATCGCTACACAAACTACCTTCTAAGTATTCAAACGTATAGGTGAGCGTACACTACTGGGAGACTTACCAGCCAGTCGACCCACAAAACAAATGAAGGAGTTTATTTTTTTTGTTAATTTTCTCATAGGTACAATATGTAAATATTCACTCAATGCCTCTTTTAAAATCCCAAGTGTCAAAATTGTACAAACACAGACTTGTCAAGAGCATGCTTCTACAGTGGCTGAGAGACTATTACAGACTTTTTAGGTGTCAGTTTTCCTTAGCTATATTTTCCCCTCAGTCCATAAGTGAGCGGTCACAGGAACAAACACTTGAGAGGAAGACCTGCAGATCACAATGATGCTGTAATATTCCCTGATAGTCCAGTGTTCGGCAGCGTCTCACTGAGAAGAATCATGCACATTGGAGGACGGCTCTGAAATTGCTTAATAGTCTTTAATGTCTTGCTCGGCTGCTTTCCAAACTTTATTTGTATCCCCAAACATATCAATACTATCCCAACTGAACGAGCATGTGGACACTGGACAATGTTGACTTCATCTGTGCTGAACCACGTCTGGAAATATCACACAAGATTGCATATTACGAAGTCAATCACATTTTGTTTTTGTATTTTACTGTGTGCAATGTCTCTTTCCTTTAACTCCATAGAAGACTGTTCTAACACACACCAGTCTGCGTTACTTTTATATAGTTTTCACAACTTAAATTCCCTTGTTTTATTTGTACAGACAGATATGGCGGTTATTTACATAGTTTTACTTTTTATTATTTTATCTCTAACCCGTTTTGAGTGAATGTAGTGAGTTAAAAGCACTATTGTTTTTGCCCGTAGAGAAGTGTCCTGTAACTACTGTCATAGTGAAACCAGACTAATATGTACATAATGTATAAGTGCCAATAGTTAAGCCTCTATTGTAAATATACAGTTTTTGTTTGTTTTTTTGACGCAGTGCTCGAACACTTTGCGCAGGATGTCACTCTGATGAATCGTGCAATAAAAAGTGGCCAAACATCAACCAGTGCACGTCCTCTTTCTCAAATTTACCATGCTGTGTCTCTGCGTAAAAAGGGGTTTTGTGATTTTTCTTCACAAAAATGAAAGCTGTGCAAATTTCTAGCATCCCATTTCTTCTTTATAAACATGTTCCACAAGTTTCAGGGCCACAGTAATAGCACAAAGTGATCCGCTCTCAATCTGTAAAAATGCATTCTAATTATGTGGACAGTCTTTTTTTTTTTTTTTGTTCACCAATCTGCATATTCAATTTACTAAAGGACGAAACCAATTTAATTTCACATCACCCAACTCGCATAGCCTTCTTTTCGTCCTTCATGCTTACAAGACTGTTGTGAATGAATAGAAGATGTGTTTGTACTTGTAACTGAACGGACCTTACCAAAACAAATCCAGGCATGAACTCTAAACCGTGGCCAGTATGGAATATATTCTCACTGTGGGCCGCCGGCAAGTTACTTAAAAATGGCAATATATTCTATATTAGTGATTACAGCTTAAAAGAATTGATATGTTTATATTACATATTACTGATTCAAAAATGTAGTCGAGTTGCACTATTTTGAGTTACTTTTGGCAAAATATAAACTGAAAATAGTAATAAAGCCACCAAGCAAAAGTTTTGTTTTGACGACGTTAACAACTCACAACAGCAAATCTTATACACCAGTACTCCACTTGATTTGACATGCTGCATTTTATTTTCGATGAGTTTGGCATTTTTTCATTTGTATATTTAAATGCACTTGTACCTCAAGTTACTGTAATGACCAGTGTTGGGGGTAACGTATTTACAAAAGTAACTAGTTACAAAAATATATTACTTTTTTCAGTAGCTAAGGATTATACGGTAACATTACTTACACAAAATACGGGAATATATTAGTCATCACATTTCAAGTAACTCGAGTTACAAGAGCATTTAAATGTATGAATGAAAAAATGCAAAACTCCAGTGAATACTGGTGTATAAGATCTGCAGTTGTGTGTAGTTTATGTCCTCAAAACATGCAAGAGAATGGGGGAGAGCAGAGGAGAAGAAAATCTCTGACTGGCTCGGTGGCATTATTACTATATTCAGTTTATATTTCGCCAAAAGTAACTCAAAGTAGTATTATTGAAACGGTAATATGTAATACAAACATTTTAAGTAACGCAAAAAACTGAAAAAAGTATTTTTGTAACTCGTTACTTTTGTAATACGTTACCCCAACGCTGACGCTCAGACCGACATGTATAAAAAACACTGCCCCTTGACACGTGCCCTCCCATACGTGAGGTGGCGCTGTTTGATGCTACGGCAGCAGGAAAGAACGTGCGCGTGTGTATCCGGGGTAATCCTACAACGACAACCTTGTGACAACATGAGCACACAAAAATGAGTAAAGCCTAATTTTAACGAAATTGTTTTGCTATTTTGTCGCTTTATCCAGTGCCATGTTTTGTCGGGATTGTAGCGACATTATGAACTATAAAATTATAGCTACTATTTTCAACATTGACGCGCTGTAGTGAACTCTGCTGGATTATGTGAACTGTCATTTCTGTATCTCAGAGGTAAGTAGGATAAGTCTTGCATGATGAAATGTATAGATTTTTTCTTCTAACGTGCAAACTATTTTCATCTACTTCATTGCTTAATTAATCACAGACTTTCTGTAAAAAGATCAATGTATACCATCGTTGAATGAGAAGCAATTTTGAGCTTACAGGTTTAAGAACACGATTTAGTAATAGTAAACATCATAAACAATATCTAATCTTTAAATTGCTATATTGTTTATTAAATACCTGTGAAGATGACAAAATACACTTAACATCATGCTTACTAAATATATAGTTTTTATGATATTGTTATTACTGTCATGACCAACATGTTATTTCAGTAATGTCATTGTTTTTCTCTTGCAGTAATATCTCCATACATCTTCCAAAAATGTCTCTCACTCAGATGTCTCGCCTTTCTGCGCTACGACTGGTCCCTCTCGCCCAAAGCCACATCCTCCTCGCCTCCTCTGTATCCCCCCTTATCATCTCCAAACGAACTAACATCCAGCAACCGTACAGGCGCCCGGGAGAGCCCAGAAAGGAAAAGTTACCCTGGGAGAACTTCCGCTTCAGCGTCAGCAAAGGCCTGGAGGGCATGCAGAAAACCTTCAATTTGTTGTCAAAGGAGTTCCGTGATCGCTGGGTGGGTCCCGAGGGTAAACCCATTTCAGAGCATATGTTGGAGCAGAACAGAGTTATTTGGGAGTTCAGAGGAGCAGAGAGCCTAGAGGAGTGGACAGTTTCTTCAGACCGGGAGATTGGCGGACAAAGCGAGGTGTATTTGAAGCTTGGGAGGAATAATAATACGTGTTTTCTCTACGGGACACTGTGCTCGACTCCACCAAGAGATGGAGAGACGAGATACAGCGGCTACTGCACTATGAGGTCCAAACAGAAACTGGTACGTATGTTTATGATGTCAGGTTTCACATACGTAAGTTTCAATAAATATTATCTTTTTTTTCTTACTCCAAATATTACATTACATTCTGACATATTCTGTGGCCAATTATGTAGTGATAACAAAATCTAAGTTTGTCTGACATCAAATAGAGTATTGTTAATGTAGAGCAATTTGTATTTTGTAGGAGTCACTTTTATGTTTTATTGATAATGTTTGTATTTTCTCTCAGGCTTCTTTTGACAGAAAGAAACACTTCGATTGGTCCACTTTCAACACTTTACATTTGAGGATTCGAGGAGACGGGCGTCCGTGGATGATCAACATCGCCCCCGAGACTTACTACTCTCATCAGAAAGACGACATGTACTGCTACTTCCTATACACGCGAGGAGGACCGTACTGGCAAGACGTTAAGGTAAGAGCAACCCTTTTTCCATATACTGTATTTTTAAAAGAGCAGGAATTGGCATTTCAGTGTGTCTTACTACTTTATAGATTCCTTTTTCCAAATTCTTCCTCACACATCGAGGGAGGATACAGGATGCTCAACATCCTCTGTGGCTTGACAAGGTAACTTTGTGTTAAGTTTTTATACTTTTGTGGATCATTGTGCCCACTGTAGTGGATACTCCTAAACTACTGCTAACATGTGAAACTTTCCAAGCCATTTTAGACACCAATTTTCTGCATTTATAACTTCACCTCTCAAATGTCCCAAAGTTATGCAACTCAGGGTTGTTCACTAAATTCCTACTATATTTCAACAGGTGAACACCATTGGCTTCACTCTGGGAGATAAAGCAGATGGGCCTTTCCAACTGGAGATAGACTTTATTGGTGTTGATAAAGATTACGCTCACACAGAGGAGTTTGCTTACGAGGTTTACAAGAGAAACCCTGAAGTCAAAGCACTTATTTAAACTGGTCCAATGCATTATCTGTATATTGTGAAGTAAACATAAAATCTGCAAGAAACATTACCATTGTCATGTATTTTGAAAAGAAAAAAAAACAGTTTACTTGATGTAACATCAAGGACATCTAAACATGTAAAATCACTATTTAGTGCTAAAAGCGAGGTTAAAACAACACATGTGATAAAAGCAGTACAATGCAAGTCTACTGAAACAAGATAAATATTTACAAGCCACTGTACAGTTGTCATTCATTTTTCACATCATGACGAGGCCTCGTCGAGCTCCGAGCAGATTATTTTTCTTCTGTTTTCGGTCTTCAGTATGTTTAACTCTTCTGTTCTCCCTATAAAACATAACATGTAAATAAATCAGGATATTCAGCTGTGTTGCCCTGACAAGGTCTGTCTGAATATCCAAAACACCACCATGCATCTTATTTAACAGTGCCCTTCTTCTATCACATTATTTGATTCTTTATACATAAATAATGTATAAAGAATCATGATGAGCACACATTTAACTTACCTCGTTTGAACTGGTTGCTGTTTGTAAATTTTCTGATGGGAGTTCATTGTCATCGACTTGTTGGCTGCTGGGTTTTCTTTTGTTTCTGCAAATGGCTTGAGTTTTCCTTAAAAATAAAAATTAAAAAAAAGAGCAAACTGTGAATATCTATTTTGAAATAGTTATTCCATTACTTTTGTAAAGTTTGTTTTCACCTGTGTGTGGTTTATAGCCAAGAGGACGAGCAAGACTCGCTTTCAGATCGAATGCGTTTTTCTTTTGTGTCCCAGGAGTGGTAATGGTGCTCGTGTTCCCCGTAAAAACAAATGGTCCTGATACAAAAACCATATAACCAATGACTAAGACCAAGTTTTGATTTGTCAGAAAAAAAGTATCTACATTAGCATGGCCATACCTGGTGTCTTTGTGGCAGAGAGAGTCACCGTTTTGACAGAGTTTGCCTTTGCATCTGTTTTTCTCTGAGGAGTGCTGGAGGCCACGCAGGGAGACATCCGAGCAGGAGTCTTGATCAGGGATTTCTTGTATTCGTTGTCTTTAGTGGCCTCTGAAAACCTACACAGACAAACATAAAAAAGCATACCAACTTACCAGACAAATTTCATACAAGAAATGTATAAATTGACCAGGTATTTATGTAGGAGAAATATCAAAGTTCTACAAAGATATTCACTGTGCAAGAACAGTAACATACCGAACATTGATTCTTCGTGTTGACAGGACAGTGGGTTTGAATGAAACCTCCTCTTTTCCCATCGATTTTTTAGGGCCAGTCTTATTTTTGGACGCTGAGAGTAACGTGTGCCTGCGCCTCTCTTCAACTTGAGCTTTACTCGCTGCAGCAGGATTAAAGACAGAAGTACGAGTTGGCTTCTGTTTCTGAAAAAGGTGGAAATTAAAGACTTTAGTATGCAGTTTACAGTAAGTTTGACCATTTCTTTCATTTAATCTGGGACCATTTAAGAACTCACCGCTTCTGACTTGCTTTTAATCTGCTGCTTGGTCTGATCCGAAAGCATCTAAAAGAAAAAGAAGATTCACATTTTTGTCTACTAAACTCTTGGCTATATGTCTCAATAAATGTAGCATATTTTCACAGAAGTTTATTATACCTTCAGCTCCTTCACTTCGGTTTTATAAGTCTCCATCTGTTTGTTTTTCCTCTGGACATAAGAATCAATGGACTCCATTTTGTTGAACTGTGCCTCATGGAGTTTTTTAAAGTCTGTATTAATAAAACAAAACAAAAAATTAGATCTACCTATAGAAAAGTACACTGTAGAATAAACAGCAGTGAGAGTGGAAACCTACTGGGAGTTACAGGCTTCAGAAGCGACTTCTTCTGGAGACGAGGGATTTTACCACCTTTGGAAACTGATAAAAAAAATAATTATAATTTGCAAGAGAAAGAGCTACTCCACATAGTTCTTTTTCTAAGCTTTACCTTTACGTTCATGTTCCTTTGAAACTGAAGTCTCACTGTTCTCTTCAGTCTTTGATGACAGTCGTCTCCTTTTTGCACTTCCAGATGCAGGTGGTGCAACTGTCTCCTTATAAAAGAAAATAAGCTTTGTTTAGACCCTTTACCTAGACATGAACAGTAAAATTGCCTTCGTAAAATCACTAACTTTCCTGACAAATATGTTTATGAATTAAGTCTAACTTATTCATGAGCTTATTTATCAGTGTATCCAGGCAAAATGTACACATGTGCTTCGTCACCTCTTTCTTATTTTAGTATTTATCAACCAACACATTTCTGGTGTCCTTTCCACCTCTTGCCAGTACCTCAGGACCAGTGGGAGCCACATCAGAACCAGACTCGGGTGCTGCAGCAGTAGAAATCTTTCTCTTGGACCCCGCAGGCTTTCCTCGCCGTGTGTTGACATAGGCAGCGGAGGGGGAAGATTTCACTGGAGCATCTTTCACAACCTGCAGCACAAACACGAGAACTGGTCAGGCGAACGATAAAGCAGGACCCGAGCTCACACGCGGAAACGTTAAGTTGAGATTGATCATATAATGTCCTTACATTCTGGCAATGATCTTGTTCCTTTTCTTGCTCGTAGTGCTGCTTGACCGCTTTTAGAAGTTTATCAGCCTAGATGCAGAGAGAAAAACATCTTAAGACGTTTGTTTAAACGGAAATGGTGTAGTTCGCGCTAGCTTATACTTGGCGTGCATTACCTTCATATTGGCTTTGAGACCAAGCTCTTTGGCAAGCTTTTGTAACTCCGCATATTTCATAGAGTCCAAATCCATGTTTTGATCTAGCGTGTATTTAAAATCCCGTAGATAAAGCAGTGTAGATAGCTGTTTTGTTGTCTCTCAGTCAGACTCACAGCGTAGGAGGTGCTAACTGTTAAGACCGCTCCGA
The DNA here is from genome assembly GCF_951799975.1 of Gobius niger. Classification (NCBI taxonomy): domain Eukaryota; kingdom Metazoa; phylum Chordata; class Actinopteri; order Gobiiformes; family Gobiidae; genus Gobius; species Gobius niger. The sequence continues at coordinate 16,883,451 of NC_136867.1, forward strand.
TGTTCAAAACATAGCGAGTTTCTGATTGGCTGAGCGGAAGCAACTGTCAGCCAATCAGAGTAGAGTAATATCGTAGCTTTTTTTTCCTTTTTAAAATATTATTTGTATTTTATTACGAGCTTATTTAAGTTCACACAATCATTTATTAGTAGTCTCCATATATTTTTGTCGTTGTTCATTTCCCTTTTGTTCAAAATGTTGTCGTCGTTGTTGTTGTTTTACATCTTCCCAACCAGCAGGTGACGCTGTAGTTCAAAGATGACAAAGTTAGCACTGTCTGCAGCCAAATTTAAAATCAGCTCAGGGCTAGCATTTCTCTAAAACCTTGAAATATGGAGTTTAATGACAGCTCGATGGATCTGCGCACGGATCAAGTAAAGGTACTTCAAGAAATAGACAGACGGTGGATGACTTTTCATTGTGAAAAGTGCAACACGATTTTCGGAGACGGACTGAGCGTCTGCGGAGAAATAAAGTCCATGGGCTGCATCCTGCTCCTGAGTGAGTGCACTACTTGCCTGCAGATAACTTGCTTTAAAGTGAACATCATCTTTCAGTTCTTCCACATACTAAACTAGGAAATTCAATAATATGTCTATGTGTAAAACAGATTATTCAGAACATACACTGTGTGGAGATGCGTAATATAAAATGTCTTCTGAAGGAGGGAAAAGGGGATGTTACTTGTTTGCAATGATCAAGTACATAAATTATATCAATGTTTCCATTTCTTTTCAGAAGTAACCAAAGATATCGTCATTGATGATAAAAAGGAGACAGAACAGAAAGGAGACTTGGCTCAGTGGTAAGTCCCACACAGGCTTTTGTATATGATATAGTAGTTACAGTGCAAACTAGGGCTGAGCAATATGAATCACGATATGACTCTATGACAATCTCCCATTTGGAAAGATTGCCTGTTATTCAGATCTTATATTAAATGTTTTCTGTTTTTAAAGCAGCCCAGTCACTCTATTATGCTCTTGTGAGTGACGGGCACGTTGAACCAATCACGATGAAGTATGGGCTTTCTGAAATAGCAAATAGCTTTAGTAAACTCAAAAAGCTATGAATTTTACCTGAGCTGAATTGATTAGATTTTTTTCAGCATATTGCCCTTACAGTGTGCACTGACTTGATATAACCTTTCAGAAATTGAGCATGAAAATGTGAATGTGCTTCAATCTGCTTTGAGTCTTCACACAGCAGAATCTCCCCTACTCTTTCTTTCTGTTTTCTGCCCAGTATCTACAGTTTTCTGTCGTGCCGTTGTTGTCGCTCTTTTGTCGGGAGAATTATTCACTCAGCTCCGAGTCGACTCGCCAACTGCCGCTCCATTTTTCTGCTCCACAAACCCAGTCTCTGCTGGTGAGATGTTCATTGTCGGTCATCTATATCTGTTTAACAATATTGTATAATAATGTTTAAACATTTTAATACTGTCAGTAGCCTAATATATTGTTTTAAGATTTTTATGTTAATAATACATTGAGTTAGCATTTTTGATAATGTTTGTGATGGTATTGTTTGTCTTTCTGTAGTTACCTCCTCAACAGCAGCTCAATGGTGAAAGCGACCTCAATATCCTTTGAACTAAAGCCCGTCGGAGAAAGCATGAAAGAGGTGAGGCTTATTTAATATGTTGTGGAATATTCCAGGTTATTTGTGAATATGTCATAAGGGCAACAAAACTGTTGTCAAATTCATCATAACATCAGCATAAATCTGCAATACGAGACACGCTTCTAATGATCAGTCAGCAGCACTGTGCAGAGTCATCAATATAAAGCATTTTTACAGCAAAGTAGACCTAATGTGTTGAACGCGTTTGGCTAGTTGTATAAAAAAAAAACAGCAACATACAATAATATTACCACGGAGATGAGCTGGCGATGTTCCGCTTACAGCAAGGTTACGAGTCAGGTCAGAGGAGAAACAAGCCATTTAAACCTCTGTAATAATAAGAGTTTGTATTTTATGTTGTTTATTTTGTGAAATGGTATGGCTTTAAACTGAAAAATGTCACAAAAACAATAAAAGATCCGCACAACTTAGTCGCTCCCAAGCTTATTTAATGCTCACCAAGTTTTGTGACGTTTCGGGCCTTAGCCCTTCTTCAGACTATGACAGACATTTTTCATTTCTCGATCCTGCACACTTGTTTAGAACTGTGGATGTGCGTGCCTTTACCCACAACCCATGGCTTTAAACTGAAAAATACTTTTCTCCGATTTGAAAAAATAAATTCATAAATGCTGGTCTATGACTGGACAAGTGGGCTGGATTGTGAAGTTTCTGCTCCCACAAATGTTTACAATTTGTTCTACGTAATGTTGAATATGAGTTATGAACCAAATATAAAGCACTTATAAACATGCTTTTTTTTTCTTCTTTCAGATGGTGCAGAAGTTTGAAGGGATGTACAAACGAATTATCCACCTGAAGAAAGAAGTTTCAGACTGCTGTACAAACAAAGTTTAGGCCATGACTTACATTATATAAGGCTTACAACCATGTGTTCCTGTTCCTTTGACACACAAAAGTGAAATCTGGTTAAATCTGTAAATCCAAAATATAGAGACTGTCTGTTTTGTTTTCAACATGATCTGATGTTTTTCTGTTAATGTTGTTGTTGAATAAATGATTTTCATACAGATCTTGATTATTTAAATTAAGAAGCCATGACACATCCTCCAATTGGCACCATGCTGCATTTTATTGCTGTTTTTTCCTTAGTTAACACAAATCCAGACGAAGAGGCTCACAGATAAGAAGCATGCCCACGTCCTCCCTCCGGAGTGCATAGTTTCTACACAGTCCACCGGCAACAGTGGAAACGTGATCAACAAAGTTAGAAATAATCACTTTGTAACATTTACCATTATTTACCGTTGGGAACAAAGTTTGGTAGAACAAAGGGGATTGTTGCAAATACAAAGAAATCTGCCCCATTTATAGTCCAAAAATAATACACTGGCCCAATAGTCAAAATATTTCAGCTAAATTTAAGATGCCAAAACCAAGTAAGGCTAAAAGAACCCTATTTACATTTGCAGGCTATTTTGCTTGTCAAAGTAAATTGCTAAAGTTTGTAAAGTTAAGAAATGGGAAATACTGTATATATATATATTTACCAAAACAATGAGCTGTTCCATTTGTGCTTACATTTGGATTTAGTACTGACTTAAAGCGACGACACATGCTCCATGCTGTGCCAAACTTTGTCCCCAAATCGTCAATTTTCACAACAAACATCTGATAAAGACACCCTAAGGTTACACCCATTCACATTACAAAGTTGGATTATTGCATGCAATACAAATCATTCATTATTCACCTAAGTCATGCATATTTTTTTTTAAACCCATACGTCAATATTGTTGTCTATGTACGTATTTGATTATAAAGTTCCACTTTACAGTGTTCGAAGAGAAAACAGTATTTTAAGACATAATGATGGAGATGGTCAAAAATGAGGCAAGTTAGTACAAAGTGCTTTTTCAACAAGTGTCAAGTTTGACTGGATGTCCGTTTTACAGCTACAGATAAGTCAATATTTTTGAGAGAAGAAAACATACTGTCAATGCATGGGTTTTTGTACAATATAGCATATATTTTGTACGGTTTGCAAAATATTTTGGTGCAAGATTGGGAAAATAGTCTTTGAAAAATATAAACATTTTGGTAAGTGTTACTGCTATGCTACAGTTGTTCCTGTGTAGTTTAGAACTTCTACCCCTAAAGCAAAAAAAACCAAAACAAATATTCATGGAGGGCTATCTTTTCAATATAGTGCTACTCTTAACCAGCACCCTGGTACTAAATCATGCATTTTTATGTTATTGCTTCTAAATATCTAACCCAATACAATTATAGGGATAAAATATAATGAATTTATGTTATGCATAATATTAAATCAGGCTACATCAAGTGTACTTATGCGCTAAAGCTTTCTGAGAGGGAGGTCTACAGAAAAAAATTATTTGGATACTTAAAATCATCAACTACGACTTGTCCGCTGTTGTATTTCTATACAGCACACATGCAAGACTTATAGTTGCATTTCATTAAAATTACTACTGTTGCTTTGGAAACAACATGGATACTGGGCCAATGCTGCATTCATGGCATCCTCCGAAAAATCCCAGTCTCTCAACCACTGTATTCAACGTCACAAAATAGCAACATGCATCGACAACAACATGGTGAGGAGCCTTTTTTTTTGGTGTCTTTTTGAAACTCTTCCCAACTACATTGTATCAAATAACAGGAGACAAAAAAAACAACTTAAATTTTGATCCAAGGACCCCATAAACACAGCATTGGACAGCAGTTTCTGTCAAACCTTTAACGCGGTAAGTTTAAAATGCCCTACACCTGCTGGATTATACTCTGCACATCTCAGCTCCGCATTTAAAATGTGGGTTTCACTATTTATTCGTCATAAAGCAAGCATTACTACTGGTCATGCATGGCTACAATAATGTTGGCTAAGCTAAATGCTAATGCACATGAGTCTATACATATCTTAATGGAAGACATTGGTGATTTTGTTGCTTTTCAAACAACTTGTCACTTGTTTTTTGTTTAGGTGTTTTCTTTTTTTACAATATACAGTTTGGTCAACAACATGACAGTTTTTAGATAAAATATTGCACAAATCCCGGTTTTAAGATGATCATGATCACAGAACAGAAAACTAAAGACATAACTACAGATATATTTTGGACAAGTAGAACAAAGGTAGAACAAACAAAAATCTATAATATCTAAAATTAAAAAGAGGGTTCTAGCGTTCTCCTAAATGCAACTTAAATGGTCAGTAAAACGTAATTGCTTCGACTCTTTGATTAGTAAGAAACAAACAGGGAAATGACTTGGGATTGTTTCAGAAGAAAACGACATTAACAACTGAATTATTTTGTCTTTGAAAAACCCTACAGAGTTGCCAATTCTAAAGCAAATCAAGGGGGGAGGAAAGCATTGATTGGGCAATCTCCACAAACACGGATGCATAGATGATGACTGGTTTGAACATAATTAAAACTGGATACTGTGGGCGACTTTTTTTGTTTTGTTTACCATTACAACCTTATGAACTCTTACCGTTAGCCATAAACCAAAGTGAAATTACTCTAATATAAAACTGCTACTGATTTGACTTGTTTTTGGTAATGAGGTAGTGCAAAACAAAACTATATGAGGCTATTTGAATCACAGGCCTTGATCTTTGCTACAGTAGATGTGTCTTCGTAGAAAAAATAGGAAAAGGTTAGCAATTTGTTACGCTGTTCTTTGTGTATCCCTAACATATTTCATGCTCTCAAAATGGATAACTGACTGTGCTCAAAAGATGGCGAAATAATTGTTTGAAATAACAAGGAAGATGGTGATTTATACATGGCGGAAACCAAGGATTATGGCCTAATGATCTAAATCTTAAATATCCTGGTTATTATTTTTCACTGACTCATTTGCAGAAGTGGGCCAGGGCCGGAGGGATAGCTGTGGGAGAGAGGAGAGAACAGCTGGAGGAAGGGCAGCGGAGTCCCAAAGCCCAAATGAGGTCATCTTCATAATGGACGCTCATTCTCCAGCAGGTACGAGCGGATGGTTGGACTGAGGAGAAAGTGGCTTCAGTTTGGGCTTGTAGTTCAGCGATTGCATCCATGATCATTGATGCCTTCTGGGTTCAACTGCAGTTAAAAGAAACGAGAATGAATAAAAATAAAACACAGTGCCACTAGCTGCTGGGACACTACTACTGGCAATTCATCTAATATACTGGAGTTCAGCCATTCCCAAAGTCAACAGCACTGCAGCTCCCCACTCTTTTCTTATTTTTCATAAAAAAAAATCACAACAAAGACTGTAGTTAAGATCTGCTGATAATAGTACATTTTAGTAGAATTTCCTTTTCTATTATTAGTTGTATTTTACATTTTGAAATTCCAAATGTGTTTATTAGTCAGCCTTTTCATCCTTAACACTACATGTCTGCCATACCATATATTGTATTTATATTCATCCATAGTAAACAGTAATATGCTGGTTGCTGTTTCATGTTGTGTTTTATCAGGAGGCGACAGGACGTGTTTTTACAGGAGCCCCCCATGTGTGGCCAATTGTGGACCCCTGTACAGTAACTGTAACTACGCCACTGTATCATTGTAAGCAAAGCAAACCGAAAGAAACTGAAGCCAAATAAGTAAATTAATCATAAACACTGTTTGATTGACAAGCACTGACCTTAGCTCCAGAAGTGGCTGTATTTTAAGCTGCTTCTCCACACAATGGTAAACAAAAGCCAAAGGGTTTCCTCGTCTGCGGTGATACAGTTTCCCCGAAACAATCCAGACGGATGCTTTGTCCTTCCACATAATGAAGCCGAGCAATGTCCCGGTGATGTTTTATCTTAACACATTCCTCCGGGGCAGCTCCTCTCCCCCAGAAAGGACGGAGGAAAGGTCCCCTCGTCCCCCTCTTCACCAGCCTGCGTCCGACGCCATGTTTGTTCTCCCACCTTGAGCCACGGACACTGCGAGACGCGCTCATTGGATGTGAGGCCTGTCAATCAAAGACAAAGCTCCACCCCCTGAATGGAAAGAGTCGTAGTCGAACTGTCAACTGCAGCAATCCTACATTTTATTTATGAGCTAAATAAATGACTTTCTGCGAATAATCTACAGCTACATTGTTCACTCTTTCTTTAGGATGGTACATCTGTAGCCACAAGTGATGGGGTTCACTCAGACTGTACTGTTCTTTTAACTCGTCTCAGAATTAAGAATGAGCACTTTCTAGACCAAAATGTAATATGGCACATTTTATTCAAATTAAATCCAAGAATCACTGACGACGGCTTTGCCAACATCAACATTACATTTCTGATTGAGGAGGATAATGATTAATACACTGGTTGTGTTTGCAGTAGTTTCTGGATGGTTCAACTTCATTGTATAATTATTTAACAAGGTCACAATCAAGATTGCAGAATAAGACAGTGCTCATAAAGACTAACCAGCCTACAAATAATATATTAGTAGAAATAATCAAATCCCTTGGTGTTAGACTCATCAGACAGGAAGGGAAAATGTGTTCACACTAAACAAATGGCATAGTTATGTTGGCTTCATAGCATTACACGTCAACAAATTTCAAGTTTTCCAAATGAACGTTTAAAAGCAACATTTGGGCGACATGACTCTGCTAATATCACGTTGAAGGATGAATACTTAGATTTATTCTTTTTTGGACCCTTGCACAGAAAACGATACTTTCACATTGTGTAAATAGTTGTTCTCGAATATTATAGTCCAGCTATGGCTGAACTCTCTCAGACTACAGCTACGTACTGGTTTAGTCTCCAGTAAGTCTTGGTTTAGCCATTTTTTTTTTAGTAATTGAAGATGTACTTTCAAATACAAACACTTTGAAACTGCTCTAGATTAGCAACTATTGGCAGCAGATAACATGATCCTAACAACAAACTTAACTTTAGCCTCTTGTCTAGTGCCAATATTTCATCCAACATATGAGAATCTAAACCATGGCACTTAAGTGGGTAAAAAACAAAACAGAAGACATTGATGGTGCCCTTCCACTTTCCTGCACAAAGCAAAGACATGAGCGTGAATGATGATATCAAATACAAAACTATAGTGAATATCCAAGCAATAACCACGCTTTTTATGGCAAGACGTCTGAGCGACAATAATCACTTTTGCATATTTTAACTGACTACTGAAGCAAAGTTGATCGTACCATGGTCAAAAATAGTCATCTAATAAATAATGGGGAGACTGTACACTTTGCATAAAACTACCCAAGGCACGCAACTTCCCTTTTCGCTCCATGGACTGACTACCATAAACTGGATCTGGAGCGTGTCGAGGGCCACAGCAGCTGGAGGAAAAGTTGAAATGGTTTGTGTCCATAAACTTTCAAAATTCAACTTAGTGGAGAAACCGGATGCTCATTTTCTGTTCCACGTCCACTTTCTCCAGCACCTACGAGAGAAGAGAGTGGGAATAAGTTAAATATTACACTGCTTTGCTGGTTGATGGGATGATTGACGAGTCTTGACCCACTGTGTGTATGTTATGCATAGACTAAATATCCTTTTCACACTATCCTGTCCAGAACAGACAGACTATACTACTACTACTACTGTTGTTTATTCTATGTACCTTCATGAACTCGTTGAAGGAGATGGAGTTGTCTCCGTTAGTGTCTGCCTCCTGGATGGTTCTGTCTGCGATGCTGCCGAGCTGTTCATCTGAAATATTTACTCCGACCATCATCCGCAAAACCTGGACACATACAAACAACATTAATGTAGCAAATAAAGCATAAGCTCTCAAACGTTCAACACAGCAGACTGAATGCACAGGTTTGGAAGCTCATAAAATGAAACCTACTAATTCATGCCCTAAGAACGTTGTGTGCTTCATTTGCTATCCTGAAGCCACAAGTGACACAACGATGATGCAGGAGTGAAAATGACCCGTGTTATCCGATAATTGCTGTGGCTTGCTGCTTTAAAGCCCGGTTCTATCGATAGTAAACACAGGTATCGGCAGCAACAAGCTCAAAATGTGGCAGTGATCTAATTTCTGTTAAGCTGTTGGGGGACGGAGCAAATAGATTACATCAGTATACACATTTTGAGCTAATCCCAGCCAGAACTAACTCAGAGTAAAACAGTGTTATGTCTAGACTAGGATTTGAGCAGAAACAATGTCCATGTACTACAACAATAAGCACATGGTACAGCTAAGAACAGGGTTAGAGGTAACAAGTCAATAGCTGGAATTTACCAAAAAGCTAAGTGAAAAACATGATGATTTCAGATTGTGCTTCTGGTCCCAGACTCACATAGTACGTGCGGCAGGTGAGGCGACATATAAATATTTAGCACAAAACACGAGCTTAGCCTGAGTCCTTTATCACAGGCTTAACGGAATTACAGGTCACACAATGTCACCAAAACAGAGTCTGACCGAATAAACCCAGAGTTTGAGTCAGATATTGTATCATTATCAGGGAAAGGCCAAAGTCCCATCATCATCTTCACGAGTGTTTTGAAATTCATGTTACATAATTGAGTCTTAAGTAACATAGGCCACGAGAGAGCGAGTTTAGGTGATAATAGTGAACTGGGTCCTATTTGGTTTAATTCGAAAAGATTTTATCAGCAAGGCAGTGTCAGTACTAAGTAACTCTTCCCCCTAGAGGCCATGAGCGCAACTTCAAGTGTAGTAGCAAGTTACGATCTTTTAACTTATTAATTGTCTTGGAGAGTAAATACGAGGCTGACAGGAAAGGCGAAGGGAGAGAGGGTTACTGTGCATCCAATTATACAATGAAAACATTTTTTTTCACTCAAACTTGGCTGTAAATAAAGTGACGTTAGCCCGCAGTTAGCTTTGCCCTTTAGCATGTTAGCTTCTTCTTCGTGATTCCATTAGTGTGTATTGCTTTCTCCGCACCGGTGGCAGTCAAGTTGCAAACATGGTTTTCTGGCCAGAGACACCAGGGGGAGATGACAGACCCTCCAATCATCCCATAAACACTTGTATTACCCCCAATGGGACGACGAAATTTATTAAGGTTAACAAGTTACTTTGTACTGCTTTAAAGCCACACCGCATAACATTTTACATAAAATTGAAATACAGGCATTTATTTTATGACAGATATTTTCATTTTTGAAAAATACCTCATAAATGTACAAATAAACATGTGCTTTTGCTCAGCTCTTCAAAGACATGTCCGTCTCCAGCTCGTCTCCATGGAGATGTCAACTAAAGTCAGTAGAGTTTGAGATTTAGAAAGGTGGTCATTAGGAGCATGTTTTGTACTGATGACAGTATAATCCAAAATGTTTCGCAGTGTGCCTTTAAAGGAACAGGCCACCGTTTTAACATACTGAGACATGTTCTTACCTGAATTAGACAAGTTGATACATAGTTGTCTGGTCTTTGTGCGTGCGCTCAGTCAAACACAATGACTAAAGATGTTGTTAGCATTTGGCCTCTCCCAATGTATTCCTATAGCTCCAAACGGGGGTGAAGTTGGAAGCTACCACTCTCTTCCACGGACACACACAAAGACCAGACAGGTACGTATCAACTCGTCTAAGCTCAGAACATATCTCAGTATGTAAAAACGGTGGCCTATTCCTTTAAGTATAATGTGAGCGTGATTGGTGGTGGTGAGAGAGGCCATTGTCGCAGATTGGCAGCCATGTTTCCATCAATCATCCCAGAGGTAGCAGTGGCTATCACAAATGAATGTGATGCAGAGTGTTTTGGGTATATTGAAAGGTGACCAACTTTGCTATTTCTATAAGTAGTGGGTTGGGGGTAATGGGGATGACCAAAGGTAAGCTTTTAGTTCTAGAAGAATGACCTGAAATTTGAGTGAGCAACATCTGACTAACCCACTCTCACCTGTAGCAGCTCCTCCCGTGAAATCTTGTCATCTCTGTCAAGGTCATAAAGTCGGAACGCAACTGGAAAGAATACAAATAAAAATAAAACTAAGACTAAACACCACAATAATGTATGACAGGAGTAAATGAACATTAAACCGCTGCTGTGTAAAATGTCTCAGATATTGTTCAAGTGGATGCATCCCATTTGGGAAGCAACACTTACAGAGGAGTTTGTTGGTCCTGCTGTTTAGAGGCTCAGACACAGCAGCATTTTTGTTTTTCTCATTGTCTTCAATTGGTCTGAAATGGGCGAGTGTCCGCATGAAGCCTCTGAAATTCACCTGGTCCTCTCTGTAAGAAAAAGGCACACATTTAGTGGATTTTTGTCAAGATAAAAGGAATAGGAAGGAATAAGAGGGTGGCGGTAACATAACACCACGCAAATGCCCCCATCTCTTTGAAAACTCAGACGAAAACAAGCGAAACAAGAATCCAAGTGAAACTAAATCACAGGAGCCAGTAAATTTCAACACTCAATACTCAACACACAAGAAACATTTACAGCATTTTAATGTTAGACTACAAGCAAAATGCTGCACATAAATTACAGATTGGTCAGTGGTCCCTTAAGTGAGGTCTGGGACTCTGTGATACTGAGGCTGTGAATCACTGCATTACTCATCTTTTACACTTTACTTCTTCAATAACACATGGGTCGATCCACAAATCTCCAAACTACCAATTATTTTATGATCACACATAACTACAGCATGTTATCAAAACAGGCAGAACTCACCCCTCAGGGAAGAAAGCGTTAATGATTCTGTCGCCCAAAGGATTAATGGCTAACTCAGGAATCCTCTGGAAATCTTCTCGACTGGAAAACACAATTACAAAGGGTGAAACTAAAGCTAATTTCGGGCTTTTAAACAAGTTTCAACGCATACCAGTTATGCTAAGACATTTTTTAAGCAAAAGTGTAATTACCCTATGTATCCCTGACAGTCTGAAGTTAGATCTGAATCATTTCTCTCGAAACTTAAAGAGATACATCCCGATATCCAGCTGTGTCAGCATCAGTACACGTAAATGTAATATTGTAGCAAGCGTTTTTACTATGTTGTATAGATTTTAGTCTGTGGCGGTTTCTTGAAAATAAACCACCTGATTAATTTTAAATGATTACTACTGTAATACTGACAGTTGTTTTTAATGTAATGTTTTAATACTCTGTGAACCTGCCCGGAGACTGCAGATGGAAATTAGCATGAGCTAAATCTGGTACAAAGCATCTTTTTGTAAGATTAATGTACTTTGTGCATCGTCCCTGTCAAATAAACTAGTAAACTAAACTTAAAGGGACACTGCGTAACATTTTGGACTATACTGTTGCCATTAGTGCAAAAAAACATGCTCATATTAACCAGCTCGACACAGAAAAATACTATTAATGCAGGAAATAATCAAAGAATGGATTTGGATGAGGACCCAACCTATTTTAATCTCAAATTTAGTCACATCTCCATGGAGACGAGCTGGAGACGTACCCACTCCTGGTAAAGATACAGTCATGTCTTAGGAGAGCTGAGCCGCTCACAGCAACAACAAAAAAATGTTTGTACATTTATGAGGTATTTTTCCAATGATGAAATGATCTATCATAAAATAAATACCAGTATTTCAATTTTATTTATAAGTAAAATTCTATGTGGTGTGTCAGCAATGACCTAAAACTCTAATAATTTTAGTAATTTCATACAATTCAAAAACACAAAGTTAAACTCTCCTTGACCTGTGATTCTGCCGTTAGCCTTTATGAATCACTAGAGGGTGGGGTTAAACAATACTGGGAAATGTTGACCATTTGTCATATTTTGTAAAACAAAAATGGCTTTGCAGTTGTTTTTCTAGAGTTAAAAATTATTTAGCAAAAGTTCCATCTGAATTTATCCAACTGGAGCTTGTATTCACAGAGATGCAATGTAATGTTTTGGCAACTGCTGATAAAGTCACCTTGGTTCGAAACGAAGCAGAAACTTTATGGTATGTCAGGGCAGGAACCAGACAAACTGCCATTGTGTTAAGTGTAAACATTACAGTTCCTCTAAAATAACTATGTAACTAAAGAGAGTTTTGGTTTGGCTGACCCTTTAAAAGACACAATCACAAAGATTTTTAATGATTACTTAATTGTTCACCCATTACTTATTTGAGGAGAGCCATAAACCGCTAATAGCAAACTACAAAACGGGAACCAAAATGCCAAATGTCTTAAATATCTTTCACTGTTTACATTTGTGAACAAGTTTTCCTATGTGTTCTCAAAAGCCATCATAATAGTAAAACAACAAATGCATATTTCAATGAGACCAGTCAGAAATCCGACACAGACGAAGAAACAAAATAAAAGGTAAAACAAAGACTTGAATATTTTGAAAGCATTCTCCCTCTGGACTCTTTGTTGTAAGTCACAAGTGGTTTGTTATAGGGGTCTGGTTATTCTGTAAGAACTGTTGTAATCACACTCACAGTGATTTGACATTTTGATATCTGGGAGTGGCTTTGATCGTGGGCAATAGGAAAGAGCTTAAAATGTGAATTCAACAATACCATACTATAATAACACTTAAAATGTATATATCCTACCCTCATATTGAAATAACATTTACAAAAAAAGAAATAGAAAAAAAAAAGGTGCAGTGTCGAGGTTTAGGAAGATTGATCACCACACTAAACTAGTTTCGCAGTAGACGCTCGAGTTTGTTGACAGATCACTTACTTACCTCAAAGTCCCATTTTCACCTTTGTCCAAGCTGGTGAAGCGGCTGTACAGGCGAGTGATCTGACTGTGTGAGACTGTACAAAGCACGGGCAAGATGTTACTGACGAGAATAAAGGTACAATGATCATTACTGGCAGCTCGGCGCAAAAACATCACCGGTACCACCCCAAACTATGAAGAAACTTTTCAACACTTACATCCAGTTTCCTTCTTGATCTCTTCTATCTCTTCTTCTCTCAGCAATGTCGAAGCACGGGACCCCATAGTGAAATGTTTAGGATGTTTACAATCTTTCCAGGCTATTTAAACCACCTCCTTTTCCTTACAATCAGCTGTTGGCACAAATTGTTCTTCTCGCAGCGGCTTTAGCAAGGAGGCTAACAGCTAAAGGCTAACAAGGTGCTAAAAGCTGGCAGGCAAACGAGATCGGTGGATGTTTGCTGTTATTTCGAAGAGTTGTATGAGATGTTACAAAGGGCGCAAGTTTCGCCCCCAAATCTCATGCTCCCGAAAGGTTTTAGACAAGAGTATCTTCTTGATTTATGAAGGAGGTGCTGACAGACTAGAGGGCAGGTCCAATACACGTAAAACTACAGTCTCTTCCTCTGCGTTGACCAGCGGCAAACTGACGAGTTTTGGACAAAGGCTGCCCCCTACTGTCTAAGAGCTGCTAGTACATGTACTACTGTGTGTAAGGTCAAGCACTCTTCTGACATTGTGAATTGCTACCCCCTGCTGGGTTATAAATACTATATCCGACCTTTAAAATAGTCCCTGGATGAACGTTAAAAAAAAAGAAAGTTGATAGGCTTTTTGTGCATATTGTGCAATTGTTTGGAAGGTTTTCACCGCTGACCAGAAAACCTACAAAACAATTGATCCCAGAGCGTCCTAGAGATCACCGTGATCAAAAGTAAAGGGGCCATGCTGACCACTTATACAGTCACTGGGTCACTTCAAGGTCAAATAACTGCAAATATCAACTTTTTTTTCCGCATTAAAAGTTGCATAATGCACCTTTAATAACCAAAGGTTGTTGACCTCAAGGCATCATTTGTTATCTAAATAAATAAAATACTGACCTGACTTGTAAGTAAGTGCTTTATTTGACAACCGTACAACTAAATTGTGTTCAGGTGATAGTCCTGAGCCGCGCCGTCACTGTGTGCCAACCTGCCCAGCATGTTTTTGGAGTTAGAGGAAGCAGTAGCGCCTGGAGGAAACCTGGCAGGCTGCCTTCAGTCCCCTCTGATCCTCTGAAACGGTGCAGCGCCTCCTTGGGTTTGTCCCTGTTTCAGAGCGTGGTGTCCTGCACTGGTCAGCCCCACCTCCTCCTTCCTCTTCCTCCTGTGCAGCTCCCTCCGCTCCACAACAGTCTTTCACCATCTTCTGGGAAGAGCTTAGAAAATAATCGGTTTTATTCTCCAGTGAACGTCCATTAGCCAGAACAATAGTGGGGACAGAAGGCATGTGTGGCTTCGCTGTGAGTCTTGCCCAGATACCTCCTTGTTTGTCCCTCACTTGTTTCCTGTAGCGCCTCCACTGTGCTGCAGGTGTGGGGGGCTCTTGGTGCCTCTTCAGTGTTTCAGAAGGCGCAATAAAGCATTTATCTATTTATCTATAAGTAAATAAGTCTAAGTTTGCTCCATTCCTCTAACAGCACGGAGACTGCCACTTTAATGGATTCATATGAGCAGAATTTATAATTGGACAGGACAGGAAAGTAGAAAAGCATTGTAATAGTAATAGTAGTATGGTAGCCACAATATTTAGCACTTACTTAGTGTAGTTTATAAGACAAAAAAGGTAAAGAAGAAGCATTGGGTTGTAAAATTTTATTCAGGATTCCTCTTTGACAACGGTCTCTAGTTGAGAAACATTCACTTTATATTTTCTCCTTTACCAATGCTTAATGTCAACATTCACAACAGGCAATAAAGCTTTGAGCAAAAACAAGCAAATGTCACAACATTATTCTAAAAACACAATTTGAAAATTATAAAATTACCAAAATCGTTCACAGTGAAAAGTGCAGCTCATCGTAAAACCAGTTTAAAAATAATCTCACACGTCAGGTTTCAAAATAAAATAGTGTGCTCAAGACATCATCTGTTCCTCTTTAGATTTGTTTCAGCAGTGCAATATGCAGTCCTACGCCTCCCATACACAGGACTGAGGCGGATCCTTTTAAAAGCGTGGAAGGCACACGGAGTCTATGGCTTTCAGGATACTGCGGGGAAAAGAATGAACATTTCAATACAGTGAACAGTACCTAGTTCAGAAACCATCAATGTTGTACACAGACTGGGTAATACAGAAAATGTAGAAGCACAGCAATGATATATCTATGTAAATATTTATAGTTAATATTATGGTCTACTCTACACAGTCTCTAATATATGGGTTCACAATGACATAAGCAGGAAGGAAGAGCAGTGACGCTTGACTGTACCTTTGGGCAGAGTGTCCTCCCTCACAGAGGTTCACCAGAGCATACAGGTGTCTCAGAGCGTATTCATACTGCAATCACAGACACTACATCACTGACAGTCTCAGAATAAAAGCTTTAAAAAGAAATGACAGACAACTTCCCCTTCACAGCCCACGCCCAAGAATTACCCAAGCATTTTACAGAGCTGCAGGATCTCATGTACAATCAGAAATAGTAACTCTGAAGATTCCCATTAGTTCTCCCACGATATAAACAGATTTCATAGAGACCACAATAAGACACAATTACTATCAAGCAATTGAGTACATTTTGCAAATTAAAAATATGTAAAAAGGAGGGGCCATCAGAGGGACCAGGGACACCTAATGCATTACCAGTTTATCACATTAGTTTCACTTCACATTTGTAAAATAAAACTGCTTGCTATAAATGGCATCCTAAACTAGAAATGCAATGGCTGCGCCATTGCGATTGACTGCGGAATTGCGGGAAGCGAATGCAGAAATTGCATAAACTGTTCAAATTGCATAAATTGCTTAATTTGCATAATTTAATTTGCATAAACTGGTAAAATGCATAAAATGTCATGTTGCATAAACTGTATAAACTGCATAAAGTGGTAAAATGCATAAATGCATCAATTATTAATATTGCATAAACTTTTAAATTCCATAAACTGGTCAAACTGTTGAAATGGCCTCAGTGCTTGATTGGCAGAAGCTGAACAAATGGCTGAAAGGCCTGGAGTCTCCCCATTGGCTAGATTCCCCCATACACACTAATGCAAAAATTTCAAACTCTCGTATAAAAAAACTGGAAATCTGCAGAAGGCCAATTTTTTCTCAAAACCCACAAGTTGCATAAGCTGAACATGCACAAAGTGCAGAAATTGCATAAAATGCAGAAAAAAAGTGCAGAAAAGCATGGATTTGCGGCAGCCCCATTATAAGTCAATGGGAAAAATCTCCGACATTTTGGCCGATTGCGGAAAAACCGTAAGTTGCTGAAGTCCCAAAAGTAATAGCACCCTTCTCCTCAACATGCGGAACATTTTGATGCATAACTTGCATGAATTGCACAAAGCATGAAGGTGCTGAAAGCTCTAGAAAATCGGGAAAAAGATGGAAGAGGAATAATAATAAAGAACATGAAAACCAATAATTGACTGCGGAAGAATTCCGCAGTCAATCAATTAAACGGTCAGCTCCCGTTCTGATTTTAAGAACAAGAAACTAGTCTCTAAAACAGTTAAGAGTCCATTGCAAGAGTTTCTGCTAGTCTGGTCAAGTTTATTAAATGAGCTATAATGTTTTATTATATCAGTAATGCATTATCACTGTAAATTTTAGTTTATTGACATGATCCGTTTTAGTTTTAAGGTTTAAGTTTTATTTGGTGCCGTACCTCTGTCTTGTGCCAGTTGAAGCAGTTGTCCCTGTAGTGCAGTAGCGCAGTCTGGTAGCACTGGTGCTGGGTCAGAGGGGTCCTGCTGTTGACGACTTGCTCAGCTTGGAGTTTGTCTCCGGTCACACGTCGGGCGATCTGGAACATATTATCCGCCAAAATCTGCCTGATCTGAAAACACACAAGCATAACTTATGACAAATTTGCAGTTTTAACATGACACATTTTATAAACCATGACTATCATAGGGATTTTACTGCTGATATGTAAAAGTAAATAGTTTTGCTGTGTACCTTGATGTGAACGTCGACCTCCATCATCAGCTTGTGTGTTTCTCGGACGTCGTTTGTAGCCAACATCTTCCTCTTGAGGATGGCCAGCGGGACGTCCGGGCTGGGGGTGAGGTCTGGGTTGGAGATGGGGGGCAGGGGGACAGGGGCGGGCTGAGGGACAGACTTGTGACCACCTTGGAACGTTATCACCTTCATGTGGGACATGGTCTGAGCGGAAACAGCACAGGTTAGTGGCTTAGAAATTAATTTGAAATTGTTTTTTTGCTTTAGATGAATTACCTTGTTGCCGAACTGCTGGACGTGGCTGGTGTTTGTGTGGCTCTTGACGATTTTGAACTGCTTCTGTAGCGTTTCTTTAGACAAGTCTTCCTATAAAGTATTAAAATAAATAGTTGTTTATTTAATATTAAAAAGTGACAATTCATTTTCTTCTGGATTGGCTATACATGCTTTTCAGTCATGTGACTTTTGTTGTTATGGCAGCCATTTTGACTATTGAAGTAGAATTATGCAGTACTACAACATGTAACAATATCTCTCCTCAGGGTGAAATTGAAAGACAACTGATTGACAGTGACATTTTTATTTACTCGTAATCATTGCTCAAGAAGATAACAGGTAAAACACGCTCCCAGAGAGCACACGTTTATGTGAAGAAACCAGTGAGTCAGTGTTCCAGCTACTCAAGACTCAAGCATGCTACCAGTTAGCATTTAGCTTCAACAGCTCAGCTCTGACCTCTTCAAGAGAAATCCCTGAACCACAAGCATCTAGTCAACATGTGACTGAGCTGTTACTGTAGTATTTCCTCAGTGTTCATAGATGTGAGCCACACATGTCTTTATCATGTTGAAGCCATTGACAGTTGATTGAATCAACTGTCAATGGTTGACAGTTGCTAACCGGTAGCATGCTAACATCTAGAGCAGTTTCAACACCGACTCAGACTGAGACTCTGTTGACATGACAAACTGTAAAAATCACAGAGAAAGGTTTTCTGTTTCCTCTTTGATGTATCCATTTAGTCTGAGTGAAACAGATCTTTAGTAAATCCTGCTGTAGCTTGACAGACAGAGCTGCTACATCTGTGCATTTGCTGGTTATATCACATAAACGTGCATCTCTGGGGCCGTGTTTTAACAGTGATCTTCTTGAGCAATGATTACGTTTACATAAAAATGCAACTGTCAGTCAATTCAAATCAAATTCGTTTCATCCTGTGTAGAGATATTGTTACATGTTGTAGTACTGCGTAATTCGGTATTCAAAATGGAACTATGCGTGATGTCATTGTAAACGCATGTATAGATAGTTTTCACTGAGATAAATTGGAGGGCAGAAGTCATGGTGACGGTATAGCTGCATAACTGCTAGCAAATATGTTTGTGGACTGAACCGTTAGCCTACGTGTCTCATTTCGGACAGTTCTTTTATATAAACAAAGCCCAGACTTTTGTTTGGTATGAGTAAACACAGTGCTTCAGGAAGTGCAGGAATTTCCAGCCTTCCTACTGGAAAACAAGCTACGACTTCATGAGCTATAATTGTATGTCTAGCCAAGCTCAGATATCCTACAACTTGACTAATTGATATGCAACTCTACTGTAGCACCAGAGTGGTTAAACTTGACTCACTGCGTCAGAGTCCTCCATCCAGTTGACGCTGTACCAGTCGCCCAAATATGTGTCCCTCTTTTCGTCATAGTAACAGGCGTAAGACGACTCATGGTCATTGGCTGCTGTGGTGGCATACACTGTGGGGGAAAGAGACATACACTAGTTAAAATGGACAGAATGGAGACAGATAATCGTAATAAATTGCATTGGATGGCGGCACTTTCTTTCAAATCGTAATTATATTTGAAATGACCCTGAAATAACTCAAGCAGTAATCACAGTTCAGGGGTAAATTGAACAAAATTACAAAATACTGAGCTACAAAAGTAAAGGGCTTTATATGTATATCTGACCATGTTCAAAATTAATTTCATTACTTGAGTAAAAGTTCAGATTCCTCATGTCAAATATTACTCCAAACTAAGAAAAAATAGTCAAATTAGTACTAAGATTAAGAATGTTTTGCTGTAGAAAATGCAGTGGGAAACAAAAGTTCAAACCAACTCTCAACAATGGTGCACAAAACCACTCGAGCAGATTTATAACAACAAAAAAAGTTAATAAAAGGAAAGTTTCATAATATATCTTCATGTGCCAGATCTGCATCTATAGGTGATAAATCTACTTTCAATTCACTTATGGCCGTCACATGAGGAGCAGCACATGACAGTGCAGTGATCTCTCACAGGACACAAGTCTCAGCCTCGACACACAGCACAAGGACAAAACTAAAGTCCACACGCAAACTGCTGCATCAGTGGGTTTGGGAAATTAACGAGAAGAAAAAGCACTCGTCGGCAAAAAAAAAAAAAAAATCACATGAGACACAACAACTGATAAAACAAGTCAACAGATGTTAGTTAGGTCTGGACTTGGAAAGACGTCAGCAGCACTTTGAACTTGGTCTACTTCTGTGTAGAGATGATAAAATCACAGATCAGCAAGATTGTTTTAGAAAGTAATATCCTCCAGCAGGGACGAATGATTTGGAAGAAACACTGAAATGATTTTTGGTAAAAATAAGTATTGTGTTTGCGTTTACGTTTTAATCAGCCCAAGAGCGATGATGTTTCAGAGAAGACTGCAGTGAACTGATAAACTGCCACAACAAAAAGCAGGGGATAGAGATACTGTGTTGTTTGCCGAGGACATTAATATATAACCTAATTAACTGCAGCGTTTGACTTAAAGCTGGAAGATTAAGTCCGTACGTCTCAAGAAGAACAGTCTTTTGGTAGCCAAAACAGTATCATGTGACAAAGTCATAAGTCAAGTAAAATGACTCACATTAACACAGACACTCGGGACCTGATCAAACTTGCATGTGTGCATTTTAGTGAAAGTGATTTTGTAACTGCTGACAACGTACCATCGACATCCTCAGGAAGGTCAGTCATCATCGATCCAGACTCACAGGCCTCAATGTAAAACACCATCTAGAAAACAAAACTTACATTTATTTCATTTATCTGACCACATGCAATGATTTATCACAGAAACTTGTTAAGACTTGCAATAACAGCATGTAAGTAACAGAACGTTACCTTCTTGTATTTCTTGTTTTCATGCATGTACTTGATGGCTTCTTGAAGGTCGGCAACTTGAAGCTGAAAACAAGGAATTTACATTTTGAAGGACTGTGTGGACATTAATTAAGTATTTTCTGGTATATTATGGTATTAGTTCCTTCTTATACACAGGTTGCAGTTGACAATTTCATTCACCACTTAATAATCCACTGTTTGATTCAATACGAAAATGTCTTACTTGCAAATGTTTCTATAGTGCAAGATAATTGCAACCTCGTTGACTGGGAAAACCCCATAGAGAAACAATGCAGTACCTAAAAGCATTTCCTCAACACCTGTACTTTCCCATTCAGATCTTATTCATGTGACTGAACTTTAAAAAAAAAAAAAAAAAAAGCTTACATCGTCATTGGGGAAAGCCAGGATGCCAGGAGCGCCGTGATCAGTGAAATACACGAACACATGATCTTTAGGGCCACTGTCAAAACAAAGAGGAGGAGGTGAGGACAAGAACCAAATCCGGTTTGACAAAAGCTCAGGGTGTGACTGTGATTTAAACTTTGATTTTCTTTCTTTTTCTTTTACAGGGAAAAATAGACTTTATATAGCCGCCTGACACCAAAGAAAAATCAAAACAACATGAAGATTTGATTAATTGTTGACACAGGTATTGAAGGTAAACTATTACAATGACCTACTTATTCCCCCCAACGGTATAAACACCCCCCCCCCCCCCCCCCCCCCCCCCCCCCATTTAATGGTTTTGAGTGAACTGGCTTACCTCTTTATCACTTTCCCGGATCCTCCTTTGACATGAGCAGCATCGCCTTTCAACACGGCCAGGAAGTTCTGAGGCGTCACATCCTAAAGACAAAAAAAGACCCAAAAAACCCCATGAAACACAATTCTCCGTCAATTTGAATAATAACCCGACCTATATTCAAATGTTTGCATTTACATCTCCCGTGTAGTCTTTGGGCACCCCCTTGTACACATCAGTGCCGTTGGGTCTGTTGATTACTATCCCCGGAGTGGGATTCCTGCAACAAAAACACGTGAGTCACACAAGGAAGTGAGAGAAGCTGAGACGACAAAAATAGCATGAATCATCCACTGAGAGAGAAAAAGTGCCATGTTTCTACACCAAATCTGACATTGTGCTTTTGCCAAACCAAAGCCAGTCAGCAAAAACTAATATTTGCTTTTAATGTCGCCACAGCAAATAATCCGCTTCCTATTGTACAGTGGTTTGCAGACTCACTTGGCATAGAAAAGTTGTAACACTGACTTGATCAAAGAAATGTTCATGTAATATTGAAAAATATTAAAAAGTAAAATACAGAACATAAATACAGCGGTTTGAAACACATTGGTAAATATGAGTGATTGGGAGTATTAACTTTGGCCAAATCCATAAACATGATCAGATAAGCTTTTGATGGAACAGTTTAGTCATAATTACCTAAGTAACATGTTTTAGTTGTTTGTATATACTAAAAGAGATTAAATTCTTAACGACAAAAGAAATGGTGCCAAACCAACTTTCATACCAGGGTTGAGCAATCATGGGTTACTGATTAGCCATTGGCACAACAACCGTTAGCAACAATGTCCTTCTTCCCTTAAAAGGACTATACAGAGTTTAAAAATGTTAAAATGAAGTATTTTCCTCCCCCTACATGTTCCAACAATGTCCTAATGTGTAGAAAGAGCCCAGACATATTCACCACAACTGCCTCTAAAATCCTGCACTGTCACTCAAAACGGTGTTAATTCGGGTCATGGACGAGCTTAATATAGAAGCTGCAGTTACACGTATGAGCTAAGGTGGCAGTAGTGAGTATAAAATGGGTGACTTGCATCTAGCCCCTTTAAGTCCAAACAACATAAACTAGATTTAGACAAAGACAGCAATGAACTGACTGCAAAGTCTCCAATGTGACAAGTTTGCCCAGTGCACATAACAATTAGATGTACTACTACACCATTGTTACTGTTTGCTAAAAAAAAAGAAGAAGAAACAACTTAAAACTGTGGCCAAAGCATAATGCTAAAGTAAACCTGCTAATGTTACCGACGCCACTGTAGTAAAGTCCTTCCTCATACTGATCTAACAGAAAATTGATGACTCACTCGAAGTAACTTGAGCCTCTTTATAGCGCATTGAGGTACAATCTGAATCACTTTTCATGTTTGTACAATAATCCAAAAGTAATTCTTAGAGTGTGCTTTCACTCTACTTGTCCTGTCCTGTCTGTAACTGTAACTGCTGAAACAAAGCCATATAGAGCAGTAAAATGAGTGTCTTGTGACTCCTCTCTCTTGGCCCTCCTCAATCCAGCAACATTCGACTCTTCTGTCAAAGTGGCACTGAACGACATATCAGTTTGCTATCACGCATTAATAAAGGTAAAAAGCAAATTGATTTGGTGTCACCCACAGTCTGAGATAGTACAGACCCAAATTAGTTCTTCTCTAATGATGGTGTGGCCAACCTCTGATGAATAATAAACTAGCAAATGAAAATGCTACATCTTGGCATGGTTTAGCTAAATTAAAATTACAGAATTTCTTTTCAAACAAACAATGAGAATGAAAGAGTGATTTTGATGATCACTCATTTCTTTTCCTGAATTATGAATCTATTATAACTAATGCAATACTATGAAATAGTGTTAATTGATTGGTCACTTTGTAAGAAACAACAGTGAGATACTCACGCTTCATTTTCTGCCAAGTCATCATACATCATAACTACAATGTTCTCATCCGGGATGCCATTTCTGTGGACAATCTGATAGGCATGGCACGCATCGGCCTAGGAGAGGAAAACAAATAAATGAAAGTATTACAGACAAGAAAATACAATACAATAAAAACAATAGTGTAGGTTTGCACTACCTTGCCATATATCATTTTGTAATTCAATTTAAATAACCTATTACTGGTGTCTTGCTTGACCACACCAGCAGAAATAATAAATAAAATATTTTCATTATTATTTTACTACGTCAATTACCTGATGTCTGTAGTTGTACCAGCCATTGGAGCCTGCTACGATCAACACCCAGTGCTTCCCCCCGTCTGCCTCCTCTTCCTCTGGCGCAGGGAAGGCACTGACCAGCCCCGCACTGACGCCGAGCAGGACGAAGAAGACCGGTCTAAACATCTCCTCTCCCCTTTGGATGCCCTTTGTCAACAGAAAAACGAGTTACTAAAACACCAAGCGTCCTGTGCTCCTGAAGAAACCTGTAGATCGTTATTTGTAGAAGGAAAAAGGCAGCGAGGTCCACAGTACGGAACCCAAACAAGCCACCTGACTGCTATTTAGTCACATGACGATGCTAAATCGGAAGCTAGCCTCAGCGCAACACTCTTTTAAAAGTGTAAATCGCAACGAAGCAGAGCATACCTATTCACAATTTACTTTGCTCTATTGAGGTTTAAATGTAAAGCGTACGTTCTGGATATTTTACCTTTTATAAAATGAAGTATACGCTGAATTTGAGGTAAATGCTACAAGAACATCCTCAACTTGGAACATTTATATCCCACGGGAGCACAGCGGATGGAATGGCGCGTCAGCAGCCAATCAGAAGCCGCGAGAGGCGGCACCTTACTGTAAACAGCCTGTAAGTCACGTGACGTTGTCCATTTATATATATTTTTTAATTATTATTATTATTAGTGGTAGTATTACTATTATTATTAAGTTGACAAGTGGCACGAGGTTTTTTCCATTATACATGATTGGAGATACATTAAAATAGTGAGTAATAAGCAAAGGAAGGGATGGGGACAATAAAGAAAATAAATAAACAAAATAAGCCAACAAAGAGGGTCGAAGCAGTAACATCAAAAAGGACCCATTTTTGCTACCGTTAGGAAAATTAGCAATAGGTTGCATTCAGCATGTGACATCCCATTCCAGAGGTGGAGGGCAGGTCCATTCTGGCAATCATAGCAACAGTCATAAAGCAGGTATCCCGGTTTAATATACTGCTAGTTTCTCTACCATTCCGGGGCCAATGAAACAGAAACTGTCACCAAATTCAAAGCCATTGTCATAGGGCATCAAAATAGCAACAAAACAGCACTGATTTGTATTTATTTATTTTACTAAGAGTTTGTTGTCAGTCAGCTCTATGGTGTTTCCAAAATGACTTTACAGCATACTTGAATTAAACATAGATTGGGCTATGTTGCTAACAATCACAACTTTACCCCATAATTGACTGTAATATAAATAATATAATAATATAAATAAAGATTTTGTTATAGTCTGTTTACTTTATTATTTACTGTTTATGCTTTTTGTCCCCTCAAAGTCCTTGGTAGTCATTGTATATAAGATACCACTAATAACTCTACTAGTTTTTTTCTCACATTTCCTTCCATTTGCATAACTTGAGTGTTTCTAAGAGCTGAATGTAAACAAGTAAATTTCTCTATAGTGGAATCAGTAAAGGCCATCTTATCTATCTCTAGTACTTTTTATAAATGTGGTAGGCGGGTAGTAAATGGCCCAACAACTATATGTTGACAGGTTGCCTGGACTAGTTTTGTTGACCAAGAAAAAGATTGCATCAACAAAACAAAAGAACTCATGATGAACAACCTTCATAAAAGGAGGTCAAGGAAAGTTGCCAGACTGCATTTTCCGCCTTCCTTTACCTGACTGAAGCACTTCAAGTTATAAAAGTAGCACCTGCAAATCACAGGTTTGTTTGAACATTGTCTCTCGTATATGTATGTGCAAACAGTGACTCAGCTTAAACTAAAAAGGTCACAGAGTGCACTTAATTTATTCGTTTGTGCAGGAAAGAGCAATTATTTTTAAAAAGATCATTCAACTCTTCAAGCCTTTTGTTCGGACAATTCAGATGTTACAGAGGGTTAAGAGATACTTTAATTTATTTATTTGGATCGGGACAGTGCATGTAAATGAACACACATGGGACTTGTACACTTAAATAGCCACACTGGATTGCAGTCATGGGCTACTCACTCTGTCCCACTCGCGCCCTAATGGGAAACCAGAGCACCCGGAGGAAAGGTACACAAGGACAGGGAGAACATGCAAACTGCAAACAGAAGACAGACGCCATAGTTGTAAGCAATAAATCAACTTTTATTCCTTATAGAAAAGAATTAAGTTAAATAGTCAAACAGTCCTTCAAAAAATTGTTTTCAACCTATGGTCCGTAATACATTAACCTTTGTCTCAAAATGAAAAAGTTGTAACAAAGTGTAAATACTATGTTCACAGTAATAAATATCCAAAACAAATCTTTTATACATTGACATTATATATATATTGAATATATATATAGATATAGATAAACATACAGTAAAAAGTTATTTTCAAGTTTATCAAACAAAACAACAGAAAACAGATGATTGCATTTTTCATTCCCAAGGCATCGTTAACCATGGCCATTCAGAGTCTATGAAATAAATAAACGTGATATAATTAAAGATTGTAGTGCATCACTGTAAATAAAAAGAAAAATAAACATAGTGCAAGTTTTCTTTGCGCAAAGTAAATCTCAAATAACTCCAAAGGGAATGACAACAATAAAACAAAAAAAAAGGTTGGCCACAGCTCAGTCAAGTCACGGACCTCAGCGTGACCTGTGCTTCGCTGTATCTTGGCAAAAGAAAAAAAAGCTTCAAAAACCAATGCCGGATACAAACACCAGGCTTTTTGGCAACATATTTGTAAGGACGAACAAAACAAGGAAATCTACACATTCTTCAACTCGTTCTTGACAAATAGGTCGTGTTCCAAAATCAAAGACAAATGGAGGGCAGCAGAAAATACTCCAGCTTTTTTGTTAATAAAGAAATGCAAAAACTACATTGTGGTTTCTATTGTGACCTAAACCTCGCTGTGATCATTATTACAAACATCAAACAAACATGACTTAACAAGGCATTAGTATAAAAGTCCTCACCAGTTTATTTGTGCTAAAAAACAAAAACTTTGTGCCAGTTTTATTTCCAATGATAAGGCCAGTGATTATAGAAATATTAGCTGTAGATTGATTTGTTAGCAATAGCTTCTACCACAGTTTTAGGCTGCACTCCATCTGCATCTCACATCAACATAGCCCAGTAGAGTAGTATGAACACAACCTATTTACCAAAGAATAATCAATTAATAAAGATGCATAGAACTTAACCAGTAGCGTCAAATAACTTAGAGCGGTGAACTGTCATGCAGCATTTGGATGCGAAGCAAGGCAGATAGTGTGACCGATGCGCTGAAGGATGCTGGGTAATCAATGGTACTGCCTTTGTTTTTGCACGGTTCCCTGACTCCTGTCCCCCTGACAGCGTTCAGGACCGGGGAGTGGGGAAGGGGTGGGCGGGCATCCCGGTCCGAAAGCTGCAGAAATGTGCTCGTCTCATACCTCGGCACCCAGTTCAATTACCCCAGTCTCTATAATGGGCACTAGCTTATCTTCCACCTGAACCAGCAGGATGGTCTTGTCGATATGGGAGCGATTAGCTGGGTCACGACTACAAGGCACCCACCGGTGAATCACCTGAAAGACACGCAAGATCTCCGTCAAGCAGCAGCCAACAAAGACATAGAGAGAACAATGGTAAGGTTTCACAAAAGCAGTATCCAAAATTATACTTAAAGCAGAAGGCCATAAGTGCTACCGCAGGTGTCGTAGCATGTTGCGGTTTTTTACTCATTAATTGTCCGTAAGAGTAAATACTACGCTGACAGAAAAGACAAAGGGAGAGAAGGATATTGTACATCCAATTACACAATGGAGATCATTTTTTTCACTGAAACTTGGCTGAAAATACTGTTTAAGTGGCGCTAGCCCACAGTTAGCTTTGCCTGCTACCCTGTTAGCTTCTTCTTTGTGATTCCATTAGTGTGTATCGTGTGTATTGCGCCTCTGACCCGGAGGCAGGAAAGTTGCAATTGTGGTTTTCTGGCCAGAGACACCAGGGGGAGATGAAAGCCCTTCCAATCATCCCATTAACACTTGTATTACCCCCAGAGGGACCACGAAAAGGATTTATTAAGGTAAACAAGTTACTTAGTTCTGCTTTAACCCAAATCTCATCACTACCAGAATGCATATTTTAAAATACAATCTGAAATGTGTGAATGGAACAACTTTATAATAGCCGAGGTCAAAATTAAGTCCCTGTAACATGGACATATCATGCATACTTGTAATTTTTTGGCATCGATATTTGATGTTTTAAATATTGAAATAATGTTTGTGTAAAGAAAAAAGAAAGTGAGAAACTGGGCTGTTCAAAATTTTGCATTGGTGGCTTTAGGCCTTCACTTTGTTCAGAACGTGATGGATTATGGGCTTTAAAAATGTAGAGGACAGTTTTGTGTCCTCTGTGATGCAACAAAATTCAGGAAACACAGATTGGAGTAAACTTGATGACTTGAAAGTGTATGAATGAAGTGAAATATTTTTCCACATATGTTTTTAACAAGGAAACAATGTTATAACATGGCTATCCTGGATAAAAAAGTTGATTTTGCATCATGTGTCCTTCAATGGGACAGTACGTACATGTCCCTCCATGCCCTCTAGGGGGCTCCAGTCCCTCCAGCAGGTCCGCCCTGCTCTCAGTCTCATGGTCTCGTCAGGCCACTGCAGCTCCTTACGCTTCGACAAGTTTATATTCTCCAGCACCTGACCCACATCCACAATCTGAAGGAAATAAAAAGCACTGTTAGATGCAAAGAGAACTGGATACTAACTGTTTTAACAAGAGATGGTTCCCCTCTTATATTAGGTTTTCACAACTGGTAACGTGACACTATCATATAACGCTGAGTCACTTTTGGCTTTAATACATTTAAACAGGATATCAAGTGAAAATTTGCAATAGCACAAAACGCATCTCCCTTGTGTCAGGTGTTCATTGTGCACTGTCACTGTCTAAAAAAAAGAGTAAAAATAAATATATGTTTCCTGTCAACCCAATTGCTGTAAATTCTAAATTTAGTTTTGCATCATATCTAATTGTTCCAGGCACCTGTACTCTGTATGAGATGTCGTCCCTGCGCACCGTGGCCACAGTCGGGTTGTGCTGCTGCAGATGGAGGTGATGGTGGTGGTGGCTCAGAGGATCTGTGACCGTGCTGCACAGACTCTCGTTCCCCAGGAGCCCTACCAGAGTGGTCCTTTTACATGGCGGGATGCTGTGGCTGGACAGGGAGGCGGAGGGGCCGGAGGGGTCAGAGGTGGAGCCCAGGCGGAGGTGCAGCGTGGTGGGCAGAGCGCGCAGGGACAGCTGGCTGGTGGAGGAGCGGCGACAGGGCTCCAGGCCGGTGGTGGAGGTACGCAGAGAGGAGTGTCGGCTGCTGCTGTAGCGATACGAGGACGACTGAGAGGCCATAGAGGCTCGGGCCGGAGAGTGACGCACCAGACTGGACTGGACTGACTGGGCACTCTGACTGGTGCCTGGTAAAAGAGAGCAGTTCATTAAAATGCCAATATTAGGATAAGATAAGACTTTATTGATGTCAAAGCAGATTATGTTTATAGCAGCAGTATATAGAAGAGTCAAATATCAAGATAACTACGCCCTTACTGAAAGCAAAATTCAATGTTTCTCTTTACAAGACAGCAATTACTGGGAAACAATTTACCCTCAAGCCACAGAAAACAGAAGACTGCCTGTTCCTCTTTCACTGATCAAAGCACTCTCTTGTCTCTTGCCTTTGCTCCGTAAAACATTGTTTTTTTCCTGCTGTTTTTCCATTAGAATTTACTATATTTTTTATTTTCTAAGTGCTTTTTCCTTCCATTGTTTCACACTCGGTTAGACATAAACATAAACTTTCCAGCTTGTTCAAACTATGCCTGCATCATGCTATGGGACATTATGCCTCAGCCCAGTCTCTTACCCAGAGGATGTGGGGGGTAGCTGAGGGGCAGTGAGGGTCCGGACGTCCCGCTGTGAGACACTGAGCTCTGCTGAGAGTCCCCTGCCGTCCCGTTCCCACACGACAGGCCCCCCGCGTCAGGGTCCTCAATGTTTCCTCCACTGTTGCAGCCCGCACCGCAGCCCTTACGAAGCCTGATGAGAGGATAGGTATAGAATATGTGCACGAAGATTTGTATTTACAGTTAATGGTTTGTTGTATATGTAATTTATTTAGGGTCCTTTTGCTCAGAAAGCAGTTTCAATTGACAAAGGGCTATTTTCTACATGTCAAGAAAAGAAGCCTAAAATATCTATTCACTAACCTGTGCCAAGTGCTGACCACAAAGTTTCTGATGTTGGCGATGCTGATGGGCCCTCCCAGGATGTGCCCGAGCTGCGGGTGTGAGTTGCAGTAGGATGTGGTCAGTGGGGAGACGTAGATGGGATAACCGATCGGCTGGTCACATGACGAGTTAATCATGTTCCTCAAAGCCTGTTTGGCGTTTTGGATGCTTCCTCGTTCTGGGTTTCTGTTTCGCAGAAAGACCAGCTCCTGCTGCTGTCCAGCCCAGAGACCGCGAACGCACTCTTTATTCACCTGCGATCAGAAGGAGGTTTCAGATCGACCAATAAAATAAAACATACAAAATGTCCAAGGACAAAATACATTTAATAATTGCAACTAAGTACAGTGTATTTACCAAGTGTCTGTACATAATAATGAAAATGGTGAAAGCAAGTTTACTTAAATTACCCATTCATATAAACAAATACAAATTCGTAATGTTGATTTGGTTTATCTCACAGATTCATAACTGATAGTCATATTTTAAGAAACTAGTCTGAAAACACAACTTTCTTACACATACTGCACTTGCTTCACTGTCGTCTCCCAGTGCTCACCTTGATGACCCTGAAGCTGAGGTAGCGCCTGTTTAACATGATGATCTTGTACTCGTTGGTCCCTTCGTCCATGACGTGGCGTAGGGCGAGCAGAGACTGGGCATTGGACAGGACAGCGCTCCTCCAGGCGGGATCCCCTTCATGAGCGATCACCAGGTTCTCCTGGTGAGAGGAGATGGCCTCATACAGGATGGCCGGCTCGTCATACTCATCCGGAGAGGTGAAGTGGTCCTAGTAAAAAGAGATTACTTTGTCAATGATTTCAAATATACAAGGCCAAACTGAGCTTTACTGCAAGTAACTTAGTAATTATCACATCAAATCTGGTGGTGTGCATCTCAGTGTTTCAAAGGATATCACTAGCTAGTAATTTGTACTGGTCTTTAAATATAAATAGCAAAAACATCATACACAGGTTTATTTTCATGATGCTTTATTTTAATATCTAAATTGTATGTTTTGCTCGAAACTCAAAATGTTGTCCAAGCACAATCACCTGCACAGTGAATACTGCTGTATCTCTGACTGACCTGGTGCAGTTTGAGGGACATTCGGATTCCAGGCACCACCACCTTCCTGAGCAGCTCCATGTCGGCAAAGATCCACTCGTCTCTGATCGAGGAGATCCGAAAATCTCCTTTGAACAAGGCATGGAGTCCATACAGGAAGGACTCCAGATTACTGCAAAGAATAAAGAAGAAAATTTAAGGTTTCCTTATTTCATCTTTCAACTAAAAGCTTTTATAAAGCCTTGACATTCAATTATAATACAGAGCAAATAAACCAAAAGATCATCATCACTGAAGAGGGTTATTCGGGGCTAAATGTGTCATTTCAGTAGAGAATATAAATTATGGTAACTGACCTGGACATATGATGAGCCGCGGTCCCCAGAGCTCTTCGTCCCAGGACACACAGACCAAAGCACAGCAGAACCAGTGCAGAGTCTTTCTCACTCTCCAGAGGCTGCAG
The DNA here is from genome assembly GCF_951799975.1 of Gobius niger. Lineage (NCBI taxonomy): Eukaryota > Metazoa > Chordata > Actinopteri > Gobiiformes > Gobiidae > Gobius > Gobius niger. The sequence goes on from NC_136867.1 coordinate 16,914,765, forward strand.
CAAAAACAGGAATGTAACAACTTAAATGAATTTTTAAACATGGGTTGGTGCTGGTTCAGTCTTGTCTTTTTGTGTGTTTTCCTGTCTTGTATGCATAGTTTAGTCCTTAGTAAAGTAACTATCATAAAGCATGCATAGAGATTAGATCGATGATCTTTTAGTGCTTTAAATCGACAGCTCTATTTGCCAATCATGTTGCGGAGCTGCACTGCAGGAACTGACTAGTTGTTGACAAAGTGAAAGCCTGGCCCTGATATCGGCTCTGCTAGTACGAGATTTAGGCAAACTGTAGCTTAACACAAGTTTTTCATAGAGAACTCGCACATTACCTTGTTGTCGAGTTCAGAGCCATAAATCTATGGTTATTAAGGTGTGCAGCAGTGTGCAATTATTTTCTAAACGTTGGGCTGTTTTGGAGCAGTGCTCGATGTGGCGATGTAAAATTAGGTATAGGGCCTTTAAATTTGCTGTTATGTCGATTTGCAATTAATCTTACAGCACTATTTCACACGATACGGTTCTACATAACAAAGACTACAGGGAAAAATACATTAAAATCAATAAAGTAACTTAGCCAATCCAGCATTACCTTAGTCCTGCGTGAGTTGCAGTACTGGATCCAGCCCAGGTAGATGCTGCAGAAACTGTCCCGGGAGATCCCAGCAAGTCTGTGGTCGTAATCCTCGTCAATGTTGGGGTTAAAGGTCGGGTCCAGGTCCACGTAGTTCCTCTCAGTGCAGCCTCTCAGACCGTCCCTCATGGTCTCATTGGCCAACCACTCCTCCAGTTTGGGGGACTCCACCACGTAGTAGATAATACCCTAAATGTGAAGAAAGAGTAGTTAGATTTAGAAGGCAATGAGACATTTCCTGATGCCACACAGCCCTACACTTCACCGACCTTGACATAGTACGTGGTGAGTATCCTCCTCAGATCGAACACCTGCAGCATCGAGGCGGCGCTGTTGTCAGTTATGCTGTAGCCCTCCAGGACGTATTTAGTGACCAGGACCTCCCAGGCTAACCAGCGCTGTCCGAAAGCAGCGTTGAAGGACAGCAGGTGAGGCATGTGTCCCGGCTCGCAGCAGCAGCACCCCTCGTCCTCCTCCACGCCCTCAGTGATCGCCTCTACCTCCCTCTGCTGACAGTATGTGCCTGTGGAGGGGATAAACTTCCTCATTTTGCATCAAATAGAAGGATAAACACTCACTCCATATGGGGAAGAAGACATTCAATAGATTTTGCACATCTTTTGTGAATAGACCATCCCTTACCTCTGAACTCCAGCCCTCTGAGTTGAAAGGTCACCAGCCCGTTACCGATCTCGATGAGGTGGACCAGGGCGTTGAGATAGTCCGAGGCCAGGATGAAGCAGTCCCCGGTGCTGAAGTTCCCCCAGCGTCCGAGCAGCAGGTCGCCACACAGACTGTGCTGCAGCGACCGCGTCAGGTGCTCGTAGAAGATAGAGTTCAGGTTGTTGTCATCAGAACCTGCAAACAATAACAAAGATTAACCTATAGTTAAGTCTTGTAACATTAGGAACTGCATGGTGTCCTTAAATGTTCCTATGATCTTACCTGGATTCCTGTCCAGCTGATGTGCAAGTCTGGTATTGGAGTGATCCACTCTTTTAGTGCTGCACACACAGAGATGTTTAGGTACATACAACTATGACACAAGGGATTTCAAAACTCAAAATAACGTTTCCACTCACTTGTAGTCCCTCTCCCAGAATTTGACCGGACGCACGTAGGAGGTGATGAAGATGGCGCTGCCCAGGAAAGGGTTGAGGGGAGTGGAGAATATGGCGGACACAGCGGCCTGAACAAACAGCATGGCAGAGTCTGGAGTGACCGCGGTCAAGGAATTTAAAGGATAAAGCTCTTTGTGAAATCTACTGGAATAATATCTAGCGGGTTCGTAGGAATTTCAAATGCAAAGTTATGTAAAAGAAATCACAAACTTCAAAGTAAATCAGGGAAATAAATCAATAAAAAGGCAGTCGAACCCGTTTGCGTCATTTGCAGGTAAATCAGCCCCCGTCTAAAAGTAGAAGCTCATTATCACATTTGCAAGGAAGAAGGTTTACAGTCTGTCTGTGTCTCACTCACATACAGCAGTGTCAAATCAAGACTAAAATAACCTGATACATTACACCTTGAAATAACGGATTTAAAAGATCAATGAAATAACTTCTGAAATGGTGGAGTTAAAAATGTCAATGCAAAATAAAATATTGATATGGCAAATAAATACTTACTTAACATATTGGTCTGTCTCGCATTAATTACTAAAATATTTGTAAAGGATACAGTACAATAAATATACTATTTAGTTTATAATTTTTGCATGATTTACTTTAGGGTTTAACCTCTTAACCCCCGCCTGAACTGAGCACATTTTCTCCAGTTTGGCTTTACCCAAATTGAAAATGTTATGGAAAAAAGCGTCAAAACAGCAACAACAAAAAAACAAAAGGGAGGATGAAAATGCAAGAAAAGAGCAACAAAAAAGTAAAAAAATTACCAAAACGCAACATAAAAAGTGATGAATTTGTGGCAAAAATGTGACGATAACACGAGGAAAAAGATCAGTTTAGATGAGTTTTGTAAGTCAAATGAGGCGCAACACTGGCCTTATAAGATGTAACCTTATAAATTTGGGTAAAGCTGAACTAGAGAAAATGTGCTCAGTAAGGGCAGGGGTTAAGAGGTTCAATCTTTCGCTCTATACCATTATAAACTATGCAAGACTATGAATAACGGAATAAGCGGGCGCTGAAAGGATACGAGGCACAGCGAAGGGTTGGGCAAAGGCGTGAAAGGCCGAGCCCCATGTGATCTGCCACGGCGCGATGTAGGTGTAGACAAAGTGCAGCTTGTAAAACAGCTCCCACATCTGTAACAAGCAAACAACACAAAGACAGTCAAGATTCAACATTTTTAGTTTTTTCTTTTTTTAGTACCTTTTCGTATCCTAGCAACAAGCTAACAATAATAATTCTGTCATAAATGTTCTGCTCATGTCCCCTTACCTTACTGAACACGATAGACATGACGAAGAGGTCGAGCAGCAGCGTTTCAGACAGGTGTTTGTAGTCAAAGGTGAAGAAGAGGACGGTGAAGAGGATGGTGATGTACTGATACGTAGGGCTGCTGTAGCACGAGCGCAGCAGTTTCAGGCCCGCCACAGTGATCATGAGAGCGCCCACCCTAAAACAACAAGTAGTATGGGTGAAGGAGGATTTTTGACAGTACCCTCTAGGCCAGTGGTTCATCAAATAACAGATTTTCACTATTATTGAGTCTATCCCTTACTCTGTGTCCAGTCTCTTTGGGCTGGCGAGTTCCCTGGCGCTCCCGCTCAGCTCGTTGAGGATGACCAGGGGATAAAGTACATTCTTCTCCACAAACAGCAGCCACACGTGAAGCTTCTCGAACCACATGACATGGGCCGCATCTGTGGGGAGACGCAACATCCAAGTGTGAATATTTCATAGCGTATCCGTCGTACCTATGAATAGTCTATTGCCTACAGCAGACTCTTGTCAAAGCCATGACAGTTTGAAGACACAAGAAACATGAGCAAATTCTAAAAGACGATACAAACACAGTAAATTATTTGATGCTTTTGTTACTATAGCGGATCATTATAGACTGGTGATTCTAAAATTATAGGTATATTTAGGAGTTTAACACTAGTTACCATATTTTCCGGACTATAAGTTGCACTTATTTTCATAGTTTGGCTGGGGGCGTGACTTATACTCAGGTGCGACTTATATATCAAAATATATAATTTCACTTGTTTGTTATTTTCACACTGACAGCAGCTAGAGGGCGCTTTAGGCTTGTGTACCAGTATTCTGTACCACTGAAGATTTAAAAAATGGTAATCAAGCCGCAGAAAGAAAGTTTGGAGTGAGCGAGAAATTTGAGGGACTGGCGAAAAGTGGAGGTTACTCTTACTGCTTGTAAGCGACTTATAGACCGGAAAATACGGTAGTAGTCCGATTAATTTGTTGCACTTACCCCTGACTTCGAACTGGTAGTACTCCTTAGTTTTGAGTAAAGGGTGAGAGAAGCAGTACCAGGGCAGCTGCTTACGAACTTGAGGCAGAAGATAATGAGTGAGGAGCCCTACTGCCCCCAACAGGCCGTACAAGACATAACTCAGGAACGGCTGAACAGAGAAACAGAATAACATTATCACTACATTGACATTTAATACATTAATGTCAACTTTTTAAAGTATACATTTTCTTATCATAGGAGCATACCAAACCCCTATTGCCTGTCATCATCTACAGAGGTTACGCACTATCATTCTTTACAGATCCTGTGACATCATCCGCATATCCTCTAATATAATATGCACCAGACAAAAATACTAAAATCACTTCTTTACCTGTAGTGCAATGAAGACAGTGCTGACGTGAATGGCGAAGTAAAGGACAGCGATAACCACACACACAATCAGGTCTGACTGGAGTCGCTCATTCTGTAAGAGAGGATATATAATTTACAAACATTATTACAAAATGTAATTGAAAACAGGAATACTACACACATACTAAATACAAATACAAAAAGAACATGCAACAAAAAAGCAAAAAAGATTATGCTGAAGAGGTGTTTAAAGTCTGAGGGTAACTCACCACTGATGCCCTGAGTTTGTCTGGTAAAGGGTCATGCACTTCTGACAAAGGGTCTTCGGGGTTTTTGTCTTTCAAATTGGGTAACATCTTGGACTGGATCAATGAACTGAAAAACAAATGAGCAGAACAACGTCATGATAAATGAACAAGGGATAAATATAAAAAATCTGAAGGTCTTTATGACTTTTCATGTCTTCCGTGATAGATAAAGTTCAGTAGATTCAGTCACAAGTGCAAAAGTCCATGCATGGAGCTAATAATAAACTGTGTGGGTCACATCCCAGTCTCTGGATATATTAATTAATGTGACTCACATGAGGACAGAGGGGTCACTGCTCTGGCGGCTCAAGTGGTACGACACTGCCACCAAGAGGCCGCAGAAAACGGAAAACAACACAGGGATGTGGTGAGGCTCCCAGGTTTCCTTAGAAATTAAGAATTGTTGTTGTTAGCATAAAAGGCATAGAATTTGTTCTCAGACAACTGAAAATCAACAGTAATATAATGAAACAACAGTGTGTGTTCCTTAGCCAATAAATGATATATATTTCTAAAACAAACAGTGGCGGGCATGTACATTACAGGTTGATGTTATTTTTTCACCCATCTATCCACTCCCTTTTTAAGAAGTCTCCTCACTCTTTGCTCTCACCTTGAGGGCTCCGTAGCAGAAGCCATAAAGCAGCGCGACTGTGACGACGCTGCGGAGGATGCTGTACAGCGCAGACAGGAGGCTAGTGGACGCTGCAAAGACACAAAGTCAGCGATCACATCAATCAAGAGGACACGCTCTGAGGAGGCACAATGCAAATCAGCACATCGGGATCTTATAGGGCCGAATATTCCATTATTTACAATGTAGGAAGGGTCATATGGAACATGTGCATTAAGGCAGATCAATTTGGAAAAACATCTAGTTGAGTGTGACATTTTAAACACCATTTAGAGAGAATCACATGCATTGTTCTCTCTGAAGACATAATGCTGCCAAAATAATAACCAGGTCAATGTTATGCAGGTTTTAGTTCTAGTTTAGCCTTGGTTTAACCTCTTTAACCAAGCACATTTTCTCCAGATTGCCTTCACTGGAGAAAGTGTGCTCGGTTCAGGCGGTGGTTTTTAGAGGTTAGTCGCGCTTTAGCTGTGTCTGCCCAGGCCACAGTGAGGAACAGTTGCGTGACTCACCGTTGCCCCCGAACACGTGGATGTCCAGCTGCTCAAACAAATACATGACGAAAGTGTTGACTTGTGGCAACAGCCCCACAAAGAAAATGAAAGGAAAAAGCAGAGTGAACACTGTGGAAACAAAAAAAGACACATTTATTATGCATGTCATTTATTTCCAGTTGAATGTATTTGCGCAGTATATGCATTTGTATGTATTTACAGAGCATGCAAACTAAGCTTACAGGTCAAAAAAGAAGAATGCACAAACTTTATACATTTTTTGGGGTTGCTTTAAAAATGTCTCTTTATTAGTATTTTTTATTTCTCTTGTAAATTACCCCCCAAAAAGAATTGATTCATAATGGGAATAAAAATGTGTACTGACCTAGTGGCTGCCAGAGCAAGCCTGAAGGCCAGAGGGGGAGGGGGAGTGGGTATATGTATACGTACCAATGACAAGATCCCGGGCCGATGCCAGGATGAGGGAGCTGGTGAGAGCCACTCCGTACAGAGTGAAGCGCGATGAGGTGGTTCTTGTGCTGCCGTAATCCAGCAGCCAAATGAGGCCACAGCAGAGGCAGAAGTATACCGGCCGGCTGTATGCAATGATACGGTTATGGCCCTGAAGGGAAGAGCGAGGAGAGACTAGTGAGAGGAGCATCTAGAACGCAAATAACATCACCATAAACTCTTATTGATACACATAAATTCAGTACAGTAAATTAATAGAGTCATAAAAGAGGTCTGAGGGGCAGGATGTGAGGCTACATAAGTTCATGTACTTTGAAAATATCACAATGCTACATTATTTCAACATGTAATTTACAACATGATTGTAACTAGTGTATTTGCTTCAACCTCTTCAACCCCCCACATGAACCGAGCACATTTTCTCAAGTTTGGCTTTAACCAAATCTAAAAGCTTCTTGAAAACAAAAAAGCAAACGAAAGAAAACGCAACAAAAATGTGACAAAAAAAGCGATGACAAGAGCGACAAAAACGTGATGGAAAAGCAACAATAACACAGTGGTGGTAGAGGTATTCAATATTCTTACTTTAAAGCAAAAGTGCAGATACAGGACCAAAAATGTACTAAAGTAAAAGTAAAAGTATCTGATGACATTTTGACTTACATTGTAAAATGTAAAATAATAAATAAAAGTATAAGAGTTTAATGTGCAGCGTTTTTCAAATCATTTGAATCAAACCAGGTATAAACGAGTAAACCATCTAAAAAAGGCTAAAGGAGTAAACCACTAAATCAAGTCTAAACTGGAACTAAACCAGTTCATCGTAAAGAGGTCACTTTGAAAATAAAATACTTCTACTTTTAACCCAATTTAAAATGTAGTGGACTAGAAAGTACAGATACAGGCTCTAAAATATAGTGAGGTAAAAGTAAAAAGTGTACTCAAGTAAAGTAAAAGTATCAGTAGTATAATTTGTACTTTTTACTTGTACTTTTTACTTTGTTACTTTCCACCACCGCAATAACAAAATAGAAAAGCGATAAAAAACACGACAAAAAACAACAACAAAGCCGCTACAAAAGAGTGCCAGAAACCACAACAAAAAAAACATGACAATAACGTGACAAAAACGTTACAATCAGTTTTCTTTCAAATGAGGCATTACACTGTTGCTCTCCAGTCAAAAGGTTTTTAGATTTGGATAAAGCCGAACTGGAGAAAATGCGCTCGGTTAAGGCAGGGGGTAAGAGGTTAAAGAAAGCATTATATTCTCAGCTGATATGGAGGTTGACAATGTGCAGACCAAACAAGGAGCGTGGGTATTTTGCATTGTTCAAAATGTGAAGGCCTTGCAATTAGACGAATAGACGCTTTTACTCAGGAAAATGCTCAGTGTCCTCTCAAGTAGATTGTTTGTGTTGTAAAGTTCTCAACAGGCCCAGCTCTAGCCCAATGAATCTGGGTGGGCGGGCTGAAAATGTGGGTGGGCTCATGTATCAGCGTTAGATCATTTATTGGTTTGTTTGGGTGTGCAAGAAACAAATTTGGATGAGCTAAGCCGACCTTTGTCTAGAGCTATAGCCAGCCCCTGCGACTCAATCTCGTTTACTCTGCGCTGACCTGCTTTCCTCACCGACTGTGAGGGCTAACGGTTCACGCGCCATCACACTAAACAGGCATGATTTACTGTTATTCGTGCCACTGATGTTGCAACAGAGTAGGCGCTCGGGAGGTAAAATGAGGTAAAGAAAGCGAAATACAGGACGGGGATATAGTGACAAAGACCAGAGGGAGCAGGCTGTGGTCTTGACTGTGGCCTGGCTATTTAAAGCTCGTGCCTGCAGCCGAGTGGAGCAGCATTAATAAAAGACGCCGTTTCAGAGCAAGGCTACTGACGCACGGGAGGCAGGACAACAGGGCACGCAGCGGAGAGAAAAGGAGGCAACATTTTCTCAAAAGGCTGAAATACTGGACAAAGGAAACTGAAAAGATGTATTGTCTAGCCATTGTGCACGTTTATTATGTGGATACTGAAAGCATCAAAGAGTGAGTAAAGGCCATAAATACTCACATGACGAGGTGAAGAGGAGTCTGGTTGAACGCTCTGTGGAAATAAAGATGATTAGTTGGTTCTTGTGTAATTTTAACATGACAACAAATATTTAATGGCCCAAATATACAGTAGATCTTGAAATGATTTTGGGCAGTTTATCTACACATTTCCAGCTTTCTTTGATTAAAAACAGGAAAGATCAGGCAAACACAGCTATAATTTGCAGCCAGATTCTCCATTTTATATGTTTAAATCTGATACGGTGTAATGAAGACTGAATATTGAGCCAAACCTCCCCATTCTATTTCTCATCTTTGCCCTTTAAGGGAAATGAGAAAATGTTCACATGCACAAACCTTCTCGACATACATATTCACGCTACCTTCAGTAGTGAGTATTGGCAGCTTGCAATGACGAGGCAGAACTGAAAGACCCAGATGTCGGTGAAGAAGCCATTGACGAGCAGCACTGAGCCCAGGAAGGCCACGAGGACGGCCAGCACCACGGCCAAGACGTTTTCTAAAACCTCCCTGTTCCTGTAACACAAGACACGGCTAATGTCAACATTGAGTCCAATGCAAAAGAGAGTAAAAGAATGTCTCTGCCTCATTTCATGAACCATGACCATAGAGGTTTAGTTTTAGGTCACCATCATTATAGTTTCCACCATTTTAATCCATTATACGCAGAAATGTGAATTAGAAGACTTGTTGTATATCACTTGTTAGAAGCATTGTTGTATATCACTATTCATATTATTATTATATGTTATATTTTATCTTCTGTTCTGATTATTTATATTTTTGACCCCTTGATTTTTTTAGTTTTTATTCATTGTACTTAAATACAGTTACTTTATTGTATCAAATCATGGCAAATTAGCTTTTTCCAGTTTAAACAGTTTAAAGTAGAACCAATTTCATTTTGCAATCTTTTTGTATCACTTAGTTGTGTTGTTTTTATTTTATGATGTGTGTACTGCACTCTGGTCAACCATGTTGTTTGTAAAGTGCATTATAAATAAACTAAGTAACTCATGCCCTTAGAGGCCTTAAGCGCCACTGCAGGTGTCGTAGCATGTTACGGTTTTTTACTCATTGTCTGTGAGAGTAAATACTACACTTACAGAAAAGACAAAGACAGAGAGGGATATTGTACATCCAATTGCACAATGGAGATAAAAAAATTTCACTCAAACTTGGCTGTAAATACGGTTCAATTGGCGCTACCCGCAGTTAGCTTTGCCTGTTAGCCTATTAGCTTCTTCTTTCTGATTCCATTAGTGTATATTGCGTCTCCGACCCGACCCGGTGCAGGGAAATCTGCAAGTGTGTTTTTTTGGCAAGAGACACCAGGGGGAGACACTTGTATTACCCCCAGAGGGACAACAAAAAGGATGTATTAAGGTAAACAAGTTACTTAGTACTGCTTTAATCCTTACAAAATGATCGATGTGGTGGCACTAAAAGCAGTGATTCAAAAGCACTTTTTAAACACTGATTTTAAAAAGGCGTAACAAAGCTTATACCTATCAAACAGAGCAAGCAGAGTGAGGCGGTCGAAGTCCAGGCCGACCCAGAGGTAAGGCAGGAGCCACAGTCTGTAGTACTGCCTTTGTTTCCCCGCAGCAGCAGCAGCCGAGCCGCTGGAAGAGTCTTGTCCCAGCGGCGCGTCCTGCAGCTCTGGGCTCATGTCCTGCTGCTCCAAAAGCTCCGGGTCCATGGTCAACAGTCGGTTCAGACGGATCTGTCGGAAAAACATTATAGATGCATCTATTATACGTTCTAACCAATTACAGACGACTCCTACAAAGCTGAAGGAATGAATACTCTACTAAACCTCTTTTAGGGTGGAAGCAGAAAACCCCCACAAAAAAACATACAAGCTCCAACCCAGGACATTTATAGAGTGAGTAGTTCATGAAACCACTCTGATAATAATGTCAAAGGAAGGATTACCACAATTATGAAAAAAAAGGGGAAAAAAGTCTATTGTTAATACTGTGTCAAGATAAGGACCAGTCCACCCACTCCGTACCATCTGGAAGCTTAAGTGCACAAATGCTATCAAGGTTTTAGTAAAATGATCATCTAACAATAAAACAACAAAATAGACGTTTTTCGGCACCAGATTGGAGAAGTCAGAACAACTTGGTGTCCAGGAAACACCAGTGGACAAGCAGATGGTGCGGGATGAAGAAGGAAGCCATTTCATCAACAGACGAGTTACATAAAATTACACTGATTTAGACATTACTTTTGTTAATAAATAATTCATTTTCAACATTGAACTGTTCATTTAAAGACAATGTATGTTTATGTAGATATCAATGTTCGACTCACCAGGTCATGAGGATAAAAGCGAACTGAGGTAGAACTGGAGAGGTGGGAGTCTGTGTCCCTGCAAGACGTGAAAGAGGTCACATGTAAATATTCCACTCTGATCAGTATTAGGAAAAAGGCAAGATAAAGACAATGATATTGTGGTATTGTCATGTCCTTAATGTTTTTGAACTGCAAAAACAGAATGAAAAACAAGTATAACGGTAATTTTATGCCTGGCCTTTTGGTGGTAAAAAAAAAAGATGTTTCTGATTTGTCAAACCATTTATTTGGAAAACCTATTCGTTAAGCTGAGGATTAGAAAGCTCATTTGGTATCTCTGGCATCAGGGTTTAGGACAGTGTATTTGATCTTGTAATGTAGCAAGCAAGGAGTGAGTAGAGATACAAATCTCACAATGCGAGACACGAGATAAGGTTTTGACACACATTTGCAATAATAAATAACATACATTGTTATTTGCGATTGAGATTGATGCTCCTGTATAATTGAAGAATAGAAGACCAATCCACTCCACTTGTTGGACGAGATCTTGGCTCATCTCTAGTAGCAACATATAACCTGGAACTTTCCGGAGTGTGGCTTAAAGTTTAAACCATTAATGGTTTTCAATGACTTACCATACATTATTTGATGCTCGTCTAGTTGCAGGTTCAAAGTTGACCAAAGACATGTCACACCCACCGGCTTCATACAATGAAGGAGTGATTTTTCCTATAAACAGAAAAAGAACAAAAAAACAAGGGAATTTAGCAGACATTTTGACAGTCACTGTCTTAAGACAGAGATTTGGTCCAAGGGTGTCTAAAAATGTGTTTATTATTCCAATAGCATTACATAAACGCTCACAAAAAGGTTATAAGCAAATTTGGCATTTTCACAGAGCCATTTATCCTGCAATGCATTCATTTATAAGAAGATCAGAGATACACATTTGCATAAAGTAAGGATATCTTCTGCTGCACAAGACTTCAACAACAGTATGTTTACAATAGGCCTGCACAAGTGCAATCACATTGAAATCACGTGTTAAAAAAATTGTTGTAATTTGCAAATCATCCCGAAGGCGGAAATGATCTAGGTGATATACTGTGCACTGAAAACACCCAAATTATCTGCCTCCAATTGAGATGTATTATGTTTAAAATCCAGCTAAATCTGCCATGGATCATCCATACACAAACCTAGAAGGCAAAACACAAAAACACCAGCATTAAACATCATAACAAAGGTACACTCAGCTCAAGGCATTAATGAGACTAAGGAGTGAACTCGACAGAAAAACAAGCGACAGAAGCCAAAAAACAGGCAATTATGTTTGAACTCCACAGACTGTGGCTTTCGAATGACTCAAAGAGTGAAAATGCCATTCGCCTTTGCACCTGGATCACAGTCACTGATGAGAGAAACAGCAAAAAGTAATAAATGTCTCCATGGTAACGCCGTCCCTGTTTCAATCTAATGAAGCCGTGATTGCTCTCTGGACGTTTTCGGGGCGTCTTGTTTTTAATACTGAGGTTATTATTGCGTGTTGGGAAAATGACGGGAAAGTTAAGCAGGGTTTGTGTAGTTTGAGAAGGATAAATATCCAAGAGCAAACATAAAATAAATACCACCAAAAATACTGCATAAACATCGCATAAAAACCACCAAATGCCATTGAGACTATTTGTCATTCCAAAATATCTTGTTGAGAAGAAAGTAAATTAGACGTGTTATGGGTATAAATATTTGACCATCAAGTGCAGCAACTTTAAGCTAGTGTAAGTTTAAACTTTAAATCTCTTTTCTCATTTTGCAATCTTACAGACTATCACTTTAAAGGCATGCTTAAAGTGGACATATAATCCAAAATTGACTTTATTTGAGCTTTAAAGCAGAACTAACTCATGCCCCTAGAGGCCATAAGTGCCACTGCAGGTGTCGTAGCATGTTACGGCGTTTTTACTCATTAATTGTCCGTGAGAGTAAATACTACGCTGACAGAAAAGACAAAAGGGAGAGAGAGACATTATACATTGTGCCAGAACCCAATTACACAATGGGGATCATTTTTGTCACTCACACTTGTACTGTAAACACTGCTAAAGTGGCGCTAGCCCACAGCTAGCTTTGCCCGTTAGCCTGTTAGCTTCTTCTTCATGATTCCATTAATGTGTATTGCGCCTCCGGGTCATAGCAGGGAAAGTTGCAAGGGGGAGATGAAAGACCCCCCCAATCATCCCATTAACACTTGTATTACAGAGGGACAGCGAAAAGATAAGATAAAATAGCCTTCGTTGATCTCACAATGGAGACTCAGGGTGAGAAAATGTGATAAATTACGGTAAACAAGTTACTTAGTACTGCTCTAAGTCATGTTATAATGTTCCTTCGTCAAAAACAGACCTGGAGTAGTATTTTACTACATTCAAGCAGTTTCGACTAATCCTTGGGCAAAGCTGTTAAATGTATCTGTTTCTCCTTCTACGGTGTCAGCACTCCGTTCTGTACTTCCCAGATACAACTGTGTCAGTCAGTTCTGAGTCGTTCTGGGCTGTAAGCGTGTTTATCACACCACGCTGAAGTTGCTAACCACGCCGTGAATTCAAACTGAATGTTTTTAGTTAGTTATTCCCACATTGCTACCATTTCATTCTTACAGAGACATAGTTTCAAATTATAAAACGTAAAATATCAATGGTGAGGGATAATGTTTTTAAGTCTACTATTAAGCCCGCATGATTCTCTTCTTACGTACATACAAAACAAAAATCTGGTGTCAAAAAGCCATGATTTAAACTATTAAAAACAGCGTGTTGGGTGTTAAAAAAGAATTAATCCAAAAAATGTGTATGTAAAGTGTGTATTGAGAAGAGACACGGGTGTAAAACTGGTGTAGAAGACAGAGGGTGATTTTGTTCAAGTTTAGAGAAAAGTCCAATCTGCTCAGAACAATGAGCATCACGATCCATCATATGGCACCCAGCTACACAGCTTCTCAGAGATGCTCTTTTCCAAAGCTTGCGGTGGGGGTAGTAATTCATTTACAAATGTCTAGATGAAGGAGCACCAGCGGGCTAATCATTGATAACCACTCATACATTATGTTTTATGAGAAAGCCCCCACGGCTGAGGCTCTTTGCGCTGTCAGTCAGGACAAGTATCGGCTACAGACACAATATCACAGGGAGAAATGGAGCGTGGTTAAGTGGCTTGGCGGCAAACAAAAATCACCAACCATAAATAATACTATGCAATACTATCCAGCATCTCTGCAGCTCTGTCCCGGGGGAAGAATAAAGTAGGAGACAAAATGCCATGTTTTGAATGTGTGCTGTGTAGAAAACTCCAAAAGAGCAAAGCACGCAAAGTACACAATAAAAACTAGTATGGAATTGTGATCCAACATTTTTGTTGAAAGCAGGCAACAACATCCATAGAGTAACTTTAGCCAAAACAATATTGAAAAGTAAAGAAAAGAGCCATGGTAAATACTGGAAACTACATGTAACAAACTATAGAGTCAAAAATATTTTCATGAGGACGCCAGCTCCTTTGGTTTAGTATTACGCTGAATCAAAATTTGATGCAGTACAACAACACCGGCAACAATGGGCTTTAGGCGGGATCCAAGTGGACGAATGCCAGCGATTTAATCTCAAATGCATTTGATAACAACTATAGGTCTAAGGGAAATCACCAATTTTCACCCCATAGTGGGATGAAGACAGAGTTTTCTAAGAGCATTAATAACACAGCAAGAACACGCAGACCCATGTTTTTGATTTAAGTCAGGCAATTAGGTTGAGACCAAAGAAGTCCATAATCCAAGGAGTAAAAATGAAGCAGGTTTGCAGATAGAGCCAGAGTAAATGCAGCTGCCTATTCAGAACTCAAATCAATGCATGGCCGAGTAGCAAATGCCAATGTGAAGGTTTAAATCGGAGTACCAAAGTCGTCCTGCAGGCTGGTGGCACCCACGGTGGAGGCCTTGTCCTGGGACCCTTCCAGCTGCGTGCTCCCGTTCCTGGCCAGCAGGGAGGTGCTCGCGCTCAGCACGGTCACCTGAGAGCAGGTCCTGGAGGGCTGGCTCTTGGCCTGAGAGGAGGGGGGCTGGGCCTGAAGGCTCAGAGCCTCCTGCAGACTGTGGGGAGGGGAGAAGAGTGAGAGAAATCCCGGGGAGGGGGTATACAGGGGCACAGGTACAAGGCGGGAAAGATGGGAAAGATAATGGCATGGTATGGAGCATTGACACAAGGAAAGTGATGATATGGAACTAAGCTGATAGAAAAGTGCCATTTCAGACATCGATTTAACACTTTATAATTTATGCAGATTCACACCTCACTTGTTTAGATCCAGCGATTATTGCTGTTAAAGAATATGAACCTGTCCAATGCATTAGTCTGTCTCGCAGGTAATTACAGCCGCTTGTGCATAATGGGCTATGGCACACTTACTATATATCAGTAACAAAATGTGTTCTTCCCTTTGGGATAAGGACATAATGATGCTTATGATAACACATTGCACTGATGCTTTTTTAAAGAGTCAGAAAGAGAATGAAACAAATGCCAAATTAGTAATCAATATTAGTAATCCATAAAATGGTTCTCATGTAAGTTGCAGCTTTAAGTGAGATCAGAAAATAATTTTGGGAATAGTATTTTCCACAAAGCATACGCGGCGCCACGGGTAGGCCTGGCTGGGCCTGGGTAGGCCTGGGTGGGCCTTTTATCACTTTTATCCGTGGCCCACCCGACGTTCCGCATCATTCAGTGTTCACGGCCTCTCCCAGGACAGAGACAGCTGCGCGGGCTGAGCCTCTGTCTGCAGAACCTATCGCACACATCTGTCTCTGTGCAGAGTGTTGCATCCTGCTCCAAAAACTATGTCCTTTCCTCAGGAATGGAGAGACTTCACGCACGACACCTGTGCGTGAAAGCCCTGATCGCTGGCCGCGATGGCACATGTTTCTTTTACTCCTGCTCCTCCTCGTTCTCATTGAATGCAGGCCGTAATTTTGTCAACTGCACTAATAAAACTCTGGGAGATCAGGGAGAGGAGTGAGGACGCAACAAACCCCCAGCCCCCCAATACCGCAACAGTTTTCTTCCTGCCCACCCACAAAGTAGATCCTGGCGCTGCTACTGCCTCAAAGTAAGCAAAACTGTAAAATGTACATTATAAGTTTATGAAATATTTGCCAACTCACTAAACACAACACACCTCCAGTAATTAAAGGCACTAAACCCGTTTCATTTCTAGTAATGGAATGGAATTTGTTTTGTCCTCCTTTAGTATATTGTAAAGTCAGACATTTGTGGATAAAACACTATGGGCCAGATCTTGTGGCGGCGCACGGGGCGGCGCAGGCTCTTGGCGAATTATTTTCCGAGTGGCAGAGCTATATGTGCCATTCGCCTCCGCCACCTGTGAGGGGGCGTCGCAAGAGGAGGTGACTGCACTGATGGAAACACGGCTGACGTTCACTTCCTCGTTTACATTGCGCTGTCTTGCGTTCTTTCTTAAGCCTTAGGCTCTCACAGGTCAAACTAAAAACTTTATTTACCCCATCGTGAGCTAAACAATGTTCACGTCTCGAGAGAAAAAGAGCTACAGCGTCCGCTGTGGCGCGGATCTGCCCGCGCTTGGCGTGAACGCGAAGCAAAACAAAAGCACATGTTCACCCCCCACTCCCACACAACCACTCTCCTGGACGCGGAGTCGATCTGGTTGGAGGAAAATGTGTGTGTCTCAACCCACTTAAATGCGCTAAGTCTGGAGTAGCAATATCACAAAGTGCGCTCCTACTGAGCGCAAAATGTCACGCTATCGTCTCCGTTTTGACGCACATGATCGGGCCCTATGAATCTAATGAAACATGAAACATTTGTATCAATTTCATGAACTTGCAGGCTAGTTTTCTAGCATTTCTGTGACAGTGATCCTGAAAAGTGACCCTGCCAGTTGTGAACCGTGACTATAAACTCATTCCTGTGAAGAACTGGGATGCCACAAAATATGTTAGGAAAGTTAGGAATGAGTTCAGATCACAACAACCAACCAACATTGAAATTTAGTGGCTTCCGCTTTAATGGTTTGTAAGTTAAAAAAGGTATATTATGAAGTGAACCAGGAGGATAAGGGATGAGGGAGCAGTGCTGTGTTTTGGAGGATATCGACAGCTGGGAGGCTGAGGCTGCAGACTTGTTTTTCTTGGGCTCAGCGTTTGTTGGTTATGACCTTGATCAGAAGGTTCAGTGAGTCTTGGCAAGAGACAGCCTACAGAGGTTGCACTAGTTTAATTTCAAGTTTTAAACTTTGCATCAAAGTTGGAGCATATTTACAAAGGAGTTTGTGTCAAGTCTTGGTTTAACAGTGGAAATTGACACGTATTTGCTTAAGGAGGCAAGTCACTGTAGGTGTGGTCTATAGTGAGCAAGTCGTGCATGAGAAGGAGATGAGGTGACAGTCATTATTAGTCAATTATGATTTCGCAAAATTTGTTTAAAAAAAAAAGTGTATTTATTCAATGGCCAGACAAAAGCAAGCTCCACAAAGTCCCAGCATGCACGTTCAAAGTCACTAAACAGGAAAGGACAAAGGTGAGGGGAAACAAAAACATGTGGTAAAAATGACAGTCTGGCAGCATGCTCACACCAGGTGCCCAGGCTCCAAGCGAGGGTTTACCTGAGAGGGGATCCGATCAGAGACGCGGGGGGCGTGGGGTTACTGCCC
This sequence comes from Gobius niger, assembly GCF_951799975.1. Lineage (NCBI taxonomy): Eukaryota > Metazoa > Chordata > Actinopteri > Gobiiformes > Gobiidae > Gobius > Gobius niger. The sequence continues at coordinate 16,932,177 of NC_136867.1, forward strand.
GCATTGTGTCGCCGACGGACAGCCTGCCGACGAAATGTGCTACGCTCACGACGAAATACCACAGTCTCCTCACTCCCCGGAGCTGGGACAGTGACAGACACACGAACACAGTCAGCGGGCGAACACATTTCTTTCAGTCCTCTAGTTTTGAGTTTTATTAAATCAAAGTTCTCTTTTATACTCTGCTGTAATGTATCAGTGACATTAGCCGCCGGTGAAACAAGAGCCACTACAAGCAGACCAGAAACACCTCGCACCTGTTTAACAACAAATAAAGGCTAAATATAGTAAGCAAATATGCTCAACAAACAAAACAAGTCTAAACAGTTTAAGCCAGGTACATAAACATAATCTGATGTCATAATGAAAGTGTGTACCACAAATATGAACCTCCAAATGCAACAGTTGCACATAGAGGCCATTAGTCTTCACTGGGAGTTACAGTATATTCTTTTATCACAGCACAAAAGCTTAAAGTGCAGATTCAAAACACTCATGAAAAGCAAAGTATCTCGTCCAAAAGTTATGAATCAGATCTAGTTAACACCCTGAAGAACAATATAAGTGGACCCACTTACTATATTGTATCCTGGATTTAGACCTGAAGAATGTATGGAAGGAATGTATTGGATGCACTATAGCAGTAATCAGAGAGCAGCTGTTTGTCTAACACAAAGCACACAGTGTGCCATGATGCTAATGGTCATACAGAGAGAACACTCTTCCTGGGTCAAGCCTGTCACTCCATAGTAACGCTCCATAGTTACACCGAGCACGGTGTATGATAAGCCCTTTTAAAAACAGCTATGACCAGGAGAACTGTCCAAAATACAACAAGCACACGGATACATGTTTGAAGCATATTTAACACATGCTAACACTGTGCTTCATCTGTGCTTCATCAGTACATCATCGGCTCAGCGTGTCAGACAGAGCACATGGCTCACAGGACAGTGTGTGTACATACCCCGCAGAGCAGCAGCTGCAGCGTCCTGAGGCTCAGTGAAAACTGTCTGGTTTGGTAAACTGTTCCTGGAGCGGGTCACAGACTCCAGCTGAGAGGCGCGTCCTAACAGAGATGCTGCGTCCAACACCTCTCCTTCTTTGGCTTCCAGGTCCGACTTGGAGGTGGTGAGGGGGCGTGGCCCAACTGGAGCCAGGCGAGTGGGGTCATTAAGGCAGGCGGCGGTCCCACTGTCCAAACTCAGCACCCGGGCGTGAGTTTTGGCGCTGCCCGTGCTGGGGGTGCGGCGCGAGGTGCGTCTTTTAGCACTAACCTCAGATCCTACTGCAGTCTTGCCTTTGGACGAGGCATGTGCTGCACTGTGCTTGGCTTTGAGCGCTCTATAGCGGCCTTCAGGGGAGTGGCAGGAGCGGGACGTGTTGCTGGAGGAGCTATCTGTGCTCAGGTGGTGTGAGTGCAAACTGGAGGCACAGCTCAGCTCACTGTGGTCACTGTCCTCCTCTCCTGCCCCAGTGAACCCAGCGCTGCAGGGCTTAGCCATGCTCCGCATGTAGTCTCTGTGTCGGCTAGCATCAAAACTGCTGGCCCTCTTTTTACCTGTCCGTCTCCGCCCGCTCCGCCCTGCAGAAAGAGAGGAAGTCCTCTGAACATTACATGACTTTGATTGAGTACTGTCTTTGCCCTGTTCCTGCTCAGCCCCAGCAGTGGAGCCGTCTGCACTGGTTCTTATGCCTGGCACGTCCTGAGATGGGACAGCGTCTGTGTTCTTCTGGGCCCCTGCCGGCTGCTTCACCGTTAGTTCATTAGCGTGTGGGTTTTTATTGGCCTCTCTGCTGAGGCCTCGTGAGCTAATATTACCAAGACTAGAAGTCCTTCCTCCTGCTGGAACTGTGGCGTCGCTCCTGTCTCGGGCGCGCTCGTCCCCTGACAAAGAAAGCAGGCTCTCCACGTGTGTGGAGCTGGTCTGCTCTGAGTGAAAGCTACTGACGGTGCTGTTGGTGTCTCTATCAGTGCCGCTGCAGTAGCTCTCGGTGGAGCCGCTGCTCCGTGTGCTCAAGCTCCTCAGGCTGTCAGCACTGCGCTCTCCTCGATGGGACTTCCCTATACTTTTACCCCCCATGTCTCCCTGGTAGAGCCCCGAGCTGCCCTCCCCTGCTTCTCTGGAGGCCGAGCGAGCCACCCTGCGGGCCTCCTTGTGCCTGTAACAGTCTAGTCCTGAAGTGGAGGCCACCGCCGGCTCCTGCTGGTAAAGTCTGTCTGTGTCTCGGTCACACAGGCCCGTTCTGTGAGGCCGCGCGGCCTCTAGCTCACACACCGGGTCCAGCCCCCCTCGGCGCGGGGCTAGGTATAGGCTGAGATCCGGTAGAGAAGGGTCAGGGAAAGCTGACCCCGCTGAGCTAGAAGTCCGAGGCAAGCCCCGCGTTCGGAGCTCTTTCCTGAAAGTCTGTGATGGGTGAGTGCTCTCTGCGTCACAGGACGAGTGTGACAGGCTGAAGTGGTAAGCAGCAGAGGTGCAGAGGTCCGCAGGGTCCCGGGACACCTCAGAGGGACAAAGGGAGGTGGAGGGCTGCAGCGAGGCAAAGGAATCATTGGGAACAAGGCAGTACATCTTTGTGTCAGACAGCAGATCTGCGGGACAGAGAGTAAACAGTAAAGTGCTGTATGTGACACAGGAGACATGATGTGTTTGTTCAGAGCAAAGAGTTTACCGTGATCGTGGCTGCAGCTCTCCACCAGAGTTAAACTGATGTCATCTGCCTTTCCCACGTCTCCTGTGAAGAGCAGAGCAATAAAGGCATGACATGACTCATTAATTATTTAAGACAGTACAACCAGTGCCTCTGAACATGTGCCTGCACTCTATAGACTCCTGCATAAACCCGGAGACTGAGCAATGAGACAGTGCTTATACAAAGAAAACCAGCAATAATGTGGTGTGTTAATGTATTTTATGAGGGAAGTAATGTATCTAGAACAGCATTTCATGTTCGGCAGAAATAATTGCTCTTTCTGAAGAAGTTGAAATAAGGCCTTGCTATTGTCGGAGTATTAAAAGTGTAATCCACAGTAAAGCTCTTTCCCACTTCACTCTCACCATTTCCTGTCAGAGCAGTCAGCTAATTGGGATAGCAATGAACACCGTCTTTAAATTATTCAGACAATGCAGCACCTTTCTTCAACACAAAGTACAATTGTTTCTGGTCTAAAAAAAGATGTTGTGACCCATAGATGACTTTTTGTAGCTCAGCAGTGTCTGTGAAAAAAGATAATCCCAGGTCACTGCTGAGTCAAAATAGCATAGACACATGGCACTGTGTATTGTGTGCTTTGTATGTATTGTGTTTTTCCTATGTAAGAGTAGCACAATCAAACACTATGCAAAATGAAATGTGCAGTCAATAAGGTGCAACCGGATTTTTCCCTTTAATCAAAGTAACCTAAATGTTGCAAATCAATTACCTTTGCCGATTGTTGCTCTCCCGTGAGTGGATATAATCTGAAAGTTAGACAGACACACTTCAAACCACTTATCTTTGAGTACGTTTCATCAAAATCAAACAGCCCCGTTCTTTCAAAAGGACAAAATGTCAAGATGCACGAGCAAAACAAAATCAAGTTCAAGTTGCAAAGACACGTCATCTAGGTATTCTCCAAAAGTTTCAATCTTATTTTTAGGTTTTACACCAGAGGAGCTGAGCAGAAGCAAGTGGCACAAGGCAAGGACACTCCGTACAAAGGCCCTCGTGGGGTTTTGGAGGTTAAATTCATCCTGTAGCATCTCACCGCTAAAAACTCTGAATGTTAAAGATGCAATCTGCTGACAGCCGTAAGTGTGAGTAACGTTCAAATGAAGACGCACACGTTTCACAGGCAGCTGAACGGAGTCATTCCTCTCATTCTCTTAGTAAGTTTGCTTTATCTTAGTGTTAAAAATGTACAGTCCCATAGGCCAGGAGATTTATTCTGGAAAGGTTTGCAGTACATCTTAAAGACTGCAGTTCCCCCCAGCTCTTAAAATAGGGCACTTTAACTGCACTGGGGATTTTCAAGACGCTGACCAATCGTCTGTAAACAAGAAAAACATTTGGATCCGGCTTGTGCCAATCACAACACCGGATAAAGCAGCCTCCCTCTGAACATGCTGAACTTGGAGACGGTACGTTTTACACCACAATGCAGAGATGAGCTCAATAAAACTTGAGGCAAAGGACATTTTTCTGTGGATGTTGACCTTTGCCACCAACCCACTCTGGTTCTAGAAGTATATTTCTCATTCATTAAAGTACAGTACGCAGATAAACCCACGCAGACACAGAAAAACACACAACAAGGCTGTCTGGGAAACGAACCTGGGACCGTCATGCAGTTCAGCAATTAAGATGTTCTGTCTATCTGTCAGTCTTTTGATTGCACTGCACAGCCATTTAGGTCTCAGCCAAACTTTCTGGGTTGGAATATCCTGTCATTTTTGCCGAACTACACTCTTTCATTTCACTTTCTTGAACGAAGACAGAACTTACTTTTAATGCATTACCGGACGTTTGGATAACTACTCTGACAAAGCAAAATGTCTCAACTTTATATCATCAAGGTGTGTCTCTCTAAACCATGAGAGAGAAAAGTGATCATAGCGTAATATCAGGTTGATGCCCGTTGTCATGGCTGAACCAATACAGTACTAATACAGCCAATACAAACTAAGCTTGTTTTGGGGGAAATGTTTTCCCAATGGCCTTTAGACAAGACAGGTCCCACACATCTCCATTTGTCCAACTTTTACTGCTTTTTGAGGTGGTCCCCCTCAAGGCCAGAGACTGCGTGATGCTTCCCTTACCTGCTGGTTGGCGTCCATTCCAATATAGGAGTTTCGGGAGCTGCAGTCCACTGGCGGCGTCTCCTGTCTTATGAAATCTGCCATCTCAATCCCCCCTCCTGGATCCCTGCATAAACACATTTGATACTTAATTATTATACAATTTATCCCCACAGTGTCTGGGGTTCATCTCAGATTCTTAATGTTTACTATTAAGACAAATGCTTGTATTACTTGGTTTATCTTGGGCGCAATAATAGCTTGGTAAATCTCAATCAATGACAGTAACTTTCTAACACATGTCTGTTTAGCTTTGCCTTGCTGTGAAATGGCAAAAGCAGACCGCAGCCTCAGTCCTGGGAGATTCACCCCAGGCCTATATTTAGCCCAGCCTCTTTAACCAGTCGCTATGTTGGAACAAACAAGGTTCAAGGGATTTCCTATAAATCATTTCCATATGCCACACATTTTTCATAACGGTTCAAGCCACAAAACAAACAAAGCCGGCATTGAGCTGCAACACAGAAGAACAGCAGACGCACGGAAAAGCGGGAAGGAGAGAGTGGAGAGAGAGGAGCACCTTAATCAATTACAGCTTGACTTTTCCATTTTATTGTAAACCATAGCAACCTACAGTGATTCCCAAGCTGCGGTGCTCAGGACGGTACAGTATATGACGTGAGATTTCTCCTTTTAAACCATACAACAGCACTTTTATTACAAGCCAGGAACTCAATTGTAAGGACACTGGGCTGTTACAAGTGCCTTTCTTTTCGGTGGTTTTATCCGACCAGTGACCTGTGGCTCTCCAGCTCTTTCCAAGTAGCTCAACAAAGCCTGTACACATAAAAATCTAATTTTAGACACATTTTCTTTTTGCTCTTGACTCAATGAATACATTCTGCAAATACTGTGGGTTAAACTCGGGTGATGGGTTAATGCCGGCATTGCTGTGACCTAACTCCTATGTCATCATCATGCAGCACACAAGAGTATTTTTGAAGACGCACAATTAAAGCAGAACTAAGTAACTCATGCCCCTAAAGGCCAAAAGCGCCACTGCAGGTGTCGTAGCATGTAGCATTTGCAGGTTTTTTTTTACTCATTAATTGTCCGTGAGAGTAAATACTCTCTGATCCAATTACATAATGGAGATATTTTTTTTCACTGAAACTTGGCTGTAAATACGGTTTAAGTGGTGCTAGCCGTTAGCTTTGCCCGTGAGCCTGTTCTTGAACTTCTTTGTGATTCCATTAGTGTGTATTGGGCCTCCGGGTCAGAGCAGGGAAAGCTGCAAGTGAGGTTTTTCTGGCCAGAGACACCGGGGGAGATGAAAGACCCCCCAATCATCCCATCCACACTTGTATTACCCCCACAGGGACTATGAAAATGATTTATTAAGGTAAACAAGTTACATAGAAGGTAGAACTGCTTTAAGAAGTGACTGAGTATTAACATCATTGAAATGCAGCAAATGATAAATGGCTGCAAAATTAAATCCCAATCCAAAATAAGCAGTTTATTTGTGTGAAGGACTAACACTTGGTGAAATGCATCACTGAGTACTTCTATCAGGGTGTCAGATAATAATTATTGTGATTGCAATAATTGGAATTTGCATCCAGGAGACTCGACATTTGAGAGAAGACTGAACATGAACTCTTAAACTTATTTTCAGAATATGCTTGTCTAGGTTTAAAGGGACTACATAGAGTTTAAAAATGTTAAAACTAAGTATTTTCCTCCCCCTAAATGTTCCAGCCACGTCCTAATGTGTAGAATGAGCTCAGACCTGTTCACCACAACTGCCTCTAAAATCCTGCACTGTCAATCAAAAAGTCGTTACTTCGGGTCCGAAGTGCCATCATGCACGAGCTTAATATAGAAGGTGCAGTTACACGTATGACCTGAGGTGGCAGTAATGAGCATAAAATGACCAACTTGCATCTAGTCTCTTTAAGATACATGGTTAGAAGGTTTAAAACATATTAAGACCGTATGATGTAGGGATGCTCCGATCCAATACTGGTATGGGAGCCGATACTGGACAATATACGATATCGAGTATCAGCTACAAATATCCGATACTGAACCGATACCAATTTTGGCTCTCAACGCCTTAAAAACAACTCTTACTACCTAAATCTAAGTAAATATGGGTATGCTGTGTATCACTGTAAAGCTAAGAACATGGAGAATTCAATTTAACTGATTTAGTTTTAATGTTTAACCTTTTTTGAACACCGCGCAAAATGCCACGCTAGCAATAGCATCTATCGGATGCATGCTAATGCTAACGAAAACTAATCAAGGCTGGGTCAGAAACTGTCATAGAAATACCTAAAGAAGCCTAATACAATAAAATAACCACTGCTGAAGCCAAGTGTTTGTGTTTTAGTTTAAGAAATAACTGATCTAACAAACTTGTAATGATCAAATCACTTCATGTGAGTTGTTTATATTAATGTAATATACCCAAGGATAATTAGTGTAGAAAAGTCCAGTGATTCTTGTTTAATGTTCATCCAGTATTTTATCAATAGATATAATTGATAATTGATCTGTAACATCATGACAATAAAATATGACTATATTGATCTTACAATTGACAAAAGAGTCATTATTTTTTTCACTCAGAGACAACCACTTTTAAGAAAGTATTTTGATAAACATTGGATATTGGCAGATACTCAAACTGCAGTATCGATACCGGTAGCATAAAAGTTGGATACTGTACTGCCCTTAATAACTTCAGTCTTTGCGATTTGTGCAACCATTTTTTGATCCAATTGTGAATAATCACGCAGCCCTAACTAGATGAATACGCGCTGATGCTGAACGAGATGTTGCTGCTGATGCAAACTGTTTTCTAAGGCTGCGCAGAGACTGGTGGTGTGGTCTGCGGAGCCTCTCAGGGTCCTGCTAAGCGCCCTCACTGGAATGTCAGAATGAGTCACTTATTTAACTCACGGGTAATAAAAACCTGGAAACTCAGTGGCATTTCTTCAGGCTGGGATAAGACCTCAGCACTTTCTAAAAACAGGATACACGGGCGCCATATTACAGGCAACGGTAATGGCCCATTGTTTTATATTACCGCAGACGTGTCCTTAACAATAACAGAACATGAATGAAGGCTTTTAAACTGTACTTTATGCACTGACCTTTGATAATAAGCTCACTGAATCTTAAAGGGAGGTATTATGCTTGATGCAGTTATTTAGTAATCATTTCAAACACATCTTGAGCACCATCTAACACGGCTTGTTCAAGTTCTCACTGAGCTATTCTTCCTGATTAAACAAGCGCAGAGTCCCTAAGCCCCTCCTCTCTCGCTCCTCTCACTCTTCTTTACAGCAAACTTCTACTACATAGGGCCGCAAGCGGAGCTCGGCATAAACAGGAGGAGCATTGTGAGAGGATTCAGTGATTGATCGAGTGGCTCAAAACAGCCTGCAGTGTTGGTGGTCTACGTATCTTATCTTTAAGCTTTAGTCCCAAAAGTTCAAAGGTTAGTCCATGTGAGATTGCATGTAAGAGAACTCCTATGGCTTTGAGACAGCATGTTTGTGAGGGGAAAGAACTATGTACAGTACAATGTGTGTTTTCATTTAGTAATTGTGTGTGTCAATAATGTGAGCAGTACCAGAAAATATGTGGAGAAAGTCATATCATGTTGAGGGAAGTGAACTTTGGTTGTTTTTGATGTGTCTGGAGATGGTCATATTCAAAAATGTTCTTGCTCAACAACAGGCAAAGCCACAGAGTACATCCCCAGAATACCAGTTCTTAATTCTAAGGCTTAAGAAAGATGTCTCTCCCTCAGGCACAATGATGACAAACCATATCCAGAAAATCACTGCTACAAGAGCGCATAATATTTGAATGATATAAATATGAGGTCTATGCATGAGTATACTATATAGGGTTTCACCATTCAGACAGAATGCAGTGTATAAAATATGGAATCACTCATGGAATCACAACATATTTAAATTTTGACCAGAAGCAAACAGACACAAAATCAGCTCTTTTAATCTCACATAATGACAAACATCCCGCGGTCCTGATTTTGTTCATTTATCTACTCCTACAGGTTAGAGCTAAAGTCATGCCAGAGTCTTCTCCACAAAAATCCATCTTGCCTAAGTTATTATGCCTTGTGCGGCACGGTGGCTGAGCGGTTAGCGTTTGTGCCTCACAGCAAGAAGTTCCCGGGTCCGATTCATTCCTGGACTGTGCGAGCCTTTCTGTGTGGAGTTTGCATGTTTCTCTCCTTATGTCTGGTATGAATGGGTTTCATCCGGGTGCTTCGGTGCAACCATAAACATGCACAATAGGTTATTCCTCCAGCCAGGTGACTCTGACCAAAGCCATTCTGGCTTCAAATCTGGAGACGGTTCCCCGGGCGCTGCACTGCAGTCGCCCACTCTCCTTATGGGTTGTCCCAGCGGCATCAAATGCAGACCACAAATTTCCCTACAGGGACAAATCAGTTCACCTTAACCTTAAACAAGGCAACAAAATTAACAGAAAAGGCCAAAATGTTATAATTATATGCTGTTGTTTCTCTTTTTCTCTTCCCTGCATAAGAAGATAACAAAACAACACCAAAAATACCCCATACCACAGCTTGATAACAACTGCTCTTCCCACTTCATCTGACGCCCTCCTTCCTAGGTCACTGCTGCTGCCCACTAGTCATGAAGCATTTACTTCAGTTGTCATTTCCATCACTGGGCTTGTCTCTCTCCCTCCCTCTCTGTGAGCCTGCACTCACCCAGGGCCGTTGCTGTCCTGTCTGCGGGGGGCGCCATCACCGGGTCCTGTCGTGGCTCCTCGGCTGCTGCTGGACTGACTCTCCTTGGCCTTGCGCTGCACCACCTCCCCCTCGTCCAGCGCGTGGTGGAGGCGGTAGTTCACTGCCTTCAGCAGCAGGAACAGCCCAGCAATCACTCCGCAGTAGATGCCCACAATCACCATGGTGGGTGGCAGCGCCTGGGATAGACACGGAGAATGTTGCACTTAGAGTTCAGTTCACGTTATAAAACAGAACTAGGCTAGAGGGGGATGAAAGTTGCGTCTTCAAGAAAAAACGGTATCAGTTCAGTATCGACTATTATTAATCTATTTCTGATCCAGTTTTTCCTTGATTAGCACAAATAGCTGATCTATCTGAAGGAAGCTTACAGTAATAACAAAATAGTTGAAAATCAAAATCACAACTGAAAAATCACATTGGTTTTGCAAAAGTGTCACAGTACAATGTTTAGTTCTTCACTTTCTTCAACAAACCAGACACACACACAGAGGTTTAAAAACTAGAGAAACAAAGGCACTCTATGGTGAAGTTGAAATGTCTTTATTTTTCTGGCATGTCTCAATGGGCAAACATAGGCCTTCCTCTTTTTGACACACAGAGGTTCATTCTGCCCTGAACCTGGACCCATGTTTCCACGACTACGGGCCGGTATCAGCTGACAGGAGAGAGAGTGGGGCTTGCCTCGTCTGTCCTTTTTGAGTGCCATTATCTACCATAGAAACTGGTTCATGTTTTGGGCTTTTATTTGATTTCACATCATTATAAAGTAATTAGATAATGCTGTTGAGTCATCAGGTGTTGTCTGTGTCCTGTTAAATCAGATGGTTTTGGCGGTTCATCATCTTGGGACTGCAACTAACAATGGTTTTAGTAGTTTACTAGGCAAACACTGATTTCGATCAATCAAATTTTAACCAGATTTAGATTAAAAATACGCACAGAGAGTCTCTTGTTAAAGGGACTATACAGAGTTTAAACATGTTATAATTATGTATTTTCCTCCCCCTACATGTTTCAACAATGTCCTAATGTGTAGAATGAGCCCAAATCTGTTCACCACAACTGCCGCTAAAATCCTCCACCGTCACTCAAAATGGTGCTACTTCGGGTCCGAATTGTCGTCATGCACGAGCTTAATATAAGAGGTGCAGTTACATGTATGACCTGAGGTGGCAGTAGTGAGTATAAAATGGCTAACTTGCATCTAGCCCCTTTAAGGAATAATAATACTTTCATCAAAATCGCATAATGGAGTTGTGTTTGATTATTTTTTTTTTAAACTGTGCTAGCTTTCAAATAAAACCTTTATTAAAGTCTGTGTATAAACCAGATAAAAATCAACAATTACTGAATTAGACATTGTTAGAATTAAATACTCCACTAGCCGCGATTAAATCTTTAAGTCACAGCAAAAAAAAAGTTGTGATCATAGTTTTGTCTTTTTTGTTGAACACTGACTGAGTGACTACATAAAAGATTTTACTTGGACAACCCTTAATATCACAGATCAATCTCCGTGTAATACAGCTGCATTGAAATTTTAAAAGCTAACATCAATTATTCTGGTGCCTTTTAAAATGAATATGCAGCACATGGGCTCTACCTGAACTGACAGCCCGAATCAATCACTTTGGGAAGTCTCTCGATGAGGCCTATCCTGCGCTGCATTTACCACAAGGTGTCTACTGTCTCTCTGCCTGGGCTCGTCTCTGTGCGGTGTCCTTGAGGTGTGCACTGCATCACGCACAAACCGCTATATAAACCACGGTGCTGACCAGCGTATTTCCACTCCCGGAATAGACAGGGAAGTCCACAGACCGATACCAAACATCAAGCTCTCGATATAGACGTTAGCAGGCTTTGCAAATAGACGTGACTTCTGTCGCATTTATAGAGACAGGCACTGCAATTCACTCACACATCTCGCTCACCTCTTCAGCGACACATGTAATGGCAGGTTTCCAATAAAAGTGCTGCCCATAAATAACATGGAAGGTGACGTATGGCTTGAAAAACCCCAATGACAAAAACATAAAAACCTAGAGGGGGGAGAAAAGTGGATGTTACCGGCGACAATAGTCATCTGGAGAACAAAATGAGTAATCCATTATGAGAAGGAGACTTTTAATTAGGCTGTAACCTTAAAATGTTAAAATTATGTATTGTCCTCCCCCTACATGCTCCAGTAATGTCCTAATGTGTAGAATGAGCTCAGACCTGTTCACCACAACTGCCTCTAAAATCCTGCACTGTCACTCAAAAAGGTGCTAATTCGGTCCGTCATGCATGAGCCTAATATAGAAGCTGCAGTTACACGTATGACCTGAGGTGGCAGTAGTGAGCATAAAATAGCCAACTTGCATCTAGCCCCTTTAATGATGTGGTGTTATTATGACAAATAACAGCATTAAAACAAAACAAAAATATCCAATTGAGGCCCGGACTGAGGTGAATAAATAAACAAACAGGCGAAAGAATCATTGAATAACTACCATATTTATTGTTCAATTACTTGGCTTGGCTCACTCATTTCTGCCCTACTCCTCCAAACTCACTGACAGTGACAACAATATTTCTCATGTCACCTTCTATTTCCAGCAAAAACTAATGATTAATTCTGCTGTAATATAACAGGTTGACTCAGTGTTTTCCATTAAAAGACGAAACTTTAAATACAGGTTGAGCACTAAGATATTGAGATAGGCTTTGTTTGGGTATTGAATGCTCATAAACATAAAGGTTAAGTACACTGGCCAATAAATGACTGTTTAAAGATTAACTATCAGCAAAAGTTACAATTTTACCACACTATAAAATGGTGTTTGATACAATTATTCCAACAAGGATCGCCTGTGCCAAATGGAAAATCTTTGGGAGACAGCAGCACATGAGAAAATAACCATTCTAACACTATTGGGAAGCCACTGATCACAACGATGCTTGATAAGGCTGCTTCTATCTGCACGTTTTCGATGTCCAAAAGCAATAACAAAACAGGGTCCATGCAGGTTTCTGGGCTTGTTAAGTGCACTTTGACCACTGACCAATCTGCTTCAACACTTTTTAGAGACAGTCCCTGAGCCCTTCGCATCATCTCCTGCAGCTACATCCTCATTGAGCTGTGGTCTTCACAATCACATCTGGTACTGAAAGCTTATGATAGGGCGAATCAGAGCACAGACAGGGTCAAACAAGCAGATAAAAGGGGGAAGGGGTATTAGATCGACTAATAGCGTGTATACTACTGCTTTATGCCCACACGGATTTAATGTTAGAGGGAGATGAACTGAAGTTGAGGCTAAACAAAAGAGCATTCTAGTTTTGCTGGATAGTGCGAGCAAAACAAGGGGGAATCGGGGTATTTCAAAGGGTATTTTAAATGATTAGGGATTTAGAGACAAGATGTAACCGGGTGTGTTGCAAATATTAAAAAATAATACGTATGATTTTGTGTTTTTAAGTGGGACGCGCTACATCGTATAGCCCCGAGACCAACCGACAGTGGTCAGGCTAAAAGCTCCAGCTGCTGTTGCTCGCCGTCCCGTTAACAATCCACGGCGAACACAGTAATAAAACGGTAATAATGACCGGGACGGCCACGGACAGACCCCACTCACCATGTAAAGCGTGAAGGGGAAGCATAGCAGGAACAGCCAGATGTACAGATGTAGCGCGTTGACGAAGGTGTTCTGGTCGGGGTCGTAGTACCATCCGCCCGTAACTGAAGCCCAGACCCCCTGCCTCAGGATCTGTAAAGTCTGGGACCCCATGTTGTTCGTGTTTTATCCCCGTTCGAGTCACCGACAACCGGGGAAGGGGTGACACGCTGGCTAGTCGGTGGTGAACATGACAAACGGTGCTCTGTTTTCAGACACTGGCCTGAAAATCCCCTCTGCAGCCATCTTCTTGTGTGCAGCTAGCAGCAGCCAGCTGGGGCACTGTTTCCAGTCCTCCACCGAGGAGGCTCCTATCCCACCACGCCCTGCGAGCAGCTTCTTCTTCGCGTCATTACAGTAGCCTGGTAGCGGCTAATATGTATGGCTTTATATGCGCATCCTCAGCTTCAAATTACTTAAATTTTCGTGTCTTTTAGATTTTTATCCATTGTGATTTCTCCCTGGGCGCAAAACCAAAACGCGTGACCTGAAGATGACCTCGCGCAGCTCTGACAGTGAGTTGAAAATAGCATAAAACAATTAGCAGTGGTACCAAAACTAATCAAACAGCGACCCCTTGTGGTGATTTTACTGCCTTGACCAATGAGGGGGACAATAACCGCGGATAACCCCGTATGCATTAAAACAATAGGGCCAATTGTTTAAAAAAAAAAAGTGGATCATAGAAAAAACAACAAAAACAATTATATAAACCAGTGGTTCTCAACCTGGGGGTCGCCAGATCATTTAGAGAAAATATACATATTTTCATTAGCATATAATCTAATGTTTTATTGTAGCATGTGTTTGCTATTTTACCAGTGCCATTATTTGTTCGTAGTTTGATGAATTTTATTTAAGCTATTTGTTTTTTTTCTTCATTTTTTAAGAACTATGTAGGCTAATGTTCCTATTTCTCATGGTGTGAACCTCTTTACCTGTTATAATGGGGGTCGTGGCTCCAAAAGGTTGAGAACCACTGATATAAACCCTTTCATATGAATGATTATCGACATGACAATATAGTTCCATCCTGAAAAACCCATGAGAATTTTCATCCTCAATGACATTTAACCAAGATTGATACTTTTTAACAAGATTGGATTTATCCAGCATAAAGTTTGTGTTGTTGTAAATTTAGCATTGGCAACACTGTTACTAAAATACAACGTTCTCCCAAAGAGCACAAGAAATTAGACCACACAACATCTGTTTAATACAAAACGTAAAAACAAATTAAGTGTAAAAGTAAATTTTACAATTCTTACTGATAATCTACTACTTGTCTTTTGTGTGAAAACACTGAGAATAAAGATGTACTCAGCACATACATAATGCTGAGGTAGATCGTAAACTGACACTGATGCCGTGTCATCCTAAACATCAGACAGCTGAGCTAATCCTCTGCACAAACAGCGACATGGCTCCAGCAAAGAACTAGCTTTTAATTCCATGTTCAATTATAGTTTTAAATACAGCCACTCATGTTGATTTAATAGCCACAGTATTGGCCACAGCGCCAGAAATTTTAGATATTGGATCCTAAAGTTACAGTGCAAAAATAGTCCTGGGCACCCTTACTAGTAACTGACACCACATGTGCAAGTTCATTCTTAGCATCTTGTAAACAGAGGAAATGAGAAGAGTCCAAATGATGCTGCAAAAAGGAATCCAAAAATACTCCAGTAATTCATTTTGGCCTCTATTCCGTGTCAGTGGAGTGGGATGACAGTGATGACAGTGATGACTGTGGCGTATTTAGCACAGAGAGGCAGCACAGTTTGTCACTGAAGCCTGGCACGTTTCTCTGGGGGCGGTTTACTCGGTGGAGCTGATGGAGCCGATGACTTTGTGGCAGGTTCCCTTTCCTCCTGTTTAACGGTTTCAGCTGGAGGTTCAGGCTCTTTCTTAACTTCAACTATGAAGGGAAATACAATAGAGAGTGAGAGGAAATAATTGCCACATAAATTGAGTACTTAATCTCTAGAATTGAAAATATATCATCATATTTTAATAGATCATACCTGGAATTGGCTTTTCACCAGGTTTAGGCTAAAAAAACAAAAACATGGGGTAAAGTTACTGCTGGTTTGATGCTGGTTTGATATTTGTGTGTATTTGACCCTTTGACCCAGCAACTGTTTGCGTGGTCAGCATGGCGCCTTTACTTTTGATCATGGTGGTCTCTACAACGCTCCAGGATCAATTGTTTTGTGGGTTTTCAGGTGAGAGGCTCCGTCACCAGTGAAAACCTTCCAAACAATTGATCCTGGAGTGTCCAAGAGACCACTGTGACGGAAAGTAAAGACGCCATGCTTCACATTCATACATCCACTGGGTCACTACAAGGTCAAATACACACAAATATCAACTTTTTTTCCCACATAAAAGTTGCATAATGCACCTTTAAGTTGTAAACTTACCTGGTAGAATGTTGGTGGAAATTTAGACCTGAGATCTACAAGGAGTGTGTCAACCCGATGCCTCTGAAACAATGAACTGGCTGACAACTCTTCTTTTTTCTTAGATTTTGGTTTTGCCTTCTCTGTTTAGAAACATGTTCAATCAACACCATCAGTCTCATTACGTACAGTGTGCAAAATCAAAGCGGTGGCAAAATCTGTACCTCGCTCCTCCTGATCTTTGAAGTGCCACCAGTAACCTTTCGATGGATGATAGCGGCAGTAAGACATGGCTTCATCAAACGCAGACTGAATACCATGAACTGCAGATAGCTGAAAAAGACGATGTAATTTACAGTACACATAAAGCTTTTTAAAGGCGTTATACTACATTAATAAATCCTACCGCTCTGGAGCTGATAACCGTTCCCAGGTCCGGAGCCTGGTACACCACTCCTGCTATGATGTAGTAGTCAGCCAAAGGAATTACTGAAATTTTGTAGGATTCAGTAGGTTATTAGTGGAATTTACAGATGAGTGATCAGTGTATCAAATTACAGACAATGTCAAGGTCTCTTTTGTCTTTTTATGGTATTACTAACAAATGCAAAATTACTCCAAACACTAACAATGTTGTGACTCACCTTGGTTTGGCGATTGCCGCTGTTGTTTTCTAATAATATAAAGAATAGGTTCCTGGGCATGTAACAGAATATACTCCACTCCCACCATTTGGCTACAAATGAGGAAAAATAATGATTACATACAAAGCCCTGCATTCCTGCAATCATTTCATTTAAAAGTGAACTTACTTGAGATGTTCCAGAGTCAGCCTTTGCATCTTCACTACCTCATTGTTACAAGTTCTGTCATAGAAAGGGTTACTCCTCTCAGAGAAATAGTCCAGTACATTTCCGGGGTTTAGAATAGGCACCCATCCACTGTCCACCCAGGAGATCCCAAGAAGGTTTTCTGCAAATGACTTATGATTAAAAGATGTCACCATTTGCACTGACCAATGTACATTCGCAGACATAACCGCGTAAAAAGTATTTCTGTGATCTTATATTATACAACATTATAAAAAACTTAACTTGATTGTGTTGTACAATGGTAAATAAATCGCCGCTTTATAAACGAACAAAGAAATGACAGTAACTACCGAAGTTGCAGTTAGCTTCGTATGCTAACATTTAACAAAAGCACGTTATTAGCGAGTTGCATAGCAAACCAAACACATACATTACGAGCACTACATAATTAGAGAACACATCTCGCTATTATAATCACAGTAGGTTCCCAGATTTAGCAGCAATATGCGATAAATGATTTAGATTTTCCAACCTCGGAAATCTACCGACGCCATAATGTAAACAATCAGACGCACAATGATGACGTATCATTTTGTGGCTGTCTTTTGATTGCGCAAGCTAAGTTGAAGAAAATTGAATGTATGTTTTTTTGTATTGTTGTTATTACAGCAATTTCAGTTTCACTTGTGATGGGAAAGAAATATTACGAAGTTCCTTTGTGAATTGTGTTTCACTTATAATCAAGCAACAACAACAGAGGCTATTGCTAAGACTTTTTAGTCTTTTTAGTAATAATTTGCACGCTGATGTTAAATGTGGCTTGCTATTGGTGCTTTATATTTAGTATCAATCATGATTTTTATTTCTGGACAGAGGCATTTGTTCTATTGAGGAGGCATTCCAGAGACCCACCCAGACAAACAGCTGAGTCCACTGCCCCGTGACTGTGACTGGACAGATGGCTTCAGCAAAAAGGAGCTATAGCCTACAGAACATGTTGATGGCACCCAAACTGAAGAAGTGTTGAAAAGTTGCTGCAAAATATGAGCCAGTGAGTGATCAGAGATATTGGTTAGGATTCTATGTATATGATTTGTTTAGAAGTTATATATTCTTGAGTAAGAGTTTTGAATAATTCTTCAAATTAATTAAACAAATCAGATAACACACCACACTGGCTGAAACGTTCCTAATAGTAGCCTCCCAAAAATTGCTCAACTGTTACATCACATCAACCACCAAACAAACACATTGATTGCTTGTAGGATAACAAGTCTGAACAGAAGCCAATATAAAGCAGTCCTGAGGACAAGAGTGTGCAGGCAGCGTGATGTTTATCGGACGGATCTGGCTGGAGGTGAATGCATTCCTCTAATTTCAGATCAGAGCAGCAGATTGAAAGCAACTCTCCCGAGACTCGAGGAGATTATGTCATTTGAGCCAAGTGCCTGTCTCTGCAATTACTGTAAATGAGGACTGCACTGTTTAAGTCACTGAGGCATGGATTATAATTTGATGTAATTTAGCTTCTGTTTTAAGAAAAATAAATCCATCATAAACACAGTGCATTGATATTTTCTGAAATGAAATTAGACTATATCAGTTTCCCCAAACACGGGGGGAAAAAGACAGTCTGCAGCGTATAAATATTTCAATGGCTTTTTTACATTCTTTAAAAAAAAACATATAATAATTTATAGCCACAGAATCCTTTCTAAAAATTCTGCAGCTGAAACAGATGGCAGACACCAAGGGGCCAAACATGGGTCAGTTTCTCTGTAACAGGGAAACCACCATCTGTGCTTTGGGAATGTGCACCTCCAACAGACTCGAAAAGCAAATTTATACATAATTTGTAACCCAGTCTATTGTTATTATCTCATCAATTGGGCCGGGCTATATGACAATAGAAAACAAATTGTTATCGGATCCCTGCGTGACAATATTATGGTGATACTGTCATATCATGAGTCAGTGCTTCCGCTTTACCCCACCCACTTCTTCTATTTGCCGGTGTCATCCTGCTCTGAGTGAGTGATTGCGGGATTCAGCCAGTCACAGTGAAGTGTGAATTTTCTAAAAAAAAAAAAAAAAGGGGAAAAAAAGCTTTTAGTTAATTCTAAAGGGCATTAGGCTACTAGAGTGCATGAATCATTAGAAAAAAATCGAAGGTTCTTCTCAAAATGTAATTAATACTCATTTAACTTAACCTATGGGCCCAAAGGCAATATGCTGCTCAGGGCTATATGTGATTTAGAGGCGGTTCGATCATTATCTTGACTTTGAACTAAATTTGATGCATTATGCTTTTTTCCCCCCTGTACATTCATGGGCGACAAGTTTTTAATATAAAAATTGCCGTCTGATCTTTTTTGGGTTATTGCCCATTTGGATAAAATGTGTCTCATGTCTATCGCTCTGTTCTGATTATGACATTACTCAGCAGTGATTTGCGCCTTTGCCAGAGCACCCCAAGGGACAACTGGCCCTGCATTTTTAGACCAATCAGCTCTGGAGAAGGCGATCATACTAGAATAGGCTGCGATAGTGCGTGCAATTGCTAGGAGGACGTAGCTGCGGCACTGGCTGGCGAGGCGAAGGCGCAACGATGACCCAAAGGATGCTGTGAATTAGCTTCAATTGTTTCCCGTTTAAGTGCTATCAGACGACAGGGCGGCGAAAGCGCGGTCATAATGTCGAAGATGAGCGTGATCCAAGCGGGGAAAGAAGCGGAGAAGGACGGGATGAACCAGAATAGCGTTGGTTCCCCGAGGCTCCAGGCTCCGAGCGCGCAGCCTCCACTGAGCACCAGCCGGACCAGAGATGCCCGATACCAGCTTCAACAGCAGCAGAGGCACCACGGAGGGTCCATGGTGAAGCAGCCGTCCTGCAACGAGCCCGCGGATGTCGTGAGGCGGGCGCTGGACTTCAAAAGCCAGGGCACCCAGTGTTACAAGGATAAGAAGTACCGAGACGCGATTGGCAAGTACCACCGCGCTCTGCTGGAGATCAAGGGGCTGTGCAGGGTGCTCGGGGACCCGGACAGCGGTCCCAAGTCCCCGTCGTCGCTGCTCACCACCTTCACCAAGTCCAACAACACGCTGACAGACGAGCAGAAAGGCGCTATGGAGAACGCTGAGCTGGAGTGTTACAACAGTCTGGCAGGTAAGGGCTGATGCTTTAAAAGAGAGTGGTGTTTTTTACGTTTGTCAATTTCACAGGCCTTTTGGCTACTATGGGAATGGGTAGGCTCATTTTTAATCAATTGTCTATTTAGTATGTAAATTTCACTGATGAAGTAAGAATAGCTGATTAGGTCTAAGTAAAAGAAAGGGGTAAGGTTTCATATAGATGTCAGGAAACTGGAGAGATTTTGCTTTGTGTGTGTTTCACTGCCTTTGTAAAATGAAGTGGCACACTTCACTTACAAACAGTGACTGTGCAGACAACCTTACAGGTGCTCAGGGATCATTTCTCCCAGACCTTTCTCTCTGGTGTGAAAACTGATTTTATAATTGTATCTAACAATAAGCCATATTGTCCCAGAATATAGATGGTTCATAATGCCTGTGTAAATAGGTCAGACGTGAAATTCTTTATCATGTTTGGCACATTTTTCCACATTTCCCGTAGTTCTATCTTATTATCTGATCATGTTAGTAAATGTGTTTTATAATTGGTTTTAAACGCCAATGTCTTTGGGTTGTTTGGTCCTTCTGACATAATTAAAGGCTATTATCTTTAGCTATTATCATGTACACTCACTACTGTGAATATACATGATTGTAATACATCTCTTAAAGCCCTTATACCACCAGCTAGTAATCTCTATGGCAGAGGTGGATGGAAATGGTCAAAGTCCCTGCTGCGCTCGCATTACGTCAGCCCTGTCCAGTCGACGTCATTCACCTTTTTCTCGTGACAGGGGTTTCTTTTAATACTGAGATACGGGGGAATACTCATGAATCATTTATACCGGTATGACTCATTCCCACGTATTCACTCACTGCTATGACCTCCTTACAAATCACTGTACACATCTGTGGTGTTCGTCTCACCCCTCAGCCTCAAGGACTCCCATTATAGCTCCTATTCATCAGAGAGAATTACCCAACGAGGACAGTTTATCAAGAGCAGGTCATTCAGTCCTTAATACTTATCCAGTGTCTATTAAGGCAACTAATTAAGTTAAGTCAGGTGAATTAATCTGTTTTGGGTGTTATGATTAATGTGTCAGACTTAAATTGTAGGCTACTTTTTTGCTTGTTTTGATTGCACCCTAAATATAGACTATTGCTGGGTTTCAGATGACATCACAACATCCTATATAGGCACGTAATGTTTAATAGAGAAGGACCGCAGGTAAAATCGTGTCGATGTGGTGCAGTTAGACCATAAAACCTCTAATGATGTGGTTCAGCTTTTGTGAATTTTCCTTGTTTATTCCCTATGAATTATTATTGGAATACAATCAATAGGAAATTGTCCACTAAAGCCTGTCACAATTACAATATTTGAAGATTATTTATATAATTGCTGAGTCCGCAACTCTTACGCATGTTGATCACAGTGTCCCTCATTTAAGTGGAATAATAAATGTACTACAGAGAAATATTGAGCGCTCAAACATTGCTCATCTATTATTTGTTGAGCTATTAGTGGATATAGTTATTGTGACAAGTCTGAAGGTTTGACATCATCAAAGTGGTGTGTACCGGTACATATTGGTGTGTCCTTGGGCTTGACACTTCACCGACCTTGCCTATGTGTGACTGTGGTGTGTGAGTGTGTGGTTGATGGTGGTCTCAGCAATCTGTCTACCCCGCGGCAGCTGTGGCTACATACAAAGCTTGCCACCCTGAGTGTGCTGTGTGACCATGTCTGTTTTAGCTGATGCTGTGTTGACAGGCACTGTACAATATAATATATATCACCCGTACATAAACCAGTAAATCCATATCCTTTGTTTTCCTTCCGCAGCGTGCCTGTTGCAGATGGAGCTGGTGAATTATGAGCGGGTCAAAGAGTACTGCCTCAAAGTGCTGCACAAAGAGGGGAAGAACTTCAAAGCTCTGTACAGATCTGGAGTGGCCTACTACCACCTGGGTGACTACCAGAAGGCCCTGCACTACCTGAAGGAGTCACACAAGCAGGAGCCATCAGGTGCGGTCTAATATCGACAAAATGGCACAGTGAACTTGGTGCAATACACAGTAGATTTACATGAGGATGAAGAATCACATCATCACCTGTGATAATTTCAACAACAAATGTTTAAATTATAGTTTTTGTCAGGAATATTAAAACTACATTCGCAAATTTTTCTGTCGACTGACAGATTCACACCATCCAAATTCAACATCTCACAAGCAAGTCAGGTCCTTTGTACGTTTGCTTAAAGGTTCCTGGAGGCCTCGTAAAAATACTTTAATTTCTTTATTTGATCTTTTTATAACCAGAAAAGTCTCACGGAAATTAAGAAAGAATCTCTTCTAAGGGGAGTCCTGGTCCCAGAGGGAATACTATACTAAGTACAGTAATACTTTTGTATTCACTAAATGTATTAGAGATTTTGTCAATCAACTAAAAGTACCATTAACTTTAACATTAAAGGAACAGGCCACCGTTTTTCTTTACTGTGATATGTTCTTACCTGAGCTTAGACAAGTTGATGCATATCTGTCTGCCCGTGGAAGAGCTTGGTGGCTTCTTCACCCCATTTGGAGCTATAGGAATACATTGGGAGAGGCCAAATACTAACAACATCTTTAGTCTTTTTGCGTGACTGAGGGCACACAGTTCTTCCATACTGTGATATGTTCTTACATGAGTTTAGACGAGGGGATACATACCTGTCTGGTCTTTGTTCATGCCCTTGGAAGAGCGTGGTAGCTTCCAACTTCACCCTTGTTTGGAGCTATAGGAATACATTGGGAGAAGCCAAATACTTTCAACATCTTTAGTCGTTTTGCGTGACTGAGTGCACGCATAAAGACCAGACAGGTACGTATCAACTCGTCTAAGCCCAGGTAAGAACATATCTCAGTACGGAAAAATGGTGCCCTGTTCCTTTAACAGCACAATAATAGCATGGTAATAGATAAATACAAACAATGGTCACTGGTAACTGGTTTATGACCAGGGTCACTTTGATTATTCATGTTATCATGAAATTATTACATTTGTGCTGAGCCCTGTTTCCATGTATTGACCAGAGTCACCGTGTTATTACACTTTTAGGCACCAGACTGTTTCCATCCTATTACCATTCAATTATTGGTCGCAGTGTAAAGTGCTACTAAGATTTATTTTCAAAATTAACCCATGTTCATATCTGTAGTGCAGCGAGCCTACAAACAATGTTATGCTCTTTCAAACATAACCTAACTGACTGTTCATATTTCTTTTAGTCCTGGTTTTACATGTTGAATTGAATTTATTGGATGGTACAGGTCTAACAATTTCTGATGCATTATGTAATTTAATTGGAAAATTATATTAAGCCATAATTATTTGGTAACATGAGTAGCTTTTACCGCACTGGCGCCTCAATAATACTGAATTTTATCGACTTACTGTACATGAGAGTATATAGTAGTTGCTGTTGTTTAACCTCCTAAAAGTTGCATAGCGTGAAATAAATGTACGAAAAACCTGGGAATGGATTCATGGCAGAAAATCAGGCAACGTAACAACACAAATATGTACTGCAAAAGAGTATACTTAGCGGATTGAGTGAGCAAAGAAGGAAGGAAGAGAAAAAGGCTAAAGCTACAATACCCAGTGCATGGAGTGGGACTGATAAGAGGATTGTAGACACAGTTGCATATATCGGCAAAATAAGCAAAAATTGGGTACAATGTACTGCAGAGAGAAATGTGTGGATAGAGTCAAGAAAACAGGCCATGACATAAAGTAGTATGAGGAAAAGCAGATTTCTTCTTATCTGTAGTAATAGTCTTCACGGACATATTAATTGGTTTTCTATGTGTGTGCACCATGATTTTCTGAAATGGAAATCGTTAATTTAGAAGTGAATCAGTACTTCTCAAAAATAAACCATTACCAGTGTCTCCCTGTCTTTTTTTTGCAGACACCAACGTGATCCGGTACATCCAGCTGACAGAGATGAAGATTCGCCGTAACGCTCCGAGAGAGAAAGAGTCCACATAAGCACTGCCTTTCAACGACTTGAAATACCCACAACGCAGTTCAAACATTTCAGACTTTCAACAAACAGTGGATCATAAAACTCACTGTCAAACCTTTAAGTTGAACTTTTGCCTTGCACAGCGTCCGGTTTTGTGATTTTTCACCATTGTGAGCTTCAGACTTCTTTTATAACTGTGCTAGTTTACATGTATACAGTACATACCTTTATGAGCAGACCTGGTCCAAAAGGAATAGAGAAGATAGCATTGTTTCCTAAGGTAGAAAAGAAAAAAAAAGTAAGCTATCATCTGTATGCCTTGATGTTTTTCTCTCACCACAAGAGGCAAAAATAACAAAAATATAGTTGTTTTTATCATCATTATTTATTTAATTTTATAAGTTGAGTATTTTCAGCTATAATAGCCTCTAATAGTGACTTGCACTCTCGCCTCACAGCAAGAAGGGTGGAACCTTTCTGTGTGGAGCTAATATAACAACTCAGTTTCCCATTTTAACCCAAAAACAAGCACAGCAGGCCAAATACTACAGTATAGGTTGGTATCTATGGGTCCCTGGGTGGTGCGATGGCTCATTGCACCTGACAGATTCCTCAAAGGCACAGGTTGAATGAGTAAAATACAATAACACAGCGAGTGAGCTCATGTAAAACATGTACATGCCCTGATCTAATTTTATTCAAATGTAACAGAATTTATAATTTAACAGATACTGGCACTGGTACATGTTATGCCTGGCTACTTAGTGTACAATGTTACTGTGTGAGATTAAAGTTTTCAGAAATTACTCATATTACAATGTGCTATGTCTAAGGATGTTCCTCAAAACAAGAAAAGATTGTGGATGCATCTTCTGAAATGTTCCCCATGAACCGGGTCTGTCTTTGAGTAAGAAGATGACTTAACAGTTGAAACCAATGCACTGCCAGTCCAAACATTGCACATAAACAGGCCAACACTTGTGATAAAGTCAGAAGCAACAACAAAACGTGAGTCCAGCAACTGTAGATAGCA
This sequence comes from Gobius niger, assembly GCF_951799975.1. Classification (NCBI taxonomy): domain Eukaryota; kingdom Metazoa; phylum Chordata; class Actinopteri; order Gobiiformes; family Gobiidae; genus Gobius; species Gobius niger. Next base: position 16,956,830 of record NC_136867.1, read on the forward strand.
CCTGCCTTCGCACAAGATGTCCCCAAAAATGCACGAATCTGAAGTCAGCAAGCACACTTCCACAGCGCTGTGCAAAGGTTTTGAGACAAATACTGTACCTTTACGTGAGAGTGCTTTAATAACCACATTTTTGTCAAGATCTTGGTACCTCAGAAAATGCTCGTTTAATTTCTTATGATTAAATCGAGAAATAAGTGTATAATTCCACGTCTTTGCCATTGCAAGAAAGGTTCAGTGCCTTGCCAGAGATTTGGGTTTTTGGTGGGATATTAATGTCATATGAATCTTCTCTTTCAACATCCTGTCTCAAACTTTGGCACAGTTTTAAATGGTGTGTGGAGTGCGGATTTGAGCACACAGTTGCTGATTGCAGTATTGAGACATATCACAAATTGTTAATAGTTTATAGTATGTATGTACGAGGATTTAAAAATGAAAGAAAAGGCAAGCTATATATGTCTAAGCACTTCACTTCGCTGCTTCTGTATTGACAAATACTGTGTTTTACTAAATGTAATAAATGTCTATTGAAATATAACTTTGTGCTTTTGCAGTTATTGCAGTCATATTATAAATGACCGATGTATGAGGGGTTACTGATGTATCCACTGGGAAAATAGTGGCGAACATTGATTTAAAGGGACTATACGGAGTTTAAAAATGTTAAAATTAAGTATCTTCCCCGTACATGCTCCAGCAATGTCCCAATGTATAGAATGAGCCCAGACCTGTTCACCACAACTGCCTCTAAAATCCTGCACTGTATATCAAAAAGGTGTTAATTCGGTCCGAAGTGGCGTCATGTGCGAGTTTAATATAGAACCTGCAGTTACACGTAAGACCTGAGGTGGCAGTAGTGAGTATAAAAACGTGCATCTAGCCCCCTTAAGGAATCGTGAATCAGTGATTAATTGTATACTGGAATGTTGTCGTTAAAAATACTACAAAAAGTGATTAGGCTCTCATTCACACCAATAAACACAACAATTCATTTTTCTTTTGAAGTTTTTACTCAAATCAGTGTTTCCAGTGCAAACGCTTGCCATTCACAGACACTTCCATCTCCTCTCTGAACATGAACCATCGTCAGCTTATTACTGGTCACTATGAAGACTTTTATCTTGCAGCTGCAGGACCCCCTGCAGTTTTTATTCATCAATTTTGCCACAGTCGCTACATATTTACACAAAGGTTGCAGAGTCGCATCCTGTGGAGACCTCTGCAGCCACAAAAGAGTCCTCTGCTTTAGGACGGGAAAGATCCTGCCAAATTACAAAACGGATTGTAGGAACTGAGAAGCTTGTTAATAAATCAAAAAGGCAACTATAAAATAAGGATGCTATTTTATAAATGAATTTGGAGAGTGCAAAGTGTTACAAGTAAAGAAGCAAGAATGTACAATAGCAGTGAGGTGCCTTTAAAAATGAAGGCATTTTGGTAAAAAATAAATGCTTACAAAATTAAATAGGTTACATACATAATAAACCAATAATTACTTTAAACATTGTACAAAACAGTTGCTACATGCCACCAAGAAAAACCTCCCCCTGTCACTCTCATGCATCCCTTATTGGATCGGTAATTTTAATACAAAGCCATGAGGCAGATGATTTACACATGTTCCCTTTAGTTCAAAGAGGCTCTTGAATAGCTGATTTGTTCAAACTAAATCTTATGAGGTCAAATACAATCCAGACGTTCATTACAGACAATGGCAAATCACAGAGCATAGTGGACAAGGTGAAAATGTGCTCCTGTATAAACAGTGTTGTACCCAGTGACGAGTGACTTGGTTAAAAACATGGTGAGATTTTGAGTCAACAACATATCGTGAATGTCAAATACAGTATTGTGTCTTTGTCGAAGTGAAAACCTGAAGATTTACATTCATTGTGCTCTCTACAAGTGCACTTCCTCAAAAGCACAATCTTTAACGGAGGAAGTTTATCAATGCACGTGCCTTATTGGCTGAACAGATGACGGCGACGCAAAAGGGTTTGAACAGTTGATGAAATTGAAAGTCTCATGAGGCAAACTTAACGTAAGATACTGAGGGGGTAATTTACTAAGCGTTTGCTCACGTGCATTAGTAGTAGCACGTGCAAAAGTGGAGTCATTTGTGCATTTTTTACTCACAAAGCATTTTCTTATTTACATATTAGATGTGTGGCTCTATTTCTGTGTTATACATCATTTCAAATGTTAAATCAGGTGCAGCATGCCCACATAATAATATATTTTATTTTTCAGCTTGCACTCGCTATTTAACTCCTCTCTTGATAAATGACCCCCTGAATGTATTGTTAAGGATGTTGTGTTATGGATGAAGTTACCCTGGTGGACAATGTCATCCATAACATGACATTATTATGATTCATATGAAAGTATAATTGCCCATTAATACATTTCCATGAACATGTGGACTGTTTAGTTTTAAAAGAAAAAATGTTGGCAATGAATTCAATGAACAGAGGTATTTTCACTGATCTGATTTGTGTTTCTCTATTTCTATTACAGTACTTAGTTATGATGGGATGAAGTCAGTTGTGAATGTTACTCTTGCAAAGGCAAATCCAATCATTGAAGTTGGATTCGCTCATGGCCCAATGGTACAGTATGGTTGCATAGTTTGCCTCTCCTTATATAACGCCACGGGTCCATTTCCAGTAAGGAAATGCATTAATAAACATGACACAAATTTCAAACTAAGGGACAAGTTTAAATCTTAAATATAATTGTGTTAACTATGTTCCAGTAGTGAGCTAAACCTGTCATATGCACTTTATGAGACATTCCCTTGATTGATGGAACACAGTTTAAAAACATCTTATTCTGACAGCTTAAACTACATTTATTGTGGACAATTTTCTTTTCTCCAACATTCAGTTTCCGTATGTTATAGGCCACATATTTTATACAAATAAGACAAAAAGCAGCACCTTCTGAGCGCAGATAAACAAGTATTCAAAGTAGCTCATACACATGGGTTAAGACCAAAACCCAGGCTTGTATTTATAAGGTGAGTCTTTGGGAAAACTATTGTTTGCTTTGCATAGTGGCACCGTCCCATCTTTCCACTGCTCCTCATCCAGTTTGTCTAGGAGGTTTTGAGTCTTTCTGGGTGAAAAGGGCGTAGGCGCTTCCACAGGAGTGGGTAACACCGCACTGTCCCGTCCGAACTCTGCAGTGGGCGGGGTCTCTGTACTAGAGGTATGGGCAGGGGATTCCCCGGTACCTCTACTAGACCTGGATTCGGACCAGAAGGCGGGGTCAAATCGTGCCCGTGGAGAGGGTCTCGGTCGGGCCACAAAGTCCAGAGTCTTGGGGCGTTCCGGGGCACAGCGGCGACGAGGTGTAGGGGGGAAAACCAGGTTTGGGTCGGGCAGACGGGGGACGTTAGAGCAGCTGTCTTTGAACAGTTTGAATTTGCCTGAGAGGATGAGATTTAAATTATAGTCATTATTTAGTCAGGTTTTAAAGGGGGGTATCATGTTTTTAGCAGGTATTTGGTAACTATGTCAAACACATTTTTAAATCACTATCTTACACTTTATTGTTGAAAAAATGTCCTATTAACTAAAACAGCTGTAAAATATCCAGTAATTTGACTTTCTGATCCTCCATGAGCAACAGTAAGCATCTCCCAATCCCCCTTTTACTCTCCTTCATTGCGCAGCTATTTCAAGGAGCAAAGGGAAGAAAGCATTTCCCTGATAAGCAGGACCTCAGGAGGAGTTTTTTGGGAGCTGTCGCCGCACTGTGAAGAATAACCTTCAAAGATTACTCAAAGATGTGCGAGTGGCTCAATATACATGTTTTTGATGAGTGAACAATATTGTCACAATGCTCTTAAAAACTGAATTTTGCATATTACTCCCGTTTATAATCAGTGTTGGGGAGTAACTAAATACATCTATTTAGAATACGTATTTAGAATACTCATTCTGGTAAAGTTACACTTTCATTTAAGTATTCAGAATACAGTTACTTTCCAAAAATATCAAGAGAATACATCCCAGTACTCAATCATTAAATGTTAGCTCCACATTGCAGAACTTTTAATGTTGAGCCTCCTCCTAAAATAAAATAAAGATTTAAAAGGCCTTAAGCCACAGTTCACTGCTCATGCGTCACATGAGGCCAAGAGCGTTTTTAAGTTCCTTATTGGATTATTGGAACACCTGTTATAAACACACTCAGTGTTTATAACAGGTGTTCCAATAATCGTAGTCTTCATTTTTGTAATTACACACCATATTTATACATAGACCGCCTTTGCTAAGCAGGGAAGGGCCTGGTCGGTACTTGGATGGGAGACCTTTGGGAACACCAGGAAGCCTGGCGAATGTAGTGAGTGAGTGGGTGGTGGTGGTGGTCGGAGGGGCCGATGGCACAGACTGGTCTGGCCTCGCCTCCATCAGTCTACCCCAGGGCAGCTGTGGCTTCAACAGTAGCTTACCACCACCGAGTATGGAGTGAATGATTAATGAGGACAGTGTAGCGCTTTGAGAAACTTGGTAATACAAGCTTCTAAAGCGCATTACAAGTGCAAGGCATTATTATTATTATAAAATTACAATCAATGTGAAAGTATTCTAAAAGTATTCAAAGTGTTCAGAATGTTATAAAAACATTTTAAGGCAAGTATTCAGCAACTAAATACAATTTCAAAGTATTCTCTCCAACACTGTTTATAATGCAGCATATTTAGTGAAGCCACATGATAAATGGTTTAAAGATGCTCACCTGTGTTCTCCAACGCCTCTTTCTCGGGCAGCGGTTCCAGGCTGTTTACGAGACAGTGTTTCTTAATGGCTCCGTCTGAGGGTATACGGCGAAGACTGCGGGACGGGGGAGGTGCGGACGGGACGTGTGTCGGGGTGAGCGACTGACGGGGGTTACGCTTAAAACTCTCCACCTGAGTGTTCACCAGAGGGTTCAACGGGACATGGCGGGGGGGCTGAGAGGTGGGCTGCCCGGACGGCGTAGTCGGACGATAAACTAACAACTCCTCGCTGTCCGATCTCAACAGCGACCGAGTGGAGTTACAGTCAGTCAGTAAAGTGTAGGAAGATGGGAGGAGTTTGTCGGGCGGTTTAAGCGGGCTGTCCCGTTTGAAAAGCTTACGCGTCTGTGCCCCCGTCCTGTGAAACAAATTGTCCCATTTGGATTTGACGCTTTCTTCGGGATGGGCGAAATTCAGCACGTTCAACCCGAGTCCCACGGCGGCCAGAATCGCTCCGCACCCGACCAGGACGACATCGGAGGAGCGGACCCCAGCTGGACTCTTCCTACAGGGGGGAGATACTGGGACGATAGCCATGGGGCAGTACTCGTCACCCTCAGAGTCAGCAGCAGTAGAGGACGAGGGGTGCGGGTCTTTGTGGAAGGGGATGCAGAGGTAGGACTGTCCCGAAGAGGAGGCAGCATCAGTGGAGAAGCAGCAGTCTTCGTTTTCTGAAATGGTAGATGTGTTACATTTTCCAAGCAGTTTCCAAAGTGCTGCACATAAACATAAAGGCAATCTAAAAATAATGATATGCTTTAGTGAAACAACAGTAAAAGCACTGACCCTGCCGAATAAAGCTCAACCCACATTTACCACTGTTATTCACGTCACTATGAAGTTAAGTCAACTTTGTGATATGGATCAAAACATCAGACAATTGCAGTAAATGATCTGCCTCACCCATCTCCACCAGACTGGGCACCCCGGGCACGGCAGGGCTGTGTCTGGGAGATCGGCGTAGGTTTGGGGCACTACAGGAGCGCTGTCTGGTCCCCTCATGAGGCGGCTTCTCTCTGTCAGGGAAACAAAAGCAATCACATTAAAGACTGCAATGTGTTATTCTTTATACAAATGACTATTAACAATGAATAACACTTACACATTGTCAGCACTGTGTTCTCTGTGGGCTCCGCTGCCTCTGCAACGCCCCTTTTTCCTGGAGCCTCTCTTCTGCCCCTCCTCCTCATGGTGGCTCAAGCTCGAGGTGCGATAAAAGGTTGCATTACCATCTCCAGGAGTCACTATCAAAAGACATGGTTTTAATTGGTGCAAAATGCCAACTTTTCTTTCTTTTGTAGAAATGGCATAAAGGAAAGTGTCCATGGCGCTTACGCTGTATGGCTCTGAGGCGGGGCAGGACAGGGGGGCTGCTGGGAGGACTGGAGCAGCTGCTGAGTAAACTTCTTCGTCGATCGTGGGACGGAGAGGCCTGCACTGTGATTTTGTGCTGAAAATCTGTCCATAAAAAAGAAGGCACAATCAAAACCAATGTAAAATCCATACACTTTCATACACCACCTGGATTTATCTAACAACTGTTTTGATCTGGGATTGCTGCAGTTGGTCAGGTCTGGGTTCAGCAACACTATCTGCCCTAAGAATGAGATCAGTGAATTTTGTGAAACAGTGGTTCAGGGAGCATGAGATATTTCAGACATGGATTGGCCGTCCATACCTTAGTCCTATTGAGAAGCTTTCATCAATACAAGATCTTGGTGAATAATCAATGCAGAACTGGATCTTAGAGCGTAAAGGTGGTCCAGTGAAATATTCTATGATGTGACCCATTTTTTTGTGCCAACACACCTTTTTTTGTCAGACAGTATATGAAAGTAGTTTGTTCACCACATAAAGTTATGGCGTGTTTATCCCCTTACCCTTACCCATCCCAAGAACATGTTCTCCAGTTCAGTTTTACCCAAATCTTAAAGCTTCTTGACATGGGAGCTTACAGCGTAAGAGTAACACTTCATTTGAAAGCTAAGACCAACAAAACTCATCTAAGCTTCTTCCTTGTTTTGTCTCAATCGATTTTGTTGTGTTTTGGTTGCTTCATGTGCATTTTTTTGTCACATTCTCGTTGCTTTTTTTGTAGCGTTCTGGCCGCACTATGTTTTTTAGTGTAGAGCCATGAAAACGCGACAAAAATGTGATGAAAATACAATTAAAACGTGACAACAAAAACAAGGAAAGAGCTCAGGACTTCGCTTTCAAATGAGGCGTTACACTGACCTATAGGTTGTAAACTCTCAGGTGAAGAAGCTTTAGATTTGGGTAAAGCCAAACTGGAGAAAATGTGCTTGGTAAAGGCGGGTGGTAAGAGGTTAATATCTTATCAGAAACTTCTTACCCGATGGAAGGCTGATCCTGTTGCCGTCCTTCAGTTTCAGCCGGTTGCGTCTGAACTTGCCCTGCCTGCGCTCCACGTGGGGCTTGTCCTGGTAAAGCTGGTGGATGATGATGTTCAGCTCTCGCTCCAGGATGTGGATCTCCCTCTCGGCCAGCTCCTGCTCTCTCCTCCGCAGCTCCTCCTCCTGGCACTTCTGCTGCAGCGCGGCCTGTCTGAGCTCCTCTTCCCACGACCGCAGCTCCTTCACGTGCAAACAGGTCAAACAAAAACAAATGAATGTGTAAGGGATACGGAGCTCTGAATTCATCCTCTCTCAAGTACGGCAGCTGCGTACCTTCTCCTTGGTCCTGAGTTGGTCAAACATCTCCTGTATCTCCAGTTTCCAGTCGTTCTGCAGTGAGTGGAAGGACTCGGCCGGCATCTCGAAAAACCCGGACTCCTCGATGGCCGTGAGCTGGACCAGGATCGAGCTGAACGCAGGGCGACAGTGAGTGTTTGGGCTCCAACAGGCTGGGGGAAAGATAAACAACATTATAACTTTAAACCTTTATAGGGCACTCATTGTAATACTTTGAAATTTCAAATTTCAAATTAAGAGTATTATTGGGGGACAAACCACAAGTATATTTCTATTTCTATATATATTTATGTATATTTATTCTATATCAATCAGAAAATCACTGTGAGCGAAGTTACCATATTTAGTTCCTTGCCCTAAACTGGTAAAAAAAATAATATATATATATATACTGTAAACAAACTACCATAATTAGACCATTGCCCTTTAAGAGGTAAAAAAAAATACAAAGGTTTAAATATAAAATATAGGTATCGCTTTAGATTAAAGTGTGCTCATTAAGTATTAATAAGCATTAGTAATCATTTTAGAGTTAGGGTAAGGGTTAAGGTCAGGGTTGGCTATGAATAAGCGTATTATTAATGGCCTATTAGAATGTTAACAGATAAAGTATAATAAGCAGTGTGTTAATACTTTACAAGCATATTATTAATGCTTATTAATACTTAACGAGTACACCTTAATACAAAGCGTTACCAAAATATACAAAAAGTACTTTCATGTCTCAGGGAGTGCTGGATTCAGGAGACGTTGTATTTTGTGATATTGATGTTTGAATTATCACACCGGTCATAGGCAAGAGCTTTTTTAATGTGATTGTGCTTTACGTGCAGTAGGCGGGGTCAGTCACTTCCAGTATTGTTTGACTATTTTTTAATTTATTTTTTACTAAAAAGGCGCATTGAGTTGCCTTGTGTACGAAATGCGCGGTATAAATAAAGTTGCCTTGCCTTGCCTAATAATAACCTTTCACAACATAAAAACAGAGTCCTAAGGTTTATTGGTTCTTTTGTCCAAAAAAATACTGTACCTGCCTTTTTTATGCTGTAATTTCACTTATTTTACTGCATTCTCCAAAACCAACACATATATCATCACTTAGCACAATAATTCACCAATAAAATGTGTTTTATCAACTTACCTGATTGGCTTAGTGAGGACTACATGCTTCTTTACCTTACTGATGTGCAGCAGGGAGGCCATATGTAATGTGTGTAATTACCAAAAAATAGTCACTTGTGCTATAGTATTGTATAGTTATTATACACTCCAGTAGTTGTGTATTCAAATAATATTTCTCATCCTTTATACAACTTTCTCCTTTACTTGTTATTCTATCTATCTGTTTATCAGTTAAATAAACAAACGTTTATGCGTGTAAATAGGCATGGAAACCTGACATTATGAAAAGACATATTGGTTGAAATTATTCTGTTGGTTAAAAAACTTGAAAGTACAAAAGCAATGGTCATCATAGGCTGCAGTTTGGTGATAACTCCTTTATTCTAATCTTTATATAAATCTGCATCTTTGGATAATGGAGGCCAACTAAATTTGGGGGTGTCATTTTGCTGACTATCCACTACATAACAATAACACCTTTAAAAGTAATAATAAATGCACAACCTGTTTCTGTCTTACCCTCCATGAGTCGTGCGAAAGGCTCTGGGCAGGTCGAGGGAATGGGCAGAGCCAGTTTGTTCATGGCCACGCCGTACGCCACCGCGAGCCCATCTATCCCTCTGAAAGGCACCTCTCCGGTCAGCAGCTCCCACAGCAGCACGCCATAGCTTCAACACACCGACAAAGAAAAACACACTCACTACCCATTAAAACCTGGGTCAGATGTACGCGCCAGTCGCTAATGCGTTTTTTCAATCAGTGAATAAAATGTGGCAATGAATATATGAATATTAAGCAGGAAAAGTGTTTGGTTGATTTGAATAAATGTTTGAAAGAGCAGGAGTGCAGTCAGCCTATTTGATATACACCCCACTTTGATAGCATATTTTTTTTCCTTAACAAAGCTGTTCTCTCAATTTATCTGTGTCTGGGACTAGCGCAATATCTAATGCAAACAACTACTCTTTAAACAGTGCTTGTTGTAATAGTCGGAATTGTCTCTCTTCATTAACATGGACATGTCAACTTTTTTCAACCTTTCCCAATATGATTACCACGGTATTACGCACTGCCAACATTTCCCCTTCAAATGAAGTGTTTTCCGGACTATAAGTCACACTTTATATAAATTACTTTTGTAATCTATAATCGGGTGCGATTTATATATCAAATTATATCAGCTAGATGGCCATAACTAGAGAAATGAATTTGCAAATGAGAGCTTGAACAGTGTGCTGCCGGAAGAGGCTTGTAAACTGTGCAGTTACGCCTAGATGCCCAGGTAGTTGCCAAAGCTGGTGCGACTTATAGTCCAGTAAATACGGTAATTAGAAAAAACACAGAACACTACTGTAAATTTTTTTTTTTTTTTAAAGTTTTACGTAGTGTCTCATATTCTGACATGGGGCTTAGACTCATACAGTATCTCCCCCATTGTGAGATCTGGCCACGTGTCATTCCGTAGATCTGAGCTTGTCAAATAATTTCAGACTTCCTATTATCATATCGGTGTGTGAAAATGTCAGCCCACTCCAGCATACAATTATATTTATGCTCGAACGCTTCCTTTGACCTGCCCCAGTTTCCTGTGCCTTTATAACGCGGTAGTTTGTTCTTTTTTTTTAAGCTCTCTGTGTTTCCATGGCGACTGCAGCAAAAGCTCAACTTAATCGAGAGCGAAATCGATAAACGTTTCTGGCTCCGTCTACTGTCAGATTGCCCAGACAGACGTGGAGAGAGGACGAAGAAGAAAAACATCTTCCTTGATTGAATTTATGGTGAGCAATTTATGATGTAATGTACAATATCATGCATTCTTTCCCACTTTATTCCCAATGTTATGCACAGCCTCTGAAAAAGACCACATTGAGCACACTGAGCACACCTCCACACGTCGCTGCCCTTGGAGAAAGTGGACGAGCGAATGACTTCCGGGGCCATCCAGGCGTACGTCCCGGCCGCGCTCATTTTGGTGGTTCGATGCCACTCTCGGGCCAGGCCAAAATCTGTGATCTTCAGCGTCTTGTTGCTGAAATCCTCCATTTCAATTCGCTCCAGGATTAGGACTAAATTTAGAGTTGGTGAGGTTAGGGGGGGGGGGCAGCGGAGCAATGAATAGGATTGTGATGGGAGGTGGCACAAAATTAGGGACGAAATTAATGAAAAAAATTGATAAGGGAGGTAAAAATCATCCCAATGTCGTATGTTGGGGAAGGGTGTTCACAAACACAATACAGGTGGAAAAAAAGGATATTTCAGAAACAGAATAAAATATAGAAGAAAGGAGGGAACACAGCATGAAAGGATTGGAAAGGAGTAGGACAGAGGAGAGGAAAACAGAGAAGGCAAGAAAAAGTGAGACAAAGAGTGGACAACAGTTTATAAAGTATAAATTAGAGGGTTTGCAAATCAGTTTGATGTTGCAATTAATTTATTATACTAAAAGAAAGCACCTGAGGATTCAACTCCCTACTGAACTTATCAGCAAACCCCGTTTTACAGGAATAGTCAGCTCGTTTCCCAAACCACAAGCTCCACGGACTGCCAGGCCATCTGCCGGTGCTGCCCAGAGATGGGGCGTGTCCACAGGCTGCGGCCAACATCAAACCCCCTTCATCTGCAGCATGTGGCTCCAAAGCGCCACACAACACACCATAGACGGGCCCAGTCTCATGTGGAAGTACATTTAAAGCTCTTGGGACAAATCACAGGCTAAATGTCCGCACTCAAGTTAATGCACAGCGGTTAATGCATGAGCAGACAATAGCAAAAAACGTGTTCAGAGAAAATAAAACTGGAGAGATAGTGAGGTCACATGTAGATTATTTGTCTAAACAGTAAAGGAGTGTGTCAGTTGTATATTAGTACATTTACAGACAAACAGTAAACTTTACATTTACTATTGCACACAAAAACATAAACACAGTTATAGGGTCAACGTGTGGGTCTGTACTAAAAAATAAAACATGTATGGAAGTTCCTTGATGTAAAGACACTTGTGCCCAGTGAAGGCAGAAAAGTAAATATAAATGCTACCTTTTTTTTACCAGTGATTTGAACATATCTTTCATATGCTATTAAATGGACCAAAAAACCAGCAACAGAATAGCCTTATGCATGTCAATAGATACATAAAAGTTGTGTTCATAGGCCCCACAGTTCCATTTAACATTTCGAGCTAACCAGCCATATCCAAAACTTGCTACAAGTTGGATACGATTTCAATCATCAGGGACACATTATTGAATAAACAATATTTGCCCCAACGTACCCAGTGCAAATCTCCTTTTTGATTTGGCACAATCTGACTTGGGTCTGTAACACATTTGTGGCCTGAATAGAAGCTAAATGTAGTCAGTCACATCTTACATGACCGCAGTCTGCGTCACAGTGAAGCCTGAGTGGACCACTTCACAACAACCTCCAACCAAACATGGGGTATGACGAAGGCTTAATATCACACTTTAAACACACAGTTGTACAGTGCAGCACAGATTGCACTTTCTTTTCCAAAACTTTTAAAAATAGAGGCCTGCATTGAGACTGGGTTTTCCCCAAAGGCTGTACTGACAGTAGATGTAGTGACTTAACCTTTTAGCAGCCTATTGGACGTGGTCTGCTCAGCGCAGACTGGGCCAATGGGAGTGGAGCAATTCACTCTAGGAGGATCCACTGAAGCAGCAGCGGGAAGAGCGCGGGGCAAATCCGCAGTAATAGGCTTGGGATTTAGGAGGTCCAGTAAAATGCAAGATTACAACTGCTCCACAAACACATGACTTTTCCTCTCTGCACTGATCCTGAGTAAAGAAATAATGACAGGGTGAAAACGTGGCCCTGCGAGACTTCTCTTAGGTGATGAGGAGATTATAATATGGGGTGTCAAGTTTTCTCTCTATCCATGGATGAAGAAAAATTAGGAGCTTTGCCAAAATAATTAAAACCTAAATTGGCTATTCTCCTTTGAAAGTCATCAAAATGGTTTAATAGCAGGAAGAAACTCATGTCACCCATTAATTTGAGCAATGGGTGTACACAATATTATGAAAGAAAAGAATCTTACTGTTGCTGGACTTGAGATCCCGGTGGATGATGGGCACAATGGCCTGGCTGTGGAGGTACAACATGCCTCTCGCGACCTGCTCGGCCCAATCCACCAGCGTGCAGGGCGGGACGCGTTTCCCGGCCAGGGCGCGGTTCAGCGGGCCCCCCCGGGCGAACTCCATCACCAGGCAGAGGTTCGGCTCTTGCAGGCAAACCCCCAGCAGCGCCATGATGTTGGGATGGCTCAGCATGGCGAACAGTTTGGCCTCCTGACGAACGCTCTCCAGGATCTGCCCCACCTCCTCGTCCGGGTCCCGCCTCGCCGCCTTCACCGCCACCTCCATCCCCCTCCACACGGCGCGGTACACTTTCCCGAAGCCGCCCACGCCGATGATCTCCTCCAGCGTCAGCTCAGAGAAGTCGATCTCCAGGACTGGAAGGAGAAAAGGAAAAGGTGGCATTTGTTATTTGTCTTTATACATGACACTAATAAACCCTCATCCCCACAAAGCTGCGAATGACCAACAGTTTTGCCACATATAAAAAAGTGTCATGGAGGATTAGATCTTTGCCAAGTAGGATCACAAAACACGGTCATGGAGTTCGAGATGCTTTCTACTAAGCCACATTGCTGCGTTGCCCCAAATACTGCAGCATCTCTCACTTACTGTTACACAAGAGGTGGCATATGCCCTCAAATCTGCTCCAATCTTGGGCTGAAAGGAGGGCAGGTTGCATGATGGGAAAAATATGGTTGAAGCTTAAATAACAGGTGATGTGAGCGGGGACAACACGCTGATAGTCACTGGTCAAGATACGGCTCTGTGGTGTTTCATGTAGTGCTGTTCCTCGGCAGACCGACTAGGATGAATATTTCAGGTAGTTTTGAAAGTAGGCCAGTGACAATGCAGCAACAGAGAGGCAGCCAGGAGCGCAGTTGTGGACCACAGTCACAACGAGGATGCTCTGTGGCCTTAAAGAAAGCGTTAGTGTTAATGCGTGCTCTCGTGCAGAAACAAATGAGAATGTATTTGGTCACAAAAAATAATGGTGAAACATTTCCAAAGGGACAATGTGGATTTAGCTAACTGTAATCATCTCTGCAGCGGTTTAGTCACAGAAGCCTTCCTTCCGCATTTGTGTGAAGAGATAAAGTCTGTTGTTTCAGTGTATTTGTGTAAACTGTTTGCACAAAGATTGGACAGACATAAGTGCCACCTGATTATGCCTTTTAGATAAAAAGAAATACCTCATGCTTTTCATCGCCTTATTGTGTTTATTAACCTTCCCAGGCATAGGGCGGTCACGATAATTACTTTATTGAATTATCGTTCAATAAATGACAGATAAACAATATATTTTTGGGCTCAATATTTATCGTCAGTACATTTACTTGCATATTCCCCTCAATATTTCTAAGGCAATACTTTAAAGCAGTACTAAGTAACTTGTTTACCGTAATATTACTTTTCGTAGTCCCTCTGGGGGTAATACAAGTGTTGATGGGATGATTGGGGGGTCTTCATCGGCCCCTGGTGTCACGAAGAAGAAGAAGAAGAAGAAGAAGAAGAAGAAGAAGAAGAAGAAGAAGAAGAAGAAGAAGAAGAAGAAGAAGAAGAAGAAGAAGAAGAAGAAGAAGAAGAAGAAGAAGAAGAAGAAGAAGAAGAAGAAGAAGAAGAAGAAGAAGAAGAAGAAGAAGAAGACAGGCTAACGGGCAAAGCTAACTGCGGACTAGCGCCACTTAAACAGTATTTACAGCCAAGTTTGAGTAAAAAGAAATACAACATCCCTCTCTCCCTTTGTCTTTTCTGTCAGTGTAGTATTTACTCTCACGGACAATTGATGAGTAAAAAAACGCAACATGCTACGATGCCTGCAGTGGTGCTCATGGCCTTCAGGGGCAACTTAGTACTGCTTTAAGTCGTGTTTTATTGTATTTCATGTTCACTGTGGAATTTGTTCAGATGGAGTACTTTTAGAACAGAGCTTACCTGTAATTTTTAAGCGCTAAAGTTAGTTTCTGTGGCATTATAAAGTCTTCAATAATATTGTTTATCGCATTAGTTTTCTCAACATACTATGCATTGCATAAATGTCATGAAATGGACATGTCATACCTCGCCATACTTTAGTATACAGCCTGGATTCCTTATTCATTTTTGCGGGGAGAGAACGCTGAAATCAAACAGATCCATTTGTAGGAACAGGCTCAGACCACTAAAGGCATTTCTATGATTTCTATGTTCCAGACGCTTTATTTGGATAACGTTTTACTGCAACATTGTCAAATCTAAACAGACAGCTGGATTACTTGCATGATTTTGCGATTTTTACATACAAGATTGATGCAACTTGCACTGTTGTACAACTCTAACAACAACTCATTCCCTTATTCCACTTGAACTAAACGGATTACAATATTCCTCTACAAAACATGCTTGTTAGAACATGCTCAAATCATTCATGTTGATATAATTTATAGTTTCCATCAAACCTCGTGACAGAATATAAGGATGAGCCGTGAAACTAGTGTACGCGTTGCAGTTTTGACTTTTGCCACTGCAGCACGAGCATGAAAATGCCTGAACTACCTCAGCAAGAAAAATGTGATCCCGCATTGGATCTGAAGCCCGGCTGGAAAAGAGCGATCGATAAAGTGATTCTGGGAGTTTCTGAGAAATGCACTTCAACATTTTCAGCTCATCTTTTCACACTGCATAAAGGGAGCCTTTCAACATAATCGCCTTTCGTCCAGGTAGGTTAGACATATATGGAGTGGACATTGAATTATACACTCCAATACATTTACTATTTGTCCCCTGATTATTCAAGAAAAACAGTGATTATACTGGCACCAACTCCAGGTTTGTAGGATGGATAGATTCGCTTTTTTTGGGAGACAGCGTGCAACCTGACTCCAGAGAATCCCTGACTGCAGCTCACATGGACAAAGAGAATAATAACTGGAGCTGGGGAGAGGAGAGAGTGGAGTGGTGGAAAGGAGGAGGAGGAAGAGGAGAGGTGGACACGCTTCAGGGCAGGACCGTGACACAGCACTCTCAACCTGCTGCCTCTGCCAATCCACCAGAGGCTGAGTGTGTGGCTTCAGGTCAGCACACAGGAGCAGAGAGCGCAACGGGGGCCAAGACTTTAAACGTCCTTTGTGCGATGTGACATTTCGAGGACAGGTCTTTAGCTCTGCTTGAGTCATTGTCATTGTCAATGTTCCCAGTGCGACTATTGCTACTTATTATTTGAGTACCGCCTTGAAAACGAGATGGTTTATCCTCTCAATACATTTCATTTCATATTTTGCTGCATGATATAACCAAGCACTTATTTCATAATTGTTGTTTGAAGGCCTGTTGCTACGCTGGTGTGCCACAGGTCAGTCAGTTGTGTAGTTGACCTGTGATGCGAAAGGCCAGGGACTCAATTCCAAACCCCAAAACTGTAAATAGTTTCAAATTGTACCCAAACAGGACTATTGTGGGTCAGGTCCCTCCTGTGTTTGATCTCTGAGTAGCACTGGTTTGATATGACTTCTATGATTGATCAAAGTTTAGAGTCTGGGTGAATTCCCCCTTAGGTTTGATAAAAGTGTATGGGTCTGAAAACACAATATTTGCTCAGATTTGGGGCTACTTGCTTTTTTTTTCCAGTTCACACTGTTTCAGACAGCTAAGTAGGCTAATGGAGCTTTTGTGGAGTGAATGAAACAATTGCCCCCTCTGAAGCACCGAAGGTGACTTGTGAATTGCTTTTATTTTATGAGTGACTAAATATGATGTTAATGGTCACACATACACATACTGCACGGTTCCCTTAACCTACATCTCGCCTCTTTCTTCTGGGCCCCTGTGGCAGAGCCTGTCCCAGCCTCGGTTACGCCCCTGCTTTGATTGGCTGCGGCGGCTACAATGGGATAAAGACTCACGGTGCAGAGGAGGCACGGAGATGTGCTCGGAGGCGTCCCGCGCGTCGTCCTCCTCGTCTATGCATTTCCCCACGCTCACGTAGTTGGAGGGGAAAATGCCCACACGGTCCGCGATCATCCCGGTCCACCAGCCCTCGTCCCCGGACACCAGCGAGTCCTTGGACAGCACCTCCACCACGTCGCCCCTCCGCAGGCTGAGCTCGTCCTCCGCAGTGGCTTCATAGTCGAACACCGCGGTCCACAGCGCGCATCCCGCCGCCCTGCAGGGCCCCGGGTCCGGCTCAAAAACATCCCCCTCGTCTGCGTCTCCAGGGGTGGGACTCAAACTGTTATTGTCCGTAGCGGGTTTGGAGGCATCCATGGAGGCGATCCATCAGGGGCGAGCTGGCGCATTACAGACACCTGACACGGGCGGGCTAACGATGCACAGAAACGCTAGCTGGGGGGTAATCCCGGCCCAAACACGCCACCGTCCCGCCGCATCACCGGGATGGCCATGCCCAGTGCACCCCCCCGGACTAAATGTAGCTTTCCATTGCAACAAAAAACGGCTTCAATCTGCAGCAAATGCTCGCTCGAACCTTTAGCATGCGCTCTGTCTTAACCCTAAGCCAATTGTAGCAACATGCGTGTCAGACCCCAGCTCCTATTGGTCCAAAGGCACGTCACTCACAGCGTCAGTCCCGCCCACTGGGAAACGTCAAAGCGTGAATCTTGTTTGACCAATTAGTCGTGTATGGGGTTTAACAATATGGGTTTAACCATGGCTTAGTTTGATTTCCTGTTGTATGGATGTAAATTCAGCTCATCCTAAAATATAGTTTTAATATAGGCTATAGGCGAGGCATCATGACACAAATGAGGCTAAATTGTACTACGCTGCCACAGTGGGCCTTTGAATGGTATTTTGAACATTAGATTTCTGACTGTTTTTGTGTGTCAATTTCGATGTATTGACCAATGATAACAGTTTGATTGGCCTCAGTAAATAGGCTAGATCTGGCAACAATGAGGACATGCATATGTTTTAAAGTGGTGGGACATCTGCTCACATTAAAGGAGCTATACCTGATTTTACTTCTAGAAATGGAATGCAAATTATTTTACCCTCCTTTTGTATATTTAGTATTATTATACTCTCGTCCCGCAGGAGGTGTTCCAGGCATGTCCTAGTGGGACAAGGCCTCGTGGAAGACCCTGGACACGCTGGAGGGACTATGTCTCCGAGCTGGCCTGGTGTCGCCTCGGGGTCCCCCCAGAACAGCTGGAGGAGGTGTGTGTGGATCGGGAAGTCTGGGTATCTCTGCTGAGACTGCTGCCCTCGCGACCCGGCCCCGGATAAAGCGGAAGATAATGGATGGATGGATGGCTGGATGGATGGATAGTATATTGCAAACTCAAATGCTTGTAGGGAAAACAGCGTGCATCAAATTATTAAACATTTGCATCAATTTCATGAACTTTCAGGCTATTTTTCTAGCATTTTTGTGAATGTGAGCCTGAAAAGTGACCCTGCAAGTTGTGAAATTTGCCTATTAACTTGTCTCTGTAAAGAATTTGGATGCTACAAAGATATTAGGAAAGTTGCGAATGATTTGGACCACAACTACTATTTTAATTTAGTGGCTTCCCCTTTCATTGTTGGCAATCAAAAAATCAGGTATAGAGCATTATTGACAGACATATATATATATATATATATATATATATATATATATATATATATATATATATATATATATATATATATATATATATATATATATATATATATATATATATATATGTATAAGTATAAGAACTTCATTTGAAATGTTGCAATGTTTTCTGTAATAACACATAACTTAAATACCATACATAGGACCCTTTCCTTCTCCCTTTTTAGTTTATTTGATTTATGTTGTTGCCTTGAGGGTGGTGTAATGGACCCCACAAATAAACCCTTATAGCTTCCTCCACGGTCCGTTTTGTTTTTGTGCCTAAAAGATAGTCAAGATAGTAGTGGAATAAAACGGAAACAGCGATCTGATGTGATGC
This sequence comes from Gobius niger, assembly GCF_951799975.1. Classification (NCBI taxonomy): domain Eukaryota; kingdom Metazoa; phylum Chordata; class Actinopteri; order Gobiiformes; family Gobiidae; genus Gobius; species Gobius niger. Next base: position 16,975,464 of record NC_136867.1, read on the forward strand.
TATAAGAGGCAAGTTTGCTTTGTGGTGGGTCAATTGTGTAACACGTTTATTTGATATCTGATGTGTGTAATAAGCCAGAGGTTGTAAGGCTAGATTCATCTTGACGTTGCCAATACCCCTTGATATACTCTACACTTTAATCTGCAGAACAAATAGAATTATGTGCTTCTACCTTCATTTTCATGCCTTGCACTGGCAGCTATAGATAAGTTATTCATTAGACTATCCTGATTTTCAGTTTTGTTGTATTCCAGGGCAGTCAGTCATTATGGTATATTAAGAATACGCACTAAAAACCTGTCCTCAATCAAATATCAAGTAGAGTTTTTGGAAATAATTGATGTAAATGTACGCTTTGTAGAAATATGCCACCACTTTATTATGTTTACTATTAGCTTGTAATACAACTGCTATATACTGCTAAACACTGAAGTAATCTCCCGTCTCAATCTTTTAATTTACCATCTACAACACAATGCGGTGTAAATTAATAAACTGAAGCCAGGTTTATGTTAAGAACAAGGAAGCTGCTTTTATTTAACAGTAAAAGAACAACAATTTGATCTCAAAACATTGTCAGCTTTGGAAATTTTGCGTTTTTATTTTTGACATCTCATCATCGCAGGCCGAGGAAGAAATCAAACAAACAAAAGACATCCCTTTTTAAAATGTGCCCCGTTTTCTGTTACGCAAAGACTGAAACAAAAAGTTATAATCCACCTCCTTTTCACTTCTCCCAGTGTCATCAAATTAGTCGCTTCTTTCCAACGTACTGAGCAAGAAGACGGGTGCCTCAAAGAAGTGGCGTGGATGACTCTAAAATGATGTTGTCGAGACATTATTCAAGACGAAGAAAAAAATAAATAGTTTGAGTGGTTTTGGCTCATGCATCACACACAAACACACTGAATTTGACAAAAAAAACTCAATCAATACATCCAAATGAAACAAATAATTACTCCAAAATAGTCACTGGCACGTCCATAGTCGTACATATGAACAAGAAAATCAGTGGTGAGCTTTTTTTTTTTAACACAAGAATAAATAAAATCGAACATTGTCATTGGCTCAGATGATTGCAGAGATTGTGTGTGATTGTGAGACATGCTGCTTCCCCGGATACACTAACATTTCTTTTGTATGCGAAAAAGTATGTACAAAAAAGTGACATTTTGCAAGCCATCTGTTTGAATATGCGCACCCATTTTCATATAAAATCTAGAGGAAGATTTGGCTGAGCAGGTGTGGTCCAGGAGTCCAGAAAAAAAAAAAACAGGGGGGAAATGTCCAATTGTACCACACAACACTGCTCACTTACAACTCAAGGAAGAACTAAAGGAAGAAAACAGGGAGGATCGGTGCCCTCTGGTGGAGACACACCGCCACGGCTACTTGATAAATGTCTTTGGTTAACTCTGAAGTGATTTAAATTTAGCTGAAGGTTTAGTTATTGATTTTACAAGGGGTAGAAGTTTTTCAAAGCACCAGTAATATGAAAAACAAACAAAAAAACATGTTATATTACTTTCATCTTATCGCGACCGTCTTCCTACTATTTTCTTATGACTAAACTAGAAGAAATCTCTCCACAATACTGTATCTGTGGGACAAAACATAACTCTTACATAACTAGCTAACATAACTCTATGTGTTTGTGTGTATGCACATTGTGATATTTCTCCCAAAAAAATATAAACTTCCATTTTTAAAGCTGCACCAAAGGGGTCAACGACAAGAATATTTAGTTCACGAGTTGTTTCTTCAGAGCAGAAACGGTCTTTCCTACTGTGGTAATCAGTGACATGGAACAGATAAGTTTAAACATCTTATTCTAATTAATGTGGATGTAATACAGCACTTTATTCAATCGAATAGGATCATAGTTTAAATGGGAATCTCTCTGTATAAGTCGATTTTTGAGACATAAAATGCATCAGTAGTTTTTAATTTTTATTGTAGTCAAATCCGATAGAAACACTCGATATGATTCCAATATATCGGCTTTGGGGCAGAATGAACATTCAATATCTTTAAACACAAATGAAGTAAGGGGAAATAAATATCTCCATTCAATTAGGACGATTGTTGTTTACTGATAAGACTTTAAGCCACAAGATGTTTATGTCAAGTTTGTGAAGTCGATCTCCAACAAACAATGATTAGGGAAAACATTTGCATATTGTTTGGAGATGTCTTTCAGAAATTCTTCCTCCCCTGTAGAGCTTTGAACTTGACATGATCACATTTCAGATCATGATCCCAACCTATTTACTCTATTGTCGGTGGCCCCGATAGGTGCGGCTTTAAAATGTGTGGTGAATGAAGTACAATATATGAATGGATCCTACCGCAGCCACTTATCTCCACAGGCACTGTCCCGTCTCCGGATACACCTTTTTTTTTAAATGTATTGGCCTTTTGCTCGAGTGAACAAGTAAAGTCTCATAAATAGATCTATACAGCAAAGTGCAGGAAGAAACAGTAGAAAAATACCTCTGATTTAACTGCAGCAACAACCATTTTTATATGTTTTCAGATTGAAAAGGTGAAAAGTCGCGCAAGAGCAAGAAGTTATCTGTAAATAAAATACAATGTTTTGACCTTTTGTTACTTAGAAAGGTGAAGACATCTCGGTATATCATAGACTGTAGAACCTGCCCCTTCCTTTGACCCCCTCACCACAGCAAAAACCTCTTGAGCAGAAGAAGGTGACCACATCTAAACAAATATTCAAAATATACAGAAAAAAATGGAAATATATTATATATAGATAGGTATAGAGTATTGAAGTAATGTCCAGGGCAGTTTGACAATGTCCACCTTTTTGTTCAATGCTCTGCCAGTCCATATAAGCATCACGTGAAACAAAAAATAAATATTATGAATCCATCACATTGTCACTATGCATTTGTCATTATCCAGAAAATAGTCTTGTCTTTTTGCTTTGTTTTTTTTGTTGTATGTCTTTTTTGCGTTTTTATCCTCAAAATACTTCTTAGAAAAAGTCATTCTCATCTTGTGTGTGAGAAAAATAGACCTCTTGTTGACTCCTTGTGTGTCCCATTGGAAAGCAGGACCACCCCGTGTCTTCTGTGGTGGTGGACCCCGTCCCATCCCGGCTGTAAGGACAACGCCTGGCCCCCGGGGAGCTATCCGGGACACTCGACTGTGGCCCGTGTCCTTGCAGTTGGGCTGAGGGAGATTTAGTGAGTCACTGTTTGTTCAGATTGACCTATGCTTTTTCAGTGGAGTGTTTAAAAGCCATCTATATGACAGTAGGCCTCCAGACTGGAAAACAGGATGTATAGAAACCACAGTCCGAAGAAGAACAAAGAAGTGGCCAGTCTGTGTCCCCAGGGCCCGCCCAGCTCTCCTCCGATGTGCGGTCGGCGCCGGTACAGCAGCACGGAGATGGCCAGGAAGGCAAAGATGGTGAACAGAGTGACGGAGAAGGCCAGAGAGCCGGCGGGCACCACAAAGGGCTTTCCCTTGGACTTCCAGTAGATGGCAGCCACGGACCAGGCCATGCCGATGCCCAGGAACACGTTCACTGCGTTGCTCCCGGTGACGTTCCCGATGGAGGCGTCGGCGTAAGTGTCCTGCACAGCTGCGACTTTACTGGCGAATGTGTCTGAAGAGAGAGATATGTTAGTTTAGTGTAAAAATGAAATACACACTTCTATGGCCTTCTATTGCTTTCCCACTGCTTGTACACGTTTCCAATTGGCCACACATGGGGTTAACCAAACGGGGCTCCTCTGTTGTAAATGCAACCCCAATGCACTTTCCAATATTTATGTTTTCCTTATGTATGCAGTTATAATTTATTAATGCTGCACATTCGACCTTTAATAAGCAGAAACGCTGACACCGTCAAAGCTCAGAGACAGATTGTTTCTCCTGGTCAAAATAACAGAAATATTGGATGACAAAGCGAATAGGCCGAGGGAATCCGCAGAATATGAAGGAGCTATACAATAAATCAAGTGTCAGTAAAAGAAAGAGGATATTAGATGAATTATTCAACATTGACACCACTGTAGGGAAGGGCCACGCTGTCTGCCTCTGCGTCTCATAAATTTCACCAAAAGGTATAGACTGAGATACGGGCACTTCACGGAAAGACACTTATTTAACATACAAAGCATTTCAGCATGGTATGGTGTTGAATACAGTTAGGAGATATGCTTGTCATTAATGGAAGCACAATTCACGAGCAATCACAGTCTTAAGGCAGGTTCCAAGCCCGAATAAATGGAGCTTCTTAAGTTTAGGCCAATAACATGCAGTTCACAGAAAGTGCAAATGAGTTTTCTGGCTTTTTTGAAACCTTTGCGTTATAGTTTCACTTCTTAGAAATTAAAATTGTGTAAAGCGCCAAAGCAGTTATTATGTTTTATGTGCTGAACTCTTTAGTATAGATTAGGTGAGAAATGCCTGAACTGGTAGCTTTTCAACAAACAAACAAATTCTTCCCCTACAAGTTTGGTGATGATACAATCACAGACGTCACAGAAATGTCAAGACTCTGTAAAATATCCTGCATCATTCAGTTTTAACTTTATAACTTCTGGATGACAGTGTCTAGTTCTTCGTCAGTGCTAAAACATGCCCTAGTTAGCACTGCTGTTAGCATTGTGATACTAACATACATTTTCTCAATTACAGCTGGTGAACTGCAAAAAAGTACAAGGAAAGTTAGATCACCACAAGTTAAGAGCCACTACGGGAAACAAAAAAAGGGACAAACAAGGAGGTATCCGGGCAAGAATCGCAGCTAAGCTACACAAATCGTCTATCCTTACTATTGTTCTGGCTGATGTTTGTTCACTGTAGAATAAGATGGATTATATTTGTCCTGCTATGATGGTGAAAGACTGTTTTGGAGAGGAGGAGCTGCGCAGGAGGAAGAGGAAGGAGGAGGTGGTGGAGCTGACCAGTGCAGGACACCACGCTCTGAAACAGGGACAAACCCAGGAGGCGGTGCACCGTTTCATAGGAGCACTGAAGGCAGCCAGCCAGGTTTGTTGCGGGTACTACGCTTTTCCCTATCTCCAAAAACATGCTGGTCAGGTCGGCCCACGATGGCGGCGGCACAGGACTAACCCTACTAACTAACTAACTAACTTACTTACTTACTTAAATTCAAGGTGCCATGAGCTTATATAAATTCTAATCCCAGCTCTGACGATCTCTCTGCACTCTTCACCTTTTGTCATACCAAACTGCCCAGTCTAATAGCGGCGATATAGGCCATAAATGGTCAGGGAGAACATGGATACTCCACATTTCAGCGTGAAACTCACCCGGTATCGATGTCCCCAGAGCCACGAACACCACGGCAGTGACCGAGTCCTTCAGTCCGATGGTGCAGCCGAAATGCGAGGCCAGGTCTCCGATGATGGCAGTGAGCACTCCGATGAGGAGGATGGACACGATGAAGCAGGCCCAGCCGTTCCAGTACTCGGTGGGCGGGACGCAGGCGAACAAGACCTTCCAGAAAACCGTCAGGAAGTGCATGACATAATCGAAACAAGACGGCAGCCGTTCCTCGCCCGATTCATCCTCCTCCTCGTCTGTGTGGAAAGGCAATAAGCATGTCATAAATGGACATACACTGAACACATGGAAGTAAAACTAACCATATGCTATGCTTTTAAGTTGCCAGATCCTATAGCTACGAACAAGTCTGGAAGCATAAAGACGCTCAGTCCTACTTCCACAATCCCAGCACCTGTCAAGTCCTTATTAGTGCGAGTGCAGGCCTCCAGTGAACAGCCATTACCTTTAGCTTGCTGGCTTTGCGTGCCTTTAAAGACATATGAAATCAAGCACTTCAAGCTCTTGTTTTTTGTCACTTTTTAGCCATGAAACATCTCCCACTTTCCATGACAAATCGTAACCTGCTCCACTGTTAAATGACTTCAACTCCCTCACAGTTTGAAGCCATTTCCTGAAGTGTCTGAAAGTGCAGACTCATGCGGTGACTTAAACTGTTCCCTTGAATCACAGCTCATCACCGTCTTGTCTGACACGCGTCGTCGTCCCCTCCCGAACTCTGCTCGTCCCCTGTCCCGGCAGCAGATAGAGGACACAGAGGGACAGACAGGGGGTGGGGTGGGGGTGGGGGGGGACGAGAGCACTGATTCAAAGTGTCAGTCCCCTCCGAAAACGCATGCATTTTTCAACCGTGAACATGAAAAAGTAAAGGCGCCACTTGATTAAATATTTCAACACACGAGAGACGACTGCGGATTGTGTTGTGGTTAAAAGAGCATCTGATGCTGATGCAAAACAGGGAATTATGCTTTTATATGACAAAAATGGGAAAAGTGTGGAAGTGCAGCCTGATCTGATCAATTAAGTTCTTCCTGCCTTGTCTACTCGGGGCAATGAGGATTTGCCCCACTGTCTTTGCTTCTTACAACGGTCACATAATCCTGTTTATAAGATGCGAGGCCCTGTTCAGTCGGTGCGTGTCTGGTCCTGAGCCGACTACGTGTGATGATAGAAACAAAAATGTCTGAGCAGTGTTATCTGTTCCTATTTCTTTACCTGCGCTGACAGTGATGGCCTCCATGAACTGGTCTCTCCACGAGTTGGTTCCCACGACTAGAGCCAGGTTAGTCTTCTTTATCAGCTTGTCCACTGTGCTCTGCAGTAGCAAAGGCGAAGAGAAGGAGGAGAAAGGGTCAAATCTTTATGGTTACAGACAAATACCTTAATGTAACGTGCCTCTCCAAAACACAGTGCCATCGTCGGGAATTTGTCGGGAAATCTTCTGACTGGAAAATCTGCTCTATTTTTAATTGCAAAAGTCTAATCAAAACTTAATGATCTTTTATCTGAATCCAAGATCATGTCAGCTTCACTCATGATACTAAGAAGATACATTATCTAGTTTGACCACATGGGGGCAGTAGTAGTATCAGGTTTCAGGCAGCACTTAATACATGGAAAACCCCACATCATAAACCAACCTAGAACCTCTATTTCTCTCCCCATTCCAAGTGCTTTTATCAACATCTTCCATATCCTGCCATTCTTTTACAAATGAATAAAAGAATATGGCATTACCCGAGCAGTGTTTCATATTTATAAGCGCATATCTATTGAAGTTGAACCTTTTGTACCTTAAACTCGTATGATTCCTCTATAATGACTTCCATCTTCGGATGCTCCCCCAGAACGGGTTTCCCCATCTCGGCGATCCGCTTGGCTTCCTCCTCGTCTGTCGTCAGCTTCCTGTCTGGCATGTCTGAAACAACGGCAAACAAAGACATTGAAAATGACAATTAAAACTCGAAGTCTATCTGTTTATCATGGTGCGTCGAGGCATCAGAGGAAGTCCCATTGGAAAAGCAGGCTTTTAATGAGAGGGTTAGACACAGTTTTGTGTGATTCATGTGCCTTGTTGACAGAGCAGCTGTCATGTTCGATTGATATGATGTGCGGTTTCAGATAGGGAGGTGAGAGGATTTGTTGACAAAATGGAATAATGTGATGCGCAACTGAAATGCAAATGTTGAGCATAAATCTTTATTTTTACGTGTTTACTTGCACTCAAGGTGACTTTTAATGCCCAGTGAAGCTCGAGCTCACACTTTCTTTGCATGTAAAATATAGGGCCCGATCTTGCTCTGTGCAATCTTCAACTTCAGGTAAGTGGGCTGCACAGGGGCTGGACAGACTCCCATGGTGATGTCAAGGTCTCATTTTGCTTCTGTGTGGAATTTAGATGCACGAAAACTAAACCTCCATAAGTTAAAACTCGTTTTGTCAGTTTGTGCAGAAGATTCCACCCAGATGTCCTGCCTTCAGGGAGAAAACAGCCGATACTCGATCCATGGCAGGACCACCTGACTGAAGGACAGCATCATCCACCTGCCTGTGAGGAAGCTGAACTCTCCCCTGCCCTCCCTCTGCTGCCCCATATTGGGTATATATATTTTAGTGTGATTGTGATTAAGTTTGATTTAATACGTTAAAGAGACTAGATGCAAGTTGGTAATTTTATGCTCACTACTGCCACCTCAGGTCTTACGTGTAACTGCAGCCAAAGTAACAACTTTTTGAGTGACAGTGCAGGATTTTAGAGGCAGTTACGATGAATAGCATGCCTGGAACATGTAGGGGGATGAAAATACTTAGTTTAGACATTTTTAAATTCCATATAGTCCCTTTAAAATCCATTTATTATGAACCAGATAAGAAGAAGATTAAAATCCTAACACGTTGACTCTCATTTGGCCTCTGTTGCAACATTTTGACAATATCTGCATGAGCTCCATAAATATGACTTTTATTAGGTTTCATTTGGGCATTGTTCTAATTTTTCACCGACTCCTGATTTTGTAATAAAAAGCAGATCAAATTCTTTAAAAAGTAGTTACATTGATTTAAACTGTTATATATTTTTTTTATCTGACTGATACTACAACAGCCCAAGTCTCTGTCAGAGTTGCAAATTCAATGTGCCTGCTATATCTTACTGAGCTCAGAGCAAAGACTCATGGGAAATTGAGGCGCCACACGAACAAATCAAGTGCACTTGCTCAACCTTTTTTTTGTCAAAAAATGTAAAGCCGTGCTCGAGTTTCTCCAAATGTAAAGTCATTTTCGAGGCCGCTGAGCTCCCTGATCACTTCACTCCAGACTGTCCTTGTAGAGAGAGCTTCACGCGGCACTGTACTCTAAAAATAACCTTCCACAGAATCTTAGACAGAATACAGAAATATTTACATTTCTACAAATAAATGCTTTGTTTAAAGTCTACTCTATCATGTATATACTGATATGATATGGACACTGCTATTGAGTCCTAATAACGCACTTAAAAGTAAATCAGTAGAGTCCTCATACTTCAGCTCTTGATCCTCAGGTCACCAAATACCACAAACCGCAACATTTCTGCAGTTACATTCAATTACTCCATCAACGGTGATTTTCACATCGTCATGATTGCTGAAAATCCTATACTTTTTTTGTCCCAGCTCAAAGTTAAATTATTTTCGTTAAACCAATTTCTCACTTTTAACATTTCTTCTCAATTTTTTTCTGTTAATTCCAACAAATTACTTCCCGAGTGAAATACGTATGCTGGTGTCGTCAGCAAACAATAAAAGGATTTGTGACTAATGGTATACCATTCTATTATAAAAGTCCTTCTCAGCATTTCTTATAATTGTCGTTAATTTATTTTTATAGGTTTTGTATTTAATCTCACTCTCGGGGGTCAGTTGTTTTTTAAATCGTTTTTGTACAGTTTGTTATTCTTTGGGCATGTTGTTATTAAAGGTTTAACATCAATTGACGTACAGATTTAAGTAACTACAAAATAATAGACAAGAAACCAAACTACAAGACAGAAGACTGTTCTGGGATCTGTTCTGGGAGCGCAGCTGTGTGGAGTTTGCATGTTCTGTGCAGGTTTCCTCCGGGTACTACAGTCTCCCCTACCACTAAAACATGTACAATAGGCCAGACTGAATGAGAGAGTGTGAGGGAGTGGTTGGTGGTGGTCGGAGAGGCAGATGGAGCAGATAGGAAGCCTCACTTCCATCAGTCCACCCCAATGAGCGGCTGTGGCTACAATGACTCTGTGCATAACTTCACATCATAACAACGCCGCCCAAGAAGTGACTTCCTGTTTCAATCCAGCACTTCAAAATAAAAGCACACAGCTCGTCTCATTCATCAGTTCAGCAGGTACTTGCAACAGGTGTTTTGTCTGTTAATAGTTAGGCAGAAAGAAAGTTGAACTAATGAACTGCTGAACTAATGAATAAGATGGTGCTTTTATTTTGGGGTGCTGGATCAAAACAGGAAGTCACTTCTTGGGCCGCGTTGTTATGATTTGAAATTATGCACAGAGTCAACTGTAGCTTTAGACCACTGACTATGGCGTGCATTAATATTGACCACAGTGTAGTGCTCTGAGGAGCTTGGTAACACAGGCTTGAAAAGTGCAATACAAGTATATTATTATTATTATTGGCTTCAGCGCTGTGGGTTTGAGCCCCAACTATGACAATTTACTGAATGTCTCCCCCTGCTTTTCTTCCTGTCCCGAAAAAATAATTAATTGATGAGTAATTTGCAGAAACCATTCAAGCAAGTCTGATATACTTAACAAGATTGTGAACAAATCTGCCTAATTAGCTCATTGTAAAGTGGATTAGTTTCAAATAATTATGAAAAAGTAAAAGTTCCATCACTCCCCTCCGACACTTCCCATTTTTTTTTTGCAGTGCACATTTGTAACATCACTGTCAAACTCTATCCCAAAAACCTCCTCCCAAATCCTTTTATCCCTCCCTCCTCGTGTCCCACCCGGGGTATAGTCCCTGTCATCTCCGATCCTCCGCCACAGTCATCCGCGCGCCTTCGCTTCTCCTCGCGACACGCTTAGCATTAAATATTCACACCGCCATTACAGATCACAGCGGCGCCCCCTAGATAGCAGCGTGTCAGCGAGGGCCCGCCACCCGCCCCGCGCGCTTCGGAGCACGCAACATTCAAATCGATTTCGCACGAGCCCAGTCGCGCCTGACAGGATTTCTCTATTCTTCTACTGTGTGTTGAAAGTTTGATTATATAGGCGGTGATTTCAAAACGAGGCGTGGCACCACATCTCGGACAAAACTGGTCGGAAGTAATATCAAAATGATTTTCTGATTGAAGAGATTAGCTTCAAAATCTTTGTTATTTTGCGAGTGGAAACAACGCTGCTGTTTCCAATTTTCTTCACAAACAAACCATTGGTAATATCTCAACAGGGATTGATTACGGGAATGTTTTTGAATAATTACGCAAACAGCATATTTGCAACCTATAATAAAAGCTGTTTGGTTAGATTACTATTCTGTAATGTCACACGTCCTGCTTCACGTTGGCTGCATGGCGTGTCTGCGGCCTTTTGGTTGTATTTGTCTGTGGCATTTTCATTTAAACTCAAGTGCCATTTAAAACAACTGCTGATTCTGCAAACGTCACCTGCACTTAACATTTTACTGATGAGCCTATTGACTTTCAACACAGCTCTAAATGTCTGTCTGGTATCTAAGTGTGAATGCTTAAAAGGAACTCTTAGGAAGTCGTAAAGGAAGCTGCCGAACATTATAACCACAGCAGCCATGAATGAAACCTTTTTTTAATAAACTTATTTTTTACTTGTTTTGCAATATTGGAAGCAAACTAATAAAATAACACTTGCACACTTAAAAACAGTAATAAACCTCAATTACATTTCACCTAATTTATAAGACGATTTCATTGAACACTGTTAAACACTTGTAACTCTTTGGTGAATTCTTAAATCATCATTTATAAAACATTTAGTAATTTGTTAATCATATAAGCAATTCAGTCATTGCGGGCCCTTTATCAATCCGAAATTGTCACAGGGCCCCCCAATAATAACAATAATAATAATAACTTCTTCTATTCAAAGGAATTTGTTATTATTTTACAGCTGAAATTACATTCCCACAGGTAGCAAAGACTGCAGGCGAATTACTGGGCCTCCCTGTAGTGGCTGTGAGGCCCCCTAGATTGGGAACCACATAGGAAGAAAAATAGTGAATAATATTAGCACAGACTTATTCTTATGCTTTAGGACCTAAAGTAAGAACCTAAAGTTCTGGTGTTGCCTACACCATCTCAACATATGGATTATTAACTGTTAAAATTGGACTGGTTTCTATGCTCAGTGCTCATGACATGGACATTTCCCTCTTAAAAGTATTTATGCTTATAAAACAAATGAGATTAAGAAATTATAAGAAAGAAACATTGAATAAATGATCACTGATCATGCCTCTCCTCAATGAGTCGAACCAGTGTCCTTTATGTGAAAGGTTATTTTCTGGATTTTAATAGTCCAGTGGCGTTGTGGCAACAACTTCATTTTAATGTGGTAACGTTAGATTTCCATCTCCTTCCATAGCACTCGGTTACACACAGTTTCTATAAAATGTTGCCAATTTATTACTTATTTAAAAAAATATGATTTGAAAGTGTCAAACTGGTTAAAATAAAAGAAAATATTTCAGTCAAAATGTTAATTCTGCACAAATCTCGAAGTCATACATGGACAGTTTTAGCTGACAGACACTGTACAAAACTTTTAGAATTATGAAAATCTCATGATTCAGTGAGTCCACTTTCAATCAGAATCACGGACTCCAGAGGCGATGTGTTAGTTCTCGGTAACACTCTTAGGCGATGATCAATATCAAACAATTCTGCACACTTTTAATTCCATGCAGGTATTTCTTATCAACAAAATCTGTTGGAAAAAAAAGTAATTGTCTTTTCCAAGTTGTCCTCCAGATGTTCGGACCTTTACAAGTCAGACAGATGTTTCACACATTTTGTCACAAGCGCTAATTACCAACCAGCATTAGCACCATCTTTTTTCAAACGTCTCACCGTGCAAACACAAATGGGTAAGAAAACATTAGTTGGGATGCTGCTCGGTGCATGAAACACTTACCGTCAGCTAACAACTTGGCTGTAAGATGAAGAAAACAGGGAGACGCAATGAGGAACGGGAATGAAAGAAAGCAGACAAGAACTGAAGATGTGAAGAGAAATGTGAATGTACGTTCAGACCCTCAAACTGCCTCTGTCCCAAACTGTAACCCCGATAATGCTCCACCCAAATCATTTTGTTTTATATTTCCGAATTGCTGACAGAGTGAGAACCCTTGGACCATAAACTCTTCTATTAAACTCCTGGAGAAGGATCTTTAGTGGAGTTGCAGATCTGGTGCCGCTGTCGATTAAAGATGATGTTAATGGATGGGATTGGGTCTGACAGAGTTTGGCGCTGAGGCGGTTTATAAACAAAAACAACAGAACGAGCTGCGCTTGGCACCGAGAGCTGCCAGATGTCCACAACCTTGTTAGAGCCCATTTAAACACAAGATTTTCTGCATGAGTGTACAATCGTAACAGGCTGCCAGGACCAGAGCTCTGCAGTGTTCAAATGATCAATGAGTGCGGGGCAGGGAGACAAGAAGACGATCCTGCTAATTTATTACAACGGGCCGGTCCAGGCACTGTAGTATTTGTGTAATACGCACGGGATACGACTCTTTACAATTCAAGTTTGATTTCCTTTTCCCTTTTTTCAAGAGGGAACAAATGGACAAATAAAATACCTCTGAAAGGAGAATGAAATCAATGGAGAAACAGGAGCACAAATAAGTCTCTTTCTACAGCTCTTCTCTCTCTCTGCCTTAATAGATCATCAGCATACTTTGGTGTTTAATGACCTCTTCATTCATGTGGGCATGGGACTAGTGCAAGTTAAAGCCACACTGCAAATATTTCCCCCCAAAATATACATTACAAAAACATACATTAAAAACACACTGAATATACACTGTGAGTGGCTTGCCCTCCTCACACCTGACTTGTAACTTTGCTGGGAGCAAAATATCGCCACCTGGTTTATATGGAGATGTGGCTTGCCTGGCCGGGCGACAGGTGGCCAGCAGTGTGGTTAAGTGTATCAATGTACCATAGCACATGGTTTGACAACAGAATACATGTTTAATCCACATTCCATGTTCTTGACAAAACAGGATGTTTTGAACCACTCCAAAATGAATGTAGCCGAGATATTTAGAGATTTGACAACCTTTAAAACAGTGCTAAGTAACTTGTTTACCTTAATAAATCCTTTTCATAGTCCCTCTGGGGGTAATACAAGTGTTAATGGGATGATTGGGGGGTCTCTCAACTCCCCCTGGTGTCTGGCCAGAAAACCACAATTGCAACTTCACTGCCTGTCACCAACTGTCACCAATACACACTGTTGGAATCATGAAGAAGAAGCCAACATGCAAACAACCAAAGCTAACTGCGGGTTAGCACCACTTAAACAGTATTTGCAGCTAAGTTTGAGTGAAAAAAAAAGATCTCCATTGTGTCATTGGATGTACAACATCCCTCTCTCCCTTTGTCTTTTCTGTCAGCGTAGTATTTACTGTCACGGACAATTAACGAGTAAAAAACTGCAACATGCTACGACACCTGCTGTGACGCTTATGGCCTCTAGGGGCATGAGTTACTTAGTTCTGCTTTAAAGTGCATATGACACATTAGACACACAAAAAAACTATGATTATTGTCCATATAACTAAGTCACAGGTAGAAAACGATTAAAGCCTGTCATGCACTTTAAAGAGCCAAACTTCCCATCCCGATTCATCTTGAGAACAAAAATTTCATGTGAGATCAAATATTGCTTAAAAACATCCCAGAAAAATGCATAAATATGGTCAAACATGAGGCCAGCTTGTGTTATTCTCTTGTAGTACACTGGCATAAAGCTCCAGCACAAGGCCTGTATATGCCTCAGCGTGTTGCCTATACATTGAACCCGCACCGCTGAACACACAAGCAGGTGCACACATCCGTGACTCTCCGCTGTTTTGATTGAAAGGTGTGTTTTAAGTGAGATATATGTGACTATAGAGCCCTGCACTGACTGCTGTTATTGTGACAACCCCTCAGGGAGAGTGCTGCTAATCAGTAACAAAACAAGCTCCATCTCCCACACCAAACAACATAGTAAGTAACTGCTCTCCATGAAAGTACCTTGTGTTGTCGGGCACACCATTTTTCTTTATCGCTCTGACCCACAACCAAGGTCTTTATAATAAAAGAGGAAGGTAGAAGACAAAAGTATTGGTGAAGAGTCACACTTATGTACGGAGTGACCGTTTGAGTGTACACATCAGATTTATGCAGTAGTAGTGACGTAATCGAACCTATGTGTGCACCTTTGGAAGTGTTTAATACTTCAACAGAACATGAATTCATAAACAATCAAGCGTTGTGATAAAACATGTCTTAAAATTGTGGAGCAGAAAAGATTAACTTAGTAACTTGTTTACCTTAATAAATCCATGAAGAAGAAGCTAACAGGCTAACGGGCAAAGCTAACAGCGGGCTAGCGCCACTTAAACAGTATTTACAGCCAAGTTTGAGTGAAAAAAAAGATCTCCATTGCGTCATTGGATGTACAATATCCCTCTCTCCCTTTGTCTTTTCTGTCAGCGTAGTATTTACTCTCACGGACAATTAATGAGTAAAAAAACACAACATGCCACGACACCTGCAGTGGCGCTTATGACCTCTAGGGGCACGAGTTACTTAGTTCTGCTTTAATATAATACAACAGTACAACTAAATGCAACCCACTTCCAACAGGAAGGGGAAAAAACAGGGTGATTCCACAAGTACTGTAATGTTCGCATGTTTCCCACTTCATGCAGTGATAGAGGGCGATGTTGGATAAAGACAAGAACTGTTTAAATGTCTGTAGCTTCATGATTCAGCTTATATTCTGTGATGTTAGGAAAAGTTGATAGAAAATGATGACCAGTTTATTCCAAAGGTTACCAATGCAGACAGATAAAAGCCTTGAGTAGTGACATCCAATATAGAATGGTCTCCCTCATCTCTATCATTGAATTAGCTTGGACTCGGTCGAAGATAACAGCAATTAAAGGAGTTAGTCTCTAATGATGATCAACAGTGGCCCGTGTTTGATTGGAGCTGATAAACTCTGTCTGAACAAACAGGTTCATTACTGGCACCACTTAGAGATGGCTTATTGTGTTTGGTCATTAAGCTGGCTTGTTTTATGAGTGGCATTTAATTAAATAATGCAACAAGACGGCTTATTTGAAACTGCAACTACTAGCCTACTTCTACTACTACAACAACAACTGAAAACAGCATTGGCATCCGGCTGTTTTTCAACCTGAATATTCCTGTTTCTCCTCTCACCTCGCTAAATCTTAGACCTTGTTTGTTTAACACCCTGATAGCTCGTGTTAGGCCAATGCAACATCAAAATGAAATGCTAATATTTACAAATCTTGGTTTCAAATCTCATGCTTCACCGAGTCCAATATCCGTGCTGCATACTAACATGGGAAGGGGGGGGATGAAAGTGTAGCCACGTTGTAGCACATATGCGCTATAGTCCAAGTGGGAAAATATTTGGGCCAATGACAAGTAACATGAACACCTGTTAGTTGGAAGGATGAACTACAAAGGGTGTACTTTTTTTTGAGCGAGTTTGACAAAGGGACAAATCGTGGTGGGCTAGACGGCCGGGCCAGAGCACCTCCAAATCCTCAGCTCTTGCGGGGCACACCCTGTAATGGTCAGTATCTATCAAAAGTGTCCCGAGGAAGGAATAGCTGTGAGGATTTTGAACTACAGAAGACACAAGACACGAGAAGATGCCAGACTCATTAGTGTGGATCTAATGGTACTTTGTCAGTGCCAGCTATACCACTGTGATGAGGATTAACCAAAGACATGTAATTAGCAGCCCGTGTCTGTGTGTAGAAAGAATGTGAGGGATGTCTGTATTTACTCATTCAAATCACCATTTAAGCTTGGCCTGTCTCCAAACAACTCTGTACACACAGATTCTGCAGCACAGTAAGACAAATGCACCAGGATGTTAGAAAAAACAAAAAAAACATTAGTTTATGCACTAAGCAGAGATGGACAGTAACAAAGTACATTTTCTAGAGCACTGTACATAAGGGGAGTTTTTGAGATTTGTACTTTACTTCAGTAGTATCTTTTATGAGAACGTATTACTTTTACTGCACTACATTTGGAAGATGAATAATACCTTTAATTCCGCTAAAAGACTCCTAAGTAAAAAGTAAATCACTCAAATGCCACCAGTGTTACAAACAGTAACGTATTACAAAAGTACCGAGTTACAAAAATATATACATTTTTTTCATTAACTATGGAAGATAACATACTTAAACAAAGTACGGGAATATACAGCATTAGTCATTCCATTTCAAGTAACTTGAGTTACAAGTGCATTTAAATGTATGGGCAAAAGCTCCCCCCAAATCAAATGCAGCATAACAAATGAAGTTGGACACTGGTGTATAAGATCTGCAGTCTGTAGTTCAAGTTGTCAAAAGAGGCACTTGTGCTCTATGGCATTATCTCTATTTCCAGTGTATATTTTGCCAAAAGTAACTCAAAGTGTATTTTTTAGAAACATATTCAATTTTTAAAGCCGTAATCACTAATATCGAATATTACAATTTTTAAGTAACTTGCCCAACACTGAATGCGACTCAGGACAAGAGAGAAGGTTTGTCCATGCCGTACAGAGGGTGAATTTGGGTCTCATATTTTGTTTATTACTTAGACACCTATTTAAATAAATCTTTTATTTCTCTTTTGAAATAGAAATAGGATTTTCTATAACAAATACTTCAGTACTTTTGTTTTACTTTTATTGGAGCAATATTTCACCAGGAGTATCTGTCAAATACTACTACAGAAAACCATCAGTGAACGCAGGTCTATGTCATCTATGGGTTAATAAGGTTTATCTCATTGAAAATACAATATACATACTTTGATATTCATTCCTATGTTATGGGCATTACATAGTGTTCACACCAGACTGAAATGTACTAGTTTGAAGTTTCAAAGTTTTGTTACATTGTCCAGAACAGTTACTGGGGACATAGGATTGTGGAGAAAACAATGGAGAAAACCTCTGCGGAACAAGATCGAAGCTACGGGCACATTGATTTATGGAGAGGTGGGGGAAAGGCCCTAATAGAGAAATCGTGATGTGGGGAGCGCAAAAAAATCAAGACCGGGGTTAATGAAAACCAAGAGGAATACTGCATGAGGCAAGAAAGATGGCACCGATTCTGCATTGTTAGTATGAGAAACTCGGATATATGGGAAAGACAGATGCAGGAGGAGGGAAATGGGAAAAAACACTGTGAATAAATTATAGGCCATGGGAGACTGACAAAGGGAAGATTTATGAAGGAAGCATGTATTGAATATGTAAGGAATATGAGAGAAACTGCGCCCAGATTGATGCCGCGGTGGTGGATTTGGATTATAAAAGCTTGTGTAAATGGCAGTGAGTGATTGACAGGTGAGAGGAGAGTGAAGGATGTAAAAAAAAAAACACAAGGCTTTGTTTTACACATGAAATCGGACCACTTAGTCCCCTTCAAAGTCAGAGTTACGCAGCTGTATAGTATAATGAGATGGACACTGTTCAGTTCAGTTGGTTGAGACAAACAGGTGAGCAGTTCAGTGGCAATGTTGGATACTCCCTCACCCATCTTAATGTGCCAACAAGAGTGACAGTCTGAGGATGGCACTGATGTCAATTCTTTCAAACATTGGTGCCATAAGACTATAAACATGGAGGGAGAGGTGCCTTTACCCAAGGGCACCACCGCAATGATGGCTAAATTATACTAAGTACTAATACTGGCTAAAAACAGACCACAAGATAAGAATAAAGCTTAAAGAAATGTAAAACTACCCCCCTAAGGCCGGAATAAATGGGCAGTACTCCAGTCCTTCTTTTTGTTCTTCTTTGTCCATTCATAAGCAATAACAAAATGATTTTGTGCAAACCCAATGATGTCACTTGTCACACTTTACAAGCTTGACAAGCTCCTATTAGTCATTATTCAGTGACTCTCCATACTCGGAGGTGGCACCTTCAACGATTGACTCATTTAATCACTACATTAACACAGCTAAGAAGACTGACATGTTTTGCCCAAGGAGACAAACACAGTATATGTCATGGCATGGATTCAAAATTCAAAAAAGATTAAAGATAACGTTTTGGCAGAGCTTTCTTCAGATAGTTTTTCTTTTTGTACCATTGGCATGGATTCAAACCACCCACCCTTCGGTTAGGCTACAAGTTGGTTTAACCTGAGCCACTGTTGAAAGGTTAGCATATCAACACAGCCAAACTAGAAACCCCTATTTTAATAATCAGTTTGGTGGAAAAGCGAAAAAGGCGACAGATGGGAAACTATATCTATTTTCAGACTGACAGGGGAGCTGCATGATGCATTGTTTGTAATGGGGACCAAATATACCAGGAAACACATACTTCAAAAAGATCTTAGACAAAAAGAGAGTTTCCGGCTGCTCGGAGTGAAGTCTAATAATGTTTGGAGTTTTTGATCTGAAAACTGAAGAAGGAGATGACAGAGACAGATGCTGGAGATGGCTTCATCAAATTTCAATGAGCTGCAGAGGATTGTTGTGGTTGTTACTGATATGGACAATAAATGCATGCGCTGACATTGAGGGGACTCTGAGTACATGCCATCCCTTTCCATTAGCTCTCTATAAATAGCTAGTCTAAATAAATAGGCACATCATTTGAGTTCTGCAATATAAAGTTGAGAAGAGCATTGTTGTATGGTTTACGTAAGTGCTTCTCGACAGACCTTTTACAGAGTGTGAGGATAGTTCTTCCACTTAGCTTAACTGCCACTTTTTGACCCATTGTTCGTCTATGGACACGAATCACAAAGAAATCTACATTTAAACCGTTTATAGAGGACAATATGTTACTGATTGATAATAGAGGACAGTGTCAAAACTCAAACTATGCTTTATTTGACCCCCCTCTTAGACAAACGCATTCCGCTAGTGTTCGCTTCAATTTTGGCGAGAAGAGGATCCAGGAATTGGATCCTTATTCCCTATCCATAAGTTGAGAACCAGAGAACCATAAAGATTTAGAAACAGATGCATTATGCGTCATACAAGGGGGGCGTGGCCTAGCAAGGGGGAGAGGAAGTCTGTCACGGAAATTGTTATTGTTGCACTCTTTAGAGTTTAGACCAGAGGTGACCGAGGGCCTTGATCGAGGGCCTCATATTGACATGCCTTCAGCATGGAGGGCCACAGTTCAGTGGTCAATGCACTCAAACATTGCATTTAAGAGAGATTTAAATTGTTACTCACATCTTTAGTTTGGCTTGGAACCTCGATTCCAACTTTGTCTTACACAAAAATTTCAGTTTCTGAGGTGGCAATGTGTGCCAAATCAACAAGAAGCCTGAGGGTCACCAAAGAGTAGTTTGAGGCCGCATTTGGCCCGCGGGCCACACGCACCTTTGCTTTAGACGCTTTTATATATGTTTTTACAGATTGTTCACTAGAAGTAAAAAAAAACAAAAAACAATGGTACTCGAAGCTATCTGTTAGAGCATGCAGCATGAAGCTAATGTTAGCATTCTAGTTAGCATTCTCCGTTATTTATATATTTATGGGCTGCTGAACCACTTTGCTCCTCTCCTTGTCGCTGTATCTTTATTTTTGTATGAAAATACATCTATAATTCAGCATTTGTGTGGAGAAGGCTAATAGGTGCAGTGCGAATCGGGAACAGGCCAAAACAGGCACCAAAACATGCTCATTATAATATCTCAAATCTTTGCCAGTTCCTCCAAAGTAGTTCCTAGATCCTTGACCCTGAAAAATTAAAAGATGGGGGGAATGGGTGTGAAACAGGGGAACAAATAAAGCACTAGGGAAAGAATTGTTCCTTTTTTCCTCTTTTCTGCCTCTACTAGTGGGCATTCCATAAAGTTAAAGAGGCCGTCTGTATCTATTGAGGAAAAGTCTGGAGGCAGAGCTTATAGGAGGGACAGTGTTAAAGTCAAAGAAAAAGTTACAATACACAAGTCTAAAGGACAAAGTGGAGAGGAAGTTTTTTCACCATATGTGTGGAAGAAGGACACTAGGGTTAAGGCTGACAGGAGGCTTGGGGGAAGACCAAAAAGGAGTTTAATGGATGTAGTGAGAGCAGACGATGCAGGGGAGAGAGTTAGATGGAGCATTATTTACCGTGGAGGGAATCGCTGAAAGGAAAAGAAGAAATTGTATGACTTCACTCAAGCATACAGACAATCTTTCATGGCTGAGGACTCTTCTTTTTAATAATGCCAACTTAATTAAAGTCACTGTTTGTGGCTGTTTTTGACATCAATAAATCTTTAGCGCAGTCATTTTGAAATATTAGGCCGATTACTGTAAACAAATAAAGACACTGCCAGGAAAATAGGCCGTGTTGCCCAATCACAACATGAATTTGTCCTTCACGCCAACAACGCGAGTTTAGCCCGACAGAAACCAATTAGGCAGCAGACAACAAGCTAAAGATTTCTGGCCTCTTTCTTCAAATAGACATGTAAAGATCTCTTATCCATCTGGCCACTGTTTGCTGGATGTGTTTTGGGAAATGGCTTGTCTCCAGACTCTTGTAATCGACCCATATGTTGCACCTCGCATGGGACGCTTCCTCATATTACAGTGTCCCGACAGATCTCTTGTGGCGTCCTCTCTGTGGAACTTGTGCTGTTATTTAAATCCAAAACACTGTCTTCAGACTCCTGCCAGGATTACATGGATGCATCGCCATGTCTTGTAATCATGGAAATGACTAAATTTGTCATGTTCCAATTTATAGTAGTTCCATGTCCAAGAATTTTAGATAGATAGATACTGTAGATAGATAGATAGATGGATGGATGGATGGATGGATGGATGGATGCATCCAAGTGCATAGTTCCATGTCCAAGAATTTTAGATAGATAGATAGATAGATAGATAGATAGATAGATAGATAGATAGATAGATAGATAGATAGATAGATAGATTTTTTTTGCTTTTGCTTGCGCAAAAAGGAGTAGTATGGAGAGTAACCCCATCAGCCGCAGTGCACAGTCAGCAGCAGCAATTACACACGCATTACTGGTGTGTGTCATGTCAGCGGCACGCCTCACCTACAGCTCAAAGCATCCATCCAAGTGTCAGGATAATGAGAGTATTGACCGGGATCTGCAGTAAGCTGGATGTATGTAATGCCGCAGAGACTGTCAAAAATATGTTGTACTACATCTGTGTTCTGAAGAAATAGATAAACATCCTCCAGCTCCTGCTTAATGTTTTTCTACAAGGACCTAAACTGATGCACGTGAGTAACACCAGAGTTAACCCACGTCAAGTCAAAGATTGAGAAGCACAGCTATTACTCATTCTCAACAGAGGACAGTAGAGGAAGTTTCTCTTAATTCTTACACGTCCGACCCTCCGGGCTCAGCCGCTTGGCTATGAATATTTCACAGTGTGTATTTAAAGAATCCGGTCCCTAAATGAGATTTGCTCCACAACGAAAACTCATGATTAAGCAGCACTCCAGTCTATTGTTGACACTGGTGTAATAACTTCCCTGTGTTTATTTTAGTGATAATGAGTTTTGACCTTAGCTTGACTTTCCCTTTTTTAGAAGTATAAGAATAATTTGACAATGTTTTATGTCGTGGCTGTTGATAAGGATAACGAAACTGCCTATTGACCTTATGGCTTTCAGTTCAGTATTGTGTTAATGGACACTTTGCTTGATTTGAACTATATATCGATGTTCTGCTATTACTTGGGTAATCATAGTCACATGGATAGAATTAAGGATGTTCATTCATACGGTGAGACGGCTGAGTGGGGACTCTTGTCTCACAGTGTGGTCCCAAGTTCAGTTCCTGGTTCATGTGAAGCTTTTCTGTGAGAAGTTCAACACAAAACATGCACAGTAGGCTAAAACCACCACCTAGTTCTGACCAAGATCCTGGCTCTAGATGCACTCATCCTGACAGGTTGTCTTGAGGCACTAGTTCAACTCAGTATTTTTGGTAACAACAAAAAGGTTATAAAAGCAATACATGTATGTAAAGCAGTACTAAGTAACTTGTTTACTTTAATAAATCCTTTTCGTAGTTCCTCTGTGGGTGATACAAGTGTTAATGGGATCTGCCCCTGGAGTCTCTGGCCAGAAAACCATGCTTGCAACTATCCATGCTCCGACCCGGAGGCGCAATACACACTAATAGAATCACGAAGAAGAAGCTAACGGGCTAACGGTCAAAGCTAACTGCAGGTTGGCGCTACTTTAGCAGTGTTTACAGCCAAGTTTGAGTGCAAAAAATGATCTCTATTGTGCAATTGGGTTGTGGCACAATGTACAATATCCCTCTCTCTCTTTATCTTTTCTGTCAGCATAATATTTACTCTCACAGACAAAAACTCACAAAGTAAAAAAAACACAACATGCCACGACATCTCTAGGGGCATAAGTTACTTAGTTCTGCTTTAAGATGCCAAAATGACCAGTTTTAGTACTAGCAGTGTAAAAGAGAGGCATTGAATACATTTGGACACATTGTGGCAATGCTGACTATACAAGTCTATTCCGAGGGGATTTTACGTCAGTCATGTTGTCCTCAAACAAATGTCAACAAGGGCAAAATGAAGTGTCCTTGGTTCAGCTGAACAGAGGAAGGAAAACTCCCCATCAGCATATTTAAAACAATTTAGAGTACTGTTAGTCAAGTGAAAAACAATGTATGTAAGTAGGCATCCTTTTATTGAGAAATGTTGCGAAAATGCACATGAAAATGCCGCCCCTCTGACATCTGCTCCATGTAGTCATGTTGCACTGCTATGTTGTCATTTGCTAAGTAGCGCCCACTGTCCTTCAACTTCACCCTGCAGTCTGGAGCTAGCCCACGGCATAAATCACTTCGGGACAAACAGAGTGGGACACACAAAAGCATTTCGGCGATTGGAAGCACAGTCTAATTCGATAACAATACGGCGTCTTCATATTGTCATTCCCGGTGCATTCTACCCCCGTTTTACCTGCGGGGAACGTGAAGATACTGAGCAAAAGAGCAAAAAAAAACCTCTATACTTCACGGCTTCGTCCTTGAATTAGAGTCAGACAAATCAAGCTAATTACTGTGCAATCACTGCGCAGACAATCAGCAGTGACCTCTTTGCAAATAGGAGGACATGTAACACTCCCAACTATTGTTTTGATGGAGGGAAAGTTAGCCAAACAGGTGGAATGCACATGAAGTTGTAATTATAATCAGAGACAATTAAGGTGCTGCAACCGACAATAGCCCCGCCCACTTCGATTATAGTTTAATTATATGTTGATACAAGCAACTGCTGCAGGGCTTTCTAACCAGTGAAGGAATTATAGACATATATTATTTACACAAATATGGAACAAATCACTCTATGTTTTGATACTTTGAGAGTCAATTAGCAGATAGTTCTCTCACAGTATGGGGAAGCAGCTATGCTGAATCCCAACCCTCTAGATAAGGAATATTTAAAATGTGTTATTCTAGGGTTTTGCCAAATACTGGTAGATTAAGCAAGTAACTCTTTTACACTCACTCGTGGCACTTTGGCCCGTTGAGTTTGGGAAATTTTGTGATAAAAAGAAAGAAAAGAGAAGAAAATAAGAAACTCAATATGCACCCTGACAAACTGAGAAGGAACCATAATCTTCTGCATGCTAAAATGTGTCTACAATAGAAAGTGCACCTTCATTATAATGCCAGAGCCACCTCAGACACTCCAGACCCCTCCTCAAAGAAAGCAGAAATCTGTAATGAAGTCCGGTCTGCCATCACTGTCTGAATACCGCGCGCCCATTTGAGTTGGACATATTCCGCCGGGCCCCTGTGATTTCTCCGTGGTGCTGCAGTCACCTCTGGCCCGCTGAGTTGTGACATTTGAGCCCTGGGAGGAGCATGGCTGGAGGAGAGCGGCCTAAATCCCCCAAATCATCCACCTGAAACAGAGCATCCGACTGGGGCCAGATGATATGAGGCAAGAGCGCAACATCAGGGGGAAAGACTTTTAAAATGTGGTCGTATGGTGAATAACAATGGCGGTTTAAACCACTACTTGTTTACCTTAATAAATTATTGTCGTAGTCCCTCTGGGGGTAATAAGTGTTAATGGGCTCATTGGGGTGTCTCTGGCCAGAAAACCACAATTGCAACTTTACTGCCTCCAGGTCAGAGGCGCAATACACACTATTAGAATCACAAAGAAGAAGCTAACAGGCTAACGGGCGAAGCTAACTGCGGGCTAGCACCACTTAAACAGTATTTACAGCCAAGTTTGAGTGAAAAAAAATATCTCCATTGTGGAATTGGATGTACAATATCCCTCTCTCCCTTTGTCTTTTCTGTCAGTGTAGTATTTACTCTCACGGACAAATAATGAGTAAAAAACCGTAACATGCTACGACACCTGCAGTGGCACTCATGGCCTCTAGGGGCACCAGTTACTTAGTACTGCTTTAACCTCAACCTAAATATCAGCAATATTAATAGAGCAATATCATAATACATAAGTGTAAATACTCAACATATTTAAATCTGAGAGTGATATTTTTTCATTATTACCTATATTCACGTGAACATTTCATAAAACGCAGTAGTTTGGCAGGTTGGAAGATTTCAGAAAGAAACTTATCGGGAAGATTATCTACTAGCTAACCAAATCTAATACAAAAATCCAGCCCATTTTGGAGAATTTCCCTATAAATGAAAGTGACGCTCACTCCAACATTAACAATATTACACCCACTACTGTAAAACGCTTCTTAAGTTGTGGGTCTCTACATTACAAAGCAACAGTTCTAATCGTGCTAAAATATTTTGTTGAGTTTATCCCACCGTCCAAAAAACACAAACAAACCTCCCCATTGAGCTAAGTGTCACCTATGAGTCAGTGTCCTTGGAGCGTGCTTCCACTTTACACCACAGTCTTTACCTAAATCCACTCCACGGACAGGGGAGCAGTCTGGCAGCCAAAGTCTCTTGACATATTCAACTAATCCCTCTCACATTTCAATAATAATTCTGTTGCCTGCATTCAAAGTAATGTGCGCGGCGGCGTGCCCTTAGAAATCACACTGGGAAAACCCAGCTTGTGCCGGGGGATTGAGCCGATTTTGGACCCGCAGCCAAGAGCAGAAATCCCCCGCACGAGGCCTGACGCAAGTTCAAACTGCAGGTGTGCAACGCGAACATACAAAAAAAAAAAGAACAAGTCGCACACGCTCAAGAAGAGAACAGCAAAGAAGAGGACACAGGTGTTGAAAAGCAGCACAATAATGCCTGAGAAGCGTTGCAAACTTTTATGGTGCAAAGTTATAATCAGTTCAATTCACTCACCACATATTGCCTGCTTTCTTCATATTTCTAGTCCTAATTCTTCCAGTAAAAATTAAACAGCTTTGTACTCATTCCAAATGCAAAAGGCCTCGCGAACACATGGCAGAACTGTGACAAAAGATGTTAATTTTTGCCTTCAGCTCCATCTTTATCACGGCAAACTTCATTTTACGCTTTGTTCGTCTGTTTTATGAGAATCAAGACTACTCTAAAACGTATCTCGCTTTCCGCTCTTGTGTGCTGATGCAAATTGTGTTATAAAAAAAAAAAACACACAGTCACGATCTCGGAAATCAGCCTTTTCTGAAATGCAGTCGGTGGTTTGCATGTAAACACGTGTAAAGCAAATGCAGAGAATCCAAAAAGTCCAACTTTTGGTGCACAAAACAGCATTATAGAGATTGCGACATTGAAACATATGTACACAATGGGGGGCACCACAGTGAGGGAAGGAGAGAGTTTAAACATCTGTCAGTCAGAGACCAGGCTTAAACCTAACTAGCTTACTAACTTAATCTACAATAGGCAACATACTCAGTTTACAGTGATTAGAAGACGCAATATTCTGAAAGTACTTTATAATAAGATTCATGTGATCAATAGCACGTACACACATAACAAACTACTATTTTTGGATAAGTAATGAAACCATGATGTCATTATTTTCCACATCAATCCTTGTGGGGGAGCATTAACTTTGCAATAAACAACTTCAATGTCACTGCACTGTCACTCTACAAACTTTTGTCCTGTCCTGAACACGGACAGAAAGACAGACAGACAGACAGACAGGGGTCCCTGGTTCTCTCAGTCGTGGCCCCCATCCCGTTCGGAGACAGGTGGAGGTGCCGTCCCCCCTGTGTAGAATGACAGCTGGTCTGCATCACTCACTGCGCTCCTGCTTCTCCACCAGAACAAGGTCAAAACTCAGCACGTCTTCGGTGGAATAATGATGGAATTAGTCGGATATGGCCGCAACAGCGTTAGCACTTTCTCCTGTGGCTCATTATGGTGTTAAGAATAGCTGGCACTGATCTGCTCGATGTCAGAAGAGATGGCGATTTATGTCGAAGTAGTAAGAGGTCGCTCCACTGAAGTACAAAAGTAAACATGGTTAGGCTTCAAAGAATTATGAACCATTAAGAGTATTGTCTGTAGGGTTATTAGGAAGAATAGGTCAAGGGGAATATTCTATTTTCGCTCTTACACACTATCTCTACTACTATCCTCCACCAAACTCTTTGGTCTGAGGCATACAAATAAACTGAGCTCCATGAAGTTAAATGCGATGATTCGGTATTCTTGTCCTTGCACACTGTATCTCCCCAGGGACGTGGGAACAGATGTGTCCATATGCTGCTGTTGTTGTCGCTTGAAAGTCTTTACAATCAATTAATGTTGTTCTTGTTTACAAAAAAAAAAATTGGTTTGTTTTAACATAATGCCAAAAGAGGGGTCACCTGAGTTACAAAACTAAAACATTCAGGCCTGATCTCGTCTGTAAAACAACGCAGATAAGAAAATGGCTTTATCTCAACAGCCACTAATTGATTCAGCAGCAGTTCTTTAGGAGAAGATCTGAATTGAGGATTTCAGCCCTTCAAACAGATATGGTCATCCAAAAGTTACAAAAAGTCACTATTTTACTGTTGTACATTTCATAAAGAGAGTGGATTACTTCTTTCTTGACCCTTAACCGCTTGAAACACAAATTAAAATGTAATTAACACAGCCACATTTATTCCTCCAAGGACTAAAGCTCTCTGCAGCAAATACCCTTCGTGATGCAACCGATGGCAAAATCCCATTTATCTACAACAAAAATTTAAAATTCAATCCAAGCATTGTTTTGGGTGACCTTCCCACAGTGACTTGGCAGAAATCTTCAATACTTTCAGTGTCCCCAAGCAATGCAATTCAATGACAGAGAAAGCATTACAAACCCCATATTGTCATTTCAGTTGACAAAAATAGCCCGCGCATCTAATAGTCTTGGAGCTTATGGAGCATGTTTCCCTCTCATATCAGCAAAAGCTGTTATATTCTAAGGTGAAAGGTGACACTCCTTATCCCGTAGTGTTAATCCGATATAACCTCTAGTTTTCTGTATCGCAGCTGTCCCGCGGAGACTAACACCTCGCCTTGACAAGGACAAAGAAGCACGAAGACAGGGCTATGTTCTTTTCAAACTGCCTACAACGCCACGATAAGCCCAACTTTGAAAAGATGTGTGTTTCGTGACCTTGGTAAAATAATAAAAAATAAAAAAAACTGTAATGTGTTGCGGGCTTTAAGTTTGATATCAAGTGAGCATTTGTGGTTGTACACATGGGGAAAAGTGCTGATGCAACCAAGTATCTGGCTTTATGTTGAAAAACCACAGGCACTTAGTGTACATACATACACGGGCTGTGGGCGTGAAGCTGTGAAGAGAACTGCATCACGATTTAATAGTTAATACTGAGGTAGAGCATGTAAAGGCACCGACTTATGTATAATGTAGAAACATATAGGGAGCTGAGCCAGATGAGGTTAGAGTAAAGAAATCCATTTTTATTTTTTTTACCTTTAGGCCTATTTAAAGCCACGCTGCTTTGAGGAGAAGCTAGTCTTCACAGAAAAGATGCATGTTTTCCACAAACAGGCAAAATGAATGCTTGTCTTTTATTGTGTATTTGGTGAAATGAGACACGATATGGCTTTAACCAGCATTGTCCCACTGAGATTCAGAATGCAATTATTGTCTTTGGACGGTCTTCGCTTTTTACTTATCATTTGAATGCCGCACAACAAAAACGCAAGGGTTTAAAGATATCATGATGTAGACATTTTAAAGAAGAACTAAGTAACTTGTTTACCTTAATAAATCCTTTTCGTTGTCTCTCTGGGAGGTAATACAAGTGTTAATGGGATGATTGGGAGGTCTTTCATCCCCCCTAGTGTCTCTGGCCAGAAAACCACAATTGAAACTTCGCTGCCACCGGGTCAGGTCACCAACACACACTAATAGAATGATGGAGAAGACACAACAGGCTAGTGGGCAAAGCTAATGCGGGCTAGCACCACTTAAACAGTATTAACAGCCAAGTTAATACTTTGTCTTTTCTTTCAGCGTAGTACAACATGCTATGACACTTGCAGTGGCGCTTATGGCCTCTAGGGGCATGAGTTACTTAGTTCTGCTTTAAAGTTTAGAAACACAATAACACATAAGGAAATCTACAGAAGAACCACTTGATTGTTTTGGTAATATTGTGTTGGTAACCATGGATATGCACTATATCCGGGAGTTTCATGTTGTTATGATCTTCTGACACATGTTTATCTTGATGCATTTCTCACAGAAGACTAAAATAGGCCATATATATGAATAAATGAAATTGAAAAACGAGCTCATGATGTGAACATTTTTGAGTACAGCGTGAGCCACCAGAAGCCCCATAAACAATTTTACCAATCGCTGCTTCTACATGAGCACCTGCCATTTTACTTTGCTGTTCATTTTCCCCTTTTCTTCTTGTTAGTTCCAATATAATGATCCACTAAAGCTAGAGTTATTGTTTTTAACTTCTGAAACTGTGATGAGCTGGAGGAGACTATGGCGGGCTTTGATGGCGCCTTTCTTCTGATACTTGTTCAAGCTTCATTATCCACTGTGTACTTTAAGTGGAGCACATTATAGGCAGTGTATTAAATGGTGATGATGCTCCGCACTTTACATTTTAATCAAGCATCGTTTTGCATTCGGGGCTGTGTGTGATTGAAGGTCAGCCCCGTCTCTGCCTAACAGTGAGGCATCAGAGAGAGAGAGAGAGGGAGAGTGTGTAGCTTGTAATTAGGAGGTGCCGCTAAAGCTACATCGCAGAAAGCTATATGGTTCCAACAATGTCCTGCGCGGCCAACCCTTTTGAATAAATGGATAGAATACATTTAGAGTGTGTTAGGAATTGTGTACTTTAAGCCCACTTTTAGTTTTTTATATATGCACGGAGGCTGCTTGTCACTTGTCATCACTTACGCAACGAGGACAGACTGATTGATTGACAGCACAGCAAACTGTCGCTCTTTAAAACATCTTCTGTTGTTGTTGCAAGTTAAACCAAACAAAGATCTTTGATGGACAGTTTTGGTTTAGGGAACAGTGTGTTATGTGTCATTTTAGGGTTAGGGAGATTAGGGATTTTCTCCAATTATGCATATCCAAATCTCAAAGCGTATTGACAGGAGAGTTTATATGCCAGTGTGATACCTTATCTGAAAGACCTTCTAGTTTCTAAAAAATATGTGTGAGATCTGTGTGAGTGAAACACAACATTTGCCGTTCCTAACCCGAATCATAACCCCTAACCCTAAACCTAATCCAAATGTAAACTTTTACAGCCTGTGTAACGCCTCATTTGAAAGCTAACACCTACAAAACTCATCTAAATGGATCTTTTTTCTCGCATTGTCATCACTTTTTGGATATTTTTTCCCATCACTTTTTTTTTGTCATTTCTTCAACACATTTTCATCACTTTTTCATAAATTTTTGTCACGTTTTTGTCGCTCTTTTGTTGCTATTTTGGCACCTTTTTCAAGATCCTTTTAAATTTCGGTGAAGCCAAACTGGAGAAAATGTGCTCAGTTCAGGTTAACGGATCATAAACCAGGACAGAGGAACCTACAGCCTTCCCTACACCTGAAGAACTGAAGACAGTAGCCGCTACAGGGCACTTTATTACCGGAAAAAAAACAAATCGCAGTACGCAACGCAGCATGACGTTCCAATCAAAAACAAGCCCACTCATGCCTGTCCAAATATATACTTTAAAAACAAAACATGTTCAGTCTGAGTCATTCTTCATTGTGACGGTAACAGTGTTGACCTGTGCGTTGGGAGGCTCTGAGCTGAAATAATGTATTGCGGAGCTGGCGCGGCTGTGTTTGAATGCGCGGCTTTAAGATTGATGCTCCTCTTGTTCCACAGTAATCCATCCACCTGCCACCTCTGTTAGCGCCAACGCCCCGGGATGGACTGCAATCAGAGCACTGTAAGAAAAATCTAAAACGTTTTTGAAAAATATCACAAGCGGAGATGTCTTCAGTGTATCATTAACTCTCTGGACTCTTAAAAATGTCTTAGCACCTTGGAATTTATATTTTAAGTACATAAGAACTACTGTTGACACCTGTACGAATCCCAAAGCCTTCATAAACAAACCTACTACAAAACAAAAGTCTTGCCTTTTTGCCTCACCCCTCACTCCGTAATATCATCTGAAAAGGCCTGCGCTTTCTCTCTCATTCATAAAATATAACTCTTGCGTGGTAAACTTTTTCATTAGCACCTCATCACACATTGTTCAAACATTTATAAACCTTCATCAAACGGCTATCATCTCACGCCGTGGAGAAACACAGTGTGCGCATGTATCCGGCATTAGTCACTGTCAACACTGGATGTGATTAGACTCAAAGCTGCACTGTCATCGTTTCTTCATCTGAATATTTTAGGGATCTGTTCGCAATCTACAATTAGTCAATGTCTACAGTACTAATGTGTTCCGTAATAAGTCCGATGGATGTAACAAAATTGTTTTCAGATTCCTGTATTATTTTCCAATCAATTAAAGCAGAACTAAGTAACTCGTGCCCCTAGAGGCCAAAAGTGCCACTGCAGGTGTCGTAGCATGTTGCGGTTTTTTACTCAGTAATTGTCCGTGAGAGTAAATACTACACTGACAGAAAAGACAAAGGGAGAGAGGGATATTGTACATTCATTTACACAATGGAGATCATTTTTTTCACTCTAACTTGGCTGTAAATACTGTTAAAGTGGAGCTAGCCCGCAGTTAGCTTGGCCCATTAGCCTGTTAGCTTCGTGATTCTATTAGTTTGCATTGGGGCCTCCGACCTGTAGGCTGCAAAGTTGCAATCGTGGTTTTCTGGCCAGAGACACCAGACCCATTCATCTCATTAACACTTGTATTTCCCCCAGAGGGACTACGGAAATGATTTGTTAAGGTAAACAAGTTACTTTGTACTGCTTTAAACCCCATTCCTTACTTACAGCTCTCATCCTCTAAAGCTTTCCTCACATGATCACGATTATTCATGTGAATCAGTTACTTATATGCAGGTTTAGAGAACAGCATAAGAATAAATGACGGTAATTTAGACTCTTCTGTAGTGGCGATTGATTAAAAAAAAAAAATTAAAGCTCATCATAATTCACTTTGCCATTTTTAGTAGTACACAATGCACAAACTCAAGCTAAACGTGCGCCATGAAAACTCATTTCTATTTACAATAATAGTGGTTGAAGCCGCACCTCAGCAGCTGTTTGTATGTCAAACAGATAAACCTGCTCCAGATGTCACTCCTCCTCATCATTTCCATCTCGCTGTTGTTTTGTACTAAAGAACAAATCTCTCACGCTCGTCTGTCTTCTGTAGAAAATGAAAAAACTTTTCTGTTGTTTTGTTTTGTCTTACTTCTTCAATGTTTGCATAAGAATAAATCAACTTTAATATGGTTTGTCCATTATAAGCTTAAAGGCGCATTATGCAACTTTTTATGTGTGGGGGGAAAAAAGTTGATATTTGTGCGTACTGTATTGAACCTTTCAGTGAGCGGCTGTATGAGTGGTCAGCATGGCACCTTTACTTTCCATCACAGTGGTCTCTAGGACACTCCAGGATCAATTGTTTGGAAGGTTTTCACTGCTAACGGACCTTTTCACCAGAAACCCCACAAAACAAATGATCCTGGAGCATTGTAGAGACCACTGGGATGGAAAGTAAAGGCGCCATGCTGACCACTCATACAGCCGCTGGGTCACTACAAGGTCAAATACGCACAAATATCAACTTTTTCCACTTAAAAAGTTGCGTAATGCACCTTTAAAGCATTGGCTAGAGTTAGACTATGATTTTCCCCACAAGCATATCTGACACAATTAAGGTTTTACTCAAACAAACACACATACAAACAAACAAGCAAACAAAACCTAGTTTCCCGGGTTAGCATATTTGTATGTTTATAATTTATCTTAGTTACTTGAATTCTCTCTCCAGACTTTCCCTCATAAAACTGCCACTTCAATGGTGTTAAACTTTGACAAACACTACTGCCATTATCTCATGTAACTAAGGGGAAGGCGGGAGAAAGATTTTTTTTTTTTCATACTGCTTTTTCACGTCACCCTCTTCTCAAGGGACAATTTTTCATTCAACTCAGTGGCGGTGAGCTTCGTGGCCACAGCTGCCCCGGGGGAATACTGAGAGAAGCTGTGCACATCTGTGCCAGGAGACCTTCTGACCAGCACCAACCACTCACACACCTGGCATTCCCAACCCAGCACTATAGCCAGGCCCATTCCTGTTTGGTTTCAGAGGTTTCATAAGACGGTCTCTCTAATGATTCCACAAACTTGAAGACATCGTAACATTGCACATGACTAAATTGTAACGATTTTCCAAGGGATACGACCTAACAATATGGCAAACATTGTGACTCGTGAGTGGAATAAGTTTAGTCAACAAACTGACAAATCAAAGAAAATGAGTAAAAAAGAGTAAGTGAAAACAGCCCACATCAAATTGTGTCTTCATCATGAGCTTTGCTGTGAACAGAAGGAGCAGCACTGCCACAGCCAATAACATTAACGCGGGATTGTTTGTTTATAGTTCTTTTGGTGTGAGACCGCGACGAGCTCTGAGCCTGGAGCACGGTTAGATAACTCTGCATTAGACAGCACCGGAGTTTAGGGAGATGCCCACCAGCCTCTTTCACTTAACATTATCAACAGAAAGTACAACATGAGTAAACTCACAATGACGCTTTCTCACTCTCCGATGCAACAGTGTTTGAACACATTAAGGTGTATGGCTGCAAACGTACTCAGTCTGTATGATGGTAAAGAATACTATCATGTGTAGATAAACGTGTAGCAAAGGAGTCTGTATATATTTTTCAGATTGTGTTGACTTGTCTTTAGCGATGTACAAAACCTCGTCTCCCAAAATAGCGTCTTACAGTCTCCAAAGAAACATCAAACAGTCATTTTGCCGCCAATGTTTTCATTTGTCATTGAAACAGCCGTGACTTAAAAATAGCTTCGGCGCAGTGTTGAGGGGAAATGTCTTTACATAATAACAAGCACCTGGAGACTGTCAGTGATAGCGAGAGCCGGCGACTCCCACGACGCTCTTTCTAAGCAGGTGATGATGACTTTTCCTCAGATGCAATGATGTTATAATAAGGATTGAAACAGAACTGTGGGTTGATTGTTGTAATTTAAACCACGATTTTGCAGTTCGTATGTTTCTATAACACAGACGGACAGTTTTTGAAGACGGTAAGTGCCCGAGAAGAATAGGAAGACAAAGCACCTGCTATAGTCGAGAGCAGGGGTGTCCAAGCTTTTTGTACTGAGGGCCACGTACAGAAAAATATACAAACAACTGGGCCGCACTCAGTACTGTAGAGGTCAGCTATATGACTTCACCTCTATTGAATTAAAGCAAATTCAACAAAATGTTAACTATGCTTTTTAATTGAATATGCTAAAAGTAAAAAAAAACAACCTTCATCACAGCTTTCTATTAATGGATTTTCATTTATTTTTAACAAAAGAAAAAAAGGGAATCTACAGCGAAATAACACAATTATTATACACCAGCACAGACTGAGACGTATAGCTCACAGTAACTTAACATGAACCCCTTAAAAAAAAATATTGACATCAACTGACTGAATGTATTAGGGATTGTGATTTTTAACACATGAATACTGTGTTCATTACTGCAACAGTATCGTTGAAGATTAAACAGAAGATTAAACAGAAGAAATAATAATTTTCCCACTGTGGCTGAAATCTTCGGCCCTCATGTTCAATCTTGCGTTTCTTTTCCTTTGCCCTCTCTTGCTCGTCTTTTGGATTTTTTTCTTCGATTGCTCTGATTTGGCGGGCTCCAAGGCCTTGTTCAAGACAGCAGCGCCACCGAGCGTTAAGACTGAGAATTACGTGCAGTCAAGCGCTTGTTTCATATGTGGGACATATTGAATTATATATAAAAAAAAAAAAAAATCAATTATTTTTAGAATTTGGAGTGGGCCAATTAAAAGCATAGTTTAGACACCCCTGGTCTAGAAACCGTCCACCATGATTTCTTTAAGACTTTATATTTTAATGTAGCTGAATCATGATCAGCCATCTGCTGCCATTAAAACAGTCTGCAATAGTATAGTCACATATAGGTTTTTAATCTGGGGCATTGCCATGTCGTTAACATTTTCAGTAGCTTGTGAGGGTTTGCCCAAATCAGCTCAGAAGGTAAGCAATCGATGAGAGAACTTCTCTGTAGCTGTGAATGCTAATGAACTTCACTTCCATTGAACAGTATAAGACACACAAAACATTTATCTTTACCCTAAAGACGAAATATGCTGCAGTAGACATTTTTATTTAATCGTCAGGATGCACTATTTGCAAATTGAAGGTCTCCATTTGAGTTCGAAGAGGCAAGATCCAGGTAAACATGTTTTTCTTTTGGCACTTCTTTTTGTTGCGCCTCAGCACTTTGTCGCAAATTTTAAAACTAGTTAAGCATAGAAAAAAAATGCGTATTCCCAGCCTTAGTCACACCTTTTTGCCAAGTATTCTATAGTGTTACACGTGTAAAGAGTGTGAAACAACAATTGAAATGTATCTTTTTGCAAGTAGAAGTGACAGGACACACAGGGAATTAGTTTGATGATTTGTGCACAGTGACAACAAAGCGGTTCATGTTAGTGACGACGGGACCAAAGATAAAGTTCATAGGGTCAGAGGTTTTAGAAACAGCAGCAGTAAAAGAAGTAAAAGCTTGTTGTACCTTTCTGGAGGCTCATGTCGACCATTCGAGGCTCGGCCAGCTCCAGGAAGAAGCTCTTGTTTTTCTCATACTCTTCGTCGTCAATGATTTTCACGTGAATGTATTTGCTGTGGGTGAAAAGAAGAGAGAAGGGGGAACGGGAGGTGACAGAGGACACACAGAGAGAGAAAGGGGAAAAGCAAAGGTTAATTTGTGATGGACAGACACATGAAGCGCACTGTCAGTAAGGGATTAATCATCTGCATGGAGGAAGGTTAGAAGGAGAAAGTTCAAGCGCCACCAACACAGTCACAAAGGTCCGCAATGTTCCCTGTAGTTTGTTATTTTAAAGTGCGTGAATTACATGATTATTATAAAACATACCTAAAAGTACAACCAATGACTTAAGTTGATAGGGGTTAGAAAAGAAGCAAGCATTTTTTATTATTATTATTATGTAATTTTCTTGGTGCCAGACATTTTTTTCCATGTAGGCTTGATGCACCGTTCAAACTTTTTTGCTTCCGATACCGATACTGGGTTTTTGAGTATCGGCCAATATCCGATATTAAGCGATACCAAGAGACTTTCTTAAAAATCCTCTTTTCACCATTGTCCATAAAGTCTTATTTTATTTTATCAATGATCAATTACGGCTATCTATTAATAAACTGTAATGGAAAAACCATAGGCCTTCACTGTAGTCTTCACTGTAGACTCGGCCCTCGTGTTAGTTAGTTAATTTATTTTCTTCGGTCATTATGAACATTTAAATCACATGTCACATGTTTTCCAAAGATCTTAGACATTATACAATAAGAAACCACATACATTAAGAATTTAATCTAAATGATGCCTGACCGTGTGGCACGTAGTTCAGTCGTAGTCGCGCCCCGGCTAATAGCTCTATGCTAACGGCCTGTCAATCAAAGTCCAGCCCGCCTGGTCCCTATAATTGTCCCTACCCTAACCCAGCTTTGTCACAGGAGGATTATCTAGTTGTAGAAAGTTTAGGAAAATTAGGCACCAGGCTTTAAAATAGTTTTTAATGTGTCTAAAGTGCAATGCTTGCTTATGGAAGACTAGCTTGTACTGCCGCCC
Organism: Gobius niger; assembly: GCF_951799975.1. Classification (NCBI taxonomy): domain Eukaryota; kingdom Metazoa; phylum Chordata; class Actinopteri; order Gobiiformes; family Gobiidae; genus Gobius; species Gobius niger. The sequence continues at coordinate 17,012,302 of NC_136867.1, forward strand.
CTATATGGAGGTACTGCAGCAACATCGGCCCCGAGCGTCGTGGTCATAAAGCAGCGCAACCAGCGGCCATTGGGAAACACATAGCCTACATTACATACATTGATATGAATATGAACAACTCACATAAATGGATCTGATCATTACAACTTGTGCATAACTCTAATATGTTATTCTTATTAGGCGACTTTAGGTGATCGAATCATAGTGTCTGTCCAAGCCTTGATTAGTTGACGTTAGCATTAGCATACTGCCGCTAGATTTAGTGTGGGGATCAAAAATAAGTTAAACTAAAGTTAAACTAACTCGGCGATTGCATTTTCCAGGTCCTTCCCTTTAAAATGAGGTACAGCATGTTAATTTTCTAGATTTAGTCGGTGAACGTTTTTAAAGCGACGAGAGCCAAAACTGGATACCGGTGCATCCCTAGGTGGGGTATACATTATCATCTCCATGGTGTCTTCCGCTCCAAATAGCCAGAACTACATTGACCCTCCAATATAGTTGAGGCACTTTGTCATAACCAGAGGCACCTTCTCCAGATCTTGAGCTGTTCTCATATAAACAATAGGCTACTATGCATCTAATGTAAAAAGACAGTGAAGACATCTCTATTTTAGCATGTTTTTCTTTTTTGCCAGATGCCCCTCCCTCCCTTTATACCCTATTGCTCTGGGCCAACACATCCATTTCACATTGTACAGTATTATAAAGACAATATCCATCAAAATACAACGAAGGCTGTCCTGTCCAGTCCCCCTAATACATTTGAACTTGACACATTTAACGGTCGAGGGCTCTCATTGGCTGCCACTGGTGTCACTACAACAGTTATTTATCACAAAGCCTCAGACAAACAGAGCAGAAACACACGAATGGAGTGAGACAGTGCGGAGTCATCAATCAGCCCGTGAAACGCAACGTTCCGAGGCCAATAGGTGAGCGCGCCATAACTGAGAGAAACTATCGCCATCTGAATGGATTTTTACGCTCGATTTTTAGGGCAGAGAGGTAAATAAAAAGAGAGACAGCCTTCCCGAACCCTCAAAAGCAGACACATGGAGGGAGGAAGAAGGGCAAAAGTCAGTGTCAGGGTATTGGACAGGGCTGAGACAAACAGCTCTGAAAGTCAATACTGGATATGAGAAGACATACCAAATATAAGCTCCGCAGTATATTGTAGGTCCATCATTGTTTTGTATTCAGATATTAAATTTTAAGTAACCTGACTGGCCAGGTGGTATGTTATACAAAAGGTCAAAAGTGACTGCAATAAAATGTGCGTGAACATACTGTATAGGAGGAAGGAATTTATTTGTGTAGCGCCTTTCACAAAGCGCTGTACATGATACTATTTTACATTCACTCCATATACAGAGATGGTTACCTATGCATGGTGCCATGACTGACCTTTGGGACAGATTGTCAGAAGTGTGGCAGCACATATCTGCGCCAACGGACCCTCCAATCACCACCATTCACTCACACATTGTTTTTAGTGGTATGGGAAATCAGTGCACCTGGAGGAATCCTATACACCACACAAACTCCACACAGAAAGGCGCTATCCAGCCTGGAGATGAACCCAGGACCACCCAGTATGCCTTTAGGGATACGGCTTTTTACGGACAAAATAAACTACAATAATAGCTGAAATGCCATCTGTCAATTAAGAACATGCAAGATTGTCCTTTGTTCTTTTATAGATCTGACCTAAACTTTTATAAATTAACATAATAACACAATCTTCTGCATTTACGCAGTGAAGACGCCAGTGTTTTATGAGATGCTCCTATGTTTATATCCATTCAGAACACGCCCCGCAGCACTTAAGACAGTGTACAACATATCAGCAGAACAGGTCTTTAATGAAGTGAAATGTCTTCAGGGCCAGACAGCATCCCAGCCCGGTGCAGTGTGCCCCCGGCCCGCGGCGCTCCTCTCTGATCGCCGTTATCGATCTGTTTAAAGAGTTATTGACGAGTTCAGGGCAGTTAAGTGGTCCGTAGGAACCTGCATGTCTGCGTGTCATTCTGTGACTCTGACGCCGAGTGGAATAGCACTTTAGATCGACAAGATTTAAACTCACTTATGTGTGTGGGAACGTCGAGATTCGAGATCAATTCTGAAAAATAAAATATATAATACAACTGAATCCATGAAAACATGTAGTTAATCAAAAAAGGTCATTTGTAGACGTAACAGTTGCAGTCATTTTGCCCCAGCTTGATTCATCATGTATTCCAATAATGCAGAAATATTGGTAATTCTTAAGCTGTCATCTGGCCTTGTTTTGAGGAAGGACACTACAGCAAAAAAAGACGTACTACTGCTTCATAATCTCCATCCATTTTACCTGATGTTCTTTAGCCTGTCCCCGCCTGCAATACCCACACTCGTATTCTCCGCTTCATAGGATTTGAATTGGACTAGTATAAATCTGCATGTCCCGCTGCAATCCCTGGGAATAATAATAACAACCACAGAATATCCGACAGTGCAGCAGACGAGACATGACACTCTTGCATCCGCTTTTTAAAGGCCCCAAAAAGGCTTTCGCTACAAGCTGCCGACAAGTCAACAATTGTCGACGGCGGCGCAGCTAGCCCTGAAATAAGGATGACACACTTTATTATGGACCTGACATCTCACGGGAAGACGCTTTTCCTCTTCATCCGAGCAAGAAGGCACATATTTCAGCATGTTATTCGGGGAGAGACAGGGAATTTTTTGGCAAAGCACTGGGTCCTAATAAGATAAATGGCACGGCTATGCATAATGGATACAAACTCATGTATCATGCATTCAGGCGGAAAAAAAAATACAACCTGCAGCTTTTTGCGTGGCTCGTGTCAGTCAAAGCAATCTTGCTGCTTTTTACCGGCTGATAACTTAAGACAAAAACTGCAGAAGGAGGAAAAAGAAGAGATTTCCAAGAGTTGATTGAGTTGAGGATGTTTTACTTCTATCTTCAGAAGCACTGAGGCAAAGAATCCTCTACTCAATCAACCAGTCAATGTCATTGGAGAATCTCTACCACCACAATGGAAGATGTTTTGGATGACTGAGAGCATAAGCAAACAACAATAAAAAAGCTGTGTTAATGTACAAAAGATAAAAGTTGTGGCGAGCAAACCATTATCAAGGTAGAGGTCCTTTTTTTGCAATGGTATGCATGCCTTTCAGTTATGTGACTTTTGTTGTTATGGTGGCCATTTTGAATACTCAAGTAGAATTATGCAGTAGTACAAAATGTAACAATATCTCTACTCAGGATGACCGAAGTAGAATTATGCAGTACTACAACATGCAACAGTATCATTACTCAGAATGAAAATGAAAGACAACTGATTGACAGTGGCATTTTAATGTTATCGTATTGATTGCTCAAGAAGATGGAGGAGGAGTGAAACACAGCCCCAGAGAGCGCAAGTTTATAAGAAGAAACCAGTGAGTCAGTGTTTAAGCTGCTGTTAGCATTTAGCTTCAACATCTCAGCTCTGACCTCTCCAAGAGAAAGCCCTGAACCACACTCCAAACCTTGGATACAACAGGTGACAGAGGTCAGAGCTGAGCTGCAGTATTTCCTCAGTGTTCATAGATGCGAGCCACACATGTGGTTATTGTGTTGAAGCCATTGACTGTTGATTGATGACAGTTGCTAACCCGTAGCATGCTAACGTCTTGAGCAGCTGAAACACTGACAAACTGTAAAAATCACAGTTTCCTCTTTGATGGGTTAATTTAGTCTGAAAAGTGAAGCAGATCTTTAGTAAATCCTGCTGTAGCTCGACGGACAGCGCTGCTACGTCTGTAGCACGCTGGTTATATCACATAAATGTGCACTCTCTGGGGCATTGTTTTTTCTCCTATCTTCTTGAGCAATGATTACGAGTACATAAAAATGCCACTGTCAATCAGTTGTCTTTCATTTTCATCCTGAGTAATAATACTGTTGCATGTTGTAGTACTGCATAATTCTACTTTGGTGTTCGAAATGGCAGCCAGAACTATGTGTGATGTCATTAGAAACGCATGGAACAATGCACAAACACATGTCTCTACTTTAGCAATATATGCTATTTTCAACTCCAAAAGCTGTTCTTGTTGTGGAATGTTTTTGTAATGTATAGCGGAGAAGCTTTTGAGACACCCTGGTATAAACTTGCCAAGAAAATTAAGACCTAAAAAAAATGGTGGTGAAAAGTTTTATATTGTTTCAGCTTCAATAAAAAGATCATTCCCTGCAGAACTAGACTTTGAGTCCAGACAGGCACTTCTCCCGTAACCAGCCTTGGCAGCAGTTCACACTCGTTCTAAAACATTTTCACACCATACTACGCAACACTATGAACCCTGTGTCTCGAGTGATTTAGAATACTTAAACCAGTGTAGACCTAAACATTTCTTTTGTTGTGTGGTTGGACGTGTTTAGCTGTATCGCTGGAGGGAGTCCATGCTATCTGTATTGTGTTTGCGCTCTCGCTCTCCCTCTCTCTGTCTGCACTTCCCACCGGCAGGGCTTTCCTCAGATTGCCAGGCGAGATGTCTGCAGTGCCGCTGAATGGAAACGCAGCTCGTGTTTAATCAGCACAGAGAACAGAGAGGAGAGGGAGAGATGCACTGGAGTCGGCTGGACGAGTGCAGACCGGCTCAATGCTGCAGTTTGGGCAGATAGAGATGGAGGTTACACAATAGGCCTGTGTATGTACGTGCTGTATATGCGTGTTACAGTGTTGTCAAGTCAAAACACGGTGAACACTTCCCAAATTTTCTACGAGGGAACAATTGTTATCAGATGAATTCATTTATATTAGATTTGTATTTGAGGAATGATTTGTACTTGTGCTGTGCATCTAATTTCAAAGCCTTTTTTGTTGATGGTGAACTCGCAGGCTCGTTGTTGCTTGTAGTACTGGGACAGTAAAGCTCAGTTTTGCTCCATTAAAGGAAAAGGCCACCGTTTTTACATTCTGAGATATGTTCTTACCTGAGCTTAGACGAGTTGATGCATAACTGTCTGGTCTTTGTGCATGCGCTCAGTCATGCAAATGTTGCTAGCATCTAGCCTCTCCCAGCAAAGGCATAGCTCCAAACTGGGATGAGGTTAGAAGGTACCAAGCTGTTCCATGTTTTCCCTATTTAAATACAGTTACGTGAGCCTTTACACGATCCAAGTCTAGCTACACAAAATTAAACATGTCGATATTCAAAGCGGATAAAAAGGGGCACTATGTTGTGAGGCGTAATAACACCTGGAGTACTTTGATGATACAGACGTCAAAGTTTGGGGCTATACCTTTGCTGGGAGAGGCTAAATTCTAACAACATTTGCGTGACTGAGCGCACAAAGACCAGACAGGTTTGAATCAACTCGTCTAAGTTCGGGTAAGAACATATCTCAGTATGGAAAACTGTGGCCCATTACTTTAAAATGGCGAAACATATTTACAAGCTCGTCCCTGTGAAAAATTGGGATGACAGAAATGCGTTTGCAAGGTTAGGAATGAGTTTGGACCAGCAATTTTAACTTTACTCGCTGCCTCATTCATTGTTTGTAAAAGGTATACTGGACATTTTAAATCTAGAACAAGGTAAATGCAATGTCAATATTGGGTGAAAGCTTTGTTAACTTTGTGTACAGTGTGATAATGTAGATTTTATTAAAGTATGGTTATATTTGTTGCATGTAGTAATGGTATTATACTGCGGCCAAATATAGTTATAGTGTCACTATGCTTTGGCACGCTACAGGCCTTACTTTACCACATTCTGTGATGTGCTATGGTTAAATACGCCCTCAAGTAAAACACTATTTTTTCATCCTTAGAATCAGAACATAGACTTTAGGCTCTGGGTTTCCCATGTGTTTGCATGTACTCCCCGCGTCCGTGTGGGTTTCCTGCATTGTCCTCCAGTTTACTCCATCAATCCACTATAAAACGTGCACTTTGGGAAAATGCTTCAGCTGTGCAATCCTGTCACCCACTGCACTGAAGGATGAGTCAGATGCAGGGGGCACATTTGCCACTGGTGACAATAAGGTACACTATACTTTCAGTAGAATGTGGCCAGTCACATCATTTGATCGACACTTGTCCAAAAAAACAAACAAACCCACTGTTGGAGTCGACCAGCCAGTCTTGGAAATGAAAGCACAACTTTACATTCGGCTCTGTGTCCAAAAAAATACAATGTTCTTTTCCGCAGACATCCCGTTCATTCCTCATAGCGCTCAACACCAACAGCTGCTGCGGTAAAAGCCCGGAGCTCTGAGACATACGGCCCAGCAAACCCAGGTCATCTGCTTCCCTCAAATCCACCAGCGGATTAACTTAATACAATATGCCAACATTCAAAACATGTTTCCATTAATGTCCAATTAGACCTGGATTGCTGCCAAAACGGTGCTTAGGACAGAGGAAGTCAATAAATAGCTAATTAGTTAACAGTAATGAATCACAGATAAGCAAGACGACGCTCATTAGGCTGCGTCATATGGACAGTTTGGGAATAAAACTGTGCAACTATGGGCCTCAGATGGGCTACATACAGTTAATTGCAATCACAATCGCAATTGATGATCGTCATAAAGCGAATAGCAAAGACTGCAGTTATCTAGGTATTATCGGCTCAGAAATTTCGCAGCCTTATAACATGGACAATTTAGATACACTTTCATTCTATGCGTATGTTTTGAATGGCGCTTGATGAGACATAAAGAACATCAAAAATCACCGGGATATCTCATCATCAATCTCCTCCCCAGTGAGAGAAAACACTTCCACTTTAGCTGCTTTCGTCGTCACGAAAGAAACGGTCCCTAAATGACACTGACGATGTTTTAATTAGTGCCTCGTTCATGGTGAAAGTGTTGATCGCGTCAGAGCTCACAGATAAACAGAGAAGTTACCTCTTTATAATTATGGAGGAATGTTTTCAGAGCCACTGACAACACCGAGTTCCCCTGAGGATTCAGTAGTTTGTCAGGTAATGATTTATTCCTGAATGAAATATGGCTTGTAGATTTCCTGTGATGGGGAGATTGGATGGAAAAGTGGAAAATAGATTAGATTGTATACAAGAAAGGACTTTTCATCAAAATATCAATGGGAAAAAGGCAAGAGAGAGTCCATGGGTAAGGTTTCTATAGATGATCAAATGGTTACTGCACTGATTAGGACTGAATGAGTTTGAAGTGATTGTGATAAGATGTGCATATTGTTTGATTGAGATTGCTTTATGTGTAAGAAAACCGAAAAGTAAACGCCTAAACTTTACTTATTCATCTTTTTCCGCCTCGGCCACTTTTGCCTCTTTTTCCCTCATCTCTGCACTTCCGTTGCCTTGACACTTCCGGTGGATGTTTATTCAAAGAACAGAGAACAAGGGAAAATGTTTCTAATGCTTCTAAAATCTGATGTTTGGCAGATTGTGCGAGACTCACAGTTAAGCCACACATGCCTTCTATTGTTCTGGCTAGTGGAGAATTAAAAAAAAAGACATGGCGGCGACCATGCAAACCTCTGGAATAAGGTGAATTGTGTCCATTCAAAATGACATTAATATAAAATTAACTCCAGTTTGGCATTACTCAAATCTAAAAGCTTCACGACTGGTGCTTACGTTAGAAAACTAAGACCTACAGAACTGATAGAAACTTTTTTTCGCTGCATTTCTGTCACATTTTTGTCGTGTCTTCACAGTTTTCTTTGCAATGTTTTCGACGGTTTTTGTTTCTTTTTCACTGTTTTTTTATTGCTTTTTTGTCGTGTTTTGGTTGGAAAATTGTGTCACTTTTTTAAGGTATTTTTCCACATTCTTTGTTACTTTTTCATTGCTTTTGTCGTTGCTTTTGCGTCACTTTTGTGTTGCTTTTTCATCCGTTTTCAGCCGTGTCTTTGTCGCTTTTCTATCATTGCTGCTTTTCCAGTGTGTTTTCATCTCTATTTTGACGCTTTATTCAAGAAGCTTTGAGATTTGGGTGAAGCCAAACCAGTTCAGGTGGGGGTTAAGAGGTTAAACATTTAGTGGTAGAACAGCCGTAATCACGCTTCAGCCGCAGAAGAAACACAAGCTAAAAGAAACACAGGCTTCAAATCATCATTATGGACCATATGGAGCCGGCCTCGCACAGAGCCACCTGTAGAGGCCACACACCGCCAACATTAAACAAAATCTGCATTTGTTGTCAACATACGCAATCAATTATTCATCTGTCTCCCCCCACAGCTGGCCACCACAAATCGCTACCATCATAACACCTGCTGTGCACCAACGGAAATCAGTGTTTACAGGGACGAGAGTGTAGGAATGATCGAGCAAAGTCATAAACATGTAGGTAACAGCGTTGGACGGGTCAGGGGTTTGGTTGCAGCTCTCAGGAGGCAATGCCGGCTCCAAACATTTGCTAAAAGCCTTACCTGTTACTTCACCTCATGCTTTACGTCTTAAAACTTCTACCACCACCACAGTATTTTGTACCCATTTGTAGTACTTCTTCCATCCCCGTTGTTCTGGCTAGTATACCAAAAGAGGAAATGTGGAATCTCAGCCCTCCTCTAACGTGTTACTCCTACATCACTTCTCGCAGTTATATTATTTAACTTTTGGAGCAAAACAGATCCAGAGGAGACCAAAGCGTGGAAGTGTTTCGGCAGGATCTGAGGGAGGAGGAGGAATAAAGTCCGTTTGAACCACAGTTTGTTTTGTTTGGCTCGAGAACAGAGGGATAGGAGAGAGACACAGAGACACATGGTTCATCTGAGTATACTATGCTGAATATTTTTTTTTTTTTTTTTGGAAGGCGCAGCCAGACAGAAAGACTTTGCAGTGATAACACTAGCAAAATGAGCTAGTCTTAGTAAACAGATTCTTATTTGTTGGCTTCGACCCGTTTGTAGCTTAGCAACCGGTGTTAATACGGATTGCATGGGTGTGAATAAACTTTTTTGTTTTGTTTCAGTCATTTATACTTTTACAGCAAGTTTCATGACTTCTTGAGTCGAGCCTTCCTTAACTCTTCAAACGGACACCATCCCTGCAAACCATCCTTAAATTTCCTGAACTAAGTTGTCCTGTTTTCAAGAAAAGTTGACACAGTCCAACTTTATTTGATAAATGAATCTCTCCTCCCTCCTCAATCTGTTTGGAGTGATCTTTTGCCTTGTCATCTCTTACATAAGACTACACTTAACTACAAGGGAGACACATGTGGACCAGCCCGAGGAGTTTTTCAGAGAGAGTGTGTTACTTCTGCTTCAGTACACAGCAATAAGGTCCACTGCAAGCATCCAACGGCTTGAAAAGATGATTTTTGCATTGGCAAACAACTCTAAAGTAATGACAATTGTTCTCAATATGGATTTGGGAAACTAGAGGCACCTGCCCAGACACAGGGAGCAAAAGCAAACTCAACGCCAAACCTGGTCCGGTGTTCACACCTGAGACCTTCGTGCTGTTTTTATATTTCATATTCAACCATCTATGGTACCACATTGTTCACCATAGTCAAGCCAGATCACCTTTTCTTCTTCTTCAAAAAAAAAACTAGAGCCAGTAAAACTGCGCTCACAGAGGCCCGCGGAAGAGAAAAACCCCAGTGGCTCATGGGAAATCAGCGCCTTAATTAAGCAGGCCTGGATTCTGTCACCAAGCGTGGGATTACGAGCCCCGCTCATTATAGTCCTGATTATTGCTTTTCCTCAGCAATCACAGAAAAGGCCTGTAAACATATTCGTCAGTGGTTTCTGTAATTTTAACACTAACTTAGTATCGCCTTTAATATTCCACCGAGGTCAACGTCTGCATTTATTTCGTTTCACATCGGACTGTCTACGAGCAGCATGTTAGTACATTTTCTTTGCTGTGCGGACATTACATTATGTGCTACGATCCAACATCTCTGAGAAATTGATTTAAGGATGTGATACATTGTAGCTCATAAAAACCAGCAAATAATACAATTGTGTCACCCACCATCCAGAGGGTCATGAGTTCAAATTTCATGAATGCACTGGATGGCATTGTATTGTAAGCTTCTGCGATGTCAAAAGATCCAGTGTTGCAATAATTCTTCACCTTGTATTGATGATGGGAGAGTGTGACCACTGCATCCTCTCCAGCACATCCCAAAGATTCTCAATGGAGTTAAGATCTGAACTGATGCTCCCTGAACTACTCTTTCACAATGTGAGCCTGATGCATCCTGGATTTGCCATCTTGGACTATGCCCATGCCATCAGGGAAGAAGAAATCCATTGATGGAATAAACCCTTGTCATTCAGGATGTTCAGGTCATCAGCTGATCTCATTCTTTGGGTACATAGTGTTGCTGAACCTTGACCGGATCAACTGCAGCGAACCCAGTCGAGATGGTTGAATTCCCTCTACTACCCTACTCTGTGCATCTCCAAACAGGCCCTCATAAAAGCGTGTTTCATTATTTACCAACCGAGGAGCATTTAGTTCTGTGTTTATGCTCCGTGTGTCTCAAAGATGAATCAATAAACAGTTAGTCCTTGTTTGCAGAAGCCGCTCAGTCAAATCATGGACAGATGGTGATTTAGCCATGATAGTAATGAAGGAACAACGTGATTCATTTGTGACACTGGTGTTGTCTTAACGAACGCCGAACCTCCACTCCGCCGCCTCTCAGACTATGAGACCGATTACTATCAAAGTGAGGGTCTGTCGGAGTAATGCCGTTCTGGTTAATTACACGGTGAGATGATGTTTTTCCCATTTAGATATCTTTCATGTGTTACGCTTGATTTGAGCTGTGTTATTTCAGTGTGAACCAGCTGCTGCTGCAAGAAAAAGCTTTTGCACTACATTTTGTGCCAAGGAAATGCAATTCCAGGCTCTGCCAGATCTATTATGTTCTTTCATTATCACAAATGCTTCACCCAAGACAGCATCATGTATATTTATTTTAAAAACATGCTGGCACTCTTGTCTCACAGCAAGAAGATCATGGACAGATGTAGCTTTCCCTTCCCCCATACCTCCAAAAAGTGGCTTCAGGTTGGCCAATGGCATTTCAGGAATATATCTGTTTTTTTTCTGAATATGTATGACACATAAAGCACTTATTAAAATTGTAAATGATAATTAAATAATCTGTAATATTGGTGGTAATGCTTTTCTGCTTTACTGAAAACTATGTGTGAAAAAGGCTTCAAATTCACCTAGAGGCCAGCAGTCACTTTACCCACACGTCCCCATTAAAATCTCCCCTCTGTGACATGGCTCGGCTGCCTGCATGTCTCTGGTCTAACTCCGCTCTCCCCTGCCTGTGATTGGCTGCTCGTTGTCATGGATACAAACCTCGTCTCGTCTCCGAATGCGACATATGACACTGACACTGGCGTTTTCTCTGTGAAATCGTCAACCTTTTAGCTTTGTGCTGGTGTGGCTGCGCTGAGCTGAGCAGCACAATGAGGGACTAACAGGTGTGCGAGGGGCTGCTGACACACCGTCTGCACTGCTCCGCTGTCCGTGTGTGTGTGCGTGTGTGTGTGTGTGTGTGTTTGTGTGTGTGTGTGTGTGTGTGTGTGTGTGTGTGTGGCCGGACAGGTCTCAGTGCATTTACTTTAAGCTAAACTGTTTGTACGATGCACTCTTATGAAGGCATGTAAACTTGGGTTGCCTGATCAAGGACACAAGAGCAAGGGTTTTACCATGTGAATATGCCATTTAAAAGCAAAAAAACAGTCAGAGTTTATCATTCCTCAAAATGGGGGTTCTGTTCTCATGAAGAGTGGGTCAAAAGTAAACTTCCTGATCAAAACAAATTCACCACCTGGATGTAACTAACTGTTATGATCTGGGGTTATGATCAAGGTTCAGTAAAAGTACTGTATGTGCCCAAAGAAATGAGATAAGCTGACGGCCTGAACATCCTGAATAACCAGGTTATTCCATCAGCAGATTTCTTCTTCCCTGATGGCATGGGCATATTCCAAGATGACAATACCAGGATTCATTGGGCTCACATTGTAAAGGAGTGGTTCAGGGACCATGAGACATCATTTTTACATATGGTTTGGCCATAAAAGAGTCCAGATCTTCACTCCATTGGGACTCTCTGGTATCTGCTGGAGAACGCAGTGGTCACACAGGCCCACCACCAATACTAGAACTTTTTTTTTGGTCATTGAGAGACACAAGTTTTGATTACAGACATCCAAGCTTACAGCATGTCTGATTTTGCCTTTTAGAAAGTGTATATAAATTATACTTTGAGTTACAAATATTAAAGTAGTACTAAGTAACTCATGCCCCTAGAGGCCATAAGCGCCACTGCAGGTGTCTTAGCATGTTGCGTTTTTTTTACTCATTAATTGTCCGTGTGAGTAAATATTAAGCTGACAGAAAAGACAAAGGGAGAGAGGGATATTGTACATCCAATTACACAATGGAGATAATTTTTTTTCATTCAAATTTGTCTGTAAATACTGTCTCTTTTCACGAATGAGAGTCATTCAAAAGTTTCAATTTGGTCATGAACGTCACATAATACATTACAATAAGCGCTGTCTGATCAAAGGTGGCTATTGCTCTTACTCAGTGCCGCAACCAAGGTGCTAAGTTATTTGTACAACTGTCCTCACAATAAGTAACGTTGATTTGGAACATGTTTAATGTGACTATCCGTGAACATTTCTCCTTACGTACAACATGAAAGACTGGGTCCTATAGTGAGATCCAGGCAAAAAGGTCTATGATCATTTGTTTTTCTATGTAACTTTCTGTGAACCTATAAAAATTGTCAGTATCATTATCGTGCCTCATATTGCCATAGTGCTCTCTGTATTTAATAAAAGGCTGAAAATCAAGACGACGAGAGCTTACTATCCCACTTATTTGTAAGAAAAAAAGACAAAGACTTAGCTGATGGCTTAATCTATAACGTACATGCTACGAAATTAACTCTGGCAGCTGGTCTATAGTGTCCTGTCTCATCACTTAGCTGGTCCTCTTTTGTCCCAAACGCTGTGTAACTCCAGAGACAACCCCAAATTTGCATCCATTGTCCTACAACTGTTCCCCTCTGATTTCCGCAGCTGGGACGTCCCATTCACTGCGAAGATGGATCGCTCTGCCCAATGCAAGGGGACTCTCCAAATTCTAATACAGTCCCTGCTGTTCACGAACGCAAGCCAGGAAGGAAGTGGCGTTTGGGTAAGGGCTTTGTTTATCAAGTTGATTTGAAATTTGACTCCATTCCTCTTTACACTGTGAACATTAAATAAAGTAAGATACAAGTACGCACATCAAAAGGGTTGTTCTTGCTATTACGGTAAAATGATGTTCTTTACTGAATAACCCAACAGAAAACTCAAGCAGTCCCAAAGGCTTGAATACAAGAGGCTATTTTGATCCAAACCCCAATTCCCATCATGCAACCACTGCAACACAGTGTCCATAACAAAAACATGCTGACTGCCGTTTGCTGCGGGGGGAGCGAGACAAAGGCAGGAGAGGACACTCAAAGGTACAACTCCGACCCTGCGCGTTCTCCAAGCCAGGAGCGAAGCGGCTGTGGGAGAGGGAGGGCGGCGGTGTACAAGTGAGCGATATTTTTTCGGATGTCTGGATTGGAGCCCAAAGGTCCCCTCCTCTACAAGGACACAGTGCAATGAAACACTCCGAGATGAAGTGCGTGATACGGGGCGACAAGCAAGGCAGACCGGGGGATCTCAGACGGGAAGGAGCGGAGGATAATGCCCCGAACACAAGCAGCTATTCTGGGCATGACAGCTCCGAGAGTGGGCCCAGCCTGGAGCCAAACGACAAACAGCATCAGAAATGAATGAGCCGGAGAACTACCACTCATGCCATTAATTCAATATAGGCTTTCATATTCAAATTTTAGAGAAAACCCACAGAGAGAGGGTGTATGGGTTTAAATAAGATAATAGTATAGCTCCTTATCTTAGCATCAACAAAAGAGTTTAACGTTGTATCACTACTTTCTGCTTGAGGGTTATTTTTTTTAAGTATAAATACTCTTAGCTGAGTAAAGAAGATAAAGTTCCCCCAAGAAGAGACCTGCAGGCCCGGTTTGAATTGTGAGGCCGACCTTCTGTGGACCCACCACCTGCAGGAGGAGCCACAGGGGCTGGTGCAATGTGATTTGGGCAGTTCCAACAAGTGGAAGAAAATGAATCGATGGGTGGAAATTAAGAATGTTATTGGGGGACAAAACACAAATTTAGTTCTGTTTTAACATTTTCCAAAATTGTTCAATATTATGCAGAAAATCAATGTGAGCGAAGTAACCATATATAGTTCATTGCCCTTTAAGTGGTAAAAAATGAGGCAAAAAAGTTTTAATGGAAAGTCCATTACAGTAACAAACTTTTGGAGTCTGCATCCGTTTCCTCGTCGGCTTCAGCAGCTAATAGTGTTTTTCACGATCTATGTTTCTTACACAATTTTTGACTCTCACCACTGACTGATGACAATACAGTTACAGTCCTTGAGTGTTATTGGACTGAGTTATGCTATTCTATGTTCAAGAAAACAGTGCTTTTGCTTGACTTTTCTTCTATTCTTCGTGTTGGAGAAGACGATGGAGACATGTGGTTATCCAGTTCATTGGTGAATGTGGTTGATGTGAGCGCTCTCAGAGAAAGTGCCAGTCCGTGGGGAGAGGGGAGGAAGACAGAAATAGCAGCAGTGAGAGCAGGAGGAGCGGGAGCGGCTGGTGCTGCAGGTGTCAGGTTTAACATAGACACTTGTTCTGGGGAAATGTTCCTCGTGGAAGCCCTTCAGTTTGCTCTGTCTGTCCAATGTCAAGTCCCTATCCCTATAAAGCCAGTGCAGCTTTGGAGCAAAAGCAGTTTTATACATTGCATGGTTCAAACTTTATTTGTAGATTACAGATAAACTATATGTGTGTCTGTGTGGTTTTATTTTTGTTTATTTGGTTGAGAATGTATGTTAATGAACACACATGAGACTCGTGCCTATGCTACACCATACTGTAGCCATGGGCTGATTTGTATCCACCGTCCCACAGTCATGCACACAACGATCTCATTCATCCTGGCCTATAGCTTTTAGCGGTGGGGAAACTCCACACAGAAAGGCCAACTTAGGAACGCACCGAGAGGCAAAGGCAGCACTGAAGGCCGCTCTACCCTGGTCTGGTGCTCATATTATGAAAGGATTGTTTTCATTTTGCATCTGTAATTTCAATTTCAATTCTAAACTTTAACAAAATGGCCTTTATCACTTGGGTTGTACGTCAAATAAAGAGAAAATCTCAGCACAAAGTGATCCAAATTTTGACTTAACAAGTTCAGTGTCAGCACTTCCCACAGAATTGTCTAGGTTTTGTCTAGGCAGATCTATTTTCCATGAAAAATGTATTCATTGTAGGGTGATACAGGTCATCAGAGGAGAACAGAGGGTCTAAAAACTATTATGGCCGATGGTTTGGGTTTGGCTGACACATGGCAACCCTTTTAGGAGCTTTTCATTAAGCCACTCCTCCAGCTACAGGTGTCATGGCAACCACACAATCACTGTCGTTTCACCTGCAGGTTTTCAAAGTAATTGGTTCACCTTTAAACTAAGATAAACACAGCTTTATACATCAAGCAGAGCCCACAAGCTATTTTGGTAGTTACAGTGCGTTTGTGGCTGAAGGCGTGATAATTATAGCTAAATGAGCAGAAATGATGTTCAACATCATGGCAACTTCAGAGTATCTTCACCATCCTTGTCTTGACATATCACTAAAGTCATGGCTTGGTTAGAAAATCTCCAAACATGCTCTATTCGGCCTAAAGGTGCATGAAAGTGTGGCATGCTGAGGCAGTCATGTGTAGTAGTGAAAACGTAAAGGTCATGGAAGTGTCTGGAGATGCCACGTGTGATGGATAATTAATTCCTGTCAAAAAAACAAACTCGTAACAAAATCTGCAGGGAGAAGCGTGCAGCGTGTATAGCGCGTGAACATGCTTGACATTTTGGTTGAGCCGGCACCACACGACACATACACAAAGAAGCCTGTATTGAGTTGATGATGTCAAAAAGCAGGATATACTATAGATACAATAAGAAACTAGGTATTGAAGACATTTTTTACTTTTTCTGAGGAGAGACACGCCCACTCACAGGTGTCTTTTTGAATGTCATGCTGTATTGCTTTAACTTCACAAATTCACCTGTGTAGGAAAGTCTTTGAGTAGTGGGAGGACTGTAGGCCTACCAACGTACAGGGCTAACCGCTCTGCCACCCCTAAACGCTACCTCAAAAGACTAACCAAGATCAAACCCTAGAGTAATCTGACTGCCACCACACTTGCCTTCAAACTGTGTGCTTTTGACCCTGTTTGTCACATCGGCCTGCGCCTTACTCCTCTCCTCGTCCAAAGTCCGGGACATCTGAGCAGCCCGCAGCGCTCGCTTCACACATTAAGCAGAATTTTCCTCCGTGTTACTACCACAACATGGCACATTCGCGGACAGGCAGCAGAGGAAGGGAGGAATAAAGACGAATGCTCAGTGAGCCTCTAATCAAGCAAACTAAAGCAACATTTATGGCTTTGAGTGTGCGTTCGTGTAAATGTATACGCTTGAGTGATGTCCGACTGTGCACTGACAGTGGCCTGTTACAGTGAGGGGAGCAGACGGGGAGGAGGGCGGCGGGAAATGGGATCAAAATGAGTCAATGTCACAAGATGGCTTCTGTTTATCTGTGTGCATAAATCAAGCTCTCGCTGCATATTGTAATGCCTTGTCCTAATGGTAAATAGAAAGTTACAAGGACAAAACGCTGCTGCAGAGTTGTTTTGCATGGCGTACAATATTTCAAAAGGAGACAGGGAACAAGTTTAATGTTTTTATTTTTAAAAAGGCTAGGGCAAATGGTTTTCACTGTCCATGTAACTAGCCAGGCATTATCAGCATCTAAGTACTGAAACCTTTGTGGCTATTACATTTACAGAGTCACCATTGTTACTGCCCCCCAAGTGATGTCAGTGAAAGCTATCTGTTATTGAGATTGACCGTGACCGCCTTAAAGGAACAGGCCATTTTTCCATACTGAGATATGTTCTTAAATATGGAAGACGTGGAAGAGCTTGGTCGCTTCTAACTTCACCCCTGTTTGGCCCCATAGAGTTGAGGGGGAGAGGCTAAATGCTAACAACATCTTTGGTCTTTTTGTGTGACTGAGCGCACGCACAAAGACCAGACAGGTACGCATCAACTCGTCTAAGCTCAGGTAAGAACATATCTCAGTATGGAAAAATGGGGGCCTGTCCCTTTAAATATAAAAGAATCAGGCTTATTATTAACATACTATGATTTTCAATAGGATTTGTATTTCATTTAAAAAGCGTTGTTTAGCTATTTACAGATACTTCAATACTGCTCCAGGCTCACATGCAATCCAGTAATGTCAGTCAAGATACATGAAGCAGTTCAGGCAGGGTACATATCTGGTAAAATATCTATAAAATAAATACAATTCCTCAAACAATGCATATCTGTAATTTCAAGTCATGTGTATCTGTAGTTGGCCCATTGATATTTTTTCAACACTGCGGGTCTGTCAAAGCAGCGCTAACAGATGTATTCGCTGGCTGCCGTATAGGTGCTGCACTGGCTTGACACAAACGCTGAGAGACACGGCTGATTGAAAAGTAGCTGGCATCCGAGAGGGCTTGCGTGTACGGCTCTAAAAATAGTCCACGGCGCGGACTTTGGGGGCGGGGGGAGCGGGAGGAGGGGGGCCCTGGCTCCTGCCTCCGCTGTGCGTCTGGAGCCTTTACTATAACCGTAAGTGTTTGTCATTCGCATAGACGCGCACTGCCACAAACACACCGTGAAATGATGATTACGGCTCCCAGCCTGGGGTCCTCGGCGCACAATGCTCCCGCACTACACATGCATCTCACGCCTATAGCCGCCTTTTGATACACTGCGATTTTCCACGAGTTTTCAAACCCAAGGGCCAAGGCAAATGTACTTCTGCCTTTCAAATGGAGCAGCTGATGAATTCATAATTATGAGAAATGACTGGGGAGAGTCGTCCCGTGGCCTCTAGGCTGCTTAAACTCGCCCTCGCCAGCTCATGGTCTGCCGATGACTGCATGGGCTTTTTCCGACGATGGACCCTTTTCTGTTCGCCAAAGGGACATGATTTCTGAGCACACTATCAACAACTTCAATTACTGCTTTGAAATGCTTACTGTTATAGCCATGAACTTGTACTTTTACTCCCAGATGTTCAACTACTTCTACCTCAATTGTTTGTATGCAGGTCCGAAAATGCACACACATTAAACTGGAAACCAAAGGAAGCAAAAGAATATTTACCTCGACTCCACGGGCGCGATTCTTTGTACACAAGCCTTGAAATAGACTTACTTTGAAGCAGCAGTAGTAGTAGTAATAAAACAATACAATCCTGCTGGACACGAACCGAGCATTGTCTCACCAGTGGTAACACAATTACCAGAACTTGTTTTACAAAACTCCTCCTACTAATGAATGATTTCTAATGACCGCTTAAGAGCCACTATATCCCCGTCCCTCTGGAGGATACATTCTGCACACAGACTGGAAACATCCACATTTAATCAGGTCACAACTCATTTTTTGGCCTCCTGCCCTGAATAAAGGTTACAAAATGCCCCGTGCTAATTGACACCCTGCTGCTCGGGCTTTTACAGTGTGGCGTGGGGCAGCCAACAGGTGCAAGGTTGGTCCTATTCTCAGCCGGGACGGGTGGGGACAGGAGGGGGCAGACAGGGTGTTAACATCAGCTATGACCTTGCCTCTCATTCAATACTCGCTTATATTACCACAGTTCTTGCACGGTCCCAGTCGGTGCTGGGTGTGTTTGAGGAGCTGACGGGGCTGTCCCGAAGAGAAGAGTTCACACCGGTGTTGGTTTAACTTGAGATTATTACTGTTACGGCAGGGACATGTAGAATCTAATGTATGGACTTGGGGCACTTCAACTGAGACCAAAAGGTCGGAGTAATTTTAGAGCGGTATACTTTACTTTTGCTTTACTTTACTTTATTTGTCTATCCTATCCTTTTGTTGATATCATGTTTAACTATCAATTCAGTATTCATGCATAACATGCAAAATATTATAGTTTGAGTGTTGGACCTCCATCAAAGCAAACTATATATTAAACTTCTGTCACCTGTAATTAACCACATTTAGTGCTTTGCCGGTTGAATCCGCAGATATCCATGTTGTTTTTGTATGTTTTAAGTGTGATTTTCATATAATTTTGTTTTTATTTTGCATAAGCTGCCTTGTTTGTTTTGATAAGAACAATTGACCATTTGTAAAAATCTATACAAATGGTCAAGTACTGTAATATTGCCATCTTGACCGAGACAAACAGATTAATGCCAATCCACAAAACACACCAGTCCCAAGCCAGGATACATAAAGAGGATATCTATTACGCCCATGTCACTGAACTGTCATCTGCTGCTGTATTTTGGCATTCAGCGTAACCCAGATTTTGAGGATGAAACTAAATAGCAGAGGGCTGTTTGTCAGTCTCTCTCAGTCTTTACAAAAAGTCTCTGTGATAATCCACTTAACTGTTACCTTTATTTATACAGAGAGACTCCCGTGGGAATACAAGACTTTTTAAGATAAGTGCCCCGTTTTCATACATATGCAATAGCGAAATCTGAGGGTAGCGAAACAGAGGAAGAAGAATGCATGAATTCAGTCAGTCTATTCAAAGAGGGTGATTGTCAGCTATAAGCTCTCTTGGAGCTCTTGATAAAACACCCAGACTTGGGGAGAGCAAGCTCCAGACCAGGAACCTGGGATCTTCTTGCAGTGAGGCATACTTGTGCTACAACTACTATCTGGGAATCTCTGGAAAGGTCCTCGAGTGGTTCAGGTCCTACCTCGAGGACTGAACTTACGATGTTGCGATGTGAAACTGTGTCTCAGACCAAAAAGCATTGACCTGTGGGGTTCGTCAGGGGTGGATTCTGGGGCCCCTCTTGTTCCATCTGTACATGCTTAGACTAGGTCAATTATTATTCAGTAACAACGTGTCCTATCACAATTATGCAGACGATACTCAGATCTATGTTTCACTGACAGTGGGTGAACATGTGCCTGTAGATACACTGTGTCTGGATGCAAAACAACTTGCCCCAGTGAAATACAGATACAACTGAGATCATTGTCTTTGGCCCACAAAAACAAAGAGAAGCGAAAAATCTAGGGGTAATCATGGACTCAGACTTGAATTTCAACAGTCATATTAAGTCAATTACATCTGCGGGAGAGACTAATTCATGCCTTTTGAGAGCGGCGTGAAAGAAGAAAAAACAAACCTTCACTGAATCATCATTAGGGCCTTAGATTCAACTTCTGTGTGGCCTTTCACCAAAGCACGATAAAAAACATTGAGGACGCTGCCCTATACCTCTGCCATTCCCACCTGCACTGTGACTCCAACTAAAACTACATCACTCTAATAAAGTATAAAGCACGCCATAAAAAAAACCTTCATAAGCTGTTCCTGCACATATCACAGCCTCACAGACATCTCTCAGTTCCATTCGCACTCATCTTACACATGCACTTCTCCCCTGACAGCCCGCCCTGCCCACTGTGGCACATATTTAATGCCGCCCCACACACAGCCTCTGCGGCAACTGTCTGTGCGTTTCGCCAGGGCAGCGGGGGGGCCCAAGATTCGCTCCGGGTGGGATGATTCGAACATGTAAAAGCCAGCCTCTGTCCTCTGCTCTGGGATGAGATTACGGGACCGGCTCCTCCCTCGCCCCTGTGTTGTCTTAAACAGATTAACCACGCCATTGTCTGTGCCCATTATGGCGGGATAAAAGAGTCACACACTGCCTCACAGGGAAAAGTTGAAAATGCTAAAGTGCTAATTCCTTCCCATGTTGCTGTCAGCCATTGTCTCCGAGCCTCATTAGCCCGAGCTGGATCCGATTGGGGGGGACACAAATGATGGTAATTTGCACATAAGCGCTGCGGAAATTGGAAGCGTTTCACCTGTTTGCAAAATGTCTCGCACTAAACATTTTGGGCAGGTGCGAATGTGTGACAACATTGAAGCCAGGAAAAATAATTCATTTACTCTGTGAGGATTATGCCCGGACCAAACCAGGACAACGGGCGGTTTAAAGACTAAAACTGAGGAGAATGTATAAGAAATAAAACAACTCTAAAGACCAAACCAGATGGACCGATGAGCAATCTAACCGATAATCTAAAACTGCTCTGAATGGCAGTGTCAACAATCCAACAGTCGCCAGTTCGATCCCATTAACTGACTCCGGACAGTGTTGCGAATCAGGGACAACATTTGCAAATGAACTGAAACTAGGCCAAACTAAACAAAGGCCTAAACCAAGCCTAAACAGATAAAAACTGAGATTTTAATGATACGAATTTAAAGCAACTATCAGTATGGTGTAAAACTCGAAAACAGAAACATGCCAGTGACACCAAATGTGCTTTAATGATCACCTTGACTCTGACAATGCTACTTGGCAATGGGGTACTATAAAAGGCATTTGGCAGAGGACCCAATGTGTTTAATCCTGATGTTTGGGTATCTGTCAAAGCAAAGCAAACAACCTCTCTGTGGAGATTAGCAGGCAGTGTACCGCTCCCAGGTCAGGTCTACGGAGAGGCAAACCCATTCACAGTAAAGAAGACACATGATTGTTGAGGAAATGTAATATTTTTTTTTTAAATTAAAGCAGAACCAGAAAATATTTGTAGAGATATTAAAGCAGAACTAAGAAGCTCATGCCCCTAGAGGCCATAAGCGCCACTGCAGGTGTTGTAGCACATTTTTTTTACTCATTAATTGTCCATGAGAGTAAATACTACGCTGACAGAAAAGACAAAGGGAGAGAGGGATATTGTACATCCAATTACACAATGGAGATAATAGCTTTGCCCGTTAGCCTGTTAGCTTCTTCTTCTTCGAGAATCTATAGTGTGTATTGCGCCTCCGACCCAGCGCAGGGAAAGTTGCAAGGGTCAGAGACACCGGGGGAGATGAAAGACCCCCCCCAATCATCCCATTAACACTTGTATCACCCTCAGAGAAACTATGAAAAGGATTTATTAAGGTTAACAAGTTACTTAGTTCTTCTTTAATATTAACCACAAAACCTGGACTGAATCTATAATCAAGCTTATTCTAGGGCCAAACTGAAGCAGAACTAAACTGTAAAACTGTAAATCTCCGTCCTGTTTTCAGCGCGTCTGATACTAAACATTAGGCGGGGGTGAATGTGACAGAGCACAGTGAGAGCAGGAGAATGGACCTGATTAAAAGTAATGAGCGGCGTGGGCTGATAACCGACTGATGTTATAAGCCGTGGCTGCAGCTTATCATTTTGTCACTTCAAATCAATCCTCCATTATAGGATCCACAGCCTCAGGACAAATACATCACTCCAACCTGAGGAGAAACACCCGAGACGCGGCATTTAAATGGTATGCATGTTAGTAGTCGAGACCAAGTACTGCCCATCGTCGCAGACAGGTTTGGAATGCAAAGAACAAAGAAAGTGATTTGTGATGAGGAGCAAAAACTGATGCCCCCAAAATACAAAACATATTCCCCGGTCATTGAGAGTCGTTACGTGGAAAGGTCGGTTAACCATACAACTTGAAATAAAGTATAAATGACATAAATCAGGGGTGTGGAGCATTGTATTACAATCAAGTACCATGCATTTTCCATTCCATTATGCGCTTTCTAGGACTGCAATGGAAAGTAGTGTTTACAGAATGCACAGGAATCTCTCTGCAGTTATGATGCATGACACATGTGCACTTAAACATTTGCAACCCCTCGATGCTAGAGCAGTCTTGACATGTACACATTCCCGGACCCCGCTTTTCGTGTTTCCATTTCATGTCAGAATGCATCACAGAGCTAAAAATAGCCAATAATAAATATGCATGTCCATATAGAAAGCTCCTGCTAAATCCCAAATATATGCACGGTTCCTCGGCGGGCTCCTATCCAGGCTTCAGTGCACATATGCTCCATCACTCCTCCTGCAGCTCCACTCCTAATTCTCCGACATTAAAGCTATGTGACAGGCTGCCCTTTGCCGCTGTTATATGGAGGGGCACTAAAAGGCTGGCCGGCTGGTGTGCATCTCAAGCAGGCAGCCATGTAGAAGGAACATGCAAAAGGCCAGGGACCAGCAAGTGATGGGGAGGCTGAGTCCTGCCTCTTGGAGACTTGTATCATCTTGTGATTGGAGCAAGGAGGAGAGCCAAACTTTACTGAACAGAAAAAGAACCTGGGCCTATTTATGCTACGGGGAAACATGTACTTGATGTAACAGGTCAAACCAGGCCTCATCAGGATCTAATTGGCTCCAACAATCACTAAAAAGATATTTCCGGTGTGGAGTTTACCAGTTCTCCCTATGTCTGTGGTTAAGAGGACATATTTCCCCTAGGGGCTCTGAAATTCCAACAAAAACTACACCCAAACCGTTTGGAGTATCACCACCAGAAGCAGCCTTCGCAGTCACCCATCCCAAAGTTTGAGAAGCACTCGTCTGGCGCGCCTCTCTCCCCTGGGCGTTTTACATGAATGGATTTGCGGATGAAAGGGGGAGAACCGCGTGGGATCTCAGACAATCGATGGTGTCCTTCATCAGTCTGTTATTCAGCGTGACATTTGAGGGAACCTCCTGAGATGGGGCTACAGCTGTACATGCCTATTCAATTAGACGCTCTCCCGATCCCCTCCTCCGCCTCAGCCTCCTCCAGCATCTCTGTGGAGAAGATGCTCATTGTGCATGTCCCCTGGCTCTTTTCACTTCACTGAGAAAGTTGAGTCCGGAGTGAAAAAGTATACACGGTCAAAACATGTGTTAAAGCACCAGAGGCTTGCATACTCATTTTTTAAATACTGGTTCATGTTATTATGAGGGATCACAGTCTTTAGTAGCTTACACTGCTCTTACAGTATAGCCAATCAGAGGCACTACATCTAAAAAGCAGATGTGCATTTCTAAATAACTACCCATGTATAAAATGGTTGATTTCAAGATTAAGGTTAAGGCATACTTTTTTCTCCCCAATAGACTTACTTAATTTTCAGCTTTCCAAACTGAGAGGCAAAACAATTACATGCTTCATCTTCACTCAAAAGATTAATGTTTGTTGGAGCTCCCTGAGTTTCCAAGTGGATTTGTTGTAAATAAAGCCATGTGGATTACCGTGTGAAGCTTTGGTTTTACTTTTGGTTTGGATTTGTTGGAAGAAATAGAGGAAGGGCACTATCTCTTGGCCCACAGCAACTTATTTGACAATCCCATAGACTCTGACAAGGCTTATACAGGTTAAAAGAAAAGTCACTCTGTTCCGTGTGACAACAGCAACACCTCGTTGACAAACTGACTGAATTAAATCATTCAAAAATCATTTGGCCACATAGTGATCTTTCATGCTTCCAAGTTTTTTTCTTTAAATAAAGTTAACTTCTTGATTGGCACACTTTATATGCAGATGCCTGCACTCCTACACCATTTTGGATTTCACCTCCCTCATTTCCCATGTTCCTGCCTTCAGGGTCATTTTAAAGTTTCGAAGCTCGCACTTTTGCGACTTGACCCAGGTCTACCCCGTCTCTATCCCCTCTGTTCGAGCTAATCCCCGTCTACAGTGTCTCCCTCCTTGGTTCTCCGTAGACTTTGCTGCCCATTTGCCGTGACCGGGTAATTCGGCCTGAACAATGCGAATCCCACGGCTCTTGTTGGTGGTGTTGCTGCCGCTTGTCCCTGGCCTGCCCCGTACTGTGTTTGTGAGGAACTCATTGTGTCAGCGCCCCGAGGATCGAAGGGACAACATGCTGAGGCTACTTAACAAGGTGAACTCCAGACAATACAGCGATGTTGTTTTAGCTTGTGCTGTTGGCTTAGACAGTTATTGTTTTGTTTGTTCCATTGCATCTAATTGTCTGCTGGCACCTTCCACCAAGTCATATCAAGTAATAGCATATCTGGATAGGACAGTGTAATGGGGCAAAGTCACCAGAGGTTTGTCATCAGAACTTTCCACCGTTGTATTGATTTTAATAAAGCTGACTGACTGGCCACCTTTAGTTATCAATGACTCACCTCTGAAGCCAAGGGCGTAGGTTTGGTGTGAACCTTGGTGGGGACACTATGAAACAATGTAGGTTAGTTGTTTCCCTCTAAATACTTGACTATAATCTCTCTTGACCCTCTTGTGTCATGTGTGGGATGGAGTCGTCATATGATCTACTGTAGGCAATAGTCAAATAGTTCTGAGTTCAATGTCCAGTGGGAGAGTGCTCAAAGCAATGACACCAGGACGACAATCAAGATCAATTCAACATCTACAACTGCACTTGCTACGGCAAACTAGGTCCCTCTCCTATTTACCGTCAATGTCTTTGTTTGATCTACTTCACGCCAACCCCCGGTGGTCATTTACTGGTATTTTTAGACTGTTTGTGTGTCAGACTTCGACACACTTGCTCCATCCCATCCCCTGATAGAGCCATAAACACCTGTTCACAGCCCACCCCCCCAAGGTGCGATGGCCACACCGCATACCAATCAGGACCGGAGACGCGGAGAGAATGACAGAGGTGATGTGTGCTGTCCTGAAGCTAGCCCACTTTCTTTCTTTTTCTCTCTCTCTCGCTCTCTCTCTCTCTCTCTGAAGCTGTCAGTTGGCTGGAGATGGCTCATTCTGTGCACATGCTTCGGGGATTAGCCTCCATCAAAAAGGGGTCAGCGTCTAAACCAGTGCGACGGCAGCGAGAGGCGGAAATAAAGGTGGATTTGTGTAGACAGTTTGTGTGATGAGACGCTCAATGTCAACAAGCAACATGAGAGGTAAAAAAAAAAAAAGAAAAAGATATGCACTTCTAAACACAGATTCGATCTTCAGGGATGGGTTTAAACTTGGAGCGATACGGTGCACACACAAAGTTTTCCCCTAGCACATTACTTGCACTTGTATCATTATTATTACAAACATCGATTGGCCGCCACAGAGTCCAGACTTTAACCTCATCGAGAATCTTTGGGATGTGTTGGAAAAGGCTTTGCACAGTGCTCACACTCTCCCATCATCAGAACAAGGTCTTGGTGAGAGGTTAATGCAACTCTGGAGAAGTTTACTGAAACAATGCCTCGGCCAGTCAAAGCTCAAGGCGGTCCAAGAAAATAGCATGTGACCTTTTATTTTTTGGGGTCAGACAGTGTAGTATGTCCAGGCTTTATGTGGTTTTATTGAGTATTAAACCTAAAAGCTCTTAATTTACCCACTCAGTTGGTCACAGAGAGCTCAACGTTCCAGCCTTTTCTTCCATATGACAGGACATTTTACCAAACTTCAAATTAATTCATGAATAAGTGATGCCGATGGTAATTAGCGCTGTCTGCAATGACAATGACTGGCAGCAGGTGATGGTAACATAAATTATAGGTCAGAATGACATTTGAGATTTTACTGATTAGGAAATAAATTATACATAAGGCTAGATGGAAGAGTTGGCTCATTTTCTTTTATTACCTTTGGTGTCCATTGTCAAGGATGTCAACAGAAGATGAAAATCCAAATTTGATAGCAAAGACGGCAGTAAGATATTAATATTCTTGCTTTCCTTTAATAACTTAAGATAATGTCAACTTAACTGTGGCGCAGGTGGGCGTCTGGTTAATGTCAAGAAAGACCTTTTCCTCCCTATCAAAACACTGAAGACGGAATCCGACTGGACTCGAGCCGTGGTGGTTTTTGGCCTCGGTGCAGTGTGTTGTGCTCGTATTGGTTGACTTTGACCCCCTCTGCCTGCTCCTTTGCCTGCTCCTCTGCCCATTGCCGGGCTGTGATCCCGGTTCAGTCTTTCTTCAGACACCAGCTGTTCTCTCCTCCTCCTCTCGCTCCAGTTGGCTGCGGTCTGCCATCCAAACACCCTTCCACTCATTCACTCCCAGCCAAGTCCTTCAACCGGCATTATTAGTTAGTTACTACAACGACCAGCACAGGGTAAACAACTGAACAGTGCATTTTTTATTCATTTGGTTACTGTGGTCCCTATTGGACACCATTGTGAGAAGATAACATTATGTCAGATCTTTTGAATTGACAGATGAGACACTTAGATTTTAGATTGTTTTAGGTTCATGTGGATTTGTAATGATAACTGTAATGAACCTAAACCAGGTCAAAACATCAGCATTTTGTGTAATTGTAAGCTGCCCAGTACCTCAGTTTTAAAATATAGGCTCATTTATATTGAAAATGCTTAACAATCTCAATCAAGGAGACCTGACAAGGAGAAAAACAATAGGCCAAAGCATGACCTTTGGGAACGGATGAGCTGACACTGTTAAAATGGCCGTCATCTGATCAGGACAGAGAGAGATCGTCCTTCAACACAGTCTCACCTTCGGACACAGCAGTACTCTGTTCAGACGCATCCTATTTGCACGGACATGGAATGTTAGTTGGTCCTCGGAGATGACCTGAACAATAATGTCTGTTGTAATGTATAAATGGTGTTGGGAATGCATTGTGTCTTGAATGCCATTGAGAATAACATAGTGTGAGTGAAGCATCTCAGCAGATGTTTTCTACTTTACTAAAAAAAAGAGCGACAGCATTGTCTCAGCACTGTTATTACCAAACAGAAATGATTGTTCCATTAAGTCAATTCATAATCTGCCTAACTGTCCAAAATTACAAGGGCCTTTATCTCGTGAATACATTGTCAAAATCCCACTTTCCATGATTGATTTACTGGCTTTACTTGAATCCCAGAAAAACAATAATGGAATATCTTGGTCAGTCACTGTTTGCTGAACATGACAGAGGTTTTTTCAATGGGAGGCACCTATATATGCGGTGTACAACAGTATGTATCCAGTTTGATTCACTTCTGCATTGTGAGGTTGTGGAAAGCGGCAGCCGTTCCCGTCAATAGAGGCCTTAGGGAGGGCACGCCAACATTTATCAACTTGATTTGATTATGACACACAATTCCTGCATTCTCATCAAGCAATCTAGCACATTAAAAGGAAAAAAAAAGCAAATTCGAAGGTAAGATACTTTAAGCCAATATTAACATCAAATATTTAAGCTTAAAACCCCCTTCCTTTTATCAGATCAACACGCTCACTGTTTGGACCACATGCATCTTCAACTGCACTGTGGACAGAAAAACGAATGTGCCATAAATACTTAATATGCCCACACGGATATGAATGAACACATGGGGAGAATCCTACTCAGAAGGCCAATGCTTAGATCTATAAAGTAAAGATCTAGTAGGCAACCATGTAGTTATGTTGGGGGTAAAATAAACTTAATACATCACAAAGCATTGTTATGAAACAAGACTAAAGGGATTCAATTCTACTTCTTCTCAAAAGGGTTACAGACAGGGCCAGATCTTGTGGCGGCGCACGGAGGGGCGCAGGCTCTTGGCGAATTATTTTCCGAGTGGCGGCGCTATATGTGCCATTCGCCACCTGTGAGGGGGCGTCACAAGAGGAGGTGACTGCACTAATGGAAACACGGCTGACATTCACTTCCTCGTTTACATTGCGCTGTCTTGCGTTCTTTCTTAAGCCTCAGGCTCTCACAGGTCAAACTAAAAACTTTATTTACCCCATCGTGAGCTAAATGATGTTCATGTCTCGAGAGAAAAAGAGCTACAGCGTCCGCTGTGGCGCGGATTGGCCCGCGCTTGGCGTGAACACGAAGCAAAACAAAAGCACATGTTCACCCCACACAACCCCTCTCCTGGACGCGGAGTCGATCTGGTTGGAGGAAAATGTGTGTGTCTCCACCCATTTAAATGCGCTAAGTCTGGAGTGGCAAGATCACAAAGTGTCACGCTATCGTCTGCGTTTTGAGACACAAGATCGGGCCCAGAGAGTGTTAGCCATAAATGATCTTTATATGCATTTAAACATGTCATGCTGAATCACATGTTTGCTTTGGACAAAGGAGAAAACTAGCATAAACTAATGTGTATACAATAAAATACTTTAAGTGATACGTAGTAGTAGAATTATTTATATAGGCTGTAGTAAAGGAGCAAAAAATAGCACTTGGCCCAGAGTCAGCAAGGAGCCCTGGGACTCCTGACTCAGTGTGTGGCATGTGTCATGTGACCCCTGCATCATGGAAACGCGGAGGAGGATTACATCGCTCGACAATCGGACTGACGTGAATAAAGGACGGTACAATCTTTAACAGCGACATTTCAGAAACATGAAGAAACTACTTTTTTCACGGTATTCCTCTTCGGTTTGCTGGCGGATGAGACCTCTCTTAGCAACTACAAGAGAATGTCAACCCTTAGTCATTCATTATTTCATTGGGAGAAGTTCATTATTTGTGGCATCCTAGCCACAAAGTAGGACTTCGAAATAAATCACGACAAATATTTGCTTTGGAAAGTAAGACTGAAAATGAATCCAATATGTGAAATACAGTAAAAAGGGCTTATAAATAGACAATCGCTGGATGCATTAAGAACATCTACATGTGCGTGCTCCCTGTGTGGCCCACGTTTCTGCACATGATCAGTACGAAGCAGAAGCTCATTAGCATTATGGAGACGTCAGGCTCTTCAAGCTCTTCTTCGTCGTCCCGTCTGATGCTGTGTGGCACATAGACTCAGCTCATCAGCTCACAACACCTCCGT
Source organism: Gobius niger (assembly GCF_951799975.1). Lineage (NCBI taxonomy): Eukaryota > Metazoa > Chordata > Actinopteri > Gobiiformes > Gobiidae > Gobius > Gobius niger. The sequence goes on from NC_136867.1 coordinate 17,042,018, forward strand.
CAGCCCCACCTCTTCATTAGATCAACAAGACATCTCTCTGTGCTGCACGCAATCGCAGGTGAACAGAATGATTCACCAAGTTAAGAACTACACAAACTAACTTCCGTGAACAGAGACGTCAGGATATTTAAGCACTGATCAAAAGAAATAATCAAACTGACGGTCATTTTCGGTCATTTCTTGATCCACCAGTTGAGAACCGCTGATCTATACGCCGTCCCACTTCCCTCACACTGACCTTTTGCCAGATCTGGCTTTCCCTTCCTACGTTATAAACTCTGACGGGCACTTAGCCTCAGCCTTATTACAATTTCACAAGGCTACTTCTGTCTTTTGCGCTGCCATGGTAAATGCTTCTACATTGGGGTACAATTTGGGTGAAAAGAATGCATTTTAAACGCTCATTAGCAGCGTCTAAGCCTCTCTGCCTCTATCTGTCCGTGTTTATAGCTTCACCGAGGGACCTCTCTCTCCCCCTTCGTCTCCTTTCCTCGCTTCCGCCGCTACTGTCATAACCCATCTTTGATATTAAAAATTAAAACCTTGTCTGCCTGTTTTTTGCCTCTCATTAGGCGGTGGGAATGAGAGGCATGGGTGACTAACAACTATAAAAAGCCTATCTGAATTCGCGACACACAAACAAAATCCTGGTCTAATTTCAGCGGCTTCCTCCTCCGCCTCGTGTGGCCTGTATCTTTATTAATCTGACACTTCGCTTCCCCTGAGTCAACACTTTCTCAGCTCAATATTGCCTCGCCCTGAAGCCAGAAGAGCTAAAAACACACGTATGTGCTTTGAATTCTGACAATCTCGAGTCTAGACCCTCATCACAGAAATGGCAAGTGGTGGTGAAACGTTAAAATTATATTTGAGCAGAAGTATAGTTAACAAATATAAGTTCTAAGCTATTTTTTGTTGATTTGAAGCTGAACTATACATCCCTCCCTTTCTTGGTATTCTGTTATGATGGTATGGCTCTGTTCTGCATGTATCTATATGTGATGTGTACATGCACTGGTGTATTTAAGGTCCTTGTGAACAAGTCCCTGAAGCTATGTTGGTGATAATGAGCTTTGCGGTTACGGTATGTGAAATCCTTTGGGAGACAATAAAGGAATATGTGATGTTATAGTTAAGTTTACAGCTAGAGGACTGGTACAATTATAAATCCTGCTATTTGCTGATACTGTACCTCAACAACACTATTACTATTATATTTGTATTTGGTTGAAACACACTAGACAAGCAGCTAGCTTATGAGCTTAAGGCATTTGCAGGTCTCAAATGTCTTCTTCTGAAACGCTGAAGAGGCACCAAGAGCCCTCCACACCTGCAGCACAGTGGAGGAAGCACAAGACAAAACAAAAAAGGGGCAAACAAGGAGGTATCTGGGCAAGACTCGCAGCTAAACCACACTCTTCTTTTATTGTACATTCACTGAAGAATATGATGGATTATATTCGTCTGCTACGCTCTTGCCAAGATGGTGAAAGTCTGTTCTGTTGTGGAGCGGAGGGAGCTGTGTAAGAAGAAGAGGAAGGAGGAGGTAGAGGTGCTGACCAGTGCGGGACACCATGCTCTGAAACAGGGACAAACCGAGGAGGCGCATTTCAGAGGATTGCTGAAGGCAGCCAGGTTTGCTGCGGGTGCTACGGTTTCCCCGACCTGGTCAGGTTGGCCCACGATGGTGGCGCGGCTCAGTCGCAGCGGCTCAGGACTAACCCAACACCTGAACGCAATTTTGTTGTACCATTGTGCAATGACAAATAAACCACTTACTTACTTACTTCCTATGCCACATTGTAGCCGTCCACTGTTTTGTCCCACATTCGTACACACACTCTCATCCATACAACAGCGCACACAGACACTGGAGGCAAGTGTCTCTCTATGTGAAGTGTCTTGCCCACGGACACAACTACACTTGAGCAGGATTTGTGTCACTGACCTTTGGATCGGTGCATAACTGTTCATAGCATAGCTCCACTCTCGCCCCAACCAGTCTCAGCACTGGTCAGTTCTGGTACTGCACTTACTTCAATATCACAACATCAATTGCAAAAAAAAAAAAAACACATTTTACAGAAAGGCTCCAAACATTATTCAAATAAAACTTCATACCACTGCAAATAGCATACTCTCCCCAGCAAAGTGCAAGAGCCGTCATAACACAAAACCTAAAGTCAGTCCCCTACAGCGGCCATGTTGCAAGTGAAAGTAATTTGTCACATTGCGTTTGTTCAAATCCTGTGTTGCAGCGTTGCATAAGACCCGGCTGCACTCCCAGAGAACATCAATTTTACATCAAAACAACAAGAAGAACTACTTGGACACGAGGGCACAGCTTAGATGGAGCCTCTCACTATTCAGAAAGATTCATTTATCATAGTTGTGTTGTTTGGGATAACAAGAATAAGTCCACGGAAAAAAATAACAAGCACTACTGTTTTCTAACCACATGGCAAATTCACAACACGAGACCAGAGGAAACCCAGCGCCTGGTATGTAGCACGTCTGCCTTAATGGAATCCACCTGTTTTTCTTACTGGCTTCATAAAGAATGAGCATCTTTTGGGGTTGTGTTGAAAAAGTTAAAAAAACAACACAAGAAATATCATCACACCATCCCTATTTCAGCTCATTAAGATCATGACTCATAGTGGGATTGTGAACGTTATGTGGTCCGTAGCATTCAGCGCTGTGCTCTTGATACAGCCAGTCCCAATGTTTAATGTCAGGGGTGGCGGAGTTAATTCAGCAGCTGATGCACACGTCACATGTAATCCAGGGCGCGCAGTGGGACATATTTGACACGGAGCGGAGAGAGGTGCGTGTGGCAGGACTGGACAGAAAGGTCGGAGCGGCTCGCAGCGTCCCAAGCAGGAAGTAACGACGTGTCACCAAACTGTCAGTCAAAAAAAAAAAACACTCACCTGTGTCCCGAAATAAGACGGGAAAAAGGCAACGTGTTTGCTTTGTACCACAGAACAACAGAAAAGCCAATACATTATGACCACCAAATACATTTAAATGCTGGTTTATAGTTAATATCGCTGTAATTATGATCCCCCACTTTAACCAAGCACATTTTCTCAATTTCTCAAAATCTAAAAGCTGAAGCACAACTGAAGTTCACAGCTTATAGGTCAGTGTAGCACCTCATTTGAAATCTGAGACCTACAAAACTGATCGTGGCTTTTTTTGTCCCATTTTTGTCCCCAAGCGTTTTTTGTCGAGTTTTTTTATTTTTTTTTATTGTGTTTTGGTCAATTTTTGATTGCATTTTGGTCACTTCTTCTGTCGCTCTTTAGTGGCTTTCCTACTTTTGCCATGTTTTTGTCACATTTTGGATGTGTTCTCGTCTTTTTTAATCGCTTTTTTGTTACGTTTTTGTCGGGTTGTGTTTGTCACATTTGGAATTTAAGTGTTTTTTGTTTTGTTCTCGTCTTTAATTGTCATGTTTTAATCGTTTTGGTCACTTTTTCATCTCATTTTCGACACGGTTTATTTATTTTTTCACTTTTTGTCACTTTTTTGTTGCTTTTACAGCACGTTTTTGTCACTCTTTTGCTCCGATTTTTCTTTCAGATTTGGGTAATGCCAAACTGGAGAATATGTGCTCAGTTCATCTGGAGGTTAAGAGGTAGAAACTGCAGTTACACGAAAGACCTGAGGTGGCAGTAGAGAGTGTAACAATGACAATTTCCATCTCGCCCCTTAAAGCAATACTAAGCAACTTGTTTACCTTAGTAAATCCTTTTTGTAGTCCCTCTGGGGGTAATTGTTAATGGGATGATTGGGGGGTCTTTCATCCCCCCCTGGTGTCTCTGGCCAGAAAACCACAACTGCAACTTAACTGCCACCGGACCGGTACAACCAATACACACTAATAGAATCAAGAAGAAGAAGCAAACAGATTAACAGGAGATACTAACTGCTGGCAAGTGCCACTTTAAACAGTATTTACAGCCAAGTTTGAGTGAAAAAAAATATTTTCATTGTGTAATTGGATGCATAATATCCCTCTCTCCCTTCACCTTTCTGTCAGCGTAGTATTTACTCTCACGGACAATTAATAAGTTAAAAAATCGCAACTTGCCACGACACCTGCAGTTGCGCTTATGGCCTCTAGGGGCAAGAGTTACTTAGTACTGCTTTATCTAAGGAGTGATCTTTTTAATTTTTCTATTATGAGACATCGTGATATTGTCCAATCACTTAGGATTTAAGACACAATATTTTTATGGCAAGATTGTGGACCCAAATAATATTAATAATCAACTGTTTGGTTATTTCTGTACAGTTACCCATAGATCAATACAGATCAAATTGCATAATGTATTCTATAGAATTCAGAATCAATTGTACTTTTTTTATTTGAGCGCTACCTTTCAGCAAAGTGAACATTTCATCTATTAGGTGATGACTGATTTCCAGTTGACGTGTTTGAAAAGTCTGAAACAGGACAAATTATGCCGAATAGCCCGCAGTGTCAGAGCATCTCCTCTTCAGCAGCTCTTGTAGGGTGTTTACATTCAGCAGTGGTACGTATCGATCGAAAGTCGTGAGCTGACGACAGGTGATGAACGTGGGGAGAAGGCTGGCTCATGTCAACAGACGAGCTACTGTAACTCAAATTACCGAAGACCTGGTTCCAGTAGAGATTGGAATCGAGTGCCGAAAAAAAAAGAAAAGTTTATGAGGAAAATCAATGTTTGCTGTAAGAGAGTATAGCATCGTCTGTCTGTTATTTTAGTGAAGATGATTTAAAACAGAGCATGTCTAGCATGGTTTAAATTTGAAATCTTCAGATACCACTAAATACCATGTTCAGCTATAGTACATTCCCAGGTAAGTAACTGCAAACGTTCATCTTTTTAGCCTGATTGGATCTGCATAAGCTGGGTTTAAACTCCACTCATTGTGCACCACTGGCTTGGACCGCTGCCTCGCTCATCATTGTTTTTCCTTGACCTTATCCGTCGTGCAGAGCCGGCACGCATGTCTCTCCTGCTCGGGAATCTGATAATATGGAAAACCCAGCGGCAGGTCGATCAGGAAATTACTTGTGGCACGAATCCAGGGATTAGCACGGGCACATGGGAGTATATAGTATTGTTGTTGATCTTGGATTACGGAGCGATGACCTATCAGCCCCCCTCCTGTTGATACAGCTTTTGGGGATTGGCACGAGCGCATTGGCTTTAAATGCACCGATTGTCCAGAGTGTATTGTTTACTGTCCCGGTTGAATTAAGTGATGGTTGCGGAGCGCGGGGGCTGTTTGGCTGCGGTTTAGTCACAGGTGGCCACAGATGGAGAGGCACGCATGAGGTGCCAAAGCAATATGTATTTGAGAATTAGCAACAAGGAGTGTGAGTTTTCCTGTAGGTGAGTATGATAATAACAGCAGTAATACGCTGAGGATATTGTTTGGTATTATAACTGTTACAGGTAAATTGTGAAGCACCAATTCACACAGCTTTTTGGACAGCTGGAGTTCTTGGAGACTGCCCACAAAAACTTGGAAGACAAAAAGACGCCATTTGTGACAAAGATTGCTGATAGGGTCACGTCTGACATCCCTTAACTTACAATAGAGGCTGACATGGGTTTTTCTAAGGCCGACGGCGATATTTTGGTTTGTTAAATGGCCGGTGCCGATATGCTGATTACTGACTATGACTATATGACTATGACTATGACTATGATCCAATCATAGTTTCTGTCCCACCTTTGATTAGTTGTCGTTAGCATTAGCATATTGTTACTAGCCGCAGCATTTTGCGCGCCGATCAAAAATACAATAGTGGATGTTAAAACCAACTCACTCAGCTCACTCAATTCTCCAGATTCTGCACTTCAAAATGACATGCAGCATGTCCATATTGACGAAGGCTTAGAGAAACTTGTGTTTAAAGGGACTATATGGAGTTTAAAAATGTTAAAATTATGTATTTTCCTCCCTCTATTTGCTGCAACAATATCCTAATGTGTAGAATGAGCCACAACTGCCTCTAAAATCCTGCACTGTCACTCAAAAGGGTGTTTTAATTCGGGTCTGAAGTGCCATCATGCACATGCTTAATATAGAGGCTGCAGTTATGCACAAGACCAGAGGTGGCAGTAATGAGCACAAAAATGACCAACTTGCATCTATCCCCTTTAACAAATTTGAGGCTAACCAATTTTCATTGCGATGTTTCTCACCTCCCCTGAGGCCTAGGGAGGATTCATTATAAAGCCCTGACTTTGCTCTTTCCAGTGTAAGAAACGGAAATCTCTGTCATTTTCGGCCCCGGAAATCCATCCATCCATCCATTTTCTTCCACTTTTCCGTTGCCGGGTCGTGGGGGCAGCTGTTGGAGCTGCCCAAATCACATTGCACCAGTCCCATATGGCTCCTCCTGCAGGTGGTGGTTCCACAGAAGGACGGCCTCACGATTCTTCGGCCTGTTGGTCTCATAAGGGGCTTCTGAACCGCTATTTGTCTGACCCGTTCCCTCGGACCCGTTTGCCATGGGAGACCCTACCAGGGGCACGAAGCCCCCGACAACAGAGCCCCCAGGATCATTCAGACGCTCAAACCCATCCACCACATTAAGGTGAGGGTTCCAGGAGGGGGGTCCCGGAAATTACGGCCAATTGATCGGCCGATAGCCAATATTGCAAAATGCCCAAATATCGGCCCTCTCTCTATAGTGCCATCTTTACAGAGAGTAATAATGTGCACAATAGATTTAGTGTGACATTTGTGTTGCCTTTAATGCTCCCTATATTTCAGCCCTCCTCTGGCTTTGCTGTTCCCACACAAGGACACACGCTGCTGCTCCAGGTCATTTTCAGAGCACTATGTTTATTGTATTTGAAGTTTTAGGATGAGGTCATATCCCAATATAGCAACGCAAATCTCTGCTCGTCCCCCCTTGGTGTTTCTCTGTTGGCCTGTAAATGGTAATGACGAGATCTCCCCCCCGTTCTCCCAAAGGCTGTTGTACAGGTGGACTCCGACTGTACTGAGGATTCCCTGCATGCGGCGAGCAGTGAAGCCAAGCGAATCGTGTTTTTTTTCCTTTTTTTTTCTCCTCCCCAAGGTGCCAGCACATTTCTGTCAAACAACAACAAGCTGTTTCTATCTCATACATGGCTGTGCACAAATGTTACATACAAGGGAACAACATGCTGCACTTTCCACCAACACGCGAGGGGATACTTAAAGGCGTCACACAAGGTAAGGCCAAGATTATATAAACGGTAAGAAAACATATAAAATGTGTAAACTTTTCAAAGGTTTATCACCTAAACCATATGTCTGAGGCATTTTTGGATTCAGCTTTGGCTCATGATGAACTCCATAATATTCTCACACAGGTATCATTGTACTTACATTCTGGTTTGTGTATTCCCAGAATATCCAGTAAGACGAGGCATATGCAGCAGTTGTACAAAATTATTGATTGGGGAGAGGATAACAAGAAACCTTTGCCAGAACTGAGATCATTCCCACATATTTGGCATCTGCGCTACTAGGTAAGTCGCCCACAACCTTCTGACTTTGTTTTCCACCATATACAACCAACATAATTAAGCAGATAGGAAACGCAAGACCAGAAAGTATTATATGTATCAAGGCAATGGCATTGTTGTGCTACAAAGTCAAATCCAGTGTTTCAGGTTTGAGTAATATCACTATATATATGAAAGACGATGCATACAATGTTGATGCCGGAGGTGCCGTCATACAGTCAGTCAGATTTGAGTAATGGCCGTGTGAAGTGTAAAATATATAATGAGACAAGGAAACGACCCGAAGAAGGTGAAATGCAAATTAGCGAGTGAACCGTCATTCATCAAAGTCTGACGCAGCTGATCATGTGAAACGGCTAACATTAGCATGGCTCCGACCACTCTGATAATGTCCAGGCTATTACTGACAATACCGTTTACTCAGCACTTTAGGAAGCATCAGCAGGGCAGGGGCACAGTAGCTCTTGTAGAAACTTGAAGTGTTAAGATAGTTACTCTAACAAATGGGCAGTCTATAGCCTTTTCCCCATGTGCAGAAAACTATAGGACGGTATTTCAATGGAAAAAAAGACACATTTTTCCTCTTCATACTTTTACATTATGTTCTAAATTTATCCATTTGATGCACGAAGAAAAAGTGCATAAGTGTTGAGTTGAAATGAACAGTTTTGCAAAGATAGTAAACGCATTTTACTCATGAGGCTTATACATAAATGTAGGAAGCCGTTGTGGAGCTGGAGATCTAATAGCGCCGGAAATTCCCTCAGGTTGGAGGTCCCTGTTTATAATATGAATAAACATGGTCGTATATGAGTCAGAACTACACTAATACATGAGTATCCGTACAGCATGGCCAAAAATAACATAAACACCATATTTGCTGCTCCATATATCAAACCTGAGCCCAATCATTACACAGAAAGAAGGGGGAGTGTAAAATAAGAGCTGGGCACATTTCATTAGACTTAGCAAACATTATTGGAACATTATCAGGTTTCAGCAGCAATAGTGGTAGTACTAGACGTAGAAGCAGCAGAAGAAGTAGTCGCAGTATTGCTTAAAGGAACAGGCCACCGTTTTTAAATACTGAGATATGTTCTTACCTGCTTAGGCGAGTTGATATGTACCTGTTTGGTCTTTGTGCCTGTGGAAGAGCTTGGTCGCTTCTAACTTCACCCCGTTTGGAGCCATAGGAATATACTGGGAGAGGCCAAATGCTAAGAACATCTTTGGTCTTTTTGCGTGACTAAGGGCACATAGTTCTTTCATACTGAGATATGTTCTTACCTGAGCTTAGACGAGTTGATGCGTACCTGTCTGGTCTTTGTGCGTGCGCTCAGTCACACAAAAAGACCAAAGACATTGTTAGCATTTGGCCTCTCCCAGTATATTCCTATAGCTCCAAACGAGGTGAAGTTAGAAGCTACCAAGCTCTTCCACAGGCACGCACAAAGACCGGACAGGTACGTATCAACTCGTCTAAGCTCAGGTCAGAACATGTGGCCTGTTCCTTTCACGCTAAATGAGTAGATTCATCCATGTTGCTATGAGCAGATAGAAGCATATGGAGTTACGGTTGTTGTCATGTTGTTGTTAACCCCTGAATGGGCTGCACTTGTCACATCATCATGACTCTCAAAGTGCAATTAGCGTACAGCGGCTTATGCACACCCGCATCTGTGTTTCCCATCCTCACCTCTGCTTAGCTTCATGAGAGATAGTGGCTCTATACGTGTGTCAGGCCCAAGTAATTAGGGCACATAGTGTAAGCAATTTTCCACCACGGTTTGCCGTATATAAACAGTATACTATGCAGTGCACACCATTTAGTTTCTGATGACTGCGCAGATGTGGCTTACCGCTTGTGTAGCAAACATCAAACTGGGGCTCAGCGGCGATACGAGCGGGGGCACTTTCCAACACGCTGACGTTAATCTACACTGTTTATGGGACCGGCCCGGGGAGAGAGACTGGGGGAGATCCCCACCACGCGGCGTCAGGGAGATTTAAGGGCTCTGCATTGATCAGGGCTGTTCCCAACATGAGAAACGACCAAGCACCAGGAGCAAAACAAAAAGAGCTTGAGTGTACCGGGCTAAACAACTGTACTGCAGAAACAGACACCCAGAGACCTTCAGCTCTGGACAAGGAACCCACTGTTTCAACACAAACAACAAAAACACCCAATAATTGCCCGATGTTTTGGAGAAGGCCCTGGTACCAAATTCGTCTCCTCAGCATATGGCCACACAGATAACTTTGACAGATAAGATTTCACACAATAGAGATTTAGGCATCTGTTTAAAGCAGAACAAAGTAACTTGTTTACCTTAATAAATCCTTTTCCGGGTCGGAGGCACACTACACATAATGGAATCACGAAGAAGAAGCTAACAGGCTAACGGGCAAAGCTAACTGCAAAATAAACAGTATTTACAGCCAAGTTTGAGTGAAAGAAAAAAAAGATCTCCATTGTGTAATTGGATGCACAATATCCCTCTCTCCCTCTGTCTTTTCTATCAGCTCAGTATTTACTCTCACAGTAAAAAAAAAACGCAACATGCTACGACTCCTGCAGTGGCGCTTATGGCCTCTAGAGGCATGAGTTACTTAGTACTGCTTTAAAGGGGCTAGATGCAAGTTGGCCGTTTTATACTCACTACTGCCACCTCAGGTCATACGTGTAACTGCAGCTTCTATATTGAGCTCGTGCATGACGGCAATTTGGACCCAAAGTAGCAACTTTTTGAGTGAAAGTGCAGGATTTTAGAGGCAGTTGTGGTGAACAGGTCTGGGCTCATTCTACACCTTATAAGGGGAGGAAAATACATAATTTTAACATTTTTAAACTCTGTATAGTCCCTTTAAACACTGCACAAATAATTTGCCCACCTCCATTTTCTTTCTGTCAACTATCACAACAAGCTATTACTTTAGGCATTCGCAAGGGTAAATACGTATTTGCACTCATATTCACATTCATGAAAAAATATTGGTTTATTTTTGATTAGCAAGTTAATTAAACATATGAGCAGCGTTATATATTTAACCGCTGCCTCAGTCCGTTTATTCACAGTTTTCCACACTCAAAGTGCATTTTAATATAACCATTTATTTTTCTCTTGGATCAATATCACTGCTATGTATTGACGTGTGCGGGGGTTTTAACCATATCTCAACTATCAGAAAAGCTTAAGAGCTTTGATGAAGCAGTTGCCATTTTTGGAGATAGGAGCTTGTGCTTTTAAACTGTGATTGAAGATGTCAGGAAAGCGGGTAAGTAAAAATAACACAGCCCTATGTGGCTGTGTGGCCCGAGGAAAAGGAAAATGTGGTCCTTAGAAGATTTGAAGGTCGAACAAACAAAAAAACAAACAGTCTAAAAGTTGTACTTGCAAGTCATACCATTGAGACTTTACATTTTCTTTTACTTATGTAGTGTTGGGCAAACATGTAGACATCCCACTCCAAATACTCATTCTATTATGTTTGCATCATGTCCTGTGTGAGAGGGAAATGTTTTGTCTTAATCCTGGTTAGAAATTTTGTGGAGTTGAAAGTAAAGATACTGCATTTAGAATACAGTACTAAGTGAAAATACATTTTAAAAAAACTGTCATTTACTTGTAATACATCATTACTACATCATTACTTTCCACCACTGTTTACACCTGTCAAAGGTAGTTCATGAGCGAAAGGTGATGAAGTGGCAACAGATGATGCACATCAGGAGCAAAGTTAGAAGTTTGCCTTAGGCCCATTGCAACCACACGCAAAAGTAATCAAATCGATGAAAGAAGTGCCTTGAATTTGCCAATTTTCTTGCCTCGCTTTCAATCCTAATCCTCTCCCCCTGCCCTCCCTTGCTCTGCCGTGGCTGCAGCGTGTCATAGCTAACGGCTCCGGAGCAGATGAGAAAAATGACAGGCACTGAACGCCGGCAAAGATGCCAAGAGGAGGGAGCGGGAGAACACAATGAGGCAAATGTATAATGAGCTTGGCATAGACAGATTGACAATACAAGGCAATGCATTTAGCTACAAAAGGGGAATTAGCCAAGGGAGGGGGGGAAAAAAACAATACAAAGGACAATAGGGCAAAAAAAAAAGAAAGAACTGGAGATGTTTTCATTTCATTTTGTTGTTCCTTTACTTCCCCCCAGTGTCACCCTGATTATATAAGCGCCACGTGCTAAAAATAAAGCCCGCAGAACAAACTGAATGTGTGCGTACGCCGCTCCGAGCGCATCCCTGCACTCCCAACCCATATTAAACCTACAGCCACATGCACATACGCATACGCCGCGATGCTCTATATCAGCAGCTTCGGAGAGGCACCCGCGCCGAAAGATATGGCAACACAACCAGGGGAAGCAGGGGGGAAAAGATGGGCGAATATTTTCTATCCTCCTGTTGCCATGGAGACACCTCGGATGGAGAGAAAGAGGAGAAGAGGAGAAGTGTTGAGATGACTTCCTAGAGGGAGTGCCACCACCGGCCCTGCGTCCCATCACTGTCTGCCTGTCCGAGCACCCATCCGTCTCTGCCACGCGCGGGCCTCCCCTGGCAGCCATCCCTCATTCGGATCACTCACTTTGGGACTGTTTACTCAATCTTTAAAAGCCTGAGCCAGAGTTTTTAACCCTACTCTGGCACTGTTTTGCACTGGCACATACCAGGACTTGATGTAAACTTTGTTGCTGTTGTGAACTTTTTCACTGATTTTACTCAACATAAAAGGAGTCATGGCTTATGGTGAATGTTAAGGTTTGTCTGTCTGTGTTTTGATCAGAGGGGTAACCTTGAGTTGTTTGCTATATGGTCTAGATACGACTACTGTTTCTAGACAAATATCTTTCATAAACTTTCTTCCTACCACCTTGATTGCCCCGTAAAATAACACGTCTAATTCAGCAGCAAAACCTCCATAATGCTCTCCTAACAACACACACAGCCAGTCTTTCCAAAGCTGATCTTGACAGCTGTGGCATTTTGACCTGCTGTCATCTCAGTTAATCTTTTCATGTGGTAATCTTTCTATAGGGTACATTATAGCGAGGTCAAGTGAAAGTGGCCCAAATGGACTAACATTAGATCAATTTCGATAAAACGACAGGTGCAATATACTTTATAAGCGTTTAACCAGCGCTGATACCATACTGTATGTACAGCACGTGCTTTCACACTGTCACACATTTATTTTATTAATAGAGGGAGGACACTGGAGAAGTGATAAAAAAAAAAATCTCTAGTTATTCAAGTGGCTTGTCTGAACATATATATACTGTATATACATTTACATTTCCCCTAGACATCAAAGGAGGACCTGGCCACGTACGATTTAGTGTATTTAAGTGAATTTGTTTGTCCAGCTAATCATTACATGTGGAATTATAGTTTTCAGACTGAGAATCTGGATAGCTTTTGTGGTGGAATGGTGCAAATAAACATGTGCTCAAATAAAGCTGGGTCATCTATTATACAAATAAAGTTCTTCTTCTTCTTCTTCTTAAGACATCATGCCAAATTATTTTTGTCATAGGATCAGGTAACTCAAAGGCTCTAAGTTTTTTCATTAATATAAATCATCATCATATTTTTAATTGGGAATAAATCAACATAGCAGTTGTTGTATTATTTATATTATATTTGATTAGAACAAGATTCTATCAATCGTAGTGAGGCTAAATCGTCGACTGGACTGGGTCTCAACCATAGACTGTAAAAAATAATAGACAGAGTCTGCTCACCCCTCCTCTAATAACTAAGTTTAATAACTAAGTTTGAAAGGAAGTCCATTCTGGATTTACAGACTCCTCCTACACAGCTCAGACCGAGCATGTTCCTAAAAAGGGCATAAGGGCGGGATCTTCACTGTAGACTCAGCCCTCGCGGGGCATGTAGTTCGGCCATAACCACGCCTTTAGCACTGATGCGAATGGCCTGTCAATCAAAGTCAGGCCCTCATTAATATAAGTCAGTAAATAAGTGCTTTATTTGTCATTGCACAAGCGTACAACGAAATCTTGTTCAGGAGGTAGTCCTGAGCTGCTGCGACTGAGCCGCACCGCCACTGTGGGTCAGCCTGACCAGCATGTTTTTGGAGGTCACGGAAACCGTAGCACCCGGAGAGCACTCCTCTGATCCTCGGTGCATCACCTCCTGGGTTTGTCCATGTTTCAGAGCGTGGTGTCCTGCACTGGTCAGCTCCACCTCCTTCTTCCTCTAATATACGAGATTTCTAAAATGTTCCTTACGAAAACCCGCCTGGTTTCTTTAATTGTACCTAATCCAGTGTTATCACAGGACGAATACCTAGCTGTAGAAAGTTTAACATAATTAGGAACCAGGCTTTACAGTTGTTTAGAACATGTATAAAGAGCAATGCTTCATAGTGTGAAACTAGCTTGTTCTGCAGCCACTAGATGGAGGTATTGCAGCAATGGCGGCTAATGGCGGCCCCCTGCGTCGTTGGACCTGTGCTACCCACGGCCATTGGTCTCAAACAACTCAACCAACCCGGTCCAGTCGACGAATACTTCCTGTACGAATGAGAGCCTTCACAAACATGATTCAGTCTACTTTCTGTTCAACCTATAGCTTTAAATTGTTAATGGAAAACACTACGGCGGGACATCTGTCTAAGGCTGACTTGGCCTTGCTTAATATTGATAGCACTTCACCCCAGCGCCATTACACATGCTGCAGATGCCTGGTCCAAAGAAGTGACCAGTTGATCAATGGGACTTGGATGGCACCGCAGTCTAAATGATCAGATCAGATGTGACCGAGCCAAACGATGAGCTCCAGATAAATCAGCTCGGAAATTAGTCACGTCAAACACAATTTCCTCATCACGCAGCCACAATATTAGCCCTGAAATGCAGTATGACATCTGCAGACATTGATGCAAAAGTCATCATGATGACCAGCACAGAAGACCCTGGGGTATGCAGCATAAACGGGCGTCTGGCATTTTCATAAATATCTAATTGCGATTTTCTGACAAGTATTGAATTTGCAATTAGGTTTGTATTTGACAATCAAGATTCAGCTCACTGTGCACATGTTAAACACTTCCAGAAGCTACAGTATCCCCTTTGGGACCAAGACTCAGAATCTCAGCGGGACTTTTCCTGGTTAAATAAAGCTCAAATCACAGCAAGAAGGTCCTGGGTTTGAATCCTGGACTGGTGAGGGGCTTTCTGTGTGGTACATTCAAAACGGTGAGGAAGAATAGAGCTTCATAGTCTAATTATTTGCTTAGTTTTTGGGCGATGACCTCCTCTCATTCATCGTTCCTCTTATGTTACCGCAATAGGAAGCCACTCTCTCATCGCGTTGGGCTTTTTCGCATAGCGCCGCTGTCATATGTCTAGTGTATCGTGAGTGATATGATTAAGCCCCTGCTGGAGTCCACATTTGGTCATGGGGGACTTCAGGCGGGACAGTAACACTAGCCCTAATGCAGGCTCTTAAATGTGCCGACCTCACTGCCTAGGCCTGTTTTCATTGACTACGGAGGGATAGTAAGAAGTTACAATGTCCATCATACTTTTTTCGGCCACTCTTTCCGACCTGGAGGGGTTATTTTATGCAATACTTTACAAATGAGCATTACAACTGCTAATTATAAAACCATTTGCCAATACATTTGTGGATTTGACTATAGCCTGACAACACCCACGTGAAACAAATCTCCAAAAAAGTTGCATCAGTTGTTTTGTTTCTCCTCATTTCACAGTAAACACAGGTAGCTCTTTTAAAAGCAGCCCTCATCTGTCTTTGCTGGGGGGAAAAAACCCGACTTGCTTCTCGCTGACCTCCTTCACAGACTGTGTTACTACCGCTCCCCCAAAGTGCAGCCGGTAAAATGTCACCGCTGTAATGACCACAAGTTATTTTAAATAAAAACTTTCCCTAAAAATAGCAGTGCAGATGGATTTCACCGCTGTCATTTGCTCATAAATGTGAGCTGCCCTTGTGGTGTAAGGCTTAGTGAATTACGACGTGTTATGATTAAAAGTAAGTACGAACTTTTGAATGTTTTCCTCCTTATTTTCCCATACTTACAGTAGATTAGTAGCACCCCGGGATCCGTTTCCATATTATGAGCCAAATTCTGTACTTTGCCTGTCTCCATGGAGTTTCAATACTAAACAAGCTATACTAATACACCTGTGGTTAAAGCAGTACTAAGTAACTTGTTTACCTTAATAAATCCTTTTCGTAGTCCCTCTGGGGGTAATACAAGTGTTAATGGAATGATTGGGGGGTCTTTCATGTCCCCCTGGTGTCTCTGGCCAGAAAACCACAATTGCAACTTTCCTGCCTACGGGTTGGGTCATGAAGAAGAAGCTAGCAGGCTAACGGGCAAAGCTAACTGTGGGCTAGCTCCACTTAAACAGTATTTACAGCCAAGTTTGAGTGAAAAAAAATATTTCCATTGTTTAATTGGATGTACAATATCCCTATGTCTTTTCTGTCAGTGTAGTATTTACTCTCACGGGCAGTTAATGAGTAAAAAAAACACAACATGCTACGACACATGCAGTGGCGCTTATGGCCTCTAGGGGCACGAGTTACTTTAATATTTAAATATTTTCTGAAATACCTTTGATTCTTGTATTAGTTCCTATTTCAATCCTGTCTAACATGTTAATGCTGATAGTAATTCCATTCATTTTTGCTTTTTTCCCCTTGGATATAGTGATTGCCCAAAACACTGTAACAGTTCAGTTTGTGCTCATATTCTCTATCGTAGTTTTGAGCAGCTTTTTAACCACATTCTGGGGACTTCACACACGTTCACTCTCCGTTCATTTCTTCCCAAAATGACTTGCGAGGATTTAATCTCTATTATGCGTTCAGTTTCTTTTCTTTTTTTTTCTTTTCTTTTTATAGCGGGTATGTCTAATTTCTTCCAAAAATTGAATACTGTCAAAAGTAATGAGATGTTTACTGTTGCTACAATGGAATAACCATGAATAAAGCAACAGCACTCATAAAAAACGGTAGTGACATTTGAGGTAATGCTTCACAAAGGCGGTCATAATATTTTTAGCTCCGTGTTTATTGCTTATCTGCCGCTAATAGACTCGGCTGATTAGAATGTGATTCTGACAAACATTTCAGGAGCCAGGAATGGTCTATTAGGGTTTTCACCACCTAAATGGACCAGGCATAAACCCAAAGACATTACGTTTTTATTGTTTGATTTGCATGATAAAGACTGTAAAGTATGTGACAGCTAATTTGTGCTTAAATTATTACTCGATGTGAAGTGTGTGTTTTTTTTGTCTTTTTTTTTCAATGTGGCAATTTAGCCACTGTTTAAAATGGATGGAGAACAGGAAACAGAGAACAATGTGACATAATATTACAATCAAGAGAGGAATAAAAAATAACCATTTGAGTTGGGCCACTCACACTACAGCATGTTTCTCAATAAGGGGTCGGGGGAATTTTGAGTGGCACACACAGCGAAGTTTTTGCAGGGTTTAGTTAGATTTGTTCCATGGGGAGGAGCACTCAGACCCACACTGATCATAAACAAAATAAAAAGTCACAAGGCTGTAATGGCTGAATGTTCACCTTTTAACCCCCACCTGGACTGAGCACATTTTCACCAGTTTGGCTTTTCCCAAATCTAAAAGGTTCTTGGAAAAAAATTGTCAAAATGGTGACAAAAAACAGAACTAAAAAGTGATGAAAAGGCAACAAAAAAGACAGAAACAGCAACAATAACACCATAAAAACGCTTCAAAAAAAGCAACAAAAACATGTAATGAGAAAGCAGCCACAAAAGAGAGATAAAGATAAGATAAGATAAGATAAGATGATACTTTATTGATCTCACAGATGGAGAAATTGCATTCGATGAGAGAGCATAAAAACGTACCGGAAAAGCAACACAATAAAAAAAGGGACCAAAAAATGACAAAAACATAACAAACACTATGAAAACATAAAGAAAAAAAAAAACGCTTTAAAAAAAGTGAGAAAAAAGCGACAAAAACGTGACTAAAAAGTGATGAAAAAGCACCGAATCATCCACAAAAGAGCGACAAAAAACGTGCTGGAAGAGCAACAATAACACAATAAAAACAAAACAAAAAAGTGACAGAAAAGCAATGAGCAAAGCGATGAAAAAACCCCAAAAATGACAAAAACACATAGAAAATGTGACCAAAAAAAAGCAGCGACACCACGTTATTAAAAGTAACGACCAGTTTTGTAGGCCTTAGCTTTCAAATGAGGCATCACACTGGCCTATAGGCATTAAGGTGATTGTCTGGAAGTTTAAATGTCTACAAAATGTGTTTGATCAACCACCTGGTCTTGCATTTTGATGTAAGTTACAATAGATAAAGTCCAATCAGAGTCTCGCATCCTCCCACATTGACCAATGAGCCAAGCTTTTCCTGTGAACCAGCCTGTCAGGTCCAGTCAGGAGGGAGGGGGAGGAGCTTGATCATTTACTTTTGAAAATGATCTTTCTGCTCTCTTTGTTTTGCAAACTAAGAAGTAGGACTTTCAGGTTAAAGAGGCGAGTAATTTGATTGTTTACTTTCAAAATTCACCCTCCTCATCTCTCCTCACTTTGCAAACTTACAGACTATCACTTTAAACTCTCCGGTCATGAAGCTTTTAAGATTCAGGCAATGCCGAACTGGAGGAAATGCGCTTGGTTTCGGCTGTGTTAGTTCCTGTTGTCGTATCAAGCAGATGCACACTGCCTGTTATGGTCTTCTCTAAGTCGTACCTCATGCAAATAAAAAAAAGAAAAGCGTTGCACATCACTAATTAACATTTCAGTGCTAAAATTAAAAAGTGTGATCATTTAAGGCTTCGCAAACTCATCAAAGGGGATAAAATGGCGTTCTATTCTTTGTGGCTAATGCTAAACAGAACTCAAACAGCATCACTATTTTATTAAGAGGAACACTTTGCATCAAGGAGAACAAACAGCTGGCACTTGAAAAATATCTCGTGTTTGAAGTTCATTAAAGCGTGTCACTCTGCAAATCTCTTAACAATGAGATCCATCAGCGCGGCGTATCCCTGTGCCAAACCAGCACCTGCGCTAACCCGGCCCCAGCCATGTCCGAGTCATCCATTAAAACATGATTAAACCCTCCTCCTCGTCCCTCCGACACATCAGCGCAGAGAAACCCACATTCATCATCCGACCTGCGCGCGGGGCTTTTTTGGCTAACGCTGCGCTGACTGAGCCCAGGGAGGAGGAGGAGGAGGCAGGGCAGCAGTGTGTGCACGGCTAAGCAGCTCGGAAAAGTGAGGCATCGTGGGGAAAGAGCCAGTGACCTTTCCCCCCACGTCGTGCATGGTGGTCCGCCTCCCGGTGCTGCTGCTGCTGCACAGGCAATAGCTCAGAGAGGTCTATATCGAAGTGTGGTTGGTTTTCAGTGCAGTTGCCATAAAGCCAAATATGTGTCCTGAGTGCAATTTATACTTATCTGCTTCAAACCGGAATTGGACAAAACCGCTGTTCTGGATTTTCCTTGTTTTCACATTGTGACAAATGTAGCTGGTTAAGTTTAAAGCGTTGCAGGGATGAGTTTATAACCATTAAAGGTGCACTATGCAACTTTTTAGGTAGCATAAAAAACGTAATATGTGTGCGCATTTGACCTTTTAATGACTCGGTGGCGTTATGGGTGCAGCATGGCACCTTTGTTTTCCCTCACAGTGGCCTCTATGACACTCCAGGATCAATTGTTTTTAGGGGTTTGTATCAGAAATGGGCCAGAAACCCCAAAACAATTGATTCCTGAGCGTCATAGAGGCCACTGTGAGGGAAAACAAAGGTGCCATGCTGCACCCATAATGCCACCGAGTCATTAAAATGTCAAATACATGCAAATATCAAGTCTTTTTTTTTTACCTAAAAAGTTACATAGTGCACCTTTAACTTTTTGCAACAATCATCAGGATTGGGTTACTATAAATCTAACCACTAAGCCACTGCATTGCTGGATTGGAATAGGCAAATCACAGTAAACATAAAGCATGTTTAATGGTGGCCAGTAACCAAGTAAATTTACTGCTCGACTATATTTTTACTTATACTCTACTACATTTGAAAGATAAACATAACACTTTTTACTCCACTAAAGTTCTATAAATGATCCAAACTAAAAAGTTAATTTGGCCATGTGTTTCGTTCATTTAAAACCCTAATAATACACCTTTTTGAGTGACAGTGCAGGATTTTAGAGGCAGTTGTGGTGAACAGGTCTGAGCTCATTCTACACTCTTTAACATTGACTGAGCTGATTTTAATTTTATCGGAGCAATCAAGTACCACTGACTAAATGCAACTATAAACCAGATAGTTACTCTGACTAGTTACTATTCAGCACATTCAGTATATTCTTTTTTCTCTTTCACCTTTGGCGCCTTTGCATTTTCTAATCCAGGCCAAACTTCAAACAGAGATGCAAATCCATTAATTTCCCTCGCAAATAATAGAATAAAAAATCTGCAGTTGGTTGTAGTGGCACATTGACGCTGCCATAATCACTCAATTAACACTTGTATAGAGAGTGGCAGAAGGAAATGGGATATTTGTGCAGGGAACTTCAAAGCGTGGATTTCTAGAGCAGATGAAGCCTTTGGAGGAGGCAGCTTTAAATCACTGGAGTGAAGTGAGATGCCGATGGGGGCGAACGTAGTGAGGGAGGGCCCTCACCAATGCACCCATGCATCTTTGATCTGATGTGTACAGCAAACAGAAGTAGAACTTTGTATGTTTCATGATCAAGGAACACGTGTCTGCAGTGGTGCCAATAGAAAAGCGCCGGGAGATTTGAATTTTAAATGCCATTTTGAGTGTTTGTGGAGCTAAACACACTTCACAGCTATGGCTTTTCCAGACAGACAGGGTTATGGTCGTGCTTTTTAGTGGTAGCTGTGGTCAAACGTAAGCCGGAGGATGGGCGGAATAATTTTGTGAAACATCTAATTGAAGTTGTGATTATAAAAGCAATTTATTATTATTTGCAACCAAGTTCATTTACATTTCAAACTTGTCTAGGACCTTTAACCCTTTCAGAGAAGACTGAAATATGCACAGATAGAATGATTGCATATAGAAGTCTTCCAGGGTTTGTAAGTTGAATACATAATAAGACCGTATAGAGACAGGGCGATTTGTTGCAGCTATTTGTCCTAATGTTATTTCAATTCGATCGTTAATAAAAGGTTGATGACCTTTGTTACTTTGTTTGTTGAAGGTCAAATGAAATGACAGTTGGTACAAGACATTTGAGGAGGGGATGGTCAGACAGCCGTCAATCAAAATCGCATTAATTAAAACTTATCACAGACACTTGACCAGTTGCTTCTAGACATCACAGACAGATGTGTCAAAAGTGACGTCTAAACAGAGTCAGCCTGTACATGGGAAAGTCTGCCTGATAAGATACACGTTCATGAGATCTCCAGATACGAGCTTAGTAGTAGTAGTAGTTTACAAGACTATTATAGACTATAAGTTTACATGTGGAATAAGCCTCACACTTTGGGTTGCCAGGTCTCATGGCTTAAACCAGTTTGGAAACTATACCATTCTTAACCACACAATCCCATCAAGTCCTTATTAGTGGATGTTTCCTGAAGTCTGGAGGTTTTAAGTTTTCATTTATTAAAAAAGTCATTTCAGTCTTTTGTTCTTTATGATGTATTGACATAGTTACTGTAAAAACATAGGATCTTGTGTTTTGCCTGATAGCGTGTGTAGCATTTGGGCACGTCAGACCTAATGATGATCTGCACTTGTTATTCATACAAGCCATTTCAGCGGGAAGTCAGTAAAGCAGAGGCACTAAAAAGGATTTCTGCTGCTACTGATGAATGCACAAAGAAAAAAAAAGATAACGGTATAGGAGAAATGCTATAGATCTGAAGAGAGGGAGCGTGCCAGACTGAAGGAGGGATAGATTGATGGTCCAGGGCTGACAATAAGATTTAAAATTCTGGTGTAGAAGAGGACAATGCAACCCAGATATGAAGACATTGTGTTAACCAGTTGTAGACACAATCCGAGAGCAGTGGAAAAGTACATTGTACCTTGAATAGCGTGATGTGCATTGCATTTTTCTTTTCTTTTTATCTTGGTAGTGGAGGGTTACCCTACCATGACTAAAGCACTGTTGTAGTTAAGTCCCCTCTATGATTCCTTCTACTTTTTTACTTCTTTTTCCCTTAGCGTTTATTTGTCTGTGTTAAAGGTCCCAATTTCCCAATGCTTCACAGGGATGACTATACTCTATAAAAAGGCTTTATAAATAGATCCACGACACACATTCCCATATGTCTGCTTTTATAAAACACTGAAGGAGAAATACATTTTCTTCTAATTTTAAAATTAAAATTAAGGTCCAGCGCCTTTAAAAAAAACTAAAAGTAACTTGTTTCCCTGAATAAATCCTTTTCATAGTTCCTCTGGGGGTAATACAAGTGTTAATGGGATGATTAGGGGGACTTTTATCTCCCCCTGGTGTCTCTGGCCAGAAAACCACCCTTGAAACTTTCCCTGCACCGGGTCGGAGTCGCAATACACACTAATGGAATCACGAAGAAGAAGCTAACAGGCTAACGGGCAAAGCTAACTGTGGGCTAGAGCCACTTTAGCAGTGTTTACAGACAAAAAAATATCTCCATTGTGTAATTGGATGTACAATATCTCTCTCTCCATTTGTCTTTTCTGTCACCGTAGCCTCTTCTCTCTCTCTCTTCTCTTTGTCTCTCTCTCCTAAAAACATGTACAATAGGCCAGGATGAATGATGTGTGTGAGTGAATGTATGGTGGTGGTCAGAGGGTCCGTTGGCGCAGATGTGTGTAGTCGCGAAAGCACTTCTGACAGTCTCCCCCAGGGGAAACTGAAGCTACAAAACGTAGCTTTCCACCACCGAGTATGGAGTGAATGTACAACTGTAAAGCGCTTTGTGACCATGTCTGTGAAAGGCGCTATATAAATAAAGATCTTCTTCTTCTTCTTCTTCTTCTTCTTCTTCTTCTTCTTCTTCTTCTCCATCTCTCACTCACTCTCTCTCTCTCTCTCTCTCTCTCTCTCTCTCTCTCTCTTCTCTCACTCTCTCTCTCTCTCTCTCTCTCTGCCCCTCTCTCTCTCTCTCTCTCTCCACCTCACTCTCTCTATCTCTTCTCTCTCTCTCTTCTCTCTCTCTTCTCTCTCTCTCTCCACCTCACTCTCTCTATCTCTTCTCTCTCTCTTCTCTCTCTCTCTTCTCTCTCTCTCTCTTTCTCTCTCTGCCCCTCTCTCTCTCTCTCTCTCCACCTCACTCTCTCTATCTCTTCTCTCTCTCTCTTCTCTCTCTCTCTTCTCTCTCTCTCTCTTTCTCTCTCTGCCCCTCTCTCTCTCTCTCTCTCTCCACCTCACTCTCTCTCTCTCTCTCTCTCTCTCTCTTCTCTCTCTCTCTCTCTCTTTCTCTCTCTGCCCCTCTCTCTCTCTCTCTCCACCTCACTCTCTCTATCTCTTCTCTCTCTCTCTTCTCTCTCTCTCTTCTCTCTCTCTCTCCACCTCACTCTCTCTCTCTCTTCTCTCTCTCTCTCTTCTCTCTCTCTCTTCTCTCTCTCTCTCTTTCTCTCTCTGCCCCTCTCTCTTCTCTCTCTCTCTTCTCTCTCTCTCTCTTCTCTTTCTCTCTCCTCCTTCTCTCTCTCCCGTCTCTCTCTCTCTCTCTCTCCATCTCTCACTCTCTCTCTCTCTCTCTCTCTCTCTCTCTCTTCTCTCTCTCTCTCTCTCTCTCTCTCTTCTCTTTCTCTCTCCTCCTTCTCTCTCTCCCGTCTCTCTCTCTCTCTCTCCATCTCTCACTCTCTCTCTCTCTCTCTCTCTCTCTCTCTCTCTCTCTCTTCTCTCTCTCTCTCCTCCTTCTCTCTCTCTCTCTCTATCTCTCTCTCTCTCACTCCCCTCTCTCTCTCTCTCTCTCTCCCTCTCTCCCTCCGTCACTTGAAGCCACTTAAATGAGGTTTCCATGGCAACTAAAGGTCTCGGCTCTGATCCAGTCCAACCTTCCATCCTTTACGTCTCCCAACAAATGATCCCCCTCATCATGTAAAAAGCTGAAGAGAAAGAGACCGGCAAAGCTGACCCCGGATCTGCCGCCTGTTGCTAATGACTGAAGCCGGGTCGAATTACCGAAGTGTTATGTAACTATAATTGCGGTCCATAAATAGACATTCACCTTTAGTTTGATGCCGCTGCCTCTTCGTTTCAAGTCTCACGGTGCCCAACGCTAATGGGCACCGACAGAGGCAGAGTAAATAAAAGGCGCTGTCAAGATGATATTAATCAAGGAGAAGTAGATAAAACAACTTTGTAACACGAATAAAGTTTGTTTCCAAAGAAAGTACTTATTGCAAAACCTTCTATCGATAATGCTGCAACATAAATGAGTAAAATAGCCTGCTCTTCATTGATTATGCTCCTTATGTAACTAAGAATGTCCAAGCGTTCATTTAACCAGGCAAGGGACAATTGAAGAGACTGCAATAGGGCTCAAATGCTTTATTTTGTTGATTATTTTACTTTTTGTGATGCGTCTTTTCCCCCACAGACAGACGGCGATGAGTGAGGGTTTCAAAGCAGCATTTGGTGGAGCTGCAGAACTGAGCAGAAGCTACGGAAAAGAGACGGAGAGAGAGAGAGAAGGAGAAAAAGAGAGTGAGCATGAACGAGAGAGAGAGTGAGAAAGAAGGGGGGGATGCTGTAATTGCTGTCACAGATGCGATGGGAGTGGAAACCAGACTAACAGCCCAGTTTTTTAATGCGAAAGCGCTTCATCCCCTCTTCAAACCCAGCGGAGACTGAAACACCGACATGAAAGGTCTGATTTAACAAATTCATAAAAAGTGCGCGCCGGGTAATTTGGGCTTTTATTTGGGAACATTTTCGACTCATCTGTTGCCGAAAATAACGGCATCATCTTTGCAATCACTATTTTTATTTCCCGTCCACTTTAGGCGTCTGTAAAGCGCTGATGAATAAAGCGCAGATATTATTGACGCTCTATATTCGACTGAAGTCTGAAAGCAACAGAATGGCGTAATAAGCATCAAAATAAATTCATGTGATGGTATATAAGATTCTCCCTCAACTTAAGCGCTGAAATTCTGTCTATTTTCAAGGTTAAGTCCGTCTCTTACTGTGCTGGGGCTGAGTCTCATTATTAAGGAACAGATTTGCAACGCACTTTGATGTGAGCATTAGAGGTGTCGAGGTTCGGGGCTGAAATAGTTCAAACAGTCGGGGAATATGAAAAAAATGTGTTCTGACAAAGTCCCCCTTTAAAGTCTCCTCCATCATATCTTCACTGTGCACGGCGGGCCATAAGGGAACATGTTTAACACATGTTTAACGTACATAACATGATTCATTTGTCCCTCTTATCCTATGCACATTGATTGGATTGTCATTTGGGATAAACACTTCGGGGGCATTTAGCAAGTGTTTGCTCATGTGCAAAATGAGCAGCACATGCAAAGGAGTCATTCATATCAGATTTGGAGTCCTAAAAGTGCAGGTGATGCTCTTTTCTAGCTTGCACTCACTACCTGTCTTTGAGTGCAGAGCTGCTCAGAACGGGTTGGTTGATGGACATGGGCTTTACAAATGTGGAGGACGGTTTTGTGTTCCCTCTACGATGCAGATCAAAGAAGACGAAGAAGAGCTTCATTTATATAGCGCCTTCCACGGACGTAATCACAAAGCGCTTTACATGAGCTTGACATTCACTCCATGCTCGGTGGTGTTCAGTTTCCCCTGGGGGAGGCTGGCAGAAGGGTCCCTCTGATGACCAGCATGCATTCTCACACACACATCATTCATCCTGGCCTATCGTACATGTTTTTAGTGGTATTGGAAACCGGAGTACCCGGAGGAAGCCTAACAAGGACACGGGGAGAACATACAAACTCTACACAGAAAGGCCCCAGGACATGCATGGAACACCTCCTGAGAGAGGCGACAAGGAGGCATCCGGAACAGATGCTGATCTTGTCCTTTCTGTCCTTACCCAAACCCAAGCCTCATTTGAACGCTAAGAATGTGTGTAATTTCAGTGTGAGTAAAAAGTTGCCTTTATTACAGTGTCAGGGCCCCAAATCTGATATGTAAATAAGACAAGGCTTCATGAATAAAAAATGCATAAATGACTCTCTGGGCCCCCATGGTCTGTTTTTGATACGGGAACAACATTGGCACATGGTTTAAAGTTCGAAAAAGCGATTTTTTGCACGACGCGTCACCTTTACCGTAATTGTCAACACTTTTGCACAGTGTTACATAATTGCACAATGCCGCTCATGTAGATTCTTTATAGTTCAAAAGAAGGGAATCCAAGCCACCGAACCCTTTAATTAGTCCTGTCCTAAGCCTCGCGGAGCTTTGACAATCAGAGGAACAAGATCCTGGTGCCTTTATCTCTGCACTGCGTTCAAAGACCTGGATCTGGTCCTGGATACTTGGATTCCCTCCGGACCCAAATCTCGGTACAGAGAAAAGAGACGGAATATTACATTTGATCTTCAAGAAGCAGCTTGTTAACGCTACACACAGAATATATAGGGCATTAGGCGGTACACAAGACTTCTGTGCTGGGAAATGAGCATACATTGTTTTGATACGGTTTGTCCAATGATAAAGTAAAGCCAAAGAACTGAGCTTAGTTTAAAGAGATTTATAGCAATGTAACAGAGCTGTTCCAGGATATTGTCTTTAAAGTGTCCTGAGCGATGAAGCAGCGGCCGGTCGGCTGTGAAGAGTGTAAAGCCTGTCCGGATCATGCTCTGTTATTGTGCCGTGCCTGCTCTGTGTCTTATCTCTGATCTGTCAGTCTGTGATCTGCGCTCACATCTGCACTTCCTGCTTTTATCTCCCCTCACCGACCGGAGCTTTTCGCTGCGAGACTCCTACGATCGATCCTCAACGTCCAAGGCAGCGCAATCCCATCAACACTCAGCCGCCGCCGCCGCCGCTGCCGCCGCCGCCGCCGCTGCCGCCGCGCCGCCTCTCCCCCCCCCTTCTACTTGTCTCCTCTCCTTTCCACACCTGGACAAGCCTCATCAAACCTGCTAACAGGGGGCACTCAGAGCTCACACTGAAGCTGGAGATTCAGAGGGAGCTACTGTGTCTATTGTTTTCCAAAGATGTGCTTATTTCAAAGTGATAAATAATGCAGATGCCTCGCACAAATAACTGTAATGGAGAAGTCTGTGTTCAATGTTTACTAAGATGTATAATAATTTGAAAATAAAAAACACATTTGTTGAATAAACTGCAATTGAATCAATCAGAATCAGAGTTTCTATTGTTGGAATCGTCATAATGTTGTTAAAACCACACCTGGAGTTGTGTTTTGTTCATACATTTGAATAACTGCATTTTGCCTTTTGTCTCCAGAGATAACACTTCCACGGAGTTTTCCTCTCTCAATTTCAGCCCTCATTTTGCTGTCACCTTGGGAATATAGCTGTTATTAGATTATGATTTGACCTTTAAAAAATGTTTTTAAAAAAGCGTCAAAAATGTAGCAAAAATATGACAAAAATGTGACAAAAAAGTGACAAAAATGTAACAAAATGTGACGAAAAAGCAACATAAAATGCAATGAAAATATGACAAAAAAAGCGACAATAATGTGACAAAAACTTAATTAAAAAGAGGAAAAAATGTAGCAAAAATCTGATTAAAAGGCAACAAATATGTGACGTAAAAGTGACAAAAATGTGAAAAAAACTTGACAAAAAAAGCGACAAAAAATGTGACAAAACATGACGACAAAACGACCATGTGACAAAATCGAGGAAAGAGCTTAGGCCTTAGCTTTGAAATGAGGCGTTATTTTTTATTATTTTTTATTCCTTTATTTAACCAGGTAAAAAAACTCATTGAGATTTACAATCTCTTTTACAAGAGTGACCTGCAGCATAGGCTGTGAGCACTCAAGTCCAGAAGCTTTTAGATTTGGGTAAAGCTGAACTAGAGAAAATGTGCTCGGCTAGTAGAGGGTCCTGACCCCCAAGGAGAAGTTATTGTACATGTTTTAAAGGGGAAGAATAGAGTAACCCAATCCAGGATCGAACACAGGAACTGCTGCATCACTGTTCCACCACTTTGCTGTGTTTTGTGTTCCATTATGTAAGTAAATGTGTGTATTGATTGATTATTGATTGATTATTTTGTGAAGTAAATTTCGATTGATTATTTTGTGAAGTAAATTTCTCAGCATCATCTGCCTTAATTCCATCTCTAACTCATACGGCTCGTTTCCTTGCTCACTTTTTCCATCCTCCCTTTCTTTCCCTGCTTCCCTGTGTCCTTGTCCCCGTCCCGTTTCTGGATCTCATATGAAATCTAACATGACAGTTGGCAGGGCTGTGGTGGAGCGGCCGGTGTACCTCCTGGAGTCTACAGCCTTAAAATGACACGCTCCCATCTCGGTCGTCATTGGTCTGAAGAGTATGAAGGTTATAAAAGTTTTAGCCCTCCTAAAATACACTCTGATCCCAAAATAACTCGTTCAGAAGCGAGGAAGAGCCCGAGCCCTGGCTTCTTCATTTCCATACACATTTTATGAATAAAGCAGCGGGGGCTGGGAATGCCAGGGGAACCACTGATATTGTTATAAAAATTGAGAAAATATTATGTCAGGGAAAAAAAGTTGTTTGTTATGAGTAAACTTGTAAAGTGACAGGTGATAGGATGCATCTTTAAAGTGATGTTAATAGGACCCAAGTAGCAATGCACCTATCAAGCAAAGTAAAACAGCTACAGCATCGACCCCATTTCAAAAGGAGTTGGTAGAAGTGATCAAACTATTCACAAGACTCACATCTTTAACTCCAAAACTGGATTCATCAAACTATTATGATCAGTTGGTTCAGAAACACTATGTGCCCAAAGAATGAGATCAGCTGACGACCTGATACATCGTTTTTCACACATGGACTGGCCATCACAGAGTCCAGATCTTAACTCCATTGAGAATTTTTGGGATGTGCTGGAGGAGGCTTTTGCACAGTGGTCACAGTCTCCCATCATCGATACAAGATTTGGTGAAACATGTATGTGACTCTGGAGCTTATTATTGAAACAATGCCACAGTGAATGTGCTGAAAGCTGTCGCGGGACACTGAAGTGGGGGTCACAAGAGGATTTTGAGACAATATCTTTTACATTTCTGAAATTGAATTTGACATTTTAGTGAAATTAAAGCAATGCTAAGTAGTAATAAGTAATGATTGGGGGGGTCTTTCATCTCCTCTCTGGCCAGAAAACCACGCTGGCAACTTGACTGCCACCGGGTCGGAGCACCAATACACACTAATGGAATCATGAAGAAGAAGCTAACCTGCTAACGGGGAAAGCTAATTGGAGCGCCACTTAAACAGCATTTACAGCCAAGTTTGAGTGATTTTTTTTTTAATCTCCATTGTGTAATTGGATGTACAATATCCCTCTCTCCCTTTGTCTTTTCTGTCAGCGTAGTATTTACTCTCACGGACAATTAATAAGTAAAAAAACGCAACATGCTACGATACCTGCAGTGGCGCTTGTAGCCTCTAGGGGCACGAGTTACTTAGTACTGCTTTAAGCCAAATATCAAAAATGCACCATCCAAACTAAGATCATGAAACCTTGCACCTTTAATGATAATAATAACATTTTACAGAGGGGGGGGGGGGGGGGGGGGTCCTGAATTGCTGCTTGAGTCACAGCCTGAAAAGTTTGGGAACCACACCTGTAATCAAAGCTAAAGGCGGTTCAACTAAATATTAGAGCATGTGACCTGTATGTGTGTGTCGACTTTATATCTGGTCAGGCATATAAATCCAATTGTCCATTTACCACGTGAACGTAAACCTCCCGTGTTTGCATAATCTGTTGAAGTCTCTGTGGCTTTATGTAAGGATACTTTTGAACTCTTGACATGTCTCTCCCTGTGCCGTCAGTCCACAGCTGTGAACCCCTCAATCCGACGCACAATTAACACTCCCGACAGAAATAGGCCAACGTCTGTGAAGAGGGACGTCAGCGCCTCGGCAAAAGCCTTAAATAATAAATACACAATGTGTGGTGCCAGGAAATTATAACGAATTAGCATAAGAAGAAATTAAAAGTGAAGGAAAGAGGAGACACACGGGAGGATACAAACACAAGAAAGGCTCAAAATAGAATGGATTCAACTGCACTAATCCCCAACAATAACCAGTTTCCTTTAGCCTTAACTTTCATTCACTGGTATACACTCCATGCTTTTTAACAGACCCGCTCGGATTCAATTTATTTTGTATTGTATTAGATATGAAGGATGTGTTACTTCTCAAAGACACCGTCATGAAGGTCTGAAGTCGTGAGTCTAAATCGGAATGTGTTTATTGGCACCGCAGAGGATGGGCTCCAAAAATAGCGGATTAAGCGCTGACTTTGAAGGGCACACAATATAATGAGAAGTCTTCATAATGATCTATCCCCAATTATCTCCTGCATATTTATGAACGAACAGCCGCCGCACAAGGACTCGCTGCCAACATGACTTGACTTACGCTCCTTCATGAGTCTTGCAAATACTAAACCTGGGCCCGACGACCCATAATGCTTCATAACGCTTCACTGTGTAAACTAAGGTAACATCTGGCCCATTGAAGTGCATGGCGTTTTGAACAAAGGGTAAAAGATATAAACACAGACTCCACAAGTGACAGCAAACCCACCGGGACTAACGGAAAATCTCTTTCACTGAAGAGAAGGCAACTGCTTCAAATAGAGAAGAGACTTTTGACAACGCGTTTCTTTAAAAGAAAGAGAATTAACTACTTTTAACTTAATGGATTTTTGTTGAATTTTCTGAAAAATAACATGAGGCGTTAAACAACAACGAGGTATCCATGCTGTCCGATCCACTCAACTCATCATCTAAAACGCATTACTGTGTTGTTGAATAAACGTATATGGAAAAAGAGAAGCTGAACAACAACAGAGTAATAAGTAAATACCTCTCCAGAATCAGGGATTATAGCTGCACAAAGAGCTGCTTCCTCCTCTGAGTGAGGCCCTTCTGCCTCAAGGACTGTTGGGAATACAGTCAAATATATGCCCAGGACTGTAATATGAAGCTCAAGTTTGTCCAGAGGGGAAAAAGTGTTTGAATCAAGACTACCTTTTACTTGTTGGAAGAGATTTTGGAAAAGTGTAACAGTGTATTTGTAAAAATATGTACAATAGGTTCCCCTCAAGGGCAGGGACTCCCCTGAAAAAGATCCTGAAATGTCGACTTTCCACATGGGGCAAAACACTACTCTTGTCTTTTTGAATGTCAGTGTGAGTGATGGCGGTCCGATAGGTGATACAGGAATCGCTGAATATTTCTATATTTATCATATTAAAGTCATCATCCCATATCATGCATATTTGTTATATTCCTCCAAGTTTTCAAACTTTACTTAATGTGTGTGTGTATGAAAAAAAGTACTTCATTTTGTTGAACAGTGGGAATGATCAATATTTTAAATAAAAAGTAAGTGTAAGTAAGTGCTTTATTTTTCATTGTACAAGCATATAACGAAATTGTGTTTAGTTGTTTGTCCTGAGCCTCTGCGACTGATATAATAATAATAATAATAATAATAATAATAATAATAATAATAATAATAATAATAATAATAATAATAATAATAATAATAATAATAATAATAATAATAATAATAATAATAATGCATTAGTGTTAAATAGCGCTTTTCCAGACGCTCAAGGTTGCTTTTCAATTTCCTGCATTATTCACTCCATACTTGGTGGTGGTAAGCTAGTATTGTAGCCACATCTGCCTAAATGGGCTCCCATCCAAGTATCGACCTGGCCGTACCCTGCTTAACTTCTGAGATCTGATGGGGTCGGGCAGAGCATAAAAGATTATACAAGTCTTGCTTTTGTTTTTGGAAATGCTATTAGAAGGAAAAACAAATGTTTCAGTGCAGAACTGCTCAGGTCCAGGGATGGATAAAAGGCTTTAAAAATGCAGATTTCCTATTTTACATGTTCTATCTATTACTTCACAGAATCAATACAGATCGGAGATGTTCAGCAGCAAGAAACACAACCAGTTTTGACAGGATTAGGAATATAGCCAAACAGTTTTTTAAAACCTCATAAAAGCGAGTTTGGCTTTATATGACCCCTTTAAAGTTCTCAAACCAAAATAGGAAAATAGAAGCTGTCTACATGGAATAAAACACAAATGCATTCTTTTGACAATATAGAGATACCTGCTCCCTGTGCCGCTCAGCTCGAGCTGTAGCCAGACTCAGCTGAGTCAATGAAAGGACCATCTGATGCTCCGGTTAAATATAGACCCCGCTGCAATAAATTACTTCTTTTTATCATTATTCAAAATCATCTCAGAGCTCCTGCCGCCCCTGTATAACCCCACCCTGCATCACTCCCGCTTAAGTTAATTTAGCTCTGAAACACAAATCAAGCGAATTTTCGTGAAACGGCTGATACATGGATGTAGAGCTGCTGGCCCAACAGGAAAAATGATGAGGAAGGAAGGAGGAAAGGGAGGTGGGAGGTGAGGGAGTCCAGGAGATACAGCGAGGAAGCACTGATGCATTCTGGCGCATTTTCTGCTGCAGCACCGGGGGAATAATGTGAGGAGATATGTGTGCTCCCCTAAAGGAGGTCCCCGGAGGAGGCACAAGAGCAGCCCGGGACACGAGAAGAGGCACAGACTGAGAGGCAGGTCACAGAGACAGAGGAGGAGAGAGGAATCCCCAGCGCAAGGACACGGGAGCATCAACAGTTATGTGAAGGAGAAGAAAGATGGAAGCTCAATCTGCAGATGAACCAATGTACTGCATGTGATAGAAGCAGAAAACAATAGAAAGCATTAAATTCTGTCCCTCCTGAGGTTGGTTGACTCCAGGTTCTTGGCCTGGGGTCAGACTAACGCAGGTCTACGTCTGACGGGAGAGGAATGTGATGGATCAGAGAAGGCAGCCAAAGAAAAGACTAAATGAGGGTTTCATTGTAAAAGATGATATTGGTTTTGACTTTCCTTTAACTTAACAAACTTTGCCCAACTTTACTTCAACAAAACTTGGGGGGAAGTGTAGACATTCCATGAAAGTCTAAAAATATGTCAGATGTTCCGGAAATAGTGGTTTATAAAACCATCTGTGGGACAAACGGGTCTGGTTTAGTGGTGTTTAGACTTGGTGTTCAGATTCAGTCTGTTGAAATCTACTTGCTTGATATTCACTGAGACACACGGATTCTACTGCTGATGTACTGAAGCTGTATTTATTCTCAGGATGCTTTACCTGCAGTAAACTGGTTAAAAATCACTGTAAGAAAATGCTATAGGAGACACAAATATTGGCATATGAGGCGAAATATAAACTACATAAGCATAAATGTTGATAAAATACATTTTCTGTATAACGGTGCTATAACAAACGACACAGATTTCAAATAAACGTCTGCCTTTGAATGTACACATATTCTACTGTGGCGTTAACTTTATACAACATCAAATATTCATGAAAGACTGCCGCAATAATAAGGGCCACTTCCTCCAATCCAATGGGCTGACACACCGCTCCTTACCGGACGCACTGCCCCCTCCAGGCAGGGGCTGCTAATGCGCCTAACAATTCAACACTGACGCAAACCAGACCAAAGGCATCACATCTCCTGAAGCATCGACGGCAATGTAACAAAACACTTTTAAAACAATACCATAAAAAGTTGACTTGTCAGCACCCCTGCCTCCTCCCCTCAGCCCCGGTACCTCTCCACAGAACCCCGTATTGATTTCAGCTCCAAATGCTGCTGTGCTGGGCAGCTCCTCTCGCCTCACTGCACCAGGGATGGGGAGCGAGAGCCCCTTTATCACACTATGCAGATGGTGGTGGGGGCACCGGGGCGGGACGGGGCGAAGGGCACCTCCAGAGGCACCGGAGACTGCCCTGGGACGGAAATGAGAGCGGTGCGGCGACCCAGACCAGGAACCAATCATCCAGATGTCAGAAAGAAACTACAGCTGCGCTCTTATAAAGGGCATACATCTTGCTTTATTCAGGCTTTTACAACTACCAGCTACTGGAGACACCTTAGTCTTGTTTGGGAGCATACCTTAAAATAACGCATGTGCCTTACCGAGCGCATTTTCTCCAGTTTGGTTTTACCCAAATCTAAAAGCTTCTCAACTGGAGCTTACACCCTATCGGCCAGTGAAACGCCGCATTTGAAAGCTAAGACCTTGAAAAACCTGCAGGAGCTGGGATTCAAACCCCCACCTTCTGATCATGAGACGACACGGTAGAAGCTTCTAGATTTGGGAAAGCCAAATTGAAGAAAAGTGTGCTTGGTTCAGGTGGGGGTTAAGAGGTTTAAGATAAATGCTGTGTGTAACTTTATGTGTTGAACTAATAATTTCTTACTGCTATATTCTGCATCAGTTATGTATTGTTATAACAACTACAACAACTACTGCTAGGGCTGCTCAATTATTGAAAAAATAATAATCACGATTATTTTAGTCATAATTGAACGATTATTTGTTGCCTTTAAAAAAAAAAAAGCCTGTCTTTATTTTATCTATTTATTAAGCAATAAGCTATGCTGAATATTTTCTGTTTACTGAACAGTCAAAAAAGTACGTATGATTTCAAGTATGCCTCGATTGAGGAGAGGTCTCTGTTTCAAACCTGCCCCCTGCTGGCCAGCCCTCACACCTGCGCAAGTAAACTGAGCAGCGCGGCCTGATGACATCATCACACAGCGCTGTTTGTTTTTCTGTCTGGCAAAAGCATGAGCCATGGCACCCGAAATGCGAAGGGACAATAATCCCAACGGCATGAAATGATGCAAGTTTGCTTTGCTTTGTGTAAAAGGATGAACGTCCTCATCATCAACCAAACATTAACTAAAGCTACTACTATTTTTTTTATTCTTCTTTTTGGAATGCATTCTGCTGAAGGGCTGTGTTGTCTGTCTAGTCAAGACTAATGTGCTGTATTTTGTGTTGTTTTGTAATCCTGGCCTAGTCTGTCAAATGTATTGTAATTGTTGAAATTGCTACATATTGTTTGTTTGTCTTTGTCTGTCTTTTTGAATAACAAAATATATATTTTTTTTATAATGTTATTTTTGTAATCGTTTAGTGAAATAATCAAAATCGAATTTCAATGAATTGCACTGCCCTAACTACTACTACTTTACATGGATAAGGAGTGTGACTGAAATATTGACAACGATATATTGTACCTTTTTCTTTTTTATCTCAATAAAAATCCATTTATAGTCACAATTACACACACGGAAACCATTTGCATGTTATAACAAAATGTGCTTCTTGTGTGTTGAATTACTTAAAATGATAAATCACTTTCATTAATATTCTTTTGGGTGACTGCCAGCTCATTCAAATTTACTCATTATTCTTGTGCTGCTGTTTACACCACTGTCTCAGGCACAACATCACTGTGTGTTGTATAAAGCACTGTTTCCCGACAAAAGGGTACTTACGTTAAAGTACAAAATCAACCGTCGCTTTAATTACGATATGATTATAAAGTAACAGATGTGAAATGACACTTTTTCCTGACATTACAGGTTTCGCATTTCGTCTTAAACTGTAAATAATACGAGAAGTGTCCCGTCGCTGGAGATGAAAAGTCGCTCACCGTCTGCCGTTCCTATTTCTGATCCTTCTGAAGCAGCATCAATGACTTCAACTGTCTAACTCACCAACGCCGTGGGCTAATTAAAGACACAGATCTATGCCTCTCCGCGCTCAAGTTTCGGCACGGCCATCATCACAAACAAGTAGTTTCTAGTTTCTCTCCTCTCCGCCGTATAGAGGTAACTGTCAATGTTTTATAGATATTTCTGAGGGAATTCACGAGTGGTTGTGCCAATAGACAAGTAAACTGCAAGTTGGGAAATATTTCAAAAGATTTGGCTCGACATCAATCAAGGCAGCGCGGACGAGACAGGAGGGTTTTCAGCTTTGGAAGAAGAAGACGGCTGGGGAGATACTTGAGAGAATCAGGCATAAATCTAAATCAGCTGTGGTATAATTTTCAAGAAACATTAGCTTTAAACCGTGGCTTAAAAAAGGCGCTACACAAATAAGCCTCCATTCTATTCCACGCCGTTTGCAGCAATCCTGCCTACTTTGTTTCTGCTTTCACTGCAGAAGTCTTTCAATCTGTGCTTCCTGGATTATTCTGCGTAATACATAGAATCTAAAAGTTTCCTCCGCATTTTTACAGCCCACAAAGGACTCTCAAGATGCAATTATCACAGAGCCATTGACGTGTTTGCATGCTGTTGGGTAACAATGGAGGCTCATATGTTGTTTTCAGCATGTTTGATTCCCTCTGCTGCCTAGGGATGAGTTATTGAAATATGTTCTTACCTTAACTTAGACGAGTTGATGCGTAACTGTCTGGTCTTTGTGCGTGCGCTCATTCACGAAAATGTCGTTAGCATTTAGCCTCTCCTAGCATAGGTATAGCTCCAAACTGGGGTGAAGCTAGAAGCTACCAAGCTTTTCCATGTTTTCCCTTTTTAAATACAGTTACGTGAAAAGTTACACGATCCAAGTATAGTTACACAAAATTAAACATATACATTATCAAAGCTAGGATAAAAAGGGGTACAATTTTGTGAGGCGTAATAATATTAGGAGCACTTCAACTTTACTGCACTGACGTCAAAGTGCTCCTAAGGTACTATGATGACCGTGTCTCGAGAGGAAGAGATTGTAGCCTATGCTGGTCCTGCTGTGGCACGGAACAGCACTCGCTCAGCCGTAATCGTGACCAAAACAAAAGCACATGTTCACCTGCCACTCCCCCACAATCGCTCTCCCTCTCCCCTTCCCGGCCACGGAGTCCGCTTGGAGGAAAAATCCTGTTGTGGGCTGCATAACACCACCATTAGCCATGGGTGTTTCTCCACCCCAAGTATTTCCTACTTTAATGCACCATGTCTAGGAGCTGCAAGATCTCATAGTGCGCTCCTAGCCACTATAGTCTTGAAGATCAGGCCCTTTGTATGCAAAATATCAATGCTGAAGTGCCCCAAAGCAGGTTTATTTGCCAAAGTTATGCATAATATGTCCACTTTAAAGCCATTTATAATTTGACATCTTGAAACTCCCTCCAATTGGTTTGGACTCCCAAATCAAATTAGTTCAGACAAGACGGAATTCCTTGAGGTTGTGATGGAATTAACTTCTTACAGGTTAATTTGAAAAGTAAGTCCTTTTCTGCTACAGAGATAGTTTTTTCCCAGCAGTGCGAGGCAGAAAACTTCAGCCACAGTGTGTGCAGATACAAAGTCAAGAAGCATAAAGAGGGTCTGGTCATGAAGGCATCCGGCTTGAAATGTCCATGCAAATATAGATTTTTTTCCCCCCTCTTCTAACTTTATTGTCGTTCAACGTTACAGCCTCCAGTTAAAATAGAATTGTGAGTTTTTGTCCTCATCCAATTTAGCCGCGGGCCAATCCACCACAGTAATATCCTGCCAAAACTGTCACAACTTTTGGTCTAACTTAAAAATACGACGCCGCGTTTGATTTACACGCCGACTCTCCAGCACTGGTCGCATTGTGTTATAAATAAGCCTAATTGCATTGCCTTGTCTGAGAGCATGGGGGCGCTGTATTTATGGCCACTCACACCGAGGCCTGAGTTATGCAGCGTCTTTTGGTTTGTGTACAGTGGTGTGAACAGCGGCTGAAGTGAAATTGTTGCGGGAAGTTGGGGAGATAAGAGTTTGAGAGGCATGAATCTCCTCCGTGTCCTCAGATGCTCCGGCCCGAGGGGGGGAACCGCTGCTTGTCTCCATTACGAAAGCAATTTGATACCAGGGAAATGTTTGAGCATATTGTGTATTGAAATATGTATTGCATTTCTCTTATGCATTGCGCTTTTCCTTCCCAGGGTCACAGCTATAAATAATCTGCCTTTTTTTGTTGTTGCCAGACACCTCCTGAGCCTTTCTTTCTTTCTCCCTTCCATTATCTTGAGGTTTAAATGTCACAACCACATTTCCTCCACCTCAGCCTCTCCATCTCCCTCGCTTCAAAACCAGCAGTGTCTTGGTTTTAGAGCTTTCTACCACGTCACAATATCGTTCCCTCAACGAAAACATACATTCGCGCATGTATGGAAAAAGGAAGCTCTCTGTCAACTTACCACAGCGTCTCTCCCCTGCATCACAGAGCAGCGAGAGGACAAAACATCCACCTGAGCTTTGCTTCTATACAGCGATGTCCGACAGTAAAACACAACAACAAGCCAGGAGCAACAATGGCGTTTGTTTTGATGTTGAACACAAAGTGACAGAGGTGATCTGCAACATTTACCAAGATAATGCAAGAAAATTATCACAAAATACATGTAATAAAGCATTATATTGCCACTTTAAAAATGTATAATCCCTGTCTCTGTTTCAGAACTCAGTGTGATCTCATCTTTATAGCTTCTAACTGTTAACTGTTGACGTATAAGCTCAAACAGCTCAACTATTTACAACTAAATTCAACAAGACACATTGAAATTGCATTACTGTGATCATTGCATAATAATTTGAAGAAAAAAAAAAAAAAGAGTGTCCCAAATACAAAAACAACATTCTGTGTCCTGAATTGGAGCTGCTCCGATGTTTGCTGCGTGGCTGCGAGACGGTAAGGTAAACCTTGTGGGTCTATTCCAGGACGTGGTCTGAAACAGGAGGGTCAGCAGGAGTAGAGCAGCAAGACATGTGTTCTGTCACTCACTGCAGCCAATGGGACATATAAAACCACGTATACAGTGTAATGTTGGCTCGCTTAACTAACAGGGGCAAATAAGGTGGGAACAGCATTGAAAACCCATTGAAGAAGATTTTAGATTGTAGAATGCGATGAAGAGCAGAAACCTGTAATGCTGTCTTGACTATAGCCTATATGGAAATAATTATAATGAAAATATCTATAATCCCACTCAAACAAGATGAATCAAAACATCCAGTATACATGGATTAAAACATCCAATGAATCAGAAGAGTTGGACCTTCCTGACTCAAAAGCGTAACCAAGTGTTGGTGAAGCTCCACCAGATGTACACAAAAGCATTAAACAACTGTTTATTGATTGGGAAGGGGTGATCAAAGTCCAGTAAAAATAGAAACCAATGGAGTTATTAAAATGGAACAAAACAACTCAAGTTTGCATTTACACTAATGAAGTTTGTCTTTGTAAATACTTGAAAGCCATGTGCTTGCCACAAACAGCAGATTTTTCCCACAATATTAGATCCATAAAGTATTTTTACAAATGAATACCACTTTGAATGTTTAGGTCATCAAAGCCCAGTATAGACTATGATCCATGTGTACCTCTTGTCAAAGATATAGGAGATGCACAGCACTGATGGCCTGAAGGTGGACCACTCATTTGTTCGTTTGTAAATCTTAGATCCATGGTTACACACGGGTCTGTCCCAGGAGGCAGCGCTGTGAAGCCCGTGAACCTGCTGTGGCATTAGCCCTGATGCCCTGCAGACAAACATGCACCCATAGGAGTCAGTGAAGCAAGTTACAGCTAATCTTTTCATTGTTCCTTGGTAATTGTGATTAAAAGGAGGAATATGCAGCTTGTTTTATCTTTTATTTTATTTTATGAAAGCTGCACTGCCCATTTTCCCCCGTTTTTAAACTGTTAAAGTTGAAGATCATGTTTGATCACTGTTTGTTGCTCCAAGTTATTTCTAGCTCTAATAATACCTCCAACATATTAAATGCTCATTAAAGCAATATAATATATAGATACTTGTGGCACGTGCAATATGTCTTCTCTTATTTTTTTTTCTTCAGATGCCAGTTTGACTTCTGAGTAAGCCTCACAGCGAGTGGCTGAAACATGCAAAGGTAAAGAATTTGATATCTCTAGTCCTAGTGTCTGACTGAAATTTCCTTTTTACTGCAGTTTGTTTGTTTGTTTCCTCTTTTTGGCTCCACCGAGGAGCCAAAAAGAGGAAACAAGCTCCACCGAGGCATTGACCAATATCATGCAATTGTCGCATCTTACAAAGGCTTTTCTCATGTGTGGGCTCAACCACAGAGTAACAAAACTCATATACAAGAAAAAACAAACAAGATTTTTTTTTTGCCAAGGGACAAAATTCCAGCCCTTTCTTTAGCAAAAATAAAAATCAACTAAATACTGCAACCAAAAATATGCAGCATTACCATGAAATATGAATGTACAGTCAGGAGACACAAATTAATTTTGTATTTTCTCTTAGAAGGCCCATGGAGACGTCTCGTGTCTGCATGCAATTAAGCTTTTAGTAAATATTCCTTTGACTATGGAAACGTCCGTGTGAATTTTCTCCTCTGGATGAATCTGTCACATCTTGCTCCTCTTTGTAGTTCCCACGGAAGCACAAGGAAAATAATTTATCACTTTGTTGAATACAATTATGGAAATTTCTCAAGATTTGTTGGGAGTTCTGTAACAGCGTTTTCCTACAAAAGACCTCTGTAGGAAAGAGAATGGAAAAGAGGTCCATCCATATTTTAGTATAAATCTATCATGCATGAGGTTTCCCCATTGAAGTGAATAATGTGCTGTATATGTATATAATCACAGTCCATTCGTTACAGCATGGGGCGAGAGTCTATTTATCAACACTGACTGTTTTGCTTAATATTTATAATACGTCTTGCGCCTTAGCAGTAGTTGTTTATTCAGTGTCAACTCGGTCGCGCATGAGTCAAAATGGCTATTACTTTGACATTCATCCTGCAAATAGTGTCATTGGTTTGAATTTTTGAATTGATAAGAGTAATTTTTTCTGTAATGACAGGGTCTCTAAAAGGGTTATCGGCTCCATTGTTTGCTGTACAAATCTGCAAATCTAAAACAACACAAAAAAGCACTTTGAAATAAAACTCATGTACCTATGCTTCCTACAGGGAGATGTCTGACCCTGAAATGGAGACACCACAGGAACTAAAAGTAAGTAACAGCAGCAAATGAGGCCACTAAAAGCACACTTATATCTCGCAGACCTATATTTTCAAGCTAAACATGCCTCTCTGTATCAAATGGGGGCAGTCTCAACAGTTCAAGTGGTCTCAAAGCTTGGATAAATAAGAGGGTTGCATCAGAAAGAGCATCTAGTCCAAAAAACACCCCTGCCAAATCGATAAGTGAATTACTACAGGCTGGGTGGTCCTCTATCGAAACAAGCCAAAAGCAAAAGAAGAAATAATTTTCACGGCCCCCGCTTGCAACTGAAAAATACTTGAATTTGTGTCCTTTCAAGTGGAAAAAGGACGCTATGTATTGGTAAAAATTTGAAAAATAGCTTATAAATCTCAAGTACAAAGAGCTGAAGTGTCCCTGTGAGTGTGTCTGCCGAGATGAGAGTAAATTGGCCTGTCTGTATAATCTATTGCACTTGCACCCCAGTGTTCAATTGAAAACTTCAGACGTGATAATTGTTTGATCACACGGCCCAAATCTCCTCTCAGATCTTGACTTTTTTTTTTTTCTTTCTTTTCTGATAGATTCACAGCCGGATGAATCGCGCAACCCTCTCTCTCCCTCTCGCCGTGGCAACATCTGCACTGTGCATTACAATGGACAGATCAATAGAGCTGTATTCTCTCTCAACAACATCACAGCGGTATCTTAATAATAGTACTCTCTTCACATCTCTGCTCTCTTCTCCCCTCAGACGTGGCCCCGAAAGCGTCGTTCACATAAATCAAGTCAGTGTCCCAGCGCCGCAGCGGGCCCCAGGAGCATGCTGATTGTACCGACACTTATGCCCCTCTTTGGGCCTCTCTCCTGGGCCGCATTGGCACTCGAGGGCCCACACCACCTATAAGCACAACCCCTGTCAGTCAAACTGTGAGAGATGGGTGCCACGTACCACTGACGTAAAAGTATTTTATTAATAGTTATTCGAGAAATGCCAGTATACCAGAGCTGCATGTTTAGGATATGACGCAATCAATAAATCAAGTTCTATGATATACATAATGCAACAAAAACAACAAAAAAATGCAGTCAATAATAGTCTAAAACAGCTACATGCTCGAGTTCACTTTACACTCAACAATTTACCTTTGCTGTGTACCGTATAAGCTGCTCTGAGTGATTGAATTAATTTAAACTTAGAAATATATATAAAAAAGCACACCAATAAAATAAAAAGTAGAAAGAATAAAAAACATAAAGCAACAGAGAAAAAAGGGAGACACCGAGAAGGTTGACTTAAGGACTTTCAGACTTGAGTGACAAATCCCAATGCATGAGAGGGTCTCTGAACTGCCACTAAGAGACTCAGATGAGAAAGAAATGTTTTGACAAGAAAACAAGGGGGAACAGAGCGCATGCTACACATTGTCACTGCTTGAACATAAAAGGGGCTCACTATGTGACAAGTGCAAACATCTGATGAAAGGCTTCCAAAGAGTTTTAGGTTAAATGATGTCAACAAAATCAAGGCAAATGTTACGCAAGACGGTTATGTCAGACACGGCTTTGAAGCTAAGTTTATGTTTCTATATCGCTTTACAGCAGGTGTACCACAGTCAAACCGCAGTAAGTGAAATACAAAATGCATATATGAAAGAAAAACAAGACAATAATTCTGACTATAAAATATTTCTTCAATGTAGTTACTTGTATGGTTATCTCAACACAGAAAACATGATACTCTACTTTCAAAGTAAAAGCAGTGACTATCACTAAAAAACTGCACTGCTTTGACCCTGACAAACTAAATCGACTGAGACTATACAAAAAAATCTTTACGTTTTTTGTCTTTTGACAAAAGAACAGAACAGTTACTCTTATATGTTTATGGTAGATACTGTACTTCTTTACCAATACAATAAAAAGCAAAGGTTGAAACTGTCTTGACAAAATTAGGAATGAAAGGGAACCAAACGTGTTATAAAATAGGGTTAATCAAAATAAATGAATTCAGAAGTCTGGATACATGCACAAACCTTGATCTAAACAATGATCCTAGAAGACGCCAATCTCATTTAAACATTTCAAGTGAGATGATTCCATGTGAATCATAAAATATTGTGGTTTTGCTCTCAATTGTGATCACTTCAGGAATATACTGGTCTTGTTAAATTAAAGTTTGGACCCACATTTGTAAAACACATACTAGTAAAACTTAATGCAGCACCTTATAGCAGTGGTTTTGCAGATTTTAGACAACGCCATCTCGTGTTTCCAAATCAGCCACAAAGAACTTGTCTTACCAGGTCTCGTCGTTCTTGAACTCCATCTCTCCGTAGTTATCTTCGAAGTCCTCGCCTCCTCCTTTGGCCAGTCCCTCGAGGGTGCGATAAGGCACGATGACTGTCCCCCTGGCGCCAGACGTCCTGAGCACTTTGACCTCCATAATGCCAATGCTCTCGCTCACGTGCACCAAACCGCTTTCAAACGTAAAGATGCCCGAATGGTCGTCGTCTAAAATGGTCACGGTGGCCACGGTCGGGAACCCCAGCATTGCTTTGGGATACGGGAGACTGTTGGCGGACAAGACCTCATCCTCGGTTTCAAGGACTCGCAGATTGCTCAAACGCACAAAGAAATGCTCGTCTTCCTCAAAGATGTCGTCGTCGATAATGCCAACACTGATTTCTTTAATAATTTCGCCAGGCTTGAAAACGACTGTCCCTTCTGTGAACTCGTAGTCAGCCCCAGCGTTGGCAGACCCATCTTCCGTCTTGTAATCCAACAGTAAAGTTTTGTCAACGTCCCCGCCCTTTCTGGTAATTGTCAAAATCGCGGCGCCACAGTTTTCAAAGCATTGATAGGCAGCGGGCTCGAAGGCGATTCTTGATACATACTCTTCCGGCTCCTCAATGTGGACCTCTTGAATACTTGCGCACTTTTTGGCTTGCTCTGCCACATGCTTCTTCAAGATATTTCCAGCGCCGGTCATCATGCGTGTGGCTTGGATTCGGTAAAACGCTCGGCTCTTTTGCTGGTGCGACAAGGCGTAGTAGTTAGCCATCTCAACCAGCTGATCCAGTTCTTTCTCTGGGTGCTTCTGCTTGAGATCTTTCAAGATACGGATCATGTCCCGTCGCGATTCGTCAACCTCTTTGCTTTCGATCAGACCGATAAGATTGCTCGTCGCGCTTCCATCCATAAAATGAGAATTGACCATCTTCCCGTCCATTTCAATGCCTTTGGAGCGCTCGGTTTCTGTCTCGATGATGACTCCCCTGTGCTTGTCGGTACGGTATTTCTTATGCATATACTTGTAGAAAAGTAGGCGCCGGTCAGCGATCCAAGCAAGGAGCACACAAATAGGGAAGAATGCTAGCGTTAGGAGGCCCTCCCAGACTTCGACTTCATTGGGAGTGATCACAGCCAAAATCATGTAGAGCCAGATGTACGCAAAGACGCTCCATCCAGCGGTGATGAAGAAGACTCTGAGATGCTTCACCTTTCGGACTTCACCTTGGGGAATGACGGATACGCACAGGCCAATAATCACGAACATGTTGAAAGCAGCACTGCCGACGATTGTGGACGGCCCGAGCGCACCGGCTTCAAAATTATGTCCGCAGACTTCGATGACGGACAGCATGATCTCCGGGGCGGATGAACCGAGAGCCATGAGCGTCAGGTTGGACACTGTCTCGTTCCAAACTCGAATCGTGGTTGTGGTCGTCTCCCCGTTGGGTCTTTTGATGACGATCTCCTTCTCCTGCGATGTGATGACCTCAATGGCAGCCATGAAGCGATCGGCAATGATGGAGACTCCCAGAAACATGTAAATCATAGCCACAAAGTAGACGATGACCCTTGCAATTTTGTCCCCCATGGAAGGGTCCTCGGGATACCATATTGGCAGGATGATCCCCTTTTCGCATTTGGCGTTGTGTTCACATGTGTCATTTTTTGGCGCTAACAGAGGGCTCGGGGTGGTCTTGGCCTCTGCACACACAAAGGCAGCAGCCACAGACACCAGCCCGAAGCAGAGCCAGGCCGCAGACCGCCCGCCCCCACACCATGAACCCTCCATGCACCCTCTGGTGTCTCACGGGCCCAAACCGCTCTGACAGTCCCCAACGGGATCCAGCACTGGGCTGTAAGGTCCTCCACCACCACCTGCAAGACACAGCAGAGGACACCAGGGTTAGATGTTGTTATAAGCAAATGAGGC
Organism: Gobius niger; assembly: GCF_951799975.1. Lineage (NCBI taxonomy): Eukaryota > Metazoa > Chordata > Actinopteri > Gobiiformes > Gobiidae > Gobius > Gobius niger. Next base: position 17,086,795 of record NC_136867.1, read on the forward strand.
TGCTGCTATTTAGGTTATTAATGTTTATGGATGGATGGATGGATGGATGGATGGATGGATGGATGGATAGATAGATAGATAGATAGATAGATAGATAGATAGATAGATAGATAGATAGATAGATAGATAGATAGATGATAGATAGATAGATAGATAGATAGATAGATAGATAGATAGATAGATAGATAGATAGATAGATAGATAGATAGATAGATAGATAGATAGATAGATAGATAGATAGATAGATAGATAGATGTAAACAATGTTGACAAAGTTCAATTGGAATTTTAGTTATTCTAAGAAAAATTTAATACAATAAGCTTCTGGTTCTTCATTGTTTAAAAAGTGAATAAACTACTTTGTTTCTAGAGTCAGTGTGTCTTTTTGACTTCACAAACATCGTCACCTGGGGAGCTTTATGTTATCTTTGCGAAGCGACTCGGAAATTAAGTCACACTCCATGAATAAGGTGCAAACATGATAAAACCTGGGCCCTCATTCAGGAGTTTATTTTCCCTTCAGATGTGGAGATGTGTGCCTAATAATGGGGATTTGAGTATGATTGTCTCAAATCTCCGGGGTAATACCCAGCTCCGAACAGCTCGCTCAGCAGCGCGGACATGTTGCCAAACGCAGCACTGTCCAAAATGTCGCATTGGCAAAAAAACGGGAGACAGGAGACCATCAAGAGGGAACCCAAAACAAGGGCAGCACAAACTGAGAAAAAACATGTGAAACAGTGTTAGAGAGATATATTTGTTGATGTGCACATTCACATAGAATTCTAATTAAATGCACATTATATTAGATTGTCAGTTGTATTATGTGTCTATTTTGATGAGGGTTGTGTTAGTACAGCAGTTAAAAGTTATTTTGCATTAATACATTTCTACATCAGTGGTTTCTGACGCACTGACTGCAAAGGGTGATCAACCAATGTGTTCATTGACATAAAGAAAGTAACTGTTGCTATGTTTTTGTAGTTGTTGTATGTATTGCAGACAAATACTATCTGTTTGAGAACTGCAATTGTTTGAACACCCTACCAGAAGTTACAGGCTTGCAATAGAAAAATATAGGACTACATTGTGCAGCCCTTGTGCAACGTTTTGTCTTCTTTTCATTACTTAAATACTCTTAAACACATCTGCAAACGCCAGGCAGCAGCGTTACAGTAACTACCACCACAGTGTCCAGTTCATAAAAGGCTCTTCGTTCCTTATGAGATATGGCCTGACAATGCGTTTGAAGCTAACAGCTGAACCCAGAGGCAATGGAGGCATGAGGAGACTTGGCTGCAGAGAGATGTGAGCTGCTAAAAGACATTAGACTGGGGATTTATGGGGAGCTACATCTTCTCTCCAGATACAGTGATTATCTGGACTGGTAAGGGGCAAGTGGGGCCTCTTTACAGACCACAAGCAGCACCAAGATAACGTCAGGGCATAGAGGAAGAGAGAGACAGTCCATTTTTACAACAATGATGTGAAATTCCTTTTTGTTGTTATATTGTTTTATATGGGCCAAATGAATTATATGGTTTGCAGAAGGAATCCAGATATTGTACGGTGTCCTTGGCCAAGACCCTGTTCTTGTTTAAGTAGTGGAATACAGGACTACAGGCCCTGCACTCAGTTTTTGTTTGATATTGTTCAGCATCCACCCAATCTCAAAGCTGTGGACACCTAATGCAGTCAACTAATGCCAAATAAGCAAGAAATGAAAGCATAGTACACATCAGCTTCTGAATAATCTTGACTAGTGTGACCCGAACTTCAACAACGCAAACAGACTTTTTCTCAACTTAAAGGTGCACTATGCAACTTTTTAAGTGAAAATATTTGTATTTGACCTTTTAGTGACTCAGTGGCTTTATGGGTGTAGCTTGGCACCTTTGCTTTCCCTCACAGTGGCCTTTATGATGCTCCAGGATCAATTGTTTTTAGGGGTTCGTACCAGAAATATGCCAGAAACCCATAAACAATCGATTCCGGAGAATCCTAGAGGCCACTGTGTGGGAAAGCAATGGGGCCATGCTGCACCCATAGGGCCAGCAAATCTAAAATGTCCAATAATGCACAAACAGCAAGGTTTTTTTCCACATAAAAAGTTACATAGTGTAACTTTAAGTGAACTTAAAATATATTTTTCATAAAACTTGTCTAAACTTGCTGACCGTACAGTACATGTCGCTGGTTTTATTTATGTACTTTTTTCATAAGTTGTCTCGCCATATTCCCCACTGCCACGTGTTTTCCTCTATCCCAAAAGTGCTTTCTCGTGTTCTGGCCTGGTTAAGGATATCTCTACTCTCTATGATCAACACTTTCCTGCACTCTGGGTAAAAGCCCACATTAAGTAACATGTAACACTGTGCCACTGTGCCAGGCAATTGACTCATTCTACTTAAGGCAAGACACAGATGACAAATTATATCATCACCGTTGATGAGGTTTGACCATCGATTGCCCACAAACATTTCTTACTTATGGGTGGTTTTGTTGATGAACATTAAAATACATAAAGTTCTCTTTCAAATGCTTAATTTTGATGAACCACTGCAAAATCATCATTGTTTAGCTGAGCATTAGGGCCTGACCATATTTGATATAGCTGATCCCTTTGGTCACTTTGTTTATGTTGTATAGTCTATCTTCTAATATAGCAACATAATCTGGAATTTTCCGCAGTGGGGCTTTAATTAAATGGCAAAAAAGTACATTTCTCTACTTGATGTCGTGAGTCTGTCTTGGCTTCACAATGATACAGTGAAAGCCTATCTGTAATATGAAACACAAATTACCCCATTCATCGTATCTTAAGCAAATCTTACAATTACAAGTGCTGCCATCATTCTGACAACGCACGCACTCACTTGTGTTTGATTAAAGACAAATAGACTGAACGTCACTTAAATACGAGGGACGAGGGCTTTTCAGATCTGTTTAAAGCCAAATACCATCACTGGAAGTAGCGCAAAGTCAACATTCTGCAGCCCGACTAATCCCTGTTATAATTGCAAAGTAAGATGTTTATTTTAGCCAGATTGGATATCCAGTGTGATCTTGGTATTTGAGGAGGGCACTGCGATACGCTGTAGGTAAAAGCGGTTGACAGGAGCGAGAGACAAGGAACTTGAATTTAGTCGAATCAGCAGGTCTCGATATGGACCGGGGCCAGCTACTCGATCCCTGTGAGAAGAGGCGCAGCGACTGGCACATACCTGAGTGACAGCAGCTAACGCGAGGAAAGGTGAGCAATGTTTGAAAGTTGCGAATGAGAGAGAGTGACAAGAATAGACAATGTATATGCTTTTCATGAATGTGAAGCAGGGTAAATTGAGAAATGATTGATGAGTCTTTGTCCAATGTCATCTGACTTCAAGGAGCAGATACATGACGGTAGTATTGCCCTGACTTTTTATTAATATAGGTTTTTAGTTGGATATAAATACTAATTTGAAGCAGCTTTTTACTAGAGTCATAAATGCCAACTATTATGACAGAAATGGATGTAGACATAGACTATTATGGCTATAGACATCGCCTGCCTCTGTCCATCAATATATATGTATTAATAATGTAATTTAGGTCTACACCATATACTCAAATCAGCAAAAGGGTAAGTACTGACTAAGAGGTTATTAAGGACATTGTGAATCTATAAAGTCTCAGTGTTTTACTGTGAGAGCAGAGCTGCTGACCTGCTCCAGCTTCACTCTGTCCAGCGTATTTCAACAAGAGCCAAAAGAGATACTGCCGACAATGTAGTATCTAAATCTAAAGGAAGGCACCGCCTGTGGCTAAACTAATGACACATGTATACGGTGAGAAGGTGAACTTAAACTCAAATTCATAATTGTTTGGGAAGGGGCTCAGGTAAGAAACATAACAGACCTCATACATTGAATGATGACAAAGCTGTCCATGGACATAGATACAATTTCCAGAGTCACATTGCATTGAAGTGTATCACATGAGTTCAATTGAATGTGAACTATTTACTATCTTGGAGGTAAGAATGTCACAATTCAACATTTTTGAGTCATGATTATTGTGAGGAAAAATTCTGTGATTTCACGTATCTTGTCTATACGTAATAGGCCTGATAAAATAATGAAAAGATATGCTATAAGATATTCTCTCTCTAAGTGACCTAAACAAATTAACCTATCTGCAGATTTCCAGGCACTCACACAATTTCCCTTTCGTTTTCCCTGCGACATAACAAACGCAGCTGCTCATGGTTCTTTTGGGACTCTTCCCTTGGCAACGTTATGTAGCTATCATGCAAAAATGGATACGATTTTGCTTTACTTTGAACTTTATTTCACACTTTTCTTCAGTTTCTTCAGTCTTTATTAATGAGTATACACCTTTTGGCATAATACACTGAGGCTCGAAAGACATAATTGTGGGTCTTACAATCCTCACCATTAACCTACTGTGAGCTTTTATAACCATGATAATTGCAAAAAAACGGTAAATCTTGACATCCAGACTAGGAGGTAATTATTGCATGTAGCCTAGCCTTTGTGGAAAGAGCCAGTACAATCACACATTTCACATTTCTTGACGGGAGAATTTTGGTAGCATCAATTCACAAATACAGGCATGTGTTTGGACTGCATAGGAGGATATCCAAAACTTCTTTTGATTCTTTCATTATACTAGCTTTAGAGTTTGCTAAGTTATTTCGTTCTTCTGTAATTTATCTTAATTTTAGTCTTTTACGCCACCATCACTGACAAAGCAGGATTAGCATTGCAAAGTACCATCCAGGGAGTATAATTAGCAACCAAATAGCCCTGTATAATTGCTCATTTGGGCCTCTTATTGATGATGGAACCAACGTAAAGAAACGCCTCTGTCTACTCGCCATATCGAAATGGCAAGCGGCGCAATTTGTGTGGGGAAAGAAAATCAATGTCCTCGTGGGAAGGTACACCTGAGCAGCATGTCAGTGCCTTAATGCATTTATACTAATGAGATTTACATTATTGGTGCAGACGATTGTGTCCGTTTAAAGATTTTACAGTGAAGCGCTCCGTCAACCTGTCAATCACCTCGTCCATCAATCATCCGCTGAACCAATTATTGGGCATTAGCCGTCACTGTAACTGGGAGAGCTCTTAAAAATGACACTCCGAGCTCCACCTTCCAGCTGTGATTGATGTTCAGTGACTCCACAGTCGGAAAAGACGCTAAAATAATGGGCAAGTGGAAGTAGAGCGGCTTCAGTCAATCTAAAATTCCCATGTTATACTAAGTTAACTTTTTTAAGTGTTTTTAGCCATAATGTAAAAAAAAAACAAGTTGCCAGTCATTAGCAAAGATGTCCTTGGCACAGTGACAAAAGCTTTACGTTGTCTGTGTTCTGAACATTGGCTTTACTTGCTAATGTTTGATTAACTTTTTCAGATTTATGGGGTAAAAAACATAATCATTACTTTATCTCCAAGTGCAAAACAGTTAACAGCTAAAACCACAGGCTGCATGAACAGCTGTGCATCATACAGCACAGGGTATTCACACTACTATACCCGACTTTGCCTTTGTCACTGAGGGGCAGAATCTGCAGTCCCGCTGGCCAACTAAAACATGGCCCTGAAACACGCGTTTGACTTGACTTTTGTGTTGTTCGATGACTTTTTGGATGGATGCATCGAGCCGATCTGTGACAAACTGGCAAAGCGATAGATGTAAAGATTTAGTAACACATTATTAAGTGTTTGTGGTTTGACATTCAGAAACACATTCCTTTAGTTCACGGCCAGATGGTAAATGTACAACAGGAAACCGCAGCCGCTTTCACTTTAACATCTGTAGTGAATTGAAACAGCTGCAGTCCATAAGTTATCAAATGAGACACACTGGCACCTGCTGAGTGCTTCAAAACTAATTTCTAATAGCAATATTTCTTTGTAATGATTGGACGTTCAAACTGTGGCTTGAATTGTAACTCACTACGCACTCTGCAAATGGCTTGTAACATGTTTCCAAAATGTTCAATCCGAACTCCCGCCAGCGCATAGTGTTGGGAGAAACACTTAACCCACCTCCGGAGCCTGTGTTTAAATGTGTGTATGTGTGTGTGTGAAGGGGGAGAGGTTCCTTGATGGCTTTGAGTGCCCATTGTAGGTGGAAAAGCGCTTTATAAATTGAGGCCATTTATCATTTGGTGTCTGTCAAGATGTGCATGGAAGATACCGTCTCAAGCTTTATAAAGAATGGTCAAAATGGAGAGAAGTGAGCAGTGGTTCTGTGGAGAAGAATGCCATAATGGTTGCAGAGGTGCAATTAAAATGCCCTAAAAGGAACGATAGCAAGACAATGAAAATTCAAATAATCATCTAAAATCTGCAGAATAGAGAGACTCTCATTGATGGCCCTCATTTCTCAGATAGAATCAGGCGTGCCATTTAAAGTAACCACAGGGCAATCGGTCATAAATAACATAAAACGCAGCCCATCAGACGGCGGCCCTTCCATCTGAACCAGCGTGGGCTCTTTTGCTATATCAAGCACATTACTACAAAATACGGATCACTGTTGATGCTGTAGTGCGGAGACGCTCTGACCCATGCGGCCCTTGTCAGAATTAGCTACTGAAATTCTCTGATAATCTGCTTCACTAAATGGTCAAAATGCAACAGCTAAAGCGTCTATACTGTGGACTGTTCCGTTTCAAAACAATGTAGCACAGGGGACTTTGACTAAATGCTGCTATTGGAGTGATGTGAGAAGAAGAGGAAGAGGGGTGTTCTGGTTTATGTCGGTCTTGGTTTAGTTGCAGTTACAGTCAAGATTTAGCCTAACTGAGCTTCTTTTGTTACGCCAATGTTTAGCTCTTATTCCAGTCACAGCGGTGTCCATGTAGTATTTACTGTCTTGTCTTAGTGCTGGTAGGGTTGTGGACTTTATAGGCTAAACAGGCCTCTAAAGAAAACGTGAACCACCCATTCACACGCATCCAAAAAAAAAGGTTATCGATAAGAGTTTGTATCAACAATCGCAGCTCTCAAAGTTTTCCACCTTTTATACAACTTGGAGCCTGTTACCGTGGCAACAGTCTGCATCACCTGAAACTCAGAGCCAGCGGCGGAAAATGGAAAAAAAAAAAAAAAAAAGAGGAAGAAGAAAAAGAGTTTGTTTAAAAGAAGACAGAAATTGTGTGAAATAAATCAGGAAGGAAATGATATTGACCCTTTTGTGTATTTTGGCACTTCCTGACCACTTCTCTAAAACATGAATATTCTGCTGTGCTGTGGCAGCGAGTGGGGAAGAAGCAATTAAGTGCTATTAATCACGGGGGGAACGTAGGGGAAAGGGGTGTAGTGTTTTAAGTGAAAATGACCCCAATTGTTAGATTGTTGGAGACAATGTGTAAGGTGAGTTATTGCAAGGAAAAGTGGTCGTTTAAAAAAAAAAAAAAATGATATTATGAGATTGCTGCGTGCCCAAGACAGTCTATATTTAGCCCTCTGAACAGTTTATTATGTACATCCGCTCAACTATGCACAAGGTTTTGTAATAATGATGAAAATAAACAAGGAAGTCAGGGAATTCTATGTTATACAAATAGTAACATTTGAAGCATGATTCAAAACATGGCTCCTCCACTCATGAGTTACAGCTTTCACCCTGCAATGGGTAAGATATTTATTAATGATTAAACCAAATTTAGCATATTTCCAAACTGTTTCAGAAGTATTATTGCCATGACTCAGCCACGGGGGTCTCAAGTTGTAGGCCTTACAATATGAACTGCATATATGTGGCGGCGTGTGTCTGAGAGTGAGAGGCGTTTGTTAGTTCTTGTTTGGAAATGTCATGCTTTAAAGCAGCGTTGAGACGTGAGTCATGCAAATGGGGATGATAACATTAACTCCACATAAAGAGCAATGCACAGATTCCTCATGTAAATTCTCCATGGATTAGACTGATTAGGCCAATCCAATTACGCACATTTAGTATAGACTACAGATTTGCGCAATTCTACTTTATGAGGAGGAGGAGGGGGGGTGGAAACGGGGTGCATGCCCACGGATCTCCTTTTCCCCATCCCCTATTTTGGGAAGGGGGGTCCGATTTAAGGAGGGCATTTGAGCTGGGCGTAAACATGCACTCAGCACTGCGCGAGCTTCAGCTGTTCCTGATTAATCATTGTATGGCCAGTAGTTTCTCCAGTCAGTGGCGCCTGTCAGTGCGACCAAACCGTGGGGGGAATCCCTCCTGGTGCAAAGACTACATACCCCTACAACTTTTAGACTCTACAACCTGTACAGGCCCTTTTGCATCTTTACGCATGTGTCACTTCAGGAGATCTAGCGATTTTACGACATGGCAACAGCGGACCAAGAGGCGTAATAGTATAGCCCTACGTTGCTCCATCTGGGCAAATGATGACTAAAACTGTCCCCACAATGGCAATTATTATAACGACACACCCATTTAGACGGATATCACGAGTCCATTTGAGAAGATTGATCGGAGGGGGGAATGGGAATATAGGGGCAGTGGACGGAGCAGATCGGAAGGCTGTACGCGCGCTGACATCCCATCACCTCGTCACATCACTCAACATCGCGCAAAGACAACCTGTGCGTCAGCAGATTGCACTTATTGTCGTTATGTGAAGGCACGCGTGGCTTACAGTGATTGATTGGAAGACCTACCTGGACGTGCGCTGAGCTTTACGTTGGAGACGCTGCGTGAGACTCCTATCCACCTCGCGTGTTGAATTATGCCTCACTTTGCCACTGTGGTATAGGCTATATAACATAAGAGTCAAACCAGCGGGGAAAAAAATATCCACAGCTGTGTTGCCCGCACGCGCCGCTCCAGTCCTGTCCAGTGTTGAAAAGCTATGTAGGATTGGGTCAAAGTGGTCCACCACCAACAACAAAAAAGAGGCGCTCTCCTCCCCTTGGCGATCAGCCCCGCTCTCTCCGCTGCTCCTCTCCTCCTCGGACGCACGGACTGACCCGGTCGCAGAGCTGTCAATGACGAAGAAGGGGGGGGAGAGACGGGAGGAGGAGGAGGAGGAGGAGGAGGAGGCGCGCGGTGGGGTCAGTATTTTAAGGTTGCGCCCCTCTTCGCAGGAGATAGCCGCTCCTCGTCTCTCTCCCTCGTGTGTGAGCAGCAGCAGCCCAGTGAATCAGCGCTCTCTCCAATTCCTTTCCACCGCCTCCCTCGCTGCGCAGCAAATCTACACTAAGCTATATGAAGCGTGGAGACAAATGCCCGGCCACTACACGTCCATAACATTAAATCTGTCCCACGCTAAATGGGGGGCTTTCCTGATTGGCCTAGAGGCGCGCGCCGCTTGTCGCGAAAGGACTTTGAGTTATCTTTCCTCCATGGCTCATTATCGGCGCGTTACGAGGCCGGGACTTCGCTCCGTTATCCAAGGTGTGAAATGGTTGCGCCCTATACCATAATATGCATATAGCCTCCTTCGTCCGCCGCGCGCCCCCAGGTTGTATAAAAGTCACATAGAGAGGCAGATAGAGACATGCGCATCATCATCATCATCATCATCACCATCATCACCATAGCCACACAAACGCACGCACGAGGCAGAAGGCACACCATGGGCGCGCACCGCTACGTCATCATCAGCTGAGAGGAGATGAAGGGAAGAAAGCTGCGCCACGCGAACAGTGGATGTGAGGCAGCCATACGGTCCACAGCGCACCGGGATCCACCGAGAGGGGGGGCCAAAAGGGGGGGGTTACGCTAAACGCCGTGTATGTGTGGCTCATTGGACAGATGGTGCTAATAGGAATCGTAAATAAAAAAGCGAGTGGATCAGTCACCGGCTCTTTAAAGGTGTGTGGTCGGTTTGATTTCGTTAACGCATACTGTCATGTCCTTTAATTAATTATGATGTTTACAAATGACAGCTTTGATGGAGTTGTCCAGATGCATAGACAGGTTATTGGTTTGTATCCAAGATGGCCCTAAAACTCTAAAACCTTACTTGACCCTCGCTTGAAATTGTCAGATTGCCTGATGAATAAATAGCCTATACCTTCAGCCTTGTTTAAGAGTTTAAGATCAGGCAAATGACTTTGTTGGCTCTTTATGCTGAAATGTTCCCCCTTATTGCACCGCTTTTAACCAAAACTGTGTTGGCATGTGCATCATGTGAGAAATCAGTACATTTCCCTCTGTTGCCCGACATGTTTCTCTGAGGAGCTGTAAATCCCCATGAATTACATGTCTATTTCAGGGCAGTATTAGCTTAGATAAAGATGTGAGGGGCTCGTAACCTCCCTGAGCACCTGCTGCTGCTCACTGCATCACAGCAAATTGCTAATTGTGAGGGAAAACCTTTATGCTGGAGTCATTTTCCATATTTACTTTTCACTTAGCAGATGTCAAGTGCCGACCTTAATGGAACTTTTATTCCTGAATGTCGACAACGTTCTGTAAAATGTGTGTTTATGAAACTGTTGTGATGATGTGCCTTCACTTTCAGAAACATGAATAGTTCAAGTTTTGCAACAACATACAGTAAGTGATTTATAACTTTGATAGTGGATTATTATGCATAATTGAAACTGACACAGCGTTGTTGAAGTATCAGACATGTTTTAAAGGATGCACACAAACAATTTCCCGAAAAGATCATCATACAGATGTATTGTGCAAGTAGACACTGACTGTCAAAATAACAGGAATTGATGGATCTTTAGTCAAATCTAGAACAGCGACATGTTCAAAAGGTTCTTGATGTGTTTCTGTTCATGTTTCCTTGTCAACCTTTGATACGTTTGTTATTGTTCTATGGCACAATCATAATAATAAGGCAGTATGAAATAAAGGTGGGACAAATTGTCAGAAGTGAAGTAAAAGAAAAAAGACCAATACTTATATTATTATATACACAGTGGAAGGAAAATGTATGTGAACGCTTTGGAATTTCTCACATTTCTGCCTGAATTGGTCACTAAATGTGATCAACGTGACAATGATCAGGATTAATCTTGGACCATTCCTCTTTACAAAACTGTTGCAGTTCAGTGAGATTCTTGGGTTCACTTACTTTTCCGCCCTGTCCTGTGATTGTCATTAAAAATATGATAACATGTAATTGTTTCGGTGGTATTAGTTCAAGCAGACACTGTTCATTTATTCTTATAATTTTGATGAAGATATGACCACATTTTAAGAACAATTTAGGGAGAAATGTGAGAAATTCCTAAACGTTCACATAGATTTTCCTCCCACTGTAAATCACTCTTTTAGGTCACTTCACAAGCTTGCAACACTGCGAATAACATTTACATTCAGTGATGAATTATTGACTAAGAAGAAGTTGTGTATAAATATAACAATAGAAGACAATGATGAACCTCCCACTCTTTGTTGCGTGGCCTTCATCTGCACACTTGGCTCCATTAATGTTGCATGCTTTCATAAGGTATGCGCTGGTATGAATATTTGAAGAGTAAAACACAAAGTTAGAACGGGCCCAGAGTGAAAACTCATGTAAGGTCAGAACTATTTCAGTGATCGACTAAATCATTTTTTCACAAGGCTGTAGCACGCCACACAGAGAAACTAAACACGCTGCTCTGTAACCTTCACATTGACCTAAACATGGGCAGTACCTTCGGCCAGGGATCCTCTGGTAATGAGCTAGTTTTGAAACACATTAAGTCACTGTACCAAGCCACCAGCTGATTTATTTTCCTACGCTTTTGTTAAAACCACAAGTATATGTTTGCTCTGCGTTTCCAAAACCCTCTCTCAGTTTGTCGAAGCACTGGGCACATTCTCTTGTTTTACTTTTGAATCGGCTTATTCACAGCACACATGAAGCAAAATGTCAACAGTTTTATTTGCGAACGCAGATTCACAGTATTATTGCAGTGCAGTGTGTTGTATCTGCTCTGTGTGTGCAGGTTTTGATAACAAAGAGTATTTTTGATCCAAGAGTGTTTATAAAATATAAACCGGGGCACAACACAACAAGGATTAATTCATAACTAGCATTTAATTAGTTCCTTACCAGTAATATTCTGGGACTGAACCAGCATTAAACTAGCCCTGCGTGGAAGCCTGCGTACCTCCAGTGCTACCAGTGCCGCAGTTTAAGAACCACTGCTCTAGATAATGACTTTTAGTGGGAAACCGATTCTTGATGAAGCACATTCAGGCGTAACCGCTGCTGACTGGAGTGGTCCAGGAGATGGGAGAGATGTTGACATTGCCACCAGTTCTAATTACTGCACTCAAATAGGCTTGGAGCTCTCTGCACAGCCCTGTGAAAGTCCAAGTCCCAGACAAACCATTCTGCAAAAAGAATGTGGCCATAATACAGCTATTTGGAAGACTCATTAGCAATGAATCAATAATGAATTATCGGTAATCCACTAAAAATTAACTGTGAAATGAAGTAGCCTATAACATGAGGGAATAAAAGGGATATTGTTTAATAGTTCTAGTTTGTTTATACAATAATGATCCTGAAGTCCTGATTTGGTCTGTGTTTAGAAGTATTTTGCTTACTCCTGGTTTAGTCCTTATTCAGGATTTACCCAGGAGTTTTCAAAGTCATCAACTGGGTTGGGTTGTTTGAGTTGAGGAAGTGTCACCTCTCATCCAAGAAGACTCTTTACGCACATGTGATCAAACTAAAAGCTCCAGACTAACTCATCCAACTAAACGTTGTCCTTGGCTGGGGCGATGTTAGTTGGGCCACTTATGTCCTGTTTGCGTTACCAGACCTTGTTTCTTCTGTGATCTAGATCTGTGTGTGAGGAAGACAGATCTAATTGGGATCTGGTTTGATTCTATAATATTCCATTTTCTATATATTTGTTCTATTCTATTTCTGGTTTAGTTTAGTTCTTTAGGTTAAGGTATATTGACTCCAAAGGCAAATCTGTCATCTGCATTTGACCCATTATGTTGAGAACCTGTCGGGGACTGTGAGTGCACCTCACTGCAGGCCCCGGGGACCTGTCAACTTAAACTGGGGGACTACACAGCTGCACAGTGGAGGTTTGTGAATGTTTTTGGGTGGATTGTGAAACCGGATTAACCCATCCAGGCACAGAGAGCTTATACAGATTAAATGCCACACACACACACACACACACACAGGCCTTAATGGTCCAGGAATCAAACTCAGGACTTTTTTTGTGTTTTTTGTTTTGCTGTGGATGTTCTGATAACGCCATGCTTTTGACTTATTAATATTCTGATTTAGTCTCCCTTTGGTCCTAATTTCGACATAGTGAAGACCTGGAAGAGAGTTGGTCCAATTGCAGTTTTTGTGTTTTATTCGTTCGGGATGGAAGGAGGCATGAAAAATCAATTGGGTCCCATTTTAATTACATAATCCGTCGATGTGCTTCTGAGAATCTTATTAGGCTGTCCAGATTTGCACGCTTGTTAAGTTCAGAACCGAATGGATAGAGATGATATGAGCAGCCAATCCGGTCACACAGACTGCCCACCACTCTCCCTCGCTCCTCATGTACTTGTAATTACTGAGCACGCTGTGGTGGTTAATGAAGTTTTCTTATCTGGTGTGGAAAGAGTAGAGACGGGGAAATGCAGGACTGGACATGGCAAAGACAATGGGCAATAAGCAAGACTTTTAATTTAAAATGTTTCAACGTGTCTGAGGGACTTGCAATGTGTCATTTCCGAGAGTGTCCGCGTAAAAATACAAAAATGACATATTATTGTGAGTAGTTACAATTTAAAAGTAACATGTCAGTAAGCTGATTGGGATCGCTGTGTGAGTGAGTGGTTGTCGGTGAAAAGTGCAAATAAGATTCACTTCCCGTCTTGATGACCTTTGTTCTTTTTTATAAGATTTCAAACCCCATGTACTTTCTAATAACCCTACAAGTTCTCTCTATTACCCCATGCACCGCCCTCGCCGTCTCCGCTCCCTGCAGCGTTCAGCGATGATAAACTTTACAATCACCTCTCAGAGCCTTGACTCTGAAGGAGCACCGCTTTACAAGGACAGCCATCTTTGTGACTGCAGCCCTGAGACTCACAGCACTGAGCAAATCTCCCAGACACACCACGGCACAAACTATTCCATTCTACTGAATCACCTTAGCGCTAGAGCTGAACGATACCTTGCCAATTCAAAAATAGAGAATCAGTAAAAGTATTTCAAAATAGGCAAAACAAAGCTGGACACTTCTTATTCCAAAAAGGCAATGTTTTGTGATTTTGTGAGGCCAAATTTAGTGAGTGGATCTATAGCACAGGTGTTCAAAATGTATCCCATCATGCATGTCTTTATGCATTGGAGAAGCTGACGGGCAGCACTCGAGAAAACCCAGTCCGTCGACCACAATGTGCGTATTCACCTTGAGTTGCAGCAAGAGCCCCTTATACTGTGATGTTGGATGGATGAGTGACTTCGAGGGAAGGGTCAGTGAGTGGAGTGAAGCTCTGGGCGACAGACTCTTAACGCCGTCAGAGCTGAAGACAGAAGCTGTGAAATGAGAAAGGTAGGAGTCTCCTCAAATCAGTGTCTCCAAAACGTCAGGCTCTGTGAGAGAGTAGAGCTCATATAGGCAAAAACAATGAGAGACCAATATTTAGGCGGCAGACATATTAAAAGGTACAGTATGTGTCCATATTTTACCTTTGATGAGTTCATAAGCATGGATTCAACCACAGTGAAATACTTTATGCTTTTGTCAAACATTTCAGGATTATACAACGCAGGTGCTGATCTTTTGTTCTGGTGACTCAACCACTTCTGCATCCTCATCCAAAACCATACAAGAGTCTCACCTGTGAGTCAGAGCCCGACCTGTGGGGAATAAAGAGGTTTCACTGCAAAACATCTCCTTTCTGTCATTTTTTATTGTTTGAGAAATTGGTTGTATGGGGTGAGTCAAAACCCTTTTCCAGACATATGCGTGAGGAAATTCAGATGGATCTTACGTAATGAAAAATGAGGACTCTTGCCAAAGTAATTAACAATTCGAAAGAAAATATTCTATCTTTCAAAGGGTCATATGTCCTATAGATTTCGCCCAGTGACTGACACCTAGCAGCATATATTTATTTCACATGGACCGGATGTCTCTCCCTAACTCCCTTTAATCCAACAGCATGACTGAAAGATGACAACACAGAGTCATAGGGGGGCAATCATTTTGGGCCTCTGAGCTGGAAAATGCGTGTCTTCATGGATATGAGGGTCTGGGAGCAGCCTTGGTCCTGTCCGGTATAGAGAGGCGAGGGGGGTGTGACGGCTGCGTCAGGCTCATTATGGTGCGAATGAAGTGCAACAGCCACGGGGTGCATTTGTTCTGCGTGGACTACCCCTCAGCTGCCAGCCGAGCCACACTGGACTATTTATAGAAAAGGATGCAAGGAGAGAAGAGGGTAAGAGAGGGAGGCAGAGAGAGAGAGGGGGATAGAGGGTGCAGCAGGAGAGTGCATGTGTGTGTCATAAAAAAAACTACCCAGAAGCCACAGAAAAGTCCTTCTGTTAGACTATATTTACATCATGGGACTATGGTTTCTTTCTGATGACAGAGAAGGACAGATAAGAGCTAATATCAATCCTGTGATTTGTTATTCAATGAGGGAGGTTAACGCCTTAAAGGATGTAAAGGAGATGCTGCCTCTCAGGTGTTTTCCCAAGATTTAACATAAAGTATAGTCGTACTTTCTCCTATGCGTCCCGCCCTTCCTCCAGTGCCGTTTGGACCTCTTAATGGGGCCTTTAAACCTGGTGCTCCATCAGAATTTCCTCCCTCTCCATCAAACTCAAGCATTGACGGAGCGGAGTGATGGGGTCTCTTATCGGGGTGAAAAATGTCTTGTTGTGAGATAAAAACCAGTGCTAATTAATCACTATGAGGAGAGCAGCGTGAAGTGTGAGGAGGCGGCAGGCCTCCATTCATCAAGCGCTCAAAAAACTCCGACTGAGGGGCTGACTCCGGAGCAACACGAGCGGCTGATTTGAAAAGAAACAACTCACGCCGGGCTGGAGGTTAGTGCAGAAATGTCAATGATTTGAGAGGCTCCAGAGTGGCTCCCGACTGAGGCATGATGGGAAATCTAAGCGGGGTCTTGTTCGTTGAATTGCTCTATCTATCTATCTATCTATCTATCTATCTATCTATCTATCTATCTATCTATCTATCTATCTATCTATCTATCTATCTATCTATCTATCTATCTATCTATCTATCTATCTATCTATCTATCTATCTATCTATCATAGATCTATCTATCTATGGTCTCAACTTATATAGTAATATAAGTGTCTGCGTACATTGGTGTATGAATGAGAGTATGAATGGGTGAGTGGATCCTTGCTGTAAAGCGCTTTGAGTGCCTAATGTAGGTGGAAAAGCACTATATAAGTTGAGACCATCTATCTATCTATCTATCTATCTATCTATCTATCTATCTATCTATCTATCTATCTATCTATCTATCTATCTATCTATCTATCTATCTATCTATCTATCTATCTATCTATCTATCTATCTATCTATCTATCTATCTATCTATCTATCTATCTATCTTTATCCACTGTCCAAGTGATTCTCAAACTTGACACATCAAGCACCTCATCATAAAATATTTGATCTTCCAAGTACCGCCAGGCGTGGATCAAATGACTAAATAGGCTTTATAAAGGGATTAAAAAGGGTCTAAGTTATTTGTCTAAACTGTGTGTAAACCAGAGAAGCATTTAATCCATTGTTACACCATACATTAAATTATCTTATTTCAACCTGAAAAGGCTCACAGAAACAAAGCAGCATTAGAAGAGTTTTACTGGACATGAATCATGTTTGCCGCGCAGACCCCAGTGGAAGAAGACAGTGAATTAACGGTTATACATGGGTGTGATGAATAAATGAAGGAAAAGTCTTCCCCCCAGAGTCCAGACACTGGTGGTAGTTGAGGATGAGGTCTGAGGCGGCCAGTGCACAACGACCCTCGATGGGCAGAGTATAGAGATGAGACAGGTGGAGGAGGGGTGGAGGAGGGTCACAGCACAGCTGGGAAGAGCCGAGGCAGTGAACGAGGGGGCTTAAGAGGAGAGTCCTGGGCGATGATTGTTTGAAGCAGGAGTATGCTGCTGTGGTGATTGGCTGTCTAGGAGGTGCGGCTTTAGATAAAGCGATAATTGCATGATTGATGAGGAGCAGCTGGAGATGAGGGGATGAATGGAGTTCTGCATGTCTTCCAGGTTGAATTTACACTTAAGTCATTCCTAATAGTAATCTGTTGACCGCGACAGGAGTTTTGAAACCTTTCTGACTGTTTTTAGATGTGGGAATCTTATGTCCAGACAGTGTTATCTCAAATTTAGGGCCTTTCTCACAGTAGATTTTCCAAACTATAATGTTTGTAAGTGCCATGAGTGCACTGCACGTTTACAAGTCTTATCTTAGTAAAGCAGGTAAACAAACCTTTCTTACCAAAAGATCAAATTCAAAGTATTATCTTGTCGCTCTGTCAGTACATTTTAATTCTCTTATTTGCATGTCCTAAAGAATCTTATTATTAGCCTATTTTCTATTTTTCATGTTGTATTATCCGCCAAAGAAAGTGTACCTTGTAAATGATTGCTTTACTAATTTATTTCACCATTTTCCATATTACAAATTAAACACACATTAGGAGGTGGCACTATGACTCATTACCATAAAAACAGCAGCTTACCTATTTTGACCTCTCCTGCTACCCTTACAATGTATCTCTTTACACTTCAAAACTATATACGCACAACATACAGTATCGCAGGCCTCGATGCCCTCCAGTCCCCTTCACATGGTTCATTAGAAGTGAGAAAATAGCTGTGAGACTGAGTAGCTTTTCACAATTAGCAAGGTCATGGTGGTTTTTAGACTGTGTATTGTACATGTTCGTGCCTGTACTATATATAACTGCACTTGAACGTGTGAAGAGCAACGTGTTAAATAAAGTGGGCTCCTAAGTGACTCTCAAAGTGCATACAGGCTTTTTATAGCAGCAGGAGGACCGTGTATCTTCAAGTGTAGATACAGTTTTATAATGGGATGCTATTTTCATATTGTGTAGACATATAAAGAAGAAAATGAACTGAAATAATAGATGTTGTTTGGTTATCTGAATATCATGGACGTGCTTAATTTGCATGCCGAAGTGTCCAAAACAGACTTGAGGTTTGAGAAGCGCCCGGACCATCGTTAGATAATAAAGCAACCCCCCTCGAAACTCCGATCACATCGACTATCATCAAACTCAGCCCCCCTGCGCTCTCGACATGAGGAGGTACCAGCGCCTCACTGTGCTTTTGTGATTCCCAGACACTTCAGGTTGAATCAAAAACAACCCAGAGGCAAAGAACAAGAGAGGCATCCCAAAACAGCAACAGGTAAGAAAACGACGCATCCAAGTGCTTCACAATAAAAACTGCATTTTCATCACCGCTAAGACACAAATGGGAGGAGTTTACTAAATGTACTTCCTTAGCATTGAAATGTAACCACTTTTGCGAATGTAATGTGTTGTCGAGGGTGCTCTTGAGATGGTTATTGTTACATGTTGATCCATTGTGTACAGTGTTTTTTGCTAATTAACGCATTGACGCATTGCTGCCCAAGAAGTGACTTCCTGTTTCGATCCAGCACGCCAAAATAAAAGCACCATCTTATTCATTAGTTCAACTTTCTTTCTGCCTAACTATTAACAGACAAAACACTTACAATTATATTTGTGTAATGTTGCAAGTACCTGCTGAACGAGACGAGCTGTGTGCTTTTATTTTGGCGTGCTGGATCGAAACAGGAAGTCACTTCTTGGGCGGCGTTGTTATGATTTGAAGTTATGCACAGAGTCAATTGGCTTTTCAAGTTCAAATGAGCATTTAGAAGATATTTACCAAATATGTTTAGTATTTTTCATCCCCTGGTAAATGGGCTTCTGATGTTTATATCCTGCTTTACAAAATTTAATGTACTTCACTTTACTTTACTACCACCATGAGTCAATCCTAATTGGGAATAGGAAAACATAAAAGCTGTTAGATATTTTAGATAATTAATGTGCAATAACAATGTACAGTAAACTTTTTCTTGAGCTTGACTTTGGCTGCACTATCCATCATCATCGCCCCGTTAGCCCTATACATACAGTATTCTGCTGGTGTTATTGCTCTGGCTGAGTAGTGAGGGAAGAGGCACTTTTATCTGCAAAAGAAACCCATTTCGATCTTCTAATGCTGTGACAAATTCCTTGATTGTCATTTTGATATGTTTTGGAGGGATTACAGTGATTGCTTCTTCATGGCAGCTCCGAGTGACACAACAGGCCCCTGAGCAACATCCACCTCGAAATAATCCGCTCCTGTGATGTGATTTCAGCTATTTGTGGCAAAAACCGCAGGTATTAAGGTAGCTGTAAAAATCCCACACATAAAGGCAAAGCTTATCTCTAGACATTTCTTTTAAAAAAACGACTATAGTGGTATAGCAGGGTTTTAAGGAGGCATTGAAAGAAGCACGTTAATGCACAAAGATTGCAAGAACATGCAAAACAAAAGTACTAGTCCCAATCGTGTTACAGTAAAGAAACCAGGGCAACCTTCGATTAAAGTGGTTGTGACTGGACGGACCATAGTTAACACAATGATCATTTAGACTTTGCTTAAATGAGAAATGTACCTAGAGGTTACTGGAAATGAGCACAGGAGGAAACATGTAAACATTCCATAACAGTGGATATGCAACACTGCAATACTGTACCAATGAGCGAGTCCCAGCTCTATCCTTGGACTATTGAACTTCCTTCTTACCATGTCACTTATGTTTTAGAACAGAGGTCCCCAACTAAATCGGCTCAACGTCCGCCAACTTTAAATTCGTGACTTTCGATATATCTAGAGTCTGGACATGTAATTGCTCTTAAACATGTGCAGTTTGTCCATTTACATAGCAGAGCTGATTTCATTTCAATGTTATTAATATTGTTTAAATAATTGTTAGAGGAATAGGCCACCGTTGATGCATACTGAGACATGTTCTTACCTGAGCTTAGACGAGTTGATGCGTACCTGTCTGGTCTTTGTGCGTGTGCTCAGTCACGCAAATGTTGTTAGCATTTAGCCTCTCCCTGCAAAGGTATAGCACCAAACTGGGGTGAGGTTAGAAGTGACCTAGCCTGGCCTTAGCCATCTGTAAACTCCAGTCAATTACAATTTCCCTACATGTACGTCTCGGCTTGACCTCAGTGGCTGCGTTACATCGCTTTCTACCTTCAGCGAGCGGGGGAGGCGGGTGTTGTAGGTGACGTCAAGCATTTGCACTGATTTGCGGGCTGTAGTTTGGCAATGGCGGCGGATACGAAAGTAAGGGAAGCTCTCGGCTCCCAAATATCCAGAAATTAAAATTGAAGCCTTGGAATGTGCAAGGAATGCCCCCAAGAGTTATAATGGCTCGCTTCACTCACTCGGGTGCATTACATACGTCACGACCAAACGCTAGCGAAAATCAGATCCAATTGTTTCGAGGAGTTCACCCCTCCCACCTGATAACGGAGCTCAATTGAGAAGTTCCAGACCCTTATACGAAACGAAAGTAAGTATGAGGGTATGGTAAAACCAGGCTAGAAGCGACCAAGCTGTTCCAAGTTTTCCCTATTTAAATACAGTTACGGGAAATGTGGATAAAAAGGGGGTACTATATTGTAAGGCGTAATAATACCTTAGGAGCACTCCAATGTCCGCGCAGTAAAGTCAGGGTGCTCCTAATATTATTACTGAGCGCACGCACAGACCAGTTACACATCAACTCGTCCTTTAAGTGAGCCTGAGATATTAAAGAAACAGGCCCCCATTTTTCCATACTGAGATATGTTCTTACCTGAGCTTAGACGAGTTGATACGTACCTGTCTGGTGTCCGTGAAAGAGCTTGGTCTATTCTAACTTCACCCCATTTGGAGCTATAGGAATATACTGGGAAAGGCCAAATGCCAACAACATCTTTGGTCGTTTTGCGAGACTGAGCACACGCACAAAGACCAGACAGGTACGCATCAACTCGTCTAAGCTCAAGTAAGAAAATATGTCAGTATGGAAAAACGGTGGCCTGTTTCTTTAAGTACATAGAGAGGATGGAAAGGCTTGAGTCCAGACCTCAGGAGATCCAGATCTGGACCCAACGGTTCTTCATAAAACTGCCTCTTAACCAGTGAAAAACAAATTCTCATCTGCCGTATTTTGTCTTGGTAGTGCATTAGTTATATTTGCAGTTGAAAGCATTATTCACACATCAGTAAACTTTCACTGTGCAATGTTTATCCAAGAAATTTGCATAGAGTGGGAATCTTGTTCGCTACATTGCCGTTACTATGGCCCATATGATCCCTCAGGTATCCCCCGATGCACATTACCTCATACTGAATGTATAATGTGGCATTTGAAGTCACTGCAGCAGAAATTGCATTGGTTTTATTTGTCAAATGAAAGAACTAAAGGTAATAGTGTTCTGTATTATGGATGTGATAAACCCAGCGCATAGCACAAAGTAATAACTGTCAGTGGGAGAGATTACTGTCTACCTCTATAAGCCCCGGGATAGTGCCGGACTGAGCCGCTATTTATTCTGACAGATTTTCTCAAAGTAAATCAATGCAACAAAAGTAGCATTTGAAAAAAAAAAAGGCTTTGACAGGAGAAGAAGTGAAAAATAACAAATGGGATCAATAAAGAAAATAATTTATTTAAAAGGTAAGGCTTTGTTCATACATTATTTTATTGTGGAGGGGATGAGGTAACGGGGCAAAAAACTCCATCTACTGCTGACTTTTGTTACTGCCTTAGGTCAAAGTGTGTAGTATGTAGTCAGCATTTACTCATCATTTACTTATGCAGTATATGAATAGTGATGAAGTCCAGATTCAATAGAAAAATACTCCTATAGACTGATAAGTTTAGAGTAGCTTGATAGCAGAGGTCAAATTAACAGTGTAAATATAGTGCACAATTTGTCTTTTCCGTAAGCCATCTTGAAATTCTAAGGTTCATGAGGTCCACATAAATAAACTTGCAACGTCCAACTCCTGCCGAGACAGTTTAGTCCCAGCCCGTCTCCCACAATGTGGATTCAGCCTCTTTTCTGTAGTTCACTGAAGACTCAAGAGTTCAGTCCTTCTTATCCTGGCGACTGCGCTGCTGCTCTTGATACTCCCTGGAGTCCTCCCAGGGACGAGGCCCGCGGATGTTCTTCCACTCTTCCAGATTCGCCTCCTTCATCTTCTGCTCAACATCACAGGGAACACAAGATGACACAGTCTGTTTTAAACAGTCTACAAGGATTAGTTTTGTTGAAAATATACTTGAACAAAGCCTGCACAATATATAGCCAAATGGTGTATGCCAGATGTATTCATTCATTTAATATACCTTTCACAGTTCTACTGCATAGCTACTCAAATAAAAAGGAATCAGGGCTCATTTTTAGTAAACCAAACAGATGTTTATTGGTCATATGAACAAATGGGATGTAAGACGAGACTTAAAGAAGCATTAAGTTAAAATTAGGCTAAATTAAGTCATGCTCAAAGACAGCTGCAGCTGGAGCTTTTACACAGATTATAACTCCTAAAATGCAAATCAAATGTTTCCTGTGACTTGCTAAATGAGTGTCACCACACACATAAGGTATTTGGAAAGAAACTAGTCTAGACTCAATATTTGCATAGCTTGACTGTGAAAGGGGAAAGCTATTTATGAATAAACAATTTTGCATGGTGTAAACGTTAATGGCATATTACACACTGTTGTGCTGGTAATTAGACATGATTTATGAAGATATTTAATATCCAGTTCTTAAAAGCCTAATTATATGATGCATATCCTATGTTATTATTGACACTTTCCTGAAAAATACTTGATGTGGTATCATCAAATATTAGCACCACATTATATGACTCACTGCTGCACTTAAACACTGTGAAAACATCACGCCTACCTGTTTGAACAGTACATGTCACTTCATATGGTTTCCATGACATTTAACTTGGAAAATAAGCTACTAACATTGGTTGCTTATTTCAAAGAGAATTAATAAATTGTAGTGAAGGAGGAAAAAAGATCAGCACAGCTAGGCCCCTCCCAAGAAAAAATATCAATCGCTTAGCACCGAGTGTGTGTAACGTCTCGGGCTCAGCCTTTATCAGTGATGTCTGATGATGAAGAGCTGAGCCCGAAACATTACACACACTCGGTGCTAAGCGATTGATAAGCTACATTACAAATTATTTTTCCAGAGAGTTACCGGGCTGTGTGAATCTTTTTTCCTCTTTCAGCACAAATGTTTTGGATCCAACACGCCTATTAGTTAAGTGGATGTGCACGTCTTTTGATTGATAAATTGTAGTGACGCATCAAGTATCTGTGACTTTAAGAATGAAACAACAAGACATGCTGAACAATATATCACTAAAACAGTCAGGCCAGGTCACTTAAAAACATGCTCAAAGTCCATTTTAGTTACCATTCTCCTAATCCACGGCAATAACAGTAAAACCTGTATTTAGTAGCATCATGAAGCATGAAGTATTGGACCACATTCATCCCTGGGGTATATACTGTCTCTCACCTCGTACTGTTCCTCCAGCATGTTGGTTTGCCTCTGGACATTCACATGGGCCTCCAGCTCAGGATCCAGCTGTGACAGGAGCAAAGA
Source organism: Gobius niger (assembly GCF_951799975.1). Taxonomy (NCBI): domain Eukaryota; kingdom Metazoa; phylum Chordata; class Actinopteri; order Gobiiformes; family Gobiidae; genus Gobius; species Gobius niger. The sequence goes on from NC_136867.1 coordinate 17,110,488, forward strand.
GATTCAAGTCAGGTTTAGGTCAACAATAAATATCAAAGCAAGCAGACAGGAGACGTGAGAAGAAAAATACATGTTGAGAATAGTCAATATGAGCTCCAAGTCATTATAGTTTTACCTTTGAAGTGTTTTCAAAATGTTCTGTTATGAATAAATGATGGCTTGCCGAAGTCTGAGTCCAAGCCTCAAAATCACTGAGATATTTTTCAACGAAAACAAATGCACACTTTCTTTTCATAAGTTCAGATCAGTGTTACATCTCTGGTTTAGTCCTGGTTTCAATGATTCATTAAAAATAGCAGGTCTGCAGTTTCTAGGGATTCCAATGGCGCCGTGTGTGGCTTGCAATTCAAATGGATTTTGCCCGAGAATAGGTCTGAAATGAATCCTATTCTGAATCATTACTTTTAATGAGTTCTAATATTTTATGGCACTATTGCTGTGGTTACTCAGAGTGACTGATGACTTTCATAATGCCCTGATTGATTTTTAATTAGACCTACACCGAGATATCATCAATTATTTGTACAATATGTAGCAGCCTTCACCAAAAAAAGAATTAATAGCCCAGTTAATTAATTCACCTCGTATAGAAAGGGTGTTTCTGCTGCTAATGGGAAAAAACAACATCAAAAGCAACAGATTATGAAACACTGTGTGTGCAAGACTGTGGGTGACGACAGCGTATTATAGGAATATAAATGTTTACGGGCATCAGGATATAGTACCTGTACAAGTGTATAGAGTTTGGGAATGTGATGTCATATCGCTAAGCATCATGGGATAAGCAGCAATTGTAAACTAATGGAGATTTTAAAAGTTGAAATTCCAGAGTTATTGTTCACATTAAAACACTTGGACAGCACAGTGAGTTAGGTGTATTTACCAGCAGTAACTCAGTAGTTAATGGAGTTGTTCCATGGCTTTTTCCCACACTTTTTATACTGTTTTTAGCTAATGTTAATCTATGGAAATGTATGCTAACAACTGCAAAGATGGCGGATCTCCATGGTAACTGTGTTCCTTTTATGATACCTGAATACAAGGCTTGCATGCTCAATGTGAGAAACAAAACTCGATGCTATTATGAATTATAGATGTGACCACCGGGTGGCGCTTGTATACAGATAAATGATGCATAGCTTAATCTATTAAACTGATTATATTTATTTTATTGTTTTTTTTAAGCGGTATACTCACCCTTTTCCTGTGCCTCTGTGCGTCATATCGGAGTTGCGTGAACTCTTTCAAACCGAAAGAGCCTCCAACAACCAGCAACTGCAACAATAATAGACACATGGATATTGGATTGATTTTGCATAACTTTGAAATGAGCCTATAGCAGCACAGGGGTTGTGATGAGGAAACTACATGTGTCTTTGCTGATGTAAGATGCTGCTACGGACAAATGCCATTAAGGCTTAGATTGATCTGAATAATATATATAGTTGACACGATAAAGATCCCAAGATTGTTTTAACCTTGGCTTGCCAGCACATGATGATTACACGCCTTATTGATCCACATCCACCTTATGAAATCAACAGTGGGCGGCATTTTCGGATAACATTACAGGTGTTTCAATGGTTGACACGAAAAACAAATGAACTCACCATCATCGGGATTCCATATCTGATAGTTTTATTCCTTTGTAAAGCCTTTAAATTGAACATTCTTCTTCTTTATTGGTTAATTTCATCTCGTACTTGACAGGTCACAGCCGCTTCCTGAATGTGTCCGGTTGGATAAATCGTCCGGAAAGAATTGGGACAAAGACTATAGTTCCGACGTGGGAGGGAAAAAAAAGTATCGCGAGTGTTTGCGTTACTACTGTTTATCTTTTTACAGTCAGTGACCATGAACCTCTCCAGTTCGGCTTTATCCAAATCTAAAAGGCCAGGGTAATGCCTCATTTTAAAGCTAAGGCCTACAAAACTCATCTAAATTACTCTTTTTCTCGCATTGTAGCCACTTTGCCGTCACTTAAAAGCAAAAACAAAAAAAACGCATCACTTTTTTGTTGCACTTTGTCACTTTTCCGTTTCTCTTTTGTCGCTTTTTGTCGCTTTTTTTTTATCACTTTTTTGTTGCAATTTTGTCACTTTTCTGTTACTCTTTTGTGGCTTTTTGTGTCACTCTTCATCCCTTTTTTGCCTCATGTTTTCGTCACTAATTTTGACACTTTTTTCAATAAGCCTTAAGAGTTGAACTGGAGAGAATGCACTCGGTTCAGGTGGGGGTTAAGGAGTTACCTTATTTATTTCTTATTTAAAACCAAAAAGGAAAACATGACTGACCAATCTGCCTGATATTAATGATTATTTTTCTAATTCATACATTTTCTTTTTAGATACGACTTGTGAAAGTGTAATGCTGTTAATAGAAAAAGTTGCTCCTGCCCCCCACTGGGTTCTGTGACATCATCACATATCTAGAACCTGCAACCCAGCAATAGTATACATACAATTTACAGAAATTATTGACAACATAAGAAGCATTAGTGCTGCTCAAAGGGAGTAGGAAGAAGTTAATAACTTATAAGGCCCTACCGCTCCTTGTTGGCAAAAAATGTATTAAGAAAAAAAAAAAAAAAGCTTGTATTCATGTTTCTAATAATTCTGCTTTCTTGACACCAATAACATTATAAAAAGTACAAACAGCACACAGAAAGTATATCAATTTCTCTTTATTACAATTGTCTCATATTTTCAATCAGGTGAAGAAAAATACCTTTTTTCGTTCCGTATAATAAAATATGTTAACTTTATTCATTTTTTTATGAAGAAAAAAAAAAAACAATGACAACAAGAAAATACAAACAAAAGACAAACACTTCTCTCTCCCTCATTGTAAACTTGGAGAGCTTCTGCTGCATTGCAAAACAACGGAGACAGATTGTGAGGGAGCAGTGAGCGTATGAATGGGACAGCGGGACAAAAAGATAAGGCCAAAGACGTACAAAAGAGACCAGGACAGGACGGGGCAGGAGTGAGGGTGTGTGTGTGTGTGTGTTTGAGGGGGAAGCAGGAGTAAGCTGGATGTCCCATATGAGGATGCAGAAACAGACAGAGTTCAAAGATCGCTCTCCCCATACAGAGCCGTGGAGAAGGACATGTAATCTAGAGCGCCCGGGACACCGTCAGGTCCGGTGTACGGGGCCATTCGGGCGATGCAGTAATCAGCCTGGTCCGGTGGAAGCTCCCGGCGCAGCTCATCCGCCAAAATATAGTTCTGAAGGAGGAAGAAGAAAGTGTTCATTAGTTGTACCGAGCCTTTAAATTAACTGTATGTTAATTATGTCTAAATTTATATCCTATTTCTACTGGAAAAGAACAGAAACACTCCTTGAGTCTGTTCAAATGACTGATGCGGAGTTGTTTTGATCACGATTTCAGCGTTTAGACTTATGTAATGCTTGAAATCAACAATAATGTCAATGAATTGGCATCCTAGTGAGATGATTGTGAAACCACTTGAAACCATACTAGTTATACCCGACACCATACTAAGCAAATGCATAAGTAAAGCATCTGAGCATTAAACATTATGCAAAGTGTGTGCTTTACAAAAAAATAAACCAAAACAAATAATGGCGCTGCCAATAAATACCCTACTTATGTGATAATGGTCTGCCATCTAGTGGTCGGAAAGTGATAGTGGTAGATTAAAGCAGACATGTTGCGAATTTATATAAATAAATAAAACGTTTCTTTCCTCATATGAACCAGTTTGAATTCGATTGTGTAGCTTGTACTTTAAAACCTATTTACTTACTCCAAAAGCAAACTTAAAGGGATATTTCAGGATTTTTGACATAGGGCCTCATTTCCTAGTTATCCAGAGTGTTGCTGATTTCTGGAGATATTTTTTTTTGTAATTCATAGAAGTTCTTATATTTGAAGAGTTACATGGCGCTAGGCTGGTGCAAGGCTAGCGCATTTCTACGGAATCAGCTAGCTTGCATTTAATAACAGTCTGGCACACTCCCCAGTGCACCTGAGGCAAATCAAATAACGCATGAATTACAAAAAAAATATCTCCAGAAATCAACAACACTCTGGATAACAAGGAAATGAGGCCCTATGTAAAAAATCCTGAAATATCCCTTTAATACTGACCCCACGACATATGTCATGCATAATTCACACTGTTCTGTAAAACCAGTTACCTTATCTCCTGCCAGGATCTTGAAGGAAGCCATGACTTGGTCGGCCGTGTCTGTGTCGGCTGTTTCTCGGGACATGAAGTCGATGAAGGCCTGGAAGGTGACACTGCCCATACGATTCGGGTCCACAATGCTCATGATTCGGGCAAATTCGTTTTCACCCTGATGAAAGAAAAGGCTCAGTGAAAACAATGGAAATAGTAACACGTAAGAAAGGAAGCCACAGTTTAGGTACTACCCTTCAAAGTCTATTTTGATGTATTCTTTAACTTGTGTTACAGTAACTGGGCTGTTATTTCAGTGATTATCTCCTTAACTATTGATGAACATCCTTGCCAGCTCATTGTTGTCATTCTACTCAATGTTTCTAAGTTGTTTATATCAATTAATAACACATTTAAAACATAAATAACCAGATTTTAACCAAATGGTAACAATTTGGGGATCGTTTTTCTTCTTTCCTTTGTAGGGTAGTCAAGCTAACATGGACAGTGACCATCATTACCATCATAGTGTAACTTGCATGCACATATAAAAAAAACAAAAAAAAAACATTACATCCATATTTCCATAGTAAGTGTGTTTATCTCCACGTAAAAATGCACTTTCTTCATGCAAAGTGTTGTCCTTGATTACCAGGCATACTGCACAGTACATAAACACAGACGGTCTCATAGTTGTAGCTTTACCAGGTTGTAACCCATGGAGATAAGGCAGGTTTTGAAGTCTTCAGCCTCCATGATGCCTGTTCTCTTCTACAGGGCAACACAAGGACGAGAGGAGGAAAGAAAAGTAGGATCCAAGTTGGAAAAATATGAAGAAAATACAAGGTTTAGGAAGAGAGGTAAGCAGAAAGTATATTTAGATAATGGGGTTTTGACAGATAAGGTAGAATCAGAGGAGAATACATAGGAGGGAAAAAGAAAAAAAAAAATAGACAAAAGCAAAACAAAACAAAAAAAGGCACAAGTTAACTCTTTCACAGCCGAGTGCGTCCTCTGAAAGTACCTGTGCATCGTTGGCGATATCGAAGCCCAGACTGATCAGGCAGGCCTTGAACTCTTCCGCGCCCAGTGTGCCCGAGTGGTCCTGGGTGGGGGGAGGTTGCGGGCACATCCAGGGGGGGCCATGCAGCGACACATACAGCGGTCAGTGACGTGGTGAGACAGACAGATGGCAGTAGTGGGTGGGTGTTGTGATGGTGGTTGGAATAGGGGTGCACACCATGCGAGGATATTTTGGGTGGATGAGGTGGGGGTGGGGGGTGGGGTTGGTGGCGTGGGTGAGAGAGGGGGTGGGGCATGCGGGGAGAGACAGAGAAACACAGTGCAAATCGATTAGGATTACTGGCTCGGTTCAAGGGGGCATTCAGGCGTTAAAGTGCAGAGTGCAGGCAAAACTACTGGGCCGTGTGTGAGGTTATTATCCATATCGTCAATAGCACAAGTACTTCACAACAACAATGCTTTAAACTTTCAAGTGCAAGCGACACAACTTCATAGAATATCTCATTGTAGGCCAAACTCTTTGTATGTGTGGTATGTTGCTAACCGCTACTGCTATACTCTACTGTTATTATTCATTTTAAATATCTGCACAAAGAATATACTTATTGTAATATTGTCCCTCAACTAGTAGCTATGAAATCAATTGTTCTACTTCTCCATCGACCGACAGTATGTATTATGAACCCCCTGCTGTTCTGAAATGTCACACAAGACAAGCGCTTAATGCTGCAAGCTTAATCTTAATCAAATATGAAACAGAGGTGTGTCGGTGTCTGCTGCCCCCTCCAGGGAGCCGGCTGTATTGATTAACGATAGGTCTTCCACAGCAGAGGGAGGCAACAGTGAAGCGTGGGTGCTCTATATAAAAACTCGTCCATACTTGGTGCTGGAGGGACTGAGGCTGGACCACACCATCAATGGACACAGTTCTCTATAGTGATAACATCTTAGGCTATAAACTGCACTACACTGTCTGACTTTCCTATTTCAGCTTCATCTGGCCACTGTTATGCTTACGGCATAGATTGTATCCGATAAACGCAGCTACTGTTTCCCAACCTCTGCTAGAGCTACTTTTTAGGATATATTTAGGTTCATATTATATATACTGTATAACCCATGATCCTGTAGCTTTGTGAGAGTGTAGTCTTTTCGTATGCTTGGTATTCAATTTGCGATTCATGATTAGTTGGCTAAAAGTGGTCAACTCACTCAAAATGGGCATTGTGTAACTTCAGATTTTGCTTGTTTATGTAGCTGTTCTCAGATTGTAGGGGAGCTCTAAATGGCCAGTATGCTTCTGTGTAGGGCTGCACAATTTGAACACAATTAACCATTTTAAAATTAACAACTTTACTTTCAGTTGTCAATGTTATTGAAAACAAATATTGTAAATTGGGACCAAGGTTGACACGTTGTACGACGCTTTCAACAGACAGATTACACGCACACTAGGCAAACGTGCCATCATTGTGAACAGGACTTTTCCATTTAAGAGCCCGCTCTCTTCAGCCCCTGATCATCATTCTTTTTATGTTCATACCATTATGGTATTGGGAAAAAACACTGTCCTGAGAAAAGATAAAGATCCCAGTGACATCGCTCAGACTGGAGCACCAGAGGAGAGCGACAGGGTGCAGTGTGTGAGTCCATGTGACTTTCAGACCCTCTCTGTCACACGGATCAGGTGTGCTCTCCGGGTCTCACTGCAAGTGTCTAACAGGCCGCTTTTTAACATGTCGTTTTGTCACCAAAGAGTTGTTTTTAACTTGTCAATGTTACATTATCGTCCTGAAAAAAGGGGAGTCAACAAAATGACTCCGTAGTCGTTTTCGTTGACAAAAACAACACTGCTACAACAACCTTTGCAAACAAACTAATAATGGGGTTTACAGCATAATACTTTTAAAACCTGCTAACCCTGAAGTTTGGACACATACAGTAGGTTCTGAAATGCATGAGATTCTTGCATTTGTTTAGAAGTTGACATTTCAGTCTCCTCTCAAATGGTCCCAATTTTATAACATAAAACAAATCTGATAGAAACCGCAATACTTGTTAGACTATATGAGTATACAGGTATTTTGTCAAAATTGTGCAGCCCTACTTCTGCGTTAAACTCGTTTTTAAAATGCAGTAACTTTGCAGGACTGACCCTGTCGAAGTGGTTGAAGGAGGCTCTGAACTCGTTGAGCTGCTCTTGGCTGATGCCTTTAGCGTCCCGCGTCAGGATCTGGTTCTCGATCTCGTTGATGGTTCGGGCGATGGTGGTGAGAAGCTGCTCCCAACCCACGCGGATGTGCTGCAGGAGACATGAGGCAGAGGAAAGTTTGGACAACCTTTCACATTTCACACACTGCCTGAAGGGAAACGACCATCACAGAATACGGTATCAATATTAGAGCGAGAGTCTGCTGCTGGAAATATAATCCTGTCAATGTCATAATCTTTTCACCATAGTATTGATCTATGCACATTTTAGATCATTTTCATGCCGTACAAATATACCAGTGCATCTTAATACGAACGTGTTTGGAAATGCTCTTTATAAGGCATTCACATGACACAACTTTAGTTCTGTTGCAACATTACAACATCACTTATTTAACTATGTCCTCCAAAACGAACACATATCTCATCACTTAGCACAATTATTCACCAATAAAATGTGTGAGTTTCATCAACTTACCATGGTTAGTTTTCAAGTTTTCAAGTTATGTAAAGAAATGTACCATGACTTTAGCCAGATTTGGGTTTTTTTCAGACTTCAGAGAAAAAAGGAAGTTGAGAGCGCGACCGGTCTCTGATTGGTCAAATGCTGCAGAGGTAGGATCTGAGATGTCAAGTGATCTCTTCTGATTGGCTGATAGAGGACGACATGCTTCTTTACCTTACTGATGTGCTGCAGGAGGCCATATGTAAAGTGTGCGGAAATGACCAGAAATAGTCACTTGCCCCATAAAGGGTTAATACAACTAATGCGTTATTGCGTTAGCTTTAGGATCTCTTGTGCTCTCTTGACCGTTTTACATTTCCATGTAGTGTAAATGATAAATGAACAAAAATAAAGATCAATCTCAGGGCTCTCAGGCTCTTACCTCCATGGTGTACTTGGTGTGCTTGTTGTCAAAGATGAGAGCCTCCTGGATGAGCTGGTGGTCTCCTTCTAGCTGATCGATCTTTGGTTTGTAGTTGACGATGCTTTTCTCGTACTGACGCAGGTTTGTGAGCTGGTCCTCCAGAGTGCCGTGCATTTCAATAGAGATACGGCCAATCTCCTATAAAAGAGAAAAAGGAGATTATGTTCTTCTGTGGTTTTCGTTTACATTTTAAGTATTGTCATTTTAGGTTAAGAAAAGAAACCACTAACCCCCATCTTGGTCTGTATCCAGGGCCCGATGACGTTGGCCTGGTTGGCGAATTGGACGCGTAGACGCTCGTTGTTCTGTTGTTTGGTGTGCTCCTCGATCAGCGCCTGGTCTCTCTGTGGCACCAGCTGTTTAACCTGTGTCGGGACGGGGGGCAGCGGACAATCAGCCGGGATTCAAGACACCGCGATTCAGAAGCCATTACGGAGAAAAGTTTCAAGTTATAATGAGTTCAGGGGACTTTTTGTGTCTTTCCCCCCAAAAAACTTTATGGATAATTGACATGGAGTTAAATGGAAGTTAAGGGTCACTGTTACGGAGTTTTTTACATTCGAGCAATAAACTCCAAAATTACCATACCAATATATCCAGAGAGGACCTGGGAAGAGCTCAAACTTTGGGGGAGAAATCTGCATGTCACAGGTCTAATGGAACTTCCAATTTAACGGCTGGCTTTTAGATTTGAATATTTTTTCATATTAAGAAGACAGACATTCACTTAAAGCACCCATTTCCTCAAAATGTCAAACAGTGAAAGTTGAAGGTTGAGCATAAGCTGTGTGTTAACTGCGCCAACTCATTTTATCTCTCACAATAACCCGATGGTTCAACGTTTACTATACTGTATGCACTTTTGGGCAAGTGTACATCTTTGTCTGACAGCAAAGTGAATCAGGCTCTCACTTCTGTGTTAGCAATCAATGAAAACTACATACAAGACAATCACACTTTCATGGCCATATAATGGTTATGTTGATGTTGATGTATGTTTGCTAATACCCTGTATGTATAACACTAACTCTATCTTGGTGACGTTAAAGCCAAACTATTATTTTGGAGAGTCCTACCTTGTCCCATTTGGCATTGATCTCCTGAGGGGTAATGGTTGTGTAAGGGTTGCTTCCGGCTATGTTGACGTGGTAGGTTTGGACGATTTTGGCGATTTCGTTGTGAATTCCCAAAATAGCCATTCGCTCCTTATCCGCATCTGGAAGTGTGGCCTTGAACTGCTCGTGAGCTGTGCTTAGTCCCTGTAACACAAACAGGATTGTTATTCTATTATAATGTGAACATAGAATCTGAAGTATGCAATTCGTAATTAATGTGTCTTATTTACTTCCTTTTGTTATGAGTTACAACCTATAAAACGTAGAAATCAGGACCAAAACAAGGCTAAAATATAACAAAATTAGGAAAAGTGTAAATCTTAGATGGAACACAGCATTTTTTTCATTAATTGTGGCTTCTGGCTTCTATAGACATTGCATCCACTGATTTTGCGGTAATAAGGAAATAAAAAAGATGATATAATTTTGTTAAAGGTCAAAGTCACAGCACCGACATTACTGTATGCTCCCTGTACCGTGTTGTAACGGCGTGTTTGTTCGCTCACCTTGATCTCCTCGATGGTGTGCACTATAAAGGTGTCCTGCAGGTCCTCCATGGCTCCCTCCATCCAGTTGTTGAAAGGAGCGGCTCTTTTGGCAAACTCCAGGTACAGCTGGTCAATGGTCTCCAGCAGCTTCTCTGTTCTCTGCAAACGCAAAACAACCCATGAGGAGAAGGTCAGAGGAAACACAGGATTTCATGTGAACAGGACGTGAAGAGAAGCGGCATCGGTTTTGATGGAAGAAATCCCGGTTATCTATTCTAAGAAGTGCTGCAGCCTGCCTTGGAAGTATGTCCTATACACATAAGCATTCAAATATACAGCTGTGATTATTATTACTATTAATATCACTTTTTACTATCTTACACTCTAGTTACCTAAACATTAAAGAATACTTGGTTTATCATAGCAACAAATCATCACCTTTTTATAACTTTCGCTACAATGGTACACTCCTGGACAACTGAGAGCTTCTACGGACAAATACTTTTGTACCCATACAGTATATAATAGTGGTTTAGTGGTTCATGTTTGTGTCGTCCAGAAAAGTTCCCTTTAGGACAGAGTTAGTATTTCATAACAAAGTGTGAGAGAGAGTGCAGCTAGTTTTCAAGGGTTTTGCCCTTAAATAAAAACAATGACAACCAAATAACAGAGTCAGATAACTCTGTGGAGAGTCCCACCTGCAGAGCCTCAGAGCGTTTCTGGGTCATGGCCCCGAGACCGTCCCACTGGTCACAGATCTTCTGACAGCGCGCGTTCACACTCGGAGAGTCGTAGTAGTCCAACTCACTTTAGCAAAGCGTACAACAGAGAAATGCTCAATGATACAAAACTATAGAAATAAATCTGGGCTTGACATTAACACTTGCCATTATTATAAACAGACAAATCGATACATGAATAAATTGAGACATAAAAGACACTCTGTGCAATGGAGGGTCACAGTTTTATCTTTCTGTGAAGCACTTTGGTCCTCCTGGTGTTGCTGTAAAGTGCTATATAAATAAACTTTGATTGATTGATTGACAGTTTGTGGAATCCACTAGTTTTGATTCCAGATCAGGCACAAACAAATTTAATCAGAAATGTACAACTTACAACAAAACTTGACAAATAACCAGACATTGGCTCATAATTCCTGAAACGTTTTGAAAAATACTTTGTCATAACGCATGTGTTTTATTCCCACTTGTAACATTGTTTGCCTACAGGAGTTTAGTTTAATTGCTGGCATTAGCACAGATGAAACCCGAATCAATAAAACAACGGAAAACAGAAGCTAAAAATAGAGGAGTAATTGAGCGATGCTTTTACTCCATCTGTATCAGCGTGTCCTAAATGCGGATCCACCAAAACATGCAGTTCATTTGCACGGCCCTGTGATTTACGACGGGACAAACATAGTGTGTGCACTGACAGTAAATAGCAACTGTCTTTTTGGCTTCACATAATCTTGGTAAAAATTCTATGTCTAGCGTTGTGTTATCGTGCTGAACTATTACTACTAATACTACTATATCCCTTACTTGAGCTCCTGTGCGATGGCTGCGATCTGCTCCACCCGGTCCTGATGCGCTGCCAGGTCGCTCTCGAACGCCTCGTGCTTCTTCAACAGTGCTTTAATCTCAGACAGAGACGCTGTTTCATAGTCCTTCTTCTCCAGCATCTCCTCCTTACCTGTAGGGGAAGACCAGTAAGAAAAGTGACATTATGTTTAATAGTTGTTTGGCCAGAGAGTAAGTATAAAGCAATGGCCTTGATCAAAAAGGAAGATCATTTTTCTCCATTTAGGGCTCATAATAATACCTTCAGTCCATGCTTCGTGGATGGCAGCCTTTTGTCTGAACTTCTCTGCCAGATGATCGAGCCTCTCCAATCTGCGGATCTCGTTTAGAAGCCACTCCTCGTAGCCCTTCTCTGCGCCCTCCAGATTGCCCCAGGCGTTATTGATATCCTAAAGACGGAGAATTACACCACTTCAGACGTGGTTCAGACTGGCAGGAATGAATGCTTAAACACGCCAGAAACACGCTGCTCCGGGGCCCTGCGTGTTTAAAGATGGGGCGTATCCATGGCAACAGGATTAAACTGGACAGAGGTGATTGTCCTTGAACTGAATGGGATTTTTAAAATTCAGATATGAATCAATTGGATGCTGTGTGCGACGATGCGGTCGTGGTTCTTTGTCCTTGGAAGAGGCGAATTTCACCAAGTGTTTGAAGCTATTTGAATATTAAGGGATGCCGTTTTGGATGGAGAAACAAAACGGTAAAAATAACAGGAAAGAGCATGTGTTCTACACAAATTGGCCCGCAAAAACATCTTGAAACCTACTGAATATACAAGTATGGTTTCAGAATGTGGATGATGGAGAATCATTACTTTATCATTTACTTCTTATCATTAGCTTTTAAAATGAATTGGAAAAAAAGGCTTTTGCACTGATCTTAAAAAAGTACAATCCAGCACCTCAATAGCCCAGCTGTTAAGCACATGTACTCTGGACCCTCTCCCAGCCTTAGCACAGCGGATTTGAGTCCTGGCTCTGACAGTTTGCTGACTGTCTCTCTTCACCCTGTGCTGTCCTGTCTCACAACAGGCTAAAAATCTGTGTCATCACCTTTCATCAAGGTTGCTCTTTTATTGTCATTATACAATTGCATGTCCACACTCATATCTGCTGCCACCACTCAATGCACCTGCACATCTGTACACACTCACGCTGTTGTTCTATGTCCAATTGTTCAATCAATCAATCAATCAATCAAAACTTTATTTATAAAGCGCTTTTCATACAAGGTTGTAACACAAAGTGCTTTACAGATTAAAAGCAGTTCCCGCCCACCCAACCATCCACTCTTCCAAACAGACAACACTGCTCTCCCCACCCCCCTACCCATAGCCACACACACACACGCAGGCACACACGCACACACACACGATGAGATAATGGACGTAGTGCTGAGTCTGGGTACAGATGAACCAGGTAAGGAAATGCCATCAGAGGAGCCGTCTGCACCGGGAGCGGTACATCAGCCACAGCCACAGGGCACCACCACCGGACACCCAGCGGAGGTGCAGCAGAAACACCACACCTCCACCTGGGCACCCAGAGGACAGTGCCCACACAGCCCAGCCAACCACCGCTCCCGGGGCAGAGGGCTCCCTCCCTCCCCCTGTTGTTGTAAAGTTAATCTTCTAACGCATGCACGGTTAGATATTCAATCAAGTTATGTTTCTTGTTGCACAATCGACCAAAAAAAAAATCCTAGTTGTGAACCTGTTCATAACCATGGCACTAGAAACAATTCTGATTCTGTACAACGAAACTGCGTAGATCAGATCAGATGTTGGGTTAGTCCTGAGCCGCTGTGACTTTAGCGGCGCCACTGTGGGCTAACCTGACTAACATATTTTAGTGATGGGGAAACCGGAGTACCTGGAGGAAACTTACACAGACACGGGGAGAACATGCAAACTCCACACATAAAGGCCCCGGCCGGGGATTGAACCTGGGACCTTCTAGCTGTAAGGCAAGAGTGCTAAACACTCGGGCACCGTGCTGTCCCACTGTCCTGAAGCCCCAACAAGGACAGGATGTTAGCTTCAGTCTTCAGCCTGATCTGCAGATGGACTTCCATCAGCCCCTGGCAAATCTACAGCCAGTCTGTCCATGGACACCTTGAGTGATTCTTCCTGAACTTTATCATTTCCCCCACTGGGTTTTTTTGTTTGTTTTTTGTTTAGTTTAGCTTCAGAGACAATCATCCATCTGCTGCTTCCCTGTTCGCTGTAAGACATTTTCTATTTATTGTTTCACATCTGTCTAGTTCTTTTATTTGATCAAATTAGCATGTTTTGCGAAGCCGTTTTATGCTATTATTAAGCTATACTAAAATGAACTAAATGTAATCAAGAACCTCTGCGCACCGTTTTTCACCCTTACTATAAACATTCATAAATCTAAATAACAAAGCGTGACTTACGGACACCATCTTGCCCTCGGACGGCATGAAGGCGGGCCGGTTGCTCAGCCTCAGTTTGGTCTGCAGCGTGTTGAAGTTGATCTCCAGTTGGCACTTCTCCTGGACCTTGGGGGGCTTGTGGAGCCGCCTGTAGTCCCTGAAGTCCTCCAGTTTCTGCTGCATGGCCTGCATGGTGTTCTCGGGCAGCCTGTTCTCCAGCCACGGGATGGTTCTGCGGATCCACTCCAACAGCTACAGCGGATTGTGTTTTTTGTGTTTGTGCAGCGAGGGGTGAGGGTCAGGAGGAAGCAATCAGGGTAAAAGGCGAGAGGAGAGACAGAGGAGGGCGCATGCAAATGATGGGGAAATTAATGTCGGAGCAAGATGTGATGGAAATGTGTCGGCAAAAGAAAAAAAAGACAAGGATAATTGATAAGTGACTTATCTTATGACAGAAATATTTATATATGAAGACTTTGCTGTTCATCAGAAATGTTAAGGAAACTATTGATAAATAAGAAAACTGATTGTTCTAAGAATTATATCAGTCCCGCCAACTTCAAAACCAGCACTGGTTCCAGAATACATTTTTTTCCCATCAATTTGTTCCTTAGGCCTTTCAAAAATATATTAAGAGTTTAAAACACCTCGGCAATGCGGCAACTTCTTAACATAAAACAAACATTTTAGTTCCAAAAATAGATATCTGAAACTACGTATATAAATCCGAAAGCAAGTATTTTGAAGTTGTTTATACTTTCATATAAAATAATAGAGCTATGGTCGGGAGTTGGCACATAACGGATGAACCTTGTGCCGATAAACTCTTAACATTTGAATTTAAAAGATATAGGGAAAAAATATGTGATTGGCTTTCGAGGTCAGTGGGACTTGATCTCTATAGAGCCAAATTGTTAAGAAAAAATAATTGTCTACAAGGTGTAAACAATGAGATCCTTCCCTTGTTACGTGAACGCATCTGTTCATCCTAAGTAACATAAACTGATCTGTTAGCATATCTTCCTCATACTTGGCCTTTGAAACCCTTGACTACAGCCTACACCCTCATGAGCACTCGGGACGGTAGTGTCGGGGGGCGAGGGTCTTTATAAACAGAGGAGGGGGTAGAGTGAGTGTGGGACAGAGGCGGTGCGGGGCAGTATTCTGGACAACAGGGTGGTGCTCACATCACTGGCCAGTCGCTCATAGTCCTCCATGAGCTGCTCGTTCTCCTGGTTCACCGCCAGGACTTTGCAGATCCTGTTGGCTGCTGTCTCCGCCTGCGGCACATCCACAAAAAATACAAAAAAAAACGTAAGAAACAGGGCTATTTTTAGACTGTAGCCGTGAGTCATCCGCAAGGAGATATTAGGGAGCTATTTGTGATTTATTTCACTTAACGGCAGACTATGGAGTTTGCAGCCCACGCAAAACACAATAACCTCCTTAAGCCTGTGGTTCTCAAACTGTTGGTGATGTTTTAAAGCAGCTTTAGTTCAAATTAATAGATTTTTTTCCTCAGGCTTGCACAGTTGCATTTCTATATTCGTAGCAGACGTAGCTTTAGCAAGAGAACCACGGTTTTGTTTTGGAGAGAAGAGTCATATCAGTATTCAGAGCTCTCTCTCTATTTGTCAATTTATAGCAACAGCGACAGTGTGTTTCCTAGACACACAGCAATCACTGCGCGGAGAGCTGCTATGGTAAATAAACAAATTTAATTAAAGCGCAGCCCTGCCAAGGCCAAATCACAGAACTGGCAATGCATGACAGTAGGATACAAGTGCAGAATATTAAAGGATAGCGCTCAGCATGTAGTAAAATAGACAGAGAGATAAGCAGCATGGGAGAGACCTCAGGAAAAAAGGCAGCAACTGGAAGAAGAAGAAGGTTATGGTTCATTTATACACAAATCAGGACTGTGAGAAAAAGTGGAATACAATGATTTAGTGGGATTTCATGTTATTGAACAAATGTGTACAGGATTTTACAGATCGCTTGGTTTCATTGGATGAGCTGGAGAGCAAAAACACTACATCTACCCATGTTAAAAGCAAATTTTGTTTCATTACAGGGTTTTTGCAGGTATTTGATAATGATCTCTGAACACAGCTTTATCACTATCTTGCACTTTGGTGGTTAGATTAAATGACTGCAAACTGATTTAAAAAAAAAGTTTTTATGTGGGAAAAAAAGTTGATATTTGTGTGTATTTGACCTTGTAGTAACTCAGTGGCCATATGAGTGGTCAGCATGGCACCTTTACTTTCGATCACAGTGGTCTCTACAGCGCTCCAGGATCAATTGTTTTGAAGCTTTTCTGGTGAGAGGGTCCGTCAGCAGTGAAAACTGTCCAAACAATTGATTCTGGAGCATCATAGGGACCACTGTGATGGAAAGTAAAGGCACCATGCTGACTCATACAGCCGCTGGGACACTACAAGGTAAAATACACACAAATATCAACTTTTTTTCCCACATAAAAAGTTGCATAATGCACCTTTAATTTGTGTAGCTTTGAACCTAACAAAAATGTCAGACTCCTGTCGCCTCTGGAGTCGTCCACATGCAGCCACAAAAATACACTTTTTCCTCCCGCAAACTCTCAGGGCCAGACAACATGACCAACTGAACTCTTAAATTGTCTATGAATGAAGCCATAGACTTGGTTTATCAACATATTAAGGCCATAGACGTGGCTTTGTTTTGGGGTATTTCCCAGCAAGCTCCTGAACTGACCTCGAGAGGAAAAAATGCTTTTACCACCTTCGCCAAAAAGAGGTCGCGATCTCCGTTCAACTATGTGCCCCTTCTTTTGTAAGAATAATATAAAATCTGTGACTTAATCGCTTTGTATTTCATTAGGTCATAAACTCTTGAATAATATATCATTATAAACTTGAGCATTTCCCTCATTATCGGTTTATTTGTCCAAAACAGAGCTGTAAAAATATAGTTTGTGACCAATTAGATTTTATTATATTGTAGAATGCGGTTGCGCTTTGTTACATAATGTCCCCCAAAAGCCTAATCTTGGAAATACAACAGACCTCAAATTGATAGCTACGAATAAAAACAATTGCAGCACTACTGTCTGAGTTGTGAATAGACAGTATATATATATATATGTCACTGCAACAAAAATGGCAACAATCTATCGGGTCTCAAGATAGAAAGTGAAAAGCACGTGGGAGGATAGTAGAACTTGCTGTAAACAGCTTAGAAGTGTCAAGCTGACCTAATGTTTGTGCAGTAGATCCAATACTTACACATCTCTGGGCCAACTTACTGTAACCCTCTCCTAAAAGTCTGCAAATGCTAAATCATTGCTTGTCCTTTATTAAATTAATTGTGTGAAAACTTACACAGTGTAGGTTTAACTTCATCTTCTCACATAGTAAAGAGTAACAATGAGGATGTGAGTCTTGTGTTGAATCCCTAAAAGCTGCAGGTGTTTATGGGATCGCTGTCTCCCAGGGGAAAACATGCTGTAGGAGAGGTGCTACACAGAGAGGCACCAACTGTTCTCCCACAACTTATATTTATAAACACTGTCTCTGCCAAATCCATAAAACTAAGTGTGTGCTACTTTTCAGGACTTATCTTGGCACTTCCTAATACCGCAATGAAGTCAAATTTAAAGGCTGGGTCTACACTTTGTTGAGCAATGCTTGATCTTAGTTGCAATTGTATCCTCTCTGTAAAAGTGGATTAAGCATCTTATCTCAGTGGCAAGTTTTGTTAAATTACGTAATGCGTTTTTCTAAAGGGTGGCTCCATTTGATAAAAACACTCCTTATGCGTTCTTTCAAAGCATTGCATCTATTTGACCTTTCTCCCTGCCCAAAACAAAGAATTAGGATTTGACGCTCAGACGTTACCATTGAGCAACCTATTCTGAGCATAAATTTACAACTCATGAAAAAAAAGTCACAATTAGAACTGCATAATTTGAGAAAATAAACAATACTTTGAACTCTATAATAGGGCATATAGTGCAATAATATTATGGTGATATTATACCAAACAATTTCAACAAAGTACATTTTATAAAAAGTAAACAAAATGAGCATGAGCATAATAAAAACGTGACAATCTCTTATATTATCCTGGAACTTGATTGTCAGTGTTTGCAGTGAAGAAATGATGACGACTGGTGTCTGATTTAGTTGGTATTGTGCATATTTTTGTATTGGGTAACTTTCGTTCTCACCTTCTGTTTGCCTGAGAAAGCGTGGTAGTAACACGACACATAGGTCATGACAGCCTTCTCATCGGGCCTCAACGTGCTAACGATATCTGCACAAGAGAAGAGCGACAGGAGCAGAGAGAGGAGAGAGAAACCCAGAGGTAAAAGAGTGCAAGAAACAACAGGACCAGCAGGGGGAGCAGTCACAAGTGAGGCAGCACTGAGCACAAGGCACCTCCAGTCCGTCACAACCAGAAAGGAACGACTTTACCTTACTATAAATCTGTTTAACTTTGATATCGCAACACAATAATAACATGGTGATAGGATGGAGATTATTCCTAGTTATTATGCTAACACTTTCTACACTTTCTCCTCTTTACATGGTAATTACAATGTTATTACACATTTAGGGTTTCTGTAAAGAGCAGGAAACATGGTTGAAATTTTCTTGGTAAAAAAAAGTGTATTATTCCGTTCACACTTAACAATAACTACACCTTATTTAGACTTAATAAATGATGCATTAACACTTAATTCATCATCAACAATTAATTTGTTAAAATGTAATAACTACTACAGCTAATGCCTAACTCATAATGAATAGTTCTTCACACACTTTACTTTCATTGTTAAGTAGTTATTAAGCGTTAATTAAGTGGTAACTCATCATTTATTAAAGCTAAATAAAGTGTAGTTATTATAAAGTGTTAGCATAATAACTAGGAATAATGTTATCTCCATCCTATTACCATGTTATTATATTTTAACAAATGAATTGTTGATGATGAATTGAGTGTTATTGCATCATTTATTAAGGCTAAATAAGGTGTAGTGACAATGGAACAATACTATTTTTTTTTACCAAGAAAATGCCAACCATGTTTCCTGCTCTTTACATGGTAATAACAATGTTATTACACGTTTAGGGTTTCTTGATATTTCCACCCTATTACCATGTTCATACTGTGCTGTAAAGTATAGTGCAACCCATATCTGAGTAAAGGCAAAGCAGAGGTGCCCAATATCCGGCCTGGGGGCCAAATGCAGCCCTTGGACTACTTTGTGGTGGCCCTCAGGCTACCTGTTGACTTGGCACACATCTCCAGAGATAGTACTTTTTACTTCAACTTGAATAATTCCACACAATCAAAATCTCAAAAACTGACATTTCATTGTGAGACAGAGCCGGCATTAAGGTTCCAGGGTGGTTTAAACCTCTCTTAAATGCACCCGCATGAATGTTTCACCGCACTGACCACTGATCTTTGGCCCTACATGCTGTATTCACTTCGATATGCAACCCTCGATTAAAAAAGGTTTGGACATCCCTGGTCTAAAGCTTTGGAAATTCAAACACAAGTCAATAAAATTATTGTCATCTTCCAAGATTTGCTTTCATCTAAGAGGTATCTGAATTGTTATAGGAGTTATAGGGAATATTTTATCTGAACTTTCTCTCTCAAGTCTCTTTAATTGGTACTTGAACTCGGAAAGCCTTTCCACAAAATATTTGCTTCAACACACACGTGGTTATTCACTTGGACTTGATACTTTTGCCGTTTATTTAACCTGTATCTAAACATGAACTAATCACACTTATTACTCAAAGGCGGCTCCAGCTGCCTGCCCACTCTTCTCTTCCAACTTGTAAACAATCATTTTTTTCGGTATTTTTAAAACACAGCTGCCTCTTACATAAGACTTCACTCTGTCTGTCTTCGGGCCCGGTGTGGTGCATGCTGGGAGGTGCATGTCAAAGTTAATGTCCTTTGTCCAATTATCAAAGTCAATCTGGACGGTAAGCACACACACTCCCCCGCAGCAGCACAAAGCACCCGTCTGTTACAATGAAACGCTCAACTTTGAAGTGCCACTTTTCATTGTAAACTGTCAATGGTAGATGGTGTAGCAACAAGTTAGCAGAGGTGGCTACTATACTGAGCACAAACCACTTATTTCATCATTAGTTTAATTGTGTGGAGGGCTGGTTCTGGTAGATTAATCAACACACTCCCAGTGGATATCATGCCAATGGTGATTGTTATTACAGCTTTGCCTGCCTACATTCCCACAAATATCTATTTTGGTTCAGACTGGTAAATGCTCTTGTGCTCACTGCCTTGCAAAACCTTCCCGTCATGCATTTGGTGAACCATGCTGAAAACACAGTGACTCCTGGAGGAGAGAAGAGGACCATTAGGAGGAAGAACAAGGGAAGGAAGTGAGGGAAGGAAGGATGTAGGGAAGGAAGGAAGTAGCTCAGCCTCCTTTGATACCTTCTGTGCCCCAGAGAAGGCGTGGTAGAAGCTAGACACGTAGGTCATGATGGCTTTCTCGTCCGGACGAGCTGTGCCTACAATGTCTGTGGACGGGACAGAGGGAGTAGAGGAGGGGAGGGGTGTGGGTGGGGGGGGTTTGAGTGGTTAAATAAAGCTTATGTCAATGAACAAACAGGAAGAAACGCCATGGGAATTGCTTCAAATAAAACAATTGCATGGAATGGAAAAACAAACATCGTCATTAATAATGAGTTCAAGATGACATAAAACTGCTGGCACCGAGCGGCTACTGTACATTATGACCAAAAACAGGAAGTGACTAACACAAATTATCAGTAAATTGTTGAAGCATGTAAGTGGTTGGGATATATTAGCATGTTTTCATACATTTCCGCTATGATTAATACCTACCACAAGCATTACCCCATCAACCTAAGTAATAACTAGAAAAACATGAACACCTATAATATCCAAGGTTTTATGCACTAATATCATTGCGGACACAAATGAAAAGTCACACAGAGATGCATTAGAGAGATGCATTTGGAAGCCACTTTGAACAGGAAACTTTGCTCATTTATCCTCGAGTTTACCTTCTGCGTCCAACATTTTGGGGATGTCCAGGTATTTCTCTGCAACATCAAAGGCTGTGTTCAAGTTGGTCATAGGATCGTCCTGCAAAAGGTAGAAAACAAGTAAAGGTCATCAAAATGTCTCTTTGGAAGATCAGAATGAGATCAGAAAGCAGCCTATGAAATATGTTAGTTGTTGTCCCTGTATTGCAATAATAAGCAGCAATTGGTTATGAATAAGACGCTTTGTCAGTTAATTCTCAGCCTTTAAAACACTCAAATCAGCTTGTCAGAAACTCCAGACTTCAGCATTTGTGTGTTTGATAAATGTTTGATATTATCTCAGCAGGAGGCAACAGACTGCTGACTATAACTGCGAGGAACAGTGTGTTGTTATTTCCATGAATAAACGATGCATTATGAGGTCCAACATAACACACCAAAGACAAGTGCAGTGGTTCAGTGGAGCGTCCGTCCACAGATCCAAATATCACTGGTATGTACGAATGTGGAGTTTAAGGTGCACAATGTATGAAATCCGCTTTCTAAATAATGATGATGATGATAATGATTGATTTATTGGTGAGTGAGTGGTGCGGTTCGGAGGAGCTGATGGCTGACCACCTTGCTTTCGTCGACCCAGTGGTGACATATGGAAAGCGAATAATGACAGCAGTGATGTGCTTTGAGAAACTTGTCAAGCTTGTTGCACACAATTGGAAAACCATTCTAACTGATAATTGTAAATGTAGTACAGATTTGCGTACAAGTAGCTACTATAAAATAAGTGCAATAGGCTGAGTGAGATGTACAAAATACAGTATATGCACAAGTGATAATTCGCTCTTTTGGTACTTGATCTTTTACACAACAGACCTTGCGTAATTTTCCGTAGTCGATGAGTTCAGGACGGTGTCGGTGAATGAGCGCACAGAAGCCCAAACCATCTTTCCAACTGAGAGAGAAGAAAAAAACAGTGTGAGACAATAATGTCCAAAGACTTCTTGTAGTTGGATGGTGTAATCTTATTATACATATAAGGGCACAGGTTGCTATACTGTAATTATATGCAATCTACTCATGTTCTTTAATGCCATTACTATATACAAAGCAAAAATAAGGACAAAGACCAAGTGCCATGTTTTGTCTGTGCATCACCGAGACTGTTTATTCTGTGGAGAGTGGGTGGACAACTTATTGCAGCAATTTATGGAGATGGCCTACTTAAAAGAATTACAAACTATAAACCTAGAAGCATCTCTCGTCTGCACAGCTACAGCAGTGATTTGGAGGGGAAGACGCACTCGAACACAGAGACCCACATAAATCACATCAAAGCTGCAGCGGGACCGGGATCAGTGGCCCTCTCCTTTGACAGTGTCCCGGGGTGACCTCACCTGCTGAACCTCCAGTGGCCTTCAGCTTTCATCAGACCAAAGAGCAGCGCAGCAGGCCAGCTTCAATAATTTACTATGTCCAGCACGGCTCATAGCAGAAGCAACACCGATTGCACTAGAAGTGTTAGAAAGCATGTTCCCACCGTGTATGTCAGAAGAAAATGAGTAGCTGTTCATGGACGTATATCCCAGTGACATAAGTGGCCCGTATTAAAGCCTGTGTGAAAGCAGCACCTGGCTTTGACTCTGGGCTCTTAGACAAGTCAAACAGCGAGAGTTTTCCACTACCCTGTTAAACACCTCTGACATAATAGCAGCAATTGTCACACTTTTACTCACTCTTCACCGTGTCTCCGGTATGTGACCTTTGGTGTTATGATGTCTTAAAGCCGTACCTGATGTGAAAGTTCTGGATGTTGACGTTTTTGTACGGCGCTGTTTTCCTCTGGCACCACAACAGGAGACCCTCTTTGGCCGACGTCTCTGCAACAGGACAGGGCAGAAATTGAGTGAGGATTTGAAAAGGAGATCATAGAGTCAACTAAAGGCTTTTGCTTCGCATTGGTTCATAAAAACATTCTTTATTATACTATTTAGTATTTCTCATTTGTTATTAAGAAATTCTACACTTTCCCCACTTCATGAAACACTGTCCCAGACGTACACAGACTCTCACAGAATACATGTATTCAAGCTGACGTTGCAGGTATTTTTTGCTTCATTGTAAACAGTAATCAAACTTGGGAAACACAAGATTAGATGGACGTGCAGCTCCAGTGAGGCTCTTTGATCTACTCTCTCTTAATCTCAGTTTAGTGTCGGATTAAGCACCAGGTAAAGTGCTCTGCTTGCTTTCTGAAGTTGGACCAATGCGATGCTAACGCTAACGGTGCTAAAATCAATCTCTAAGCTTCATCTAAGCCCGGTTTTATCAACATTAATGGCTCCTGACACTTCAATTGGATTACACTTAAAGTACATTAGACACATTAACCGAGAAGATGAGCGTAACCTATACATTTCCATCTGTATAGGCAAAGCCCCATTCTTATTCAAATCAATGGAGATTATCACCAGTCTACAGAATGTACAGTTTCCTAAAGCGTGCAATGCTGTGGTAAAAAGGTCGCCGCGCTCAAAAAGGGGGTTTTCAATTGCAAATCGCGCTCTTTTAGAGAGACAGACGTGTGTGCAAAGAGGAGAAAGTACCTTCCACAGAAATGTCTTGAATGGCGAAGCGCAGGATGATGGTCCAGATCATTCCCAGGGTCATCTTTGCATTACCGTCTACAATCTCTGCAAAAGGATAAAGACAAAAACAGGTATAATCAATAAAATGCAAAGCAAACAATATCTGGTTGCAAAGAAAGTTTGTGTTGTACGTATGGCATAGTCTATTATGTTTGTTTTTACTTTGATGTAGTAGTAGAATAGAAAAAAAAGCTTAAAGCAGAACTAAGTAAGTCATGCCCCTAGAGGCCACAAGCACCACTGCAGGTGTCGTAGCATGTTGCGTTTTTTTACTCATTAATTGTCCGTGAGAGTAAAAACTCTGCTGACAGAAAAGACAAAGGGAGAGAGGGATATTGTACATCCAATTACACAATGGAGATATTTTTTTTCACCCAAACTTGGCTGTAAACTCTATTTAAGTGGCGCTAGCCCGCAGTTAGCTTTGCCCGTTAGCCTGTTAGCTTCTTTGCTGTGTATTGGTAACTCAGACACGGTGCAGGGAAAGTTGCAATTGTTGTTTTCTGGAAAGAGACACCAGGGGGAGATGAAAGACCCCTCAATCATCATTAACATTGACGAAAAGGATTTATAAAGGTAAACAAGTTACATAGTACTGCTTTAAACCTGGAACAAAGAAAATATTGTTTTGCACAAAATCAATCTCAGCTCAAAACTATTCATCCAGTAGCATCAATACAAGAGAAATGTCATTTGAAGACAAAAGGAAAATCCCCAGGGAAACCCCACCAACAGTTGACAGCACTGAGGATTTATCTACGCTGATATCACAAAGCCTCGCACTTACACACTAAGAATACATTGCAAGACTATTTTAAAGTCACTATTAAAGCCCCAATTTGATTTTGCTGAAGCTAAATAAGAGTTCCATGTGTGTCTTTATTAGAAGTAGTTTTTTCAAGTGTGAACTACTGCAAAAGGGCAGAGGAACTCTCTGGACAAAAGGCTCAGACAGAACCAACCATCGACTCTTGGGTTCATCCCTTTTGGATAATTTATCAACTCTCCAAAGTACCCACATACGTTTTTGGAAGAAAGCAGGAAAGAAGCCACATTGGGAAGAAAGTTGGCAAATATTTAAGGCATTACATACATAGTTCCAAAATAATAAGGATGTAATACATATTTTCCATCCATGTCTTTTATGACATTTTCAAGAAGTTCGTAAAATGCCTTTGAGTCATACAATGTGAGAAATGAGGAAATGCCTTTGAGCAATAAAAAGCAACCACAATAATTTAAAAAAAGCATACATAATGTTTCTGATGCCGTTTTTAATTCTGCATTAAGCTCATGGTTAGCTGTAAACCACATCCGCCCTGGCCGCTCTCTGCTCTCTGCTTTCTGTTCTCCCTTTCTCTCCGTCTCTGTCAATTCCTGTGTTTGGGCTCAAAACCAAAGTCAGCGCTCGAGAAGTTTCCACATTTATTGAAGTGAATTCCTCATGTCCATCTTTAGTCAGGGTTCATAAGGTGCTTCTCAGAAAATCAGACATACTTGGCAAGAAGCATAAGTAACAAAAATGCCGACGTCTATAAAATCTTATACAAAGAGTAAAGGGTCATACGCCGGTTACAAAGGGCTTTACGAATGGCCACTTAGGAGCAAACAGGAAATTCACTCCAAAAGCAATGCGCCATGAGCTACTTAGAAATGTGGTCACTTTTGCATTTTTCATGGACTTTTGAACGAGTAATAGTAGGCAACATTAAACCTTTACGCTTTCTGACGACCCCAGGCGTGTGTCAGCAAACGTTACAGTGCTCCTACTCCTAATTCAATCCGAGGCTTCTTTCACGGCGCGTTCAAGTACATCTGTTTGACACATATCAGATTACCAAGCCGTTTTGTCCGTCACACTCGAGTCCCTGAAGGTGTCGTGGCCTGTGTCTTATTGGATTAAAGTGAGAGGCAGACCATTATTGACGGTTGGAGAAACACTCAAAGGGGATTTGTGTGTTATTGACTGCGGCGCACGCTCTGGTCTCAGACGGTTCATTCATAGGGAAAGAGAGAGGAGAGAATGGACAGAAGTACTTACAGAAACACTGCTACACTGTCAAAGCTAGTGGTTGTGTTGATCTCTTCTTCAAGGGACTATACAGCAATGTTCCAGCAATGTCCTAATGTGTAGAATGAGCCCAGACCTGTTCACCACAACTGCCTCTAAAATCCTGCACTGTCACTCAAAAAGTTTTACTTCGGTCCGAATTGCCATCATGCAGGAGCTTAATATAGAAGCTGCAGTTACACATGTGACCTGAGGTGGCAGTAGTGAGTTTAAAATGGCTGGCTTGTATCTAGCCCCTTTAAGATGGAAAAGATTTTGAACTTTTCACTGGAGGAGGATAATGTGGCAAAAAAAAATTACAGCTTCCTTCATGTCAAGGTCAGTTTTATCACTTCATGTTGCCTGTATCTGATTTTTTGGGTTCTCGAACAGTGACTTGAACTTTGAGTTGTTTAGGCCCAGCCTGAACTTGTTTCTAGCAACTCAAAAACTTGACCGACAAACATTGTTTCTATTTTCAGGAATTGCTGAACTCATGATATGCTGAACTCCATGAGGGTTGCACTATTTCTTACCCTACGAAAAAGAAAAAATAAGAAACAGTGACTTTAAGGAGAAACAAAAGATATCTTCTTCATTTGAAAGTACGCCTCACTTTGGCCCACTGTGCTCCACATTCAGCGCATGGCAGGGGGTGACAAATAAGAGGAGAGAGTGGGGAAAAGTAAACCACCTGTGGCTGTTTTTTGAGCTTAGAAATGCATTTAGCAGAATAAACAAATTAAGGTATTATAATCACTCCAAAGGGTCAGTTCACAATTTAATCTTTGATCATCTTTTTGCCCATCTGTGCTTTCCACAGTGTGATAGGGCCATTCTCTCGTTAAAAAACATAGCACTTTTGATTCATTTCCTGAACTGCAAGCTTGTTTGAGTATCTTGTATTCTCTGATGTTGAGTTTATGAGGTCTCACTCTCAAAACAAAAAGACGCACTGACCAATCACCATGGTTCCTACATACACTCAGTTCTCAAGTTTAAATTGTGGCATATTTAGTTTCAATTTAATTCAAGAGTGTGGCTCAGGCTCTGTGGTGTAATAATTGTGCCGGAGCTTGATTACCTTAGAAAATGGATCATAGTTTGCTTAACTTTTAGCACATTTTCCTGACACAGACACAAAACACTACAAGACTCTATACCTCCTCTGTCTTGGGACTGTCCCATGGTCGTGAGGGGTGGAGGGGGCCCGGCTGGAAGGGGATTGCATTGGGATAATCTGTCTGGTATGTGTATACTATAGGGTTGAACCTGTCCCACTGCAGTGGTTAAATAAGACGGAGGCAAGAACACAAACTTAAATTGTCTAATGCCCGAGTATTGTCAGATGATGTCACAAGGGTAGGCCTTCATTCAAAGTAAATTTACATACTATTGCAGTGCTAATTTTATATAGTCCTATATTATGCTTGATTTAGGCTTTTTAAACTGTAAATATTTGGGAACATAAGCTCTATGAATATAAGGTTTACTCTTTTCATTATCAAAATTTGCAGATAAGTGGAACATTTTCATCAAGGTTATGCAAACAGCTTACATCAGACTTAAAGTATTGTATTATGGTGACACAATGTTTGGTGATGATGATATGATCTTAGATAATGGATTTCTATCAACAACGTCTGTCTCTGTTGCCCCCAAAAGGAGGAGACAAAAGCACCCACCGATATCTAAACTCAATGGTAAAATATGGAGAAATACTTGTTGGGACATTTGCTGAACATGGGACACAGGATGGTAACAAGAGAAGCTTTAACCACAGCAGGTGAAAGGTTAAGCCAGTTAAATGGCGCAGGTCAGAGTTCAAAACCATGGGCCATGTGTGTTTAACCCAGACTGGACTCATTTACAAGAGTTTGGGCGACTTTCACAAAATAATTTACAAACATCCAACTGTGAAAATGGGGTAGTCTGATAATTGTTAGATGTTTGTGAAAACAAAAAGTCGATCTAGATTTTCAATGTAGAGTGACCTTTTTGTTTGTGTTTGCAGTTTGCAAAAGCCACTGGCATCCTTTAATAATGAATTTACCCTTAAATTTACCCCCACTACATACTGTACCTACACACCATATACTGTATATATCTAAAATATAAGGACTATGGGTGAAAACTAACAACTTAGACTGGTCTGGTCTGGTCTCTATCTCTGTTTGAGTTTAACATCTCCGCTCTGAAGATTAAACTCACAAACAAAGGTGTGACTGGCGCCAATACAAGCAACTTTAAACAATGTCAGGAAAAGGTCAATTTTTCAATTATTCATCAGCACAGTCAACAAAAATTCTCAAAAGTGTTTCATTACCTAAGGACTTGCAGATCGTGTTTTAAACGTTACTTTATGAAGTCTCAATAATAAAACACTCCGGGGGCACGTGTCAGAACAATGACACAAAAGGGAAAGTCTGTTGGCTCCACTCAGTCTTTGTTTGGCTTCAGAAAGGAAGAAAGTCGGACATCCCCTCGACAGAGCGGCCGCAGCCCCTCGGGTAAAGCAGGTCATGTGGTCTCTCGCTCAGGAAGTGCAGAGGAAAGCACAGACAGCAGCAGAGAGAGGAGTGCCATGTGGAAGAGGCTTGTTAAACGCCGCACAGCAGCAGCGTCATGGTTACCGGGCAGGGGCAGATAAACGCAGCCACTGATAAGAGAGGCGTCAATGGAGCTCACTGTAGTAGAGGCTAAATAGAGATGGCATTATTTACTGGGAGCTTGATTTTTTTATTTGCACATGCTTTGAACATCAAGTCATCAAACCCGTTCAAATTTCATAGAGATTTGAAAATGTAACATACAGGAGCCATCATTTGAATAAAAGTATTTGGACTCTACAGTGTGTTAGATGGATTTACCAATAGTGACCTAATGCAGGGATTCCTTTGATGTTTGTCAACGGAAAATGTTTGCTAGAATGGACTCTACAACAGCTCTTCATGGTTTAGCACTAGGGCTGAACGATATGGACAAAATTTCATATCTTGATATTCATGCCAGATATCCCGATATCGATACGATACAACTATGGGTTAGGTGAAAACCAAGCATTTTTCAGAGAAATTTAAACATACTAATAAAGAGTGCCGTTTTATTGATGAAACTCTATATCGTTTATATCTTGCTTTTTTCGATTTGAATGTTTTGAATGTTCATATTCCGATATCAAGACGATAACGATATATTGTTGCTTGTTCGATATTAATATCTTGAAAGTTCATATCTCGATATCGATACCATAACGATATATCTTTCAGCCCTATCTAGCACCAAATTACATCTCCGACATGTTAGAGCCATACGGACCATCTCAGGGGAGGGGTCTCCTGCTGGTTCCCAGAGTAAGGACCAAACATTGGGAGGCTGTGTTTCAGTTTTACAAAAGTTACAATTAGGGCTGCAACTAACGATTATTTTGGTAATCAATTAATCTACCAATGGTTTTTACAATTAATCGATTAATCGCTTGGCTGTGAAAGGTGCATGGAAATTGTATTTACATTCTTTTTATTCACATAAAGCTAAAATGGCGCCGCTTGAGGACATGTTGATGGAGTAAACTTAAAGTAAACGTTTGTAGGAGGATCTTTGTGCTAATTCTGCTTTCTGATTGGATGAGACAAAGACAGATATTTATGAAATTTACAATGTACAAAACACTGCAGACACTAACTTTAAAAACAAAGTAGGTTTTCATCCAAAATACATAATTGTCATGTCATTTTTGCTCTATTTGAGTCTGTGCGTTAGAAAAAAATGAGTTAATGCAATATTTCAGACATTCACAATTTGCATTTAAATGAACACTGTTGAGCAATATTGTTATTGTAATGACTTTTTGCTCGCCAATCATGCATTTAAAGCAGTCACATCTTAAAGTTATTCCAATCCAATTTTCATTTCTAGTCTAAATTCACTACTTCTTCTTCCACTACTTCGTGAATAATTACAATAAAACAAAACCTTACAACTCTGCTGACACCTTAAAATACTTTGTTGCATGTTGTTCTTGGTGAAATATAACAGCGTGTTCCCCAGCAACATACCTTCTGCTCCAATGGACACTAATTTCACTCCTTTACTGGCGATGAAGTTGAGGGCTTTGTTTACGTTTGAAATCTTGTGAACTCTCATCTTTCCCCGTTCCGGTTTGGCCAAGCGCTCGCCTAAACGAGAGTGAGAGAAGGGGAAATTTACCTTCAATGGAAAAAAAAAACTCTTCTTACTAACTGCAGTTTAGTCTAATCCAACACTGGTGCTACTACACACTGGCTAGTCTAGAACAGGGTGTAGTTTCTCTATAGCGGAACATTCTTTGTCACAGAAATAATAATGTCACAGAATGAAGTCAGCTGGATCTTGGTTGTAGTTAAAGTCCAGTCCTGAGTGTATCCCTGACCTGAGATGACCTCCAGCAGCAGCATCAGTTTGAGTCCGTCCCGAAAGTCCTCCTCGATGTTCTCGATCTGCGTCCCGGTTTTCCTCAAGTGGGAGTTACACCACGCTGTGAATGTCTGCGGGAGAAGAGGAGGCAACAATGAGTAAAGAGCGGCATTTGTTTACAATGTAATACCAATTTTTTATCGTTTGGTTGCCCCTGTATGAGGAAGGTCGTCACATGGAACCAGTTACAAAATGGTCATTGACATTATGTTCACAACATAAATTCTGAATTAAATCCCACTCAGTGTTCTAATGTTGAAAACTATTGTAATAGCCTTGTGGAAATAAATTAACTGTCAAAAAAACAAGCCAAGAAAACGTCCAAAGATGCATTAATCACTAATCTAACTAGACAGAGCTGTTCAAATTTCACAAATTGTTTTTCTGGCATATGGAGCATTTTGAGCCTTTTTGCACAGTCCAATAATATTCAACAAATAGATATTTTTTCATTTTCTTTGTCATGAAATCAAATGTGAAAAACACATTCATTTCTGGGAACCAACGACCACCATGTGTTTGAATTGGAATAACATCTAATTCATGTGTCTTCCTCCAGGCTATTATTCTACTAGTATTTATTCTGGCACAGTCAGTGACACTAAAGCAATGCTCTTACCAAAAACAAATCCACCACCAATTGTTTCCCAATACAAGAACACAGTCAGCAAGCAAATAAATACAAATGCAACATAAGGCCCCAAAAATTCAGTCTTTTTGCCAAGATTTGTTCCGCATAACTGTTTGCCGATATTGTTTCAGAAGGTATCCATTGTGATCTACAGGCTGCATTGTGGTGAGCCGACTGCCATCAGAATACTGTACACAAGCAATTTCCTCCAACACATTTCCATAAAATAATTATACTGTCGGTATTTCTTCTTCATGGCGTCTTATTGTATTAGCAAAATCCTTTCTTTTGATGCTTACCAGCGTCTGCACTGGCCTACACTCTTTCCACTTGCCCCACACACTGCATCATTGTGCACAGTGTACTGTAGGTGTTGTGGGCTCTGGATTCCCTGGTATGGCTGGCATGCTAATGTCTAATAGGAAACACGTGTTTCTTCCGGATCTGAGACGCCCGACAGGAGCTGGCGCGAGCTGTGGGTCCTCCATAGACCTCTATAAAAGTCCTTTAGGAACACCTTTTTACGAGATGCAAGACTAATTACATTCATGGACTGACTGAGGCGGACAAGGAAGAGGATGGACTAAAGAAAGGTACTATTGTCACAAAATGGTCATTAAAATTACACCTGGTCAAGTTTAAAACACAAAAATGTAGAAACATACTGATACATGCAGTACCAGCACCTATACCTGCACTGGTACTTTGGTTTCCCAAAACATGCTCAGTTGGCTAATCCTCAAGAGTCTGGTTCAAGATCTGGAGATATTTGTCCCCAGGTGCTGCACTGCGGTCACTCAGTGCTCCTGCCAGGTCGCCCTGAGGCAGCTGGTTGAAGGATGGGTCAAAAGCAGAGGACAAAATCCTCTACAGGGACAATTAAGACGGTGACATAAAACGTATTGGATAAAGCAGGATGATGGCCTCCACTGCTTCTTAAATACTGCAATATATCTCTAACCATGCAAATTCAGATCATAAGACCTCAGTCATTTGAACAGATAATTGCTTTTCATACTGTATTTCACAAAAAACACTAAAACTTACAACTCCACAGTTTACAAATCCAAGACATGTACATAATTTGATAATGCTGCCTAAGTTTGCTATTCAATTACCAAGCCACAAAACCACTTTAAAGTCACTATTGGCTGTTACTATTCATGGCTTCCTTTATGATGTCACCCAGTGGCATGAGGTTTGTGCGACCATTAATAACCTTGCACCACTCTTCAGATGTGTGCCACATTTGTGGAGTGCGGGAGGGAATTTGAAGGAAAAATTGCTGATTATATAGTGTTTTCTCTAAACCGTTGGAGATTTATGCGCCTGGTAAAGAGGATCTGGCAGCACACGCCTTCTGCCTCCCGAGATACCACTGAAATGTTGCCGTGATTTAAGTCAAAGTAGGAGGCGAGATATTTCAATTAATCCTGATCGATAGAAACATCAGTGCTTTGCCAAAGGATTTTCAGTGTAGAGGCAGAAGGACGACGCCGTCAGCAGTAAATGTAGCTGGAATAAAAGTGTGTGTAGTTGAATGTTTTAGACCTGTATCTCCTCATAGTGAAGTACGATGTGAGATTGTTTATGGGCGAAGTGGTGAACAAATTTCTTTATTAATACATAAATGTATGTGTTGGCATCAAATGAACAAGCAGAAACAGATGGTGTGTTTTGGACTGAACTGAAACATGTGGATATCCAAATGGAAAACATCTAATTGTGATTCATCTGAGAAATAAGTTTTAGGACAAGTTTGTAGAGATTCATCTTTAAATCCCAATGTACTAAGACTGACTGTTTTGCTGTTTTAAATTACCCAAATAATTCCAGCAGGGACTTCGATTTACTGTTAAGTGTGCAGCCTAACAACATCTATACATTTCACTGTCTGACATTCACAGAAATATCACTGAAAGGAACTGAAAGTCTGCCATTTTGGTGATATAACCCTACTCAATATAGTAACAGAATTTAGCTTGAATTGTAGCATAGACAGTCCACAGACTCCTTTCTGGCACGATGCTCTTGTCTGCGTCAGTGTGGTCTCTCTAACTCTAGTGTAACCCTGAATGTATGCAATGCTCAAGGCTGTATGTCACCTATTGGACATAAAGCAGCCGTATGGGCCATATGTTTGCAGTGAATACCATCAGCTGCTTTTACCTGCCTAGTGCAACTTTGAGCTACAACAGACAATTGAAAACTTCATGAATTATCCACAAATGGACCACCAGAATGGACTTTGCAGTTGCCATCTTTTCTGTAACTTGCATATACACAAACAAACCTACTCGACTTCTGTTTTTTCATGCTAAAATGTCTGGATGTCTCAAAACGTTTGTGGTTTCATCTTTTCCAGACTTTACTAGCCTAAGCAGGACAGATCCTGATACAAAACATATAAACATCGATATCTAGGTACTAAACTAGGCCTGCCGCAGAGTAAAATCAGAGCTACAACAGGAATTTGCTCTGGATGAAGTGTTAAACGTACAAAGATTCAGACTTAGGCCGCCTTATCCCGGCCTCCTGCTGCTGCTCTCACTCGAGGTCAGTCCGGGCCTTAGCAGAGCACCTCGCCGCGGTCTGCCAACCACCTGCGCATCACATGACTCTCAGGTGTGTCACATGACCATCCCGTTCTCCATCATCAGGCCGCCCTGGAAGTCACATGACCGCTTTGGCTGTGTACGGTCCACACTGCCAGGCTTTTGGGGTTGGCAGAGCGTGACAGCAGAGCAGTGCATTGTTAAAGGTAGAAGAGCTTAAGGAAGCTGAGGTCTGACGGTCTCAAAAGGCAAGAAGATCAAAACAAAAGACTACAAAGGCCGTGCTAAAAAAGATGAATGATTGGTATGTGTGAGGGCAGCATCAGAGCAATGGGAATGAGAAGGTCACTGGCAAAAAAGCAAAATAAATCGACTTGAGTATATTAAAACATTATCTTCATTCAAATGTGTCACGTTTATTTAGTCTTATGCAAGAATGAACCAAACCTATTCGTTCAACTTCATATAATCTCCTAATGCACCTTCTTGGAGGAAATACTGTAAGTAAAAACATTCATGCTGAAAAACCATTGTAGGCTTCAACACTCACTTTATGTGAAATATGATCCCATTAGAAAACCAACACTTGTTATCTTAAGTAAGCAATCCACTTGACACAGAGTAAAGTGAGTTACGAATAAGTGGCCAAGATGAATTAGTTTAGTGTTACCAGAAAAAGTGTGAGCTAAAACACCTCCAGAAAGACTGGTATTTTATTTAAAACCATACACATATTTGGGCTTTTGAAGAGCTCCATGCAGTTTAAAGTTAACCCCCGGATCGAAACAGTTCTTGAGGCTCTCGTATGATGATCTATGTGCGACCAACTGTCCGTGTCATTAATTACATACAGTATGTGCTGCGAATCTGTGCGGGCTGCTACACGTCTCCGCAGAGGCGAGCGTTACAACCAGAAAAGTCCCCCTCCGATTTCTGCAAGCCTGTTTGAGATTAGCACGGTTTAAAAATACCAACGATTTTGTGTAGCAAGTCGTGCGAAAGGGAAATCAAGCAGGAAGTGAGGCACGTAAAATTTGGAGAGTGCGTCGGTAATTTTTTTTGAGGAGTCAGGATCTCAGGGACACGAGCGGCTGTAAAAACAACAGGGGTCAGAGCAGAGAGGGAGAATCTGCTCTGCATCAGCTACAGGGAGAGCTGCCAGTTCACGTCATTTCAACAAGACTTTTCCCATAGCAACCACTCAAGGAACTGCACCGGGGCAATGGCAGGAATGAGAGGAAGGCGATTTCATTCTAAGTGCATGGTTCTCTGGAATTAAACCATACTTTAAAAAAAAAAAAACACCTGAACCAAGCACATTTTCTCCTGTTTGGCATTACCCAAATCTAAAAGCTTAGAGAAATGTATCAAAATAGCCTCGAAAACGGAACAAAAATGTGACAAAAACCTGGTGAAAACACAACAACAAAGCAATGAAAAAAAGCCCCTCAAAAAATAGATGAGAATGCCACAAAAGAGGGACGGAAACGACAAAACCGCTTCAAAAACTTGACTAAAACGCAGTGATGACGTGACAAAAAATTTACCATCACTTTTGTAGATCTTAGCTTTCATATGAGGCGTTACACTGTTGCTCTCCGGTCAGGAAACTTTTAGATTTGGGTAAAGCCGAATGGGAGACAATGTGCTCGGTTAAAGCGGGGGGTTAAGAGGTTCACTGAATCATTGAATTCACAAAAACAATTGAGAAATCTGACTTTGCATGACAATCTTAGCACCTGTCACTGCCCATTTTCCAATCTGGTGGGAATCCTCCTGTTACAAACGTTGGGTTCTGGAGAAGCAATTTGGATGAATCCCGAAAGGTCAGCCATCATGTCAAAAAATGTCCGACTGTATTGATTCACCAGGCTTATTATTACCTCATACAAGCTTGTGAACACTTAATGAAACAAATAGAAACGGAACATTTTAACAATGTGATCATTAATCATAATGACAGGAAAGCACGGTGTCGATATAGAAATGTGTTTTAATGGACATTTTTGGTCTAAATGCAGTGCCTTTGATTATTGATCAACACTAGGTTGTACTAGAATGTGTATGATCAGACACTTTCTATTGGTATTATGGCTGCTAATGTAGGTCTTTAACCTCTTACCTCCTGCTTTAACCGAGCGCATTTTCTCTAGTTCTCTAAAAGCTTCCCGACCTGGGCTTACAGAATTCATTTTTGTCATTTGTCATTTTTTCATCACATTTTTGTTGCTTTTTCTCACCTTTTTTGTTACTTTATTATTGTGTTACTGTTGCTTTTCCGGCACATTTTGGTCATTTTCTTTACCTCTTTTTTGTCGCTCTTTTGTGGGCTTTTTGGTCGCTTTTTCATCACTTTTTAGCCATGTCATGTTTGTTTTTTATTGTGTCATCATTGCTTTTTTTTTTATTGTATATTCTTGTTTTGACGATTTTTCAAGAAGCTTTAAAGCAGAACTAAGTAACTCTTGCCCCTAGAGGCCATAACCGCAACTGCAGGTGTCATAGCAAGTTGTTATTTTATAACTCATTAATTGTCCGTGAGAGTAAATACTACGCTGACAGAAATGACAAAGGGAGAGAGGGATATTGTACACCCAATTACACAATGAAAAAAAAAAACTCACTCAAACTTGGCTGTAAATACTGTTTAAAGTTGCGCTAGCCCACAGTTTTGCCCGTTAGCCTGTTCGTGATTCCATTAGTGTGTATTGGTTGCTCCGGTCCGGTGGCAGTCAAGTTGCAATTGTGATTTTCTTTCCAGAGACACCAGGGGACCCTCCAATCAATCCAGTAATACTTGTATTACCCCCAGACGGACTAGGAGAAGGATTTATTAAGGTAAAAAAGTTACTAGGTACTGCTTTAAGATTTGGGTTTTGCAAAAGAAAATGTAGAAAATGAGTTTGGTTCAGATGGGGGCTAAGAGGTTAAAAATCAAACCCTTTTCAACCATCTCTGCTTTTTGGTTGTTGTGTTGGAGTGATGTCACCTTTTGTGCACTTGTCCTCTGTGGCCTTTCCAATTAAAAGCTCCTAAAACACAGTGAATACAGTTTGTCCATTTGCCTCTTGTTCTCCGCGCTCTCTCTCCCATTAATCAGACTGCGTTGGAGAAATATTTCCTGCCTCTTTGCCAGACACACAATAGTACAATCCTTTTGCTCTCACAGGCCACAGATCTGAGGCCATTTCCCTTAAACGCGCTCACACATAGCATAGGCTGCATAGCCAGGGCTGGTAGGCTTTTCAAGGGGATTTTCAACATTGCAGCCTATTCCTCAAGCTGCACCAAAGGACCTCTCAAACGCAACCACAAGAATTACAATAGTGTTTCCATAGTCTCCTATAGACGTGAAGGGGTACAGAATCTTATAGAGTATGGGAAACATAATATAGTGTAGAATCTATTTGTCTATAATAACAAAAAAGTGAGACATATTTTAATAACCATTTATACTAAAGTATGGTCAAAGCATTCCCACTTCTTATTGATCTTAAAGGTGCAGTTTCATTTTAAAGCTGTCACCCCATACTTCGGGATTTTCTCAGAAGGAGATAAAAAGTAAGGGCAGACCATATTTCTCAACAATCTAATGCACAATATAAGAGCATGGGAGCTGTAGCCACCCACAGCTCAGACAGATAATGATACCGACCCTGTCTGCAGCCGCTCAGGGGAGGAAATACACAGAATTGCAAGAGGGGGCTCATACTGCTACGAGGACCGCATGGAAAGAAATTGCGTAACGATTATTAGATATAATACGAGTTTAGATTTTGACACAATCGAAAATGTAATTTGACCTGACAAGTAAAGCAATTAAGCCAAGAGTTTACAGAGTTATTTCACTGAAACCTATACTATGTTAGAGTGGGCCACAGACTGGTGTGAAAAGCAGTAAATTGGAGATATGCGCCAATAGGGCCAGAAGTCTAAAGGCTAACAAATACTGGACCACATTTCAGGCCATAGTTTGGACACTTTGAGACATGCAGGCATTACAAAACTAGGTTAACAAGGCCAGGTAAATACACCGATGTAGTTCTTGTTGGGTAAATCAGAACTTAGCCCCTCTATACCTTCCTGTCAGTACAAGCAGAGTGAATGCAATACATTTTTCCCCCGAGTTCCCCAGTCTTTTCTGCGGTTGTCATTTGGCCGAGGCGTTCGGCTGCTGCTGGAAAGAGTTACTGTTGCCAGGAAAACTGCAGCACCTTCCTCAGATGACTTCCTGATGTGAGACGGATCAGAGCGTCGCGTTTTATCCGTGTATGTTTTCTCTTAACTGCAGCGAATTGTGTTAAAACAGCAGACAGGAGGAACCGTGGTGGGAAAAGGGGAAGCGTGCTTTGGTCGATTGTGAATACAAAAGGAACAGACGGGTTTTTGGAAAGTTTAAATATACCACATACTGTATACGACATTTTTGCGGCGTTAGATCATTGAAACGGTAGCACTGCAAGTGTCACAAGAGAGTAAAGTCGGCTATTTTACAATTACTGAGTTCAATCAATCAACGCTTTAAAAACAGCCCAGTTCAGCCCACATGCATAAAATTTGCATGTCAAAAACTTAAAGGTAGGATTTTACACAACTATATTTTCTACAACGACAACTCAGTGGACCCGTAGATGTCAGATTGTTGCCATAGTAATGAGAAAATCTTTCTAAAATATGTCTTGTAACTTTGACGCCTGCAGCAAAAGGAATAAATATTTAAACAGAATCATGAGCTCCCCTGAGGGCCAGCTCACCACTGCTGGATATTGAGCTGTAAGAAAAGTAGTGTAAAGAATAGGAATATAATCTGGAGTGACGGCTGAAGTTATTGTATGAAAACACATTAGGCTAAATATTTTCAGATGAAACAATGTAAAATAACGTGTACAAAGAAGAAATTAGTTGGGAGTGAGTTGTGTAAAATGGCATTTACATTGGTTATTGGTCCAAACTGCAGTCAGAGGCTCTGCAGATCTACACTGCAGCAAAGAGCATCTGGCAACACATAAAGAAGAGAAAGAGTCTATGGCCCCCTCTTTTCCAATAAACTGTGAATATGACAAAATGCCTCAACTTCCAATACAGTGCATCGCATTTAAACGTGTCCCTGTACAAACCCTCCATCTCTCCCCAGGATGACACAACGCCACCAACAGCTTGACCTTTTCTCCCCTCAAAGACACACAGACTGTTCCCCTCAGCCCCGTCCCGACCCGGGCCCCTCTCCCTCTCTCCAAGTGTTAGAACCGGAGCAGTGTCAGTCGCAGAGGGGTCAGAGTTCACCCCTCGTCCCGCGTGTCTCTTCCTCTACGGCTCTTCGGGGAGCACAGAGGCCCTCCACACGCCCGCGCGAAAACGGACACACGTTTCCAGATGGGACTTCGACATCGGGTCTTCGTCACTGCAGCTGTTTCAGAAACTTATGCTTTCAGTTCATTACAGCTTGAAAAGAGGTGCTATTACCTCAAAAAGAGATTAGATTTAGTTTTATTTCTAAATTTGGTAAAACACGCTGGTAAACAAACAAAGATGTTTTATGATGTATTAGCTTCCACAGCAGAATGAATGTTTAGTATCCTATTCATTGGCCACAGCATTCAACAAATTACAGCTTTATTAGTGCTTGGGAAGGAGATATTATTGTTCTTTTATGTTTAAATCATTTAGAGCTTATCTTTTATGAGTCCATGGCATTGGAGTTTACCCCAACTATTTTGTTTTATAGTAGGAAGCAGTTAACATAATGGCAAAGGATCCAACTTCTCTCCCCGTCTTTCACCCTCATACTAACCACTCCTTCCTGTGCAGGATGG
Source organism: Gobius niger (assembly GCF_951799975.1). NCBI lineage: Eukaryota > Metazoa > Chordata > Actinopteri > Gobiiformes > Gobiidae > Gobius > Gobius niger. The sequence goes on from NC_136867.1 coordinate 17,149,578, forward strand.
GTTGACCCCCTTCTGTCCAGGACGTGATGAAGGGCAGCGAGGCGCTTCTAAAAGCTCTGTCTATCCCATCGTGGGACACTCTTCTTTGGCGTGCTAGTGTAAAACGATGAGTCAGCCGTTTGCGGGCCGTCCCATTAGACTTATCTCTGTCCTGTCCGCAACTCCGAGCTCACATTTGGAGAGAAGCTGAGAGAGTGAGGGAGAAATCCTGCAACAGGACGCTAAAGAGTGTGCCAAGTTGTTGATGTAAGCAAATAGGAAATTGCACCACGTTACTGTGTGCTAATAGAGAGATGGATTAACATATATATTCTGCCTGTTTATGCAGCTGTATATGTACTCTATGTATAATGTGCATTACACAAACAAACAAAACATTTCATTCACAAGAACAAATTGCAGCCACTAAATTACCAAAGGTTTGACCATTAGCCCCAATGCACTCAATTAGAGAGAGGCAGTGTGTCTGACTAAGTGCGAGAGAAACCCTCCCACAAGACGCTAAACACATTCAGAAAAGTTGGTGTAAGCAAATAAGAAAACGCTCTAACGCTCACACGAGACCAGAGATGTGCTGACAAGGCTCCAGCAGCTGCCAGAAACTGCACAGTCTGACACAGAATGACCGCCTCTGTGTCCGCTCATATTTACTCATCTGGGCCAGAGAGAAGCTCATGAAAATTTAGGGCAATTACAGTACGAAAGAAATTGACAGCAGAGGGGGGTAATAGATTATTCTACTAAAACATTACGAGAAAACTGCAGTGAAGCGTACTTGCAGTAGTATCCTTGCAATGGACTTAATTGCTTCTACTTTATTCATGCAATTTTAATGTAGAATAGTCATTTCTATGTGTAGGGCTGAGGACTGTTAAACAATACCAGTCTGGTATAAAAAAAAAAAGGCTAGGTTCTAACAAAAAAAAAGCAGGTAACGAAAAGAAATATAAAATCTTTAAAAAAAGATGAATTGTGGGAAATACCCAAAAAATGTGGGGGGGAAATTGGAGAATTTTTTTGAAAAAATAAATTAAAATGGGGAAAAAAATAAGGAAAAAATTGAAAATTGCTGAAAAAACACTGAAAAAATTGGGATAAAATTGGAAAAATGTGAGGAACTTTTGAAAAATTAAGGAAAATATGGGAAAAAAATAAGAAAAATCGGGAAGTGTTTTTCCGCCCTTTTGTAGTTAAAATGGAAGGAAAAGGAATAAATTAACTTTATTAATCTGTTTTATGGTTCTAAATGACAAATAATTTAGTATAGGTATCGAATCATTCAGGCATCTGTATCGAAAACCAAGTATCGTTAAAGTACCGGTATAAAAAAAAAATGTTTCATTAACGGTGCCCAGCCCTATCTATATGTACAAGCAGGTTAATGTTTATGGGCTGGGTTTGAGTCAGGCACTATATGTACTTTTTATGGTGGTATGTTACCATTTGTTTTGTGTTAAAAAAAAAGAAGATAAGATTTAGTTAATGAATGCTGTGCTGCAATGTAAAACCCAGTTTAGAACAGAGAGAAGACGGCACTGTGCAAACTGGGCCAATAAGAGGACCTCATTCCAGAGACCTTTACCAGAGCCCCTCAGAGTATCCCAATACACTACCCAAAAGGATGTTTGTTTGGTTTTTACCTGTGTGTGTAACTCCAGTTGTAACTAACATTTCTCCTAATAAATAGAAATAAATGTACAATAGTATTCAGAGAAGCCGACTCCTTCAGTCTGGCCCACAGGACAAAGGGGGTCATATCTCTTCCTTCAGTCCGGTCCATTTGACAGAGACTGAACAGTGAAAGAGCGCGCGCATCTCCACAACACTGGGCCGTTACCACAGAAACCACACACCACCACAAACAAACAGATCGGCCTCAGCAGAGACGACCAGCCACATATCCACGAAAAAACGCAGCAGAAATCCTCTAAGACACGCAAAAAAGGAAAAGAAATACAGGGATCGGAAACCTGTGAAATACACTGCCCCACGCAACAGACGGCTACCGCAGAAACAACATCTGTGAGGGGAGAGCAAGGACTAATACTAATACACACTTCTATGTAGCGGTTTATATACATTTTTGCACAATTGGACGAAGTGTGTTTGGATAAAATCGTATTCAAATGTGACCATTGTTTACTCGTGTCAGTGATGAGTCTCAGCGTTGTGTCACACAGACAGGGATGAGCTCATGGCTTTCAAATCGAATGCAAATCCCTCGGCATGTTATTCTGATGGGGCGCAGGCATCAGAGGCGCCGCGCTGTGCACCCAGTTACCGAACACGGCCCGAGATGCTTCACTGGGTCAGACAGAGGGTCCCCCACACAAAGACTGGAGTGTTCACAGTAATTTGTGGCTAAATGTGAAGCTATAGACTGAGCTCATGGCAGTGGGTTAAATATAGAGAACGATGAGTGCAGGATGGGGACTTTCTGTGGTCGGTGTTTCTCAAAGCGGTGGTGCGGGTTTCACTGGTGGTACACGGTGGGGTGCTTCAGGTGCTACTCAGGCCCCTCTCTCTTCTCTACCTTTTATTTGTGACAAGTACAGCTTATTTTTTTCTGGAATCAATCCAATAAGCTCCTTGCAAAGTGATACAATTACACCTTTCTGTATTTGTGGTATTAGTTTCCTTAAGAGATAACTTTATGCCTGGCATCCTTTGGGTTAGTCCTAGTTTAGCCCTGGATTAGCTGGTTTAGGTTTGAATCCTAAAGTTGAGATTCTTACAGCTCTCATTTACACCTAGTGGTTCTTAAAAGCAGTAAATCGACAACTCAAATCGCATCAGTTTTGCCGCTTGACCTTATACTCTATTATCAATACTAACTAACTAGGATCCAAATGTGGGGCAGCAAAAGATTGAACACAAATTCATTGCATACAGTTGTGTGAGACACATTGTAAAAGCACCATACAGGTTGTCGCAAATAATGGTGAAAAAATAACTGGAATTGGCCGCTGGACTGTGTGTCTAACCCACATTTGGAGGGTGGCTGCACATAATGAGTTACTATGAGCCTGGTCAGAAGAAACTTGTGATTGCAGCGCCTGACTCACCCTTTCTCTCTCTCTCTCTCTGACCAGTGTAAACAGAATGTCCAGTAAGAAAACATGACTCAGCTTTTAGTCTATACACACTGTACAACTATCTCGGAAAATAATAAGCGCTTTGGGTCAAAAGTGTGATGGATGAGTAAGTCCTGGTCCTGGCCTCCTGGGTTTTATCGGGTTTATTCTACAATGGCCTCGATGTCTGTTCAGGCGTGTATCATTTTTAGACATTCTGACGCCAAATACTAGTTAAACAGAATGGATTTGTGAGGTTTTATAGTGTACAGTAGGGGTGAGAAGTGTGTTTGGGCTCTGCTTTGTGCCCGGGCAGCGTATTTCTTGCTGACGGCTGACTGTCACATGACCACAGAACTGCTGAGGTGGGCGGAGCCAAACTGTGCTCACACAAAGGCTCTTTTTCACTGCATGGATGTACAGCAGGCATGAAAGCATTATCGCCACATGCATTATATAAACTGTACTGGTAATTATAGGAAGTCATGATGACACACAACTTATCTCATAAATACTGCACTAATATGCAAAGATAATGTGGTGTTTATAGAGGCTGGACCTGCCAGCCGTTTAATGGCCATCCTATTAGGGCTGAAACAACTAATCGATTAATCGCCAACTAATCGATTATTGAAATAGTTGTCAACTATTTTACTAATCGATTAATCGTTTTCTAGTACACACAGACTTAAAAAGAGCAAAAATGACATTACATTTTTTTTTTTTTTTATGGAAACCTACTTTGTTTTACAAGTTAGGGTCTTTAGTGTTTTGTACATTGAAAATTTCATAAATATCTGTCTGTGTCTCATCCAGTCATAAAGCAGAATTGGCACTAAGAGCCTGCAAAAACACTCACTTTAAGTTTACTCCATCAGCATGTCCTCAAGTGATGCCACTATAGCATTATGTGATTAAAAAAAATGAAAAAATAAAATTTTCATACACCATCCACAGCTAAGCGGTTAATCGATTAATCGTAAAAATATTCGCTAGATTAATCGATTATCAAAATAATCGTTAGTTGCAGCCCTACATCCTATTTCAAAGGACAGTGTGATTGTGACTCTTAATACTAATAATGCATCAACATTTACATAGAGCTGTTTAGGTCACTCAAAGACTCTCCACACTGGTATAACCTACAAAAAACCCTCCAACCATCTATCAAACACATATCACATTCATACATGGTGGCAAGATGGGAGAGAAATGTTCTAACCGTAGAGCCACTGTTGAAATGGTTCTTGACTTTAAATGTTGTTAACTTTTGGGCAATGGCTGGTAGAATTGAAAATAGTACTTGATGGAGAAAATAATAAGATCCAGCTTCCTTTTGAAACTGAACTAGTTTACTAATTTATTTTGTAGTTATTAAATCAGTTATTTATAATGGCCCCCAACTGTTGCTTTGTTTTATAATTGTTTATACCTGTCTGGGAAGGAAGGGCTTCTACCTTAGTGTCTACTGCAGTTATTTTTGCTAGACTACACTGAGATGCAGTGCACATACTTGAAGATGTGTTTAAGAGTAGTCATTGAGAGTCGTTGCAATGCGCTTCTCGGAAATATTCTAGATTCTTTAAGGGGGAAAAGATGACAGGCAGAATTAGTCACCTATAGATCACAACTCAAGCATCTTAATTGCATCATAAAATTCTCACGTCTCATGTGATACAGCTAAAACGCTGCAAGGAAAGTCATGCTTATACTTGCGGTTTTACATCCCTGTTACAGAAAAGAAGGGGGCTGAAAATAATTGGCCTTTAGTAAACTTTAAGAAACGAATTACTGTAAAGCTGAAGCATTAGTTTCACACTGAGGTCAACGTTTGCAGCTAACAGGAAATCACAGGAGCTGAAATGATACCGATAAGGTGAGAACAGAAACTAAAATCAAACGTATCAAAGGTGCACAATGGCCATGATGCGTTAGACAGGGCTGCATGATTTTGGACAGGAGCATTACAGAATCTCATGCAATCTTGCATTTCAGAGCATGAACTGCAAAGTGTGTAGACATTTGTAATAATGTCTATCAAAATACTACTCACTAGATTCTGTTAAAGTTAGTCATTGTGTTTTGTGGTTTGAACTCGGTTGGACTGGTTGAGGTGCAGCTGTGTGGGAGGGGAGCAGAGACAGAGAGGTTACTTTTACAATGGCTGAAAGGGGAAGGTGAAGTTCCAGTCAAAAGGGGAAACAATATTATGAGAAATTTTCAGTTCATAAAACTCCAACTGACTATCAAATACCATGCAGCAGTAATAGCAAAAGACAATGTTTAGATACAGCAACTATCACTACAGAAAACACTTCATAATGCTATTTCATCACCTAATTAGTTTTTTGTGGAGAAAAGCTGTAGACAGTTGTATGTGCTGTAAATGTGTGTCGTGGAAAGCGTGGCTTTAGTCCAGTTTCTCTCTGCCGGTAATGAATGAATGCACCACAGAGCCACTGTGAGTAATGCTGAGGCAGACAAAAGGATAGGGCCCTGTCTCCTCTCACTACAACGCCTGCACTGGTCTGACCGGCAGCAGCAGACAGTACACAGAAGGTAGTATACAGCAGAGGGAGCAACCTCAGAAAGGGGTGGGGTGTGGAGGGTCTGACTTGGAATAATTTGTATTAGGTCACACAATATTCCAACCAAAAACACTCCCATTGTTGCACATTTTATGCAAAGCATGGATATTATATTTACAAGTCACCTTACAACTTTGGAAAACCTTGTATATAGGGGGGATAGTGGAAAAAGGCTATTCCTGTGCAAAGAGAGGGACAGATGGTAGACGGTATAAAAGACTAGGCAAAAGTATCAGACTATAAAAAGAAGTTGTGTACAGGTATAAGCTGCTTACAGTAGTGAACTAACATCACCAGTAGCATGTTGTATAGAATAGTGTATTAGATTGTATTAGTAAATGACAAGAATAGACTCGTAAAACCAGTAAACAGTAGTATATAAACATGCTAGACACAGTAGTAGTAGACATGATTACACGGTGCTGTAGAAAACAGGGCTCTGGTGGTGAGTGGATTATTAAAGGTGTGGTCACATGAGGGCGGTGTCTGTTACAGTGTGTGTAATGAGATCCACAGAGAAACACCACGAACAGACGCCCGGCGCAAACAAAAGAAAAGGAGTGTTATGTCAGAAGATTTTCACAGGAAAACTTAATATACAACAAATACAACATGTCACGAGCGAATACCATGAATACTACCGCTACAACTAATCAAACGCAGAACTATTTCATTCACAACTACTACAACCAGTATACTCAGGAACCACTGTAAGGACAGGCAAGCATTACTAAGCCTATTTCCAGTTGTAATGCAAATATCACGGCCCTCTCTCCCTCCAACAGCACCAGTGGACTCCGGATGAGTGGATCAATAGCAGCCGCTGATTGAAACCGAGCCGTTCGATACTTGTCCCACTTTAGACGGGCTCGGGAGGGCAGCGGGACTCATCGCCCCTGGTCCTGTCTCTGTCCAAGGACTCCCATAATACGGACTGATGGAGATTTATAACCCCACATCATCACTGTCCACTCCGCAAGGACTTCAGCGACCTTCATCTCGAGTTACTAAAGATATCAGGGCTTCGGTTGAGCGGAAAGGCAAACACAGTCATTTTGGGCCTGCCAATGCTTGGATTATATTACAGTATCGGTGCATTTCTCAGCTTGTGCCTGTTAAGCATAAGTACACAGAAATTACGTAATAACGGTCAAAGTGAGAAACATATTGTGCCAGATGTTGTAGCAAAGTCGAAAAAATCTAGAAATTAGAAATTTGTGACATTAAAGGGATATTTCAGGATTTTTGACATGGGGCCTCATTTCCTAGTTATCCAGAGTGTTGTTGATTTCTGGAGATATTCCTTTTTTTTTTAATTCATGCAGTCCTTATATTTGAAGAGTTTAGTGGTGCTAGGCTAGTGCTAGGCTAGTGCATGTCTATGGTAACTAGTAGCATTAAAAACCTCTACTAAATCATCGGGTAGTCCTCCAAACGTTGCCATATCTGATTTGTAAAAAGCTCCTTTATGAATTCCTCGTGTAGTAATGCCGGCCACAGGTAAGCAAACTACTGTAGATCCGGTAACCTTGCAGATCACTCCGCCGCTGCGTAGCTTACAACCAGGAAGCTGATGCTGCTCAAACATAAGTTATTTTAAATGAAAAATGGTTATTTTTCAAAAATGTTTCAGTCGACACAGACATTTATATCGGTAGTCTGGTGTTATAAGTGATTTGCCTCAGGTGCACTGTGCTTGGGTCTGCTTTGGACTGTTTCCAATGCAGGCTACTAGTTACCATAGACATGCACTAGCCTAGCACTAGCCTAGCGCCACTAAACTCTTCAAATATGAGGACTCTCCAGAAATAAGCAACCCTCTGGATAACTAGGAAATTAGGCCCTGTGTCAAAAATCCTGAAATATCCCTTTAATGCGCTGCAACATGCATTTTTTGGGGGGGATTGATGGGAGAAAAGCACGCACCCCTTGCTTTATTGTATGTCTAGTACCCTGAGAACCTAAAACACAAAATAATTGGATAGAGTTAGCATTCCTCCCACAGCAACAGCAACGGACCACCTACAGCTCTGACTACCGCGCACCTCCACCTGAATTACTGCTAATTGCTCCCAGTGTAAATAAAGCGTCAGAAACATCCTACGGTGCCTCTTTATGGGGCTCTGGGCAAATAACAAAGCAGCACCTCCCTGTGAGCGCAGAAAACTGGCTTCCTGATAATAGGCGAGGGCTGTTTCAACATGATGACGCAAAGATGGAGATAACCACGTAAAACAATACAGAAGAGCGAGACAATGATATATTTGTTACACCTCCACTGTGATTAATGACCGGACTCTTTTTTCTATTGAATTTCTCTATAGTTATGTAACTCGGATAGATTCAGGCTGAAGTAAAACTTGGTTAGCGTTTTTAGCCTGGAGAAAAAATGGCAGAAACTGTGCACTTAACTTTATGCAATGTGCCAAAAGTATTCAGAGTTTCTTTATAACTTCTCCTCAAACTGCTTTATTTCGCTATTTAAACTTTTGTAGGGTGAAACAAAATGTGCTGCCGAACATTATCAATAACTTTTGGCCCGGAGAGAGGAGAGGTGAAGGGGTCAAGAAGATTCAAAGGCCACTGTCGGCATCGCACTGTAATGAATGGAATATTTTAACTGTGTTATTTTGGGGCAATTTTTAAAAATACTGTGTGTGTAATGAGATGCCAGCAGCGGTCTGAGGGAAAAATATTTTTTGTAAGAGCTGAAGGGAACATATCATGCAAAAATCCCGAGGTTTTAACCATGCTATAACATTGTTGACTCATAATAAAAAGAAAAACATACCAGGAGTTTTTTCACATGGTTCGCACAGGATTTTAGTTTTGTTAAGTGAGTCTCTTTTTCAACGGCAGAAAAGTATGTAGATTCAGACATCTTTCTTTTTTTTGGACTGAAGCCAGAATTGCCTGCAAATTCTTTATACGCATAATCACACAAAAGTTCTGTGTTCAAATTCTACTCATCTCGGCACACTTAAAATAACAATAAACCAGTCACACAAGCCGCTTTCGGGGAACACCCTCAGTCAACACATAGCAAGTCATCTAATATCGTAACTGATCAATTATTGACAATGACAAAGGACACCCCTGTCCCATACTGTTTCTATGGACCCCCCCCTCCCCCTTCTCCAGGTAACTTCAGCTCCACCCGCACTACTCTTCACTGCCTTTTACCTGTGTATCTGTTTCCACAAGCCTGCTTTCACTTTGGCTTTTTTTTTTTTTTACGCACTGCAGCTGCTATTGAGTACAGGCTAACACGCTACGCTGACTACTGGCTTCAAAGGCCGCGGCGCATGTACTGAAAGACCCATGTGGTTTGATTAATAGCATTAGCAGGGAAAAGAAGAGAATTCCAGCTTGTAGACGGATCGGCCTCGAAAGCCTATTGGAGACATGTGACCGTAAATACATAGCTTGAGTACGACGTCCAGACAGGGTCCAACACTGAGAAGCTGTTTTTGATTTTTTTCTTTTTTTTTTGGCCCCTACAGAACAGGAAATGCACCTTGACCCCAAATCCCATGGTGAAGAAGAACTCCTGGAGACGAAACCTTTTATTGAAGGCAAACATAGCCTAAATGTATAGACAAATATACTGTTGTCAACCAAAGTTAAAGACCCTATACCTGATTTATTAAAATAAGAAAGAAAGAAAGAGGAAGCCATTAAACAAAAATGTTAGTTGTTGTCCAAACTTATTATTGGCAGGTTTCACAACTTTTCAGGGTCACTTTTCAGGGTCACTGTCACAGAAATGCAAGAGAACTAACCTGCAAGTTCATGACATTGATACAAACGCTTTATAATTAGATGCACAGCGTTTTTCCCACAAATGTCTGAGTTAACAATATGCTAAAGGAGGACGCAACAAATTTTGTCCCACTGGCAGAAAAAAAAAGAGGTATAGTGCCTGTAATGTGAATAGGGGTAGAAGATCATTAGTTATATCTAGTATTAGCAACAAACTTGCAAAAAATGTGAACTTCTTTGGTTCTTCACAATGTTTGTCTACTCTTTATCACAGTTGAAGAAGTCACTGATAAAAAGGCAGCAGAGCCAATGGGACGGTCCGATCTGTTTCACAATCTGCGGCCTTCAGCCTGTTTAAATGACCTATAACAAGAGAGCCCAGGCCTGATTCCTGTTTGCTCCATCTAAATACAGAGCCGTGGCCTGAGAAAATAAGCACCAGAGGAATTTGCATAGAGGCCTCGGCATTTCAGAGCCGCTCTGATAAGAGAGAGGTAATTGGGCACATTTGACTTTCCAAACAAGCGGATTCTGAAACGCCGCATGCTGCAGACCGGGGGTTACCAGGTCCTAACATGTACTAATATGGATGAAATTATTCCAGATAGAGTTTATATCAAGTTTTTTGCGGAGACAAGAGTGCTTTGATATCGCCTATGAAGTGATATCAGGAAAAACACAAGGATATAAAAAAGAATGAAGAGCTTTACCTTTATGACTCAACAAAATCTTACTTTCAGTGTTAGATCTATTCAAACAGACATCTAATATTTATAGGAACTAAAATTCAGAAAATGAACAATGACTCTGCACTGCTGAGTTCAACAAGTCGCTGATGGTCGTTTGTAAAAGCTGGTAACACTTCAGGAAAGTTCTGGGTTGCTCATTTTGCATGTTTTATGAGTCTGACATCACCGAGCCTGTTTAAAGTTTAAATATCTAATTATCCCGTTAGAGTACTGCCTTTTCTCCTGCTCAGGTAGTAAAACAGCCATTTAAAGGTTAACTGCTGCAACAACTTCAACTAAACCTAATAATACTATAGGTTATAAAACTGTTAACGGCGTGACTAATGCGCCCAACAACGTCCATCCGATGTTCAAATCTACAGTGAATGTCACCCGCATTTCATCATAGAAGATTAGAGTCCAAACAACCAAATATTTGAGAATATCTATGAGTCAGTGACATGAGGTGAACATGGAGGCAGGCTTATTGGACTGAAAACGTACAAAAACAAAAAGAATTTCAAGTCGTGGCAGTCCTTCACTTTACACCCAACCTTTTACAATCCAGCAAAGCCAAAGCAATAAAATGTATTCAAAGTACAGCTGCACAGAATATCCAAATCTAAAAACTTGCTAACCCTGTAGGTTTAGACCTCCTTAAAACAGGCTTTGAATTGTGTTTGATACTTCTATTGGTTTTGCATTCCTGTCTTCATGTTCTCACAAATGTTTACAATATGGACTGAGCTTAAAGTGCATGTGGCAGGTTTTAATGCTAATTATCAATTTTTAGCAATTTCAATGAAGAAATATTGGGCAGAAAAGTTATTTTTATTAAAATGTTAAAGCGACAGACAGGAAGTGACACAGAAGAAGGTAACATTCCATAGCAGCTCATTCATTTCCCATTGACGCAACATGTATGGCACGGCAACGGTTTAAAATTGTTTACCTTCTTCTATGTCACTTCCTGTCAGTGTCCAAACAGGAAGTGAAACTATAAACATCACAATAATGGTCAAACTAAAGACAGTTGGGTACAATCTTTAGCACAATCCTGCATATAATCGTGTTAACTGTGTTTTAGCAAAAAATCTTTTGTGTCATATGCACTTTAACATTACAATATAAACGCAATACTTTTCAATACTTAATAATTTTTCCTCCCTCCACAAATCGTGCTAATTCAAAGTCAAATAGCCATTATCTGATCCCCTTCTCAAGCTTGATTCAACAGCCTTTGACCTCTAGACTACAATAAACGAATCATCTGAAAGCCACAAATGTCACCACTGATTCAAATATGAATAATAAACATAGTCCATTTTCCCACCAGCTCGAATATGACTTATGAAGGTCAGAGTGATGAGAGCCTCATGATTGTTTCGCTGTCTGTGATAACCGCACACGCATTTTGATAGCTTTAAATAGTTACGTGCCGCATACAAGCCTGGGAATTTGTTTCTTGTGCCATGAACAGTATCACGCTTTGAAAAATTCTGATGAGTAAAGCCAAGGAACAAGATCAAGCTCTGAGATATACCTAATGATAATTGCCATCACTGCTTTGACTTGAAAAGCAAGTCGGAAAGAATGGTTTAATGGTATCTGCCTCTGCATCTCAATTGTTTACATGCAGATATTGGCAAGACGACTCCCAATACAAATGGGGTAACATTCTTTGTATCTTTAACCGGATCAACCGCGTTTAACAATAGTCATTGACACAGAGACCCAACAAGGAGCATTGTTCTTTCTCCTGTTGGTTTCACTCATGTGTCACCCGATCCACGGCTGTCACACCTCATCACTCTTGTTTTATGCACAAAGGGGAAAGAGGAAAAGGTGGGTTCGTTTGACTTCCGCTGCCCCAGAACCACATGAAAGCCGCGGCATTCACAGCCTGTTCAATAAGCAGCACAGACACCTCCACCTCTGCACAGAACGCATCGCACACAGGCAACTGTCAGGATTGCAACACCGTGTCCCCATAGTGTTCAGGCAAAAGCAGCCAACTTCGACAAATAATACACTTTCAACCCAGAGAGAGAGAACAATCTCACAAAAGGAAATAAACCATTTGTTAATGTTGCAAAGAAATGCGCAATAATGGACCAACAGATGTGATATGATCAAGCTGAGAAATTGTAACTGTGCAGAAACAAAGTAGCTCATATACTGTAGATGTATATTATAAATCAAAAGGTAGTATCTCAGTCACAAAATATCTATACAACGCATTACAGACCAGCAGTATTTGATACTTGGGCTTCTACAGGAGGTGCTCGGGGTCATCTGCAACTTTAGACTTTATCGATGTGAATAATTTTATTTATGCTTGAATTAGCTTTTGTGTTCTTTTTGTTGTTGTTTAGTCCAAACTATACCATTTTGAGACCAGGTATAGTCCTGATGTCATCTTCATCAAGGCCAGTGGTTCTCAACTGGTGGGCCGGGCCCTAAAAGTGGGTCACAGAACTATTTTCAGTGGGTCACAAACCCACTGTCTTCTGTGAAGTATAGAAACATCTGAATCAGTAAAAAAAAACTGTTGTTTTGGTCATAATTTCAGCTTCATAGGTTTATTTAATGTTAATTCAATATTCATTTGTGGGGATATGCATTATTTTACATGATGTATATGAAATTCAGCTGGGGTCGGGGCTTGCCATCCTGGTTATGCTGACAGTATCCCAGTTGAGACATAGTGGCAATTGCAGTGTCAACTATTTGAGGTGGCGATTTGTATGAACAGTTTGAGAACCCCTGGACTATAGGGTTGTTTGTACGCTTCCTGGAAAAATGTTTGGAGCTCGTGTGTGGATTGTTAAGATAACCCATTTTGTTTCCTGAGAATAACATTGTCTTGGTTGGTCTACACACAGAGCGTCATAACGGTAGAAAAGTTATTAGCACAATATTTCAAAGAGCTCACAGCAGTTTTCATTAGTCCAGGATTTTAGTGTCTTTGATGCTAATCCAAAACAGCAAATTTCCATGAGGCAAAAGGTGAAAAGTACCAGAATTTTCTCCATTGACCGAACTAATCCCCCGCACTGCTGACATGAGCTAACTAACTGTAGCACGCATCATCATTATGACCAAGCCACAGAGTTTACACAGAAAGAGGTGACACACAATCATGTTTTATGTAGCGACACGGTTCAACACGTCGGGCCCATGGGTGAGAGAGGGAGAGGGAGAGAGATTCCCCTGCTTTGTGACTGCTGTGTGAGGTGCATTATGGGAGGAATGTGATGACAGGAAGTAAACGTGGAGACGGACAGACATTTGTTCAATGGGCCATAGCTGACACCATTGTGTAGTATGGTGCGCCACTGTCGGGCATTGTGCAACCTGCTGCAATGACGGGAAACTTTGTATTCGTGTTTTTGGAGTTCTCCCCGTTATGTGACCCTTTCCATTTGCCAGCGATCCTACAAAAACACAGCTGATGGGTGTCACTGTGAAGACTAATCTATTATAAAGATTTAGTGGCTGGGTTTTAAGAGCGTTGGTGAAAGATTGTCCCTCCGAGTGCGTCTGTGGCTGAGGGGAGTTGCAGCAAGATTGGTTATTTCCTGTCCCATTCCTGACCGATGAGTACCAAGATGCTTGCTTTAATTCATCATATCGAAATGTACATACCTGTCTTTTCACACAATGATTTACAAAGACATGAGCCAAGCTATGCTAAAAATGGTAAATGTCATTGCTGTTATATTGGAAGTGGATAAGGCCAAATACACGCAAGCAAGAGTTAAAGAAGAACCAAGTAACTTGTTTACTGCAATAAATCCTTTTCGTAGTTCTTCAATACAAACGTTAATGGGATGATTGGGGGGTCATCTCCACCTGGTGTCTCTGGCCAGGAAAACCACCCTTGCAACTTTCCCTGCACCGGATCGGAGGCGCAATACACACTAATGGAATCACGAAGAAGAAGCTAACAGGCTAACGGGCAAAGCTAGCGCCACTTTAGCAGTATAGGCAATTTTGAGTGAAAAAAAAAAACTACAGTATCCCTCTGTCAGTGTAGTATTTACTCTCACGGACAATTAATGAGTAAAAAAACACAACATGCTATGACACCCGCAGTAGCGCTTATGGCCTCTAGGGGCACGAGTTACTTAGTTCTGCTTTAAGTGCTGTTCACAAATCAGTTTTTATTTGTTGTGATGTAATTTGCAACATTACAAGAAACTCAGGCAAGACGTAGCCCCTTTAGACACCTAAGAATTTCACTTCCTTCCCCCTCATACTTGCATCATTGTTGGTTTATTTATTACACAATGTTGTTGCAACATGGACACGTTTTTTTCCACTTCGCTGCAACATGCCAGACACGTCAGCCAACCAGAGAGGACATATCATATTTTACAAAGTAGCGTCATCCAAGTGTGTTTTGAGCAGATGGATATTATCTACAACTTTGCACGGTGGCTTGTCGGCGCTGGCAGGTAACCCAAGACATCACAGCTCTCCAAAGAGAAAAGAAACTGCAACAAGACGTGATCAGATTTGTGCCCAGTCTCTTCAAGGATAAGCGGAGAGGGGGGAGAGCATCCATGACGTGCAAGCAGCCATAAGTCCAGAAATCTAGACTGAGCAGCTTAAAACATGGACTGGATTTTTGCCATTACAGGACGAAGATCTACATATAATAAAAAGATCTGTTACAAAGAAATTCTACAAGGTCTAAAATAAAACTACTAAAACACAAAATTGTTTGTTTTGTTGTTATTTGTCATCAAAATCAAAATGAGCTACAATAAACAAAAAATGTTTCCAGGTTTGTAACATTTTGCAAGTCCATTGACTGTGGAGATCCCAGGAAGTTCGTATGATTGTTTTGACAGTCATGGCCTGAAACGTTTGGGAAGCCATGGTCAAAAGGATAAGGCTGCAGCGCAAATGCAGCTGGACACTCTGCCAGGCAGGCAAAATTATGTCAAAAAAACCAAGGGTAAAATGGAACAACATGACTGAAAATAATTATATTGTGCAACCCTACTACATAAAAGGTTCAAAAAGTGTTGTGAAATCCCTAAACTTGCTAAAGGGAGCTAAATACTTCAACCAGAGGACTACCATCATTGTCACCAATAGCACATTATGAGAAGTGTTCCTTGTAATAAACGATATTTAGAGGGAGGGGTCCAGTCTGCTGCTCTCATATATTTAACCTGCGTCTTCTTATCTCGGAGCAGACGTGCACACTCGTCCCAGGGGAATGTGGGTGTGCGTTCAGGGGAGGGATGGGAACTCGGAGGGAGCTTTGGGGTGTGGGACACGGGAAGTGGGAGGTGAAGAGTCCAAGGTGCTCCCGCTCATGCCCTTATATAGACATAGACAATGGATGGATAGAAGTAGTCGTCACCTGGACTCCACCTTAAATACTTGAAAAAGGACAGCCAAATGTTTTGTGGATGATCATAGTATTTTTTATTAAAGATACTCATAAAGGATCTGAACATCGCTATCATGTTAAAATTACAAACTGGCTTTCTACATTACCTGTAATAAACGCCAAAACATCTTTCTATAAATGTACCTACAAATTCCTGTTGCCTCCGTCTCAGCTACTTGTTCTCTTTATAGAACACAAGTAGTGTAGAAGAACAAATAATACAATTTAGTTACGAATACAATACTTTTTATAGCGTGTTTTTGTAAATCGATAGCCTATACAGTATTAAATGCCACTGAATATTAAAGACATTGTCAGCACAGAAACACCTGGGATTGTGAAGACACTGAGATAAGACGTCAGAGGCACTACACCCAGCGGTCACGTCTAGGCTTGCACTGGACTGCAAATATTTCATACACTCCCAGACATGCTATGAAGATTACTAAACAACCTCTTACAAAACACAATGGCAGTTTGCCCTCGCTTGCCTTTTCGCTGTATTTTTCATTGCAAATGGATTCAGTGCAGGTCTCTGATTCATTGTACAGCATTACTATTACTGACGGCATGGTTCTCAAACAACGGTTTAATCTTGATTTTGCACTGTTCCGATCAGTTTTTGTACGTTTGCTGAGTTTAGGTTATGGTGAACTTGTTCGGTCATTCTTGTTTAGACATGTTCTGTACTTAGGGCCTATTTTAGTACTGTGGCCTGTTTTAGTTCTCAATAAGCTTCAATACTCAATCATTTGTTATTGATATTGGTTAATCAAGGTGACATTTTCAGGAAAAAAAATGTATACAAGATGCTTGTTGTTCAATCATAGGATGTAAAAGGAGGTGCAGTTGTAAGCTGGAGCAGGTTTTGTTGGTTTTCTAAAGGTAGACTATAGTCAAAAGCAAATAAATGCATAGCCTGCAGATGAAACATAGCTCCAGTTCCTGAAACACGAGTCTAAGCCCTGCCAAAGGGAAATGGTATTTCATATCAGACACTGGAAAGTGGAGCATGTTTGAACTGAGATTGCAAACATGAAGGACAATACAAAGATAATGGCATCGGTTTAAGGGAGAGAGGACAATTTTCTGAAAGATGAAACACTGAATAGTGGAAACTAACTTTGAAAGGTTTTGAATAATGTTTCTCTAATCGTGCACGAGGCAAGTCCTCTATTTATGTAAACAGTCAAATCAATTATGACACATGACTTCAGATCACCTGTAACTCCTCCACTTTTTGTGGCCTGTGTAGCTTTATCCTGTATACACTGAATTCTGTAAAATAATGGCTCTCAAATAAAACTGGAAGTGGGATTAAAGATCCATTGATGTCATCCTAAATGAAACATTAAACATTGTACACTGAATGTGTGTCAAATTATACAGTATTGAGCCCCTGGACAGTGGTCCATCCACTCAGTCACTTTCTGCTCAAGTCAAGAGTAAAATAAAGAAATAATTTTAGTTTGTAAATCGGGTATCACAAAAATGCTTGCAATGCAAAACTTTTTGCTTCCAATTCACGTGATGAACCCCAGACATTGTCCATATGGACTTTGGTAATATCTTTGAGCTAAAAGTCAGAGTCATCAGCTTAACCCACTATAAGACACAGTTTCATTAGTTCAAAAACATTAGTGTAACTGTATAATGATCAGTTACTAATAGTTTTTCTCAATGGGGAGCCACATAAAAGCCCATGGTTTATCTGCTGATCTCTCTAAAGCTCTGCTCAGAAGTAATGGGCGTGGAGCGGGCTGCAGGCCTTGAAGTGGTGCCCAGAGGGAGTGTGTGTGTCGGGGGCCTACGATCTGGGTGACATTTGAACATTTTATCACTTATGATTGATCCAATTCCATTGAAAATACACGTGCAAGGATAGTGGTTGTGGTCTTCTCATCTTTCTCAGTCTTAGTCTACATTGAACATCTAAAGGTTCATCCATATCAGTGTTTGAGAACCCATAACAACATTGTGTTCAGAATAAAGCTAAAACACTCTCCATAACTTCTACTGCAAAAGATAATTCATCAAGTATGACATTCTTTTTTAGACTGAAACAAGTCTATGTGCTTGCGTAACCCCAACGGTTCCCTGTGCCACCGGTTGGGAAACTCAGTATTATTTTCATCCATTAAATGTTTACAGAATATATAAATGCTTGTATCCAAAACTGACCATTAACATCCCCTAAGGCCGTAGTTCTTTCAGTGATATGTCACAGAATTAAAGGCACAACTCCCGAATGTTTGTAGTCGTGGCTTGAGATGCGTTTTATTTTTCAGTATATTGTAAAAACAGACATTTCTGAGGGGAAAAAAGACCTTTGTGAGCTGTGCATCACTTTATAAAGCCTTTTTATCTGGCTCGTTGTTGTTGTTGTATACATTATTGTAACATATAAATCCATCACTGTATAGAAATATGATGCTTTAAATGTTTTCGGAAAGTTAGGAGCGAGTTTGGTTCACAACTATTTCAAAATGACAAGCTCCCTCCTTTATTGTTCATAAAAATCAGGTATAGGGCCTTTCACTTAACTAATTACACACTGCATCAGCTTCATATTTGTGAATGGTCATGCTGCCACAATTGCTGGACTTTCTCCCTCAGTAGCTGACCAGAGCAGAGCAAGCATGCCAGCCACACCTGACCGCAGCCCTGCATACCTTCAGCGTGTTTCCCTTTGCTATTTGCTTTTGGGCCCGGTAGCAGCCTGACGATGACATAATCCAGGAAACTAGAGCTTTTCAGAGCAAGTCTGAAAACTGCGAGGGGGGAATAGAGTTTTTCCAGCCGAGCCAGCAGCACACAGCACAAGAGAGGGGCTGATTATTACCATTTTTGGGCACGCTCGCTCCCGTACAGGCCCTGCCCTATAACCACAGAGCTTACTCAGATTCCACTGAAACTTTTTCTTCCCTCCTTTTTTCAAACTACAGAGGTAAAGTGGGTGAAGAGAAGTCACTGGAGAAATGGGGCTCTGTAAGCACTCGGGAATGGAATCGGTCTAGACTAGATTAGAACTAAAATAGATATAAAATCAGCACAAACTTCAATCTAAAGCAGGTTTATGCATGAAGCAGGGTTAAAGAAGGGTAAGCTGTAACCAAGATAAAAATGACTTTGACAGAGCAATACAAGGACAAAATTAGGACTGCACTTTAGTCAAAACAGGTCCAGTCTGACTGCTTATGTACACACAAGCAACTGGGTCTAAATGGGACCTGCACCAGGACTAGATCAAGCTGAAATGCTCCTGAATACCACTGTGTCACAGCTTGAGCTCCACTGCTGTCTGGATGCCATATAGATTTACTATGAGAACGTGTAGCCTATAGGAGGACGCTGGCTGGCTGACTTTAGGGCAGCCCAGACAGCTCTTAAAACCTACTCACATTCAGCCTGAGCCAAAAACCCGCATGTTGCAACGGCAAGACACACACACAACTTGGCGCCTAAACAGTGCAAATTAGTAACAGACAAACTTCAAACCCCCCCCCCCCTCCTCGTGCTTTGTCTTTACGCTCACGGACCAGAGTAAAGCCCGGTGTAATCCTCGTTCCCCCCATCATAAGAAGAAGCCTATATGATCGTTCAAGCGCATGTATGACATCTGTTGCTCGGGAAAGGTGGGCAGCTTTAATTGCCTTCCTGCCCCCCTCCTCCTCCTCCTCTGTCTCTCCTCCTCGTCTTGCCCCGTTGCTGCAAAGATAATGGGGAGGTGGGCCTCGCGTAATTACCGCAACAGGACGCTTCACGAAACCATACAGGATGTGTGCAAGTGTCTCCGAGGGATCATTTTTTTTACGCGCGGTGGAAAAGTTTGATAGTGGCTGGTAATGCGCAAATACGCACCGATCCACTTACACATTTTCGTCCCTGCCTTATCCCACAGTAGTAACATGACTTCCTGTTTCCATAGCCTCAGAGTTATCCCGGCTGTGCCCTTATTTCAAGCATCTGGACGCGGTGTGTGAGCTCGCAGACGCCGCGTAACCATCGCTTTTAGAAGTTACAGCGGAGGACTTCCTGGTAGCGATCGCAATTGCCCGTTTTAGGGACGCCACATCCGCACCTTTACAGTGGCTTTGGGGCTTACCTTTCTCTGCTGCTTCTCCCACGCAGGGTCCAGGAGCAGATCGCGGTCCCAGTCGTCCTCTGGAGTCATGTAGTCGTGCTCTCCATCATATTGTTCCATTGTGTTGTGTGTTTAAAAGCTGGAATGTGGGGGTAAAAGAGTTTGCTGGATGTCCTCGGCCGGGTCTAGGCGAGGTGATGTTACAGCTGTACAGCCAATGTGCACTGACGCTCTCCTCCGCGCATTCAAGACGCTCAGGTCCACCCCCGGCTTCCCTCTCTCACTAACTCGCTCACTCTAGCCCCGTTTGCCCTTCCAACTATGCCTCGTTTTTCTTCCGCTGTTTGTCTAGTTCACCGCCGGCAGGGCTACTCAGCAGTTAAGGCAGGCAGGCAGGGCAGGCAAGGCAGGCGCGTAAGTAGGAGGCAGGTCCACACAAGCACAAAACTTCGCTTCAGACAAAATTGAAACGATAACTGGATACGCGCTCTGATTGGACGGCGCAGGACACGAGGGCCGCCCACCTCTGCGCGGATTGGTCGACTGCGCTGTCACCTTGGAGGCTTTATATGCAAGGTTGAGTGCGTGGCTTGACTGATCCAAACTGCTCCAAGCGCCGGGCGGTAATTAGCCCATAACAACATTGCGCGTAATGAACGAGGGGCACTCCCAGATTGAAAACGACTGCTAACAACTTTTGCAGACAGTGGCACAACAATGGGTGAGGTTGACTGCTTTTCTGGCAACTGTGTAATGAAAACTGAAAACAACAGGCAAAGTAATATGCATATAAACAAACCTAGACAGCATATAAAGCATAACTGCCTTTATATGGTTTTGATGAGAAATGCCTACAAGTAATGTGGGGTATTTGCATAAACTGCCATATAAGGCATACAAGTGCAATCCATGTTCACTACTCAGATATTTCTTCATTCTATTGCCACAGAATGAAGGTTTTCACACGGAGGCAAAAGATGAACCAGTGGATGAGTCAAATGACATCAAAGTAATTGTCTAAATTTGCGAAATGAGGAGGGGTAGAGTGACATTTGAAAGAACACAATCATATTCCTCCGCCCTTCTTAGTTTGCAAAATGACG
Organism: Gobius niger; assembly: GCF_951799975.1. NCBI lineage: Eukaryota > Metazoa > Chordata > Actinopteri > Gobiiformes > Gobiidae > Gobius > Gobius niger. The sequence goes on from NC_136867.1 coordinate 17,170,327, forward strand.
ACAGCAAAGGACAAGCTCCTCCCCCTCTGCTCCTGATTGGTCCTGGCAGGCTGGTTCACAGGAGAAGCTCGTCTCATTGGTCAACGTGGGAGGATACTAGACTCTGATTTGTTGCTGAGATTCAAAGAGGAAGGGCTTTACAAAAAAATATATACCGCATTATTACTTACTTTACATCAAAATGCAAGGCCAGGAGGTTGATTTGGCACATTTTTATAAAATTTGTAAAACATTTAAACTTGTAGACTATCACTTTAATTTAAAAAAAAACAACCTATTTTTACCCCATACATTCACAGTTTGTATTATTTATTAATTTATTTCACATTTGGGACGCAGAAAAAAAATGTTACGCCATTCACGGTTCGGGAGTCAGACCAGTCTATACATACAGTCTATGGTTTACACAATAATATTCCATGGGCCCCACAATAGTATTTCCTTATTTTCTATACAGGTCATTATCAAACTACTGTATATTAGTTATGTAAATTGTATGATCACACCAAGTAAAGGTTGAAGTACTGTCCTGGTGCATCTACATTTCTATAGGTGTTTTTATAGGATTCATATGCCATAAGTTAAGTTGACAGAAGAAGGTATGTAACATCTCAGTGTCTAAATGTTGAGCTCAGACTTAAAAGATCTTATGAACTACTGTACTTTTAAATGAAAGAACTGGATGTTAATCTAAAAAAAACACACCCCTCTTGTCTTTGTTGAACTTTCCTGTGCTGTAAATCTCTCTTCATTCCCACACTTGAGCAGAGCGCTCCTTTTTGAATGGGCTCCTCTGTCCAAAACCCACTTAGACCTAACCCCATTTGCACATAACTGTCAATGGGGGGAGAAAGGTGAGTCCATGCGCGGGACAGATACACATTTTGGAGGCTGCCTGGGTGCAGGTCCGGGAGCCTTGTAAGGTAAACTGAGCAGTATGTCACACAAAAGTGCAGAGATGACTGGGCTATAGAGGGATCGCCCCAACAGCGGTAACGGGGAAGTGCAGTCTCTCCTTATATGGGCATGGCTCTGAGTACAAGCCGAAATGTTTAGGAAGGTGATGTCACGGGCTGAGCGAGAGAAGAGTAAACCATCCAAAAGGGACTAAGCTAGGTCTGAAAGGGGACTAAGACTTACAGCTGTACTTGAACTGGGTCAGAACCAGAACAAAGGCCTAAACCATGTAAGATTCAAACAGGTTAAAACAAAAGCAGAACCAGAACTTCACCGGGTCAAAACCAGGCAGATGACTGATGCCAGACCAAACCAAGACATCCAAACTATAGCATAAAGCTCTTAATAACTGTAAATGAATTATTCCTGTAATTAGAATAAACCAACCTGTAATATATATTGTATTTAAAGTGGGGGGGGAAGGGGAACTTAGATTTAGCCCTTTTCCATTTGTGCATTACAATAACTTCATCATTACGCTGACTCATGCCTTTGAATAACTTGTTGAACTTTAATTCTGGTCCAACTTGGTAAATGGTAATCAGCAGGTTGCATAATGGAAACTTAAAAATTGAAAAATTGTCCATTAATTTAAGCACTTAAATACACACACTCACATTTGCATTTCACATAGCGCTGATGAAAGGCCATCTCTTATGTAAAGCCAATTATAAAAAGTAATAATCTTTTAAGAGAGAGATTTAAACAACTCATTTAAATACTTTTGGTGTAAATCGCGCTTATGGACGCAACTGCAGCATACAAAACTGGATATCAAACCTGCCGCTGATGCAGAATGACTCTACAGGGCTTTGCAATGACAAATCACTTTCGGATAAGCCTAATTAAAGCCATTGCAGAATATTCTTAACTGTAAACATCTCAGCAAAACCAAGACACTACCAAGGCTATGTTTTCTAATCATTCTCAAAATAAAGCATTCGGAAGAAGCACACAAAACATCAGGTTACCTGTAGACATGGCAAAGTAGAAACATCACCATGGAGACGAGCTGGTGATGTCCCGGTCCCAGCAAAGTGATCATTCAGGTTTTAGGAGAGGCGAGAGATTTTTCACCCATAAAAACACACGTGAAAAGATGAGTGCCTGTGTTTTTATTGGGGCGACATGTCACACAGTGCAGATTTAATATTCACTAAAAGCACAGTAGAGGGTAAAATAGCATCCATTCTGCATCATCTGATATGAGTTGATGAAGCCACAGATCAAGGATCCACCCCACAGAGCAGTAACAGGGGCAGTAAACGGCTGTTTGACAAGGGGCTAATTTTCTCCACTGCAGAGGATGCCGGTTCAACGCTTCAGTTAACTGATTATAATTATCCATTCAGATGTGTATAATTTTCTGGTGGCACGCTCCGAGATCTCACAGCTTGATTTGAGCGAGAAAAAAAAAAGTCTAATTGTCTAATAGATTTTGATTAAGTTTGATTTAGAGACACTCAGAGATTCCTTGCGTGGAATCCATCAAAAGTGCTTTTCATTGTAATATTCATTCATTTAGAGACGAGCTAATGTAGCCACACCTGACCTGCTGGAGATGTGGCTGCTAATCTGTGCCAATGGCCTCACTGAACACCACGTTTATTAATTGGTGAATGCATGAAATGTGTTGCCCAAGGACTCCTGATCTATACTTTCGACCCAAACTTTCTTTTAGTCCCTAGAAATAGTATATATCATTTTGACTAGACTTTAGATCTGATTTAGTCCTAAACATTTTGGTTTGTACGGGTTAATTCCTGGTTGACATCGTTTTATTTCTAGTTCGTACACAGTTCAGACGCGGTTTGCCTGCTTAAAATAGAAATGTAATTAATTTTACAAGGTTGCAGCCTGGTTGAACTCATTTTAAATTGTCTTTTATTTGGATTAGTCCCCGATCTATTTCAGTGCAGTAGTCAAACGGGATGATAAAGGCAGCTACTTTCTGAGGTGGTGCTTGGACCATATCTTTTGCGGGGCTTATGTGAAGAGTTGCAGTGCTGGACTCTGGCGGGGTCCCAAACTATGCCAGTCATGTTTGGCGGGGAATTCTCAAATACCAGGGCTCAGTGCAATAGCTATAGTCCATGTATGGGATGCAGACCAGGGTAATCCCACTGGGCTGGGGGGAGATTGAGAAAAAATATGTGGGGCTAAGGGCATTCAGAGACCAACAAAGGCTGTTCAGATGTTCAGAAATGTATTATCAACGGCATTGTCTTTCCAACCTGTTTCCCCAGAGCTTTGAACTTTGAAGATACTTGGATTCATTCGGACACCGTTGACATAGCAACCAAGATGATTGCAAACAATGTGTTAGCAAAATGCGCACAAATTGGGCATAACTCAATAATTTGCTGCACAAATAGAAATGCATCTCCAAATGTGACTTGATGCGAGCTGCTTTCGCCAAGACTGTAATTGAATTTGACTCTTGAAGCTTATGAAGAAATGTAGAAAGCTTTTGGGGAGCCACTTGGAAAAGGCTGAAGATCTATAGACTCTGAATTACTCTATATGTGGCTGTAAGAACTTTGTCAATTGTTATTGCACAACTAGAAACCAAGCACCCGCCTGTATACAGAAAACCTTTCAGAATGCTTTTGTTTTTTTGGCCCCTACATTAGCAATGGTAAAAGCCCCTCCCAAGTCCCACTGAACTGACAAATCCAGACCTGCTCCAGTGGAAGTCCTCAAAGGCTGTGGTTGTCCCGAGCCCCCTCCCAGTTTAAATGTGGGCCATAGACGGGTGTTTGCTGCTGTTAACCCTGCCTGGATAAATACTGATAGAATGGCCCATTGTGCACCGGCTAAAGCTAATGACTGTGGCTGTTCTCCCAGTCACGACTCAACAATAAGACTATGTTCTTTAGAAATCCAGCGATCCAAATAAAACTGATGGATGCTTGAGCTCTGCAAGTGAACTGTAAGGTGAAAAAACAAACAAGCAATTAATCATTACACCACATGTGAGACAGCAGGCACACTTCACTGCTATAATAATGCATTGGTTTATATAGCGCTTTTCTTGACACTCAGAGACGCTTCACATTGCATTATCCATTCACTCCATACTTGGTGGTGGAAAGTTACTATTGTAGCCACAGCTGCCCTGGAGTAGACTGACGGAAGTGAAGCTGCCAATCTGCACCATCAGCCCCCCTTACCCCCACAAACCACTCACTCACACACCACATTCACCCAGTAACAACCAGGCCCTTCCTGCTTAGCTCCTGAGGTCTGACGGGATCGGGCAGAGCAAAGGAGGAATATGGCCCGAATCAAACACTGAAGGAAAGTATGTAACATGCACACAATTATGCCATATATATTTAGTTTTATTGCCAATGGGTTTTATTTTTGTTTGTTTGTTTGTTTGTTTGTATACTTTATTGTCCCCGTAGGGTCCCCCGTAGGACCCTACATAAAGACATTGAATTTGGAAATCCAAAACATGGGAAATGTAAACATTAATAATCTTTACATTGTTTTTTGTTAATGAATCAACATTACACTTCAGTATTGATTTGACAGTGTTTACTGTGGGTAAAGTCCCATATAACCGATCTTTTTTGTTATGACCTTTTTGGACCATGCAACATAACAACCCTCAGTCCCTCAGCGTATCACCTGTTGCTGGTTCACCACTATTACTTCCTTGGACCATTTTGAGCATAACTTTTCTGAACCAATGGTCAATTTCTCCAAACCTGTTCAACATAATTTGAATGTAGTGATTTTTCCTCAATGGTAATATCATTCGAGATAACCAAATATTAAATCTGATCAGATGAAGGCAACTTATCTGTGAAGACTATGGATTTAACTTGTGTAGTGTGTAACAATGCTCTTTAATGTGTATCGACTCCCTATTAAAGAAACACGATATATTGTTGAATTCTCAGTCTATATTGCATTCAGCCTAAGGACACAGACCACAATCAACAAGAGAATCAGTGTTATGTTATGCTTGATCGCCGCAGGCACACACAAAATCCTATTTGAAAGATTCCTGTCCCACCGGTGCAACATAGGAGTCAAATGAAGGGTGTCTACTTCCTGAAGATAAGTGGCGACCACAAAGTGGACAGAAAAGGAAACGGCGCAGACAACAGGGGAGTACAAATGGCTCGATAACCCTTTAACTACGCGCCTGCCAACTACCCTTGCCACACGCTGCCAACTGCTGGGGAGGCGTGATGCCATTTGATCCTTTTGTTATGGTTCTTAGTAAAAAGCCGGGCTGCCCTGTGGTCCCGGGCTTTGACAGCGTGGAGGGGCAGTGGACAGCAGCCAGAAACAGATGATGTAATGAACTTCCTGGACAATAGTCACTGTGTTGGACATTTGAATGGCAACATTTTTTTGTTAAAGGGACTGTTTGAAGAGGCGTTATTTTTGCATGAATGAAATACGGGTTGATAATAGGTTAGTGGGTTAAGTTTTTTGCCTGACTTGAGCTTTATCAACTAGGCCATGGTCAAACGTGAAGGACAAAAACATTCTTGTTATAGGCAATGAATGAAAAGGTATACTTGAGCACATCCAGTGGATATCCTGTGTATGGATTGTAAATGTTCATCAAAAGGCATTTGGTACAGTGAGTGGTTTATCTTGTCATTGGAAAGTTGGTGCTTTGCATTCTGCCGGCGCATACTGGTGTTATGTCCTTGGGCCCGACACTTTGCCTATGTGTGAATTGTAGTCTTAGTGAGCGCTTGGTGGTGGTCCGATGGTAGCTCTGATTATAGTCCTACAACCCAATTTCATAATGATTAGTCTTTAAATTTAAACTTAATTTTCCTCTTGAACTTTTTATTTAATATATTTGGTCTTTGGTATTGTATGTTTTTTGAATGAAATGTTTTTGTACCTGGTGTTGTACATATTATCTAAATAAACAAACAAAACAAAAAAGGATTATTGTTATTTATTATCCCCTCCTGGAACTGCCACCTTAACGTGGTCGAGGGGTTTGAGCACCTGAATGATCCTGGGGGCTCTGTTGTCGGGGGCTTCGTGCCCCTGGTAGGGTCTCCCATGGCAAACAGGTCCTTGGTGACGGGTCAGACAAAGCATGGTTCAGAAGCCCCTTATGGGAGACCAACAGACCCGTTTTGAATTGTGTGGCCGTTCTTCTGTGGACCCACCACATGCAAGAGGAGCCATTGGGGGCTGGTGCAATGTGATTTGGGCAACCCCAACAGCTGCCCCCACGACCCGGCAACGGACAAGTGGAAGAAAATGGATGGATGGATTGTCATCAATATGTCAGAAGCAGTGGGAGATGACATGGCACCTGGACAACGCGAGCTAGATTCCTGGTCAGGAGTACCAATCTTGAGGAGAAGCCTGTTAAGCACGTTTCTAACCAAATAAATTGGCTTACATTGTCTCTGATTTCACTGAAAATTTTCAGATTTTTGACGTTCCCAAAAATGTCTACAGTAGTTTCCAATTTATTCTATTCCTCCAGTAAACACACATCGCTTCGGGTCAAGGCCAAATGAACAACAAAACTCAAGACTTCTCTTACTGCTGCCATGGCAACCACATCCAAATCCACAATCCCATTTAGTTTATCTTTCCCTTTATCTCTGCCAAGACATGTGTCAGAAAAGAGCAAAAGCCCATTAACCACCATGAGAGGGAAGCCCCAGGAAGAAGACGCACATTAACACAGGGAAACAAATGATTCTTTAATTGCAAGAAAACAAAATGGCAGATACCCAGAAGGCCTAGATAATGAAGGGTGGAAACTACAGTGGGATTGAAAGCACCCGGTTCGAACAAATGGTGCTGCTTTTTCGGATTTTGAGACATTTTATACGGTCTGTTGTGCAGGAAGCGCCCCCAAAGCAGCTTTCGAAAAAGAAACAATTAGCTCAGATCCGTTTTGAGCTTTGTCTTAAATGCGTCAAATTAAATATCAGGAAAGCATTAGTCCTCGGTAAAAGCGATATCTTTTGTATGTTAGCTCCGAAATCCAGAGTGGAGTTACAAATTCAGCAAGAAAACACAGAAAATAAATCAAAATTTCACATAAAATACCTCTGTTATCAACCAAATTTAAATATTTTACACAATTTTAAAGTCAACTCGGTTTTACCTCAGACTGTTCAATTTGTTCGGAAACAAAAATCATTCACTCCTTCCATTTTTCTTGCAGCGGATCTGTGTGTCTGGCTACTGCCCAACTTAAGTTGTATAAAGAATACAAAAAACACTTTGAAATGTCACTTTCAGTCTCTGATGAAAAATAATTATGTTTTTAGTTTTTTCTCAGATGAGGTGGACCCCTCCTCCTCCCTGTGTGTCCGTTTTAGGTTGCTGTGAGTCTTTGAGCGGGACAGTCCTGGCTCTTCCTCTGAATCGGAGGAGATTTGTGACACAGTTCGGTGCAGACCATTCAGCCCCTCACCAAGTCTATTGTTACTACTACTGCTGCTGCTACTGCCCATATCCACGTTGGGACAGTCGTCTAAAGCGTCCCGCAATGCACCATCAGTCCTCAAATCCTCGCCTTGACTCGCTCGGTCTCCGACGTCCTCTTGCTCAAGACTCCCTTGGGACATGACCGGACTGGGACACACGAAATCCGAAGGGCTCAGACTTTTCTCTTCCCGATTGCTTTCGCCGTTGCGTGGTTTTAATTCCAAATGTTCATTCGAAGTTGAAGAGGACAGGTCGTCAACGGAGATCGACGGATAGCTGCAGGAGTCTAAGGCCGAGAATAGGGACTGTACCGATTCGGGACGGTCCCCTGCGCGGGATACTACGTTCATCCGTCTTCTGCGCAACACGTTTCGCCTCCGCACTGCGCTGCGCCTCTCCTCGTCGTCGCTGCTCGAACTTGAAGTGGATGAGGAGGAAGTTGAAGCCCCCACGGGTAGAGATGGCGAGGAGGGTGGACTGGACAAGGTGGAGTTCTCTCTGGGACTTGGTGACCTCGGTCTGGGCATGGGGTCCAACCAAAACTCGCTCGAATCGGAATCTTCATTGACCAAAAACGACGATTGCGGTCTTTGCTGTCGGCCGCGTCGCCTCTTGCGCTCCTCGCCCTCCCCGTCGGAGGCCTCTGGAGCAGCAAGTGACGAAGAGGAGGAGTTATCCGAGTCGCTGTTTTGGATGACGGGAGGGGCGGGCGTGGCAGGGACCGTCCTGGTTGAGCGGCGCCCCCTAGCGTGAAGCTGCATTATCGCCTCCTCGCTCAAGTCGCTGTCCGAATCTGAGCTCCAGCCCTCGATCTCTCGGCGGACCAAAGAGTCGAAGAAGGCCATCATGCGCGGGTCCTCCTGGATGGACTGGGACACATAGTCGTGGGACAGGCCGCTGCCGCTGTTCAGGACCAGGCTGATGTACTCCTCGTGGGTGTACAGGCTGCGGGACGAGTCCTCCACGCGCCCATCGAGGTCACCCAGACTGTTGGGCTGCTGGTAGGGACTCCACAACTGGGACAGACAGACAGAAGAGGAAGCTCAAGATTAATGATTTCTTTAGTACTTTTAAACTTTATATTAACCTCTTAACCTGAACCGAGCACATAAAAGCTTAAAAACTCAAAATAACTCAAAATCGCATAAAAAATGTGACAAAAAAAAGAAACAAAAACGTGTCAGAAAAGCAACAAAAACACGACAAAAAAAACGTAGGAAAAAAAGTTATGAAAAAGAAACAAAAAAGTGACAAAACAAAAAAAGCGATAAAAACATGACAAAAAGCGACCAAAAAGGGATAAAGACATGAGGAAGACACAACAAAAAAGCATCACAAACTCTCTAGTTGAGAAGCTTTTAGATTCAGGCCGGGTTAAGAATCAGGTTAAGTATGATATTGATTTCACTTGGTTTAATGGGCATCCACTTCTACATTATATGAATATGAAAAGCTACTTGCTAGTTCTTTGTCCAATCCAAATAATCTATGGTGAAACTCATTCTGTCCTTGCTACTTGAATCAAGGTAAATGTTACTGTACGCCACACTGAGTAGCTCTAGAAAGCATCACTAAAGACCTTCAGGCCTTAAACATGTCTTATTGTGCCCTGGTTGAATTACACACACACACATGGAAAAACCATGACAAAGGGGAGAGTGGAAAAAGGCCAAGTCATGGTTTGATAGCATCTCTTCAGAACACCTGGGCAGAGATCGTCTTTCACTACATACTGCAAAACACAGGACTGTAACTGAGAGGACAAAACCCTGTTAATATCTGCATGGTTTGCAGGCATGAACAGAAATCTAACCGTCAAGGAAACATGTTTTATATCACTTGTAAAAGGTATATTGAATTTAACTGGAAGAGCCAATAACTTTTACCTTTCTTCTCTCTACTATTGAAATGTAGGACCAGTTCTTTATGTGTGTACATTAACACACTCTGTTTATGATCATTGTTTTGTCCAATGTAACTGCTAAATCTATTAAGTTTATATGGCAGCTTTACAGTGTTGCTACCATCCTGATATGAGAAAAACAGGTGGAGTTTGAAAGAGACTTGGGACTGCTCTAATCCGTCAGGTCAGCAGTGACAGTCTTTGAACAGAGTAAAGACTTCAGATGTAGGAGATCAGCTGTCTCAGAGTTGGAGAAGATTGTTTTCAAATAGGAGAGGTCAATCACTATCACTAAAAAGTCTCTCACTAACCTTGATGACCTTCTCGACGCCCGAGGAGCAGATCATGTAGTTGTGAGGGTTGAATCGGACCTGGTTGACGATGGACCTGTGCCCCTTCAGCACCATGAACGCCCCGTTCACAACGCGGCCCGGGCCCCCTGGAAAACAAAGAGCAATTCGTTTAAACTCCTGGGCATGAAGTCATAGAAGCCCGTCACTGTCAGAGTCTGTATTAAAATAAGCACCTCCGGCTGCAAAAACATGGTCACAACAATTACATCTGCAGCTCCCGGACAGAAAATACAGACAGTAGTAATGTAACCCAAATAGTATGCTGATGGACTGACACAGAATAGGCCCCGGCCACATAGTTTCTGAGTTGAGTAACGCCAGAGAAAATAAAATGCATAAAAGTGTCAGGATTGGGATACACTGAGACAAATGAGTGCATATTTTTGGGTTGTGGGATTTTGCTCGGAAAGGCACTGAGCGGAGCGGAATTAAACACGGCAATAAGGGAAAGAAGTACAGATTCAAAGGGACCATGGGTTCAAGTCATGAGACAGTGGACACAAGATCTCTCTGAGTGGGGGTTTGCACATCCTTTTTTATGACTGTGTTGTATGTGGTTTCCTGAAATTCTGATCTAAACTGCTTTCATTGCTTGGCATCAAGTCCTTGTCTATCCTATTGGTTGACGAAAAGGCAAAATGTACACATTTTCATTTGTTTGCGGATTCAAGGGTTTGTCTGTGGAAGATAAAAAATTGCAAAACATTGTCAAAATCTGCTCTAAAATCGTTGGAGTTAAACAAAGAGAGTCTATGGGAGGAGCAGGTGCTAAAGAAGGCTAAATGAAGCTTCAGCGCAAATTCAACCTGGAAGACCAATCTGCAGCCTTCATTATCCAATCATCCGCAGCTGCTCGTCTTGCTTCAGCCATTCATCTCCCAAAATCCTCTTCTTAAGTTCCCCAGTCAATCATTCGGGAGTTTCCCAGCCGTGCTGCGCCCCTCCTCCGCCCCTCCTCTGCTCTGCTCATCGTGTCAATTGACCGCCCCTGGTCTCTTCCAACCACCACCAGTGTCCGGGCTCCTGGGGAAGATTCTGGCTATCATCCATCATCGCCATGTCTTCCATATCGTCAACGCAATCTTCCGCCAGGGTCCGAGCCCCAATCATGATCCATGTTCAATAATACTTCCTAACACATTCTGTCTCTGAGCCTTTTCAGGTTGAAATGTATCTTGGGTCAGCCTCTCCATGCTCTGTCCTTTTCGCTCATGCCTTCGGGACATTGTTTTTATGCACCTTTTCGGAAAACTAATCGCTTCTCAAACTCTTTTGTTCTTTTGTATCACTGAACTGTTGAATTCTGAACGGAGTGTGTTTATTAATTAACATAGACCTTTTGAAATGTGCTCTATTTTTAATTGTTATGGACTATTGTTTTCTTGAGCCTCTAGTCTTGCCTGAATAGTTGGGAGTGACACGCAGTGACTGTTTGTGAATTGTTCTGAGGTTTGCTACAAATGAATTGCCCTTTGGGATCAATTAAGTTTTCTGAATTTGAAATTGAGAAAAAACAACAACAAAAAACTAAATTTACAAAATGGATCCACAATAGGGCGCCTAGATGATAACAAGGGAAGAAATTAATAGAAAGTTTCACTGGACTGCTAGGTAATCATGAAACAGTTGAAATTCTAATGGAATAATTAGTTTAGATAATATAATGTCTGCTACAAAAAAGAAATAAACAACAGTCTCAATGGAGTCTTATGTGTCTAAAACAAGTTCTGGAAAGCCTGCGATTCTTGCATTAGTTTGGCAGTTTTAAGGCCTTTCTGAAATGTTTGAGCCAATTGGAAAGTTTCTCAAAGTCATTCTGTCCGAGCATATGAGAAAGATCCAGTAGTTTCTCTGTGTCTGGAGAGTGAACCGTCCCGACTGAACTCAGGGAAAAAACCACAGCGAGTGCAAAAGAAAAGAGGATCTTTCTTTTTGTGGTCGAACAGCGACGGGACAAGAGTTTGTTTGGCCTCCTCTGACGCCACTCAGATTCTTAACCTTCAGAAAATCAGGGCAACAATCTGCAGCACAAGTGGGTCATGGGAGGCGAGATTGGAGCTGTGTGCGCTAAACAAACATGCGGCAAAGAACTTAAGTGTTGAAATTCAAAGCTAGATTAAAAAATATTGATGTCTGAACTAAGGCGTGTAATAGAACATTAAATCAAATCCTGAGGGATAAAAACAACATTCTCAATAAAGCTGGTCACCATTGAGCAAAAATACACCAAGAAACCAAAGAAAATAAAGTTATTGTTAAAGATGTACTATGTAACTTTTTATGTGGGAAAAAACATTGATATTTGTGCCTATTTTACCTTTTAGTCACTCAGTGGCGATATAGGTGCAGCATGGTACCTTTGCTTTCCCTCACAGTGGCCTCCCTGACGCTCCGGAATGAATTATTTGGGATTTCTAGCAAATCCGAAGCCATGGTTGTCCACCAGAAAAAGGTGGCTTCCCCTCTTCAGGTCGGTGGGGAGTCCTTGCCTCAAGTGGAGGAGTTCAAGTATCTCGGGGTCTTGTTTACGAGTGAGGGACGGATGGCGCGTGAGATCGATTGATGGATCGGTGCGGCGTCAGCAGTGAAACGGTCGCTGTATCAGACTGTTGTGGTGAAGAGGGAGCTGAGTCAGGGGGCAAAGCTCTCGATTTACCGATTGATCTACGTTCCCACCCTCACCTAGGAGCTCGGAGTAGAGTTGCTGCTCCTTCACGTCGAAAGGAGCCAGCTGACGTGGCTCAGGGCATCTGTTTCGGATGCCTCCTGGTCGCCTACTGCGGGAGGTGTTCCAGGCATGTCTTATTGGGACAAGGCCTGACACGCTGGTGGGACTATGTCTCTGAGCTGGCCTGGTGTCGCCTCGGGGTCCCCCCCAGAACAGCTGGAGGAGGTGTGCGTGGATCTGGAAGTCTGGGCATCTCTGCTGAGACTGCTGCCCCCACGACCCGGCCCCGGATAAAGCGGAAGAAAATGGATGGGATTTCTAGCAAGATTTCTGAGGGAAAGAAAAGGTGCCGCGCTGCCCCCATGACGCCACTGAGTCACTAAAAGGTCAACTATGCACAAATATTAAGCTTTTTTTTCCCACTTCAAAAGTTGTATAGTGCACCTTAAAGACTTAAAGGTCCTATATCATGCAAAATCGACTTTTTGGAGCTTTTAGCCATGTTGTTATGCTATTTCCTTATCAAAAACACCCCCAGAGTGGTTTGCGGCTTCATTCACGCAGCTCTCAGTAATCCTCCTGAATCCTGCTCTCTGAGCAGCTGCTCCTCCCTCTCCTGGTGAACGACTGAGTGTTCAGTTGTGTCGTAACAGCGGAACGGAAGTGCTCGACGTCTGTAATGTAATGTCTTAATTCTATGCTTACGGCCTGATTTTAATTTGTAAAACAGCTTTTTCATTATTTCTGTCGTAAGAGAGAAACAAAGAGTAAAAAATGAAAAAAAAAAAAAAAAGGATGTGCCCGAAGTGCTTCCAGGTCAGCTGAGGCCAAAACAAACACATCGCGTCTGAACAGATCAGTCATGTTTGCGCTGCAGCTGTGAAGATGGAGCTCGTTACCTACTCTGGACACCTGTTTTTTATTCTTAACTAACGATAATGTCACGGACGGAGAAAAAGAAGCGCGTTTGGCTACGAGGACGAGGAGTTTATATTCAACCCTTTTCAGGAAGAGGCCACTCAGCTGTTTTTTTCTCCGGGATTCAGCGACTATAAGCCAAAATGGTGTTTTTCTGTGATTGTCACTGATGGATGTTTGGGGAACCTTCGCCAGAACCAAAGTGGATTAACTTTTATAACCAACGCGAGTCCCATAATGTAAACAGCGATGGAGCAGAGGGTGAGTCAATCCAAACGCGGGTTAGCTTGTGTGTTAGCATATTAGCATGTGTGTTAGCCATTTATGAAGCTGTGTTGCAGATGTCAACTCCGTATAACTGCATCGTGAAGTAACTTCACTTATTGTTGTTTATTTATATTACGGTAAAGTTGTATGCGCGGAGAGAGGGGGCGGAGTTAACTGAATCGAAGCGTTGTGTCTTCCGGGTTTGAAAAATACCTCCAGAAAACACTTATATTTATCACAAAAATGAGTGCTCCATAATGGTAGAGGTACAATATATCATATAAATGCCTATACTTAGCTTTGGAATGGCTAAAATAGCATGATATAGCCCCTTTAAATCTACATAGAACACACAGAAATACATAGTTCTGTTAGTTAGCTGAACAAAAAGCAGTGAATGTGTTACTAGCAGTCTCTAAAGCTGGTGTACCTGATAAAAAATATGCCATATCACTATACATAGAAACACAAACAGTGTGCATGTGACTTTTGTCTTTAACAAATTGCTCCAATTACTAGGACGTGTATAGTACTCTATCGTGGCATAAAGAAATATTCTCTACTACAGCAAAATAAGTCCAGTACTCCGGCCTTGATAAAAATCCACAAAGTTCATCTTGGTAGAAAAAGAGGCATCTGAGGTCCTCCGCGGTGGAGCTGTGTATTTTAAGTCTATTCTTCTCAAGCCAAGACAGTCGGATAAATCACACTTCAAAGCTGCAAAAACAGAAAGGCTACATCTTTTCCAACGTATTACACATGCAAACAGTTATTCACCTGCTTCTGGGTCTTTCGGAATCTTCCACATGTACAGGTTAAAGTCGTCCGAGCCTGACAAGATGTACTGCAGAGAAAAAGGGGAAAATAATAAAGAATGTCATTACTAGTAACAGTATTACCAACTCCTCAAAGGAAATATGCTGAATATTTGGAGCAGGGACAGGTTTCATCTTGCTTGATTAAACACACTCTTGTCTTGACAGGGCTTTTTGACCCTCACAGGCTCCTGTATTCTGCTGTTATGCTGAGCCAACATATGGTTCCACTTGCAGAGCCGTCTTTACAGGTAGAATTCGACAAGAAAAACAGACCTGGGGCAAACTCGGATAATGACTTCTCTCACATTGATACTTGTGTTGGCTGAAAACAATATAACCTCTTAACCACCGCCTTAACCGAGTGCAACTTTACCCAAATGTAAAACAGTCGACAGGCCAGTGTAACGCCTCATTTGAAAGCGAAGACCTACAAAACTGATTTTTTTTCCTCATCTTGTTGCCGCCTTGTCGTCCCTTTTTTGACATTTCTTTTTCTTGTGTTTTTGTCACATTTTTTGCCACATTTTCATAGCTTTTTGTCACTTTTCTGTTACTCTTTTGCAGCATTTTTGTCACATTTTCCATCACTTTTTTGTTGCTCTTTTGTGGCATTTTTTGTGTTTTTCTCAAACATTTTTGGCACGTTTTTGTTGCTGTTTTGACACTTTTAGATTTGGGTAAAGCCAAACTGGGGAAAATGTGCTCGGTTCAGGTGGGGGTTTAAGAGGTTAAAGGCTAAATGTTATTTCAGCACCGTTTCTAATCAAGTGGGAGTGGGACATAACTGCCCTTGCACCCTTTGTGCCAGTCCCAAACCAGGATAAACGACACCAGTCGTCAGAATCCACATGAAACCAGTAGCAAAAGCATCTGCACATTATGAGGCCGATTTGCAGAAGCGGCTTCAGGCTGTTTACACCCAGGCAGGTCGTAAATGCCTTACATTCTTAGGTAAATGATGCTCGTGGTCAAACAATGTCTTTAAAAGGCCCTGATTTTTGTTTACAACTAATGACAGAGAGAGAAATAATGTTTGTTTCATAACGCATCTCTGACATTCCAATTGCTCAGTTTGAAAATGTTATTTGACAAAGACAAATTCAACTTTGCTTAAGAAATGAAAATGTCTAACTTTATTTGTACGAGTCAAAGTCTGTTTAGCTTTTCTTTTCTTTTTCCTGTTGTTGTATCTTAAAGCAGAGCAATAATGTTGTGTTATCTGGTTGTTTTGTCTCTAAAAATCCAATTATCACCAGAAATGTGGTGCATGCAGTCATTTTGCGTCAGAAAATAGGTTCAGTGCCCTTAAAAATATTGTTAAAGTAAGCAATAGCAATTAGTCTGTGTATAGGCTGTGTTGCGTTAGCTTTAGATTTAGCTTTAGAAGAAACTAAAGCCAACAAACTTTTGAGCATACATTAAAAGTCAGGTGTGGCAGAGTTGTTTTAAACTTTACGGTCACTCGGTTTAGCCATGAGCACACTGTTGACACTAGTCTGAAAACTGTACTTCAAACTCTGGATTATTTTTGTGGCATTTCTGCAACCACAGAACCAACAAAACTCGGGTTAGTTCAAATATGCTCCAGTCCCAAAGTATATTTGTTTTCCATTAAACAGGCTTCAGAGCAGCTTTTCTAACCCCGGACTTGCTGCTTCTAAATTATACAGTGCATTTTCTGCATCCACTCACAAACTAATCACAACTCACACAAAAAAAGAGTATCACGGCTAAAAGCTCCACAGACTATGGTGATTGTCCTAACCTCAGATGTGCCGTAAAACCATTATCAGGCCAGAGGGTTCAGAAACCGAGGCACATGCCTGTCCCACCCATTCACAGACACACGTCACTCAAAAATGTAGCACCCTCCCTCTCCCTTTTCTCTATCAATTTAAAGGTAGTCGTCACTCAGCGCCTTGGCTTTAGCACCGCTTTGACAAAATCCTCCCCTGACTGAGGAGCGGGGTCTACACAGGGCACTGACGAGATTTTATCTGACCCGCAGTGTGTCGGAAATAGCTGTGTGATTCTTGGGTAAATTGTACTGAAATTTGGTTGAAATAGAATCCAAATTAGTAAAGATTTTAAATTACATAAAAAAGAAATGTGAGGCACAACATAACAACTCAACGGCACTCGACCCCATTTTCTGTTATTTGCCTTGTCAGTAATATGTTGCTAACCTATCACTTATTACACTTATTTTTCATTAAAAATCTGCAAAAGATCTACATGACCCAATCACTTTTTGAATGGTCAAAGTCCTCATAAGAAGAACCCCATGAGGTGCAAAAACTGGCCTAGATCTTTCAGGACACACTTGTGTAATGTTTAACCTAAAGCACATCCCTCTAAGCCCCACTGTTCCTCTGACACTGAAGCTAATGCTAACATAGTAAACATGACTGCAGAGTGAAGTCATGTCTGAGGACCTACGCGATGAGTCCACAGCTCCCGGACCCAAAACCACACATTCACACACGTCCAAACACCCACACACACAGCATCCCTCTATTTTTACTGACAATAAATCCAGATGTTAGCCATAAATTTAGCCGCCACAAGGTCAGGGGCGACTCTTTATTAAATTTTAATGCCGTACCGTGTCCACTTAATGAATTATTACTAACAGTAGTGAGTGAACATGCCAAATTCTCACAATAAGGGCCTTTGAGCTGCATAGTTCTGCCTTATGAGTTTAAAAAAAGTGTTATTTCAAAGAGTTATTGTCACATACTAAACCCAAGACTTAATAACACTTTACACTCCTGTATTATGCTTCACTCAGGGAGGGGGCACCGACCTGGTCTTTGTCCCCAGCGAAGCAGCAGCTCTTCATGGTGCACGAGTTGAAGTAGCCCTGGTTGTCGAACTGGAAGCTGGGCAGTCGGGAGTGCAGCTCGTACAGGACGGGGGGCAGGCGGCGCCTCAGGGCCAGCAGCTGTGTCCCGGTGCTGTTGAAGCGGACACTCATAGCGCTCTGGAGAGACATGCTGCCGCCGTAACGCAGGAGGGAGCTGAGGAGGGAAGAGTTTTTAGAGCAGTGTTACTTACTTCATATAAATAGTGCTGAGTAGGAATAAGTGGTAGGACAAGTGGCAATAAATACATGTAGAGGCTTAGTAATATTAGGATCATTTTTTTATTTATTTGAACTACCAGGAAAGCCCCACTGGGATACAGAATTTGCAGTCCCCTGAAAGGCTCCTCGCAGACCCGGTATCGAACTCAGGACCTTGCGTCAAATACTGTACAACATGCAGCTAAAAGCAAAGCACTATACCAATTTTATGACAATACTTTAGCAGGAGCGGTAATGCAGTGGTAAAAGGTCTAAGGCCACAGTTTTTACATACAGAGGTATATTCTTTCCTGAGCTTAGACGAGTTGATGTGTACCTGTCTGGTGTTTGTGCATGCCCTCAGTCATGCAAAAAGACCAAAGATGTTGTTAGCATTTTTAGCCAATCCCAGTATATTCCTATAGCTCCAAACTCGGGTGAAGTTAGAAGAGACAAAGCTCTTCCACATTTCCCCTATTTAAATACAGCTAGAGCTACACAAAATTAAACATGTCGGTTTTCTAAACGGATAAAAAGGGGTACTATATTACAAGGCGTCCGTGCAG
Organism: Gobius niger; assembly: GCF_951799975.1. Classification (NCBI taxonomy): domain Eukaryota; kingdom Metazoa; phylum Chordata; class Actinopteri; order Gobiiformes; family Gobiidae; genus Gobius; species Gobius niger. Next base: position 17,188,282 of record NC_136867.1, read on the forward strand.
TAATATCTTCACTCCAAAACACTTCTAAAGATATTATTGCATGGACTTCGAAGTGCTTCTAAGGTGTTATTACGCCTTACAATATAGTACCCCTTTCATGTTTAATTTTGTGTAACTAGACTTGGATCGTGTAACTACACACGTAACTATAGGGAAAACGTGGAAGAGCTTGGTCGCTTCTAACTTCACCCCCGTTTGGCCCCATTGAGGAGAGGAGGAGAGGCTAATGCTAACAACATCTTTGGTCTTTTTGCATGACTAAGCGCTCGCACAAAGACCAGACAGGTACACATCAACTAATCTAAGCTCAAGTAAGAACATATCTCAGTACCTACAATGTCTTGGTTTTAGTTTTAAAGGAAGAAGTTTCACTTGAGTACATTTTGTGTAGTTGTGCAGTTTTCAGTCTATATGCGACCTGCAACATTCCAACCTTTATTAGGGAAACACTGCAGGACATAATTACTGATTCAAGTAATAGTCAATATTTAATTTAAGAAAGCCAACATTGGAGTTTTCCTAATTTGCAGCACAGGCGTGGCGGTGTAAATAAACCTGCAGCGGAGTTCTCATTGCTTTGATTAGAAAAGTTGTATTTTGTTTTTTTCCCACAAACTCCAGTAAACAAACAGACTACTCGACAGCAGTGTTGTTCACAGTCATTTCATCACTGTGTAAAAAACATTTCACAAGGAGTTTATTCAAGGGACTAGCACGAGATACGGGTGGGACAGTTAAAAGAACAACAGTCTAAGAGCCCCATCTGGTGGAAACAGGTAGAACTGCATCACATATACAAAAATGAGTTTACAAAAAATTCCTACATACATTAATTTGGTTAGCTTAGTTTACTTTCAATGAATGCTCCAGCTACATATCACCTGAAATCTTACCTGCGAGGCTTGCGGATGTCCCACAGACCCACTCCCTCTTTGGAGTTGGCCGTGGCAAGAAGTCTGGGCTCAGTTGGGTTAAACATGACGCTGTGGAAGGCAGAGGGGTAGCTGGCCAGGCAGAACGGCTCTAAAATAAAAACAAAAGGATGAATGACAAAAAAGCAGTTTCAATCAGAAAAATGCATTAAAATGACTATGCCAAAACTAAACCCAGGCTATAACCACTAATGTTACCAATATACCAATAAAGCCTATGAGAAAAACATTGTTGAAGGTGTGATGAGGTCAGCCGGTGGTCACACGGATGGTCAGAAATAGAAAGATATGAATGTTGTGCAAGATGATCTGATGCAATTTTTTATGTTATCAACAAGACTCCCAGGTTCTATCAGGCAGAACTACACGTCTGTTTAAGTCAAATCCAGTTACAGACCTACTTTGCAGCATATAAGTAGCTTTTATACTTTGCCAAGAAAAAAACAAAAGAATGTATTGCTATTTCACAAGGTAATTTCCTGTGAAATAGCAATAGATTGAAACAGTCAGTAAGTGAGTAAGTAGAACTGCCTCCAATACTGATATATAACATCAGCCAACCATAGTGTGATACGGAGGTTGCTCGATATACAGATTCCTTGTCCTGCTCTATAGCTGACGTACCTCCATGTGGCGGCTCACGAGTGTCCCAGATCAGCACGCGCCCGTCGTCGGATGAACTGGCAAAAACATTGTCGTTGACCGGACTCACAGACAGGCTGTAAACTGCATCAATGTGGAGGAACACGTTCAGAGTTTCCCTTCTGTAAGAAAAGAATGTCCAGGTAAAATTACAATGGTTTAATCAAGGACAGAGCATTAGATAAAATAGTGAAATTTTCTGGATTTGTATCGTTTCACTGTGCATTACGTGTTAAGGCAAGCACTGAAGCGGAAAAAAGCATCGAAGATATATTTTTTTAGTAATCAATTTTAATTTTTCTCACCGCTCCACGTCATGAAGAATCACTTGCTCATCATTTCCTGTAGGACAAAGACAAATATTGTAGATATCAAAGTATAAGGCTGTATCATTGTATCGGGGCCCGTAATTATGAACCTTAAGGGGATATGGGGTTGTGGAAATTACCAGCAGTTGAAATATTACAATATTTTCAGATTAAAGCAGGCGAGAATAACAACTTAATTATTGTGTATTTGATATTTTTGTCTTCGGTGTACCTCCAGAGAAGACCCTCTTGTTGGTGCTGTCAAAAGCCAAGCAGAAGATGTTTGAGAGATGCTCTCCCTTTAGCTTCACAGGTTTGGACCGAGAGTGGATGGCTTTCTCCATATGCCACAAGAGCACGCGCCGGTCATCTCCACCTATAGGTCAGTAGGGACATTATAACATCATTTATGTACTCATCAACCAAAAGAGAGACCTGCCCTTGTCCATCTTTTTGTCACCAATGAACATACTGTGCATAACAATGTCACTATATGATTATAATCACAATCACATTATGGGCTACATAATCTTTTATGATGATCGCCATTATGCAGAGTAAACATCAGTAACCAATAATATCTGGAACAATAATCTATAATATAATAATATCTGGAGCCCATCCCATGTAAAATGCGCTCTGTATTGCAATGTGAGCAGTAAAAGTAAACATTCCTAAGATGGTGCAAAGCTATTTGGGGTTTTGCAGTGAGCCGAAATAGTTGTTTTAATCTTGTGCGCTGTTGTAGCAAAAGGCAGCCATGACAGTGTTGTGAAATGCTCTTGCTGTGGAGTGACAGATCAGGCTGGCCCGTGGATTGTTGTTTGTGTGGGGCTTAGTTAGCTTACATAGCCATTAGCATGCATGGCTAAGCTACTTTAGCTTGTGCTAGTTTTGAGAGGTTTCAGCTGATTGCCAAAGCTAAGCTAGCCACAGTTAGCATGCTATCAAACCAAAACTGTTTTGGCTAGTACATTGGGGATTTGTCAACTTACCAGAGACCAGCCATTCCCCGCCGTTGTTGGAAAACTCAATGGCGTTGACACAGCCGAAGTGTCCGAGCATATCCCTCTTGTAGAGGCTGGTGCACCCCGCCATCCTGCGCCGCTGAAACTCCTCTTTCATGAGCGGCTGCCCGGTGAGCTCTCTGCGGGACAGAAAGCCCACGGAGGAGCGCATGCCGCAGCCCTTCAGCTCCTTCATTTTCCACATGCACAAACACGGCCCGCTAGGCTTTTGTCTTCACCGCTGCAGCCTCGACATCTGCTCGTCTTGTTGCAGGTCGGTCGCCTCTCAGTGGATGTGGCAGTGGGCTGTGAGGGCACAGTTTGCTACATTATGGAGGGCAGCCCTCGTCCTGCTGCTGCTGGTGTCCGCTGTTGTGGATGTCCCTCAGTAGTGTTTGTGGTGAGTTCCAGCAGCGGCTTCCTGCTCGGGCTCAGGACCTCTCTCCTCCCCCCTGCTGTCACTCAGCATCCACTCCACATCTCTGAGCAGCATTACACCAATGCAATTACGACATTCAAACTTACATAATACTTTGACCTCAGGCTGCAAAGCCCTTTGTGCAAATCTATGTCAGACCATATCATTTAATAACAAAAAAGGTCTTCATTGATATTACATAAATCTACTGTAAATAATACTAATGGGATTCCACAGAACATAGCCAATTCAGGAAGTGCAAATAATTTAATGAAATGCATTTAAATCATGCATGACAGTATGATCATCAATATTTTTTTAATTATATCGCTTTGTTCACACATCTTTTGAAACTGATAACATAACAGTGTCATGAAAAGGTTTGTTAAAATACAGTCCTGCCCTTTGATTGGGTCACTGAAATCAAAGCCTATTGATAACCCTTGTTTGCACTTTGAGTCTCTTCTATCAGAGTTATCAGCTGCAATAAGAAAAAAACAATTGAATGCAGCTGATCTATTATCATTAACACAACAACCTATCAATTTAACTTGGAAACAAACAAGCACACCAGTGTGTATTAGATTTATTATTCCCAGTCTCTGAGGGATTACAGTGGTAGTCTTTAGGGACCTTTGAACACGCTTTTTTGAGACAACATTGAAAACAAAAAAAACATCTAAAATATCTTCTAAACAAAACAAAAGACACACAACATCAGGTCATAATGTTAATAGTAACATTATTCATTACTTTTTTAATGTGTTGCCGGTGGAGTCAACCCCAGCTCCTATGGGCCGTAGGTGGAGAAATACATACAATCCATTCAGATTTCTGTTCTAGCAGGATATTTTTAGACCACAGCCAGCACCATTTCTTTTGATATAATGATTTGTCAAACTAAAGCAATTTAGGCACTTATTAAGAAATTGGCAGAGAAGTGAAGCTGCTATTTAATGACAGTGTATACGCAAAAAATACTGAAAATATTAGTTTTATACATAACTCACCACTGAGCAAATATCTATTGACAGAAACACATCCACAACCTAAACTAAGCGTATTAGAAGTCTAACTAGTCCAAAGTTAGCGACATATAGCACAAAGGACACAGTTGTTTTGTGCTGTCTGTATCAGCCAGTGGTTCTCAAACTTCCCACACAAGCACCACAAGTTTTATCTTAAACCTGAACCAAGCCTAAACCAGGGCGAGGGGATAGGGACAAAAACAGGACTAAGATCTCGCTCTAAAATAAGCTGTATCTTAATTTCCATCACATTTCTGATTACCACCAGAAAAACCCAAGGTGCCCCTCGTGATACCAGTACCACTGTTGAATCTTGATTACCATGAGGTTTAAGTTCTTTCAATCGACAAACAAACATTTAAAAAGTGCTTTACAATAAGGTTCCTTCAATACATTCACTTCTACTTCATGAAAATTACCCTAATACCACAAAGGTTACAAGTGAGCTGCAACTGATGACAAATAATCTGCAAAATTAAGTGTAAAAGGAGTGTTAGCATTAAGACAAGCTAGTTTGTAAGAGATTTTAACATTTAGCATGTGTACTAAATAGTGTAGATAGGAAAAGGTAAGTACTTTGTAGGATTTAAAGAATGCTCAACAATTCCAAGCCGCCTATATTTCAGTCATTTTTGGAAAGACAATAATGGCTTCCAGTTATCTGATTCTGCGCTAATATAATTACCACTTTGTTATGACAGTAATAATTGCATAATTGTCCTTCCTTAACAAGTATGAAGTATCTTGATATAATTCTATTGGCTTTGCTTAGACAGCTCTAAAGTCTTCCTGGAAAGTCTGAATGGAACTGCCGTTTACACTTTTACCAGTAGATGCAGCCACAATCTAGTTATTGTTATATGAAATATCTGGATATTGTTATGAACTATTGAGATTGTGGGAGAAATGTTCTATAACATGTGACTACTCGGTCGTTAAAAATAACAATCATTTTGAAAAAAAAGTACAATATATATGCACAATATATCGCAAAATTACTGAGGTCGTCCATCTGAGTCCAATCTACACATTTTTTGCTAACACAGCCGCAAACAAATACATGAGGGAACTTGAAACACATTTTGTCATTTTTTTTCTTTTCAATTTTTAACCATGTTTTGGTCCTGATTTATTTTCTTTTTTGTCTGGCTCTGACACATTTTCACGGAAAAAAAAATTGCTTAAGATTTTTGTTTAGGTTTGTTGGAACATACTGTGTTCAAATGAGTGAAATATTGGTATTGGTATTGGTATTGTTAACATTGAATAATAAAGGATTTATCATATCGTGCCGCCCTACCACATTGTAATAGTCTATTGCACTTTTAACATCTCCAGTAAAAGCAGATGAACAAATAGTTTTCCTCAGAACAACCAAAATACAAATATAAAAGAAAAAAAAAACATTTGTTGATGGATATAATCTTCTTTTTATAAAGCTGTTTCTTCCTGGGTGAGTTTTTTTTGTGCTGGCCAAGTGCTTCTATCAAAGCTCACCAATGACTTCTGTCCAATGGCAGCGAATTAAAACCTGGGTGTCCACTTTTGTAGGCTTGTTGAAGGTTACCATTTTATTAAAGTATCAATAAGCGTCTTCTTTTAAAAAATAAGGTAAAGACAAACTCCCTTGGCAGCTTTGCCTTGAGACATTTTCCCATAAATACAAAATAAAAATTACACACAATAGATTAAATAATAAGACAATGAATTGCACAAAGCTGGAGTTTAAATTAAGACATGGGGGAGGGGACGGTGTTGGCACAGGGGTAGTAAAGGGAGTTGTCCATAGGGGGCGCTAGTCTCTGCTGATGTTAGTATGGGCCTTTTGAATGTCCGAAGATACCGATGGGGAAGTGTTTGACGTGAGACGACCACTGCGCCGCGAGCTGGAAAAACTTCACATCGTTCCACTCCACTCCATCGATAAGCACTGAGGGAGAGAGAGTATTGGACAATGTGATCACTTCCTCAGACAAACCTCATAAAGTGGAAAAACAACTCCAACTATTCGATCAACTGAAAGCTAGCAAGTAGAGAATATCAGACCTCAAAATAATAACATGTAGGAGTAATAGAGGTGCAACTATGAACACGATGGCACAGATACGTACCTCTGAGCATGGTCTGCTGCTGTTTAGCTGTGCAGATGAGCCGACTGATGCCCTCAATTAACTGACTCTTCTGCTCCACCTCTTTGTCTTTGCTTTTTTTGGGCAGAAACATCACTAAAGAGAAAGATGTCATTATATGCTTTTCAGTGTCTCAAGTTAATGCAGCTTGGATTTGAAACAGTCTATCGCCCTCGGGAAGATTGAACTTTTGCGCCTCCTGAATGTGTGAGACTCAACTCTGGCGATGTTTAAATCAAGGTTGAATACAATTCTATAAAGCTGTGCATATGATAACTGGGCATATTTTAATTGCATTCTTAATCACTTTCAATGCAGTTTTAGACTCAATTCTTTCTTTTTTTTTATGTTTTTGCTGCCACCCTTTAAATTTACACAGTATAAGATTTAAATGACCATTAGCTTACCCTTCTTGTTCTTCTCCTTGGTGACCACTGTCATGGACATGGTGGGAAGGAGACTTGGCTCAGCTCCTCCAAGAGGCAGCCTGCTGACCTGCAGCGAGCGGAAATTGCACTTAAGAGTGTTTTTGGAGGAAGAATCCCGCTTCTCCATGTCTTTCTTTCTTTCAACCGGGGCCACCCAGTAGTCCACCTGGAGTCCCATCACCTCGGACTGGCCACCACTGCTGCTGAGGACACAAAGATGAAACATTTTATATGGGCTTTGTTCATTATGTAAAGGAACAGGACACCGTTTTTCCATCCTGAGATTATGTTCTTACCTGAGCTTAGACGAGTTGATGTGTACCTGTTTGGTCTTTACGCGTGCGCTCAGTCAAGCACAATGACCAAAGATGTTGTTAGCATTTAGCCTCTCCTCCTCTCCTCCTCTCCTCTATGGGGCCAAATGGGAGTGAAGTTAGAAGCGACCAAGCACTTCGAAGTCCATGCAGTAAAATCTTCAGAATTCTTTAGGAGTGAAGATATTACTGCACAGATGTCGAAAAGCTCCTAAGGCGTTATTACGCCTTACAATATAGTACCTCTTTTTATCCTCTTAGAAAATCGACATGCTAAATTTAGTGTAACTAGACTTGGATCGTGTAACTACTCATGTAACCGGATTCAAATAGGGAAAACGTGAAAGAGCTTGGTCGCTTCTAACTTCACCCCCATTTGGGTCCATAGAAATATGCTAGGAGAGGCTAAATGCTAACAACATCTTTGGTATTTTTACGTGACTGAGCGCACGCACAAAGACCAGACAGGTACGCATCAATTCGTCTAAGCTCAGGTAAGAACATATCTCAGTACGGAAAAATGGTGGCCTATTCCTTTAAGGTCCTGATTTCAGATGTGGCCACAATGCTGTATCTCTAGGCGTTTTACTGGACAGAAATAATATATGCGTAACCTTAAAAAAAATTTAAGGATTGTTTCTACAAGTTTAGCGTATTCATCCGGTGGTTCTAATTCCTCTCAACTGAAATTAACAACTCCTGAGTTATAGAATAATGCATCCATTTTTGAATAACACATTAAAATATAAATATGAACCATAAACCAGGTTAATACATCTGCATTGCAACTGTTAAAAGTCTACCATAAAGTTCAAGTCCGGTCTTCACTTCTTTACGTTATGGCGTCACGTGAACGCAACCGACTGGGAGTTTGTTGATTTGATGAAAATTAAGTCTTAACATGTGCGTCCCGACAGCCAAGTTAAAGGCTGTTGCACTGGTATGCAACTATTTGTCTCGTCTCCAACAGATTGTCTTTCCCCGCTCTTCACCCCCCTCTTCCCCATTCAATAAGGTCAGCAGGCCTATAACCTTAAGACATGTAAGATTAGTTTCTCTTTGGTCACCTGTATGCACAAAAGCTGGTGTTGACGGAGGGGGACGAGGGTGGAGTGGGCGTGGCCTCTTTGAGAGCAGGAGAAACCTGAGGAGGGGTGGAGGAGAGCAGCGAGGAGGGTGTGGCATCGTCTGAATCTCCTGACACAGAGAAAAAGAGCAAATAATCAAGTCAAATCAAAGTGTTGGTATGTAAACTGGATCGGATTCTGGATCATATTTGTTTAGTGTTTAATTTTTGCATAGGAAATATGAGAGTGAAAAGTAACAAAAAGAAAATCTATGTGTGGAATAAAAAGTAACACTCTAAACTAGACCAAATATTAACCTGATGCTGCAGAGGCTTGCTCAACAATGCCAACTTTCACCATCTGGAGAAAAAAAAAAAAACACTTCTGTCACATAAAGGCACTGATTTCTCTACAGGTCTTTCATCAAAACCTCAAACAAAAATCTCAATACACGAGAATGAGAATATGCATTGGCTAGTTCATTCATGGGATAAAGAATGAATAGAGTTTGCATCAAGTTGAGACTTACCCCAATGAAGGGGATGAATTTCTGACAGGAGTCCTCATCAGGACTGCAACACCGCCAAGAAAACAGGAAAAACAACTGTAAGAATTAAGGAACCAACTACAAAGTAAAAATCATTGTCATGTTTAATCTACATGATTGTCATTAGCATCTATTGTTAGTAAATCATGATTTCCAAGGTGTCGCATACAGTGGGCTCAGAACGCTTTTAGACTCTAAACTATAATTTCAATGTTATTTTGTAGCTTTTGAATGAAAATCTTTCATACATATATTTCATAGTAAAAGTTCGACACCGTTCACACAATAAGGACGCATTACACAAAGAAATTTTAAAAGTTGAGGTCAGTGTTAATTTCGTCGACTAAAATATTTAGTTTTAATTTTAGTCAAAGTTATATTTTTGCAGACTAAAATTGGACTAAAACTAAATTAAACGCTCCTCATGAGACTAAAACTATGACTAAAATGTCCAGATATTTTAGTCGACTAAAATAAGACTAAATAAAAATTAGAAGGAGAGACTAAAATCATCTAAACTTCTATTGACCGTCTGAAAGAGCCTCAGATCATTTAAATTCACTGCCAAATGAACAGGTTTGTGCTTTATTCATGTGGGAGAAGAAACATGAAGTCGAGGACCTTGATTAAATATGATTAGAATGAATATTATCAATGCAAAGTCGACTAAATTAAACTTAAATTTAGTCGACTAAATTGACATGCAATTTTAGTCGTCTAAAACTAGACTAAAATTGAAACGTTTTTTTTTTGACTAAATCTCGACTAAAATTAAATTACGTTTTAGTCAAAAGACTAAGACTAAAACTTAAATAAAATATGTTGTCAAAATTAACACTGGTTGAGGTATTTCATGAGCATATATTTAGAGAGAGATTTCTTCCTGAACCCACTGAATGGAAATGCTGCAGCAGCTTTTGAAAGGTCACACTTGGAAAAACAAGTGCATGCTGTCATTTCTGCGAGGATCATCTTGTCTTACTTTTGCAGCCACAGAAAATTACCACATGCAACTATGATTCTACTAAAGCCATCCAGTTATTGCGAGAGTTTTCATCGACAAAGTCAGGCATTCGGAGGGCAGCAAAGAGACCCCAATTTTGAATAAAGTAACAGAGAAGTAGAGGGAAGAGCAACCAACCTAAACCTGACTTGAACCACTACACCGCTACTACACTGCACTACAGTTACACAAAGCTTTCTACGAACTATTTTCCTGTTTGAGAGCAGGAAAATAGCCTCAATCTAAAGCGTATGGACTAACGGAGTGCGGTTGTTGCTCTTGCCTTGAAGAAACCTGCCATCGCCCCCCCAGGGAAGACACAGACAGACTAAACACCAGAGATGCAGAAGAGAGAAAGAGAGGGTCTACAGGAGGGATAATCAAGGCCATATCTGATTCAATAGCGCTTAATTTAAATCAACTTAAAGAAGCCAGGGACGGAGCCAGATGTCTGCGCAGTATGTAACGGTCATTGCAGGAGGATACAGTATATTTAATGTTGTAAAATGGTGTGTGTCTCATCTACATATAGCTTGAATGTGCACTGAAATGAATGGGAGATACACATGCAGTTAGGGAAACATGTATGCATGAACTACTGTGGTTATTTTGGCAAAAAAGAGGGATACATTGCGGATTGGAGGGAAGACAGCTGAAAGTCTCACGAGATTGCAGCAGTCTTGGACGTTCTGTCTGATGTCATTATAGTGGAAGATTTTTATCCACCTTGTATGGCAGATAAAATCATATAGAACGTTGTGAATGCCTGATTAAAGTTCAAGCTTTTCCTCATTTCTTATCTTTGATTATAACTGAGATCGTCTATGTTTTGCTGCACAGATAAACTAACGTGGATGATGATCTACTGTAAAGCACACGAAAATATCACCGACAGGAGAGAAAACTGAAAAGTGGAGGACACACTTCCCTCACTTTATCAGCTGCAACCATTTTATCAAAAGACTGGCGGTAGGAAACGCTTTTGAACAACAGAAAGCCTTTGCCTTTAATCGTAGTTATTGCCGACTGTGCTTGTGACTCACTTGTGTGGGCAAACATAATTACTGGCCTGATTTTTCCTTTTTCTTTTCTTTTTTTCCCCCCAATAATACATGTTGTTCTATGCAGCTGTTAAAGTGGCAGGGTTCACAAAATGCAATAGAAAAGGTGCAAAAATGGCTCTGCGTGAATCAACATCGAAACTAACCACAATACCTTACTGAAAAATCAAAATGAAAGCTCTTTTTCCTTAAAAAGAAAATAAGACAAATAATAATATAAACATGTTATCGACACAAACACAGATGAAAAGACAGTGACAATGTTAGACACCAAAAACACATGTACTATACAAAACAGGCAAGCTCATGTTTATAATACAGTATTTACATTGAATAACTTGTCTTTTCAGCTCATTTTACTTTAATAAAGACTAGTAATAAGTCTATTCATATTTAGTGAAAAATCTAGTACTCCAAGAACAGTTCATTAATTCATAGATATTGCAGGTGTATTTATGTTATCGTTTGACAATTACACTCACTGACATATAACTTCCTTCAATTAGAAAAATAATGTATCTGCCTTACCTCTTCTGTTTGTAAGTTAACATGGCCTCCGCGATGGGGAGCTGGTGAGCCCCATTCGCCCCGACCATGTACTGGGTCACTCGGGACACCACGTCTGGACTCTCCTGGACTAAAGTAACCCGACAGTCATCATCAGTATAGAGTATCTTTATTATTATTCAAATGGAAACACACAACACAATGTATAACAGGTGAATGCTTGATAAGTTTACCCTTGGTTATGCTGAATAGGGCTGGGTATTGTTAAATGATGCCAGTCTGGTATTGAAAAAAAAAGATTTAGGTACGACTGGTATTGATAGGTGTAGGATTGGTATAGGTGGGTTCGAATCCCAGCTCCCGCAAATGCACACTGTCATTGTGTCCTTGGGCAAGACACTTCACTCTACTTGCCCCCAGTATCTGCGTACATTGGTGTATGAATGAGAGTGTGAATGGGTGACTGGTTCCTTACTGTAAAGCGCTTTGGGCCTGTTAAAGAAGTTGTTTCAGCTCAAATAAAACCTTTTTATTGTTTGTATTATTTATTTATTTTTTTAGCCCCAATTTTTGCTTATTTCTGAAGAAAAAAAATGTCCCCGGCATTTTTGCCCATTTTCTATTACTAGTATTTTAATATTTTTTTCTATGTTTTCCCTATTTTTCCCTAATTTTTCCTCTTTCTTACACAGTTTTTCTTTTTTGCCACTATTTCCCCCAAAGGATTCCCCATTTTTCACTCATTTCCTGACATGAGATGAAACTAGCAGATCTTCCAAACATTATTGCATTATCGTGCGGGAATAATCTGACCTTGTGTAGCAAATACAAATATTTGGGACATTTTATCACTGATGATTTGGCAGACGATGATGACGTGCTTCGACAGTGCCGCATGATGTATGTGCAGGCTAACATTCTTGTGCGCAGGTTTGGTGCATGTACAAATGTAGTGAAAAGGACACTGTTTAATGCCTATTGTACCCCACTTTATACGGCACACCTGTGGTCAAACTATAAGCGTTCAAGCATACGAAAACTCAACGTGGCATATAACGACTGTCTAAGAATTTTGCTGAAAAGACCTCGATGGGAGAGTGCCAGCCACTTATTTGTTTCTGCTGGCATCAGAACTTTTCATGCTGTTTTGAGAAATTTAATGTACAGATTTATTTGTCGGCTCAACAACTGTGCCAATATGATTATTATGAGCTTGACAAACATCAAAGTCAGTGCCACGCGCTATCAGTCTGAACTGTGGCGACACTGGTACAGTTGTCTGCTCTAAATGTTGTTGTGTGTTTGTTTTTGTTTTTTAACTGGACCTCGAGTCTGCAATAAAGGTTGATGATGATGATGATTATTGCTCTGTTTTCTGCTTGTTGATGACAAATATGTTAGTATAGGTATCAAAAAAAGTATCATTCAAGTGTCGGTATCGAAAACCAAGTATCGTTAAAGTACCGGTATCAATTTTCTTTTTTTTTTTAACGGTACCCAGCCCTATGAATAGGAGTTTATAAAGGCCAATTAAAAAGAGATGCTTTGTATGTTCTAGTACAACTTGGTTTAAACATGGCACCTTTAACAAATGAAACTCACCGGTACCCAGCCGTATGAATAGGATTTGAATAGGCCAATTATAAAGAGATGCTTTCAATGTTCTCGTACAACTTGGCTTAAACATGGCCGCTTTAACAAATGAAACTCACCAACAAGTGGAGCTTCTGGTTTGTGGAACAGGTCTCTCCAGGCGGCGTCTTGGAATAAACTGTTGTATCGATAATCTATGGTGCCCAGATATTTGGAGACGGGATGTGCGCCTAACAAACAGAAAAGACCAACAAAAGTAGAGCAAGTGTGACGTGTTTATTCAGGTCACAGTTAAAATAGACTTCATTGTGCACATAGGAGGATTTGTCCCGTGCTTTTCATCCCTCATTGCTACTGGGACAACCTGTCTCAGTAGCTTAAGATTCACCTGGAGGTTTTAGCTAGCTTTGCATGTTTTGTGGTTGATAAGGGGAAACTGGAGAACATGCAAACTTCACCCAGAAAGAGTAGAGCACAGAAAGCCTTTCTTATCTGAGCTTGACCATACAGATTTAGTTTTACTGACCTAGAGGGATGATGAGGAAGCGCATGTATCCGAGCCAGTCCGGCGTCTTGTGGGACAGATGGTCGACGAACAGCCTCAGGACGGCGCTGAGGTAGTGCTGAGCTCCCGCTACAGCGATCTTTATGGGAATGGGCGTCTGCGAGTTACAGTTGCAACTACGAGCAAGAACATAAAATATCACATAGTTCCCTATTCAGGTGCCAGTAATGATTTGAAAGCAGGTTATGAATCTTACAATCTCTGTATTCTTGAGACGATGGTGTTGAACGCAGCTTGGATGTCGGCCGTGGTACAAGTGCAAACTACAGGGAGGTGGTGATTCTGAAGCATGTCTGAAAGATACTGAAAGAGAAAGGCTTATAATGTCACGCTCTGGTTCGACCTTGGTGTGAAGACTTTGTGAGCTAATGGAGGAGAATTGACACATGTTCCACGCAGTTCTTACCTGCCCCTGCCAGTCAGACGTGTTGACGAGGATGATGCTGTCGGGGAGGTGGTTGTCAGACACGAGGATGTGGTTTAGTTGGTCGTATACGGTTTTTCTGGGGATCTACATTAGTGAAGTCAATGAGAGATTATTAATATGTTTTGATGCTTTAAAAAATGTAATTTGCTGAACTAACTAATGAAATATCATGAGGTGAGCAGCAGACGGTTCTTATCTGTTGTGTAGGGACAGAAATTACTTAGGTTTGTTTGCCTTCTTATTATTACAAAACTACTTTCAAATATTGCAAACATAAAACTATAATATGTACAGATTTTCCTTTATATGACAATGTAAATCTTAACCTCTGAACTCCCACCTGAACCAAGCGCATTTCCTCCAGTTTGGCTTTACCCAAATCGAAAAGCTTAAAAAAAGCGTCAAAAATAACAACAAAAATGAGGATGAAAAAGCAGCAAAGAAGCGACAAAAAAGTGACAAAAACACATTTAAAAAAAGTGAAAATAATGACAAAACATTACAAAAACGAGAGAAAAAAAAAACATCAAAAAAGCAATGAAAAAGTAACAAAAACATGACAAAAACGTGGCGACAATGTGACAACAAAGTTACAATCACTTTTCTAGGTCTTAGCTTTCAAATGAGGCATTACACTGCTCTCCAACTGAGAAGCTTTAACATTAGGGTAAAGCCGAACTGGAGAAAATGTTGCTTGGCTAAAGTGGGGGGTTAGATTCAACATTGAAGAAGTTGTGCTGCAGTTCCCAGTCCTACCTGCAGGTGACAGCGTGTTTCCAAGGAGCGCTCATTGTCAAGACTGTTGGCCCGTTCGTTCTGGGGTCTGCTGGGCTGCCGCTCCTTCAGAGAGGTGCTTCTGCCTCTTCTACCCGCAAACTTCGGTTCCTGCCTGAAAATACAAGCAAAATACAAGAGAATGTACCAGCATTTTACCCATAGGCCAAGAGTGTGTTTAACTGTACCTGTTGGATGAGATTATGAGGGATTCCGTCTTGGTCATTTTTCCACTAGGGGGCAGTCTCTCCATAAACGTGTCCATGTTGTCCATCTCCAACTCAGTGGTAGGAGTTACTGCTTCTGGAGGCTCCTGACGAAAACACAGAATGGTGAAGATACAATGAAACGTTTCTACTCTATTCATCCAAACACCAAAGCATCTTCGTCTGGCTTCTTCGTAATCCCAAAACATCTACATGATCACTCTCTGCACAACAGCTTTTGACTAGCCCTGTAATTTAAGGTCTTCAAAGATCACTCACTCTTCATGACACCGCGACACGAGTAATTGACTTCTTTGACACAGTGTCTTGTACTCACAAAAGGTGCATTGTCCGACTCGCCGTCTTCCTGAAACTTGGTCCCGCTGCTTTTGGTTTTATCTGGGTCAAGCTGAAACGACACACGCCACAAAGTTAACAAACTTTACTATATGAGACACTCATCCAGTCTCGCGATTCATAAGCTTATACGTCAGTTTTAGCCTACATCACACTGAGTTGTGCATGTAGCGACAAGTTGGCAAAGAAATCAACAAATTCAAACAAAATGTGGTGCAATTTGTGTCAATTAATTTGCATGAATATCTATAGGCTCAACTTTTATTTATTCTAAAAAAATTCTGAACAGGAAGCAGCTACAAGCACACAGCATAGTCGTGATAGTCAGGTGTTTCCTGCAACATCATTGACAGAATGGGATTATGGTTGGTCGGTGGGAGATGTGCACAGAGGGCAGTTAAGCCCTTTATTCCCATGAGTTTCAATGATTAACACTTTGTAGGCCACAAGTGGATTTGTGCTGTTTGTCCTTGAGCTGCTAATACACTGACACGGAATTCAATTAGTCTGAGTGAATGCAGAGAGGTCTATGGAGGGGCCACAGGTCAGCTAATATCAAGGTTATAGAGGGGTGAATGGAAATACGCTGGACAATGGAAGACTATATGTAATGCTCTACGGAGATATCATTCATAAGCAGCTGACTGCAGTTTATACAATACATTCATCAAATAACATGCGGAAAAATGCAGGAGAAAATATTCAAGTAACAAATATACATGTGGTTGTGATTGAGCCCACAAATTTATGACAGAAAATTGATTTTTGTGTACATTACAATATAGAAAAAGTTTCTCTTCAATACATTTGATAATAGTGTTATATACAGTAGTACTCACAGGACTGGGGGGCTCTCGGTGGCTCCTGCTGCTGTGGATGCTGCCGATTTCAGTCTGAGAGCTGGAGAGAGACAGGCCCTCAAAGTATGGCCTGAAACAAACAGTGTAGTATTGTGAATTGTATATCAGTACCATGGTTTAACAGTACATGAACTATACTTATTGGGTCAAATAGTAAACATATGCTGGGATGGAAATAGTAATAGTAATAGTAAGCGAGTACCATCTGATACTGTAGCTACCACACTGTGTATTATGGACTTTGCAAAAAACTGTTGCACTTCATATATTTCTGCACTTTAAATAATGTATATTTGTATTTTGCACTTATGTGTGCCTTGTTAAAGGAGCTATACCTGATTTTTTTCTAGTTATAGAATGACATTTGCTTTAGTATATTGTAAACTGAGACATTTGTGGGGAAAACACTGTAGATCTAATCATAAAGCATTTGTGTCAATTTCATGAACTTCATGAACTTTTTGTGAAAGTGAACCTGAAAAGTGACCCTGCAAGTCGTGAAATGTGCCTATTAACATGTTGTGAGGCTACAAATGTTAGGAAGATTAGGGATGAGTTTGTACCCCCAACAACATTTTAATTTAGTGGTTTCCTGTTTGAAATGAAAAAAAAAAAAACAGGTATAGGGCCTTTAAGGACTACAGATGGAAATGAGCATGGTGCTAAATCTGGTGCAGCCATCTTTTTTATGAGGCTGCACATTGTCCTTCAAATAAATAAACAAAAAATCTAAACCAAATCAAACCAATTTACCTTTGCAACAAGTGCCAAAAACCTGTGACATCTTTTAATTGATAAAATAATTAAACACATTAAGAATACCCGCCAATGCCTGTAATTACCGCTTCTACTTTCACAGCATATAAATCATATCATCTTTGTTTGTGGGCATACAGTAAATAGTGCTGTCTAAATGTTGAGAGAGGCAGTGGACCATTTGACAACCGTGCGGCTTCAAACTGCGCAAACACTCAGGCCCGTGGACGCTTGATTCAGTCTATTGTTGTAAATGTCCATTATACATTGATGCACTCACCAGTCTCTACGGCCCGTCAGTTCACATTTCTAAACCAAGACAATGCCCAACTGTACCTAAAGGATCACTGTTTACAAAACTGCACATGCTAAAATTATTCTGTCAAATCCCATCTGCGACCTACGTTTACTTGTTTAATAATGTACTAATAACGTCTTAGTCTTACATCTTACATCTTACATACACAACATCAGGATGCATACGTCATAGCTGGTTTTGAATTCAATACCTAACCTACTGTACTGCCAAAAACTGTACAAACTGATGAATAATTAGCTAATAAGTGACTTAAACATTTGTACGAGGAGCCCTGGGTCTCACTTGAGTTTAGGTTTGGGGGTACTGAGGACACTGTCGTCGTCATCCAGCTCTGGTCCACTGTCGCTGGGGTTTTCAAACTCCACACTGTCCAAGTCCAGGTCCTCCTCCTCCACTTCAGGGGGGGGCTCCGCCGGATCCTGCTCCCAATCCAAAATCTGGCATTAACATGTGCAGTGTAGCTACTGAAGTCTATAGTGCAGTACTGTGTCAAAGTGTGATGTGATTCAAAGGCATTTAATTCAGTAGATTATTTGATCTTTGAGTTTAAGTCCATATCTGGGAACTGTATCTTCACCATTGCCAGACAGTGTTAATGTCTTGAGAGAGGCCTATGCTTGAGTTTCTGTTTTCTTCACAATTAAGAGACTTTTTTCTACCTACCAACAGTGTTAATTTTGACAACAACTTTGAATTTAGTTTTAGTCTACCTAGAACTTTGCACAGTACTCAGGGTCATTTATCAAGGGTTGTCTCATGTTCATTTCCAGCTTGCACTCGCTATTTATGTATGTATCACCCGTCTGGATGAATGACCCCTACATGTGAAAAAAAAAACATTTCCAAAAACTTCACTTACCTCGTCAGACACCCTGAACCTCTTTAGGAGAGCCACCACACGCTGCTTAAAGTTCTGCTGCTACAACACAAGAGGAAAATAAAACTTGATATGTTAGTAACCAATTACAGAGCCGTGACTAGACTTCTTTCACTGGGGTGGCTCAGAGTGGTGGCACTTAGGGAGGCCCCAGGATGCTTAAATGTGTGCTTTGACCACTTCACCATATTTGTTATTGCTTTATGATATACTGTATTTTCTGGACTATAAGTTGCTCCGGAGTATAAGTCGCACCAGCCTTGGCAACTACCTGGGCACGGAGCTGTAACTGCACCGTTGACAAGTCTCTCCCAGCAGCATGTTGTTCAAGCCCCCATTTGCAAACTCATTCCTCTATCTGTGGCCATCAAGCTTTTAGCTCACGATTAGCTTTTCTTCTTTGCAGTGAGAGTAACCTCCGCTTTACGCCAGTCCCTTACAAGTTTCTCACTCCAAACTTTCTTTCTTCTGCCCGATTACCGTGTTTTTAAATCTTCAGTGGTACAGGAGTAGCAGATACTGGTACACAAGCCCAGAGCGCCTCTAGCGGCTGTAAGTATGAAACATGTGAAATTATATATTTTTATATATAAGTCGCACCTGAGTATAAATCGCACCCCAAGCCAAACTTTGACAAACGTGCGACGTATAGTCCGGAAAATACAGTACTGTTCCCAAACATACTGTCTCAGCCTCATTGAGTGGGGCCGCTCCTGGCTGCTCAGATTCTAGACATAACCTATTCTACCCGCGGACCACCTCCTAGATAAGCCATTAACACTTAAAAATGCCATGGCTATTAGTAGACGTCCATGAATTCCTTTTTGCAAATAAATTAAATCATTATTATTATTAGATGTTTTCAACAGGGTAGTGTGGTTGAAAAATATACATCAGCTTTCCAGTAGACGAGGGTGTGTAGTGTCCCTCTTCGTCTGTAAACAAGCTGAACAATAAATTGGTACAAAATGCTGCACCACACACACACACACACAGACACAGGTGTTTAAAGATTATTTAGATAGAAATCTGTGGGAGACACTGAAATTGTATCAAATAATATTATCTTGCAATAATCAGGACAACAAATGTAATATTGTAGAATCCCGAGAAGAAAGCTTCATATGTCAAGATGGGGGTCTGGTTATGATTTCATATTCCACTGCAGGGGCTCCACTCGATTCGTTTTACCAGCAGTAGATACATCTGTAGCGTTGGCAGCTCATCGATCTGGGCTGTGCACTCATGTAAAATCAATAAACCCGCCGCATCATGCTTCATCTAGCCTCAAATGCTTTTATCTACGGCTAAGGCTAACTGGACTGTGAAATACTGCACCGGTGGAGAGACAAAAAAAAAATGATGATGGCTCCTCTAGGTAATGATTTTTATTGACTAGATACACAAGGTAAATAGTAAATGTATTAAAGTGAAAGCTTGGGATTGTGTGTCTAGAAATGATACAGAACATTACTTTTATAATAATAATCCAGTCAGTACAGATAAAGTTTGCATCAACCTCTTAACCTCCACCTGAACCGAGCACATTTTCTCCAGTTTGGCTTTACCCAAATCTAAAAGCTTCTTGGTAAATATGGTCAAAGTAGCAACGAAAATGAGACGAAAACGAGGATGAAAACGCAACAAAAATGTGTGGCGAAAAAAGTAAAGAGCAACAGAAAAGTGATGAACAAGTAATGAAAAAGGCACAAAAGAGCAACAAAAAAAGTGATGAAAATGTGTCAAAAATGTGAAAAAGATCCAACAAAAAAAAGCAATGTAACATTTTTGAAAAAGAAGTGGCAACAACGCAGCAACAACGTGAGGAAAAAGATCCATTTAGGTGAGTTTTGTTGTAGGTCTTTCGAATGAGGCGTTACAAAGGCCTATAGGCTATATGTACTGTAAGCTTTTAGATTTGGGTAAAGCTGAACTGGAGAAAATGCACTTGGTTAAGGTGGGGTAAAGAGGTTAAAAAACACAAAGACATCAAACAAAAATGTAAATTCGCATCTGGTTTGGATTTATGTGGAATTACAAAAAAAGGAAGAAACTTTTATAATTATTTGAATCCTTGGGGCTTTCCTTTCCTTTCCTTTCCCGGGGGTCGGAAATTTACATCGACTTTATCCTATTGCCAAAATGACATCAAACTGTATGGCTCGAGACAGACATTGAAAGCGTCCCTCCTCAAGTCAAATAGCTAAAGTTCAAACTACTTGATTGACAAGATTCTCAAAGTATTACACTGCAGTCAATTTATTCTTCATTCTTGTGATGACAGTCCTGGAGTCGACTGACGGAGTAGAGGCTGCCAATCTGAGACAGCGGACCCTCTGTTGAAAAACCACTCACTCATGCTCTACATTACAAAGACAAGGTGGGTGGGGGAAGTGTTTTGCCAACACAACAATCTGCACCATTCAAACCACTGACCTTTGGATACCAACTCACGTTTTCCCCATTATTCCTATTCAGATGAGCACTAATCCCCCTACCATCACTTCTGATCCTACAACTGCTTCTCTTTCTGTCCCAGTGACATCTACAGTCCGCTCAATATCAAACAGGTCATTCTCACTGGAGACGCAATTATAGCCGGGAATTAGAAGCGCTGTTTATAGGTGTAATATAATTTCCCGTTACCACATGCTCACACTTTTGACCTTTGACCGGGATCTCATTTCTGTGTCAAACAATAACTGCACTTAATAATCCATTCAGGAGCCATCGTCTGATTTAATCTTGAACCGTATCAGCAGGGGGGCGGCCATGTTTGTTTCTGTTTCAATGAACTTCCTGCCAAATCCTGAGGTGACAGCGATTGGCAATTTCAGATGTCACGCAACCAATTCCCTGGGAAGGATTTGTCAAAGGCTCGTCATCTATGTCAAGGAGTCGAAATATGAATACAATAAAGTAATAACTGGTTGTGTAACAAACTGGTTGTGTATATATCTCATGTAGGATGCCACTCAAAAAACAAAACAAACAAGAAAATCCAATTATATTACATGGAATGGCGACTTTAAGTAGATGCATTGTGATTTCTTTATGCGAATTAAAGACGTGATGATGTAACATGTGTTCTTACTCTTGTTATGGAAGCCGTCCTCACAATAGACCTTCTCTGTTTCTTTGTTTTTCTCACTTCGTACTCATCGTCTTCAAGATCCTGCATCAAAAACAAGTCGAAATGAGACACTGTCAATATTACAACTTTGGCTTTTAGTTTATTTCAAACCTGCTAACTTAGTAGAACAATTTACAGATTACAAATTGACACAAAGGGGATACTTCTGTTTCATCCACCACAACTACTACTACTACTACTACAATATTTTTGCAGCACCTGTCCTTGAACGGCATCGTCACTGGCCTCCTGCTCCGAGGAGAAACTCTCGTACTCCTCTTCAGAGTAATTATCTAAAACAAGAACACAAACGTGAATCAGCTACTAACAGGATTTATATTGACAACAAGGTGAGTTTAGAGTCCCTCCCAGGACACCGTAGCAGCTCGTAGGCAAAACAGCTGAAGGCAGTGACTGCAGTGGAGCAGATCTATGGCTCCCTGACCTCGGTTGTCATGGTGATCGAAGAACAGGAAGAAGAAATTAGGGGATGTAATTGCTGAAACCATTCAATTTCACTCACGTTGAATTTGTGTAGCCATTTCAGTAGAATTGGTCTCTTCGGTCTAGTTTGAATATCTGTAAGTGCTTTTATCAACATCCACTTGCATTTACATAACATTTTTCTTTGTGTGTGTGTCACTGTTTCATGTTTCAAGCAACTCCAAAGTATTTTAAAGTCATGGGTTTTCCGGTATTATATATAAAAGGGCACAACATTCAAAACGGTGGGAAATCGACACAACGCACACTAAGAATAAGAAGAAAAACATTTGTACCGGAGCATTTGATCTTCTGTCCCGAGAGCAGCGCTGTGTCCTCGTGATCAATAGGTTGACTGGACAGAGAGAAGATCCAGATCTCAGCCACTTTCCCCAACAGCTCCTTCTGGTTACTGCACAGAGGGAGCACCTGGCCCCCTTCTGTGGGGTGCTGCATCACCTGGGACCAGGAGAGACGAAAGAGAGAACATTTAGTCCAATGTGTTCAGAACGACGTAACACCAAGAGGCACACATACAGGTTAGGCCGAGTGAATACCACGTCTTCTGTATAAACGCACACACTTATTTTTGTGTCAAAACTTCAAATAGCTTTGCTTTGCAGGTTGTGAGGTTAATGCAAAACATCATCCGAGCTGCCATGCGAATATCTTTGTGTGGTTGGAGCCATTTGTGTAGCAGCACAGAAATAAGTCCCTTTTATGCATCTCCTACATCAAACCAATGCGTCTTTGGCATTTTGTATTATTACTCACAGTTTTAACAAACAACCTTGGTGCCTTTTGCGTAATATTTTTCCAATATTTCTTATACCTCTTATCGTCAAACTAATATAAACCTTGATGGTGCAAGTGGTTTAGGAGTTAGGGTTATGATTAGGGTTAGGAACGTCAAATGTGAGGTAAGTCGTGTTTTACTCACACAGATCTTCCACATATTAGAAACTAGAAGGTCTTGGCTTTCAAATGAGGCATCACACTGTAATATAGGCCGTATGCTCTCCAGTCAAAACACTTTAAGATTTGGATATGCATAATTGCTAACCCTAATGCTAAACTGGCAGATAACAGGTTAAAAGAATGAACAAGTTCTAACAAAACTTTTACTGTTATGTAACTTTATTTACGTAACCCTTTAGCCTTGTTTTTGAAAATCCGCTGTATATTTATCCATTTATCCAGCCCTTTTCACAGTCCAAGGCCAAACATATCGCACCCGACTAATGCACCACTTCAACACATTTCACTGAAGACGGCAGCGAACACAGAGCGCGCACTTAACAAAGCCAAGCTCCAAAACATCCTTCCACTGGTGATATGCACAAAACAGAAATGCTTTTATATTAGTCTGATATATTTGGCAGAACTGATTGAGGGAAATTTACCTGAAATGACCCCGTAATCGTCAGGTCTAACCAAACAACTGATACAATCCAGAAACAAACCTAGATCTAAAGTAGGGCGTATACAAAGACTCTAAATGAAGACTAAAAATTGGTGATTTTTAAAGCTATCGTTTTGTTTTTGATAGTGGCTTGATTTGCATATTTATTACATTGGGTCAAACTGGGCTAGAACATTTTATCAGCCTGTGGTAAAGACACGACGTCCCACAGACGAAGGCTACTGAACTCCCTTCATGTGGAAGCATCGCTAGGCTTGAATGACAGAATATTATTAACTTTTCTGAAGTGTTATTTTCTTATCTTTGTGGTCGGTTACTGTGATATTTTTACAAACTGCTGATATGACTTGACTAGTGTATTTTCCCAAGTTGAAAGGGCAGAACACTAAATTTGAGACTTGAATAAGTGCTTGTTATGATTTTGTATCTATTTCATGACTGCATATTTTTTGCAGTTTAATGAATTAGTTTCTAATGGATAATAGAGACAGCTTGACAGGGTTTATAGCATTAACAAAGAATGTCAGTGTGTGAGTCTCATATGATAGTGTTTAATGGGTCATTAAAAACCCAGATTACAATTTCGACAATATTATAAGCGCCAGACTTAGTTTTTCTGTCTTCTGGTTTGCTTTTCGCTCACAGCTGCAGAGTCGTGACCTTAATAGGTTCCTCTGAGTTTTGAGGCTCGTACGAGAGCAGCTGTAGCATCAGCAGTAGGCACAGAGCTGCTGATTTCGTATTCTGTGTCTTCCTAAAAATACTGAACCCTCGATCTGTTTTAAAAATAACTTCAAAGACAGAAATGCGCAGAGACTTTTGTCACTTTTGAGGAATAATCCAAACTCTATCAGCTTTGAAAAAAAAAAAAAGATAATGCCTCGTTCCTGAGGAGAGGAGTGAGAAATGCCAGAAGCCCTTTGCTGTTATTTACATTGAAGAAGTTTAGACTTGTGAACTGAGTCATTGGATCACCTGGGGCTCATGAGAATGACCTGAATGGCCATGATGGTGTTGTAGTTGTTGTTGTTGTTGTTGAATCATAAGCCCCCAGTGCAACTTCAGAATTGATCAAGCTTTTTGGATGAGAAGCAAAACATCTGGAATGCAATATAATAAATGTAGGTCTAATTTGTCTTCCTTATCTCGTGACAATTTATCTTTGAACTCTCAATATGCTGGTCCAATCCTTGCTGTTGAAGTTCGGTTCATTTGTGCCACTTTTACCTCCGACATGTCGATGTTGCCCACAGCCAGAGTCTTGTATCCCAGTATTGTCCGGTTCTTGTACCGTTTCCGTCGCTGTAGCATGATCTGCAGCTTGTTGCCCTCTCGCTTCAGGAAGTGTGGGTACTGACAGGGAAAAACACAGGCCAATGTGTCAAGATCCATTATGCATTGCCTTGAACAAATGTATCATACTTCACTTTAACCTTTTTCCCATGGATTATTATGGAACATCCAAACCCAATACATTAAGTCATATATCCAGGAGGAGTCTACCTGCAGTGTGCTACATGTCAAATAGGTCTAGCCCTTTTTAGTGTCACAGGTCAATGGTAATAATTTAAGGTGAAAAGTATGTTTACAGAAAGAAAGCAAACCTTGCATTGTTAAAGATATTGATTTAAGCTCTCTATGTTTGCCAATGCACAGACATCCGCCAAAATGGGTCTAATGCATGCTCTTTGACGCATATTGGCCCCTTTTAATAGTGCCAGACCTTTCCATGACCAGGACAAGCCTCCTTAAATAGGACAACATTTGGAATAACCCAAAAACCAGCTTCATACCAAACTAAACCAGGACTTGACCCGGTTACCTGCAGAGAGAAGGTCAATGCCAGGTCAGTCTCCACCGAGCCACTGGGGGGCAGCACTATCTCATGAGACCTCAGGATGCGCTTGGAGCCCTGTGGAAATGGGTCAAGTTTGTGTTAAGTCATATTTCAACTATGCAGATGTCTAATGTGTCAAAAATGTAGCACAGAAAGTAATCTATTGTTCTTTTTCTGTAAAAATATGTCAAAGGATATTGTATAAAACATATATAATATATATACAGTATATAACTATATGTACTAGGCACTGGTAGACATTAAAGCTCTTACCCCCCACCTAAACTTTTACCCAAATCTAAAAGCTTCTCGGAGCTCACAGCCGATGTGCCAGTGCCAAACCTCATTTGAAAGCTAATTGATTTGGTACATTTATTGTCACTTTGTCACATTTTCAAAGCATTATTTTATATTTTTGAAGGGTTTTTTTTTTGTCACTTTTTTGTTGCTATAACATAACTTTTCTGTCACTTTTTTGTTGAGTTTTCATCACTTTTTTCTCCCTTTTTTGTTGTTTTATGGCACTTTTTATTGAGTTTTTGTCACTTTTTTGTCTCTTATTTGTTGCGTTTTCATCACTCTTTAGTCATATTTTTTGTCGCTTTTCCATTGTGTTATTATTGCTTTTCTCGACCGTTTTTGTTGCAATTTTGCCGCTTTTTAAAAGAAGCTTTTAGATTTGGGTAAAGCCAAACTGGAGATAATCTGCTCGGTTCAGGTGGGGGTTCACAGGTTAAAACCTCATAAACCAAATATGATAGACTAAACCTAATTTTATGCAGCAAATATCAATTCAACATACAGAATGTTTCAGCACTTCTATGGCATGACTTAGAAATGAAGTAACAATACCAGAACTTCATTACATACCTGTATTTTGACCGCTATGACCACAGAGATGAGCTCCTTGTCCAGTTCCCTCATCACCACCAGCTTCTTCAGAGTCAGGCTGCACAACCTGGAAAAAAACACACAGGGAGAGGAGACAAGTTTAGTCGACGGACAAGATCGTGAGTGCGACTGTGAAGAGTTCAAAAAGCGACAAATAAATAATGATTCACCGTCCATTAGTTCAACTGTGTTTATCCGTTACAGTCAGCAGTAAACAAGCAGTGAGGGAGGAGAAGGGACAGAGACAGGCATGTTTGGAAGTTAGGAGGACAGCTGACCAGAAGAGTTGTAGCGAGCAGGACTATTGTTTTGAAGTCGAGTAGATGTTTGAGGGCCTGACTTGTTTTGTATGTGATGTAATATTTGTGCGTAAGGGTGGAGGAACATCTGGAGTCCAGCAGCTGCACCACTGGTTTCTGAAACATTGTTTCCTCGAAAAACACAAACTACTGCTCACTTTATGAACATGTTGCAATTTCTCTGTCCATCTCTGGATTTCATTTGAGGTCAAATTAGGACCATTCCCAAAGGAATATAGATACTTCTTCTTCTGTAGACCTACTTAAATATCAGCATATGCATCACATATACATCAAGAAATGGCCTGTTAGTAACATAAAGAGATGCACCAATTCTGCTTTTTTGCTACTGATACCAGTATTGGAGCTTGAGCTCCAATACTGGTATCAGTATTGGAGCTCTTTTCTACATTTTAAGATCAATAAAGTCATATTTTATTGTCATGGTATTGCAGATCAATTATCAATTGATCTGCAAATAGATATAGTTTATTAATTATATCTATTGATAAACTCCTGGATAAAATTTAACAAGGATCACTGGACTTAGTCTGAGACTTGTTTGGCAGAGAGATCTGAGTTTGGACATAGATAAAGACACGTGGCTTACAATAATTTCCTCTATGGGATGGTTTACTAGAGAAGCTCGAGGAAAGCTCACTCATTATACTTCATCGTTTTTATTACACACCTACAAGACTTTTTTTAAAATGGGCATCCTTCAGAATAATCTATGCTGGAAATGTAACCGTCACGAAGGCACATTTATTCACGCTATGTGGGATTGTCCAGTGGTTCAGCCATTTTGGAGAGCAATCATTTCAACAATACAGAGATGGCTAGGTACACCTATCCCTGAGTCTGCTCAACTTTGCCTGTTAGGTGACAGATCCTGTTTACCTAATACAGGGGTCACCAACCTTATTTCAGCTGAGGGCTACTTTAAGAGCATTAAGTTGTTCGAGGGCTACCAGTTAAAAACAAATCCTAAAGACTTAAACGTACACTGTTCACTTATAGGATATTGACCCCATATTATATTAAAATAGCTTTATTTTAAACTCATACTGAGTCACAAGAACTGAAATAACTGTAATTTTAAGAATTAGATTCAAGAAAATGAAGTGTTTTACACTTTAGAAAAAGTCCCAAGGGCTACTGGACATGCCCCAAAGGGCCCCTGGGTGCCCGCGGGCACCACGTTGGTGACCCCTGACCTAATATATCTAAGAGTAAATTTGCGCTGGTCCTAACAGGTTTCATCTTAGCTGCGAGAGTTCTTTTCCGCAAATTGAAAAATCCAGAAGCTCCTCTCTATAGGGAATGGGTTAAATCCATGACAGATACTACATCATATGAGCTATTAGTTGCCAAGTTACAGAATCGGAAGGAGTCTTAATTTCAAGTATGGGATGTGTTTATGTCTTATTTGAAAGGTCAGACACTTTAAAGTCTTTTGCTGTTTTGTTCAGTCTGTGCTGTTTTTGTTTTGTTTTATGCTTTGATTATGTTAAAAATCAAATAAATACTTAAATAACAAAAAAAAGGATCACTGGACTTTTCTACACTAAACATCCTTGGAGAGGCTTTGGGTTACATTAATATAAACAACTCACATACAGTGATCTGATCATTACAAATATGTTAAATCAGTTATTCATTTACTAGGCTACTTTATGTATTTCTATCATAGTTTCTGACCCAGCCTTGATTAGTTTTCATTAGCATTAGAGTTATCTCCCGATAGCTTTAGCATATGCTAACCATGGAATTTTGCGCGGCGATCAAAAATACATTGCGGAGGTTAAAACTAACTCAGCGATTGAATTCTCCTGGTTCTCCCCTTTAAAATACAACATATACAACATGCCCACAACTTTTACCACCTTAGATTTAGCTGGTAAAAGTTGTGTTTTTAACCTCTTACCCTCCGTCTTAACCAAGCACATTTTTCTCCAGTTCAGCTTTACCCAAATCTCAACTGGAGCTCACAGCCTATAGGCCAGAGTAACGCCTCATTTGAAAGCTAAGACCTACAAAACTGACTTTTTCCATCTCATTTTTGTCGCTCTTTAGTCGTGTTATTGTTGCTTTTCCAACACGTTTTTGTCGCTCTTTTGCCACGTTTTTGTCACATTTTGGAAGTGTTTTTGTTGCTTTTTTATCTCATTTTGTAGCTTTTTTAATCACTTTTTTGTCACTCTTTAGTCGTGTGGGGGGTTTTTTTGCCACTTTTTGCTTGTAGATTTGAGGAATGCCAAACTGGAGAAAATGTGCTCTGTTCAGGTGGGGGTAAAGAAGTTAAGGCGTTGAGAGCCAAAATTAGTATCGGTTCAGTATCGGATATTTGTAGCCGATACCCAATATCGGTGCATCCCTAGTAAGATGGTTATGTTCAATTAACTATCACTATACAAAAAGTTGCAACTAAACTCATCCGACTTTTATTTTATGGTTCAATGCGGTCGCCTTGTCCTCTCAGCATTTTCATGTTTATTTCCTTGCACACAAATTAATTTACAGCAACCGACTTTCTCCCAAAGTGCAGTTTATTTTGGCCTTAAGCTCAAAGTCTTTGCCCGCTGTGGCGATTGTAACACTGTCCCGACGTTACCAACAATTTGCTCTTTCATTTATCAAGCGCCTGAGGTTTTGGCATGGACTTGAGGAGTTTCTTTGTGAAATTCAGATCAGCAGTTGCCAGTGGGATGGAACAGGAATTGGCGCTAAATCACAAAAAACCTTTCAGGCGTCCCACCGCTTTTCCTCTCGCGAAAACTTAATGCGACCAGAGTGTTTCGGAGCTAAATCCCCTTTGAGTTGAATACATTTTCGGTTTTGTTCTTGTAGTAGGGGGGGATTTAACAAGCCCGTCACGTTATCTAAGGCATGCCTTTCGCGACAAGAGAAAAGTTGCACTCCCCCATCACCTTTGTAGGACATGTTGGCTGCCCCTCGCATACTGAAAAAAACATTAATCATCCTGCTAACTCTCTCAAGGAAAATTAAACCGTGCAAATGCTTTCATTGGTTTGCATGACATCACTGTTGAGTTATTTGAGACTTACAACTCGGTGAAATGTGGGAAGCAGTATTGAACAATCAGTGAAGGTTTGTCATTGTCACTTAAAGATGTTGCACGGATGAAAGAATTGGGTGCACGACATGTCCCTGTCGTGCTTTACATCCACCCACCTCCATCAAACTTATACTCCAGTTGGAATGGTGGTTTAACATTTATTAAATAATAAAAATGTGTCTTTAGTGCTGAAAAATACTGGAAAAAATATACATCCTGCATTGGGTCTCATTCCAAATTCCACCTGAACACATTTTCTCCAGTTCGACTTTAAAGGGACTATACAGAGTTTAAAAATGTCAAAATGATGTATTTTCCTCCCCCTACATGTTTCAGCAATGTCCCAATGTGTAGAATGAGCCCAGACCTGTTCACCACAACTGCCTCTAAAATCCTGCACTGTCACTCAAAAAGGTGTTAATTCGGTCCGAAGTGCCGTCATGCACGAGCTTAATATTGAAGGTGCAGTTACATGTATGACCTGAGGTGGCAGTAGTGAGTAAAAAATGGCTAACTCGCATGTAGCCCCTTTAACCAAATCTAAAAGCTTCTTGAACAAAGCATCAAAAAAGCAACAAAAGATCGACATCTTCCAGAACGACAGAACGAGTGAAATGAAGATGGCTTTACAAAGTAGGTTATGGATAGAAAAATCACAAAACAAGAGGAAAGTTATACCACCAATGTTTTCGAAAAAATCATGGGATACACAATGCCACAGACAAGCGACAAAAACACAATTAAAAAGTGACAAAAGCAAGATGAAAACACAACAAAAAAGTGTCATAAAAGCAACGAAAACATAACAAAACATGACCCCCAAAAAAATGCAAAAATGAGACGACAACGCAACAAAAAAGTCCCAATCAGTTTTGTAGGTCTTTCATATGAGGTGAAAGGCTTAAAGGCTGTAAGAAGTTTTTAGATATGAGTAAAGCTGAACTGGAGACAATGCTCTCGGTTAAGGCGGGGGTTAAGAGGTAAACTAACTCACAGTAACATATTATCTGGAATATTCTGTTGAGTGGCTTTTAATAGAAAATCATTTATCACAAAACACTATATAGGAATTCAGTGCAACTAGTGAACTAATGATGATTGAACCTATGGTCATATAGAAGGATATAAATTCTGATTTCCATTGAGATACAAGTCTATTTCACAGTAAACCGCCCGAAATAAATCTCAAGGGTTTTTCACCATAATTTGCTTCTTCTGGATGAAGTTGCTATTTAGCAGTTATTTAGCATGAGATGTCCCATTGTGCAAAGTTCAATGTTGATTCTTCTTACTGCAATTGCACTTGTCTGTGAACACACACGTTGGCTTGAACCAACAGGGACCAGAAATTCTAGATTTGGGCTGGTTTGCCAGGCTCTTTTCTCCAAAACAAACACAGCCTTCCTCCTTTATGCTAAATGCTAATGGTATAGCCGGCCTGCATGACATCACTGTTGAAAAATCTGGGCTCCTTAGAAAAGCGCTGAAAAGACGCGGCACAATTGAAACTCTTGAATAGCTGGGGTTTATTGTGATGCTGATTGAAAAATGTGGGTCATATGTGTGAAAGTGTGAGACAAGTCCATCAGAATAATGGAGAAATAACATACTAATAACTGAGAGTGGGGAGTTGACCCCGGTGTAATCTAAAGCCGCGGCTATTTCGAGAACAGGAAGTGAACGGCAGACAGGACAAAGCCGCGGCTGTAAGTACCACTACCTGCCCGTCCACTTTTCAGTTTGTTCAGTGCAGGGATTGGAAATAACAAGAAACGTGAGAGTCTGCAGAGGTGGAAGTAGGTGGAATAGTATACTACTGTTGTGTCCTTGGGCAAGACATTTCAACCACCGTGTCTGTATGTGCATGGTGGGGGGGATTCCCACATGTGGAGGTTCTACAGTAGTCCAAGGACAGACTAAACTAATATGT
This sequence comes from Gobius niger, assembly GCF_951799975.1. Classification (NCBI taxonomy): domain Eukaryota; kingdom Metazoa; phylum Chordata; class Actinopteri; order Gobiiformes; family Gobiidae; genus Gobius; species Gobius niger. The sequence goes on from NC_136867.1 coordinate 17,219,482, forward strand.
GGTTTGGCTTCCACTCTCCACCATGTCACCCACTGTCCCTGACACGTTGCCCCCAGGGACTGGATGAGGAGAAATTCCCCTGTAAGGACAACAAAGTCTACAAATATAAAATGCAAGAGGGGCACGATAAACACTATATCGACATATCGCTCAATAAAAACAGATAGCCTCAATATTTATCGCCTGTACATTTATTAGCATTACCCCCTATTTTTTCTTTGAAGACTTTAATTTTAAACTGAAGCAAATTGAGTTTCATTATATTTCATGGATACAATATTACCACAGAGTATGGAGTGAATGAAAAATTGTCTCATTTTGTGAGCATGTCTGTGACAGACGCTATATAAATAAGTTCTTCTTCTTCTATTGCAGCTTGTGTGGTATTTTACGATATGATGATGCAATTCTAGAAGAAAGATTTATTGTCATTTCTGTGCCTGAGAGTTGGCAGTATCTAGTATCGTTAGAGTCAATAATATCGTTTATCGCGATACTTTCCTGCCTCAATATATCGAACTTCAAATTTGTTATCATGACAGGCCTAAGAGGTAGTGAGTATTACATACATCTTTAGGATTGAGAAACACATCAAGAAATACTGATGGCACTTGACATAACCACACCCTTGCACTGACACAGCAGTTTACGTATAGATTATAGATCAAACATTGACAAGACAATGGCAGTTTTGGACCTTGGACCAATGTGAATAAGGGCCCTTCTCCGACTCTTTTTTCCGAGATACGACCCACGACGCCCCGGGACACGACGGATCAACTGGAGTCAAAGATCCCATTGTTTACTTACAACACAATGCTCTGCTGTTCCATTTAACCCACAGTAATATGTATTCTAGCAATCCAAGGTAGGCAGAGGTGGGTAGTTAGCGATGACTCTTATGTGAAGTACTTTTTGAACAAATCGTAAATAAAAGAGCGGCTTTGATTGCAGCTTATTAGAATTAGATTGATTCACAATTGCAATTCAAATGGGGGGAAATTCACAATCTCACAAATATCCTCTGTCCGTGGGGTTTAACCTGCAATCTCAGTTTGTCTCAACATGTATTGAAATGCATATGATGAGTTCAGCTTTCAATTACAAAAAAAATAACCCTGCCATTAGATACGTCTCTAAAACCATTCACCTCTTTCTTTGGCAAGTCATGTGTGGAGTTTTTGGGCCGTTTCCCCTTCACAATGGGCTGGTGTTTCCGTTACAGCCCCGGGGAGATAACATGCTCTTATGTACAACTATTTCTAATGACACATCGTTTAATTTGTAAGAGGATCTGACCCATTTCTGCTCCAAATGAAACAGGCCACATGTACAGCACTTGCATCTGTGCACTATTTGAGATAACAGGCGTGTAGCACAAACTGTTACGACATTTATTGTTTTGAAGTTGAAAATATAGCCTTATATGACTTCATTGGGTCTTGGCCCATCAGTCAGTATTCTCTAGCGTACACATAAACTTCAAATAGGCCCATCAGAAGTCCAAAATGCACCATCAGGCCCCGAATACGCCTTTATCGAGACGATCTTCACTCTCAACCTGACACAAAACGCTTCATAAATGCACAACGATCCGCGAGGCTCAGTCTGAGTGAAGAAATGACCTCATGTTTTAATAGCTCCCAGTCAGGACAAGCTTCACATTGAGTATCTCGTACACTACGACCTCACAAGTGGCCTTTCACACAGACAAGTGCTGCTAATCTGCTCAATGACATTCAGAAAAGGCGCATACAACGACCGACTTGACTTCTCATCAGGACCGTTCGTTCAAACTCCATAGGCCCCCTGATCAATTACAGTTTAATAGAAGTAGCATCCAATTTATAACATGCAATAATGAACTCTAGTTGTATTTTTTATTACAACTATACCTCGACTACTCCTCCTTCCCTTGACTTTCTGTTTGGCGAAGTCCAATCTGGGATACAGAGGAAGCCTGTGATATTGACAGTCAGTGGAGCCAACAATAACAAAAAATAACAGTGTGAGATGATAAGGAACGCGGTCAAACATCAACAAAAAGTAACGCATTTATGTGGAAAAGGGGGAATGGCTTAACCTTGTGTTTTCCTGGCTACTTCGTGTGGGGTTCATTCTTGCCATTGGAGCTACACTGACTGAATAAAATGCACAAATCAAGAAGCTCATAATATCTACAACGAATGAGAATCTAGAAACAACAGACAGAATCCCCTATGTGGTTCCAGACAGCAGAAACAGCAGGCAACACTAAAAGCAAACTTCTCTGCAGAGTCAGCAACACTAGATTACATTAGGCATTACGCAAGAGCCTGCACGTCCCCTGTTTGGAGGAGACTGGAGCAGGTTTAAAGTTTCACTTCTTGGATTTGACTCCACAGTGAGACAGGCTCCAACTGGACACTGGATGTTACTAATACAGTAATATTTCCACACGCCGCCAAACCACTTCCCGCGCAGCTGCCCTCGGTCAAGCACTCGCTATGACACCACGACTTTAAAAATAGGCACACTGTAATGAAAAAGGAGCAAAAATGAAACCACAATGGGGAATGAAGACAGTTGTTCAAAGCAAATGTATAGAGTAAGTAACCCCTTAACCCCCAGCAGATTTCCTCCAGTTTTACCCGAATCTAAAAGCCTCTCGAGTGGGGAGCTAACAGCCTATAGGCCAGTGCAACACCTCATATGAAAGCTAAGACCTAAAAAACTGACCATGACATTTTTGTCGTGTTGTCACTGCTTTTTCATCACATTTTTGTCACCTTTTTGATGCTCTTTCATGGCTTTCTTGTTGATTTTTTGTTGCTGTTTCATCATTGTTTCATCACTTTGTAGTCACGTTTTTGCCGTTTTTTCATGTGTTTTGTCCAACACAGTTTTGCCGCTCCTTTGTCACACTCTGGCAGTGTTTTTGTCATGTTTTTGCCTTTTTTCCTTGCTTTTTTGTCACTTTTTTACCTTATTTTCATCACTTTTTTGTTGTTTTTTCATCACTCTTCAGTCATGTGTTTTTGTTGCTTTTCCGGCATGTTTTTTTGTTGTTCTTTTGACAATTTATTGGGTAATGCCAAACTGGAGAAAAACATGCTCAGTTAAAGTGATAGTCTGGAAGTCTAAATGTATTACAAATTTTATACAATGTGCAAAATCAACCACCTGGTCTTGCATTTTGATGTAAAGTAATAATATATTTATTTTATTCTTTGTCAAGTCCTTCCTTCCTGGATCTCAGCAACTGATCAGAGTCTATTATCCTCCCGCGCTGACCAATGAGACGAGCTTTCCCTGTGAACCAGCCAGTCAGGTCCAGTCAGGAGGGAGGGGGCGGAGCTTGATCATTTACTTTTGAAAACTCTGTTCCTGCTCTCATCATTTTGCAAAAATAACGGCTTTCTTATTTTTGCAGGACAAAAACATAGTGTCTGTAAATATATCAAAGACACGAATTGCAGAGAATCCTGACCTGGAGCCGCTCATGTACCACAGTTCTCTTCATTGTACCGTTTTTCTGATGCGCGTGATGGCTTCATTTAGAATCATAAAGGGTGCATACAGCAAAGGATTATGTTGCGTTACAGCATTAAAAAAGGCAGACATTTCTTAAATATAGTCTTTATCCTACACTGTGACGGGACAGCTGTGGTTTGAAATCAAAACACGGAGAAGCTGCACAGTTCGGGGGGAAATAAAAGTGCTCGATCTCGTTGTGGTTGACAGAGTAAAGAGAAAAATTACTCTCAGCCCAAGAGAAATCCAATTTGTGAATCTGCTGAATTGAAACCTGGACTTGAGCCAGAATCTAATGCGCAACAATGCTTTACTCAACGGAAAAATCATTACTCTTCAAGACTCCAAAAACCTGATGCTTTTGATACTGCAACCATGACACCCATTTGTGATTTTACCTTGGGAGAGGAAGTAAAAATGTACATGCGCAGGTGAGTTGTTGGGTGTTTCCCATTTGATCTTGTCTGTCTATGAACAATAAGAGGTCTACAGTAGCGCAGTTATAGACTATACACTTATCAACCACCATTCAGGTGTTCAAAACTTATAACAATATGTATAAGCTCTCAACAATAGGGCAGGAAAATTAGCAATTAAAAATGTTTCAATTTTTGTAATTGAATATACCCGATCTCCATGGGGTCTAAAAACCTGCAATGTGGTCCTGGACATGTTGATTGTACACGGTGAACTGAAACTTGATTGTGACGTAAAAATTGCTAATTATTATTATTTGTGAAAGCCCTTGTTCCAGCCATGTCAAATAGTTGTTCATTCGGGTCCGTCATGCACGAGCTTAATATAGAACCTGCAGTTGCACTTAAGACCTGAGGTGGCAGTAGTGAGCATAAAATGATGTATTTTCCAGCCATGTCCTAATGTGTAGAATGAGTCACTTATTCACACTAAATACCTTTTACAGCCATTGTGATACAACAACATATAAGCAGGAATGTTCTGCAGTGTGGATTTAATTACAATTCCTTCATACTTATCCCCATATTGACTTGTTATTGTGTGAAATTTTTCTCCCACATCCTCAAGTCCCCTCCAGCGGTGTATAATCCTCACCGAGTATTCCTCCGCAGTGACAGGTGAGAGATCTGTGTTGTGGCAATGGAAAATGTCTCAAACTTTCCTCTCACTTTCTCAAACAATAACTTTTCTTTTTTAATAATAATAAAGTTGGTTAAAGTTTCTTGCAGCTGGGGACTTGTTCCACAGTGACTCAGAAGACATGCTTTGTGCGTTAGTCATGATGAAGTGTGAGCTGGACTGAATTAGGCTGAATAAATCTTGGACAGATACACCAGAGAATGTAGGTCAATGGGGCTTTTGACTTTGCAATATATAAGCTATCCAGGTGGCCGATGTTATGGGAAGTCATCACAAATGTTTTAATTTACTGTTTGCATATGTACTGTGCTGTGAATATAAAACCTTTTTTTATTTATTTACTTTTTGGGGGTTTGGGGAGTGTGCAGTACAGTATGAAAATTATAATATTTTCTTTCATCTGTGGCTGAAGCATTGGCTGCAAATAATTGTTTTGTTTTTCTGATATTGATATAGTGGCTTTTCAGGGCATGGGAATGTGCCCTGTTTTTGGACTTTTGTAGTTGTTTTGTTTGTTGATTGACCTTACAATTCTTACTGACTTTTGCCAATTATGTAACAAACACTCAATTAAAAAAGTCAGAAACATTAAACTTTTTAACCAGTTGTAGGGTATTGTTTACCATACTACGTTGCAGGACTTTTCCTCATCTTTTCTTCACATATGTAATGCACGTTGGCATCCACAGAAAGCCATGCCTTCAGAGCGCATTTAGCAGAGTTTAAAATATAACATGTTTGAGAAATTATGGTGAGTGAAAAAGGAAAAGCTTTTAGTTGTTTTTTTTCCAGCTTTGTGGCTGATGTTTCCCTGACCTCTCTCTTGAACCAGAGCTTCACACAAGGATGAGCCTGAACGTCGCTCCATTATTTTGCTGTTGCCGTGGGTTACATATCAAATAATTTTCTACAAAATAAGAAAATACTTTAAAAATCTGACGCATTTCCACCACACACACACTCATCAGCGCTGCGTGCTCCTGTCAGCTAAACACCAACAATGATAATTCTTGCAATGCGATAATATCATAAAGCATTTGAAAGGTTTAATAACCTGTCAAAGAACGCACTAACGTCTGCATGGATACGAGCTGGGGTTGTCCCGCTCACAGTAAAGATGCTGTGGTAATCTTCACCAACAAAAACAGTAATAAAATAAATGATTTTATTCCAGGTGGGTGAAATGTCACGCAGTGCGGATTTAAAATAGAGGTGTGACTCCACTTACTGACTTGTTGTTTGATATATATATCAGAAAATAAATTTCCCAAAGATTCTGAGACAGATTTTTCCTTTCAATTGCAGCATTACACAGTGTGTAGCGCTAGTTTTAGATTTCAAATTTCTATTGAATTAAATCTGATTGACAGTGACTCCTCAAACTCTTGTGATTACTGACCTTAAAGTGTAACCTGTGTAACTATGTGGTCCACTAATGCTGAACTAATCAATGAGACGAGCTGTGTGCTTTCATTTTGGCGTGCTGGATCGAAACAGGAAGTCACTTCTTGGGCGGTGTTGTTATGCTTTGATGTTATGCACAGAGTCAATTGTTATCAGTAAAATCAATATTTGATTTTACATGTTTACCTCATCCCCTCCTGGAACCGCCACCTTAATGTGGTGGAGGGCTTTGAACACTTGATTCTGGAGCTCTGTGGTCCCTGGTCGAGTCTCCCAGGCCCAAACAGGTCCTAGGTCACGGGTCAGACAAAGAGCGGTTCAGAAGCCCCTTTTGAGAGACCAACAAGCCCTCCGTGGGCCCACCACCTGCAGGAGGAGCCATAAGGGGCAGGTGCAATGTGATTTGGGCTCCAACAGCTGCCCCCACGACCCGGCAACGGACAAGTGGAAGAAAATGGATGTTTACCTCATGAGACCATCTGCAGACACGGCTAATATGTCTAGAAAGCAATGCGTCCAAAAAGGCAAAATATATTCAGTGCAGTCTTGATAAACTCTGGTCTGTTTCGTGTCACTCTTTATGAGACTACGTAGATTATTTATTCATTTAATTTTCATCAAATATTTCTTTGATCCGGTCCAACGGGTTCAACTTCTGCAAAGCTCCCCTTATTTCAAAATCTTCTGAAAGAAAGAATAATTTCCGTTCAGAGCAATTTATTCAGGGCCGATCTGAAGTTGAACAGAATGAATGATGTTTGATAAATCCACTGCTTGTTCTTACGCCGCTTTGAAAACTGAGATTTGAAGGCCACAATCACTTTTCATTTTGTTTTTTCTGAAGCGGAGCAGCTCTGTAGTTGTCGCGCATTCATCAGAAGGCAGACTTTTATGAGGCTCCATAAAATCCTTGAAGCACCTTTTCTTGGAAACATTTTTACAGCAAGCTGCACTTTCTCTCAACATGATGGATTGAAAACTAACAAAGCCGTCGTTTTTTTCAGCAAATTAGAATAAATGAAATGTGAATATAAACAGGAGCTGGCATTTCAAGATGTGGAGAGGATAATATTGGGGACACTTTGCTGTAAGTAAGTAGCCTTGTGCAATCTGGGAACTGCAGATGCAAATTTATAGGCTGAATGAATATGGATGAGAGAACTCGGTTTGTCACCTATTTAATTTGTAGCTTGTTTGCCGGTTTAAGGTGGCAGAGTGGTTAGGACACTTCCCAGCTGCTCAAATTATGTTCAGCCTGTTGTTTTCTCAAGGATTTGATCAAGAAGAAAATGGCACCGACTGTGTCCGGTTTTGCAAATAAAGTCGAGTAAAGCTGCGTTACATCTGTCCTTGGAGGTCAGAATTCAGCAGCGAAAGATGTGACTTCCTGTTTCGATCCTGCACCATCATCTTATTCATTAGTTCATCAGTTAATTAGTTCAACTTTCTTTCAGCCTAACTATTAACAGACCAAATACTTAAAGCAGTACTAAGTAACGTGTCTACCTTAATAAATCCTTTTCGTATGTGGGGGTAATGTTTATGGGATGATTGAAGGGTCCCCCTGGTGTCTCTGGCCAGAACACCATGCTTGCAACTTGACTGCCACCGGACCGGAGCAACCAATACACACTAATATAATCACGAAGAAGAAGCTAACATGCTAACGGGCAAAGCTAACTGTGGGCTAGCGTCACTTTAAACAGTATTTACAGCGAAGTTTGAGTGAAAAAAATGATTTCCATTGCAACTTGCTACGACACCTGCAGTTGCACTTATGGCCTCTAGGGGCAAGAGTTACTTAGTACTGCTTTAAAATGTGTGTATTTAATTATATTCTTGTAATGTTGCAAGTACCTGCTGAACTAATCAATGAGACGAGCTGTTTGCTTTTATTTTGGCGTGCTGGATCGAAACAGGAAGTCACTTCTTGGGCAGCGTTGTTATGATATGAAGTTATGCACAGAGTCAATTGTCAAATTGAGTACAGACAGTATCTCGAATACGAATAATTAAAGGAGACAATAATCTTTGTGACCCTAGTAAACAGTACTGCGGCCCAAGTTAGCAGTACTAACTTGTTATATAATAGTCTGTGATAGGCTAGGATAGTTATCAACAAACAGGTATTTTATGACCACATGGACTCAACTGCTGCAGGATCTGAGTGACAGACATCAGGCAAAGTGTTAAGAGTGTTCCATTTTAAGTTTACAGGTCAGAAAATGTAACGCAGCATTAACAACCAGCCCCAGAGGCTGAAGGGAGTCCCTCTGAGCCTGTCCCACTACAGCTCTAATACATCAGACTGGAGTGTGTTTATGGAAAGTTATAAATTCACTGTTACCATGGAAATCCGCCATGTTTGCTGACTTTAACCTGCTGTAGAGCCGACTACAAGGCTCTTTTTAAACATCTGATCTCACAGAAATATTACATTTATTCTGGATTTCCTTAAGTAATGTTTTTCTGGCATTAATTATCAAACTTTTTTCCCCCCCACACACAATGAAGTGTTATTTTAAATAATAAAAAATAATAAAAAATATCTTCATTTTGCCCGGGGAAATGGTGAGATATATTGTTCTAATTAGGTGTAAAACAGTTTTAGGCCTTTTATCTGTTGTTATTTTAGCAGGAGATTCAGATAAAGTTGGGATTTTTGCTGTTTTTCTATGGAAGTCTCAACAGTTTGGAAGAAGCTTATTATTGAGTGCGATGTCACACTTAACAAACGTATCCCGAACTCTCTTGATTTACAAAAAAGGAAATATATTACATTTACATTTTGTTATTTTTTTTAATGCACCTGTTGCTAAGTAACACGGTCCAAGCATGACATTCAGTGTTTATATTTAAACCTTGCAGTTGTGCAGCTTTATTGAAATAAATAAATAAATAAAAAGGACCAAACAACTCTCACCGAAACGCAGCTCATTGAAGGACACAAAACAAGTGGACCATGCACGGCAGCAGGAGAAAAGCGCGCCTCACAGAGGACAATCTGCAGTGCGAATGCGTGATTCGAACAAAAGGTCTTCATGCGGTCCATGTGCAGCAGTTTTCTGAAGTTAAAGTGCTAGACCTGGGATTCAGAGGTGAGACAGATTTCCCTCAGAATAATTCATACTGTGTATTTATGATGATCGTATTACCGTGTTTGAGAGCAGATGTCTTCAGGATTGAGCATCTGTGGGGATTTGCACAATTAACAACCCTTCACCTGAACAACAACCACATACCAAAGATGGAGGGGCTGAGCAGTCTCACTAATCTGATATGTTTAAGTAAGATTAAACATACTTAAAGTGCATATGACAGGTTTTAATGCTTTTGAAAATATGACTTGTTTAGATGGATAACATCAGTTGCAAGTTCATCGGTTGCATAATTATCATTTTATTTCAGTGAAACTGAAAGCTGCTGACAGGAAGTGTCACCTTCTTCTATATACAGATGGCATCTCGTCATAGAAGGAAAATAGAATCTCTAGTGAGACACAATTTTCAACAGTTTTTGCCATATTCTGGTGGAATATGATCTTATTTATCACACATATATTATAATATACTATATTCATAATTCAGCGTTTGTTAAAGTAGTTTTTGAATAATTAGCGAAAGTTTAGATTTTTCTCCAAATTGTTTTCCCCCTTAACTGTTTTCAAACATGACCAGATATGAGCGATTTCAGAGATACCGTCTGTATCTATGTCACTTCCTGTCGTGTGTCCAATAAGGAAGTGAAACTATAAACATCACAAAAATGGCCAAACTAAAGAAAGCTGGGCACAATCTTGAGCAAAATCTTACATATAATCGTGTTAACTAGGCTATATTTTACCAAAAATTGTGTCTAATGTGTCATATGCACTTTAATGCGCTATTGTCAGTCACTGTCACTTTAGCATACTGATGAGTTTATGTATTCAGATCTGTCATTCAACGACATTTTGCAAATTGAGGGCCTGGACTCTCTGAAGAAGCTTGAGCAGCTGAACTTATCTGATAACAAGATTTCCGTCCTGGAAAACATGGATGCTCTTGAGAACCTTGGTTTGTTCAACATTGCCAACAACAAGCTGAAAGACCTGAACCAAGTACACACATTTCCTTCATAGACTATTGCCTGTGTTTTTGTCTGTTTTTTGTTTTAGTTTTCTTAATACAGTATTTTGTCACAGGTGATGTCTCTAAGGAAATTGAGAAATATCGTCACACTTAACTGCTTTGGAAACCCCTTAAGTGAAGAGGATGATTACAAACTGTTTGCAGTTGCCTTCTTTCCCAATCTAAAATACCTGGACAACAGATATGTCATGCCCGCCTTTGTGAGTAAAATTTTATATATTCATTTGTTAAACATTTTGAGATGGGTGAAAAGTAAGGCAGCATATTTATACAGAAAAAGGAAGCATTGGAGAAATTCCAATCTAAAGTGCAACAACTGAATTGTGAAGATGTGGAGACAAAGAAAAAAGCAGAGGCTTTAAAAACACAGCAAGCTGAGCTCCAATTGCACGAGGTACTGCAGTATGTCCTTGTTACTTGACTGCAGTGATATTTGGTTTATTCTCAGCGTGTAATATTTCACAGGGCGCATTTGTTGAATCTTTAAATGGGTCGTTTCTATTCGAACACATGCTGAAAGAGGATCCACACGCAAACCATCTCCAAAGTGTGCCAGAAGTAGCTGAACAACAGGAATCATATCCTACAATACTCATTTTATTTTTCCAGAGATAACACCTAAAAGTAATATTCCTTGACGTACCACTTACATTCAGACAGAAGATGACTGGGCTCTGCGTGCAGTTGTTTGAAACAGGTTTGCTTGAACATCAGCAAAGAAGTGCAGAAGTGAACTCCTTCCTCAGCAATCACAGTATCAGCAAAGCAGAGACAATGGAGAAAGAAGCTCAGTTATTTGGAGATTTCAGAAAGTACTTCAAAGAGGTATTTTGTAGTCAGAAAGTAATAGTATATTGCTTTCATTGAATTTATGTTTTCATTATCATCTGTTAAAAGGTGACGAATGAATCAGAATCAACATCACAGACCATTAAGGCCAGCCTCAATGATGAGCTCAAAAAACTGCACAACCATTTGCTCACACTTGAGTTCAAACTGATAAACCAGATAGAGGTTGGTGTATCTAAGTTGGAGGCATTTGCATTCACACATGATTAACTTTACAGTTTATGTTGCAGATGATGATCAAAAAGCTGGATGTAGAACTCACAAAAATGATCGGCACCTTCATTACAGCTGCGCAGGAAATATATCCTTTTAGAATTCTTTACAAATTGTATTTTATAAATGAGGATGATATTTTCACTTTTCTTTAACAAGTCTGTACATTTGCACAATGTCGAGACTTGGAGGATAAATACCATGAGAAAGTGCAGGGAATTGTTGCTGCAACTATTGAGAATGTGTCAAACGACCTCGGAGTGGAAGACCTGTCTGAAGATGTGAAAATGGTAAAGTAGTTTCATATTTGCACTGAGTACAGTGGAGAATACATGGTCACAGTTTGTGTATATTTTTTCTTAGCTGTTTTCAGACAAAGAGACAGTGATGGGAGCTTTGACAACAGCTCATGAAAACCACCTTATCACCCTCCAAGACAGAGAAACCCAGCTCATCACCCGCGCGACCGCATGGAAAAGCAGACTTATCACAAAAGTGCGTATTTCACACAATGCATTGCCATTTGTTGATGGCTGTTTGTTTGGGTTATGACTAATTCTAATTAAATGATTTGCAGCTCCAAGAAGAGGAGCTTCATCGTAATAGATCCACCCTGGCAGACTTCATCACTTATGTGGAAGACCATGAGGAAAAGTTACAGACTATGTAACAGATCAAATGATATTTAGTACCACTGCTGAGCAAGTGCATGTGACATTACAGTTGTTGATTTGTTGCTCTAGCGCATGTTTGTTTGACACTTTGATTTGTTCATTGCAATAAGTCAGTCCTGATAACTAATTGATTAGCTTTAATTGACGAAACCTTCAGTCTTGAGCTGACCTCATTTCATTTTGATGATAAAACTTGCTGAATAAATAAATGTGTTTTTGCTTCCATGAAAGGTATCAGACTGAGCTACTTTCACATGAATAAATTCACGTTACTTCCTCATTCCTGCTTTCCTCCAACCAATGTTTGAAATGATGACTATACATTATTTGGAAATTTGTGGAAGATCAAAGTTACATCCTAAAATACCCTATAAATGTTTGTGTTTGAAGACAGTGATAATAGCCATGTTGTTGAGTTCCACACATTGTATTATTTGAGTATTGCAAGAGTGATTTAACTGATTTTATTTCTACATATAACTGACGTCGTGGTGTTTTGGACTCCATTGTGCGTTAAATGTGTGTAATGCACTGCTCCTCGCTGTTTAATCTTTACATATTCACTTCACATGTACTTGCCAAACAAAGCTAAATAATTACAAGGGAACAAAAAGTAAGTCCTTCAATACAGCAAAAGCATTGAGGGTCAAACAAGTACACGGGCTTCTGAAAACTAAGATAAAACCTCATTGGATTCAACCACACAGTCTCATAGAAAAGGCTCAACTCAATAGCTATTATTGAAAGTTTAATTCTGACTCACCAAACTGTGTGAAGGGCCCTTATGCTTAGAGGGTTAGGCCTGAGTCACTGAAAGACAAATTATACTCTAGTACTTGTTATGAGTCACATGTAATGGCCAGTACACGTGTGAGTGATGGGAAAATTATCTATGAGCAGCACTGCCCTGAAGTTCTGCAGAACCATAATTGAACAAGATTCACATTTCCGCACTTAATAAGCTGCAGGCACAAGCAATGATTGCAATGTGAGCCTCTCCAATGCAGGGATGATTGGCTGCATCTAATCAAGTTGAGGCGACGTTCGGACAGAATTATGGAAACAGAGTTGATTTAAAGGCAGACGTTTTTACTCACTGTATAAAAAGTAGGGCTGGGACAATATATCGGATCGGATTTGGAGTAGTATAGAAGAATCGATACTTTTTTCAATACTTGTGTTTGGAGGCATGTTATCCTGCACTCCTTTGTTTTCCAGTAAAAGCAAGTTACATTTTGTGTTAATTCACTTTTGATCTTAACACTTCAATAACTGTCAAATTGCATTGGTTTTATAAACTTTAGACACATGACTGTTTTCTTTTTATACATTTTAAAGGAGCAGGCCACCGTTTTTCCATACTGAGATATGTTCTTACCTGAGCTTAGACGAGTTGATGCGTACCTGTCTGGTCGTTGTGCGTGACTGAGGGCACGCACAACGACCAAACACACAGTTAGCATTTGGCCTCTCCCAGCATGTTCCTATGGCTCCAAACGGGGGTGATGTTGGAAGCTACCACCCTCTTCCACGGGCACAAAGACCAGACAGGTATGTATCAACTCGTCTAAGCTCAGGAAAGAACATATCACAGTATGAAAGAACTGTGTGCCCTCAGTCACGCAAAACGACCAAAGATGTTGTTAGCATTTGGCCTCTCCCAGTATATTCCTATAGCTCCAAACGGGATGAAGTTAGAAGCTACCACGCTCTTCCACGGGCACAAAGACCAGGCAGGTACATATCAACTCGTCTAAGCTCAGGTAAGAACATATCTCAGTATGGAAAAACAGTGGCCTGTTCCTTTAAGGTAAACATATTACAGGTCCTAGTATTGTATCACAATACGTATCGGATCGGCCCCGGAGTATCGTGATGCGTATCGGATCGTGACAAAAATGGATCGTCCCAGCCTTAACAAATAGAGGTGGGGATCTAATGTCACAAATGTTTGAATATGTGATCCGCCATTTTAGGATTCAACAAAGTCCATCGATTTACATGAAACATTAGCCAAAACAATTTAAAAAAACTAAACTTTTACTGGTGGTGTCCAAAGACTAACTGCATGCTTAAATTTGTGTAGTTGTGGGCTGAATAAAGCATCCTGCATTAAAGAAGTCTGCACTGAAGTGGCGGCATTCAATCTCTGGAGAAAGCAGCACGTCCATTAGCCACACAACGAGCTTGCAATAAATTAGCTATTGCTTCAATTGTCAGGACAAAATGAATAAGCTCTCATGATAACACATTCATAATTATGTACTGGGGACTCCTTTGGTTTTCCTGCTCACATTGGCCTATTACAGATACTGCTGCGATACTGCCGTGCACACAGACACATAGCAGACATACTGAAACATAGCGAGTGGTGCGATGGCGGTGTCCCACACTGGAATGCACCACATACCATTTCCACTGACACCTCCTCAAACCCCACACACTCCATCTCATCGTCCCAAATGAGGAATGCCTGTCCCGTATGCCGGCACACGCATGGGGGGGGTAAACAAGCCCAGAGACGAATGTGCTGGCTTTGAAGTCGAGTCGGTATTGAGCCGAGGTGAGAAAAGGTCAGGCCAATTCATAAACCCAGACATACAGCCTATATATACTATATTTAGAGAGTGTTTTAAAAATGTATGTCTGGTATGGCATGCAATAGAAATGTACTGGTGGTTAAGCCAAACATAGATATGTCGAAAATGAAAGCAATAAAATCTCTCTTTTGATACATGAGGCTTTACATTTTAGAACTGTCTTTATTTCTGTGAGGATCAGAGCATGGAATATAGACTTGATGAGGAAAGACTGCTCTTTTGGGGATAGTTTACGTTCCTTGCAGTGCCCTCCAAAGGCAGCAGGATTACACGAGGTAAAAACAAAATAAAAGCTACCATTTTTGGCTAACAGCACGCTAACTAATCAATGGTGCTGCAAGAAATGCTGTTTGAGTGCAGAGTTTCTCAGAAGAGGTCCAGAAAATTTAGGGGGGCACTTCCAGAAATTGGTAAATGCTGATCTCTTTCTACTTTTTGAGCACATTTTTCAGAAAGTCCTGATCTTGTTTTGGTTTTAATACTTAATTGCAAAATAATCATACTCTTTCTTTAACAGAAGTGAAGCGTAATATGAACTGATGACACACTGTTTGAACAGTTGCAGTGTAACTGCTACTTTGTGACGCTGAACTCCATTTAATGAACCGTCAAATTGATGATACAAGAATGTGTAATTTGGAGGAGTGTCGACCTCACCACAGACTGCCATAACTTCATATTTCATCTATAATTGGCGGTTTTGTATGCGCACTGGACTGTGGGGGCAGTTGTCAGTCAACACCATAAAATGAACCAAAATGGCGATTTTAGAAACCTGTTACACCACAGAATTGCAATTTCTGGAATAAGCTAGCAAAAGGATAAGAATCAGAGTGTCTGAATGCTAACTGTTAGGGCTGCACAAAACATTGCTAGATAATCATTATCACAATGTTAGAGGATGTAATACTTATCCATATATCCTATCGCACAAAGCCACAATAAAAAGCTTAAATGAGCAGAATGTACACGAAACAAAATGCAAGGTAACTTTAAAATTTGCAAACTTGCAAATATCCATGACTGTCATTGAATTTCTAACTTTTTCTCATTTTGTGCATCCCTACTAATAATGTACTCCATTATTTCTAAGATTTGATTTGCTAGATTTGCCGAATGAACACACCATTTTCAAAGCATCAGTAAAAAAAAAAAAAAAACTAAATAAGCCCACTAAGTAACAATATTGCTGTATATAGGCTTGTGTGCAAAGAAAGTTGTCTCCGAATTAAAACAGCTGGAGAGCAGAATTTTCCTGTCGTACTTGAAGCAAATTGCTCAACCTGCCGACCCGAACTCTAGCATCTCACTGAGAAGAGGAAATGTGAGGAAACGTGGAGGAGAGGTGTTATCTGGAAGTCCTGAACCGGTCTGACGGCTGACGACAAGGGCAAGTGTGTGAGGCTAAACCACAGGCACAGAGGAGACAGTGAGGAGCCAGCAGCTTCTCTGTCCAATACAAGAGAAAAGGGGGGAAAGTGATGAGATGAAGGGGGAAAACAGCAGTGTAAAGATCGTGTAACATGGATGCATTATCCCTATGCAGGACAAATGACAATGGCTATGTTCAAGCTCTTTTTGCCTATGTGTCACTACAAATCTTCTTCTAGGGCTGGGTACCAGAATTACACTTCAAATCCCAAATGGACAACACTCAATTTTTTCATTAAGACATCACTTTAAGACCGAAGAAAGCCTTTGCGTGAGAAGAAACACGTGTCTTTGATGAGACACTTCTCCACTTTGCCTCAATCACTTCCCACCCACAGCCTTTCCTTTTGACAGTCCAACAAAACACACCTGACAAGAACAGTGTTGCAAAGATCATTTCAAACAGAGACTTTGCACAGAAATCTCCCAATTACCTCCATACCGCAGACACACACAACAGCGAGGTGGAAAACTAAAGTTGGAGGAGGCCATTAAAGAGAATTGAAGTGTATTGTGGCTCTGTAATGGAGTGTTAGCACCATTAGAGGGGCTTTTATGGGCTCAATTTAATATAAACTAGAGGGACATAACTGGACTGATGAGAAAACACTGCACACTCGATAGTCCTATATAAAGGGTTGACAGTCAGATTGTGTTTTTTGGATCATGTGAAGGCATGACACACTTAATTGGGTCAGTAATAATTTCATCAGTATAGGCCATTGGGGTGATGCTGTGAGAGAATTGCCTGAAAGAAAAAAAACTAACTACACGAGGCCTACGCTAGCACAAATTAGGAGTTGATTGGGGATTGTGGAAGTAGGAGAGAGTTCATTTGCAAACTGGTTTTAGCCACAGGATCTGTCACCCTTATGTTTTTGCAAAGAATACTTCGCTGCTGACTTCACTTTTGCTTGTTTGCAGCAGAGGTTGTAACACAATGTAACATAAAGGGTTATTGATTTGATCGATCCCCAGTGGGTCCCAAGCGTCTGGCACGTCGTTGCTGGTGGGACCCTAATGAGGAAATAGAAAGTCAATACTGTATCTATTCAAATGTATACTCTTTTATCCAATTCAAAAGGAAAGGCGGGCGCTTTTCGTTCAATTCATTATAGTTTAAAAACGTGCGGACCCCTTCTTCTTAAATAACCCCAGTTGGTATAGTTGGCCCGTCTGACTGCAGGGTCCGGGGCAGCTCTGTTATTGTGTGCACTCAGCTGTAGCACTATAGATTTTTGATGTAGATCGTCTTCATGTTACATTCATGAACTCACAGCTCAGTTTCTAACAAGCTCACCATGTGCAGTTTATCAGACGCTGGACAAGCACAAGACATACATTTTATAACAAAGGCTCAAACAATCACAATCTGATCTAAAATGCAAATGTAATTGTTGCAGTTTATCGCAAAGACTGTAATTACTTCGGTAGTCCATTAAACAACAGAATATCCTTCTCCACAGGGATAGTTAATCAGTTTATGTTTTAGTCTTCTCTCACTTTTGTCCTGGTTTTGTCCTAGTTTGACCTAGTTTAGTACCTGTTGAATTATTCCTGATTTATTTGAGTGTACTATAAATATTGTGTGTGAACGTTTGGAAGCGGCTGCAACAGGGCAACAACAGCGAGAAATGGCTGCCGTCTAATGAATGTAATAGTCTCTGTATTATTGAGAGTGTGGGCACACTGAGCTTGGCTGCTCATGCAATATTCAGCCAGTGATTTCGCGAGCCAGTGGAGGGAGACACAGAGAGGAGTGATGGAGAAGTGTTGGTGTCTCAAAGCGGGACAGGGCCCAAAATAGATGGGAGTCCAACCTGTCCAACGAGGTATGACAGAGCTGACAGGAGACAGAGATTATGAATGAGTGTGGGATCACAACAGCAGCCAGTGTTTATACTGACTCACGGCTGGAGGATGTTTATCATGATCAACTTGAAGTATATAGAGCAATGGGCCGTATATATTAAAATAATAAAGTGAAGTGGACACAGACTGGTAGACCGATTCCAGAAGAAAGTAAAATATGGTAACCCCCATTGTTTCAGAAGTCTATCATTCATTCAAACTGGTGTTTCTTACCTATGGTGATTTCATGGCCACTTCAGCAAGAGTCACGACAGTTAAAGAAGAGTTTGTCAGAAAGTAGCAAATGCTCCTGATTTAACTCATTCATATTTAGTGTGAACAAAGGAGGAAAGTGTCAATATAGGAGGGTAATGTTTGAAGTCGGAGACAGAGGACAAATAATGGGCTATAATGAAACATAAATTATTTAAATGAGCCTGAGGTGCTAATTTGTCTAAGCGCAGTCTGAGGAGGCTGATGCTAATGTTACATTGCAGCTAAAATATGCACAAATATGAGAGACAGGACAGATGTTTAAGCTTCTGCATTTAGTCAAAGAAGTACATTTTGCAAGGTTGGATCTTAACAAGGTTCCAAGTAGAACTGGAAAATGCAACAAGAAGAAATGGTAAAAAACTTAGTAAATCTGGGGTTTGGAAGACCCACATTTTTTGGGGTCTTCCACTTGACTTTTTTCGTTCCATAACCCTCAGGATCATCTAAGAAATTCAAAATGACGGTTTCTCTGCGTCCCACCTTGGCAGCGATGGCGCACTGCGAGAATCCCTACTTATGCAGCTCAACAACCCAAAGCACGGTCAAAACAAAAACCTTTCCTGTCTTTGCCATCAGGACATCAAGACAGTGTAAATACTTGACAGAAAATGGCACTGAATCCAGAATTCTGCACAGATTTGACCTTTTAAAGGCATGTGGTCTTTAACAGCCTTTTGCAGTTTATTTTTTGTTTTCAATAAAAGATTTGCTCAAAACATTTTTGTCTCACTCCCTTTTCTTCAGTAACCTTGTTAAGATCCAACTATAAAAAACATCTCAATTATTGCCATTTTTCAACTGGTCTTAAACTTTTGATTGGGACACACAAACATTTATTTTCACCAACAATGTCAGAACCACATGCAGATGCAGCATTGTACTGTACACATTTTGCCATCATTTTCAATATCCTGAAAGCTCATGTTCTACTGCTTTTGAATATGCACAGTGACACACTTTGTTATGATACCTGTACACATGAACTCATTGCCCACTGCCTCTAGCTGCGGATATTGTAAAAAGATAACGTTTATAACCTCCATCAAAGCCTTTTCGCACATAATAAAACGTGATTCACGGAGATTCGGCCTCAGTAAAGTCAGCCGGACTCCCTTTTATAGTAAACCGTTTGAAAGTATATAAAAAATAAAGTAAATAAAGGTCACAAGCACCGGGAAAACCTGTCTAAAATCATAAACTTAAAGAGGCTGTTGGTGCATTTCTTATGAATAATACACAGACAGCTGCAGGCAAAGTCTAAACCCGGCCCGACGTCAACTTCCTATAAATCATCGATGTTTGCTCAAACGTATCTGTGTCAGTAGATCATTAAACTGTAAGGCCGGGGTATCGGTGACACAACATGAACATAGCGCTGTATCCAGGCTTTTTGCAATGAGCTTTCACAATAACTTTTGACAAAGGGTCAGTCAGGGGAATTACACGGTGGGTTGCAAAGGGACACAGCATGTTTTTAATTGGGTCTGAGGAGGAAAGTGCCGTGCGTAGGTGGACATCAAAGAACTACTTCAAGCATTTACTATTGTCGTTTTGAATTGATGAAAAATATATCCATAAGTCTGTCCTTCCTCTTTCCTGTTTAATAGGGATTTTAGAATAATGCAAGTGCTCTTTTTCTGACAAACATTAGGATTGTGTTTAGATTTGATCCCAGGGGTTTTAACATTTGAGAGAAGACTGAACATGAACTGCTACCCGACACAATGATCACATGCATTTCGGAATATGTTTGTAAAGGTCTCATCTGTAGGGCTGGCAGGTTTGAAGCACGATTAGACTCCTTGGAGCCCCGATCTTTTGTTGTTTTTAAAGGATACTGTACAGCCTAAATAACTAAGAGCGCTATCAGTTCTCGTATGCATCTAAAGACTCTTGTGGAAGCTTTAAGTTGACAGTGTAGTAGAAAGAAAAGACGGATTAGAGTCTGGATGTCATCGGTACGAGTCCAGGGTCATGAACCTTCAACACAGTATTAACCGTTCAAGACTGCTTCCACTGTGGGGGTTATTATAACCTAAGATGGTGCAGTTCAGAGATAGTGATATCCACAAAGAAATGTCAACAAAGGGGAGTAGCGGAAGTGGCCTTGGTATGTGCAGAGAATGGAAAAATCCTACCAAAAATCATTTCCAAATTCTCTCTTTACGACCATGTGTACTGTATATTCAGGCTTCCATAGAAGGATAATGTTACACTGTATGTTACTTGGCAGCTGCATTTTAATATAGCTTTAATTAATCAGTTTATGCGTGTGTGTGTGTGTGTGCGCGTGTGCGTCTGGGCGAGGTACAATTTGAATATTCTGTATAATTTGCACAGCGTGAGAATAATGAGGACATGAGACAAAACAGCAGCGCACTTCAGAAGAATCAGCCACAGGGGTCAACAGCAACGAACAATGCATTTTAAACAAGAAAACAGGAACTACAAAGAAATAACTACAACAACAAGCAGCAGAGACGTGTTCAAAATGAGGGAACAACTGAAACATGTACGTTCATAATCCGCAGAGTTAACATTGATTTAAATGCCAAAACACAGAGCAGTCAGCGCCGCCATACTTATCGGAAAACTGACGGCTTTACACGGACGTATAATGGGCAGTATCTGTATAATATCCAAGACATGACAGCACACAATAGCCTGATATCATCCACATGAAAGGAAGGTTTCAGACTCTATTTTACAGCAGCTATAGAAGACTGTTATTATACTACTATTATTACGTCAGACCTTCAAGCTAGTTTGCATTTCAGGCGATACACAACTCTTTTTTTTTCTCTTTTGTTATAAGATGGTGTATTGTATTTTGTGCTGCTCACCCACGGCTTTAGTGTTTGCAGCAGCAAGTAAGCCAGCAAAGAAAATGGCAGCAGGTAGTGTGTTCACTCCAGTATCTGAGGTTTGATTATGGGTTTTTACAAGCTTCCAAAGACATTCATTACTTTGTCATGTCTACATGAATATGAAAGTGAATGTGTTCACTGTTCACTCTTGTTGCCGCATTGCTGTCCATTCTATGTACCTTGTCAAAGCTCTTTAGTTCTGTCTGCTAAACCTATAAAAACGAAAAATTAGAATACAAAATGATGGATATGCCACAATGCTTTAATGCCATTTTTGTTCATTTCTAAAATCTTTGCTTTATTGAGGCCACCGTTGTTGCATACTGAGGTATGTTCTTACCTGAGCTTAGACAAGATGATGCGTGCCAGTCTGGTCTTTATGCATGCGCTCATTCACGCAAAAAGACCAAAGATGTGGCTAGCATTTAGCCTCTCCTCCTTTCCTCCTGGGTCCAAACGGGGGTGAAGTTAGAAGCGACCAAGCACTTCCATGTTTCCCCTATTTGAATATGTTTACATGAGTAGTTACACGATCCAAGTATAGTCACACAAAATTAAACATGTAAATTTTCTAAGTGGATAAAAATTACTATATTGTAAGGCGTAATAATACCTTAGGAGCACTTCGACATCCACGCAGTTAAGTCGAAGTGCTCCTAAGGTATACCTAGTACCTCTTTTAAAGTTTAATTTTGTGTGATTTTACTTGGACTGTGTAGCTACTCAAGTAACTGTATTTAAATAGGGAAAACGTGGAAGAGCTTGGTCACTTCTAACTTCACCCCCGTTTGGCCCCATAAAGGAGCGGAGGAGGGGCTGAATGCTAAGAACATCCTTGGTCTTTTTGCGTGACTGAGCACACGCGTAAAGACCAGGCAGGTACGCATCAACTCGTCTAAACTCAGGTAAGAACATATCTCAGTATGCAAGAACGGAGGCCTATTCCTTTAAAGCTGTGGTAATCACATTATTTTCTTGTAGGAGAGTAAACTTCATTAAGCTCCATAGATCTACATGGTAAACACAACATTTGTGAAGAAAAAACAGACCATGGGGGTCATTTACCAAGTGTTTGCTCACGTGCAAAAGTAGATCGGCAGCTGTGCATTTTTTACTGATGCAGCATTCTCTCATTTACATATCACATCTGTGGCCCATAAACCGTAACCCAGGTAATATCAAATGATGAGAGATTTTAGAGAACAACCATAGTGCAGGACTGTTGACATAATTGACCATTTGTTGATAAGCCTGTGGGCACTTTGGCGACACTGAAATCCAATCTTCATTCTATCGAAATACAATGCTTTCATACTTGGCCCATATTGTCCCTCCAAACACGATACGTATTGTGTGGGATAAAAGCTATAGGTCCCATGAGATTTTAACACTGCACCCTGTGACACTCCCCTTTTATTCCATTTACCCCCAGTGCCATGAAATTAGTCACGGCACGCGCCTCTGTGCTTGTCCCGTCGAAGGATCTGACAGCTCAATAAATGGTCCCTTATCTTTTATTAATACGGTAAGCCATTAGGGTGAAAAAGCAGACTGGGGAAGACAAAGGAGAAGCCGGAGATGTCTTTGTGCGAATTTTCTGGCGTCTGTCCAGAGCCCGACTGTACGGAGGAGACTTAATTAGCTTCAGAATGACAGAGGTGTCCCCAGCGTCAATGTTACAGCAACAGCGGCGTAAAATGTATGATGGGCGAGAAGAAGAGGCGAGGAACATAATGTCGACCAGCTTATTTACAGGGGAACTTCGGCGAAAATTAGTGCGACATAATGCTAGCCTTCCAACATAATAGCCCAAATCATTTATAATATAGGAAAAAAAATCCATACTCTAAAGGATGACTTAGACAGTAGGTGTCTCTTTGGTTGTAACTAGCCTTTAATGGGCTGAGGGAGGGGCAAAGTTGATTGCAGACACCATTAACATTTCATTGTCAAATATGTTGTGAAATGTATTGCCTGACCAAAGAGTTAAAACCCTCACATTTTCATATTTCGTTGGTCTGCTTTTGGCTTTAATTACAGCAGATTACAGGGAGAGTATGGCCACTGCGCAAAGCCTTCTCCAGCACATCGGACTCTGTGGCCAATCCACGTGTGAAAATATATAGCCTGGCATTGTCATTTTTGGAATATGCCATAGAAGAAATCCTTCGATGGAATAACCTGGTCATTCAGGATGTTCAGGTCGTCAGCTGATCTCATTCTTTGGAAACATAGTGTTGCTGATCCTAAACCTGATCAACTGCTGCAAACCCATAACAGTTAGTTAAAGCAGGTGGAGGATTTCCTTTGGTCAGGCAGTAGCAATAAAGCGTTGATTGATTGTAATAGTTTCCTTAGCCGATTGCACCATGTGACACGCCTCAATGTCTAAGTGGCTCGACAGTAAAAGACACAAAAGGGATTCACATCTAATCAAATTCCTCATCAAAGAAAACCAATCAATCATGTTCAGAAGCTGAGGCCATTCACTCTCACTCAGACGTGAAGCAGGTGTCTCTCTCTTAATTATCTTTATTTCCAAAGTAAATGTATGATGTGTTTAAACACAGACGGAGCCGAGCGCCGTTTCTCCATTTCACTTTTCCTTTGGCTGTTTGTGTGCAATAATTAAACATCTGTTAGGGTGTGAAAAACAGCCAAGCCTTCAGAGCTACATCCTGAGAGTTGAAAGATGTGTTTTGAAATGGAAAAGCCATCATTTCTCTGTTAAAGACAAATATTTTCATTACAACAATGCCTGGTTATTAGATTAGATGGAGGCACACAACTGCTTTGGCACTAAATGTGTTTCTTCTTTGTCAATTTTGAACAGTGACTTCAGATTCTGTTAAAGCAGTACTAAGTAACTCATGTGCCTAGACCCAAAAGCACCACTGCAGGTGTCATAGCATGTTGCGTTTTTTTACTCATTAATTGTCTGTGAGGAGAACAATGGAGATAATTTTTTCACTCAAACTTGATTCTAAATACAGTAACCAGAGCTGAAACTGTAGAATTAAGAATGAAACCAATATGCTCGAATCAAGCTAGCTTTGCCTGTTAGCCTGTTAGCTTCTTCTTCGTGATTCCATTAGTGTGTATTGGGACGTCTGAGTCGGAGCAGGGAAAAGCTGCAATTGTGGTTTTCTGGACAGATTTAAGACCCCCCAATCATCTATTAAAAAAAAAATGTCTCTTGCCAATAGTAAGATCGAATAGCACTATGAGGACCTTTACATACTGAGCTATGCATGCATGGAATGGACTTCCTGATAGTCTAACGCTAGTGGAGGACAAGAAGAGATCTACATTTTTACTGAGAAAACTCTTAGAAACAAATATGAAATTAATTTAGCTAATGAACTCGTCCTGTGATATTCCTTTTTTAATGCAAATATGCGCTATTCTTATAAACAGCTTTTATAGGATTTTACAAATGTATTGATACGCATTTTGTATGGATTTAAATACTGTTTATACTTTTTGTGAGTGGATTTAGCGGGACCCCAGGAAGAATAGCGACATCATGACTGTGCTAATGGGGATCCTTTCAGTCAACAATAAACAATAATAAATAATAAACAATCTCATCAACACTTGTATTACCCTCCAGAGGGACTACGAAAAGGATTCATTAAGATAAACAAGTTTAGTTTAGTTTGCTTTCAAATTAAAGCATTTGATATATGTATATTTTTGAGAAACTTTTTAATCAATTTGCAATGAAAACAGTACAATGAATGCCTTCTCTACATCCCTGTCCTCACAACCAGACTTGGGAACAGCATAAATTCCGTTTGTTAGATGGAGTCACATCAAAAACAAGATGCTAAAATCAATGTTTTAGCATCTAATGATCATCTTCTAATCAATGGAATAATCAATAAACTAGTCCCTCTGTTAGTGAGAGCCAATAACAGCATTGATCTCAAGCAAATACCGCGGCTCAATATTTTCCATGTCTACACACTCTCTGGTTAGAAGCTGCTGTTCTTGAACACATCACAATAGAAAAAAGTAAATGAATGCTCATCCCAAAAGCCCGGAGCTTAGTGTTTGCCGTCTTGCTTCAGTTTGCCTTTAGCTCAGAGGAATACATTGATTTGGTTCAATAAAGACTTGAGGATATCATTTCAGTAGTAATCAATAGCTTTTGTGCTGGGATTCATCAAAAAGACAGAAAACGCGCAGTCAATAAAACAGGGCAGTTATATAACCTGTGTCTTCATGCACCATTGGTGGAAAATGTATGTTATTATGAAGTGTGGTTATCCAATAAAATATATTGATGGTCATATTTAAACAGTGTGTGCCCAGATAAACCTATTCAGTCATTAAAGTCAAAACTACCTAATAAAAGAGCTGGATACAGTGGCACAGACACAAGCAGCATTTCTTTCAATCCCGCAACTCAAAACAAAACTGCATAAAAGGTTTTCCTCTATTTTCCACAAGCAGTGTGGAGGCGATATACCAATAACAAGCCGCAGCGATGAAGAATAGTCTTTTGAACCAATCGTTCCATCACCTTGGCCTTGATGGTGCAATATAAGAGAGGCACACAGGCAGCTCTGACGTGTGTGCAGGCATCACATCTGTAGAACCAGAAGAAACACTTTAATGCATAATAAATGTGCTCCATCAATAATGCAGCGGCGAATTGCATCTGTGCACAGTGTAAAAATGACCTAGAAACAATTAAAAACATACAACGGAAACTGAAAGTGATCTAATCTCCGGAGGCGAGTGAGAGTTGGCCAACATTGATTTGTAAAGACTGTGCCAGCTGCGAGTCAAGGGAGATGCCAACTTTGCCAACAAGGTTAACAAACAAGAGACGTTCAAATAATACAGAGAAAAAGGTCCATAACATGTGATGCGTACGTGACAATGGTTAGACAAAATGATATTATAAATAATGAATTCATTATAATGGAGAGACATCATTTGGGCATTCACAAATTACAGCTACAAACTGCTTGCGGAGACATGACACTGAAACAAGACTTGGCACAAAAAAAAAAAAAAAACATCTGCCTCCGCTGTGGAGTGTGGCAGAAGCAGCTGACGCATAAGAAAACCCCTCAGTTCTAGACACAGCTGGGAGCGCAACACGAGGGGAGTGAAGAGAAACTAATCCAGAGAATAAAAAAAAAAACAGTGAAAACCCAGAGGACGTTAAACAACCAGGAGCTTTGTGAGAGAAAACAGCGGAGCAGAGGCGAGAAAAGTGTGCAGCCATTGTACAAGCTAATAACTTAAAAGCCACGCTTGCACGACATTTCACCCAGTAAACAGAAGCAATACGTGCACTTTCTTCATTATGGAAGTTTTTATTGGCCAAGAATAACACCCTATTAGTGTGGGGGGAGGAAAAAAGATCTTGCACTGCTAAAATACAGTTAAAAGTGTTGATGATGTGCATGCATGTAACTGCAGAACCGACACATTGGGTTGTATCAGACAAAAAAGGCATCGGAGGAAAATTATGATTTAAAGGGACTATGCAGAGTTTAAAAATGTTAAAATGTAATATTTTCCTCCCCCTACATGTTCCAACAATGTCCTATGGTGTAGAATGAGCCCAGACCTGTTCACCACAACTGCCTCTAAAATCCTGCACTGTCACTCAAAAAGATATTAATTCAGATCCGAAGTGCTGTCATGCACAAGCTTAATATAGAGGCTGCAGTTACACGTATGACCTGAGGTGGCAGTAGTGAGTATAGAATGGCTAACTTGCATCTAGCCCCTTTAAGATCAGACAAAAAACTGAACTTGTGCTTGGTTTTCCTGTCTGTAGCTTTCAGCTTTGTTGTGGAGAAGAGCACAGAGAGAGAGAACATGTTGACACAAAAATAATAAGGCCAAAAAGTAACCAAGTTATAAAACTGGCTGACCAACACCAATCACCAACCATTCAGCAAACACATGGTGACCGGTGGCCGTCCCCATTTTGATGTTTTTCATGGATGGATTTGTGTTTTGCATGCCTGTAATGTCTGTATTTTGGCTCCAAGCTTAACTCACTGTGCCATAAAAAGCAGCATCATACATAGACGGTGGTATTATGATTCCCAGACACATTTAAACTTGATAGTCTGCTTATCTTTGACCTTTTTCCTAAAAAATCTCGAATCCCGAACTGTGGATTTGAGTGCTCTTTTCGCATCGCGCTGCCTCTGTAATCCCTGGAAATGCAGCTGAACATGTCCCAGAAAGCGCTACTGTGGTCCCAGCTGGCATTATGTAAACGAGGCCTAATTGCTAAATGAGAAAAACTTTGTCCTGGTTTTTGATGGCAGCGGTTACAGTGAGTAATGTGGATCAGTGAAATCACATCTGAGTAAACAGAGCGCCTGATATAAACGAGTGCTTTTTTTTTTTTTTACTTTGTGGCTTTGGCTGGTCTCTGCGAAAGCTGTGAAAAACAAGGAGCAAAACCAGAGCTGAAACTGTAGAATTAAGAATGAAACCAATATGCTCGAATCAAGGTCACAGATATTGGCTTTGATACTGTATAGTAATAGAAATACCTCGGTGCAATACATTCATTATTTGGAGCAGTCCTTGGCTTCATTCTCAGACCTATTTGCATGTTCTTGTGGATTTCCTACAAAATGCCCCATATAGTAAGTCTGTCCTGCAGCAGCAAATCATTTTGAGGAAGGCTTGTACAAGTAGCAATGACGTGCAATATAACGCCATATGTTAAATAAGAAGCCAAACGATCCAAAAAGAAATGAAGCAGCATCCCTATGGTCAAAACAAATGATCTTCTGCTTTTCTTTCAACACAAAGCAGGCATACACATATCTGACTGAACGCAAACACTGCACACAACCTCATCACTTTCCAAAGACATTAAGACTAGACAATACCAGCGCAGCTTTGGCCACCAGAGTAGACTTCAGAGGATTAACCAGTCCTCACGCATGTAGCCAGCTCAGCATCGTAAAGGCCACAGAGCTGTGTTTATGGGCTTCTGTCCTGACACCAGAATTTAACGAATGCTCAGTTCTGCAGCGAAGATGAAAGGGTTCAGTCTCCAACGACAACCAAGGACTTGCCTAGAATCCATCTGTCCAAAAAAAAAAAACACAAAGGTCACATGACTCATCATCAGGAGGTGACACACTGGCACCTAACACTAATAGCCGTCACTGCAATATACAGGAGAAAAGGGACCACACTTTTTGTCCCTTTATTGTACTTTTTTTGTATTCGAAATGACTCTACATTTCACTGCCCTTATTATTAATAAACACAACAAACTTGAGGGAACAGCATTGTAAAGATAGTCTATTGATCCATTAAAGCTAAAACTAAAGGATTAAACTTGATCTGAAGCACGACTTTTAGTGAACTGAAGGTCTAAATTGACCCACGTGGCAGGCAGCAGCACTTTCCCTAATTGCTACATTACACTAAACGCACTTTTCCCTGCCAGTGGACTGCAAAGTGTCTGAAAGGGGAAGCTGACCTACATTTCTTGGCTGTGCTCTCAATTTTCGAAAAAACGGGTTAAAACCTCAGCGAAAAGTGAACAGAAATAGTGACTCCCTTTTTAGGCAGCTTTCAGCGTAAGCCATAATCACACACACACAATACAGCACTAAGCCTGCAATTTACCCAAATGAGGACGGAGAAGAGAGTTTACAGCACATTATTCAAAACACAAAGGGCTTCATAATGAAGATGACTGAGGAAATTATGATGATGGCAGGCCTCATGCAAAAAATCTGACAATGCAGGACAGTGGATAGTCACTATTTTTGCAACTTAATTGAAGACTACAGCACCAAAGCCAGGATATTTGACCGGTCTGTTGTCCATTTGAACAAAGTGTCTTGCTCAGGGTCAAGGACACAGCAAATGTGAGTGTTCAGAAGAAATGTCCTCAACCTCATGCAATACAAGGGATACTGTATCGGATTTAGGAGCCGATATTGGAAAAAATACAATATCGGATATTGGCAACAAATATCCGATACTGAACCGATACCAGTTTTGGCTTTCAATTCCTTTAAAACACAACTTTTACCACCTAAATCTGAATGAATAAAGGCACATCATTGTAAAGCTAAGAACCTGGGGAATTCGATGGTTGAGTTAGTTTTAACCTTTCGCAAATGTAGTTTTGATCGCTGCGCAAAATTAAGCAATTTAGCAATAGCATGCTAAAGCTAGCGGGAGCAAGCTAATTCTAACGAAAACTAATCAAGGTTGGGTCAAAAACTATGATGGAAATACCTAAAGTAGCAGTAGTATAAAATAAACTCGGCCACTGCTAAAGCCACGTGTTTTCATTTTAGTTTAAGAAATAACTGATCCAACATATTTGTAATGATCGAATCACTTAATGTGAGTTGTTTATATTAAAATAAAGTATATAATAATGTAGAAAAGTCATCCTTGTTAAATGTTTATCCAAGAGTTTATCATTAGATCTAATTGATAATTGATCTGTAACGGGACAATAAAATATGACTTTATTGATATTACAAAGGAGAAGAATTCATTAAATTTTTCACTCAGAGGAAAGACACTTTTAAGAAAGTCTCTTGGTATCGGTAAATATTGGATATCGGCAGATACTCAAACCCTAGTATAAGTATTGGTAGCAAAAAAGCTGGATCAGTGCATCTCTATGCAATACTGTGACCTATTACGCTTTTCAGGGACGTAACCTAATATGGTAGAAGATGTGTAACAATAAGACAATAGGATAATTAGTGATCAGAGAGAAAACATGAAAGAAATGCCAAAACTGTAAACACGGGTTTCTCCCTCATCACCGCAGTAACAACAGTGACTTGGCTTTCAAGGTTTTCTTCTTCATCAACAACAAAAACAACACAGTCATCTCGTAGGAAGCACGACTGCCCCGGGATGAACAGCAGAGCACATTCCCACAAGAGAGAAAGACATCAAACAGTGCCACGGGGATACGGGGCACTAAGGAGAATAAAAGTGAAAAATGTGTCAGCGTCTTCCCTTTGAGGCTGTAATGGAGAGGCTACATCACAAAAGTACAAAGTCTCATCTCGCTCTGAAATACATCAAGACGTGTTTGACATTGTGGCACGTCTCACTCTCGTCAGCTATTTCATCTCACAGTGAATCATCTGAACCTCTCCTCGGTAATCTCTTCTCTCAGGCCGACTGGCTTCATGTCCTCTTTGACCTAATGTCTTCACTGTGGTCTTCCTCTAGGCCAGTACGGGGACCCCTGGAGGTACGGAGCACTTAGCTGGGGGAATTCATTCAGTGTTAAAATGAAGAAAGCTAATTGAAAACTAATTGAAAGCCATTTTCAAAGGAAAGCAGTACATGATAAAATGTACGAATTTCAACAAACCACTCTGTCTTTTTCCTATAAAACTTAGCTTTTGTTGGTCATTTTCTAAATAATTTGCAGCAATCTCGACATGGAGGTGCCTGAAGTATGAAAGGAACGTCAGAGGGGTACGTGACTAAGCGAGACACAAAAAGGTTTGGAATCACATAAAGCTAATGTGGTGCCGCTTGAGGACGTGTTGATGGAGTAAACTTAAAGTAAATGTTTGTTGGAGGTTCTTAGTGCTAATTCTGATTTCTGATTGGATGAGACAGAGACAGATATTTATGAAATTTACAATGCACAAAACACTACATTCCCAAAATTCATCAAAACTATAAAATGTTCTTGTCATTTTTGCTCTATTTGAGTCTGTGTGAACCAGGCAACGATTAGTCATTCAATAAAAGTTGTCAATTAATGGATTAGTTGTTTCAGCCCTAGAATCACCGCGATCACTGCTCTAGGCCAGTGTCTTTGAATTCTCCTTCCAACCACTTTAAAAACCTCTATTAAAGGGGCTAGATGCAAGTTGGCCATTTTATACTCACTACTGCCACCTCAGGTCATACGTGTAACTGCACCTTCTATATTACGCTCGTGCATGACGACACTTCGGACCTGAATTAACACCTTTTTGAGTGACAGTGAAGGATTTTAGAGGCAGTTGTGGTAAATATGTCTGGGCTCATTCTACACCATAGGACATTGTTGGAACATGTAGGGGGAGGAAAATACTTAATTTTTTTAACGATGGATGGATGGATGGATGGATGGATGGATGGATGGATGGATGGATGGATGGATGGATGGATGGATGGATGGATAGATGGATGGATGGATGGATGGATGGATGGATGGATGGATGGATACAGTATATAATGTAGTTGTTTATTAGTCTATAACAAGTCTCTATTACTATGCCATGGCTACAACAATGATCATTACGACTTCGCTCAATAATTAGGCTCTCTTACTGCATGGTAGTTTCTGCTCTTTTTACACAACAGCATTGAAAATTCTTATTGCACACGTGACGGGGCAGCAGAAGCAGCTCTACTACATCACATCTCTCCAGGGCTCAAGACATTTTAGCCCCAAGATGCCACTAAATGTCCTGATAAATGAGCCACAAAGGGAGAAACGGTATTCACTAATGTGTGTCTTGGGGGTCACATTTGTTCCGATTAGAGTTCATTGGACCATAACAGAATGATATTTAATGCCCGGTTGAAGCATATAGCCTTTAAACTACGCATAATGGACTTCTTTGATTCTCTAAGTGTTACAGATAGGAGCCTGCTGTTGAAAGCACAAAGTAAACCATCTTTCATTTTGACCTCTAAATAACAACTGTGTAATGTCTGTCATATGAAGATCATCGACTCAGATTGGCTTCTTGTCCATTATAAAGCTTTTCAAAGTCATCAACTGGACTGCATTATGAGTTCACCGGAGATTGAACACGACACGTCATGAACTGAAACAACCCAGTCCAATTGACATCTCGGAAACCTCTTCTATTAAGCGAAACTGTTGACTTTTGATAGTGTTTTTTGATACTTGGCTTTGTGATTAAGTATTCCAAAGCAGCACCAAACTCCAATTCGTTTTTTAACATAAGTTGAAATTGGCATTGGGCCTTTTCATCCCAAATTAGTGGTTTAAAGGCTTCCCCCAGGCTGACAATCTCTCTCTCGCTCTCTCTCTCCATCTCTCTTTCTCCCTGTGTTAACTCAAATGGCTTTATGTAACACCTTTCGCTCAGTCCTTCCGCTCATCTCAGAGGACACACGGGCCTCCTGACGCAGCTCGTCTCCGAGGACCACACAGAGGATTGATCTCGCCTCCAGCTGAGCGTCTTCAAGCCTCACTGACCCTGGCTTTGTGCCTGGCTGCCTGCTCTCCAGTAATTTCCCCAAAGACTGTATTATTAGACTTTATGGAACTGTTTAATCTAGATGTGTTTTTTTTTTAATCTAGTGGCATAATATTAAAGCCAGACTTCGTATGCTCTGTACATTCAGTATGCAGCTTACATTATTAGACGAGAGAGTGAGAATATGAAAAAGCTGCAGGCACGCTATGATGTATTTGTTCTGACTTGAATTAAACACTAAAACCATCAGGCGACGTCTAGGAAGAAGAAGAAATTTAGCATGATTTCTCTTCAGCGTTATTATCATGCCAGGTGCTGTGCGCTGGGAGCAATAGTGGCACAGTGGTCATTACTGTACATATCTTACATGGGGGTCGATATATTGTGATGCATTAGTGTTGCGTTTTGGTAGGAAATACTTTAACCTGAAATCATTACAAAAAGAAGCAAGTCAAGTTTGCGCGCGCTTTAAACCAAATCAGTCTGATATTGAGTGAAATGCTTTATATTTAGGTGCAAAATTAAAAAAAAAAAGTGAGGCTGTGGTTAATACAAGCCTCCCTCAAAATCATAAACATTTGATTTATTTTGTCTCTGAGTTTGGGTCAACCACAAAATGCCGACTGTGACATAACTGATAAATTCTTCTAGCAACATAGCTCAATGATGTATGGTTGGATCTTTGTTCTGTTATTGGCAGCTTGCATGGAAAAATAATTAGTGAAGTACGTACGCAAATGGTCATGAGTGACTTTCCACCACGGCCGGGTGTTTTTCTTTTTTGCACAGAAAGCAGAAAAGTGAGAACGATCTCTTGTACTGCCGACTCAGGAGGATGCAAGAAAATACCAGAATACCAGGTGTGCTGCAAAAAGCTGACACTGCAAAATGTGTCCAAAAAGCTGGAAAATGTTTGGAAATTCAAGGTCAAAGAAGCTTACAGAATAACGCATTTTAAAATATGCATTTAGATGGATAGTGATGTTGCTCAAGCAGAAAGAATTGCAGGGGTAGCAGTAACAGCAGGAGTAGTGACGTAATTTCTTATATTGGAGTCAAAGCAGTAGGATTGGTGGTGACAGTAGTAGCAGGACCATACTAGCAATAAAAGTAATGGAACTAATTATAGTTGTAGCAGTAGTAGCACCAGCAGCAGATGGAAAAAGAGGTGGTAGCTGAGGTGACAGATGATAGTAGATGCTAACATAGATCTACAAATACTAGTAGAAGCAGAAACTTTTTTGGTAAGTGAGAGATTAAAGGTCTGTGTCAAGTATAGTTTGAACCGCTTTAGGTCCTTGGGGTTAACATGCTTTTTATGATCTCCAAACTAAACAGAGCAAACAACCAGGACAAACAACAGCGCTACAGGCCCCATAAGACAATGCAGCGCTTTGACTGTCCTCCCGATCATCCCACTCTAAATTCTCGCAGTGTGAGCATCCCAGCAGCCAGCGGACAAAGGAGCAAGTGTCCCGGGACGGTTCAAAGCCACATCTCAGCACTCTCGCCTCCAACGGGCCCAAATATGACCGGCCTACTGGGACCGGCTGGCACTCGAAGAACCCATCAATCACTGCTCTGTATGGGGGCACAGGCTGAAGGCCGCGGTCCTGGTCTGTGGGAGAGAGGTCCAAGTGGTGCCCACTTCAAGCATACCAACTTTGACCACATTTGAGAGTTGGTATTTGACATCGTAGTGATGTCAAATACCAGTCAGGGCTCTGTGACAAACAGACACCTTGTTTTGTCAACCTAGGCCTGTTTAAATTCAAACCTTCAAATTCAGGTATTTTGGGCTCATGCATCATATATGGACACTTTTCCTAACTATAAAAGAGTAAGCATAAATCTATAGATATCAAAAGCTGCATATTGCGTTTAACTTGTCACAGGCAGCCGTTAGAGCTCACAGAAAGAACGTCCTGGATTCAATTCCTGTGTTGGGTTTTACTGTGGAAGTTAAAGCATGGTTCATAATTACAGTCCATTTTGTGTGGACCTATAAATTAAGGAAGTGGTCAAAATGTTCTGCCTGATTGCAGTTTATTCATGTTCTAGCTGTGAATTCAGGAAACAACTATACTGTACATAAGAGACAAAATTAAGCATTGCATTCTTGGATAGGCCGTTCTGCCTCTCACGACCCGATCCCACAGATACCACCACCAACCACACGTTGACTCTAATGGATTAGAACCTCATATGACTCCTCTTTGAAGCCTGAAGAGGATTGGACGCTAATGTCGCCGTCTTGATAGATTTTCCCTCACTTGAAGAGGCTCAAGTCAATCTCCAGGAATAAGTGCACCTTCACTGGATCCACACAGGGAGATGAAAGCCCCTCTCTGGTTAAATTAAATACGTGTCACGATGAGGCGACAGAGTGCATTGTGGGATTTAGGCAGGCTGCTGGAGACTGATGAGGACGGCTAATGTTTTATGTCCACGTCAGATATTACAAGCAATGGACAAGATGCTTCTTATCATCTTTTCTGCAAGTTTCTGGAAAATTCCTGTTTGACTGAGAGCTTGCACAAACATTCTCGTGATTCGATAAACTCATCAGCCGAAATGAAACAAATCTAATGTGATCAAGTGTTTATTTCCCAACAGGGAGAAGGTTCAGCCACACTGTCACCACAGCGCTAGTTCCTATTCCTATAAAGGGGCATCTGGTATTGCACGTAGGATCATTTACTGTGATAAACACTGACCGAAAAGCAAACAATAAAATAGATTACATTTGTCAATGGCGGGAAGTTTAAACAAGCGCTACTCAATTGAAATCAGGGGGTTGAGATTTTGAAATTGTCGATGAAAATGACACTATCATTATCATTCAGTCCATTACAGCATCTCTTCTTAAAAACAATTGCAGCGGCAGCAAACAGTAAGACATTGATTTACATTTCGCGAGCTCAGGCACTTAACCCCCCGTCCCACTTCCATCACTGGCTTATGGCTCACCTGTCGAATATTAATGCGATTATTAAGAGCGTGATGGTGCGTGGAGCGGCACATGGACCGGACTGGCCGGGCGACGGAGAGATCAGGCATAAGACCTGCTTTAATAGAGCTGGGCTTTAGGGACCACAGCCACAGACAGATTCAAAGAGAGCAGACTTCATTACAGAGACGTGATAAGATCTCTGTATAAAGAGGAACACAGTGCACCGGTTACATTAAGATCTTTTTTTTTCTCCTCACAAGGATGTATTTTATATATAAAAAGTGTAAATTTAGTGTTAATCAGTGTTGGATAAGTTACTTTATAACTGTAAAATAGTCTAAATAGTAAAATAGTCTAAATAGTCTTCCAACTTGATTTGGTGCAGCATTTATTGGGTTGGAGTTTAACATTTTTCGTTCATACATTTAAATGCACTTGTATCTCGAGTTACTTGAATTGTAATGACTAATATATTACCGTATCTTATGTAAGTAATATGTTTGGTTCCTTAGTTGCTGATGAAAGTAATGTATTTTTTGTAAGTCGTTACTTTAGTAATACTTCACCCCCAACATTGGATATATTGATTCCGAATGAATCAAATTTATTGCATAACTGGGAATAGAATCCAGCTTTGTGCAGCGAAGATAAGGTCTCTCCACAACACACCACTTACCAATTCATCCCTTTTATACTTTAGCGGTCTACAGACAACGCTCCCTAAGGCATTTGCAAGATGTGACCATGCACAGAGTAGTATTTTTCTACCAGAGATGGACACTCAAAAATAGAGGAAAGAGAAATCCAATGCACTGTGGTCTAAGGTTTTATTATGGAGACAGCACTCCCCTCAAAAAGGTGAAATATGGATTTTTGCTCTAAGCGACTTTGACAATAATTTATTAGCAAGATGGATAAATATTATATACTTTACTCTGCCTTAAGGGAAAGCAAAAAAAGGATGCATATTTGCTTAAACGTGCAGTCAAATGCAGCATCAATGGAAGCTTATTCGGAAGCTTATTTGAATAGCGCTTTTCACATGACACACGTGACCCAATACGCTCTGTCCAATCTGTCAAGAGCAGTGGGTGTACATACAGTAAGAGCATGGATCAGCATGCAACATGTTAGTGCTGACCGATGAGGCAAAGCCGGCAACTATTTCTATTCCATATTCCCTCAAGTTCTTCAAAGATGATGTGTCACTAGCAGAGCTCAAACTGCAGCAAAAAAAAAAAAAACGGCAAATTGAGCTTTGAAGATGGGCATTTCACCTTGAGAACGGCTGATAACATGAGTCGAGTCTATTATTGCACTTCCACTTGTCCAAGCCCTGACAGACAGCGGTCAATAGAGAAGATACAGCAGAGGAGCAGAGGCGGGGGATTACAGTTAGGGCTGAACAATCAGTCACAAATGTGTCCCTATCACAATGTTGTCACACAATAAAAACACCTAACATTAGTTTTCCTGATTCCTGTTATAGTGTTCTTTAGTCTTAATCCAAGTTCAGTCCTGCTTTAGTTGTTTTGTCATGACGTGTGAAGTGAAGTCCCTTTTAGGTTCTGTTTTTGGTTTAGATTTAGTCCTAGTTCAGCTGGTTTACTCCTTGTTTAATCCCTTGTACAGTAAATCCAGTTTTTGGTGATATTTAGTCCTTTGTTCTGTTGTAAAACTGGTTCACAGTCCTCAATAGAAAGACCCAGATATGTCCAGATTTGATGTTGCGGCTCACTTCACAGCAAAGGCCGTCTTGACTACTGAGAGAACAGCAGGGCGTAAGAAACAGAAGTACAGTTGAGGGAGAAGACGTAATGGGAGGCTTTGTACTGCAAAATACTATTGACGAATCTCACAACAAAACAGCTATTTCTGGAAAATAGAGATGTGACGTTTTATGGGAAAGTGGTCCGTCCAAGAAAATGGGGGACTCTATAGCGCTCAAAGAAAAACTGATGTGAATGTTATTGAAACTTTTATGATATTTGACTCAAACCATGCAGTATGTAGTTTGTAAAACGCAGGTTCTGAATGGGGAAGCCCAGCATATCACCAAATAATCTTTATTGCAGTATTAGGTGATGCATTTGAAAATAAGGCACGCTACTGTATGTCAAAAAGTATACGTTCAAAATGAGCAAAAGTTCAGTTTTACGCATGATTTAGTTCAAGTTTAGCCTCATTAAAGTCCTAATGTACTACTTTCAGCTATTGGCTCAACAAATTCAGAGTAAATGTGGTGATAAATATTCATCTATCAACAGTGCAAGGTAAATTATGCCTCGCAGCCTGTGGAGGTGATGATTCTGCAAGCTGATTACAAATGGCTTTACACACTTTTATGCTTTTTTATGTTTAGCATCTTTTTCTTACATCTGAATGAACATCATGTAAGTCCAGGATACCTGACACTGTTCACTCTCAACCGTAACAGTTTTCCTGGCAATAAGCACTGATGCTACATAACACTGACCTAATCTCGAATTTCAACACCGGTCCAACATCAATACACGTCGTATAGGTTTGGTTCAGAGATCGCTGTTGCTGCATTGCATCAACACACTGGGTAGAAAAGTGCTGAATCCAAGTGTGGGGACAAGGTCGTCGTCTCCGTCTTTCTTTTCCACGCAGATGAAAGAGAGAGAAGGGGATTGAAGATCTAGAGCTATAACCCATACATGACCTTATTATATGCACAAGGGCAGTTATGGCACAGAGTGAACTATTCAACCCTCCATATTGAGAGGGTGGTGGATCTAAACTGATCTGAATTCAGGTTTTTATGATTTATAGTTATAGTCAATACAAGTGATGTATTATGTAATTACACTTTAGATGAAAATGTTTGACTTCTGTAGAACAAGATGGATTTATCACTGGAATAGGAAAATGTTGAGATTTAGGAAAATGGTCGAAGGGTTTCAGCTAAAATGAATGGCTTAAAGGATTGGCAAACTGAGATTTAAAGGAGCCATACCTGATTGTACAAAGGTCACTCAAATTTCAAATTGCTATTTTCTGGTCAAACTCATCTCAAACTTTCCTAATGCATTTACAAAATCAAAATTCGTCACGGGGACTGAGTTTAAATCAGGTTTCACAACTTTCAGGGAGGAAAACTGTCACGTCACTGTAAAAAATGCCTACTAGACTGACATTTTATGACTGTTTAAAAGGCTTTAGAACCAGTGTTGTTGGATAAATGTCTGCTTTTACCATATACTAAAGGACAAAACTAATTGTATTCCAATAACAGAAAATAAAAAATAAAAAAATCAAGGACAGCTCCTTTAAAGCAACACAGTGGAACATTCCAGGTTACACTTTGCTACATCAAAACTTCAAACATGGAAGCAATACCAAAGATGCTTGTAATATTCAGCTGGACACCGACAATGCTGTATTTGTAGCGGGTGATCAAAATAAAACAACCAAAACATTCATTTACATATATTTGGGTATCTATAGTATATAGTCAAATCAAGGCAAGTAACATCTCCATGGAGAAATACCCTAATGATGGGATTAATGGCTCTTTACTGGAAGCCGAGTCTTTGGGATTTGCTAACTAAAAACATGTAGAATAGGCCAGGATGAATGAGAGTGTGTTTGAGAGCACGAGTGTGGCACATGAGTCCCATGTATGTTCATTAACATGCACTGTCCCGACCAAATAAACAAATAAATAGACAGAAATACTAAATAAAAAATAATTAAAGTTAATTTCAAAGAGCTGTTCAAAAGACTGGCTCTTTTTAATAAAATATTTGAATAACGGAAATGCCTGTTCCCTGCAAAGTTACGAGTCAAGTCTGAGGAGAGCCCAATCACAGTAAACACATGCTCATATAGGTAATTTTAACCAACTGAACACTTGCAATGAAATTAAGGCTTGTATTTCACTCTATTTGAATGAAATGTTACACAGTATGCCTTTCATTTCTTTCTTCTTTTTTTTATTTTTATTTATGCACCAGGTGTCAGGTATTTACAGTGAGTACATACATTTATAATAATGAAAATAATAAAAATAATAAAAATTACAGTAATAGTAGTATTGGTGGAGATTACAGTGATAAAATAGTTATGAAACGAACAGACAGACAGAAGAAACACATAACAAAACACAAAACAAAACAAAAACAAAAAAAAAGGGGAAGAGAGAGAAAAGGAATAATAATAATAATAATAATAAATAATAAATAAAATATATATATATATGCATACACACATATACATATACATATATACATACATACGTATACAAAATAATGTGTGTGTGTGTGTGTGTGTGTGTGTGTGTGTGTGTGTGTGCGTGCGTGCGTGCGTGCGTGCGTGTGTGTGTGTGTGTGTGTGTGCGTGTGTGTGTGTCTGTAGATGAGAGAGTGATTGAGTGGTTAAGTGATGGACATGTTTTACAGTTTAGTTTTGAGGGTTTGAATATGTTGTATAGAGTGGTGAGTGTGGGCGGGTCATGGCAGCGTCAACATCAACACAGTGGTTGATCATAGGATTATTGTTCATCTATTGAGGAGGAGGGATAGTGTTTAGTAATAGATCCTGAATTGAGAAGATAGTATTTGTGAATTTATTGATTCATTATAGAAATTTTGTATGGATGTGTTGTGTGTCCTAGAGCTTGTGATGCATTAAAAAAAAAGGTGTGTGCAGCAGGTGAGAGGTGTGTGGCCTCCTACACTGCTCCACTCCTGTTAGCCCTATTCTTTTTTTATGTATTTATATATTTTCTTTCTGTTTGTGACTGTTGTTACTTTAGGGTTGTTACAGTATGCCTTTAATTTCAAGGTTGAACACTTCTCTTTGCAGCTATAGGCCTTGACACATTAATTACACATACAGAAGCCCAATTCCTTCCACAAATGTACACCTTGTTCTGCTGTATGCTGGAGAATTATGTGATGGGATCTGCACATGAACAATAAACTTAGTTGCTTTATTATTACTCCCTTTTATTTTCTTCATTACATTTTGTATTGCTGAAACTTTATTCCCACCAAGTCTCCAATTTCTCTCATGGGACAGCGGGGTCAGTGGCCCCCTCTCGGTTTAAGCTGGTTACGCCGATGACAGCTGAGTGTGTGATTATCAGCATTAGCACGGCTTTACACACACAGTAGCCCTCTGAGATCATTTGAGTTTCTCAGGGTAGTTACCTCGATGACAAACGGTTACTATCCAGCCTCACTACTCATGATGAATGTCGGACTTGAACTTTGCGGGAGGCTACGCAATTTAAACTGGGATATATAGGCACACACAAAACTGGATGACTGTGCTAAAACTAAATGCAAATCCCCAATAAAGTGCATGTGGCAGATTTTCACGTGTTTTCAAATGATGTGGTCCTAGTTTGATGGGAAAATTGGCTGTCGGGATATTAATGAGCCACATCACAGCGCTGAGGTGGCAAATTTATCAAGGAAAGTGGACAAATACGGTTAATTTTTATGTTCTAAAACTAGTGATAAGAAGAGGGAGAGTGCTTGTGCATATGAAGAGGATAGAACTGCGCTCGCTCATGGCCCATAAGCACAGTGTGGCAGAGGAATAGAAAATCTACCACTCCACATGCTTATTAAGGATCAATACATGGAGTAAAAGTGATGTCACAGCAAAACAGCAGCATAGCAAAGCCAGATGAGTGTCAAGTGCGTGACGTTGTTCTGACACTCAGTGGGCTACAGAACTTTGAGGGTTCTGCTTAGAATGAAAAAGATGCAAGTATAAACATAACAAGAAATGCTCATGTGTAATTAGCCTATCATTGTTGTAACTATGTAACTAGTGTAAAGGGATTAACCTGACACATGCACTTTAGATCAGTGTCAGTCAGCTGCAGGTGTAATGTGCAGGCTACACCTCCTATAGGGGTTTTTCTTTCACAATTTGAGCACCATGTGTCCATGAAGGCAACACTTAAAGACCAATCAAACCCACAATGTTCAACTTACTGCACATGAATCACTCCACATGACTTCAGCAGGACAGTCACACTAATCTGACAGTGAGCCGTTTTCCACATGTAAACAATGCAGCAACCCGCGCCGTTTCCCTGTACCCCCACACTGACACTGACAGGGCCTGGCATCATCCCGTTGGCACCGGGACAGGACTCTGTACGCTGTGCACCGCTGTACCGCTCCTCCTCTGGTCAAAAGGACAAAGCAAACCCCCGGCGAAGTTACGGGACATCCACCTCCTTACCTGGGGATGCAGTTGGGAGACGATCCGTCGATTTCCCATGTGGCGAACAGGTTCATGGGCACGGGACGGTTCAACGCCCCGCTCCCGGGGAAGCTCAACCGGCCACTTCGCTCCGCCATGGTCCGCTCCTATCCCGGGCACCGCAGCGGGGTGGGACAGTCCGAAGCACGCCGACCGACTTGCAGGGCTTGGAAATCTGCTCGGTATCCGTTTGAAAGGTGAATAAAGATCCCGTGCTTGCGCGCCTGTCAGGTGAAGGAGGGACTGGAGGTCATGCCCGGGCTGCAGTGGTGGAGGTGTCCGCACACGGAGCCGCAGCTGCAGCGGGGCGGGCACAGGCGCACTCCTCTGTCCGCGCACGGGGCTGGTTGTTGTGCCTGGACCACGCGCTGCTGCCGGTATGGCGGCTCGATGATGCCACACAGTGAGAGGCACACGGGGGCGGGAGGAGCACAGCAGCACACCGTCAGAAAATATGCTGCTGTCACACTTTATCTTCCTAAACAAATATATAACTGAGAAGGCATTTTGACTTATCCTAAGCCGTGATTGTCATTGTACATCATAAATCATTCAAATGACTATCAGAGGAAAACCTTTTATTTAAATATTCAAATCTTCCGTCAGTAGTAGCAACTGGGCTTACCAAATGTAAGGTCAGGCTTTTGTGGTCATGATCAAATGCCCTACCGCACAGCCACCATGCTTTGTTTACTAACATTTAAAAAGTACATTTTACATTAGATGCACGTGATCCAAACTCCCAACTTTTTCTAAAGCATCCACCCTCCATCCTATACATGATAATTCATGTTTACTAAAGGGAAGAGCACATTGTATTTCACCACTAAAGAAATAGCACATAGTCTAAGGATAAGTTATGTTGTCATGTTATTAAGGAAGGCTAGATTTGTTTCAGCCAAAAGACCAATAGGAAAAGAAAAGGCACACGCCACTATAAACGTCCTTTGGTACTTCCTAGGCTTACACCCTCGCCCAGTAGAGGTGATCGTCTTGGGGCTCCCTGATGTAGGTCCCCAGAGGTGGCGCAGGTGCAGTAGGTTTGGGCGGATCTCCGTCCCCTCGTCCCTGATGATTTTTAAGTGTGGCACAGATAATCTTTCCCTTCCCTCTGTTCCTTTTTGGTCATGTAAAAATCTCATGTAAGACGTTTGACAGTGTCAAATTGAGGATGAAATTAAATTACATGAGCAAATAAACCTTATTTTCATGGAAAACCATGGATGGGAAAATGTTGAAATCACGGCTCTATAATAAAATGCCTTGTAAACTATTGACATACATCGCCCTCGTGTGGTGACATGAGGCAGTTGCATTTTACTATGCTTTATGCCTGTGGTTCCCCTCGGGGGTCGTGAGGCCTTGGGTGGGGATCCCCAGATCAGTGTTAATTTCGTCGACTAAAATATTTAGTCTTAATTTTAGTCAAAGTGATATTTTTGCTGACTGAAATAGGACTAAAACTAAATTAGAAACAATTTCATGAGTCTAAAACTATGACTAAAATGTCCAGATATTTTTAATCGACTAAAATTAGACTAAATAAAAATTAAAAGGAGAGACTAAAATCATCCAAACTTCTATTGACAGTCTGAAAGAGCCTCATGTCATGTAAATTCACTGCTTAAAGGAACAGCTCTGAGCTTTGTTCATGTGGGAGCAGCTCCATGAAGCAGAGGAACAAGATTAAATATGATTATAATTAATATTATCAATGCAAAGTCGACTAAATGTGTCTTAAATGTAGTCGACTAAATTTACTTGCAATTTTAGTCGACTAAAACTAGACTCAAATGTAATTACATTTTCATCATAAGACTAAGACTAAAACTAAATTAAAATGCTGTCAAAATTAACAATGCCCCAGGATTTCAAGAAGAAACAAAGATAACTGTTTTTAGTATGTTTTCGAGTATAAAACGGCCTATATTTTGTGAAAGACAATCTATTATTCAAAATAAACTGTTAAAATACATATTACTCTGAAGAGGTAATGGAATTGTTTGAGTCAATTTTTGGGATCTTATTTTATGCACCATCATCAATAACCAAATAACTGCCTACATTTGAACATACTGCAATTATTTGATACATTCCAATGCAACTTCATGTGGTATAGCAAATAAAGAGACACCAATTACATTTTTTTGTTCTGTACGGAGAGGATGAAGTTGGTGAATGAGTGGAGAGAAGACACTTCCGCCAAACATGCTGAAGAATGGGGTTTGTAAAAGTACATATCAGCTTTCAGTTATCTTTGTTTTACCAAGTCTGCAGTGGCCTCTGAAACAGTAAATTGTTGAAACAGCAGAGATAGTGCAGTGCTGACCAGCCTCAAGTGAACATGCTTCAGGAAACAGAAACAAGTGACACTCACATCCGGAGTCTGAGGTGACCAGAGGACTGCACTTACGATGGAAATGTCCTTTAGAGTCTTGTCTGCATTTGTGAGCAACAATTAACTACAGCATATTCCTCCACCCCTTTGTTTCTGTCCAAACTATTGGTCTTGGTGCATAGACCCTTTAATGGGTGGTAAACATTCGGGGCTTAGCTGGAGGCAGGAAGTTAGATTCCCATCTATTTTCATGGGAGCTGTTGTCATGGTAACGATAGAAAAATGTTTAAATGTTTTTGGAAATGTCAAATAAAACCTTATTTTATCATCTCAAATGTCATTCCTCTTGGTCTTGCACCTTAAGCCACAACAAGACCACATTTTTAGTTGTAGTTTTATACTTATAATCGCTAGTTTTAGTTAAATGTTATTTCTCTTGATCACTTATCACTTCCTGCCTCCAGATGATGTCACCAGTTAAAGGGTCTATACTTAAAGTTGAAATTGGCGCCCCACCCAAAGGTCTCATAAAAAAGTAAATCCAACTTTTCCAACACAATGACGACATAACATTTTTTTTTTATTCCATGTTTTTATTTTCCTGAATGAGCAACCTCACATTCAACAATTTAAGAAAAAACAACATCACAGCTTCTCCTCGGGATACTGCTGCATACGTTAAGAAACGAATAACGAATGGTTAAATTAGGATCAAATCGAAGCATTTTTGTGTTGGAATGACAACTGACGAGACATGAAACTAAAAGATTCACAGACATTCAAAAGAAAAAACTTGTAGAACAATTTCACAATCGAGAATC
This sequence comes from Gobius niger, assembly GCF_951799975.1. Lineage (NCBI taxonomy): Eukaryota > Metazoa > Chordata > Actinopteri > Gobiiformes > Gobiidae > Gobius > Gobius niger. The sequence goes on from NC_136867.1 coordinate 17,263,986, forward strand.
ATTTTTATTTTTGAAGGGCTGCAAATAAACTAGGACCTTGGTAGTGCCATTAAGTTAATCACAGTTGTAAATCAATGCAAAAATAAAAGCATTGGCTAAGTTTTGTACCCTAATGCAAAGCAGAGGGGTTAATGGGAGGGTTTTACAAGGCAGATCTCCGACTGACAGCTTTCTACGAATTAAAAAATATATAAACTTCGCGTATTGTTTTTAGAAGGACAAAGTAAAATTTGTAAATTTGTTGGATTACAGCGGATGTGCGTCACATTAAAGATGGACTTTAATCCAACAAGATGACGCCACATGGAAGGCAATCCCCCCCTCAATTACAAAAACCAAAGAAAGATCACAATCAATCTTGTAATATGGTCTAGAGAAGCTTCAGTGTTTGCTGTCTGCAGAGGCCGAACGAGATCTGGATCGAGATCTAGACTTTGATCTAGATTTGGATTTAGACTTGGACTTGGAGCGAGACTTGGAGCGGGATTTGGAGCGAGACTTGGAGCGAGATTTGGAGCGGGACAGCGCTTTCTGAAGAGGGACCGGAGAGCGGGAGCGAGACTTGGACTTTGACTTGGACCTGGATTTGGATCGGGATTTGGACCGGGATTTGGATCGTGACTTAGACCTGGATTTGGATCTCGGCGGGGACTTATGCGCGGTTTTGCTGGATCCGGAGGTCTTCTTCTCAGGAGTCCGGCTGGAGCGAGACCTGCTCCTAGACCTGCTCCTGTCCCTAGACCTGGAGCGGGACCTGGAGCGGCCGCGGCTTCGGGAGCGACTGCGCGAGTAACTGCGGGAGCGAGACCGGCTGCGACTGCAATAAAAGAAAAAGAAAAAACAGTTAGTCTGTGCTTTAAGAATATGTAAAAAGCAATGCAGACAAAATAACTAAACTAATTGACAAACACTCACTCTTTGGAGTCTTCGTACAGCTTCAGTTTGCGTCCATTCAATTCTGTCCCATCCAGTTTGGAGAGGGCATTCTTCATATCACTTCGGGAAGAAAACTCCACCACTCTGAAGCAAACAAAAAAGTCCATATTAAATCTTTCAATAAACAATCTTGGCGTGTCCCGCTTTAATCAGAGTGGAATTCCTTACCCTTCGTTTTGTATGGGTCGGTGAGCGTCCACAAAAGTTACCTCTCCAGCTTTTCTCATCAAGTCTTTGAGGTCCTATAGTAGTGACAATAGTGACAGTGATAAGCAAAATGAATGAACAGTTTTTATATTTGTACAGAGCCTTGCAGACCTGGAGGACGAGAAAAAGTGACTCAAAACGTATCTAAAAAGGTGACATTCACAGCAAAACATTGTGAATGTGAGCAATATTTCTGTAAGGATCAAACAAATAAACCCCTAAAACTATTTGGTGAGACAACATTGAAAGTTTAATTAATAAAACTAATGATTTACATTTTTGGTTATTGAACTGGGCTGTGGATTGTAATGTTTTTTCCTCTTACATTTTTTGGCAGAAAGAGGTTTATAAATAAGGCCAAAACCTGCCCTGCAATACGTAAAATACAATAAAAATTTAAATACTTCCTTTGCACTTTAACTGCACTGTGTCAGATAGTAGATGGCTTAAACCATTTACTACAAAATTTGACTGCCCAGTCCAAAAATATCTAGTGTTGTTCCGATTACGATACTTGGCTCAGAGTAGTTGCCGATACAAAGTGCCAGTCCGTAAAAAAAAACAATAGCAAATTCTGTTAAAAGACAGCTGGGCCTGATGCGGTGCAAACTTTAACCAATGCTCTGCTTTCACAATAAAGATTAAACCAAGGCAAAAGAAAACACAAATTGTGTATGCAATGATTTTTACAGGTTTTCTTGTGTGCAGAGCCACCACAGACTCTATGATGAGCGTCATTAGCCATGACACAGTAAACTGCTGTGACTGCATCTGCACACTGGGCCCTCTTTAACAAACATAGTAGTACCAGAAGTACTCGTCGATACCCAAAAAATCTGTGGTATCGGCATGAAATCCGACACCAGTATCGGTATCGGAACAACCCTAAGGATAATGTGACAAACACGGTCACTTTTATGTATTTTTAATACATTTTCTACTAGTGGTTACACCCTGACCCCAACACACCCCTCCCTATTCAAATCCATGAGTTTTTTGGCTACTCACCGTTCCAAACCCAGGGAGACACAAGAATAGAGCCACTTGTCCAAATAGCAAATGGGACCAATGCAGTGTTAAGCCCTTGAGAACCGGCCACGGCCTTGACTCAGCATCCGGCCTCCAAAGTAAGGACCACCAGAGCAAGCAGAGCGAGGGGTGTGCGCCCATGTCCACACGCCCCCAGCTTCAGCAGCAACAATTAGACCAAATGGGAGAGAGTGGGACCGAGCCAGCCCAGAACCTCCTAAGGCTACCGTATCCTGCGCTAGACCAGCCAAGACTTTAGACCGGCAGCAACTGCGTGTAAGGAAAGGCACCAAATGGACACTTTTGAGAAAAAACAACCAGCAGAGGGCACTACACACTTCCACAAAAGGATGTGCCTCTGATAATAGGGGACCATATCAGGGCAGCAGTTATAAGAAAAGTCAAGATGGAAGTGAATCTGGGGTCCTTGTATGTTATCAGCTAAAAACAAGCATATATAACTAAAAATGACCCAACTTCTAACAAAAGTGCTCATTACAGAATATTATTATTTTTTACTACTGTGGGAGTATGTTACAAAGGGGATAATAATTAAAAGATTCAAATGGATCTCTTACCTGCCAGCTTATGCGTGAAGACAGGTTCTTCACTACAAGCCTGTAGTCTGTGCGCACAGGGGGACCATATCTGCCAACAGAGTATTCACTGAAAACAAATACCCTGAAGTGTTTTAACATGTTCAGCTTGGTCTCACAGGAAACAACAGTTCACACCATTTTAGAGCCAAGTCTGGTTCACACCAAACAGACTCCACTTTAACACTTTTGACTTGCGTTATTGTTTTAAAAAGGTAGAATACCTGGATCCGGAGCTACGAGAAGGGTAGCCATATCCGCCAAAACGTCCCGTGCCTGGGGCTCCACCACCTCTGCCCCTCTTGGAGCGAGCATGCTCAACTGTCACCCTGGGAAATGAAGATTTGATTATAATTGTTTCAAAAAGCTAATAGTTTAAGAGTTTCATGATATGCAAGAGACCATTCTACACAGTAAAGAATGAGGGGCAAAGTACAACTATCAATGAATAATTAACAGCATGTGTGTGTTGACAGATCTATTCACATTTGGGAAATAATAGCAAATCGAGGCGACATTGCAAAGACACTGTAAATGTGTTACAGGCAAAGAGAGCGGTGTGAGAAATGATTAACAAAGAGTTGTCAATGTAAAACAAACTCCAATACAACTTCATATGAAAGATTCAGGAATCTCTCGAAACAGAAATAAATTGTATGAAGACTGGATTAAACTGCTGTTAGACTAAAATGTGGAAATGTTGTTATTCACTACTCAACCCAAGTTAACTTTGTCCCCCAATAACGAGGCCCTACATTACACTATGGAAACAGTTTAAGCTGGTTTAACAATGGAAAAATTACATACCTTTCATTACACAAGTCTTTCCCATTCAACTCATAGACAGCATCATCTGCATCCCTGTAGTCATCAAATTCCTGAAAGAGAAAGAAAACCCCATTTGTAGTTTGGAAACAGAAAACTTTGCAAACAGACAAGTGCAAGTAGATGTACTTACCACAAACCCAAACCCATTTTTCAGATTGATTTCCCTGATGCGTCCATATCCTTTAAAAAACTTCTCCACGTCCCTCTCTCTGGCGTGTGGACTCAGACGCCCAATGAAAACTCGGCAGCCACTCATTTTGAACTAAAGGGAAAATAAAATAAAAAGATAAAGAAGAATGTTGAGCAGGTTTGACTTGCCCTGCTTCTGAGTGAAGGGACAGCAGCACATGTGGAGTTTTAGTAGTCACAGGGGGTGGTCCACAAGGAATGTGCCCAAGAGAGAAACTTAGGATGTATATTGGCCAATGGCAATGTGATCAGACAATTCTTGCCAGACCAGTTTTTCTTATTGGCCACATCAACTGTTGTCTCAAAGCCAAGTTTCAGCCTTTCTGGGTGAGACTATTTCAAGAATAAAAGGTTGAACTAAAACGCCTATTCTATCACATTATATTGCTACACACGAACCAACTTTAGTATAATGGAGACAGATTTGTTCAAGTAGATATAATTTTCTTAGTACATTGATAAATCATACCAGAAGAAAGCGGTTAAACTATTTAACACAAAACTGGAACTTTTATCAAATATGAGCATAAGTATTGGTTGCAAAATGTATTTGTAAAGAAACAATGGCTCGGATATCTAATATTTCTTAAAAGTAAAAGTAAATTAGCAATCGGACTTTTCCAACACTGAGGAACAGCCGAGTAGTTCCCGCAGTCCGCTAAAATAAACGACGGGCCTAAAATGAGTAGTCAACCAAAACAACATTCAGGCTACATTTGCCCTGGTTTAGATGCATTAAAAGAGCACGTGAAAACACTGGCATTAGTAAATATATGGACTGACGATGGTAAAACAGATATATCCACCTAAAAAGCACGCTAGTATTGCAACCGCGCTTGAAAAACAATTAGCGTTAGCTTAGCAGCTATCCGTGCGCTCAACAGACAGCATTGCTGCTGGGAGATACTCGCTTAGACGATCAAGACAAAACGGAATATTTTGCACAATATGTTCAACATTTCTGGGGGAAAAGCCTGTTTATCTTACCGAAAATGCCTCCTGAGGGCGACGAATGAGGTTGTGTGTGTGTCGCTGGCTGAGAGTTTGCGCTGCGCGTCTGCTGCTGCGTGGCTTTAGGAAACTGTAGCAAAATGGCGAACACGGAACCGGAAATGCTTTGTGACTTTTGTTCTCAGTTTGAAAAGTTCGTAAAACCTGTGTATAACTAAACCAATGTTACTGCTGTTATAAAGTAAGGAGTAAAATGTATGTTCTCAAAAACATATATTTACGTATCCAACAACCTATTGGAGATCTGTTGGCCAAAATAGCATTGCAAATAAAAATGGTTCTTGTCCTACTTAGCTTGTAGTTTTACAGCATAGAATTATTTTACAGTCACAGCCTACGTAAAGTTACGTCAGCTGCTGTTGATTTGATTGATTTAGGCTATTGGGATTTCAAAATCACATGACAATTTTGTTGCGGGGAGCATGACGTCACGCACCACGCCCCCCTTCAGACCCGCGCAGTTTAGAAAAACACATGTCTGGAAAACGCACGGGCCATAAGTGAGGAGAATTGGCCAGAATTTGGTTTCATAATGTTCTTTATTTATTTCGGTAGATCCCGTTAAAGAGAAACTAACCCCTCAAACTGGTAACCTCCGTTGTATTTAGTGTATAGTCTTTGTTGTGTTGGCATGGGTAGAAAGTGCAGTGTTGTGGGCTGCCATAACCAGGTAGGATTACATCGCTTCCCACAGAATTTAGGAATCAGGCGCCAATGGTTGAGCTCAGCAAGCCTGGGTGAAAACAGCGTACTCCCTCTTCGAGCTGGAGTCTGCAGACAACATTTTGCACGCGAGTCCTTCGCAAACATAATGGAGTTTGAGCTGGGCTTTGCGAAGAAACTCAGTTTAAAGAGCGATGCTGTCCCCACCCTCGCTCTTCCGCGACAGACTGTGCTGCCCCGCAAGGTGAATGAGAACATGGACCTACTGCTGCTAGTAATTTACTGAGACACTTTGTTCACTCATCTGAATGATTCTGTACTGTTTCTGTTATAGTTACTGCCACTTCTGCTGCCTGTTAAAGAGGTGAGAATTTCTTTTTTTTTTTTTACTGGACTCACGAGTTGACAGTTTTGCAACCCTTCTGGTGTTGCTTTGTCAGGGCTAACTTTTAAATTGTGATGATTGATTGAATTATGGAGCATGTCACTATCACTGCCCTGATGACGTCAAAACGTCTTCAGTATTATGAACCAGTTTTTTATTTTTCAGGAAAAAGGGACTGTTGACGTTGGTTGTCAGACTGATCGAGTCCTCACCATGCATCAATTTGTCCAGGCCAACCGAAGGCCTCCTTTTAGAAGCACAGGTGATTTCATGCATTTAATTATGTTTTTTATATGTTTCTGTTCCATCTGAAGCCGTACTGGAGTTTAAATTGATTTGTGAATAACTATTTGTAATAATACTCTAATATTGTTTTCACACAGCAATCCAAGCCCGAGCTCCAAGCAGGAGCGTGTACTGTGATACTCAGGATCTGACAGAGAGACCCGAGACGAGCTGTACACCAGAAAGAAGTTCCAAGAGGAGGCGAGAGGAATCGGACAGCGACTCCAGCAGCTCCACTTCAGAAGAGAGCATCATCAGTACAAAGTAAAAATATTAACTGCAATATCAACTATGTTTGAAGCAACCTGTCAAATAACTACTTTTGTAATCGTTGTCCATTGTGTTTTAGCGACAAAGTCTCTCCACAAAAAGTTCCACAGTTTATTATTGATGAGGACAAACTGATGGCGCTTTTTGTCAGATGTCCCATCTGCTCCTCAATCTGTGACGTTTCTAAAACGACGACTCGGACACTTCTCTGCATCAAACAACACTGTGGGTTCTGCGATACCTCAAACGAGTGGTTCAGTCACGGATAGCCCCGACAATACACACATGGGAACCCCAAGACCAGTGCAGCGGACAATGCACCAAAAGTTGTAACACCGTGTTCATTATTTTGACAAATAGGAGCCTGTGGACAATGATTTTATACTTTAGTCACTTTGACACTCATTTAACCCTGAGCTGTTTATGTTCATGTTTACAAATTTACCTAACTCACTTTTTGAATATATTTGTACAGTGAACAGGAGTACAAAGTCGTTTTTTGTTCCTTCTCTTTATTCTACTATGTCGATCATTCTTGGAGTTGTCCCGTGTCAGGAAACGATACAGGGTTTAGGTTGACAACACACAATAGAATAAGAAAATCGTCTACTCTGTGAAGGTAATCAGTAATACTCCATGTACAACGCAAAGAACACAAATTAAATAACACAAGACACCAGCTGGTGAACAATAAATAAAGGAACAATGACATTTATAGTTGGAAAGTCATTTTCAGAGCAAGATACCACAGGACTTCTCTCATTCTGAGAAAGCAGTCAAGAATGCCAGGAATCAGGATTGATCAAATTTACCCCAATAATAAGATTGTTATGTTACATAAAGCTTCTCTCTTGTTCTCCATGATTGATTAAAGTAATGTGGAGGGGAAAAGTGCTAAAAACTGAACAAGGCGGGTTTACATATGAGCTTTTTTTGTCATTTTGGGATCTGTGCTTAAACTTAGACAAATTGCCATTGAGAATAATTTCTTATAGTAATAATAATAGAAACATGACAGTGCAAGAACCCTGCATGTAAGAAATAAATGGCATAATTCAGTCACATATACTGCAAGTGTTGTTTCTTTGTTGTTTTGTTCCTTTTGCACTATGTTCCTTTGTACTAATGTAAAATGAGAATCTTTATTGTATTGATTTTGGAGGTGGGCGCTCTTAAGCTTTTTGCTTCGGCCCACGCTTTCTGAACAGAATATTTGCTGCTCAAATAAATAAAATAAACAAGGGGTCACAAATCCGTGCAGGTTTTGGGCCAGTCCAAAGCACATCTGACCTGAATTCCATTTGGGAAGGCATCCCATGTAAAATGCTAAAGAATCATTAATGCCAACCATTATTTCATGTAGTTTTTCATACAATCCAAGAATATTTTTTACATAGTTTTTACCTGACTGAAACTGATTGAAGAGCTCCAAAAGGACACTGGTCTTAGTTAAAGTCTTGTCAAAGTCTGTCTTTGTGAAAGTGTCCAGTGTATTGTTAGGAGAATAGACTTCTGGGTTTGACCTGTGAAAAAGTACTCTGTTTTTCTAAAGGTTGTTCCAAGGCTGTTATTGTTGCTTTATGTATATAAAATCCAGACAAAATTGAATAGGATTAAACGTTGTGCAAGTAAAGCTTTGCAGTTGTCTATGGGAGATAGACAACTGCAAAGAACTCATCTTGTTCTTTCACCAAAGAAATGCAGGCAGCAGGAAAATTCAATCATTTAAAAAATAAATTGAAAATCTACATAGCATACAATGCCCCTACAAGTATCTGAAATTGTTTTGTTGAAATAATGACAAATGTTTTGATAATTATTCTTGGATTCAGTAGCTGCTTGTTTTTTGCACCATGGGAATATAAGGGAAATTTTAAGTACGTTTGTTTATCAAGTCATTTCAGCATGCAACATTTTCTTCACTCATTCTGACTTTGAGGAGCAGTCAAATCCTCTTTCTAAAGTTACCGCTCAAAATGGCAGAAGTAAAAGAAGAAACGTGAAACTTCCAACATGAAAACTTTCAACTGAAGGCCACATCAAGGCTATTGAACAAAAAATGTATAATAGTTTACCTGGTAGTTTTCCTACTACGAACAGTCTCAGGCTGTCTCTTGTAGACTATCACACAGATTTAAAAACAGAGTTAAGACATACAATTGCATTTTGTTGACAATTTTTACAATGTCTGGAAAAATACTAGCTTATTCTAAATGTAATGGCCACAACAAAAATCGAGACAAAAAAAATATGAAAAATATTGGCAATACCTCAGCGTTGACTGGATATACAGGAAATTTGTAATTATTCCATATTATTACGGCATAACCAAAGCATGTCGCCCTTCCAAACCTAAAGAAGTTCTTCTAATTACATGGTAAAAAAAAGAAAAGAAAAATAATCACTTGATATGTTGCATGTTTTACTCTGAACTAATTGTTTTGATTGTTCTCATACATTGTCCCAACATTTTTATGATTTAGGATAGTCGTTTAGTATGAAAAACAGCTTTGAAGGCAGGGACAAGGCTGGCAAAGGTTTAAACTCCATGGAAAAAAATTAATAAATACAAACTCATAGCAGTCTGATTTCAAGTCCGAGCCATTTTTCATAGCTCAAAAAAAAAAGGTTTGCCTTGTGTCATTTAACAGAGGCCATGGCTTGTCCAAAGTGTCTGGCAGCAGCTATTTCCTGTGTTTCAGAGGTCAGGTGGTTGTTTGGGCCAGTAGAAATGAAGGTCCCACGGTTCAGTGTAGCAGTATTTATAGTGTGGGCTAGACCCTGGTGTGCCTGCAGCCGTGAGAAGAGCACCCTGTTGCGGCGCCCCCCGATGGAGAATTGGGGTCATCGTCGCTGGAGTCGTTCTGGTCTTCCTTGTGGAGGCCCATGCTGATGTGGCTCTGCAGCGCGGCCGGTGTGAGCCACTCCTTGGGCAGGCAGCTCTGGAGGAAGGGGATGCACGAGCTGAAGTAGGCCAGACGGTTCACCCAGCGAGGGATCTCACGCCCACACAGCAACTGAGAGACAGATCATATAGAGAAACTTAGCAGAGAGGTATTTATTTGTATTCCCATGCTGCATACTGTTACATTAATGTTTTTGTCTAGTTTATTACCAAAACAAAGTGTCGACAATGAAGATTCTGTTTAAATCTCATGCACTGGATTTCCCAAAAGCAAAGCCAGTATACCATATTCCCAAGCACATGTAATAGTTTCCCATCAAGGTAGGATACACTAGTGATGGGTAGATTGTGTCACACTGTATCACACAGTGTTGATCGGCTTCATTGTATACGCGCCATTTGGTGGTGAAAAAGCATTACAGCAGTGAGCCTAAAAAATCTCCCTCAACACTGACTGAGCTCATTTATTCTCATTCAGAAATGTGAAGCAAATCGTCAGGATTGAGCTGTTTAACCAGCTGAGAGTGATAATTTAAAAAGAGGAAAACTGCTCTGGATCATAAGAATAGAAACAAATGAAAGAGAATTAATAACAAGTATCAGTGATAGTGCTTGTGACAATAATCGGGCACAAGGCATATTTTTGCCTTTGTTTACCAGTGGATATCATGTCAAACGACTAAACCATCATAGACCATCAACTGGCTCGCACTCACAACCTCCTGATTATAAACTGGACGCTGTCCTTACAGAGCTACGCAAACGGTATAACAACTAAACTATGTACTAGCCTATATCTATGTTTTTGCATTGCACTTCAATATGGACATGAAAGAAAAGAAAAGAGATCGCTCTTGTGCTTTACAGGCTATCTATTAAATCACTTTGTTATCAGGGCAGATTCGCCTCGTGCCCAAAGATTTGGGGGACCCGGGGCAGGTGCTCGAGCCAGGCAGCACCCACAGGATCGGCAAATGACAAAATGAGTCAGGTTTGCTCACAATGAGCACACTTACATGATGTATGATATAAAAGTCCAACCAGCAAGTAGAATTACCCTTCTTTTGGTTGCCAGATCAAAAAACCACTCAATAAACATAAAAAGGACTCTCTCTCCACAAGTTCCAAAAATCCCAGCCTGTCCTAATTAGTTCTAATGCAGGCCTTGTAGAGTTAAAGCTCAGTCCCAAATTCTAAAGATTCTAAGACTGAGATATGGTATCATGTCTACCCAGGATGAGTTATGATTGTAGTAAGATTCATAAACCACTGATTGCAGGCGACATAAATTGCTTTTAAGGACACAAACAAATTTTCAGTTTAATAAAAATATAATAATATATAAAAATAGACCCAGTATCTCTTCTTCATTAATAAGACAGATATATGCTACCCAAAATTAATAGACTTAAACATTTACTTACTTACATTGTGGTACTAAGGGTAATTTTCATCCCACAAAAGTACCTGTGCTTATAAAGTATGTGAAACCGTTCTATCAGACTGACCTCTGACAGTGAGGAGGAGAAATGGTTGCAGTTTTTGTGCATGAGGTGATATGCGTTCCCTTTGAACTCCTTGCCCAGCTCCTCCATGATTTTATCGACGTCCTCCTCTGCGAAGTCTGTGGTGCCCAGAACAATGGCCTCCCTGTTCACAGGCACAAACAGATAAGAAAGTATTTTTACCACTATGACCGAGCAACTTTAAGCCAAATCCCCGCACACTTACTTGAACTTGAACGTCTCTCCCAGCTCGGTAGCATTGCCAGGGTTGATTTCGAAGATGCCGCTGAAAGGATAAGGATGTCCACCGTATGCAAATTCTGTGTGGGACCAAACAAAGATGTAGGTTAGTTAGCGTTTTGAATTGGATGCTGCACAGAATAACAGTAATTACACAGAGGCGTGTAATTAATGGGTGCCTCCGTGGGTTTAAATCATTAGTCTAATTACAGAGCGTTACAGCTGCGTAAGGGAAAACAGTGGGGATCCGTGGGAGGCTGGGATTCGGGAAAGATGGATGTTAATGTGCATGTAAATAAAGATTAATGTTGTATTTATATTTAGAAACTTCATATTATAGATGAGAGGAGGGAAGCCATCGAATAAAAGGTAATGATCAAGTGGCCTATTACAATATGTACGCATGCATATTCATACTCTGTCTGTATGGGTAATGGCAAAATGGAGTGTACCCTATATGGGCCATTGGATGTCGGGACAAAAAATGGCTATTTGTTTCTTTATATCAAAATAGCTTTGTATCTGTATACAAGCATTGAAAGCTGGCAGTAGTGATATATTTCTACTTTTCTACAAATGTCCGTTAAATCATGCTGTAGAAAAAAACAAAAAAACATGTGATAATTCAGATAGAAAAAACTAAGACATAGGCGACTGCCGTTGTTGTAATCTTTAGAAGAAATAAACAAAATCTGACGACTGAATGATGATGCCGATTATTGCATAGGAAATCTTGCCATGCCATTGCCGTAGTGTTTGCAACCCAGACGCACATTACTATAGACCAGTGTGACTCAGTGGTGACTCAACTCAGAGAAAGGAGGTCACGTTATTAGGAGCACAATGCCATATTTTATCAGCTCGAATCGCGTCGGTGTGAAGCAGCAGGAGCCCGATCCTGGTCGCTGTGTATCTCACCTCTGCCGTAGATCTCGATGCCTGAGTGAAAAACGCCAATGCCCAGATTAGAGGTGTATTCGTTTATCCAGTACTGCAGAAACAAAAGAAGACAGAAATTTATTAGCGCCTATCATTGCCATATCTTTCATTAATGTCCTGTAAATCAGCTTCAATGGTGTTACAAGCCAAGTGCCAGCCCTAAACTTGAACTGATGGAGGGGATTTTGTGAACAAGTCTAGCAATAATGGTATATGATATCATAATTAATATTTCATTCTATACTGTTATTATTTATTTGACTTCAAAAGCCAACCCTCTTGTAGACCACACCTTTCCTCTCCACCCCCAGTCTACCACCAGACAGCCCTGAGGGGGGAAAATGGCTGCTCCATCTGTCCATTATTAATTATAGAAGACATTTCCGGCCGTGGAGCAATGCAATAAAAATGCATTTCAATCAATTCACTGTCAACAACATGGCCTTCTCAGGTTTCCAGCAGGACCTCTCCCCTACTCCCACCGTCCTTCAGCCTTTGCACAAAAAATACCTAAAAGGAAACTCCTGAAATGAGGTTTGGTAGCGAGTGCTTGGACATTACAAAGCTTTTAGTCTATAAGCTACAACATTATTCTTCCTTTGGCTGATCAGATGAGTGTTTTGTAAGAGCGTGTAGCATGCCAATACCTCCCACAGTTATCCTCGAAGACTGCGGCTCGTAGACCCACTGCATGCACCATTGGACAAACTACAGTCACATTGATTTGCATTGCAGTTGATCGAATCTTTATCTCCTAAAGCTTCTCATGCATATTTACTTTAGAGGCTGAAAAGAACTGCGATTACATATGTGAATTACACATAAAACCAAGATTCACATTTTAACCATGTCCAGGAGCATTAAGTAGCATTAACAGTTGAGAATTTTGAAGATCTCACGGTAGCGCAACGGTTAGGGCTCGTGGTTCAAGCCTTTCTGTGTGGAGTTTGCATGTTCTCCCCATGTCTGCGTAGGTTTCTCCTACCAATAAAAACATGTACAATAGGTTAATCCTCCAGCCAGGTGATCCTGACCATCAGTCTGGTTCCACATCTGGAGATGGGTCCCCGAGTGCTGGCCTATGCTGGCTGTCCATTGCTCCTACAGGTTGCCCCAGTGACATTGAGGATAGGTCAAATGCAGACAACAAGTTTTCCTACATGGACCAATAAAGTGTACCATAACCTTAGCATTAATTAACAATCTTTTTCTGAGAATCAGCTTGTTTGATCAATGCTTGAATCAACAGAACTGTGGAAAAAAAGTCCAAGTAACAAAATGTTATATTAGATTTTTTTTGGAGGATTACGACACATGAGAGTTGGGTCCCACAGTGACACCAGTTCGACCCGTGTATTAATGCAAAACTAATTTTATATTGTCCAAAGCAACTTTAAAAGGCCTGAATAAAGCATAATCTAGGACAGAGGTAGGCAACGTCAGGCCCGGGGGCCAAATCTGGCCCTCCAGCACAGAACCTCTGGCCCTCAAGTTGATTTTGAGAAATATTAATATGCAAATAAGATCAAATACTTGTTGAAGTACTCTTAAAATGCGAGGAGTAGTGTCAGTATTTTAATGTCCTGTCAGAACTTCCCGCTTGGTGATATATAATGATAAACAGTGATTCTCTACTGGTGGGTCGGGACCCAAAAGTGGGTCACGGAACCATTTTCAGTGGGTCGCGAGTCCATAGGGAACTTATATTCAATATTTTCCATCCATGTCCGTTAATGAATATTATTGGGTTGTTTTGATCATAATTTCAGCCTTAATGGGAAATCTACTGCTTGTTCAACAAAAACTTGTGTGGAAAATACTATATTTTATATTATATATGACAAATTACAGTTTTATTTGGGGCCTCAGCATGTCATCCGAAGGGAAAGGTGGGTCCCAAAGCCCTGCCACCTGAGAACCGCTGATGTAATACATTGGCATTTGCAGAAAATAGTTGTTTACTATAGGCTACAATGTTGAGGTTCGGCCCTTGGGTGTTTTGGCAATGATGAAAACCGGCCCTCCACGACGCAAACTTGCCGACCCCTGATCTAGGACCTTGAGGGGTACATGCAATATCACAGGAACACACATCTCGCTGTCAATGAACTGAATCTGAGGTTTGGTAGTAGGCTAATGTGTTGCGTAATACGGGACAGTGCTGGTCTCTGAATGGGATCCTTGTCCAGAGCTGCGAATGACTGAGTGCATCATGTGAGCGCCAACAGGACATTTACACAGCAGAGTGAAAGTTGTAGGAACTTGTCAAAAGCTACAGGAGGGAACATTTTTTAGAAAAACAGTTTGTCCTCTGCAGTGCAAGTATTGAACACTGGCTTCCATCTCCAACTGTCTTCTGGGAATTTTTTTTCCCCCCTCATTTGGATCAATAATGTTGTTTTATCTCAACTCAATAAGCCTAATAGTGCACAGTCTTGGCACAGAGTAGACTTGTCCTTCACGGACGCCGCTGTGAAAAGTTTTGAGCTGGAAACCATTCCTGATGTGAAATCCTTTAGGCAGAAATATAAGCTTTATTCATACCCTGTTTGTAGAGGTAGTGGCAAATTGGAGTCTGCCCATTGGGCCAAAAATGTGCAACAAACCTTTTACATGTGTTTTACAAAGCATCGAAAGTTAGTTTAGATCCAAACTCCTTCCTAATGTTTTTGTAAAAGTTACTCTCTCACAGTAATGCAAACAATAACACTGTGAAAAGTTTCACGCTGGATACCATTCCTGATGTGAAATCCTGAATTCATCAGGCCTGGAACCACAACATCGCCTTGATAATTTATCCGTAAATACTTAAGTCTTGCATTTAACACGAGGTTTGCAAAGTTATAGTGAAGTCAAATTCAAATACTCTGTGATGGTTTCCCTTCACTATACTATAAAACACTGTTGCTTTGTCCTTGGCCCATGCCCTCGTCTTGCAGCATACCTCATAAAATCAATGGTGTATTTCATGTGTGATTTCTGCTGACAGAAACACAGGCCGAAACGTTCACAGTGACTGAACTCAAAGTGGTTATGAATGTCATGCCACAGCAAATTCGCCTATAGCTGAAAATGTAACACTTAGCATACAGTGGATGATAACATATATAAATGGTAGTATCAAGGCTATACATAATGCAATGGTGTTACTGGTTTGCCCATTTTGCCCATAAAAGTCCTCTAAATAGATTGGATCATTATGTGAAATAAAAAAAATGTATCTCTAACTTGGGACAACTTTCTTGCAAAAAGAGGTAGGCTAATGTCATCACACTTGACATAAGAAAACAGCCATTGATTTAATGCAATAGCCCTCATGTGTAGCCCTGTTCCCTTCAGTGTGAACGTGGCCCAGCTGTGACTGCCTGCCATAATGAAAACATCTGGCAAAGAAAACATGGATTTAACTGAGAGAGCGTCCTCTTGTGTGCTCCTTACCATGTCGTACACATTAAGGATGACAGGTTCATTGGCCATGGCTTAGACCTGAGCTGGAAAGGCCACCGTCCTGCCCTCTGCGTTGCTTTCAGCTCCTCCACAACAGCGGTCTGAAGTCACCAGGCCAAGCCGCGGACAGCTGCCGGGGAGGCGGCGTGAGAGCTGCTGATCGCCCGGTACAGCCTGGGCATGTCCCCCGCGGGATCCACCACAGCCCTCAAACGTCCACAAAGCGAGCTGTCACGACGCCATCAATGTGTCCACAGTATAAACAATACAAGAAAGGTTGGACAAAATGGTTATGTGGTTATTTTTTGTGTGAAGCGACCACCGCTGCTAGAAATCACACTTGCGCACGGAGGTAACTTGATCCAAAGCGGACATAAACGGCCTACAAGTGTGGAGAGCCGGGGTGCAGGAGCCCAGAAGTCGGCGGGAGAAAGGGCAGGGAGGGCGGTCTGGTGTCGTGGAGGCAGGCGGGGTGTGGGTCATTTTTTGACGCGGAGGATGGAGACCGATCACAGCCGAGAGCGCAGAGATGAGCAGCGGTACGAGTGGGAGTAGCATCCCCGGCTACTAAACCCCCAGACTGACGCGCATCCAGCACCAGCGAACCACCGACACATCCCCCGCTCCGGGAAAAAAGCAAAAAAACAAAACACGACTCGATACGCGGATAAAACAGACCAAAGAAGAAGAAGTCCCCTCCAAAAGCGACGGTAATCCTCGTCTTTCTTGCTGAGCTGTCCTCGCGCTGCCTCTGTGTCAGATGAAGCTTTTTGATTACATCATTTCTGCCTCCGGAGCGACATCCTCCGACCACAGCTGATGGAGACGCGCTAGAGGTGTAGCCTACTGCCCCCCTCTGCCGCCAAACCCAGCATTTTAAAGCCTATGTGTTTGTGGAACATGAGAACTTAGATCGGAACATTATGTTACATGACATTAAACAATCAGTTAAAAATAATGTGGTCAGTGTGTGCGTAAAAGCAGGAAAACAGTAAAACAGCCATAATATTATATAGTAATAGTAAATGCTAGGCTACTTACTGTTACAAGTATGCGACAAGTAAAAAAAAAAAAAAAATAGCCCCCCAATAACAAGGCTACTCAAGTAAAATGATAAAGTAAAATACTACTCAACTTCAATACTGACAAGATTAGTGAAACTTCAATAATAACAATTAAGAAAAACATAAATGATACTTAGGATACAAGAAAGTTAATTCAAATTCAAATTAATCAAATTTTATTAATTTTTATATGAAGTCACTTGCAGTATAAAGTGTAACCAATTGACTCTGTGCATAATTTCAAATCATAACAATGCAGTGACTTCCTGTTCCAATCCAGCACACCAAAATAAAAGCACCATCTTATTCATTAGTTCAACTTTCCTTCTGTCCAACTATTAACAGAAAAAAAAACACTTGTGTGCATTTAATTATATTCTTGTAATGTTGCAAGTACCCGCTGAACTAATCAATGAGACGAGCTGTGTGCTTTTATTTTGGCGTGCTGGATCAAAACAGGAAGTCACTTCTTGGGTGGCGTTGTTATACTTCTAAGGAGTATTACTAGTTTCACCTCTGCATAAAAGTAAAACCAACTAAGCCTTCTGCATGTAGCCTATTTATATCAGTTTTTATTTTTTTTATTTTTTGGGGGGGGGGGTTAAAGTAGTTTATCAACTTTTGACTGGAACAAGTAACTTCACAATGACTAGATATCTGAACATGCGTAACTTTATAATTACACTGGGTCATATAATAATGTCAACACACTGAAGTAGTGCTTTTAATAATCTTTCTTTTATTTCTGGTCTAGTGCACATATCCACACATTTGAGTGAAGCAGCAGTTTTTACAGACATTGATATCTCGTATGTGGGCTGCAGAGTGATCATGAGACGAGGGCAGCCTCATCTATCATTACAGGTATGATTGTGGCACATGCAAAAAGTCCTTCACAAACGCGGCTATAGCTGCTCAGAGACAGAGACTTGACTAAAGCAAAGCTGCAGTATAAGTCATACACAAGAGTGACGAGAGCTCTTCCCTTTAAATTTGAAATCAACAATGCCTCAAAAACCTTCACAAGAATCCTAAAAGTTTAGCAGCTTTGCTTTTTTTTTTACTTGGAAAATATTCATGCATTTTATATGTATTACAAAAGCTGCTGTGGCCAAAAATATGTTTTTATTTAATACATATAAATACTTGATGTCTATGGCAGACCAGTTTAAGAATGTCAAATGTTTATATTGTGAAAATGTCCTATTGCTTTAAATTGGCATCTCTGTGGGAAAAACAAATAGGCTTTTAGTGTTATAGATCGTATAGATTTTCATTTCTGGAGCAACAAAAATAGGAGTATTGACTAGGCGGAAAAAAGGCACTCCATCTGTTACACTGTAGATCAGTCCTGCTGTTAAATGTAACCATTATTGTCTTTTGTTCAACAGTGCAAAATGAAAATCATTCCCAGAGTCTATACATAAAAGTGCATTGGCTATGTCTCACCCAGGCAAAAATACTGTTTATTTACTAAAAAAAGGGGAGACTTATCATAGATTTGCCTTTGCCAAATCCATTATTCACCTCATGCAGGGAGGCATATGCTCTGCAGTAGCTACATTAGGAGGGAAAAGCTGGGAGTAAAAATATGTATGATTTTGCATAGAAAGCTTTACTTGATGAGGTTCAGCAGATAAATCACTGGCCAAATCCTGGTTGTCCTACGGAATGGACCTGATTTGGAAATATATGGTCTTAATTTGATCGATATATCTATAAGGAGCAAGATAAGCAGTAACCGACAATTTCTCTAGA
Organism: Gobius niger; assembly: GCF_951799975.1. Classification (NCBI taxonomy): domain Eukaryota; kingdom Metazoa; phylum Chordata; class Actinopteri; order Gobiiformes; family Gobiidae; genus Gobius; species Gobius niger. Next base: position 17,282,243 of record NC_136867.1, read on the forward strand.
TACAAAAATGGATGTGTATGGCTTTAGCTCAGTTAGTAGGAAACAATACTTGATTTTTGTTTTAAAAACATAAATATAAACTGCTGCCAGAAAAGCTTAGCCCGGCTCAGCTCTGCAGCAGGAATGTCATCGTTTTTTCCACTTCCCATCAGTAAAGTAACCTCTGTGTGAAGAGAACATAATTTTGCATTGGAAAGGTGCAAAAGAGCTACCAATAATCATCCACTATTGACATGGACAAACTCATCAGACAGTCGTGACTACCAGACAACTAGAGTTAGGATTCTTTGTCACGTCTTTGGCCTGCAGCAATCTTGATCTTAAAAATTAAACACTAAAGTTAAAATGGATGCCTAACTTGCCTGCCTCGAAAGTAAATAAATGCAGCAACAGCAACACCTGCTACTACGAGTGTGAATAGTCCCAGAGACGACATGGAAGAGTCGTGGTCAGGCTGTGAGCCAAACGGTCCATTCGTGTAACCAGAGGACTGCAACAGAAAATTCAAAACTGCATTTAAACGGTGTCCCACAAATGGCTTTTTTGGAAAAATCTATTACTCCAAAAGCATTTTCACATTACCTTTTTGACCACTCTAAGTTCAACATCATCACCCGCCGTTCTGAACAAATCCACGACTTCACGATGCGCCAGGTTCTCCAGGTTCACTCCGTTTATCTAAAAGGAAAAATGGAAAACCTCAGTCCAAACAGTTGCTACCAGACATATTAGTAACTAGTAGAGCTAATACTCGTCTTGTCATTTGCCAAAAGTGTCATTATCTGTCATTGCTGGACATTGTCACAAAAAAGCTGTTTACACATTTAGTTTCAAAGTGCTACAGGAAGTCCAGGCTCCCTTCTTCTTGTAGCTTGTTGTGCACCTTAACCCTGATGCTGCTTGTCCACCTGATTGGTTGGGGTGTCTCTCTCTCTTCCACAGCCAGCGGAGAAGGGGCCGTGCTTTGGGAGACCCCAGACTGGCTGTATTTCAATCAATATTGGATTAACATGAGAAAAGAACCATGGTTGCATTTAAGGGATATTTTCCGACTACCTAAAGCACACTGGTCCTTTAGCCCCAATGGTTGAAGTGCCCCCTCCTCCTTCACTGCACATTGTACCCCATTTTGCCTCAATCTGGATCATATCCCACTGCTATTGCACCACAAAAGAGTCACTTACACGCACCTCTCCCTCACTATGATACTCCACTTCTTGCCGGGCTTCTTGGGGCTTTTGCAAAAGGTCAATTGTTTGCCACAATACTGGTTTGATTAATTATTGACTTCATTATGAGCCCTGTCCACCCGGCGGAATCACTATCCGCTTTACAAACTTACAAGGAAAAGTCGCCTACAACAACAATAAAGACGTATAAGAAGGAAGATATATTACCGCCAGGATTTTGTCTCCCTCCTGAAGCCTCCCGTCCTCCGCAGCGGATCCATCTTCTTTAATTTTAGATACATAAATGCCACTGTCGTTCACCACGTACTGCTGGTCCACGCCCCCAACTATATTGAAGCCCAAACCTAAACAAAAAGATATGTTTTCCAAATACAATACTTCAGCAATCGTATTATTTGCCTCAGGAGAAGAAGACGAGCTTTTATCTCAATGGCTCAAAGGGCAATCAGATTAAATGCCCTCACAAGTTAGGCATCTGACAGTTTAACAAAAACTTCTGAACCTGTATGTTACATAATATTATCTACTACACAAACAAACTTGTACCAATTTCAAAAATGTATTCACTCTAAACGTGGGAGGCCAACATGGAAGTTGCTCTAGGCTGTGCCCATCTATCATGCAACACTTAAAGTGAATTAATGTGTAATCTAAAAACCATACAGCGTTGGCAACTTAATAAAATTGATATTTTGCAAGATTTTGTCCATTTGGCTCCTCGTGGTAAAGAGAGTTGACTTCCAAACTAGCTTGCAGCCTTCCTGTGATGATTTTTGCCGTGGCTAAATCAAATGCTAACACTGAGCTAGCCCTGCTAAAGTTTGTCTTACCTGCGGGCCCTCGTTTTAGTTTAATATCCACCGCTTTATCAGAAGAGGGCAAGGACCCGTTCATGTTGCCTAATAAATCTATATAAAACAGAGTCTTTCAAAATAGGACACTAACTATTTATCTGAAGGCGAACACATGAGTTTCGTTTTGTCCTGTTACGCATGTACACTGCAGCGCTGCGCTCTGTCAGGGAGTGAGTGTGGCGCCGCCTCATGGACACGGAGGGAACTGCAGTTTGAACTTTCATTTTCAAAGCGATACAAAAGGACAAGACAATTTCTGTGTTTTTCTGGTTTATATTTTTTTAAGACTAGACTATGCATTAATGTAGCCGCCTATACATGGATATTACAACTCCTTGTTTTAGATTAGACTCTTTTTTTAGTATATATTTTCATTCATATCGTGTATTTGTTTTTATGCTATTCTTTCAATCCAATCGCATCAACAATAGGCTTATAGTGGTAGAAATACTGGCTATGTACTAGTAGAAGTCGTCTCTACTTTATGTAACACAGATACATAATCTTTGTTTCTTGTTTTTTTTTTTTTTTTTTTTTTTTTTACAACAAAGCCATATAAAAACATGGGAAATATAGGACGTACAGAATAAACAAATAACCCACTTTTTTATTCGGAAAATGACAATGTAAATTATGACAAAACCCGAATCAACAAAACGTAAGACATTAGACATTAGACTAGAATTGATGGACAGAGATTTAAAGGGAATTTGGTAAAAAATTACCAAGAGGAACATACCAGATGTTCCTGGTTGCACATTATCCATGATTTTTACACTGGCGGATAGAAATAAGTATCAAAGGGTGAAGGGAACAGTCAACGAAGCACTAGATGTGGATTATGGAGTATTGTTATGTGACTCCCCGTTCAAACAAGTTAACAGATCATCACTATAGTTAATGTGGGTTTCAACCTTTCGAGTTATGCTTTAACCCAGACACAATCCCGTTCAAAGCTAGTCACAAAAGTGGGTATGGACAGATAAAAGGGCTCAAAATGGAGGCTCTGCTCCAAGATTAATTGAACTGCAGTGGTGTGGTGTGACATTGCATTCATCTGTAATTTAATTTGACCTTCACAGCAACAGGCACTGCGCATGAGGTCACTACAGTGATCTATTTAATCTCATGCATAAGTCACGTAATGTTGCCATTTGTTTAGTCACATACAGTATATGCAAATGCAAATGCCATTGACCCAAACAATATGATTGATATGATTTGTGTATTGCATTATCAAAAAACAAACAGGATCAACCAGATGTGTCTCGGATTGATCCTTTCCTGCATTCCCTGCAAGACCCAGTGAGCACCTCTGGCTATTCCTCTTTTACCAGATAGGGTCAATTTGGTTTGTTAAGAGACAGAATTACACTATTTTGAAACAGCTTTGCCCCTTGGGATCTGAAAGAGTGTGTGTGAAAACCATCTTGATACATCAGACTTTACAAATTAAGAAACTGCTATACACTCAATGCTGCATATCTAGATAAAAAAAAAAAAAAAACCAGAAATATCCCATAAATGAGCTTGTCTCGATTTCATAATTCTAATCATCTTCTTTGAACTGCAGCCTGTATTCAAACAAGGTAAAGTTAGTTATTTTGGCAATTAACTGTGGCGCTACAAACTCCTTGGTCTTCTTGTACCCTATGTCTTCGTAGAGGTGTTGGGCGTCTCTTTGGACCACTGATGTGTACAGGATGACAGCTGCGTATCCCCTGTCCCGGGTGAAGTCGGCCACCGTCCTACAAAGGGCCTTGGCTATACCTATTCTGCGGTGACTTCGCCGGACAGACAAGCGCTTCAGCTCCAAAGCTTCGGGCACGTCCTCATTTGGGAGGCAAGATACTGTGCCCACAACACGTCCGTCCGCTTCCGCCACCCAAAAGCATGAATTTTTATGCTTGAGGTAGGTTTCTGAGATGCTGAGTAAATCCTTTTTGAGTGAGTTTTCGATGTACACGGTGCACGTGTGGACGACAAGCTGACGGGTCGCGGCAAGAAGTAGTGTGACGGCCAGGATGGGTAAAATGAAGGACTTCGAACTTCCCATCAAACCACAGAACACACACATCAGCACCATCTGGGTGACTAGCTGCTTTAAAATGTGAGTGAAAGAAGAGGGGATGTGTTCGCTCATCCCGACAGTGAAGATCTCCTGCACCGCCTCGGAGTCTTCATCTTGGAACTTCCTGATCTGGAAACTGGCAGCCATGGCAACGCCCTGCGTTCAACATAGAAAACACAGAATGAAGATCTTTTACACGATTAACACAGCGTAAACAACAAAGAATATTAATTGGATCTATTCCATTGATTTGTTCTCGAGGGAATAAATATTTGTACACTTCTGCAAATAAATAACTATTCAGGACCATTTTGTGCGTGTCACGTGATTGTATGCCATGAGCAATATCTCAAATAAGAGATCATCAGACATCCACTAAACAATTTATACAATGCTCCAGTTGGCATCTAGAAAAACTGATCCAGTTGCTTGGTAAATAAATAAAGTAAAGTTAACAAAACTGTGGCAAAAATGGCGATAAAACAAGGCGGGGCATCATTCATCAAATCACAGTCACGTGACATTCGGGCAAAACTACACTATCACTTCAAAAACTGTAAAATAAATCTCATATTTCTGACCAGTCGCCCTTGATAGTTACAACAACTAATACATGGTCTGAACGTCCTCTTTCCAAAAGAGTTGTAAAAGTATACAAATATTTTGCGTACAATGAGTTAAGTCCTATGATGATGATTAGCACAACAACTAGCTACTACGTTAGCATCATAAAGAAGCTCACAATCATAAGGTTTAACAATGATAGAGATGAACACAAAACATACCACTGGATATGTTCTAAAATCCAAGGTTGTGATTGTTCTGATGTAAGGGCCAAGGGGATGTCCAAAGTCAAAATTGTGTCATTTCGTCCTCTTCTCTCGCTGAGCTTCTGAGGTGCGTTCACGTTGCAGTCACAGTATGCGGGGGAAAAAGTCTGTATTTTATAATGGCAGACATTTTCATCTAGCCACTTTGTAAGTAGATCATCTATATGTATTTATAACGGGGGGTAATACATTGAGGTCAACTTATATAATTGTGCGTATATAATTCAGTAGGTCCGTTAAACCGAGATGAAAAGCTGCACTGATCAAAAAGTTCCTACAAATATTTGGTCTTTGAACGCACCCTAATCGCTAACTTTGTCACTGATTGGCTGATCATTTCCAGCCCTTTATTCATATTTTCTTCAGTATTTCCAAAGAAGTCTGCTCTGGCTTCCCTCACCCCAGGCACTTCCTTTCAGCTCAGCCAACTTATGTATGAGTCTAGGTGGAAAAATGTGTTCATTCCGCTACTCCAGCTTTATTTGGTTATTAGTTAGAAAATGAATTGCTACTTCAGAATAGTTATGTGTCAATCATGTTAAAAGCAAAATCTACACAACTGGCTAATTGTACATAACTATAACAGAGAGGAAAAAAAAAACTTTTGATTGAATAAACCTTTTTACATTTAAAGGAGGTTGAAGGGTTTGTTTTGACAACAGTCTCCGGTGTGTGGTTTTTTTTTTGTTTACATAAGAAACAACCATCCTGCACTGAAGGTCAAACAACAGACAGGTTATTCTTGCCCTAAACCTAGTCATGGCTGAGAGAAATAAGACACATAATGAATGCTGGGGGAAATATTAATTGAACCTGCTTTGAGGTAGATGATTTAATGGGGTGACGTAAAAGGGGCAAAGTCGGAATGAAAGAAGTAGGCAAAAATGTTTCAAATAAATATCTCACAAAATACGAAGACTGAAAAAATAATTTATTGTCTTGTAATAAAATTTACTACTTTCATACAAATGATTGCAAAGATTTTCCCTTTAAAAATAGTAAACAGTCCACTAAACAGCAGTCCAAAAGTTAAAAGTTGTCCTGAAACATTTGGTTTCTTTGAACATTCACTTTTCTTCCCGCTCTGTCAGGGAGCAGAATTTGAAGCAGCACTTTTGTGTGTTTTTTGTGTGTGTCTATTTCAGCCGAGGTTGATATCACCGGCAAACACAGTGATGAGTAAAATGATGGTGAATCCACTGAGGAGTCCTGCGTTTTGGATCAGGAAGAAGATGATTTTAGAGGAGCGCTTAGAATGTTCCCGTGCGATGTTGTCCATTTCTGGAAACTGAGGGAGGGAAAAAGAGAAAGGACAATTAGTAGTTTGTAAGTCGTGACACTGCGAGCATTGTACAGCAGATGGGATGGGATAAAGGGGAAACAGAGGAGAATCAGAAGCCCATTATCACCACATGATATATTAGCTTTTTCATCCTGCACTGCATATTTCACAATTTGCGGGATAGGACCATTTAGGAATTTAAATGACTACATACTTAGACTATCTTACCATATCAGCTAAGGCAATATACAGAAACATCCCCCCTGCAATGGCAAATATTGCATTTGGGGCGAAGCTGCTCCCAAGAAGGATCCCAAACACCAGGCCAATGTAACACAGTGTGGCGGACAGCAGGTTGAAGAAAATGGCCTGAGGGACGCTCATCCCAGAGTTTAGCAGGATCACAAAATCCCCTGCAGGGGGTGACAAACACACATATGAGATCAGTATAAAAAGTAAAGAGCAAAAGACTTGACTTGACCATCATTTCATACAGCAGTCATAGACATGTATAACAGTATAAGTATAACTAAAAACCCATCATTTATATTTATTTATAGCTAAAATGTTTTAAGTTCTTAATTTCCTTCAATTTGCAATCCTGTATAAGAAAAGCGACTAACAGCAAAGCACTTGTAATTGCCTGTTACCCACAAATATGCCGGAATATGTGGGTTGCAATGATATTCAGTGCAGCATGTCAAAAGAGCAATGACAGCTATTTTCATAAGGAATGTTAAGAATTACATTTGCTGCTGCGGTTTCTAAAAAAAATGCTTGTGGATGTGTTTGCCGTCGCTTTCCTTTTAATTCATTGTTGGCATCCAGATTTACGTTGTTCTATATTTAAGTCAGCATAGCACATAACATAGCTTGTACACTATATTTTAAAGAACCCAAATAGGTTCAACAAAATCCTTCAATTAAAACTATACTTGGACTTTGACAAGGCTGAAAACCACGGCTGCATGACCTGCTTTTAGTTCACGCAGCAAAAACAAGTTGTTTCAAGCCTGCTTTGATGACTTACTCTAGCCATGTGGTAAATACTTGGTTTGTCTGAGACAGCACCTGAACATACATGACACAAATACGCAAAGGCAGCATGGCAGAAGTGTTTTGCTCAAGAACATAAGAGTCACTGCCATCCCCATTCGAATGTAGAGAAAGCTATTACTCTATCATTGAACTCAAGTATCTCGGGGTCTTGTTCACGAGTGAGGGACAGATGGAGCGTGAGATCGATAGACGAATCGATGTGGCGTCAGCAGTGACGCGGTCGCTGTATCGGACATAGCAATATACAAGCAGCCGAAATGAGCTTCCTTCGCCGGGTGGCTGGGCGCACCCTTCGAGATCGGGTGAGGAGCTCAGTTACCCGGGAGGAGCTCAGAGTAGAGTCGCTGCTCCTTCACGTCGAAAGGAGCCAGCTGAGGAGGCTAGGGCATCTGTTCCGGATGCCTCCTGGCCACCTTCCGCGGGAGGTGTTCCAGGCATGTCCTATTGGGAAGAGGCCTCGTGGAAGGCCCAGGACACGATGGTGGGAGGGATGGATGGATGGATGGATGGATGGATGGATGGATGGATGGATGGACGGATGGAGAAAGCTATAACAGGGTTTCAGGCGCGACATCACCAATTTCAAAACGCCAAATACGTAGCAGGTAAAATAATATTGTTATTAATGTGGTTGTCTGTAAGTTTAAATGTCTCACAAATTGAATGCATTAAATTAACTGACTGTATGTAACGTAAGTAATTCTGATCTCAGCAACTAATCAGAATCCCTGACCAACATTGACCAATGAGATGAGCTTTCCTGTGGACTGCCAATCATGTGCACAGGGTAAGTTTGCCTCCTCACTTTAATGTACGTTTTTGGACTTAAATAGAAAAATCAAAATCACTAAATCACTGACATGAATGAACAGTTTCATAATTTGTGGAATTAATTTTACGATACTGCTTGTGAAATGCAAATAATTATGCCCATTCATCTGTGGCATCATCATCACAATCGAGCATCTGAACACAACCAATAGGTTACCTTACTTTGTTTCTAAATGTGAAGTTGCTCTAGTTTCAGTCCGTGGTTAGCCGTCATGGAAACTGTTGCCAATGCCGTGATGTGGTTTGGAAATTTTCAGAAAGCACCTGATGTCCCAGTGATGGAAGTGAGCAATAAACACTATTACTCACTTCCAGATGCATTTACTATAATTGAACATAAAACCTACATAGAAATACAAGTGATCGTGATGTCGGCAGGTCCTTGGCTTTGGTAGGCGACATGAGTGTATTGAATAAATAATAATAGTTCCATTATTGGTAAAAAACAATGTTCACAAACTGAGCATTGCTTCCCTTGCGCTGTGACAGAGCTAGAACTTAAATAAACAGTACAATTGATAGAAGAGATCTAATGGCTTGTATTAGAAAATAAAATAAAAGCAGGAAAGTATACCGTAGAGACAAATTGCTAAATGTTGGAGCCATACGGTGAACTGACAACAACCTTAACCTTTTGTGAGATCGATTCCCAGCTTCGACATATTTTAAAATGTGTCTCCCCGATTTTCATTGTTGTAAAACAACAACCTACCTAATAAACCTACCTATCAAAACATCCTATTCACAAATATTGCACTTCATCTCACCAAGTTCATGTGGGAACTCCTCGCAGACGATGGCAGTGGAGGTGCTGAAGCCCGTCAGCACAGACACAGTGAAAGAGGCTCCGATGGCCAAACCGTCGATAAAGTTATGAAGTCCATCGCTCAGAGTGATCATCCAGGCCACTGTCTTTATGTCGGTGGCACTACGCCCCCGCAGCCAGAGGCATCGCACCTCCGACTCTGGAATGTCCTGCAACAGATATGCATTTTTGGTTCATATAGCTCTGTATAGTGTTAACGAGTGACAATAAGTAGATTCTTTATATGTACTTTACATATGGTAGAATTGACAATAAAGTTTACTGTGAAATGTATGTTATATTAAGTTCATAGTAGTCACTTAGTACACTTAAATGATATGTATAGGAGCAGTGCTATGGTAGCTAATGAATAAAATAGCACAGGCAGTAAACCAGGTCTAAGCCAAGGTTTAAGAATAAGAACAAAGCTTTAATCACACCTTTTCTATACTGAAACTTTTATAATAAATTGTAGCATGGTCAGGTGTACTTCATTGTGCTCATAGGGAAATTTGGACCTAACCCATCCAGGGATCCAATTTCTTCAGATCTTGAGCTACACTGCCCGACCAAAGGAAAGGTCTCAAGAAACATTTGGTTTGACAGCCTCTAGCTTTGATTTCAGCAGGCATTCGCTGTGATGTTGTTTCAATATGCTTCTGCAATGTCAAAAGATCCATTGTTGCATACAATTATCACCAATATCTTGTATTAATGATGGGAGAGTGTGACCACTGCACAAAGCCTTCTCCAGCACATCCCAAAGACTCTCAATGGGGTTAATACCTGGACTCTGTGGCGGCCGATCCATTTGTGAAAATGATGTCTGATGCTCCCTGAACCAGTCTTCATGACACAATAGTAATAAGAAGAATATGCCATCACTGAAGAACAATCCATTGATGGAACAACCTGGTCATTCAGGATGTCCATCAATGTGTGATGCAAGACAAGAGGGCTGGCCACCATGTAAAGATGTGATTAAAAGAGATTTTAAAAGCCAGTTTGCTTCATTGTTTACCATAGGTTCAGGCCACCCCTAGTAGAGGTCTTGCCACCCCAGCTGCCACCCCATTGATGTCATGTAATGTCTCACATCTGCTCTAAAAGCTAGGGTGCTTCATAGGCTCACTCTCAGTTAGTACTTTTTTGACAGGACAAAGAATTATAACAACTTTATTGCTAAATAAGGAGCCAGGTGCCAACTCCTGTGGCTCCCAAGATGATGATTTATTTATTTAGTTTTTACAAAAGTTAAAATTGTATCTGAGTTAGAAACCCCCTACTTATATTATGGACAATGCTACTATTTTTATATAATTTTAGGAGGCTCAGGTGGCATCTAAACGGAAAAAATTGCCTTGCGATCAAGGAAAACCTGCGTACCCCCGCTATAAACATTCGACATTGTAAAATGTGTTGCCACCCCAGAAATTATCTCTGACCCTCCTTGCCACCCTGTGATTTTTTTTCTGGATCCGCCCCGGCATAGGTTCAATGTTATTCCTTCATATAGCAACTAGCAGTAAAAGGGATGCACCAAATACAATGCAAATACCACTTTATATCCAGAAATGATTGTTTTATCTTTCTGTTTTCAAACTACAAAATGTCATGAAATATTTGCTCCCAAAAAGAATTTGCCTCTGTACGTCTCAATCACCGAGATAAAGAGCGTAGTGCAATTAGCTGAAACCTGAGAGAGAGAGAGCGGCTTCAGTGGAGTCAGACAGGGAGGGCTTTGTGCTCTGAAACATGCAGGTTTTTACCACAGAAGCAGAACTAGTTTGGACGGAGTCAGGGCTAGTTCTGCTTCAAAATGACACTTAGTAGTTATACGCATGCATCTGGTCCAAATATGACATGAAATATGACGGTGTCAGGAAACTGTTTTGAACACAGCCAGGTCTAAACAAGCACCAAAACAGGGCAACCTTGGATTAAAGCGAGTGTAGCCCAGAATGACGAAGATAAGGAGTAACAGGGACATCAAAACGATTGGTTGGCTCAACTCATTAAACAAAACTAAACGCGTTTAGTGGCATGAGGCCGCTGGTTATTAACAGTTAAATATTAGCAGCAGCTTCAGATAAGGACTCAATAAATAAAACAACTATAAAAATAAGTCTAACTTGAAACAGCAATGCATGCCTTCTTTACCTGATAAAAATAAAGAATAGAACTATTATTAGTATTGCTTGGCTTGTAATTGTATTCAGAGAATATGGTATTTATTGAGGTCAATCTTGTTTTATCATGTGCAAACAAATTATCTCATCTCCTACACACTCCTCGTCCATTCCAAATAGGACACTCTAACGCCATCTGTATTTGTAAATCATTAACTGTTTCTAATCATAAAAGTGCATTCCAATACCACTTATTTCTAGGGCAGGTCTTTTTGTAAAATACCTAACTGCATTTTTTTTCAGACAGTAAAAGCAAATTTTATCAGGTTTGCAATTTATGCTTTAAAGTCAAGACTGAGTTCATTTTGCATATTTTAGCTGGTCACACAATTAGCAGTACCAAGTAACTTCTCTTTCATCTCCCCCTGGTGTCTCTGGCCAGAAAACCACAATTGCAACTTCGCTGCCTACAGGTCGGAGGCCCAAACACACACTAATGGAATCACGAAGAAGAGGCTAACAGGCTAACGGGCAATGCTAACTGCGGGCTAGCACCACTTAAACAGTATTTACAGCCAAGTTTGAGTGAAAAACATCATCTCCAGTTTGTAATTGGATGTACAATATCCCTCTCTCCCTTTGTCTTTTCTGTCAGTGTAGTATTTACTCTCACAGACAATTAATGAGTAAAAATCCGCAACATGCTACGATACCTGCGGTGGCGCTTATGGCCTCTAGGGGCATGAGTTACTTAGTGCTGCTTTAAGAATAAAGGCCTGTCCTCCTCCTTAAAGGGACTTTACAGAGTTTAAAAATGTTAAAATTAAGTATTTTTCTCCCCCTACATGTTCCAACAATGTGCTAAGGTGTAGAATGAGCCCAGACCTGTTCACCACAACTAACTCTAATATCCTGCACTGTGGTGGTAGTGAGTGCAAAATGGCTAACTTGCATCTAGCCCCTTTAATATCAAACTATAGGCACTTCAGAGTGTTGAGATGTCATGTGAATCTATAATAACAGATTCACATGACATCTAAATCTATGATAATAGATTAATGTGTGGCCACTATAGAATGAGTGATAAATGAGTAATAGAGATACAAGGTAAGTGTGTGGAGTGTGTCTAAACTGTCTCAGATGGTTTAGACAGAGGTGAAGAACATGTGGCTGGTGATACAGCTGCAGAATCACAGATTTCAGTCTTATCTCCAACGTCTGAGCTACTCCCAATAAAGATAACAGAGGTCAGCCCCGTTTGTCTATAGGGTCAGTGTGGCATATATATATAGAGACTGCAGTGCTAACCAGATATTTAGACGTTCTGAACACATTTTTTCACTGTCTGACAGCAAATTAGAATACATTTTTCAGGAAAATGACAAACATAACATAGAAATGGAGAGACTCTGAATGTTCAAGAATTAGTCTACTAGCACTGAGGAGTCAGCATCAAACTAGTTGATTGTTTTTGTAGAACTTGGGATCACTGTGTCTTTTCATATCATTACATAATACTCAATTCACAAGAAAAAATAATTCATCACTTTCTCAACACATTTCTAACATCCTTCTTCACAGAGATGAATTTATAAGCACGTTTCACAACTTTCAGGGAACAAAACGAGGCTTCACTTTCACAATAGCCCGAATAACAACACACTTCCTGGTTCACTATTGCTTCAAAAAAACTAGCACATTTGTCTTTTTGTACACAAATGCCAGCTAATATAATAAACTTAAGAAGGACCAGATGAGATTAATTAAAAAAATATCAGACACAGGAGGACCTTTAATTGCAACGTCCAAATGCGAGCAATTTGAGTTACAAAGGACTAAGAAGGAAATGTTTACCTGTGCCTGCGAGAGGTCTCCTCCCGAGCCGCTCTTATCGATGGTGTTGACACTGGTCAGGATTATAGACTCCTTCTTCGCTGTGAGGACCCCGTTTTGAAGCGAGTTGTCCGGAGGATGGTCTGGAGAGAAGTGACTGTGTCCATGCTATAAAAAAAACATCAAATAATGATTTTTTTGATTTGGATAATGGTAAACCAAGCCTAGTTGTAATTCATATCAGGTATAGTGGTTAGTCATGTCTTGTTATACATCAGTCCGAGTGGTGGTATAATTAAAGTTAAGCTTACCTCCTCGTCCACTCTTAGCGCCATCTTCAAAACCTTCTCCACAAAGAAAAGTGCATAAAATCCTCCGAATATCCCCACTGCCTTCGCCACATAGTTGTCTGCTTTGGGATCGAAACCCAGAGCCTGAGAAATCAGACAGTTTTCACATGAGATCAAACTATTTTCTAAGTTTGCTGTTTAAAGTTAAGGCCACAAGTACCTCTGGAATAAGCTGCAGTACTGCGTTGGAGAACAGCGTCCCGATAGCCAAACCGATAAAGTAGGTCAAGACTTTAGGAAAATACGGTTTCTTTGTGAACGGCAGCAGGAACAGACCGAGGAGAGAGGCCAGGTTGATGACGGTGACGGCCAGGAACCCATATCCCCACACTGCAACAAAGGACACAGGTAATACAGTTATGTTTTCATCCATAATGTCGCTATATATGATACTGATGATGTATGATGATGAATGATGAGAGCGAGCACCAAAAGGGGGTGAAGAGGGGGTGAGACATTCAGCAAACTGGTCGAATCGAAAGTCAAACTAACAAAGTGCTCGGCATTAAAGAAAAAAAGATGAGAACTACAGAGAACAGGTGCTACAGTTTGAGAAACACTTGTGCAGCACATTTAAATTGAATACACGCAGTCATTTACATTGATTTGACATCCGTTTTAAATGTGATGCTCCCATTTGACACAACCCTCTCTGTTTATCCAAGGCAAGCTTAGAACTGGAACAAAGGGCACCGTGTATTGTGATCCTGTGTAACCAGACAAATGCACACCAAAACACTCGGATGTATAAGGACATAGTTTGCAACGTCGTAATTAGGGGTGGAAACCTCACTATTCGATACGATATACATGGTTTACGATAACGATAATCTCACGATATGCTGATACTGCGATAATCGATATATTGCCCAAAATAACTGACGCTACATGCTACTTTTAACCTATATTTTAACATAATACAAATTATTCCTCATGTACATTTCTTTTCATGTGCTTTGTACTCCTTTTTCTATTTGTATAAATGATCCCCGACTTACACACGGAAAATGGGTCATAGATCTGTCAGTGTTGAAAAGCAATAAATCGTATCGTCCCACAAAATATCACGATACATCGGAAAATCGATATATTGTCACACTCCTAGTTGTAACGTAGTATCATTCACGATTTAATCGGCTTAAAAGCCCTGAAGGTTTCAAATTGTTAAAGATGGTGCAGAGAGAAGTTTGTCATATACCCGTCCATCTTTCAACACAAACCTTTGACACTTTAGTTTATTACCACGGCCAGACAGTAAACAAAAATCTCAAAAAATAATCATCGTCTTCGTCGGGCCAAAGTAAACAACCGGCCTGATTCTGAAAGACAAAAGCTGCTGCGCGACAGTCACAGTTGGCTCTCTCAGTTGGAGCCACCATTAAAAACACAGTCAGGGAGGTCGGAGGAGAGAGGTCAATCCAGGTCAAGATAAATAAAATATCTGACTCAAAATTAGTACAGAGTCAGCGCTGTACTAGCAAGAACAACGGAATACAGCAGTGGTTCTCTTTTACAAACACTTGAAAGTGATACAATATTTGACCTTCGAATCACCACATCGGCATAAATCAAGATAAACTCAGGACTAAACCGGGTCAAAAAGGATTTAGAATAGACCTTAATTGAACTTATTTATATCAAAACTGGGTGCAAACAATGTCTAAACTAGATAAGATGATCAGTTGTTGCCACCTTCATTGAACACTTATATTGTGCCCCCTTTTAGATGAAAGGTGAAGGTGAAAGGTGCATTAAAGGGGCTAGATGCAAGTTAGCCATTTTATACTCACTACTGCCACCTCAGGTCATACGTGTAACTGCAGCTTCTATATTAAGCTCGTGCATGACGGCACTTCGGACCCGAATGAACACCTTCACCGGGTGACAGTGCAGGATTTTAGAGGCAGTTGTGGTAAACAGGTCTGGACTCATTCTACATCTTAGGACATGGCTGGGACATTTAGGGGGAGGAAAATTTTAACATATTTAAACTCTGTATAGTTCCTTTAATGAAATACTATTACACAAGTTAAGTTTCACATTAAACAAGTATATAGCGGAACTGTTTCTTGTAGGTACATGAGACAACTTTTAAACTCTGCAATATCCAATTTGACCTTGATTTTAAAGTAGGTTGGGGGGTGACCTTGGAAGCAGAAGGTGCTCGCTGTGTTCAAGCAAAGCAGTAGTAAAAGTAGTGCCAGCTGCAGCAGCCCAAGTAGTCGTAGACGTAGCACTGAATGCTCAAAAATCACATGTTTCCACAAAAACCCTTTCTCTCCTGACATGACCCTCCGAATATATACACTTAAGGTGAAGGCACAATGGGGGTCATTCACAAAAAGCTTGTGTGCAAAACGAGTCGCAAGTGGAAAAGTGGTTCAGCAGCAGAGTCATTTTTCGATCATGTTCCTCATTCACATATCAGATTTGGGGCCCTAATACAAGCAATATCAAATGGTAAATTGGGTGCAACATTGGGCAGTGGCTAGTGATCGATCCCCTTGATTTGACACTTCATTTAAGAACCACACCACACACAGAGAAGCTTGTTTTGTTCTCAAATCATTGATGTCCCCCGTTTTCCTCCAGATAATTGTGGCAGGAGAGCGGGCTCACGGCTTTGTACTATAGAGAGATCCACCCACGGTAATAACAGAGGG
Organism: Gobius niger; assembly: GCF_951799975.1. NCBI lineage: Eukaryota > Metazoa > Chordata > Actinopteri > Gobiiformes > Gobiidae > Gobius > Gobius niger. Next base: position 17,298,140 of record NC_136867.1, read on the forward strand.
ACACAGACCCCCATTCATTCAGACCAGTGAAGCCGTTACAGTAATTTATTCACTCATAAATGTCTTTAGGAAGAGGGAGGAAGCCGAAGCTGCCCCAGGACGTAAAGAGCACGAGACAAGAGGGGGCATGACTGTCGCAAAACAGCCAGTTTATTTGTAGCAGTAGAACTTATAGTATAGTATAGTATAACTTATAGAACAATAGTCACATTAGCATCAATAGTATGGTAGTTCTCGTAATGTTTAGTGCAGTTGCTACTTCTCCCATTACTAGAGATCATTATAAAGGTGACTGCTCGAGTAACTACGGCTCATATCAAATTGAAGATTTCTAAATTGCATGACAACCTAGTATTCGATTTTGGCGGGGTTGCTGACATCACTTGCACAATTAGAATTCAACTAGCCAGCAAAACAAAATCGGGTCTCCAAGGCACGTAAGCTTTCCCTGACTCTGTTTTGCAATCGTTTTCGCAGAATTGTCAGCCTTCACAATGATGAAGTCATCAGTGATTCACGTTTACTTCCCTGTTTGGTGAATTAGTGATGTTTGCCCGTGAGAACAGCCCCTCTCAGTCAAACTCAAAGCAGTAAATCCTTTTGAACTGTGAACTATCAGAGGATTAGCACAAATATAACCATTTCGACACTTTTTTTCAGGTTTAATAAGTGACCTGAACCCGTTTGCAAAATATCTGCTAATTTCTTGTTTTCCTGTGGTTGAGCCTAAGTTTAGAAGTCCTTGTTTTGACATAGCTTAGTCCTGAATTTCAAAAGAACAAAAGTTTTAAAGTATGTTTGTTTCAAGATGAGATCAAATTAAACTATATTGATCTCAAAGTGAACAAAATCACAAGAAGTTATTATCACTTAAAGACCTCGTGGTGGAATAACCAAATGACTAAATCTATTTGGATATACTTCAAAATAATATTGAACACAAGTAAATGTAACTAAGAACAACCCGCTTCTGCTATTGAGTCCTGGTTTAGTGCCAGTTTAGATCAGGGCAGATTGATATTTGTATGACATGAGAAGCACTGACCGGAGTAGTCCATAGGAGGTGGGGGCTCCGGGACAACATAGGGGCAGGAGGGCAGCAGCACCTGGGTCAACACTGCCGGACACAGCTTCTCCAGATGTCCCACACTCAGCTGACTGAGGTTAGCCAACCCCAACTGGGACAGGATCTGCCCCGCTGAAGGGCACTGGGACAAACGGGGGAAGGAGGAAAACAGGCATATAATTACTAAGTGATAAAGAAAGAGTGATTATCAGTTCAGTTCAGTTTATTCGGTCAAAATTATGACAAAAGATTTACATTCAGTTAAGTATAGTTCTTCATAACATAACATACAAAATGACCGAAAAGGTATAGGCTGAAGCTAATGCTTATTTTGCCTACCCTTTATGAGGATGGTAGGCATAATAACTGTTCAATAATCAATTATAAGACTCAAGGTGGAAGAGCTTTTAATCAAAGTGCTTTTGAAAATGAATGGGGGCTACAGAAAAAGATACTGAGACTGAGTAATATTGAGTAAAACGTAATCAAATCCCGCATGCCACATATTAAATAACACATTTACAAACAATTACTTTTAGTACTTTGCTCAAAACTAATAAACAATCAGCCTAATCTGAAAGAAAGGTAGCTGCCTTGTAAAATAGGTTGCTGTACTATAATTACACAGTAGTAATTGCAACTGACCACAAAACCCATAAACTGCTTGATGACCCACTTTCACATTGTGATCCATTCTCAGTTCTAGTTGATGAATGAAACTCGAACAAAGGAAGGTGATTTCCACATGTGCGCTTTTCTGCAGCTTATAGTAATGAGGCAGCGTCATTAGGGTGCAAGAGTGGGTTACAAACTACCCAAACCATTAAGTTTTCAATCAGGGAAACAATCACTTTTTTCTATCTGTGTCTATAACACAGTAATTAATCCATCCAGCCCTCGGTTATCAAACATAATAGCCTAATGTCAGCAAACAGCTTCGTTATTTATAGAAACTGCATAAAGAGCTTATCATGTCATGCCAAAACACTTGAAATTCCAAAGGACTCCTACCTCTTTGTCTGAAAGTGGATTCTCTTCACTGAGCGACTCTAATCTTCTGGCTGAGATCAAAAGCAACAATTCTTCCAAATTCTTTGTCGAAATAGTTTCATTTTGCCCAAAAAAGAGTAGGATATTGTCCAAGTAGTCTTGTCTTTCTAGCGTTGCCACGTTTTGTAAGTTCATAATAATAAAAATTGTAAACAAAAACAAGACATTCTCCATGATGTGGCTTTTAAATAAAGTGCGTCTTCAGATGGTTTAGTTAAACTTCTTGAGTCGCTGCCTGGAGCATTTTTCCTCAAGATATCCGTGTTGGCTTTACGCAAAGATGGTTCATGGTCCACGCACGCACGAATTTAATTTCACCAAGTCCTAATAATCTCGCCTGATCAATCGATCCTCAGTGTTCGTGCAAAGTTCACCCAAAAGGACACGCGAGGGACAAAAATGGAGGTGGCCGACCTCGTGCTGGTTCAAAGCGCGCAGTATTGTGGCTCGCTTTTAGTATGCAACGTGTTCGCGACGGGACCGCACAATGCAAACAAAACCCACGCAGACGGACAAATACAAACTTTGAACCGGGGGAGCGCGTGGGACCCGGGTTTTAAAGGGGGAGGATGGGAGACTCGGAAACAGAGGAGCCTCCTGTGGTTCAATTAAGTAACAGCTGGATACAGTGGGCATGATAGTAACATAATACATCACTTTACGTGTGTGACAGAGGGAGGAAGGGAGCAGCGGCGCCCCCTAGTGGTAGGTTCGAGATGCCTTTGAATGTACAGTGGTTTTCAAATGCTACTTTAAAAAAAATGTAGCACCATTTATGAAGGAAATGAGTGTTATTTTTGCAGGATTAAATGTACTTCTTCAGCATTATGCACAGTGCCATTACTGGAACTATGATCCTCCCTTATTGCATAATGGGCAAAACCATTGCAGCTGCTGTGTCCTGTCTTGTGTATCAAGCAGTGGTGGAAGTACTCAATATTCTTACAATAAGGACCAAAAATGTACTAAGTAAAAGTATCTGATACATTTTTTACTTGAGTAAAAGTATAAAAGTATGCATTGTAAAATGTACTTTATAAGTAAAAAGTGTATATATAAGTGCTTAATGTGCAGGATTTTTTAAATCATTTGAATCAAACCAGGTCTAAACGAGTAAACCACTAACTCAGGTCAAAAACGGGAACTAAACCAGGTCTAAACCAGATCTAAACAAGGTCTGAAGGAGTGAACCACTAAACCAAGTCTAAACTGGGACTAAACCCGCTCATCATAATTGAAAATAAATACTTGTACTTTTAACCCTATTTAAAAATGTAGTGGAGTAGAAAGTACAGATACAGGCTCTAAAATGTAGTGAAGTAAAAGTAAAAAGTGTCATAATTTGTACTTTTTACTTGTACTTGTTACTTTGTTACTTTCCACCACTGTTGTCAAGGCATTTACAGGCCTTTTATTTGTATACAATTAGTTTTGCCCTTCAGTATATTGTAAAAGCAGATATTTATGATTCATGACCTTTGTGCTTTTAATTATAAAGCCTTATCTATCGTGCAATTGTTATTTGCCTTACTCCCTGAAAACTGGGCTTATTATCCCTGTAAATAATTGGGATGTTAAAAACGTGTTTAGAAAGAACGAAAGGAGTTCGGACCTAAACTAACAATTAAAAGATAATAATGCTCAGGGGTAGGGGACACATGGGATTTTTGTAACAATCATGTAGCAATCACAATTCAGGCTTCTTTAACTACAGCAGAGGTTATTTCATGTTTGTCTTGTGGTAATATATCTTAACAACAGCAATAAACACATCAAAGTAAACTAATTAAACTGATAGTTGGAAGTGGGTCTTGTGGGCGCAAAAAAATAAATAATAATGTTGTGTTTCTCAGGCAGGTCGTGGAGTACGAGCACCAATCGTGCTCAAGTCTGTAATTGATCAATGACTGATGATTTACAACTGTTTTTCTTGCTTAACTGTGTTGTTAAGTATTAATTTTCTAAATTACGTGCAGAAGTACGGATTGTTCAGAGCATATCAGGACATAACCAACAATAAAAGCCAGAGAGAACTTTGAAAACCCTAAACTTAACTATTTAGTATGTGTTAGGGCTGGGCGATATATCGATATTTAAGATATATCGTTATATTTTTAAATGAGATATGGAATTAGATCATATCGCGTATATCGGGATATTTCAAATCCAGATGAGTTATTAAGTTAACAAAAAGAAATAATAAATAATCTAGAGCTGATTTAAAAAAAAAAGTTGATGTTATTCTTAAACTGAACTAAACTTTATTTTGTTATCTCTTAATATATAAATGTTGCCCTATTATATTTTCTAGGCTGTTTTTATTCAAGATGTTTTTTGTCTTTTTTTTTAAATTACGGAGCTTTGTTATACAGTGTTTATGTTTACATTTTATTGTGAGTTTTCAATAAAACTACTCGTATTTGGCTTTGACTCAACATTTCATTTCACAGCTCTCACTTTGTGAAAAAAATATCGGATATCGATATTCAACCAAACTATATCGGGATACGACTTTTAGTCCATAACGCCCAGCCCTAGTCTCCGTGTTAACATTGTCAGTGTAACCGTAGAGAAGGCGGGGTCTCCCTTTTTGATGTTAAATATACCCGCACCAGGCAAGTCTGGCAAAAAATATGAACTGAGGCAAGAGTTGTAGCAAAAATATATTTCTTTATTTTCCTTTAATATTAAATAGATTGTATAAAAACTTTGAAGGCAATTTTTATAGATCAGCTTAGTGCTTGGCAGAAGGCCTGCAATGCCCAATGGTAGACTACAAATGGACAAGTGGAGCTGCAATATTACATGAGCGCAACCCAACTTAAAAGAAAACACATTGAGACATACACAGAACTGGCTCTTACGAGGGGCTCAGGCGCTTCCCAGGAGCAGCTGTCCCCAGCCGCAAACTCCATTTACACACCCGCAAACTCCGCAAACACACACACACACACACACACACACACACACACACACACACACACACACACACACACACACACACACACACACACACACACACACACACACACACACACACACACACACACACACAAACACACAAACACACAAACACACAAACACACACACACACACACACAGCGACCAGCCCAACAGCCCTGCAATGACCCAAATACTAAGGCGCGCACACCTTTTACCACACACTAATCAAGAAGGTGTGACACGGAGAGACTGGGGTGGTGCATTCATGGGGTACAGCAATGTAGGAAACTACTCTACCTGGTTACATCAGTACTTCACAACCCATTGACTTTTCAAATAAATTAAATACGATTGATGAATGGTTAATGTTGAATAAACGTATGGAGCTCAACAACTGCTCTGCCTGCTGAAGTACATTTCCCATCCTTTTTCCCCTATAGACTTTACGAAACATATTATTACGAGTGCAAAAGTACAGCAACTCATGAGACTAAAAACATACAAACAGAAATGTTACAATTTCTACATTTTTAAATATTTGGTGTTTTCACTGATTTACTATAATTGCGCTCAGAATCAGTAGTCATTAGTTCCCCAAAAGCAAATTAGTGTCCGTCGTGCCTTCAAACTCTTAATGTTTTGGAGAGTCTATGGGAAAAAGTACTTAATATTTTACTTTTGGAACTGGAGCTGGTTTTAAAGTGGGCGGGACTTGCTGAGATCTGTCGGGAGAATTTTACACTTTATATATTTTATGATGTCAAAAAAGACAAACTATCATGAGAAAATAAATCTTTTAATTGTGCATCATATACAAATAGATATAAAACTTTGTCAGTGCAATATCGAGGCAAAAAAACATCAGTGTAAAATGTTCAGTGATCCATGAGCATTGGATTTCTCAGTCGTAAAAAACGTTTAATCTTAAAGCCTGAATTTCTTTTGTCATGTTCAGTCCTTCATCAATAAACGTCCCGTAAAGTTGTAATAAATAGAGACTGGCTGAGTTCTGTGGCGTTGGTGGGTCTCCATGGATAGAAACTGACCGTTATGTTGCTGCTGACCATCAGGAAGCCGTTGTCGCTGAAACGTCCCGGGATAGCACCGACGTCCAGCCACACGAACGGGGCAATGGCATCAGACTGGAGGAATACCCTGAAGGCTTCATTGTGCTTCCACACCTTAGCCTAATAATGAGAGCACACAATAAACAAATGGCCAGTAAATAAATCAAGCTAGTCTTTACATGTGGACTAAACCAGGTCAAAGCTGGGATTAAACAAGGACTAAACCGAGTCTAAACCAGTTAAAAACTATAGGTATGCATATATCGCTCTTACAGTGATTTTGGGTTGGAGGATGCCCTGTGCGTCTTTGAGTGGAGACAGAAAGTGGTAGTTGGTTGGGCCGACCTGCTGCCCATTGCTGTCCTCTAGGTGAAACGTGAGGAAGCAGGACTGACGTGTACATCCGCATCCGTCCAGCAGGGGGCCGGTGGGCTGCTGGTAGATGGACACAGCGCTGCCTCCGGGAATTAGCCTCGGAATTTTATTGAATATTGAGCAGACTGGATTCATTTTGGACCAGGAGTAAAGGTGAACCTGCACAACAGAAGCAAAGATAAAGGACAGTGAGTCATATCTTTCCCCCAAACATTCATCATTAAAATGTACACAATCTTTTTTTTAAAACATGACATAGGGGTTAAACCGGCTTTAAAGCAGATCTGGATGGCCCATAGACTGAGAACCTGCTCATGCTCAAGGTCAGGACTTTTAAGTGAATTTAAAATTATTGTTTTTATTATGTTTTGCCTTTGCCTTGTGTTCGAAGTACATACAATGTTGCTAACATCTTTCTTGTTCTGTAAGGCACTTTGAAATACAAACGCATTTGCTTTTACTTGCCTAAATATTTGCCTCGTTTCTCATTCTATGCTTCAGGCTTTTGATCTCTGTAAGTAGCAGTAGAGAAAAGCTCTTTCCCCAAATCTGGATTAGCAACAATTGCTTTAATGGGCTGAGTATTGTTTGAATACATACTGCAGAGGCGAGTCGCAGGTCTTCACTCAAATCTGAAACAGCGTAAATGAAAAAGTCGTCCTCATCCTCAAAGCCGACCGGCAAAACAGAAGCGAAGAAGTTTTGGGCAAAATAATGAAGCATTTTCCACTTGCCTCCAAACTCTGCAAAGAGACAGCGATGGTGATTATGAATAGTCTATAATAATAATAATTTAGGTTTAGGATCGAATTGGAAAAAGTAAATATATTTTTGGCTATGTTCCTCACCAATAGATGACCATGAAGGCGCCTGCCAGATGTCATTGAGCTGCCAGTAGAGGGCGCCCATGGTCAGACCTTTCCCTTCAATAACTTCACTTCGACTTCTTCTGTAAAATTCAGTCTGGGCTTTCACGCACTGGGCCTGCATCACCTGAAAAATGACCCACAGTAATATGCAGAACAAGCACACACACTGGTCACAGCAGGTATTTACTGGTATGTTTCCGTTTTGATAACCCACCTCATATGTAGCCAAGACACCTGTACAACTGTAATGCATTGTTATGACACATTTAAGACATTCTCATCTAAATCAGCACTAACTCCACCCCTATCAGCAAGGGCTCCCTTTAGTATTGGACCACATAAACTCAACTCAACTTTCACCTTCAATTCTGCATCAACTTCCTAATAAATTAAACTTATTAAAGAGGTAGTATTATATAAAGCATTATGAGTTCATTCACCGGACAGTGGCCAAAACGGCATTCCTGATTTCAGTATATTCCGTTACCTGTGTGATGTATAGCGTGTCTGTGTATCTCTGGTAGCTGTCTGTGGAATTGGGGAGGTGGTAGTGCAGAGCGGCCTGTTGTAACATCTGCTGGTTTCCGTCGCCATGGTGCTGTCTATGGGACGAGAAGGCGCTGTCGTATTTGCGGTCGTACTCTATCGAAACCTACAGAAAAACAAAGAGATTTTATATTTTTGATGTAGTCTACACTTTGTTCTTTGTACACCTACGGGTACAAAGAGCGTAACTGGAACCTTGAGAAGGAAATAAATGCATAAAAATGGTAATTGTTTTGAACCGTGTTGTGAAATTCCTACCAAGTACTAACCCACCAGTGAATAAGTTACCTGTTTCAGAGTAGAAAAGGAAGGCCAGGACTGAAAGCCGTACTCTGAGGCGAACCGCGTCCTGGGGAAACTTCTCCAGTCGGAGCAGTCATGAGTGTAGCTGTAGAAGTGAGTATCTCCGTAGAGAGGGTCATAGGGATCCTCCGCCACCCAGCCCTCCTGCTCTGACTCTGCTCCGTTTGTGGGGCTGGATACCAGGAACGGACGACTCTGGTCCTCCTGATGGGGGGAAAAAACATGTTTAGATATTGCACACCCTGGTTCAAAAAGATAAATGTGTGTTGTCTCACCTCCAGGACGACAGCGCGTATGTTGTTCACGTACAGCGCCACATAGTCCTTCACGTATTTCGGTCTCTCTGTCATGGGGATGTCAAACCAGTCTGTGGCCAGCGCGGCCTCGTTTTCATTATTACCACTCCATACGATTATCGAGGGGTGGGACTTCAAACGCCAGACCTAAGAACAACAAATGGTTAAAGGAGCTACAACTGTTTTGTATTTATAGTTGAGCTCGTCGAGGTTAACTAACCTGTTGGATGACCTCTTTTTTCACTGACTCTATAAAGTCCTGCTCAGTTGGATATAAGGCACAGGCAAACATGAAATCTTGCCAAACCTGAAAAAGAAAGATCTTATCACTGGGTTACATAATAAAAACAAAACGATAGTCTTGTGATCTGTAATTCATAAACAACATGACTAGAGCGTAACCAGTGCACAATAGGTGTAGTCATTTTTAACATTTGAAACTCCTGAATTCAATTGTTATTAGGCACCCAGACTATTAGACTCTGGATGGTTCAGTTTATTATGAAGTGGGCTGTGCCAGAATGCTCACTGAAAGGCTAGCCACTCAAGCAAAAAAAAGATAAGAGCTATGTCTGAACGCATCTAGGTGCTTCAGTACTGACCATTATTCCCATCTGATCACAGAGACTGTAGAAGAGGTCCTGTTCGTAGACTCCTCCCCCCCAAACTCTGAGCGCGTTCATGTTCGCATCTGCCACAGACTGCAACAAGTTCCTGAAACTGCAGAGAGTAAAAACGTTTAGTTAGAACCATATTGCTACTTAAAAAATGTTGTATGGTTAACTTAAACTTGCGTCTTTTCTGTGACTTGGTCCTGAAATGAGTGGGCTGGGATCCAGTTGGAGCCTTTGAGGAAGATTGGTTTCCCATTGATTTGGAAGTAAAAGCTGAGGCCCGGATTGCCCGGGATCGGCTCTTGGACCAGTTCAACTGTGCGGAAATACACCTGAACACAAGATAGTTATCAGTTGTTTCACAGTGTTTGCATAACATTGTATGCAAACAACAGTAATTTGAAGTCAAATAGTTTCGGTCCATATTTATGCAACACTGTTACTGCACAGTTTATACAGCACTAGTGTAAATTACCCTTGCTCCTTCATTCAGGATGTTCTCTTCTCTCTGATGACCTCTAATTGCAATCCAGTACCAGGGCTGATCTCCATGTCCTCTGGGCCACCACAGCTTCACTTTGCTTTCCTACAAGAGATGACGAGTGAGTGATGTCGTGCGGCAAATTTGAATCAATCAATCTGGACAAAAATGTTTAAGGGACATTGGTCTTTTTTTTACCGTATCTATGTGTAAAATCAACTTGATTTTGCTCCTTCTCTGCGCAAACTGGACCTGGTATGACTCCACTGACCGCAGCTCTTGAATGAACAAAGTCACTTCCACATTGTTCATTGTGTAAACAGTGTCAACGACCAACTCAACCTCCACCATCCACTGAGGAGCACTCGAATCTAAGAAACAGATAATCCTTTATTGGAGCAAAAAAAGAAACTGTACTTAATCTTGTAAGCAAGTACAGATAGACTGGCACAACGACTAGGGTAAAGGCACTTTGCTAACAATGGCATAACGTGGGTTTGGTAGCACTGTTTTAACACCAAGAAAGCCACGTTTTCAGGCAATTTTCATACAAGGTCATAGTCAGGGTTAACATGAATGAGATGTGTATGAAGGCAATACTCTTTTGTCGACCCGCTCCGTTACCTGCAACCGATATTTGGATAAACCCTTTTTAATACTTGAATGCAACCTACTGTAAAGAGGAACGGCTGAAACCTGGATGATTTGAAACAGGTCAAACGCCTCGAGTCGAACCCCCTTCCAGAGTCCCATTGTGGGGAAGGACGGGCCCCAGTCCCAGCTGAAGGAGCACTGTTCCTGGAGAGAACCCCGGACACAAACTTTTACAGTTTAATCCTATGATTAGTGCCACATGCTCACTTGGTATTTTATGCAAGTTGGACCAAACTGGGAGATGGGAAACATTTGACACAACCTATTAAAAGAGCAGTAGCAAAACACAGAAGCTCTAAATTCACTTCTGCATACACCCAACAAGCAGGTGCCATGCTAAAGAAGTTCTGTATTACTGACTTTATCTGTCGTAATGTTACGGCTGATAAACATTGTAATTTTGCACATTTCAATGTCTGGCTACTCACCTTCCTGATAAAATTAACATGGCACTGTCCTTTTTGAACATCCGGGGGGCACTCAGGGGGGACTCTGTAGGACGATTGCCTGCTCTTTTCAGCTGCGTAATGAACCGGAGACACCAAACTCACTTCAAGTACATTGTCTTTGTGTTTGAGTATCCCTTTGACAGAAAAGTCCTGACAGGAATGCATAATATCAATGTTAATGTGGGAACAAGTTGTGACAATTGTATCAAAGAAGCCAATGACATACATAACTCTGGAACATGTTGTCCGTCTGTCCCAAAGTGACGCCATTAAGTGAAATTGTGGATACAGTGTCTATGCCGTCAAAGATGAGAAGCTGCTTATTGTTATACCTGTTTAAATAAAATGTATTTAAGATGATCTGAGCGGTTTGGAGACATACAGGGGTAAAAACAAACAAACAGATGATCTCTAGGTTCTTCTTAGTAACAAGGATGGATGTATAAAGACAACAGGAGATTCGTGCATGTACTCAGCAAAGACATACATGTGACGGATGAATATTGAAAAGGATGGGGGCATTTTTTCCCCACACATCGACCAAAGGAAAAAAATAAATAAAAATAAAAATTGAAGGTTCATGAGAGACCTCTTTAGACATAGTGAGATACTGAGCAGTATTGTACAAACCTGAAAGGTAAATTGAGAGAAAATATGGTGCTGTAGGTCCAGTTTTCTAACGCAACCCACTGATATACCACATCATTGAATCTGTAATACGGATCCTGAAACAAATAAGCATCAAATACTCAACTATGATATCAAAGCTATGGATACCAATAACAAAGTGAAAGAGCAATGAGCAAGTCAGGCAGCAGGTGGCGTATTTATGCGAAAAAATATATCTTTCGTCTTCAGTTGAAAAAGTAAAAGTGCTATATTGTGTTAACGAAACGAATGTGTGTCATGTTACATTCAAACGGCCTTAAAACCAGCAAAACCCCTGACCTGGATGACGCCTTGCTGCTGCAGAGCAGAGTGCACACATCCCGGGACCTGCGCGCCCAAAGACAGCGACCCGTTGGAGTTTTGCAGCCTCCATTTACCGTCCAGAGAGAGGCTGGATTTAAGGCGCTTCCCGGATAAAACGCCGACGTTTAAAGACACCAGAAGGTAAAGGAAGATGGCTCCAGATAAAGCCATTCTCCTCACATTGAGTACGTGATTTCACACAGGAAAAAAAGCACGATATAAAGTCACTTCCTTCATACTTGTTTATCATCTGAAGGACGGCATTTCCGTCCACGTGACCAGTCAGCTGATCAAGTCTTTGGTGCGGACTTTTTTTCTCTTATTTAATTCGAGAATCCCAGTTTTATGTATGGATGTATTATAAGGTTTTATGTTATCTAAGAACAGCTAATATAATTGATAGGCTATGTTTATCACCTTTAAAAAAAAAAAAAAAAAATACCATAACCGTCCTACCCGAAAGATATATACACTTACACTCTATACAAAACATGACTGTTGAGCTAAAAATCATATTACAGAAGATGAAACCCTGAACTTGTCTGCAATGTCCCACAAATGTATTTTAATACAAGGTACAAAAACTGTCATGTAGTAACAGCAGTAGACAAACATATGCTTTAACTTGTGTAATGCAGTACTTAAAATCACTAATAGCTGAGGTTTAAATAAAACATGTGCACAAACTTTCGCACAATAACTTCACACAGAAAATGTCCACCTTTTTATGGTTTTAAGTAACTTTATTGAAGGGAAACTAAAAAGAAACAGAGCCACGAGTTGATTATCAACCATTAGCTTTGCATCCATCTTTGAGGGCTACAAGAAGACAGTGTTCAAGTGGGCTGAAAACTAAGCTCCTCTATCGGCTTCTTCTATAAAATAAACAATATTTGAAAGGGGAACCAAATATGTCAAACTGCAGCTTTATAATTCACTTAATTTGCTGACACTTTGAGATATAATAGCCTACCTTTATTAAACATGCATAAAATACAACATTGAAGTTATAATTTTTTTTCCCTTAACGTTGATATACTGCTGTGCTTCTCTGTACACTTGAGAAATTAGATTTTTTTTTTTTTTTTTATAAGGTTATTGTCAACGTGTATTGCTATGCGAATGATAAACTCAACGCAACTTGAGATATTATATAGAAGAGGCCTGGGACCAGTTAGCCCAAAACTTTAAGAGCATCCAATATTTATTAATCAAAACATAGACCACAACTTTAAAAAATTCAGTGGAGCTTAGAAAATCACTCAAGTGCTCTGTACATCCAAACCACCAACCACTCATTATGATTTTTTTTTTTTTTTTTTTCTTTTTCCTCCTTTTTAACAATGCATGCTCAAAACTGAAATGGTGTTTGCTTTTTGGGAGGGGGACCTCATTTGAAACTGGCATGTGTCCTATACAGAGAAAACACTATCTTCTTATGAGCGCTGCAGGTGGAGAGGGTAAAATGCTTCGATTAACAAAACAAAAGGAAAAAAAAGACTAAGTGAAAAAGAAAACTGGAAATTTTCAGATCTGAACCAGCAATTTTAACATCTGTCCAGCGTCTCAAATGGTCCCATCACATCGCATACTTTTGTGTCCACTCTTTTGCACTTTTGGAATATCTGAAATAGAGAAGAAAAAAAAGAGATGTAACAAACCACAAATTTAGAAGACGTCATTCTGAAGTCATCGGACAATTCATGCCGTTAGTCTAAATCTTCATGCAGAAATCAACTATACAAAATGTACTCCAAGATTGTCGAAACACTCGTAAAAGGCGGTGTCCTGATCAATTCTCAGATGATCCTCAACTCATCCATTCACTGTTGCTTAACTGAGGTGAGTTTGAGGTTTGATCACATACTGAAGTTCATACAGAACATTTGTCTTTACAAATCAGTTGAGGCGGTTCATATTACCTGGGTCACATGTTAACTTGTTGATTTTAAATACTACATAGCATAAGAACAGGTCCAACAACTACTCCTCTATACCTCTCCTTTTACAAAAAATACTGTCTTCAATGAAACATGCAGGAGTGCAGACTAGCTTTATTGCGGCTTTAAATATCATGTGCTTTTTGTTCTCAATGACAATGGTGATCCGATGACCATCACCAACTGAGTTGAACAACAAACGGATTGAACACCCACCATCAAAATGGACAAAATACACCTTCTACAACTACTTCATGAATGTGAGACCAAACACTGCATTCAAGACGTCCAATGAGTGCTTTTCCCCATCACAAATGAGAATCCCACAAGCCCAGGGGTCTGTTTCACAAAGGAGGCTCAACAAACTCTGAGTTAGGGTTACTAAAAAAAAAAGGAAAAAAGTTAGCTCTGGTTAAACTCTGACACAGTAAAGTGGCAGATGAGACAAACCACCATTGTCTCTTTGCTCATTAAAGCTTTATAATGCACTGCAGGCATCTTTGTAAGTCTTCTTAGTCTTTGATCTAATATGCTGGACATGCTTCACTAAACTTCATTGTGGGGGGAAACAAACCCTCCATTATATGAATGTCGAAGGTTTTTTTGCCAAGGATTTCTCAAAATGACTCACCAATCACATTTACTGAATTTTGATCACCAAGAAAGGGTCAAGAAGGGTCATCTCTGTATGTAAAAGCAAAAGTCTCAGCAGATACTCAAGGATCCAGGTAACTCATATTTGTGAAATGGGCTGCTGGCTCCACTCTTATCCAGGTTATGCAAAACCCCCTTTCTGAAACAGAGAACCCTGGGTGTGCCTCAGTTCAGGGTCAACCAACTCAGAGTTATGATTAAACCTACTTTGCAAAAACACGACCCAGCCGCTTCTGCTGGCTTCCGACTTACCTTTATGTAGCATACTTGTTTGTCCACTCCCGAGCTAATCTATTGTACCTGACAGAGTGAAATTAGGATTATCTTTACCGGCTCAGTTTAGTCGATGTACTACACTAGGCCAAAGCACGCCCAAGCAAAACCACCAGAGAAAGTGTATGACAGACCTAGGTAAAAAAAAAAAAATAGGCTAATAGCTGTAAAATGAATACCTTTGCCTATCGTTTTTGTAGATTCGTGCAATCTCTGGCACTAAAGGGTCATCTGGGTTGGGGTCAGTCAGGAGTGAGCAAATGGACAGAAGAACTGAAAAGACAATAAAAAGGTTGACAGAGAACAATCAATCTAAAGCCATGTTTGCTCAATTAGTGCAACTGACGCCACAAAATCGGGAACAAAATAACGTTAAAAGTAGAAAAAATGTTGGCACATTTTAACTTTACCATGCCTTTTTCTTGTAGGCTGTAAACCTAAAGAGATTTTGCGATATATTGTAGCACATGAGATATGTATATTGTCTAATGTTGCAGTAATGATATCTGGGCAATTTACTGTTTCACCCCGTTTTCCATTCAATTTGTTACACAGATCTCCTATAACATAGTATAAAAACAGGGAGGCACGTCGTCAGGACATTTGCAGTATAATGGCGGGAAATGAAAGTTAATAGTAAATATAGTCAGACTCTGGTTACAATATAGTCCCCCCTTTTATCCGCTTAGAAAATCCACATTGTTTAATTTTGTATAATTATACTTTGTAGTGTAACACTTCACGTACCCATATTTAAATAGGGAAAACGTGGAAGAGCTTGGTAGCTTCTATCTTGACCCGTTTGAGCTATAGTGGAGAGAGGGAGAGGCTAAATGCTAACACCGTCTGCGCTGTGTTTACGTGACTGAAGGCACGGGTGAAGATCAGACAGGTCCTAAAGAACTCGTCAAAGCTAAGATAAGAACATATCTCAGTATGTAAAAACGGTGGCCTATTCCTTTAAACTCATTCATAAAATTGGACAATGGATAAAGTTTGTTTGCACTTGTACACAGATCCTTGTGCCATGTGATCACACTCCCTCTGGCTGCATTTAGAAAAAAAAAGAAAGGGGGGGGGGGATTTTCCAGAAGCTGCTTGTCACTACATGACCGATAAATACAAATAATTCTGGGTACTTGTAATATGAAGGAATTGTAACTTTATTTGGACACAAAACACTGCCTTTCTATTGATGAAAAGTAGATTTACTTGATCACATTCCAAATCGACAGCACTTGAGGACATTTTCATGTGTCCAGCTGAGGATATGAACAACACATTACAACCACATGGTAAATGGACAGTCTGCCCCAGGGCAGTTGTGGCTTCAATAACAACTTACCACTATAGAGTCAATGAATAATGAGTACAGTAATAGTACTTTGAGGACACAGGCTTGTGAAGTGCAATACAAGTGTAAGCTGTTATTGTTTGGGCTACAGTTGGGGCTTTGACCAAATTCACAGCTCATCATTATTATCCATTTATTGGAAAAATGTTTGATAGTATTTTCCCATTTACATTGTATGCGGCCCACGGCGGAAGCTGAATTTCGGCCCACGACTCAATGAGTTTGACACCCCTGGTCTAAAGGGGTACGCACTTCAAAAAAATAGGGATGCACCGATACCGATACCAGTATCAGGCCGATACCACAGGCTTGTACTCATACTCGCACCTACGAGGCGCAACTCTCAGCTGAGGAGAGAAGATAGCAACAAACTGGAGAATTCTTTAGTGGAAATAGAATATTCCACATAGAGCTGACTTTATTACAGACTGCGCCCTCTAAATATGAGTCTGTGCTGGATTTAACCAGAGCTTAATGTTGTCAGTGCTGCAGCGTGGAGTCTGCAGTGTTTACAACATACAGGCTAACGTTGCTAACTCGCGTCTAGCAGTTTTGGCTGAAAAACTAACCCGGCGACTAAAAAGTCCTCAGAAAATCCAACGTAAAGAGATACAGCATGTCCATACTGCGCGAAAATGAGCTGCAGCAGAACAATGAAAACGCTGTAGCTACTCGTTAAGTTGCTACAAACACACGAGAGAATCCACACGGAGCTGAAGTAAAGACGAAAAGGACCATTTAAGAAACATCTCAATACTATTGTTAAATATCAAATACATAAATGAATAAAGCACAGGCATTGGGGAGCTTTTGGACATGGGCTTTTCTGTCTGATGGACAGTGCAATAAAAATTTAATTGAATGAAAATAAAAATAAATAAATGACATCAGCACAATTCTAATATAACTGCTCTTAAGGAAATGTAAATGAGTAAATTTACTAATTACAAACCAATCTGCTGTGAAAAAAGTAAGGCTGTTGAAGAAAATGCCTTGTACTCGTATCGGTATCAGCGAGTACTTAAATCCAAGTACTCGTACTCGTATCGGTTTTAGAAAAAGCGGTATCGGTGCATCCCTACAAAAAAAAGGTTGGGAATCCCTGCCATAAGTGACCACATGTCATTTGTTTCCTTACAGAGAGATATAAAAAAGTTCTATTAACATCAGCTCTTGTGCTATGCTTGGTCAGGATTATAGTATCATCAAGTATCAAGTATCATCTTATCTTATCTTATTACACAAATACCTCAGGCACCACGTCACCTTACCTTTAGAAATAGTAAGTGCTGGAGACCACTGTGATCTGAGGATGTCCAGACAGATGCTGCCGTTACTGTTAATATTTGGGTGGTAAATTCTTGTTGTGAATGCCACCTGGGGAAAAACAAAACCACAACTATTCAGAACAGGCTGCACAACATTGAGCTACAAACTACAATTCGGGCAGCTGTGGTGCAGTGACTGATGACTAACTATAGGAATGAGAGAAATCATGTGGATACAACACGATTCCCAAATACAAACTTCACTGTTGTAGCGCAGTGGTACTAGCAGAAGACAAAAATACAGGATATGCATACGGATTGGGATATTTGTACATTAACAAGGTCTGCCAAACGGAGTACACCATGTGGAATTTCTCACATTTCTGCCTGAATTGGTCACTAAATGTGGTCTGATCTTCAAGTCAAAATCATAATGAATAAACAGTGTCTGCTTAAACTAATACCACCCATACATTTAATCACATTTTTTATTTTTTCAACATGTAAACATTCACAGGATAGCAAGGAATAAGTAAGTACACTGTCTGAATCTCACTGAACTGCAACAGTTTTGTAAAGAGGAATGGTCCAAGAGCTCCTTCGCAAACCAAATTGAGTTGGATGGAAAAATGGACCAGCACATCAACATCAAAACCTCATGTCCACTGTGAAGGACGGTGCAGGGAGAATCACAATGTGGTGCTGCTTTGTTGCCTCAAGACCTGGACAACGTGAGATTAATCGAGAATTTTATTCACAGGTTTATCAAGATATTTTGCAGAATGACAGACATTCACAACAGTGTGTATTAAGTAAGTCAACCCTTGTATTAAATAGCTGGCTGACTCTTCTTTTGCAGCAATAACTGCTTTTCTGTCATTGCAGATTAGACGCTCACAACGATCAGGATTAATCTTGTACCGTTCCTCTTTACAAAACTGCCGTTCAGTGAGATTCAGGCGGTGTACCTACTTATTCCTCCCTCACCTGTGAATGTTTACATGTTATGGCCGATAAAATGTAAATGCTTGGATGGCATCAATTTAAGCAAAGACTGTTTATTCATTCCTGTGAATTTGGTGAAGAAGATTAGTGACCAATTTAGGCAGAAATTTGAGAAATTCCAAATGATGTACTTACCTTTTCTTGCCACTGTAGAACAATGTGCCAAAGAATGTGTTGGTCTTTAAAGTGTATCACGGCACATGAGCCCAGGCTGAGGTTCATACCCTAAAGGTGAGTCAGCGAGTTCGGCCTTTACGTAACACAGGGCGTCATAAGGAAACTGACTTGAAGCAACATAGTTGTGCGTCATGCATTTCAGGAAGCGAATGTGATAGTGATACAGCAGCTTTATGGCTTGTAACTGGCAAATACAAACTAACTCAAAACTTTCATGTGTGTAAACCTTTTTTTTATTTTTTTTATAAATACTTTTAGGAATTCAGATAATAATCTTATTATGTAATTATTATAAAGACATGCAAGTACAAATGGTTGTACCTTAGGTGGTTTGAAGGGGTAATCTGTTGGAAAATGAATTGTCAAGAAGAAAACTCCTCCGGAATACGGACTGTCTACCTGTAGTGGAAAAAACATTTGCATAAGTTAAATATGGTTCACAAAGGCATAATACTGAACCAAATAATAAAGTCTAATTATAAACTACATCATAGGGCCTTATATTATATATATTATCTTTGTGAAAAAAACTTACAGGTCCCATGATTGTGGCTTGCCAATGAAACACTGTGGGGACACAGAAATAAAGCATTAGTGCATGTTCCAAACTCTTGAGTAATTTCAGGTTTGTACATTTTAACACGTTTTGTCTCGATCATTTCAGGGCTCAAATTATCACCACTACAAAGTATTTCTTACTGATCACACCCATCTATGGTGGCAGAATATGAATCAATTTGATGTAAACAATAACAGTAAGGTGTGATCTTTCAGAAGCATCGGTCTTAAAAGTAATATAAAAATACAAAGTGAAGAAACTCAGGACAAAATCTTAAATTGTGATTAAAATCCAGAACTGCATGTTTTAATGCCCATCCCTAAAATGACATGTGACCTTTACTTACTGTCATCTCCAACTGGACCAGCTGAACACTGCGCTGGAGGATCACGACCCAAGTCAGCCAGCTCCTGTGACAAAAGACATGGAAATTCTACACATCAGTTACAGGTTCACCAAGAAACATTTATTTAGGAATGTTAAATGTTAAAAACATAATATGTCATAAGTAGTTTTTGGCCTTAGGCTTTAATGAACAAGACCGTTCAGGGTGAAAGGGGGTGAACAGCAGGAAGAGACATTCAGCAAATATGTTCTTACATACTTTCAACAAGGTTTTCTGGTTTTACAGCATATATTATTGACTATCAGTTTGACAAAGCAACAATCGGCTTTGACCCACAAGCTCCAGTCAAGTGATACAGCAGTCATAGTGTATTCCACTTAAATTGAACAATACAAATCCAACAACAGAAAAAAAATAGCCATCAAACCATATTTATACCATAGTCAAGAAATCCTATTCTGCGCCTCACCAATGATGATGCTTTCCGTACTTTTACGCCAGCAAATTCTAAAGATTTAGGAAGCTTGTTGCATAAAATGGCTGTGTGATGTCAGGAAAATGTAAACATTCCAGTCGTGTTTGTTTTGTAATTGGTCGTTTCATTGTGAGCACTTGCAGACCAGACCAAAACATAAAAAAGGTACAACGAGGTGAAAATATGGCAACTTTCAAGCAATTAAAGCTGATTTACGTGAATTACACTGGAAAAAACCAAAACAATTATGGGGCATAGCTGTTAATTAACAAACATTTCTGAAAATGTGTGCTTTTGACAATAGTATGGCTGAGTAATCTCCCCAAATGTGGTACATTTCATGTTTCTATAGGCTATAACCTGTAGTTATGCGGTTTCTTGCCTTGGTAGCTTGCTAGATAAGAGGAAATATTAGAACTCCATCGTGTACAATAACACTTTTTATATGGTTAGCTGCCGTATGTGTTTTTCCTCATCAGCAACCACACAACAAAGCCTGTGTCATTG
Organism: Gobius niger; assembly: GCF_951799975.1. Lineage (NCBI taxonomy): Eukaryota > Metazoa > Chordata > Actinopteri > Gobiiformes > Gobiidae > Gobius > Gobius niger. The sequence goes on from NC_136867.1 coordinate 17,318,383, forward strand.
CTCCAGTGACTGTCTACGTCTCCAAATATATGCCGGACTGACTGCTGTCTTGAAAACACACCAACAAAAAGCGAAAACACAGTCACCTTTTGACAGCTCCTTCTGATAACGCTAGCCCCTTTTTAGTTTCGGTTCTCTCAAATTTAAAGCGGCCCAGTGGAGGCACACACCCTGCGACATTGAACAAATAACGCGTTCATACCAAGGAAATGCCTCACGAACGAGGCTCAGCGAGCTTACATTTATAGTTTGGTGACTAATGTGTTCTCGCTAAAATGAGAACAGCAGGTTACGTGGAAGCCTTAACAAAGACGTCAACGTGGTACAGGCTACAATTTTGTTCGCGTAACTTCGACACAATTGTGTTTTTGTCGAAATGTTGAGCAATTTCTGCGGCCTCGTCAAACGGCAGCCAGTGTTCTTAGCTCCAACCGGCATCGATGGAGGCTAGCTCCAAATGCTAAATGCTAACCAGAATTACACCCGTATCACACTCTTGTTTGTCAACTACTCTTCAATAAACAGTTTTAGAAATGTGAATATTAGCTTCAGTTGCGTTTAAATCGTTAACACGTATATTTTGGTGTATACTTTTGCTGAGTTTCGACTACGCACCGCCATTACGCATTAGCATGAAGACTAGGTTAGCACTAGCTAGCGTCAACACATCCGTGACATTATCTTACCTTTTGAATCCTTTTTAAGGCCATTCTGTGTGGACGTTTTTGCTCTTTTATTTTCAATCCAGGTGGCAAATACAATGTGCCAGAGTAACTTGAACTCAAATACGAACAATCGACAGAGTTGGGTCAGTTCAACGGCCTTTCTTCTTCACAATGCGGAGAGTTGGCTGTCCCACTTATCCGCCGTGATAAGACGTGTCCAATGAATTCACAAATCCGCACTTCCAAACCGAAACGCCGAGTTTTCGGTCACACGTGAGTATGTCACGATAATGTCAGGTGGAGTTACCCGGGCTACTAGAGAATATCCTTTTGCTTTCGATGCCTGATGGCCAACTAGCGGCGGACCCGATGTATTTGAAGGTTCGTGAAGCGAGGGCGGGCCCTGTGTCTGTGGTGATCTGTGATGGCAGATTGGCTACAAGCCCCAAGCTTCCAAACAAAACACTAGTCACAGTATGTCAGCGTTTAACGCCTTTGGTTTACACGGTAACTAATCAAATTAAAAAGTAACATACGATAATTAATGTTATGTTATGCGGTTATTAATTATTCCGTAAACATAATCTAATCATCTAATCTACTGTTTAATAATAATAATAATAATAATAATAATAATAATGATAATAATAATAATAATAATAATAATAATAATAATAATAATAATAATAATAATAATAATAATAATAATAATAATAATAATAATAATAATGAATCACATCTATTTTAATCTAAGTCAGTGGTTCTCAAACTGTGGTACATGTGGCACTGCCGGTACCTATGCTTCCTCCGGTGTAATGCATCTGCAGTTTTTGACTTTTTTCATTTTTAATTTGCGAAAATTTCATTTATGTTTTGGTAAGGCATTTAACACATGTGCTTTTTCACTTCAGACGTGGTTTATACCCAGTTAAGACATCATTTAGTCCATGCCAAAGCAGCAGTCTGAGCAGATGCCTTTCCTCCAGCTCTAACGGGGAGATCCCAGAGCAATCCCTGGCAAGCTAAGAGATATAGTCCCTCCAGTGTGTTCTAGGTCTGCCTCAGGGCCTGCTACCAATGGGATGTGTCTGAGGCAACCAGGAGACATCTGAACACATGCCCGTCTTAGCCGAGCCATGTAAACTGGTTCCTCTCTACGTGAAGGAGCAGCAACTCGACTCTGAGCTCCCCCTAGGTATCTGAACTCCTCCCTCTATCTCTAAATGTGCGGACAGCCACTGTGCGGAAGAAACTCATTTTGTCCGCTTGTATCCGCGATTGTGTCTTTTTGGTCATGACCCACATCTCATGACCACAGGTGCGAGACTCCCTGGTAGATTCACTGGTAAATCAAGACCTTTGCTTTTTCACTCAGGTCCTTCTTCACACCAGTATAATACAGCGACCACATCACTGCAGATGCTGCAGCATTGAAATCACAGAAGCAAAAATGTAAACAATGTCTTTGCTCCTCTAAACGAAACAGTAGTGACAATTTGGACTAACACAACACAGCATTGAGCGTACAGCTTTAAATCTCACCCTCATCTTCTGCACTTAAAATACTTTCCCTTGAAAATATCAGTTTCTGGATATGTTACATTCCAGATTCCAGGCCCTTTTTACATGTGCAAACAGGCCAGGGCATGCAGCAGTATTACAACCTCATCTGAGCAACAATCAAAGCCTCGTTAAATATAGGCTCATGTCAACGTCGTCTTGCAAGTTCACTTCCTGAAACATTTTTAACAATATAAAACTAGAAAATAAACAGCAAGAGCATAGAATTTGTTCTGTTCAATAACATGCTCCTGTCTTGGATTTATTGATAGCCGACAGAAGACAAATAACAAAATGTACACATTCACATACTTAACACTAGATTGCAAATTTAAGATACACAAAAGGTCAATGACTTATAAATATAACTTCAAAAAAGGAACTTTTGAAATGTCTTGCAAGAAATTTACAGATTATTGTAAAAGTTCCTTTGCACATTTTCATACACAATATTTGGATCTTTGGTTAAGAGTTTATTATCTTTTTTTGTTTTGTTTTTTACAATTCATGTACAGTAGCTCAACGGATGGAAATTTTAACCAATGATGCCACAAATAAGCCACATTTATTAAGATTATCGAACAAAAAATAGTCAAAGTTGTGCAGAATTTGTTTTACATGTGACACAGAATGAGCATTTCAAAACCAGATGCCTGAACTGTCGGATTGAGTAATTTTAAGATTAGTGCTCCTAAACCCCAGTGTAAATGGGGCTTAATGATTTTAGTCCAAATGTAACATACTAGTGGTTCTCAAACAAGTACTACAACAAAAATGTGCAATACATACAGATGTGCAATATTATAATTATATGCACTGTCACGTTGATATACAGCTGGTCATATTTATCTAAATCACTGGCCTCATGCTGTACTTAATCAAGTTTTAATGTAAACCATTTTATGTAATATCATACTCCAGTTGTTTATAGATATTTCTATAGCAGTATATTGAAGATCTCTTAGTTTGGGAAAAGTGTTAAATGTACTTTTTTAATGGACTACAACATGATAAAAATCCCAAATGTACAGGCAAAACGTGGGCTGTAGCAGAACTAAAACAGGACTGAACCAGACCCACGTTGTGGTGTACCAGTTGCGCTTGCATCCACACCAGAGATTGAGAACCACTGTGCAAAACCAAAGCACCGTATTATTAAAGAGCCTGTTTAAACAATACAACTGTACCATGTATTGATTGACAGAAAAAGGCAGATGTGTTTAGTTCTGGGTATGGAGGTTCTTCCTCTTTCTCCTCCCACTTACTTCAAGGCACTAAAGGGACGTCCTGTCATAACTGTGGGACAGGTTTGTCAACTCTCTGCATTCGAATATTTGCACTTTAAAGATATGCAGGACTCGAAGTACGCAGGAACATTTTTAAAAGGCTTTTGGCAGTCAGAACTCATACAAGGGACTAACTTCTAATTTCTGTCCATAACATTTTCATTCACTGCTCCCTGATATACACTTGTCATTGTCAAAGTCTCCATTTTGTGGCACTGTAAGACATGAAATATTGTGTTTTTTGAGTCCTTCTGTGTTAGAGCTAGAGCCACTTTCTTCTGTGTTAGAGCTAGAGCCACATCTCTCTGTGTTAGAGCTAGAGCCACATCTCTCTGTGTTAGAGCTAGAGCCACATCTCTCTGTGTTAGAGCTAGAGCCACATCTCTCTGTGTTAGAGCTAGAGCCACATCTCTCTGTGTTAGACCTAGAGCCACCTTCCTCTGTGTTACAGCTAGAGCCACTTTCCCCATTCACAACTTCAGAAGGCAATTGTAAACTTTGAGCATCTCCGGCTCCTTCATTATTTTGTATATGAGCATGGGCTGTTTCACCAAGGTGATCAGCAGAGTTACTTGGGCTAATAAATCCAACAAAGTCTCCACTTGAACTGAACCGTAAACCTCTTGAATCAATTGTCTTTGACTCTGACTGGTCATGTCTATTCTCATCTTCAACTTCAGGATTATCCGAAATTTGCTCTGTGTCAGTTTGCCCGTTTGGAGGGTTTAAATCTTCTTGCGCAGCTTCATCAGGGATATTTTGAGGTGTTGCCACTGGAGGAGCTTCGTTCATGGCATGGCTATTGTCCGCCATTTTGGGTCGAACCGCCTGATGGCACATTGGGCACGTCTCCTGCACATAGAGCCACTTCCGGAGGCAGTTTCCATGGAAGAAATGTCCACAGAATGTAATGACAGCAGAGTTCATTTCCTGTAAATACAAAAATAGCAACAGGATTTTTTTCAGATGGCACATATTGTATATTTTTTATTATTATAGCTTCGAAATTAAACCAAAGTAATTCTTCATATGTACCAGGCACAATCTAGTTTTAGAATCTAATTATACAATTTGTGTATAGTTGTACAAAAATCGACTAATATACTGTATCTTGCCTGCAGGATGTTTTGTAAACATATATTTACATGGTTTTATTTCACAGAGAACGTTTTAGTAACTTTTTTGTCAGAAACACAAAATAACAAACGTGTAGATCTTTGCTCACTTCAGGTCCTCTGTGACTACTTCATTCACAACAAATCTGTCATCAACAGCGTCAATGCTGTTGACTTTTGTCCAAAGAAATTTGCCTCTGAGCTACAAGAGGGGGCAGGTTTAAACTGAACAGGAAGGACAAGAATAAGGAAGAAATATTATGTAAAGTGAGACTGTAGACACGGCCTATTATAGTGTATCTATAGTGTGTGTATCAAAGCAAAATTGTTGCAAGTGAGTTTGGATAAAGGATAAACAAAAGAGGCTGAAAACAGTCATGGAGTCATTTTCTGATTTTAGTTAATTCAATAAATAGTTCCATTCTGAATGATAAAAGCAAAATAACAGGGGATCCATATTTAAATGTAATGGAGACATTACTGCATTTCCGTATATTTTATTCTCCTTATCATACTCATAAGCTCTGAACTTATATATATTTTAGAATAGAATAGAATTTAATTGTCTACCGAGGTAGATATTTGTCTTAGGCTCACCGACACATAAAAACACAAGACTGGGGCAATACAAACATGCCCAATAGAGAAAAAAGACACAAGAAAAAGAAACGTAGAAAAACAAAACAGAAAAATAAATGAAATAAAATAAAAAATAAATAAATAAAGTCCATTTCTGTGGCGATTGTGACACCACAGGGGACAAAAGATTTCTTAAATGCAGAATTTTTTTGGCCAGTGGAACTCTCTATCGCCTCCTAGAGTTCAGAAGTTAAAACTGAGGGTTCAGAGGGTGAGCAGAGTCAGAGGCAATAGCTCGAGCTTCAGTCAGTGTCCTTTCCTTGTACAGCTCGCTCAGTGGTCTCTGAGGTCTCCCTCTTACTTTTCCACAACCACCTGTTTGGCTGATCTTGGACTCTGACTAATTGCACGGGAGTAACCAGTAGCTCTCCGGCCCTTTCCATGTAACCCCCCAAAGGTTTATATTAGAACCACTAGGGCTTCACAATATAAATTATCTGCAAATTATTGTTACAGAGAAATCTGCTGAAGCAGAAATCGCCAGAAGTCACAACATATCTCAAAATCACTGACTGGCTGAAATGTACAGTAATCAACTTCAAAATGTGCAGAAGTTCAGGTTTAGTCATGATTTTCCAAATTTAATTGAATTTTCGTTTTGTTTTGGTCCAGATTTAAATATTTATTTTTAAGATTTTTGTTTAAATTTAATGGGACATACGGTCTTGAAATGGTTTAGTAAAACGTCACAATGATATAGTTATCACGATATTCTACTCTCATTTTTTATCTCAATTTGTGCAGTCCTTTTTATTCTAAACACGTGGAATACAATCTGCAAACATGTAGGTAAATATAGTAAAGTATAAAGAGGACACTCAAGTCCCTGGGTCCCTGTCCATAAGCACTTCTGGAGATTCCCTTTTACAAAACGGACTTCAAGGTCGACAAAACTGAATGATAAATGTGTGAATTGTGATCAAGGGTCATGTTTTGTAAATAAATGAATAAAAAATAAAATAATAATAACAAACAAGTAATTTTCTTTAATTTTGTTTAAATATCATCAGGGTCTTCAAAGCCAAATAATTCACTACCAGTTGAGACCACTGGAAGACATAGTGCTTGCAAACTGCTGTGCCATTAATTTGTCTTTTGGATTTAAAATGCTGTGCGACGGCCAAACTGACCTGAAAACAGATGGAGCAGACATCGTTGTGCTGCTGCAGCTGCTCTGTGGTGGCTTTGGGAAGAGAGTTGATCTTCTTCGCTGCTTCCTGTCTCAGTAAAAAACTCCTCCAACCCGACTGCGCTCTGAGCCACACGTTAAAATACGAGTGAATGATTATGACCGAGGCGCCCATCCAGCTCCACTCTCCAAACAGTGACTCCCAGGTCCCATAGGCCACGACGCAGAGAGCCACAACAAACTCCAGCACCCGACTCACAGCGTTCACCCAGTAGATCACCTCATCCAGGCTCTCGATCGGGTCACTGCGAAACAACTCCACCATGAACAGCGAGTAGATCAGCATCGTGCCCGTCACCTGCACAATATGAAAGATGATTTCTTGAGTGACTTATGCTTCAAGACACTACCCAGCCAAAAAAGAAGTCGCCGCAGCATTTGCAAGTCTTCTCCAGCACATCACAAAGATTCTCAATGGGGTTAAGATCTGGACTCTGTGGCCAATCCATGTGTGAAAATTATGTCTCATGCTCCCTGAACAACCCTTTCACAATGTGAGCCTGATGAATCGCATTGTCCTCTTGGAATATGCCTGTGCCATCAGGGAAGAAGAAATCCACTGATGGAATAACCTGGTCATTCAGGATGTTCAGGTCGTCCCTGATCTCATTCTTTGGGCACATAGTGTTGCTGAACCTAGACCTGACCAACTGCAGCAACCCCAGATCATAACACTTTTTATTTTGTCAGGCGGTGTGATAGCAAAAGGGAATTTGGTGAAAACAATATTTAATTCAACATCTTGGGAACCAATTGAAGCAGGGTCAGCTGCAGCAGCTGCAGCAGACACATTTATAGTGACACCCAATCAAACCTACTGTATAATAATCTACAGCACATCATATCTATATCAAGAGTAAAACTTGTACAAAATATAAAATGATCATATTGCCGGCTGTTTATGGCAGGGCTCAAACCTGAAGTGAAGTGAGCATGCAGCTGGACACCAGGATCAGGAGCCAGAAGTCCATGTGGAAGAACTGGGAGATTTTGTAAGCCATAAAAATGGGGAACACGAGGAGGAGGAGACACATGCTGAGGCCTCGGAAGTGCTTCCAAAGACTCCTACGAAACACAGATAGTGAAATTAAAGCATTGTCAAATACAGGGACTAAACCAGAACTCCACAGAACCCAGACAGGATTACGTTTAAACTAAGCAAAAACCTATTCTGCTCTACCAAAGACAACACTAAAAATCCAAGATTGAATCACAAAATTACACTAAAAGTCACTATGTATTCTTTTGCTTGGATTGGCTTTCTTCAATACCTGTTGCGTGATGCTCCCAGAGCTAAAATAATGGGGTCGGTTATCTCTATCATGGACTGTAGAGTGGAGGTGACCACAATAAAGAGGATGATGCTGAGGAGAAAGGTACGCTGGAGCGCCTGCATGTCCAAAAGTCCAGTTTGAAGGGCAAGAAGCAGCAAAGTCACACCCTCTGTCACACCTCTGTGAGATGAAACAAATACATACATTGTTCTACATTAGTGCTTCTTCCCCCTTTACGTTATTCTACATTACTTAGTGTAATGAAGTATATGTGTTTTCAAAGTTTAAACTTTATAATTTCTGTTTGTAAGTTGTCAAATTAATGTGTAAGTACATGTTAACTCCATACTGTGCAATTTATTTATTACATTTTTTTACCTGTGCATAACATTCTCATTTTGGACGGCGGCGAACCCTCCCAAGTAGAATTTGCATAGGTTTAGAAGTCCCAAGGCCAAGTAAGACACGACAAACGTCAGACCAAGCAGCGAGTATGGTGTGGCACAGCACTCCGAGACACTGTTGAGAAACCAAAGTCACTCATTTTCCAAAATACTTAAGATTTATAGTTTACTAATATTACTAATTAATATTTCGCACATATTTTATTTTACTTTTTACAAGTAACATCTTCTTCTAATATATAGAGCCTAATTTTTCTAAACTGGTCTCTAACACATCTAAACCAGGACTAAATCAGGCCTTGACTAGAACCAAATTTATATTTTAAGTAGCCCAGGTCATCTGGATTACACTAATTAAACCTGAAAAAAGTCCACCACTTGTGTGCGCCCCCCACAGTTTGAGAACCGCTGTGCAGCTTCCTGCAATTAAATCCAACCTTGAGAGCAGGAAGAAGATGATTCCCTGATGACTCGCGGACACATTGCCAGAGAAGATGTCCGTACACAGCTGGACAACAAACAAGACAAACCAGAAGACACTGAAGAGCACTGGGACGGCAAACTGGTTCCATAAGGAGATCCCCACAGCCATTAGTCTGTACAAGTCAATTACCTGAAAATAAAGAAAACAAAAACATAGCAATTTTGCATCATTTTGTTTGAACAAAATTGCACTTCATGTAATCAAAAGAATTTCCCCTTGTGGATCTGTAAAGGTACTCGGATTTGGAAAAAACAAAGAGTTGTGACTGCTGTTACTCCCACAAGATTAGCAGTAGACCTGATAATTACAAAAGCACCGTGCCAATGATCTACAATAGATTAAATTACAATTAGATTAAAATCCAATTACAGCAATCGCACAGGACTCAATATGCTTTCCACCCTTGCTCTCCATCCAATGTTCAGTTTCCATGCATGGTTGTTTATCACCACTGTCTTGCATTCCTTTACTTTTATTTGTGTCAAATTAAAAAAAAATGGTCCCCACTCAAGTTGCCGACTTGTTTCTTCACCAATTTTCCACAGACCTAGTAAACCTGACCGTTAAATGGGTAATGTGACCTAAATTGAAGGTTGTAAATGTACCTCAAGCTGCAGTAGCTCTGAGCAGGCCGCTCTTGCAAGACCATATGGCACAAAGAGATGAGAGATCAGAAACACAGCGACTCCTGCTCCAGTCAGCCCCATGGCGAAAGTGTTAACCGTGAGCAAAGTGGCGAGAGGGACAGCGCATAGACGGGCCAGCAGGGGGAGCATGTGAGCGGAGAAGATCCACACCTTTCTGGTCTTCATTAGAAAGGCACACAAAGTACTGAGGATTATCTGACCTGAAAAAAGGCCCAAGAAAAACACAGGGTAATTCAAGTAAGGCACACAACCACGAAAACATCTATTTGATAAATTAATTGAAAAGTTGATCACAATCTACATAACGTTTTGAAGGAATTTTGGTCTAAAGGCTTAATTAGACGGGACAACTCAGGGTGTGGAGAGCAGGAAACAACAAATTGTGAGAGCCAGGAGCCTCAACCACTCTACTACCAGCTGTCCCGGGCATTGATAAAGTAGAGCCTTCCTCTCTATTTAATAATCACACAGTAAAGCAGGGATGGCGGCTGGCCGATTTATTCCCAGGCCAAACATTATTCCAGATTATTCGTAAAACAGCACTTTCTTCAAATGCCATTGTTGTACATAATTGGGGATCTTTGCCAATACATTTTAAAAGTACTTAATTTATGTTTTTTGTATGTTTGGGAAGGCTCTCAGTTTTCCAAGAAAGTATTTATCGTAGTGAAGTTTGTTGTGTGTAATCATACTTCCCAAAAACATCTCGGTGGCCAGAGGTTTAATGCCGGCGGGCCCCTGTCACATCGCCTACCCCTGCAGTAAACCTTTGGTATTTATAGGAAAAAATGTCATACTTACTTGTGAGCGCTGAGACAAATCTGTTAAAGGCCAGCGAGTTGAGGTACACGGCCCCCTCATAACCGAACTGCAGTTCCTCGCGAACGTAGTCCCTGTAAGATAATAGAAAAAGATACTTTGAATAGAATTGTCTTAATGAGACCTGGATTAAACCTAAGATAAAATCATAAGTTTGCAAAGCGTTGTGTAGCTGGTTTCTCACTTTGAAATCTGATGACCCATGTACAGGAGCAGAGCAGCGAGGATGTGGAGGTAGAGCGTAACGATGTGTCTCAACGGCAAAACCAACACCACCAGGTTCACCACATGACCTGAACAACAAAATAATATAGTGCTGATTAATTCTAGACTTTGCAGATGTGCAAGAAAGAAGGTACGGTGCCAGAGCAAAGAGGAGTTATATTCCAAGATTCCCCTGATACTCTGAGCTCTCGTTCCCCCCACCATTCCTTAACATCTAGAGTGTGCATTGCAATCCTGCTGAGGAATTAATGAAAGAGATTGAAAGAGAGATGATTGGTTAACATTTTAAAATATTATTTATCAAGAGGTCTGCAGTCTGCACATCTCCATTAGGTTAAAATATAAAAAGTGCCTAAAACGTGCAATAAAAAATATATTCTGACTTGTGGACTAATTGACAGGTTGGTTCTCACTGATAGTTTCTTACCAAGGTAGTACATATTCCAGATGACATATTTGTACTTAAAAAGCATGTCTTCATTTTTGGCTTTGAGGTGCTCTGTTAGGCCTTCAATATCACATTTGTAGAGCAGGTCCAGCACGAGGATACTGGGAACCCTGAGGGCCACATTGGCCAACTCTTCCAGTCGAGGCATCTCGAAACCAGTTTCAAGGAGACCAGGCCAAGTCTGGGTCACATGACTTTCACAGAAGAGGGACCAAACAAGCGCTCTTTTTCAACTACATTGATTATCTTCTTGTCATCTGAAAAAAATAAAAGATAACCATTACAAGACTTACAGTAATAAGACATTTAATGCATACAACATAGTCTTGAATCTTCTTGTGTGTAGACTCAAATCCCTCGTTCACTTTCACATAACCTATCATTATGAGGAATAATATGTCTTTCTTTCTGTATCTAACCAGTGCTTGATTTGTAAATTAGTCGTTTCAGGAACACTTTTGGTCTGATGTGATGGATTTGGGGAACAGGCCGAAACATTTGCCGGAACACTCTCATTAAACACCATTATATCAGATACTTTTTTTGCCGGATCCTCCTAAATATTTAGGGGGATCAAATGAAGCGCTGTATCTAACCTTTTAATTTAGATTGAACATCTTATTAAAAACGCATGTAATGCACAGAGATTTACACAAAAGACTGTTTCTACAATGGAACCCCTGCACAACCGAGAAACCTGGTATTTACATCAGCAAAACTAAATTGTGTCTATGTAAAATAAATTCCACAAATCATTCCATGTAGAATAATTTGCTTTGGTAGAAATCGCCCCTGACAAGTAAACACTCTTTCATGTTGTTTAATCACTCATTTTAAGATAGATGCATCAACAGAATGAATGAATGAATAAATGAATGAATGAATGAATGAATGAAGAGTCACCTACTTTGCACGGGATCTGTGTTCACCTCCACACAGCCATTTGCTACTAGCACGACGTAATCGCAGATTTTGAGTTCTCAGATCGCTCCACAGCATGTTTTCATGGCGCTACGAGCATAATAAATACACTTTTCCGGACTTCAGTTCCTCCTCAATATATCTTGATGTCATCCATATTGAAAGCATTGCAAAATACCTCGAAACAAATCGATTAAGGACGAGTATTAACGCTGCAAATGCAATGTTATGATTCCGCTTGCTGGCGTGACACTTCCGCTACACGTCACATAAACCCACCAATCACGTTTTTTTTTCCTTTTCTGCGTCAGCACCGAGCACTGAGCAGGGCAGCACCAACACCAAAGGATAGCACCCTTCCTGTGCAGCTGTTAGCTCCCAACTTTGTAAAGAAAAAACACTACTGCAAAATGTCTGAGGTCCAAATGCTGAGTGCTTTGGTGAGCGAGCGGCTGGCTGCGGCTGCAGAAGAGATCACTGCGTTGTTTGAAAAGACAATAGCGAAGTACGAGGGGGAGCTGTGTCGCTACAAAGAGGAGAACCAGAAGCTCAGTGGGGGACCTGGCCCCGATCTAAACCATCAAATGACTGAGACACGAATTAAAGAGGAGCCAGGGGAACATAGCATCAAACACGAGGAAGAGCTGCTGCCAGTGTCTCTCCCTGAGTCCAGCGGTGTCTGCGTGAAAACAGAAGAGTCCTCACTGTCTCTGCCACACACTGAGCTCAGAGGAGAAGCAACACAGGGAGAGGACACCAGCTCAGAGACCGACGGGGACACTGAGCACTCTGATCACGCAGACAATGATGGGGAACCTCACACAGACAATGATGGGGAACCTCAGTTTCTCTGTTTGGACGCTCAGATGGAGACTGACACTGATGGAGACCATTGCAACAGAGACCAGATCAAAGACAGATGCACAAAACTATACCTGCAAAATAAGTCTAGACCAGAGACAAGTGTTGTAAACAATGGGGGCGTATCAGGAACCGACAAGGGTGCAGAAAGCATCAGTCAGGGCTCTGTTTGTGAACCTTACTGCTGTTCAACATGTAAGAAAACATTTGCCAGAAAGAGCAATCTGGTGGTACATAGAAGAATACATGCAGGCGGTGAGGCTTACAGTTATTCGCTCTGCAATAAAAGTTATAGTCTGAAGGATTGTCTGAAATCTCATATGAGGACTCACACAGGCGAGAAACTTCACAGCTGTTCTTTGTGTGAGAAAAGCTTTGGCAAAAAGTCTCATCTCGATATACATATGAGATCTCACACAGGTGAAAAACCTTACAGTTGTTTATTTTGTGAGAAATCCTTTTCTGTCAACTCTAATCTCACCAGACACTTAAAAACTCACACAGAAGGGAAGTAAATAACAGAGCTGAACAGAATCTGATCTTAAGGGACTGCTTCGACAAGAAAATATAGGAAAGAAATCAGAAATTAATTGTAAATGATTGAAAATTGTGACATTTTTTAGGCGCACATGAAACAACAAAACTGGCACAGTCCTCACAATCTAATCCCCAAATTGTTGTTTTTGTCTCTTTTATTTGCACTCTGTCAGCTGCTTCTACACTATGTGCCCAGTACAAACTTTCCCAAGAGGGACAATAAAGTTTTTAATTCATTCATTCATGGCGACGACAGCTTTGAACTGATCAGCTTCTACATTTGCGGGATTTCTGCTGTTCAGATAGGAGGATTGATGTTGCACCCGAGAATATCCAAGTACACACACACACGCACTCCAATGAAAATGTTTTAACACGCCTGTAGTGGAAAAAAATAACTGCTCGATAGAAGCTCTGATGAGTTTTATGAAATTAAGGTCCAGTTTTTTAAAAATAGAGAAAAACAGTGAGGCACAGCTTGGGGCTTCACACATCACAATGACCGTGTGGAGTGATCGAAGCAGAGGGCTTTATACATTGAATACAAGGGGAGAATACATTTAAAAACCTGAGGTGAGATAGAGCCAGAGCCACCTTAACCAATGGGCTAGCAGGGGCTGGAGCCCAGGGGCCTACCATAGTCAAGGGCCTATCAGAATTAGGAGGGGGGGCATGACTAACCGTATGCGATGATTGTGCTAAGCTCCTATGTGCGTACCTGGAGTAGGCCCGCCCTACCTGGCCCAGAGGGATACATGTAGCAGGGTTAGGGTTTTTGTGAGATTTAGGGATAGGGTTATAGGTTAGGGTTAGGGTATGCGCTGAGGGGGGTGGGGGCCTACAATTCTGTTTAAGCCCCGGGGCCTGTGGGTACATTAAGGCGGGCCTGGATAGAGCTTCTTCTACTCATGTGCTAATTCGTTCCGGATGTCTGTGGCAGAGGTCTTCAATACATTTCAGTCAGAGTCATGAATGTTGTTTGATTATCAAAAGCCAGAGGTGTGAGGAGCAGCCGCTAGTCACGATGTTGGCTCCAGCTAGTCTGGGCCTGATTTTGACCAAAGAAAGCAAAGCATACTCTTTATCACAAAGGCTAAATCATGTACAATCATGTAGAACCACACTGTAATCATTATTCATTCACTCACTCCATACTTGGTGGTAGTAAGCTACGAATTATAGCCACAGCCGCTCTTGGGGTAGACAGACGGAAGCAAGGCTGCCAATCTGCGCCATCGGCCCCTATACAACCACAACCAACCAAATGCATCAAATGGCAACTTTTATGTCATAATTGTACATTGTCCCTTTTAAATGAATAAACTAAACTTACCACTCACTCACATATCACATTCATACTGGCCTATTGTGCAGCCATTTTTGGTCTATTTAAAACCGCTCAACATTCCACTCAATAAATAGGCTAGAATAAATACAAGCATTTCGTTTATTACAGATAAATCTATAATTGGAAAATAATAAAAATAAAAAAGATTAAAAAAACATGTGTCTTTGTTCTTACCTGAGCTTAGACGAGTTTATACGTACCTGTCTGGTCTTTGTGCGCGTCGGTGGAAAAGCGCGGTCGCTTCCAACTTCACCCTGTTTGGAGCTAGAGGAATACATTGGGAGAGGCCAAATGCTAACAACATCTTTGGTCGTTTTGCGTGACTGAGGGCAGGCACAAAGACCAGACGGGTACGTTTCAACTCGTCTAAGCTCAGGTAAGAACATATTTCAGTATGGAAAAACGGTGGCCTGTTCCTTTAATACAATTACAATTATTTAACATGGAAAAAAGTGTGCTATCTATTTCTTTTTTTAATTTAGGCTATTCTTACCAATACGTCACAAAAAAACACCAATCAGATTGTAGTGCAGTTCCGCACGAGCGCGCCTGCGCAGTGTCCATGCCGCGTCTGCTTCTGGTTAGCTCATGCCGTGGAGAGACGGCAGCTTTACAGTTAGCTTTCTGACTTAGGTTTTGTGTTTTTTTCATTCAAGTCAATCTTTTCATCCAGAGACAAGCAAGCGGAAGAAGTTTTTCTTCTCTACCTTCGCCGCACTGGCCCTTTGGCAAGAATTTATTGTTTTGTTTGTTTGTTTTTCAACTGTGAGGGGCGGCAGCATTGCGCATTAGCTTGGAGGCAACGCAGAAAAACAGCTACAATGTCCAAAGGCCAAACGCTGAAAGCTTTGATGCGTGAGCTGCTGACTGCGGCTACAGAAGAGATATTTGAGCTGTTTGAAAGGACAATAACTGAGTATGAGGAGGAGCTGTGTCGCTCCAAAGAGGAAAACCAGCAGCTCAAGGAGTCATTTCTGAGCTCGCGAGACCCGCTGGACAGAGAGGGAGCCCAGGCCCCAGTTCCCTCACCGTGTCCTGGTCCGGATCTGAACCCAGAAAACACGGAGACACAGGTTAAAGAGGAGGAAGTGGAACTGAGTGTTAAACAGGAGGAGGAACAGCTGCCATTGTCAGCTCCAGAGTTGAATAAGGTGTGTGTGAAGGATGAAGAGTCTTCGCTGCTTGAGGAAACCAGCTCAGAAGATCCTCCTCAGAACCTCTCACAGACCGAGGGAGACACCGATCACTCCTCTGACACTGACAATGATGATGATTGGGAACCTCGACTCAGGTTTCCAAGTGAACACATGGATACAGAGACTTATGAAAACCACTACAACAGTGTCCAGATCAGTAATATAAGAACACTACCCACCGAGAACATGTCTGTGCCAGAGACGAGTGCTGTAAACAATGGAGATATGCCTGAAGCCGGCAATCACCAATGCCCTATTTGTCAAATGAGTTTTACAAGTGAACTGAATTTACAAAAACACAATGATCACGAACACACAGGAGAGAAGCCTTACAGCTGTCACGTCTGTTTGAAAACATTTACCAGGAAATCTGTTCTTGAAAAACACATCAGAACCACCCACACCGACGAGAAACCATTCAGCTGTACTGTCTGTAAGAAAACCTTTGGCCGAAAGGATTGTCTCCGGAACCACATGAGAACCCACACAGGAGAGAAACCTTTTAAATGTTCAACATGCAAGAAGGCGTTTGCCGACCAGAGTAACCTTACAGTGCATAAAAGAATACACACAGGCGAGAGACCTTACAATTGCTCACTCTGCGACAAAAGTTATGGTCATAAAGGCTGTCTTAAAGCGCATATGAGAGCTCACACAGGCGAGAAACTTCACAGCTGTCCTTTGTGTGGAAAATGCTATGGCAAAAAGGCTTATCTCGACATACACTTGAGATGTCACACTGGGGAAAAACCTTACATATGTTCAATCTGTTGTAAAGCATTTGCTGTGAACTCGAACCTAACAAGGCACATGAGATGTCACGAAGAAGGGAAAATATAAGCCCTACTGTTATGCTATTTTTGGTGTTATGTGCCTGGCTGTGTTGTTCACTTCTAATCTTTCTTTTAACGTTGCTAAGACAGGAAATTGTTGTTGACTTTGGAGTGCTTGCATGCTGCTCTGGAGAGGGTGAGCGGTACCACGTGTCTCAGGGTGCACGTCACAGAAAACCTGTCCTGGTCCACATTACTCAAACTGTGGTCAAGAAAGGACCTCGGCGTCTCTACTTTCTCCGCAAACCAAGAGGACCATCAAGAGCATCCTGACCAGCTGCATCACTGTGTGGTACTGTGCTGGCACTGCATCCTGCTGGTGGTGCCTCCAGCGCATAGTTAGAACATCTGAGAGGATCATCAGTGCCTCTCTCCCCTCCATTCAGGACATTAACTCCACACATCTCACCCGCAAAGCCCTCAGCGTCATGGGTGATCCCACGCGCCGATCAAACTTGTCCAACGTCTCTTCAGGGAGGAGTTTTCTAGCCAAGTCTTCATCCACCACCAGGCTGTCAAGAAGCTGAACTCTCACCCTCCCCTGCCTTCCCTCACTTTACCTTCACCTGTATTACAAACTGTGGTCCTCTACAGCATACACAGAAATCCCCACCCCCAATTGAGCAGTATTTTAAGATGTACTCTATGAAGTCAGGATTTTTGAAGCTTGACTAAACAATGTGAATTGTTTTTTGTGAAGATTTTACAAACAAAACAGCTACATAGAAGAATTGACAATGAAGCTCACTTTGATCTTATCTGTATAATTTAAAATAGAGATGGAGGATATGCCCAAATTGTTAGATAAAGTTGTGGAGTCCCATCACAAACAATCATGGTTCTACGTAGTTTTTTTCTGCTATATGTTGTGTTCAGTTTGGTGTAATGTATGATTATGATTATCTAGCTAAATGTGTTCGTATTGTTTGTTTTTAAATCAATTACTATTTTAATTTTTAAAATTTTCATTTAAGTAATACAGTACAGTTCAGGTGCACATTGTTGTTGTTGGGTCTTTGGGTGTTAAAGAGTGTGAATGGCTGAATGGTTCCTTGATGTGAATGTGACCTTTTGTATTTTTGAGTACTGTATTACTTCAACAAGCAGTTTAAGTAGTTGTGGTTAGTAGATTTTTGGTTGATGGTAGAGATTTTATTCAGAATGTAGCTTTTAAAATTTCAGCATTAAGCCTCTTACATCACTTGTGTATTAAAGGGGGGGTATTATGCTAAATGGACTTTTTCAAGCTTTACATCATGTTATTATGTCATTCCCTCATTAAAAACATGCCTGAAGTGTTGCCTTGGCACAATCACGTATTTTTGAGTAATCTGTAAAAACTCTGATGGCGGCCATTTTAGGGATAGGTTTGCCTGAGTCCTCCTAGGAACGCCCCCACCTCCTGGAGACGCCTCCGAGCTTTCGTCACCAGCCGAGTAACCAACCACTGCTCCTCAGCAGAACCCCCTCCCCACTGATGCCACAGACAGCGTGTGGAGGGGGCGTGTCTGAAAGGGTCAGAGGTTCTTAAAGAGACAGAGGCCTATTTCAAGACATTCACTACAGCCATTTTGAGAGAGTAATTTTATACAAGGCAGTTATTCTAATTTACTGCATTTACAGACCAACAGAAGGTTTGGTCATCATTGTAGTGTGATATAGACTGGTGCTATGTGATTGAAAAAAGCATAATACCCCCTCTTTAATAAAGCTGACCAAAATATTTGTATGTACGTATCAATAAACATGAGATTATAACCTTTTCATTTCTTTTGTACATTTTTAGAATAAACAACTTAGAGCTCATTGGGAAGTCAGGATGCAGTATGAAAGATTACAGTTTATGTGCTGTTTAAATTAATTAGAATAGAGCTTTTAAGCCTTGTTTTCTAGCCCTAAATGAAATGTATTGCTAGGTAAAAGAAAATGACAGAAATGGTTTCATATTATACTGTTTTAACTCTTTAGGGAAAATAATGTAGCACTGACCCAAATTTCAGGGGAAAGATGAGACATTGTTTTGGAAAGGGAGGGAGGGCGGCTTGAGGCTGTGGGGCAGAGGAGGAGGAGGAGGAGGAGGAGGGGGGATGTGAAGTCTCCTCTGGCTCCACGCGCGCCCGGGATCATTTTCTCCTTTTTCACCTCTGCTGCCGACCACGAGCGGGATGGAAAAGTCATTGTGCATTTTGGCTGCACCCATATTTCTACTTTGCTTGAACACAGCGCTGATACAAGCTCAAAATGCATCGACACAGAGGAACACTTTGTCAAGACCAGCTCCCACCAAAGCGACCCAAACTGTCAGCGTGAGGCCGAAATATGGACAAGTCAATGCCACGATTGCTACAGCCAGAAAATCTGCAATCAAAAGTACTACCTCAAAACCGAGCTTCAAATACACATGGACTCAAAGGACCTCTTTATTGAAGTCAACTACCTCTACTTCATTTACTAAAGGGACACGATCTGTCAGCGTGAAGCCAAAAATCAATGCAACCATTGCTCCCACTCGAAAATCTCCAATTAAAACTACTGCGAAACCAACCCCAAACCCACGTAAAAACTCAAAAGAAGCCACTGTCAAGAAGGATAAAGACGACAAGACAACAAAACTAGGTAAGTCAAACTTGTATTCATTTTGAACACACTATCAAAGCTGGTTCTGTAGTGAAATGTAGGGTTAAATAGATGAAATAGGCTGTAGGCCAATTACGCGCGTATTACGCTTAATTAGCAGTGATGCATTCAAGGACCATAGACTTTTATAATTGTGCTTCAAATATGTCAATGTGGCACAAATAGTATAACACACTAAAATAAGTTATAATATCCAATTTAGTTTCACCCTTCATGTAATTAGATGGCCCTCTTTACTCAATAGTTGTACTGTATTGAGAGAGTGTTGCATGTTTTCTTTTTTGCTGCAAGTTGACATTGCTGTTCCCACAGCCCCAGTGGACCCTGCAGCTTCTCAGGGGATGATTAATTATACTAGACATATATATCTTGGCACAGTTTGGTTTGAACAGTTGTGCAAATATAAATACACTTTATGTAGCCTTTATATAAATATATAAAATAAAGCGTGTGCGACTATGTGTTCTTGTTTACTTCGATCTGTCCCAATCACGAATAGTCCTACTGCAAAAATAACATCACAAATGTGCTAGTTTGGTAGTTGTAGCAATACATAGACAGACGGACACTGTATTGATTTTAAAAAGAATAAAATTATTCCAGTGCAGCTGCTCACATAGGCATAATTCATCGTTCACATGTAAAAAATGCATTGGAATCCATAGGAATATCAACACAGAAGCTGCATTATTCTTCAAAGCTTTGACTGATGATGTCACACTGGCCATGTTTAAGGGCTCCAGCCAAAATTAATTAAGTGCAGCATTAATATTTATAACATTTCTATAATATTGTCTGATAAGCTCATGATGTGTGCCCACTATACTGCCACTGCCCAAAAGGTTATACAAGTTGCCTGCCTCCCTCTTTCTCTCTGCCTTTGACCTGAAATGAACAGTTGTTTTGTTCTGTCTGTTTGATCGACGATGGGAGCGTTACAGTTTCTTCACGGAGACGTAAAATGCCTCACAGCTGTAGATCTCATCCTGTCGCTTCTGCCCTTAACCCTCAAACTTGTCTTGAGTTACACCAGACCCCCCCCACACACTTTTGAACTTCCTGTACGCCGACCCTGGATCGGTGGGAATATTTAACCGAACAAAACATTATAGACATGCGGTTACTTTTCTTGTGGGGCCAAAGATGTCAAAAAGCAATCCGACTTGTACAAAGAGTGCTTTTAGTTTTGGGGAGATTATATCGGAAATGTAATGATGTATAGGGGCCCACTTCCTCCTCAGTGTTTGACCATTGCACCACTTGAGTATATAAACATAAGCCTATAGCGTAACAATGCCATACTTCAGGGGAGTTTAGATTATGTAACAGGAAATACAGGCAGAGGTCATTTCTGTGAATCATCCCTATATGGGAAAAACAGGATGCAATAAATCTGGGCTTCTTCTTTACTGACCTTATCTTCACCTGGGTTTATATATTATGCTTAAGCTACTTTTATGTTTTGTTTCATTCATGTGCTTAGTTCTGCCTCTTCCTTCTCAGAAAACTCCACACCTGCTGATGGCATGAAGTGATGCTCCTCTGAGTTTTAATGTTAAGATCCAGACACTCAAATTGACTGAAAAAGACTTTCTAATAACAATAACATTTCCTTTACTATAAATTTAAGTGTTTTAGTTTAGGATGTGTGCTTTAACAATTTGACTAAAGACAATGAACCGCATTTTTACGTATAATGTGTGACTCTTTTGTAGATTGTCCACCTCTGGGTCTGGAGTCTTTGAGAGTCCATGACAGTCAGATCCGGGCGTCTTCAACTCTTCGCACTGGTTTGGGTCCACACAGGGGCAGGCTCAATATACAGGTGAATGCCACAATCTGAACATTGAGTTTAACAATTGAAACCAGCGTTTCTCCAACTGTGGTACATACCTCACTGGTGGTACTTGGGTTTCTTCAGGGTCATCTGTAGCACACCTCTATGTAAGCCTTTTCTTTAGTTTAGAGAAGTTTATATAGTTTATACTGTACACACTTGCAATTTAGATCTGTTTTAAACCCAATTGATGATTTGATCTTGATCTAGGATGCTGGTACTTGGAAGGTGAAATATTTTATGGAGTGGTTCTTGGCATGGAAAGGTGGAGAACCTCTGGTCTAAACTATGCAGTACAGTATGTGCAACAAATGGGAACAAATTAAATAAACTATCTCTGATTTTTACAAGGTGGAGAGTTTAAATTTGCTATTATATTTCTGTAAATGGACAGTATATAGTACCTCAAATGCTGTCCAAGCAAACTTATTCTCATCACTCCAATATTCTGTGGCTAGATTTACTTGGTCTGTAGAAGCTATTCAGTAATAGTATACATCTAAAGTCAGTACACATAGCATCCTCACCTGGGTTTAATTTGATTTATTTTTTGTTACTGAATTAAAAAAAACAGTGTATTGTATTTTTTTTAGCATGAATCTACAGTAAAGCCTGAGTGACTGCATTGGAAACACAGAATCCTTCTCTGTTGTTTTATTTGGAGTTTATTAAATTGACTATTAAACCAGTAATCAAAGCCAGAGGCAGCAGTTCTGTTTAATGGCTACTCCAGCCCCCTCGTCTGGCATCTTCAAACAATTATTTTACAATCAGGAATCAGGTCAAAAACTTATGCAATACTTCAGTGATTTCAGGAAGTCACTGAAACAACACAAAAGCAATTATCTTTACAAGTAAACCAGATCTAAAATGAGACTTATTGTATTGTGGATATTGTATTGACAAGTGTACAAACCGTATAACGTTTTTAAACAAAATGCTTTGATGAAATGATAGAAACTAAACTGAAAGTCTGTTTCAGTCTGGTATTGAAGACGGAGACTTGTATGACGGAGCGTGGTGCGCGAGTCACAAAGACAAGAACCAGTGGCTGGAAGTGGACGCGCTGCACCTCACCAAATTCACCGGAGTTATCCTACAAGGAAGAAATTCTATCTGGAGGTCAGGTAGTGTCACAAATCAAGTCTGGCATTAAAAAAAAAAAATCTATTTTATGGCAGGGTAGGCAAGTTTGCTTGAAGGCGGCCATGGATTTTATCCTGGTCAATAAGTGGAGGACCAAGTGTTCCCATGTTGGCTCAGACTTATGTCTTTGTACAATAATTAGTAGGTTACATTACAAACATCTAATATGGTGGATTTGTTTTCAAATTGACCATATTTTAAGTATTTTTTGACTAGTATTTGTACCTCTGTTCTGTACACTCATTTTCCTCAAACTAATCTAAAGATATTTTGCTTGGGGGCCGGATTTGGCCCCAGATATATTATCTATTTTGTGTTGAACACTGCATTATATTTTCCATACAACATGGAGATGGTATGTAAATTAGTAGTATTTAATAAAGTGATAGTATATTTGAAAAAAAAAAAAACATATTCTTGGAAATCTCTTAATAGGCCCTAATTGGTGGTATAGTTATCTGTCTCAAAAAATGTCATCTATGCTTTTTGCTTTCATTTAGTCATTTGAATGGCTAACTTCACGTCTGTGTCATTACTGCAGCTGGGACATGGTTGAAACCTATAAGGTGCAGCTGAGCAACGACTCCTACAAGTGGCAAACCTGCATGAACGGCACTCAGGAGGCGGTAAGGACTGACCAGCTTTGTGTTCTGTAATAAAAGCAGTGTGCTCACCCTCAAAGGGAAGACAATGTGCTTATGCTCATTCAAATTCTGAGCCAGTGAAAATAATCAACCTGTTTAGATGTTTAGATTAATAGTTAAAACTATGTTGATATAAAAGTAAAAGAAAAAAAACATATGCAGGCTACACAATAGGAGGCAGCAAAGAGAGCAAATCTTCATTCACTGTAACTATATACTTTTGAACTGTTCAAGACAAATATATGTATTGGAATTCGTATGTGTTTGGTTTCTCACTTATCAATATTGTGCCTTGTATTTCTTCAGATATTTCAAGGAAACCTGAACACGGAGACTCCAGTTTTGGCCCTGCTCCCCGTCCCGACTGTGGCGCGTTACATCCGTATCAACCCTCAAACCTGGTACACCAACGGGACCATCTGCCTCAGAACGGAGATACTGGGATGCCGGGTCAAGGGTGAGTATGTCTCAAAGTTGAGCTGTATGAAGGCACTCAATGAGGATTATCATCATTCCTGACCTTCCAGGAAGTCCCATTAAGCTACAGAATCTCTTTTGCAAAAGAGAGTCTAAAGATAGAATACACCATTATTAGACATTACACAACTGGGAAATGATAGTGCCTATGAAGAAAAACAACAAATCACCACACTTCTTATGATATTGTCATCTTAAGGCTACAACTTGTCATATTAATGTGTGAAACAACAGCTGTCGGCTCATAACAGTCATGGCCACTAAGTTTTATGATCTATCCACAAAGTAGTCTAACTTTGTATTATTCTTATGTATTGTTTGCTTGTGTTTAAGAATATTTTACGTAATTATCGTGTTTTGAGCTATTAATTAAAACAATGAACACAAAATTGCTTATCATTCCTCTACAGATCCAACAGATATCTACGCATCAGAGGAGGACCGAGTCTCCAATGACAATCTGGACTTCAGACACCACAACTATAAAGACATGAGAACGGTGCGGATGAGTAACAATGACTAACCGTGTTTTCCCTGAAGCGAGTGCCTTGGTTTTTACTCAGTTCCCCTAAACTCTAAACAGATCTACTTCAAAGACACTGTAATCAATTTCTTCTGTGGTTTAAAATGTTTTCTTTTCTTTTAACACCGAAGCTCATGAAATCTGTGAATGATGAGTGCCCAAACATCACTCGCATCTACACCATCGGGAGAAGCTACATGGGCCTGAAACTATACGTCATGGAGATCTCAGATAATCCTGGCAAACATGAACTAGGTGAGTGAAACATATGTTGTTGCAGTACATTTTGTGTCTTCTCTGGTGTGCGTTTCGCTTCTTACATACTGTCAGTGGGGGTCTGCAGACACTAAAACCTCTAAAAATCACAAAGCGTACATTTGGCAAAATCACAGTGCATGGACTTTGGAAGTGAGTACACCGTTTGGAGTCATCGGTCATAACATTTGCTCTGATCTTTATTAAAATCATAAGAATGAGTAAACAGTGTCTGCTTAAACTAATAGCATCCAAACATTTACATTTTATCATATTTCTATTGGCCATAACATGTAGACATTCACAGGACAGGGAGGAATAAGTAAGTGCACCCCATGAATCTCGCTGAACTGCAGCAGTTTTGTAAAGAGGAATGGTCTTAGATTCATCCTGATCATTGTGAGCGTCTAATCTGCAACTACAGAAAATAAGTTATCGCTGCAAAAAAAAGGGTCAGCCTGCTCTTTGATACAAGGGTTCACTTGCTTAATCCACACTGTTGTGAATGTCTTGGTCTTTCTGCAAACTATGAAGGATGGTGCAGAAAGCAATGGTTATGGGGTGCTTTTTTGCCTCAGGGCCTTGACAATGTGCTATCGTCAGTAGAAAAATGAATTCACGGGATATAATAATAATAATATTTTTTGTAGCGATAACTGCTTTTCTGTAGTTGCAGATTAGACGCTCAGAATGATCAGGATGAATCTTAGACCCGTCTTCTTTACAAAATCTGATAAAATGTAAATTTGCCCTAAAGCATTGGTTGATGGATGGGTCAAGGGCACATTCTCCTATGGGGAAAATAAAGTGTAAAAAATGGTTGGATGTTAGTCTATATTGAAACAGTTGAAAGAAAAATGTTCCATTATTTAAGATGAATGTAAAAATAAGTCCTGCTCCACAAATCTCCTTGTTTCTGGTGTAAAGTGTGTCTGACATGTCTGGGCAGCCCCTCACAGGGAGGATGGGGTGTCTTATAAAAACAAACCAGTTACAGCCAGATACGCTCAGACACAAACAGCACATATTTCCTTTAGTTATCATCCACTTAAAGGGAGGGCTTTGATATGAAATGTTTGAGACCATTTGCCAAAAAGATGAATTGCCTCAGTTAGGTTTTTCCCAAAGATGTGGACCATTTCCTTAACCTGAAGCAAAACACACATATCCCGTCAGCCGTTTAATAGTCATTTCCCGTCAACCATCTGTCATTATCTATTATCGATGCATTGGGTAAAAACAATGTTTCTCGAAGGGAGAGACATTTCTCCAAACAGAAAGCTTTCACCAGGAAACAAAAAACATACCTAATCATCACAGTAACATGTTTAAATATTCAATGTTTCCCCATAGATTCCTATAGAAAATTGTAATTTCAAGGGTAATTTTCTTAAAATTTTCTCACATTGTGGCGACATCTTCACGTCAGTAGTTCCTACAGACTTCAAATTTTCCAGCCCTGGACTGAACAAGATTTTGTAGATTTTTTCAGAGGGATTTTTTTAATATCTAATTCCTAGCATGATTTATGATTTATTATGAGTGTTGAATGCCAGATAACAAGGCGAAATTTACATTTATTTCAAAACTAAACAAGATATCCAAAATCAAATTTCAATCAATTCAAAACGGCATTAAAAAGCATTAGATTTGACTTGCTGCTTGCCTTAGTTTCATCCAGTTTTATATCTGGTTCAGTTCTGTCTTAGATTCAGTTTAGTCTGAATGACAAAGTAAAGTTCTAGTCCTGCTGGTACTGGATAACTTAAATATATTTTTGAAGTGTTTTGTGGTGAGAAAAGAATCCTTGATCTAGTTGAATATTCGTTCACACTTCTACTTATGATTAAGCAAAGAACAGTCTATGCTTTTCTTTTGTCTTGGGGGGAGCTCTTTGTTCATTCTCCTGTCTTGAATGTGCAAACAAAGAATTATGATTTCTGCAGAATTTGCTAAGTGTGTCCATCCATCTGCAAACATTTAACTGGGCAACTCAAGTGACAGCTGTTTTAAGTTACTTTGACTTCTCTGTTTCACTGGAGGGACCCGGGGATTTCTTAGGAAGTCAAACAACAGGCATGGTTTTCTTCCACTCCTCTGTTGTGGCCCAGTTATGATCCTTGGCTCTTGTTTTTTTAATTATAAAAATGTGTGATGAGTACCTCGCTGAAGGATTAGGCAATTGCGCCTGCTTTGGGATGTGAAGTTCCCAATAGAGGTAGAAAAACATCATTATAGCCAACCAAAGCATGTTTTCTTGTTAAAGTTTCTGACCAAATGGGACAAAGGCTTATGCACCCACTCCAAGTTTGACCATCTTTCCTGTGCCTCTCTTAAATCCTCGGTATTGTTATGTCTATGTGCAGAATCAACCTTTCTTGCTGCACATGTGCCTATTGGCTGAACCGCTGCAAACTGTTTAAAGTCTCGTCGCTGTGCGTTTGGCAGGTGAGCCCGAGTTTCGCTACGTGGCCGGGATGCACGGGAACGAGGTGCTGGGTCGAGAGCTGGTGCTGAACCTGATGCAGTATTTGTGCCAGCAGTTCAAGAAGGGAAACCAGCGCATCGTGAGGCTGATCACAGAGACGAGGATCCACCTGCTGCCCTCCATGAACCCCGACGGATATGAGGGAGCTTACGAGAAGGCACGTCCTCAAAGATGATCCAGTGTCTGCAATGTTGAACCAATGTTAAAGGAATAGGCCACCGTTTTTAAATACTGAGATGTGTTCTTACCTTAGCTTAGACGAGTTGATATGTAGCTGTCTGGTCTTTACGCGTGCCCTCAGTCACGTAAACAGAGCACAGACGGCGTTAGCATATAGCCTCTCCTCTTTTCATCTATGGATCCAAACAGAGGTGAAGTTAGAAGCAACCAAGCTCCTCCACATTTTCCCTTATTTTCCCTAGGTTACATGAGCCTGTACACGATCCAAGTATAGTCACACAAAATTAAACATGTCGATTTTCTAGTGGATAAAAAGGGGAACTATATTGCAAGGCGTAGTAATATTACTACGCCTTGCAATATAGTAGTATAGGCGTATTAATATTACTCTGAAAACAACATAAATCAGTCTCCTTGAGGATACATTATGACCTCTACCAACATGCTCTTAAATGCATGTGGTTTTTGCATTCGTTTTCAGTCTTGTTTAGTTAAGTATTCAACCTCTTAAGCCCCGCCTTAAACAAGCGCATTTTCTCCAGTTCAGCTTTACTCAAATCTAAAAAACTTCTCGACTGGAGCCTACAGCCTATAGGCCAGGGTAACATCTTATTTGAAAGCTAAGACCTGTAGCTTTTTTGTTGCGGTATCGTCGCTTTTATGTCACATTTTTGAACCATTTTTGAACCATTTTTGTCGTGTTTTCGTAGAGGTTTTTTTGTTGTGTTTTTGTTGCTTTTCCCGTTCGTTTTTGTCACTTTTTTTGTTGCATTTTCATCCTCGATTTTGTTGCTATTTCAAGGCTTTTTTCAAGAAGCTTTTAGAGTTGGATAATGCCAAACTAGAGGAAATGTGCTCAGTTCAGTTGGGGATTAAGGGGTTAAAATGTGCACTGTGTGAACTGAAGCTTTATTATACAACATTTGGCATAGCACTGGTTTATTCTTACATTCATCCAAGCCTCTGTTGGAGAAGACTACTCAAAAAGGTGTGATCACTTTGAGATATTTTTAGCCCGTACACTAGAACAGCACAGCATACAGCGAGAGTGAAGTGAAGGGAGAGACTTTCAGCAGGGTCCCTTCAGAATCATTCAAAGCATTAACATGTGTGCTGTAGCCTGACACCGAAGCCATTGTGCAGCTTCGCATTTTTAAACACTGTATGAACCTTTTCTGGCATTTCCTGGCTGGGATAAAGAGAGAAAGTGCATCCATTGCTGTTAGGCGTACAGTATGTTAAGCTTCAGTGCCTTCATGTCTTTTAGGGCTCAGAGCTGGCTGGCTGGGCCGACGGACGCTACAGCTACGAGGGAATCGACTTAAACCATAACTTTCCAGATCTGAACAACATTATGTGGAACGCTGAGGAAAGGGCACTGGAAAAGTCCCAGGACACATCCAAAGTGCCCAACCACTACATCCCCATGCCAGAGTACTACACCAAGGAGGACGCAATGGTAAGGACATTACACTTGAAAGCACAAGTATACAGTTTTTTATTTGTTTAAGAAATCTTTTCAAATACCTACATTGTGCATAATCCCAATGGAGAAAGCTTTTTAAACTCCCACTATTGTTTTATATTCTAATCTTTCTTGTTTAGTTATTGCTTAAGCAGCCCTGTCTGCCAGTTTTCTTCTGCAAAGTGTACACTCACCAAACTTACCGCTATCTCCTGGCACCACTTACCGCTGACTCAACAAGAGATTTGCAGACATTAACTCGAAAAGCTTAGTCATTTGTGGAGCATACAGAGGTCGTGTTCCAGAGAATTGGCCTTTGGTTTGTGTCCATTTTAATCATGGTTTTGACATATTTCCATTTCAGAGGGTGCTTTGAATGTACAAGCATCAGCACGTAACGAGGCCAATGGAAAATAAAGACAAAAAGTGCTGTGTCAGCTTTTCTCGGCCATGTAAACATGGCCCAAGAGAAGATGACATTAATATTGAGCTACTAAGACTGGTTTAATCTGACTTTAATCTGAGTTATGCTAATTTGAGGCGTCGGTCGTTCAGTGGTTGGAGCATTGAGACACAGATCCAAAAGATGATGGTTTGATTCCCAGCAGTGGTGGAAGAAGTACTCAATATTCTTACTTAAGTAAAAGTGCAGGCACAGGACCAAAAATGTACTAAAGTAAAAGTAAAAGTATCTGATAAAATCTTTACTTAAGTAAAAGTATAAAAGCATGCATTGTAAAATGTACTTTATAAGTAAAAAGTAAAAGTATTTAAGAGTTTAACGTGCAGGATTTTTTTCAATCATTTGAATCAATCCAGGTCTAAACGAGTAAACCCTTACTCAGGTCAACAACAGGAACTAAACCAAGTCTAAACCTGAACTAAACGAGGTCTAAACTAGATCTAAGCAAGGTGTAGCTTAATTATAGCGATTGTGGAAAGTAACTTCATGACGCCTGAATTTCTAAAGGGACATTGAGAATCTGGAAAAGTGTGATTAATACTAATAAACTTAAAAGATCTGTGAGACAAAACGCATCTGCATTATTCTAGCCTCATTAGCCATAACTTCATATTAATTGTAACAATACTAGTAAGTTTGAGAATCACTGTTAATACATTTTCTTCAGGTTGCCCCAGTGACTCGAGCTGTTATCAATTGGATGGAGGAGATACCGTTTGTGCTCAGTGCAAACCTTCACGGGGGCGAGTTGGTGGTCACGTACCCATACGACTGCACCCGGGACTGGGCGCCTAAGGAGGACACTCCCACCGCAGACAACGCCTTTTTCAGGTGGTTGGCGACGGTTTATGCCTCCACCAACCTGGTCATGTCTAACCCCGACCGGCGAATCTGCCACTACGAGGACTTCCAAAAACACAATAACATCATCAATGGCGGCGCCTGGCACACCGTCCCGGGAAGTGAGTACGGGAGAGGACACTGTCATGCGAAATATACCCAACGAAACATCCACAATAGACTAAACCTGAAGTTGGGGTTTGGTCCTAACAGTTTGCCCCAGTGGTATTAAATCCTATACCTTATTGACACATTTATCCTTCTTTATAGGTATGAACGACTTCAGTTACCTCCACACCAACTGTTTCGAGGTTACAGTGGAGCTCTCGTGCGATAAGTTTCCTCACGCCTCAGAGCTGCCGGTCGAGTGGGAGAACAACAAGGAGTCTCTGCTGGTTTACATGGAGCAGGTCAGCAAGCAACTTCTTCTTCTTCTTCTTCTTCATCCATCAGGTCGACTCCGACCCATGGTGACCAGATCGACTTGGCATCTCCATCTCGTCCTGTCTCTTGCCGTAACAAGACAGTTCTTCAGAGTCATTCCCAGTTTTTCCAGCACATTGTCCAGCCATCTCGTTTTATGTCTTCCTCTGCCTCTCTTTCCCTCCATGGATGCATGATGGCTTTCTCCAAACTATCGTCTGCTCTGATCACATGTCCAAAGAAAGACAGTCTGTTCCCCTCTATTATGTTCATCAGAGATATATACACTTGGATTTCTTTCAGGACCCAAGAAAGCAACTGCCATGTGCTATTTCTATAAATGTCTGTACATTAAGCTTCTAACGTGGGCTTACTGTTTTCTTTCACCTAGGTTCACAGAGGAATCAAAGGCATGATCAGGGACAAACAGACCAAGAAAGGAATCGCAGACGCCATTATCAAAGTGGATGACCACGAACATGACATCAGATCAGGTAACATTAGGCTTTATGCTTATTAATAATAAGATGAAAAATGACATTTCATTTTCATTTTTTTCATTTTATTTATTTATTTCATTCAAAAGTGATGTTATGCAATCACAATAAAACCGCCAAGCCAACACAGTATGAATGAAACGGAGCAGAGGAGAAGAACAAGTCTTATAATATCTGCCCCTTTTGTTACTTCACACTTTACACTTCACACTGTTGTCATGCTTAAGTAACGTTTGTCAATTTTTCAGTTGTATGCGTACCATCTAAATACTGCCCTCTAGTGGAGTATAACTGTTAATCTGCAAAAAACATAATACAGTCATTACTGGGTTTTATATGTTTTTGTATCATTTTAAACCCTGAACTGAGCACAAATTTGAAAGCTTCTTGGTAAAAATGGTCAAAATAGCAACAAAACTGAGACAAAAATAATGCAACAAAAGATTGGCATAAACGTCATGAAAAAGTGATGAAAAAGTGACGAAAATGTGTGACAAAAACGCAATGGAAAAAAAAAAGCCGTAAAAGAGCAGAAAAGTGACATAAATCTGATGGAAAAAGTGATGAAAAAGTGATGAAAAAATTATTTAAAAAGTGACCAAAATGCCACAAAAGAGTAACATAAAAGTGGCAACTAAGAAATGAAAAGGAATTTCAAAAAAGTAACGACAACGCAACAAAAACGCAAGGAAAAAAATCAGTTTAAATGAGGTTAGCTTAGCTTTAAAATGAGACGTTACACTGGCCTATAGGCTGTAAGCTTTAGATTTAGGTAAAGCTGAACTGGAGAAAATGCAGTTGGTTAAGGCAGAGGTCAAGTTAAATCTATAAAGCTGCGATTTCATTTACATTTTTAGCGATTTAAACCAATGAGTAATTTGATTGGTTAACTTACTCATAGATTAGGTTTATTTCTCCAGGATTATTACAATGCGCATGTGTAAATAACTAAAGTTTGGTAAGAAACCAAAGACACAATGTGTGTGTGATTTATTTTGCACTGTACATGTTGATTAATGCTACTTCTCGATCTCACAGCTGAAGGCGGGGACTACTGGCGCCTGTTGAATCCCGGTGAATATAAAATAATAGTCTGGGCGGTGGGATACTTCCCCTCTATGCGCCGCTGCACTGTCGGGATGGAGCCTCGTGCCACTATCTGTGACTTCACCCTCACCAAAACCCCCGCAGAGGTCCTGAAACAGATCAGAGCCAAAGGGGGCAAGGTCCCTCAAGACGTCCAGCTGCGAGTGAGGGCGCTGAGGCTAAAGAAGCTTCGGGCAAGCACTAAAGTCCTCAACCAGAGGCGAGAGAGCCAGAGACTGAGCCGACAGAGCAGTAAGACCAGGAAGGCATAGTGTGAAGAAAGCAAAGACTGCATGGACAACATTACTGTGCCCTCTGCTAATATTGCCACAAGTGATAAGCTTTCGCCAATAACTTACTTTTTTTTTACCAAAGGCTCAACTCAACTTCTGCAGGTCTCCAGCAGTTGATTGAGGAAGATTGTTTGTCCTATTGTAACCATCCTCCTGATGAGGTGGGATGAGGTAGACACAGGTCCATTTCCAGGCTGGTTCATACTACACCAGTTCACTTAAAGCCACACTGCAGAACATTCCAGGTTATGTGTTGCTTCATCACAAAAGCATCTAAACTAGCATGAACGGTGAACCTCAAAACATAAATTTGCCAGCAACACCAAATGATGCCCCTAATGATCAGCAAGACATCAATAATGCTATTGCTTGTAGTTGAATGCCGTATAGCATCAGCAAGAGGATCTAATGTTTTTTTACTATTTCTTGTTTGTGTGAAAAATAGGGAAGATTTTATGATTTAAATGTCAGCAGGCCTGATATTTGTACTTTGACTGTTTTTGACCTGGTCCAGTGAGACTGCAAGAAAACAATAAATTGTCACCTTTGTCTAATATGAAATTGCTATTTCTCCTTTGAACAGTAAATGTTTAACACTGCCATTGATGCAATTAAATGTCTACTCTTTATGAATTTGATGCCCTGACAATTCAACACGGTGCTCTTTTAAGTTGTGTATGATGAGAAATAGCCATTAACATACCAAGATACATAGGCTAGATAGGCTACTGGTACATAGTGTTGTGCATTGTGTTCAAGATGATATGGCTTATCTAGGGATTATCAAGCACTCAGTGGGTGGGCAAAAGCTGTGAGCCTATTAAAGTTGTCTGTAAGCAGAAATGTATTACTTAATAGATTGATTATAATTGACTGCCTGGGCCTGCAATTTGATGCAACATAATTATATTAATTATATTATTCCCTCACTTTGCTGAGCTCAGCAACTAATCAGAATCCCCATTGCTCTAACTTTGACCTATGAGACGGGCTTTCCAGTGAACCGGCCTGTCAATCACGCGCACAGGGAACAATGAATGACTTTTAGGTCCTATCAGGAGGGGAGGGCGCTTGATTGTTCACTTCTTATGTTTCTCTCCCGTCAATAACACTTTGACTTTAACATAGGAAGCTAGGTGTATGGTAAAAGTGTAAAATAAAGCTATTCAGAGTTCAACTCCAGCCTGTGCTGCAAAAGAAGATGACTTTAATTTCAGTGGAAAGTACCACAGGAAACAACAGTGAGGAGAAGAGAAAAATCAAATGCACAACAAATTTCAGCAAGAAAACAGGTGAAGACAGACATCATGTAGCAGTATGATGAAGCATTGTTTTGCAGAGCTCGTCTGTAGGACACATATTTTACAGGATGTACCGTTTCAAGATGCAACCATGGCAATTTCATCTTCCTTCAAATGTATCTGAATATTTAATTAGGTGGACATCCCGCAAAATATGGAAAGAGGCTTGTCATTAGTTCATCAATTTGGTAAAAAAATAAAAATGAAAACATATTATGCCTGGACGCAGATGATGTTCTGTGCACATTGGAAAAGCCTAAATGCAGAGGAATACTATGAGCCACAATCTCTAATAGTCTACTGTATCAAACTGATGCAATCCAATGTCTCACACTAATCTATGAACACACACCTCCTATGTAATTATAAGAAATCATTGCCAAGATGGAAATCGTTAAACTTCACAATAAAGATTTTAATTCACCTTCACAAAGCATTTGGCATCTAAAGTCTCAAGGAAAAGCACACACCAAGTTACAATTAGAGAAAGTAGGCCCTCCCAAAACAGCTGCAGTGCATAGTATCGTCCCTTTAAGAATACAGGCACCCATTTCTTCACAAAATCCAAGAAACTGTGAAATAACATGGAACAGTGGTCCTCAAACTGTGGTGGGGGAGGTGTCGTGGATAAGTCCTGCTGAAACACTGGTTAGTCCTGGTTTTAATATGGTTTACATCAGGTCCTGAATTTAATTATGGAACAAATTAGTCGCCTTTTTGCTCTGACCTCGTGGGACTTGGACAAGCCGTTCTTGCTCGTGGTACAAGCCCGGTATAAACAGTTTGAGAATCACTGAGTACTAGGGCTGCACAATATATCAAATAAACATATAAATAAAAATGCCAAATTATAGAGATCTGACTGATGTGGAAAGCCTAAAAAAAAATGCATAGTAACATAATAATGTGCAAAAAGCTCATGACTTTTCTACTTTAGTTCAATTTCAGCCTGACTTTGGATCAAATTATTTTTCTTTTTTGACGGAATTTCACCAAGACCAAATAAATATCTTACATTTTTGTTTACAATGAATGAAACGTACTTGTTACTGCAATAATTCAAGACAGTTGCCATTTTTGTTCTCATATCGTGCATCCCCAGTATGTATGAAAAGTATATTTAATATGAAACTCACACAAAAAGAACATGGCTGCCCAAACACTGATCAGGAGAAAAAATATTTAAAAAGAAAAAAGTGTTTGGCAACAATTGAAGTATATTTAAAAAAAAAAGTAACAATACTTTCTTAGTTTGTGAAGTTTTAATAATGCAATAGTCATTAATTTCTGTTGATACTGACTGTGGATAAAGTTAAAAATAGAGTTGGAAGTTTGGTCAGCTATACATTACTTGCATAAGCATTAGATTATTATTAGTTTAAGTCCTGGTTTGATCCTGATTTAAAAACTAAAACAAGCCTGATTAAACTCAAAATTCAGCTTTAATTGAAAGGTTGGACAATGAAGTAACTTTTGTAATATCTAAAAGAGACGTTTGTGGAGCAATGGCATCTTTCAAAGAATAAAGTTTTCTTGTACAAGTTACTGACAAAACGGACAAAAGATAGAAGCCGAACAGCGCCCTCTATCGCAGCACCAGCTAAATCCTATAGAACCCAAATACAGTGCTACATGTAGTGCCGTAATGCCGATAAAACCACACACAGTCCATAACATTGTCTTGAAGGAAGAAAAGAAAGAAAGGCAAGTTTAGAGTAATGAGAACCTTAGAGTTAGGAGGTCAGAAGTTCAAAGTTCAAGCAGAAAAGCAGCACCTAGGAAAAAGGCAAAAGTTACGCAAAAGCAATGCCTTCTGGTTTACAAGTTTGCAATTTTAGTGTTATTTTTTTCCCCCCAGTCCGAACAAAAGCAACCAGTCATCCAAAAATGACTTTGTACTGCTATAGAGAACAATCCATTGTCATTGTCTTTGCATGTTTAAATCAAAAAATCTCCTTTCATCTGGCACAGTCTTCTTCTTCACAGGTCCATAGCACACTTTGTAAGACATATACCTAGTTCTTCTTTTTCCTCATTTTTCTGTCCAGTTTGAAGACTTAAAAAACAAACAAACATTGTCAATGCAGCTGCAGACCTGGGTTTAGAAGTATATTGACATATTCTAAGGCTCACCTCAAGTGTAAGGTAAAATGGGGATGTAACAGGTTACTCAACAAAGAAAAATACTACATATGGTAGTACACAAGGAGTTCGTAAAAAACTGGAGTATTGTAGAAAAAAAAAAGGTTTCTGACGGGGCATGATCTACGGCATGATCTCTCTGTGTGGAGATTACATTTTCTTCCCGTGTCAGTGTAGGTCTCCCATACCACTAAAAACATGTACAAAAGAGATTCTTAATCTCAGTGAGACTTTCCTGGTTAAATAAAGGTCAATTTAAAAAAATATATAATTGTGTTTAAATGCACATATCTCACAGAATAGAAGGAATTGAAACCTACGGCCAATCGCTGCACAATAGGTTGCATTCACATCACAACAGTCTATTGTTTAATATTAAGGTTTCTGTCCTTGTTTTATCTCCATGGGGAGTTAGACGTGTGTCACTGAAATATTTAAACACGAGAAGGCAGACAACACGCAAATGGCGGATAATCACATACAACATGTTGAAAACTTTACACAAAATGTCAATTCTTTAACGGAGGAGACTTCTGTGTTTATGAATGTAGGAGTGTCGGTCTTGAAGCTAAAGGCTAACACATTTGACACTAACAAATGATAGAAATGCATTTAATAGTATTACTATCATTTATCAGTGATTTGACAATCTGACTTCTGATCAGTAACTTACCTATCCGCATGAAATAAAAACTCACACAAAGTTTAAAGTCTTCTATGTTTTCCATTGTAGCCTCACATGGGCCCGATTGTCTGTTAAATGAACTAAGCCATGAGAATAAGATGCAAAATCTCTGGACCTTATCACAAAGAAAAATATAATTAATAACGAATAATGAATTTTACTGCCCTTCAATCTGAGATTATGATATTACTATTATGCAGGATTTGTGATGTAAACCTGTGTAATACTGTGTAAGAAATACTGCTACTCCCAGGTCTGCAGTTTGGCCTTCATGTTTTTGACACCGGCTAAAACTTGGGCTGATACAGAGCAACCCGTCCACTGAGGCAGCCCGAGGCCAGCTGACAGTGCGTCGGGGAGAACTTTGTGGTGAGGACAACGTCACTGTGAGAGTAAATGGACCGGATTTCCTTTAGGACGCTCGTTTGGACCGGGAGGCAGTCCGCTAGTTCCCCGCAGCCCTCGTCGAACGCCAGCAGTCTCACCCCGTACCCATAGGGGGAGCAGATGAGGCGGCCGTCCGGACTGAAACACAGCTCCTTGATGTAGCCCCTTCCCACGTTGGCTTCCTCGATGTAGTGTGTGAGACGCAGGGAGCAGCGCGGAGACACCAGAGGGCGAGTGGGCGCCCCTTCCTGGAACTCGTACACACACGTCCACTGGGACAGAGAGAGAAGATGCACATTAAAGCCGTTTTTGACTTTTTGACAGATGACTGAGTGGTTGGTTTATGTGAACTCCGTTACCTCTTGATCGTCCATGTTGCTGGAGCAGCGGATGAGAGTGGCCCAGCCTTTGGGATGAAGCTGGAGCGAGGTGATGCAGTTCCCCCTGTCCCTCTCTCCGGGGATTTCCGGGGTCAGCACCTCCAGACTGTTCCTCGGTGACATGCCTAAACCAGAAGAATATATTATACTATATGTTAGGAACTGTAATCGTGTAACAGGAGATTCAGATAAAACCGGTGTGTGACCTTCTCTGTGTGGGTGGATTTTACTGGAGTCATTTCCCTGCCGACTTCCTGCCGACCGAGACGCTGATGTGCCTCCATCTACAAAATTTAAAATGGATGCATCTTTAGCAACATATTTTAACATTATATAAGACTGAATAAGTCAAAATTTATAAAATAAGAAAATGAATGTAATTTTGTGACAAAGGTATAGGCCCATCCTGTTGATTAATCAATGTAAACAAGTTTTTTGTTGTTCTAGACCAGGGATCTCCAACCAGTAGCTCGCCAAGCCTTTATAAGTAGCTCACCAAAGACTTTCTGCATCTCTATACGCATCATAACTCAACTTTTGACACAATCTGTGAACAGTTGGGTCAATATTGTATAGTATAAGGACTAAACTCAAGTCATTTTCTTTGAAATACTATCTTGGCTACTAATTCTCCAGGGTGAAGTCCACCTACGTCGCATTTTTCAAGTGTTTTTAAAGCACAAGTAGTTCTCCGACGTTCTGGTTGTGTAAAAGTAGCTCATCGGGTAAAAAAGGTTGGAGACCCCTGTTCTAGACTAATTTAACAATAATTTTAACTTTTTTGAAATGGGTAGAAACTGTGCCACAGTTGCAGTACATGCATACTGGACACTCAAAGTCTTGAGATCTCTTGCCAACCCATTTCACACAATACTGATTTGCCAAATAAAGCCTGCGGGCCAAAAACTCTTAAAAAGGCATGTCATATTGTACTAACCGGAGCTGAGGGGCGTCCTCCTGGCTCGGAGCATGCGGTAGCTGCCCACCTCCAGAGACTGAGTGAGGTCCAGGTCGTGGAGGATAAGCAGGTATCCCGAAGAGGTGGAGATGAGCATCTTTGAGCAATCCGGAGTCAAGCGCATCCGCATCAGGTACCGCGTGTGGAAGAACTTCTTATGTGGGCAACCATCCTCTGTGAATCTGAGGGAGGGCAATTGAAGTGAATTAATATACGATTTTAAAACAAACAAACTACTTTTTTGGGTCACATTATTGTCTGAGCTTCAAGCCTCTGATTTGGACTGACTTAGTGTAATGTTAAACCAATGGAGATTTTAAAATGTAAAATACAAAGTTGGAGTTCACACCTAAGTATTCTGACACTGTAAATGTTACAGCTAGTTCCAATAACAGATTTTGCCAATAATATTTAATCTACAACGATCGATTCTGAACTCTATGTACTTTCCTGAACCAGTATAATATATGACTGCTTACATAAACATTTACACCGACCATATCTCTTGATCTCGACTGAATTTAAGTTAAGTTTCACAAACCTGTTAGTGTCCCAGGTGATGACGTTGCCATCGAAGCCGGAGGTGACGAGGAGGCGAGTGTTCGTGTCATACTCAATGTTCTTTACCCAGCTGGCGTGACCGTGCAAAGAGCAGACCTTCGAATTCAGTTTACGGAGATCCCACAACGCAATTGTGGTGTCATCTGAGCAGGTGGCAAACAGGCGATTGTCCAAAAACCTGCACGTGCACACACAATGTCAGACTCAAAAAGCATAAATACACAAACCAAGAATAACATCACAACTATCTGTTTAAAATCAAGCCTAAGTAGCAAACTGGAAGTCAAAAGCTCTACTTTAGCAACAGCATTTAGATGATGTACTGATATCAAACGCATTGTTCCTGCATTGACTAAAAAAAGATGCTCAATTTAGCGAACTGCGATCTTTCCGTCAAGTATAAGTTACGAGTTGTATTTTGTCTGAATGCATATTTAGTTAATGCACCTTTTAAACATGTCAAAGAGCATTTGAGAGTGGAAATGTAATGTAGGAGCCACAAGTAAAGTAAGTGGGCTGTCATACAAATAGACCGAACCCAAGGTATTCCTCTCCAGGGACAATAGGGCTTTGAGTCGCTACATGTAATATTGAATCATCAACACTGAGAAAAGATTGCAATGTCTTTGTAAATATTTGCAGAAATCAAACCTTATGTTGTTGACACAGTCTTCATGGGCCTCGGTTAGTGTTTTGATGTGTCGTGAAGAGATGGGATCGAACAGCAGCACCTCCGTCTGTTCACAGGCCACAGTTAACACCGACCTGCAAAAGACCAAACGCTTTGATGAAACATTGGAGTTATCAGAGTATCAATCAACAGCATCTCCATAAAAAACAATACAAATTACTGGTAATGACTAAAATGTTGGTCTTTTCCCTTTTTGACATTGGCGTCAACTCACAGTCGAGTGCAATGAAACTACCAAAAGTGCTGACGGGAGATCTCCGTAAATGCTAAAATGTAGTTGGGTTCCAGTAAAATGGTTCCTGAACTCCATGGGGGGCTTCTCTCTAATGTTTCCCGGATTTAGCTCAGTCAGTAAATGCTGCATTTACCACACAGCATGGCACCACATCTGTCTCACAACATTTATTCTGTTCAAGACAAAAGTTCAATGAAATACATTATCACACTTTTTACGACGCGATCAGATGATAGTCAAATATTATTTAACTGTCTTTAAGGTTGGTGCATCCAATCATACAGTTCATTTACATACTTTCACTTTCGGGGAGAGTGAGAGTGAGTGATGGTAGTCGGAGAACCGAGCATGATGGAGAAGATTGACATACAATAGTAGCGTGGGGTTCAGACAAGCGCTTTGAGAATCGTTTCAAGCTAATTAAGTGTAAGCCATTATCATTACTATCATCTTAATGTTAGACTTTATTTGCATTATAACAAAGCATAACATGTAATCAATGTCTGCCGTGCAAATTCCACAGGCAAACTATATCTTTTCTGTCTTGGAATTATGATCAATTATTGTAGTAGTAATCTGTAATAAGAAAGTTAATTTACCTAGCAGTAGTTACACATGCTTAATTTAGACTGCTGTCATTTAGATAATAGGAGTACGAACACATGCTACGGTTACAACATAAACTGTAATGGGACACCTGCTGTGAGCGGTGCTTGACAGACAAGCTCAGACCTAGACTGTCCAGAGCTTGACCTGGTTCAAGGAGGATTTAGTTCACAAACCTCCAGCCGTCTGGGAGAGTGCATTATGCGAGACTTACAGGTGTGGACAGTAGAAACAGAGAAAATGGTCTTAGTCTTGTCAAGCCGGCTGCGTAAACAACTTATGCATGCTTTTGGAAATGGCGTGTAAATTATTTAGCACGGATATGACTATTTTCAAATGCTTTGCAAGTGTATGTGGGACTTTGGGACTTTGTTTGTAGATTGGACTAGATATTATTTGGATGAATAAAAGGTTTAACACGTCTTGAGGATATGTAATGTTGAATATTTGAACAAGACTGAGTTTCAAGTCCTAGTAGCTGTCTAAACAGTAGGCCATTTATTTTCAAAAGAGAGGTGTGAGTTCATTTGACACTTACCTTCATCCCCTAATCTTGGTAAAAAAGGATCTACTACTATTACTACATCACACCGACCATACAGGTCAGATCTTCCTTCTAAAATCTGACTTGTATGGTCACAGGCAGCCTCTGATCTCCTTGTGCATGAGCAAATGAATTGTGGCCCTCAATGGCTCAAGTCTCTCTTTTAATAGACTTTACAATTTGACATTTCCCAGTAAATTCATTAATTGCATATTGCAGATATTGTCAGGCTTTT
Organism: Gobius niger; assembly: GCF_951799975.1. Lineage (NCBI taxonomy): Eukaryota > Metazoa > Chordata > Actinopteri > Gobiiformes > Gobiidae > Gobius > Gobius niger. Next base: position 17,358,813 of record NC_136867.1, read on the forward strand.
GCATTGAACAAAGCACAGATAAGCATGTGTGGCTCACAATCTCTAAGTGATGAATAAGCCCCTGGTCCAGCCTTACCCGTCCGGGGAGTACTCCAGGTTGAACACCGCTCCGTGCGTTTGGGTGCTGAGATTCACTGACTCCGCCGCGGGGTTCATAGAGCAGTACAGACTGGTCATTGTCCTGAAATTGTCCCGTGCAGGGTCCACAAACACCCCTCGTCTGATAGTCCTAGCCTGGAGCCACGAGAACAGACTGTTGCCCCGGTACCCACCACCTCCGCTGCCGCTCCCTGTTTGCTGCTCGTCGTCCCGCTTGCACCGCTCCTCCTCAGCCTGCTCTCCCCGCTCCCCGCCGCCGCTTCTCGGGGGCGAAGACGACACTCCCCGCACCACGCCATCATCGTCGTCGTCCGAGTCGTCGATATCGGGGTCTTCTTTGTCGCTGCCGCCGCCGCCGCCGTCCTGGGGCCTGTCCTGGTTCTCGTCCGCGTCCTCGCTGCTGTCGCTTTGGTGCTCCGAGCTCATTGTGGTTCTGCCGTGGGGCGCGCAAACTGCAACCCGTTACCGAGGAAACACGTCCGGGGACACTACCGACGAATGACGCATGAAAGCGGGGTTCTGTACCGGAGTTTGGACGGTGCACAGCGGTGGATCAGCGCTGCAGAGGTTACATTTTGTTGTCAGACTTGGCAGACAGACTCAGTAGCCGCGCGTAAAGCTCCAGGAATCACGAAGAGGACACTCCGAAACGGGGGTTATCCCTTCAAAATAAAAGTGTTGTGCAACGGATTCCGCACATTTCAGATCAGGGTTTTACATCCACGCACTTTGTTAAAGTGACGCAACAACGCAGAAATTCCCCTTTGACCTTTTATATATAAATGTAGCACCCACTGTTGGTTTGTGGGCGAAACGCCAGTAAAACATGCATACGGGATTTTAAAATAAAAAGTACAGGAAGTATCACAATAGCATCTAAACGTTTTTCTCTTTTTTTCACCAAAAACAAAATAAAATTGAATGACGAAGTTCCGCTTCCACAATCACATGGATAATTCCGCTTATTTACGTATTTCTGCCATCTGGTGGACAAGTGGTTCTTTACAGTGATCTAACCAGGTAAGGTCTCCAAGTGAAGGTTTATAAGATATAAGATATAAGATATAAGATATAAGATATAAGATATAAGATATAAGATATAGTAGTAGTAGTAGTAGTAGTAGTAGTAGTAGTAGTAGTAGTTTATTCGGTCTGTTCATTCCTTTAAACGTAAATACATTTCCAATTCTTTGTGGACAACACGACCGCAAGGTTTTAGGCTGAAGTGAAAACTTATAACGCCTAACCCAGTTTACAGACTTCCACGAGAGAAAACAAAAACAAAACACAAACATTAATAATGAACAATATCAAGTGTTAAACAGAAGAGAAATAAGCATGTATCTGAAGTTAGTAACATAAATTTCAATATTCCAACAAATATGTATACATACATTTGTTTTAATTTAGTTGAAACTAAATCATGTCATCATTATTATTTTTTATTTATTTTTCTTATTTTTTTTCTTCTTAATTTATTCCTCCTAAGCTTATATATTCTTGAATTTTAGAAGCTTTAAACAACTTTTTGAAAGCTTTGACTGTTTGGGACTGTTTCAACTGATCTTCCAGGTCGTTCCACGAGATATATCTTATATAGGCTATAAGATATAGCTAAGATATAAGATATTAGATATTAGATATTATTTATTAGATATTAGATATTAAATATTAGATATAAGATATAAGATAAGATAATCCATTATTGATCTCACAATGGAGAAATTCACTTGTTACATTCGGCTCTCAAGACAACACAGGGTGTGCAAGTAAATGGGCAAACAGTGAAATAATAATAGAGGTATCTTATGTACAATGAATAAAAACAAAAAGCTTAAAGGGCAACAATACAAACAATAAGAAGAGACTATAAAACGTAGAATATCAAAGTCTTATTGTCTATTCAGCCTGTATAAACCCTTTTCTATTGACACCATTAATTAATAGGCTATAACGATCACCACAGGGAGCAAACTACAGAAAGTGTTCCAGACTCATATTCTTCAATCTTTTTGTTTGTTTGACTTCCTCTCACTCTAGGTAGCGCCATGTTTGTTTAAATGGTTTATTTTATTATAGGCTATGAAAACAACCCAGTTTATCAGACAATCAAACGTATTATTTAGTCTCTTAGTGATGAGCCTAAACGATAGGGATGTATAGCCTACAGTGCCTCTCGTAAGTATTCATACAAGATTTTATTTAGATTTTTTTTACTGAACGTTCACACACAAGTAACAAACAACTGTGAAGTGAAAGCAAAATAATAAATGATTCCGATATTTTTGTGGGGCTGCTTTTCCTCAGCAGGGACTGGGGAGATTGTAAGAATAGTTGGGAAGATGGATGGAGCCAAATACAGAGACATTTTGGAGGAAAACCTGCTGGAGTCAGCAAGAGAACTGAGGCTGGGGCGGAGATTCACCTTCAGCAGGACAATGACCTGGAGCACAAAGATAAATCTTCAATGGAATGGTTCAATAAAAACATATTAATGTGTTAGAATGGCCCAGTCAAAGTCCTGACCTAAATCCTATTGAAAATCTGTGGAATAATCTGAAAACTGCTGTTCACAAACGCTCTCCTTCTAATGTGACAGAGCTTGAGTTGTTTTGTAAAGATGAATGGGCTAAAATGTCAGTCTCTACATGTGCAAATCTTGTAGAGTCAGACCCCAAAAGACTTGTGCTGTTATTACAGTAAAAAGGGGGTTCCACAAAGTATTCATTCATGCTGTATGAATACTTATGCAAGCCACACTTTTCACTTTTCTATTTTTTGAAAAATAACAGAATCATGTATCTTTTTGCTTTCACTTCACAGTTGTCGGTTACTTGTGTGTGAACGCTCAGTAAAATAATAAAAATAAAATCTTTATGTTTAGGGTTGTAAACATGACAAAATGTGCAAAAGTTCAAGGCGTATGAATACTCACGAGAGGCACTGTATATTTGGTCCAGTCTTTCTTTCTTTCTTTCTTTCTTTCTTTCTTTCTTTCTTTCTTTCTTTCTTTCTTTCTTTCTTTCTTTCTTTCTTTCTTTCTTTCTTTCTTTCTTTCTTTCCAGCAACTGCAGCTTTATCAGGCAATGTTAGATATTTTCATTCTTTGGAGCCTTACTGTTTCCAGAGCCACATGTTTTTGTTTTTTTTCTTGTCCCAATGACAGACATTGTGCTCTCTGTGTATTCAAATGAGCATGACATGCCAGGACAGACAGGCGGAGTGAAGGATATGCCCCGAAGCACCTGGATTTGAGACTAAATCACAGGTTGTGTCGTTGTTTCCAATTGATGTTTGCGCCAACCTTGCTTCTTGCTATTCTGACAAATTCACAGTGGCAAAAAAGTGAATTGACTTACTCTTTATTTTAGCCTATTTGATGTTTACTTGCCTGAACCAAGCACATTTTCTCAAGTTTGGCCCAAATCTAAAAGCTTCTTGAGCAAAACAAAAAAAGAGCAACAAAAACGTGCCGGAAAAAAACAATTAGGCTACACATTAAGTGACAAAAACCCGACTAAAAAGTGAGAAGGGAAAAAAAGCTATGAAGAAATCAACAAAAACACAATAAAACTGCACAAATTAGATTAAGCTTTCAAATACCCTATTGCCTGCAAGCTTTTAGATTTGGGTAAAACTGAACTGGAGAAAATTACCTCGGTTAAAGCAGGGGGTAAAACATCTCAATAATCAATGGCCAATTCTGATAGTTTCATTCTAATTTTGCTGCAAGATTTTGTCATGATCGTAGTCGGCTACATACAGTATATGCATCACTCTTGGCATCAACACCTTTACGCACAGGCTTCACCTGTTTCATGTGGAGGGGTTGTCTGAAAGAAAGAGGGCGTTGAAACTCTGTGCACGCGCTCTACATATATACGCTCACCCCTGTTCCATACATAAACTCGAGCAAACTGCAGAGAGCATTGTGCCACAATGACAAATACTCGGGCGGGTGCGCTCAAGCAGCGCGCTCCTTTACGCACGGACGCAGCGCGTGGCTCGGTGCTGCTCTGGGCTGCGGTGACCCTCCTCGTGCCGCTGCGGCTGGCCTTTTGTCACCCCCAGTGTCTGGACTTTGCGCCGCCTTTCAACCCTCCGTGGCACCTAGAGTTCTGCACACAGTACCAGGAGTTCGGCTGCTGCGACCAAAAGACGGACAACATGATCGCGGAGAGATACTGGGACATAGTTGATGTTTTGGAAACGCAAGGGCTGGACCTCTGCGCTGAAAGTTTGAAAGAAATTATGTGCCAGGTAAGTTACTCACACTCTGTTTTTGGCGAAGTAGATGTCTGGCGTGGTACCTGATTTACAGTGTTTTATTGACATGCATGGTGAAAGAAAAAGTAAATGTCCAACTATTGCCCAAAGCCTTTGAATTATAACTTCAACCTTAAGGTTTGCAGTCCTGTGACAAGACACATCAACCCATCTTAGAAAGGGAAGATTGAAAGTGAAGATTGATGCTGGTGGTAGGAGAGGCCCTAAGCACAGAATGTCCTTATGCCAATGAGGCAGAAGAACTATTTTGACCTTGTGCAGAAATTGTCATTTATGTCATAAGGAAGAGACAAGATACAAAATGTGGTTCATAATGAAAGACAATAAGGTTTGAGTCTTGACAACAATGAGCTCCACAGAAGAGACTTTGGCCCGTTGGCTTCACTCACAAAATACTTTTTATTTGGAATCAGCATTTACTTCAATTTCTGTCAAATTAAAATCTCTGTTGCCTCTTTCAGGAGTGCTCGCCTTATGCCGCCCACTTGTTTGATGCCGAGGACCCCTACACTCCAGTCAGAGACCTCCCTGGTCTCTGCTTCAGCTTCTGTCAGGACTTTCACAGCAAATGTCGACATATTATCAAATATCTGACCCAAAACCAACTGCTCCAGGCCACCAGTGACCGGGACATGTCCACCTTCTGCACGATGATGGACCTATCCGACCAAGACTACTGTTATCCCAATGTCCTGCAAAGCCCTGGACTTAACAGCAACTTAGGACAAGTGGTAGAGGACCCAAGGGGGTGCCTACAGTTGTGCCTGACAGAAGTGGCCAATAACCTTAGAAACCCAGTCTTGATGCTGCACAGTAGAGATGAAACACACAGGATGTTTATTGCAGAGCAAGTGGGATTCGTTTGGGTCTATTTGTACGACGGAAGCAGGCTAGAGCAGCCTTTCCTGGACATGAGCGGTGATGTGATGACCACTCCGTGGCTCGGGGATGAGAGGGGCTTCCTGGGCATGGCGTTCCACCCAAAATACAAGGACAATGGACGCTTCTTTATCTACTACTCGATTCAAGTGAACAGCAAAGTGGAGAAGATCAGGATAAGCGAGATGAAAGTGTCCGACTATGACATGAATGTGGCAGATCCGTACTCAGAAAGGTATGTATAACCTGTATAACCTGACCTACAGCCTGGTCAAAGGGGCCATTGGTGCAGATTGGCAGCCACTGGTAGAAAACTGTCACATCCCTCCCTCTGTGCATCATTTCAAGGCTTATGGGGATGCACATAAGGCAGGTGGTCACAATGTTACCTTTGAAGCGCTGTTTTCTGTTCACAATAAAGTCTCTCAGTTTCAGGTCGTTGATGCGAACCTTTTGCAGCTGACTGAAAGTTTGTCCGACGATGGAGTATGTAATTGCTCGTCTGACTTGCACGAACACGCTCCAGGCTTTATATAGTTTGTATATCATTATCGGGTCGACGCAATGCTTTTGAAGAACCACAGAGAAGTTTGAATGGAATAGGCAAAAAAGCAGCAGCCAAACTATAACACATGAAAGAAAATGCAAATCAGCAGAAGCATTGCTCAAAATACCAATAAAAAAAATAATGGACACTAAACCTGTCAGAGAGCATTTAGCGTCATCCTGATCCATCGTCAAAAACATCCTAAAAGGTTTCCATCATCAATGCACAATTTGCCCCTGGCGTTCACAGTCAACATTTAATAATGCCCGTTTGTAATACCCTCTTAATACCCTCTTATGATTCATTTGCTGTGGTATGCAGCATATGGATCTTCAATTCTGACTGAGAGCAATGAAAATTGTAATGTATTATTGTAGCATAGTAAGTGTATAATTTAACATATCTCATAGAAAATATGTAATTTTAGCACCATACTGAGCGGTCTAAAAAGTATCTGAGCTCACTTTCAAGAACAATAAATTCTTACGTAAACTGTACCTGGAGCGAGGGTCAACACAACAATGAGCTCTTTATGTCTCCAATTGCCAAAGAATTGACCACAAATGCACTTGCCTAATGAGAAAGGGCTATTTTCCATATATTATTGGACAGCGTAGTCGTAATTATATTCCCTGTGGGTAATACAAGCTCCTGTTATTGTACATAATGGAGTCAGTGAAGGGCCAAGTAAGTGGGCATCTGTTAACTGCACACTTTTACAGCCGTTGAAACTGTTAAAATAGGGGGGAAAGAAGGATAATTTAGAAAAAAACACCCCAAGCAAATATCTAGTATGAGATTCTATTATAGCACATACCTCTCACTCATGATTTATGGCCAATGCTGTTTAAATCTAATGTATTCTGGCTTTTATTTGTGGATTCCTCATCTCACCTTTAGATCAGTATTCACTACTCACTACGCCTGCTTTTTAGGCCAATAAAGCATTCATTTCTTGTCTTTCAGAGTCATTTTGGAGATAGAGGAACCAGCGGCGAATCACAACGGTGGTCAGCTGCTGTTTGGTCTGGACGGATACCTGTACATTTTCACAGGAGACGGAGGCAAAGCTGGGGATCCTTTTGGGAAATATGGCAATGCACAAAACAAGTGAGGCGTTTGAAGACTTTTATTTACTGTGAACTTGATTGAAATGGTGTGGTCATTCTTATTCTCTGAGATTCCTATAATCCACAGTTGCAAGAGTAGATCAAAGGTAGTTGAAATATGCTCTCTGTTTGCCCCACAGGAGTGCTCTGCTGGGTAAGGTGCTGCGCATTGACATAGACGGGACAGACCCCAACGGAACGCCCTACAGGATCCCTCCAGACAACCCCTTCATAGGCGACGCAGACGCCCGGCCCGAGGTGTTCGCGTATGGGGTGAGGAACATGTGGAGGTGCTCGGTGGACAGAGGAGACCCAGTGTCCCGTCACGGTCGGGGCAGGATCTTCTGTGGAGACGTGGGGCAGAACAGATATGAGGAGGTGGACATTATCGTAAATGGTGGGAACTACGGATGGAGGGCCAAGGAGGGATTTGAGTGTTTCGACCTGAAACTGTGCCACAATTCGTCCCTAAGTGAGTATGATCATAGGACATAGACACTTAACAAGAGATTGATTTAAAAATGACAGCCCTATTTCCATTTTCAGTGTATATTCACCTGGTGCTAACATGGGGTTGCCAGTAATTTCATAACACCTTGCTTTGAATACCTCTTTTCTCACTTTTTAAACTGAATATTTGGGCTGAATTTCATTTCTTCATTGAGATATTTGTTGTTTTTGCCCCTTTATAAAGTATTTCCCCCTTGCGAAACCTCTGTGTGCTCCCAATTGGCTCTTATATGCTTGTTTTACATAATAACCCGATTAAAATCCCACTATTTAGGGATTTGGCATAAATATATAAAACATTAACATTTATCCCTGACATAAGGCCTGACAGAAGCAACCTGGGTTTGTGTTTTTGCCATCTGTTTGCTTTGTCAGTCTGCTCTGCGTTGCTGCGTCATGTCGCATTTCTAAATCCTTTCCCTCTTTCTCTCAACACCAGATGACATCCTGCCTATATTTGCATACAGCCACCACGTTGGGAAATCTGTGACAGGGGGCTACGTGTACCGCGGGTGTGAATCACCCAATCTGAACGGCCTCTACATTTTTGGAGACTTCATGAGCGGGTGCGTACGAAATAAATCAGCGATCGGAGCCAAGATCTGTCAAAACCACGGCTCAAAATCTGCTTATGCCTTGGCAGCAGCGGCTCTTGCTAATTGGCGTCTGGTGTCTAAATAAATTGTTGTAGAGGTTTCTATTAAAGTACGTCTTTTTATATTATGTATAAAGTTAGATATACATATTTGCATTTTTAAAACAAGCATCTTGTAATCAAAGTCAGTATACAGGCAGAAGCAAGTCACATTTCATGCTTTTTTTAATGCCAGAAATGCAGAAAAAAAAATCTGTGCATATTTCATTTCTTAAGATTTTCAAATATTTCATCAAACAGAGGAAAGAGATTTGGACAAAACCTTTTAGCAAAAGAATGTGGGTAATTTCAGCCAAAACTGCAACTGAATATGTTTTAAGACTGTTGGTATTTTCAGTTAACAATATAGGAAAAAAATGTTGAGCAATGGCATAATTTTCCAGTAAATGTAGATTCAATGCCAGTTTGAATCCAATTTAATGCTTATTAATTTAAAGGTGCATTATGCAACTTTTTATTTGGGGAAAAAAAGGTGATATTTGTGTGCATTTTACCTTGTTGTGACACAGCGGTTGTATGAGTGGTCAACATGGCACCCTTTCCATCACAGTGGTCTCTACAACGCTCCAGGATCAATTGTTTTGCAGGTTTTCTGGTGAGAGGCTCGGTCAGCAGTGAAAACCTTCCAAACTGTTGATCCCGGAGCGTCCTAGAGACCACTGTGATGGAAAGTAAAGGCGCCATGTTCTCATAAAGCCGCAGGGTCAAATATACAAAAATATCAACTTTTATTTCCACATAAAAGTTGCATAATGCACCTTTAAGACCTTGATTTTCTGGCACAATTCATGTAAGGGTGCTGAGGGTGCACCGAGCCACCTTGTGAAGGAAACTCATTTCAACCACTTTGTATCTTGTCCTTCCGGTATTTCCCGAATCTCATGACCATATGAGGGTAGGAGCTTCATCAAAAAGTGCACAATAAATGACCCAGTATATATATCACATCCATGCTCTTTTCTTCCTCAGGCGGATCATGGCTTTGGAGGAGGACAAAGTGACTGGAGCGTGGAGAGAGCGCAGCGTTTGTATGGGAGACACCAAGACCTGCTCCTTCCCGGGACTCATCAACCACTACCACAAGTTCATCATCTCTTTCGCAGAAGACGAAGCTGGTGAGACTAATATAGTTTTTTCGTATGACATACATTTGCAACAACTTCATGAACCTGTAACTTTGGGTTAGATCGAAGTCATGCGTTCATAATGTTGCGGATGATATTCCTTTTGGTCTTCTTTAGGAGAGCTGTACTTTCTGGCCACATCTTACCCCAGTGCCACTTCTCCATATGGGACAGTTTTCAAGTTCATGGACCCATCAAGGTAAACCTACTTCATTACTGCTTTTATGTAGGACAGAATGTTATTTATTATAATTTTGCAAACAGAATTTCAAGCTTATCTCAAATGCACTTGGCAATAGGTCAGAGTTGTTTACACTGTAGATGTCTCAGGAATGCTTTTAACTACTGTATAATCGACTACAATTGGTGGCACAAAATGGGTTTCCAGTTATGCTCATTATATCTTGTGACGTAAGTGCGTGTTTTCCCTTATTGCTTTTGAATACCTGCATTTCAACTCAAAAATAGTGGTGCTCATGAAAACACCATTGAACATGTGAGGAATGCATTTTACTACAGCATCAGCAAGTGCTTTTGTTGTTTACCCAAGATATGTCATTATGCCATTATGTGTGACGTACGTACATGTTTACCTTGACCTCCTGCCAATATCTTTTTTTATGCAAATGTGCTATGATTTGTCTCTGTTGGATTGTTACAGACGTGCTCCTCCAGGGAAGTGTAAAGTGAAACCACAGCCGGTCAAAGTCAGGGGCAAGAAAGTCCCCTTTATTCCCAGAGAGCGTGAGTATCCCGCTTCAACCTAAACATGCTCATCCTTCCTCTTGCACAGTGTTAACTGCTGCATACCAGACACGGCGATGATGCTCTTTAAAGGAGTGTAATCAAAATTGTCGGACTGAAATTGATCTTAAATATACACTGCAGTTCAAAAGTTTTAAATAATGAATAGATGCGTGTATCGCTTTAGAAGATCATGTCAACGCACAGGCCCCATTTAGCAAAGACTGGCCTTTTTCAAGTTCAGCTCCTGAATTATGAACCATTATTCATTTTGTTGTAATAAATCAAATGAATCTCTGGTATTGCTTTAGATTAAGGTGCGCTCATTAAATATCAATAGGCATTAGTAATCATTTTAGGGTTAAGGTTAGGGTTAGGTTTAGGGTTGGCTATGAATAGGCATAATTAATGGCCTATTAGTATGTAAACAGATAAAAGTACAATAAGCAGTGTGGTAATACTTTACAAGCACGTTATTAAAGCTTATTAGTGCCTTGTTTATACTGAACCAGCACACCTTAATATAAAGCGTTACCGAATCTGCCCCACCTGAATCAAGCACAGTTTCTCCTGTTTGGCTTTACCCAAAGCCAAACAGGGTAAAGCCTGTTTTTAAGCTTTTTTTTAAAAGCTTAAAAAAAAAAAAAAGCATCAAAATAGCGATGAAAATGAGCATAGAAAGGCAAACAGACATGTGACAAAAAAGCAACAAGAAAGTGACAGGAAAGAGACGACAAAAATGTGACACAAACATGACGAAAACGTGACAAAAAAGTGAGATGAAAAATGCAGCTAAACATGTGACGAAAAAAAAAAAAAACACTTCAAAAATGTGACAAAAAAGTTCAGTTTCTGGATCAGTTTTGTAGGTCTTAGTTTTTAAATGTAAAGGTAAGAGGTTGAATGAATGAAGTAATACAAATCTGTATCATCTGTAGTTTACCACATCTGCGTAAAAAAACCTTATAATATTACAACTTAATTATTAAATCACAAAGGCTACAGTTATTCAGGTATAGTAACAACGAGTGGACTATATGAAACGCTGTAGATTCTACATTCACCCTAAACCTTTCAGCCCTGTTATGTTAAAATTATGTTTACGCTCTATAATAAGCAGACACAGCATGTTATCAAGCCAATTAAAGTTATGTCAGAGGTTACGAAAGTATTCCAATTTTGGCATGAACAGATTTCTGCAGATTTACTCCTCGGGGCGTCTGTCCCAAGCAGACCTTGTAACTACACGCTGCCAATACCGAATCACACTCGGAGCTTGTATAAAAACTAAAACTGGCAGCCGTTCATGTCGCTTCAAACACATTTCAAAATAGAAGAGTCAGTTTTCGACACATAGACTTGTTTACTGTGCAGGGTTTAGGGGAGACTTATGATGAGGCCAGCTGTCGCTCCTTAATTGGACTCCCTTCAAACTGTATATAACAACATGCATGGCCAGGAGGAGGTCCACTGCTGCCTCAGTGCTGGTAAATCCAGGTCATTTGAACTCACTCTTTGAACCACATCATTCCAGGTACAGCAGTGTGCACTCTCAGGGTAGTGACCGCCAAATATTACAGCTAAATTCTGCTTCAATTGACATTTCTTCATCTGAGAACAATGGCTATACAAATAATCCAAATACTTATTCCAGCTAGGCTCTTTTGTTCACTTTGTTATATTGTTTCATTTGTTATATTGTTGAAGGCTGCTGGGCAAGACATGGCAGACGTTACCCATGTTTGTTGTAAGACATTAGTTTGCAACAGTGTTGGGGAGTAACTAAATACATGTTTTTAGAATACTCATATATCAAATATCAAGGGAAGACATCCCAGTACCCAGTCATTACATTTTAGCTCCATTTTGGCCAGACCGCCTTTGCTCTGCCCAATCCCGCCAGACCTTGGAAGCTAAGCAGGGACGGGCCTGGCAGGACTTGGATGGGAGACCGTTTAGTAACACCAGGAAGCCTAGCGAATGTAGTGAGTGAGTGGTTGGTGGTGGCGTCGGCCAGAGGGCCCGATGGCGCAGACTGGTTGCCTCGCTTCCGTCAGTCTACCCCAGGGCAGCTGTGGCCACAATAGTAGCTCACCACCATCGAGTATGGAGTGAACGAATAGAGCAATGTAAAGCGTCTTTGAGTGTACAGAAAAGCGCTATATAAAACCAATGCATTATTATTATTATTATTTTGCACAAAATTATTAAGAAAGAACTTTTAATGTTGAGCTGTTTTTCCTTCTATAATAAAATAAAGATTTAAAACACTTTTGCCACAGTTCATGCAAACACATGTGGCTCACATGACGCTGTATCTGCTGCTCCTTTTGCCAAGAGAGTTTTTGAATTCCTTATTAATGGTAAGTGAGTTTATTACAGGTGTTACAACAATTGTAGTTTGCAATCTCTGCAAGGTGACAAGACAGCACAAAAATCCTTCATCCACTGCAGAGTTAATTTCATCGACTAAAATGTTTCGTCATTACTTAAGTGAAAGTAATATTCTTATGGACAACAATTACAGACTAAAACTAAAAGTAGAAAAGACTAAAACAGTGTCTAAAATCTCCAGATATTGTTGAAGACTAACGAAACCTACATAAAAATATGACAGCTATTCTTCAGTGACACAGTTTGATGCCCAATTCATGAGGCAGCTGTAATATTATTAAATATATTAGAGTAAAATATGATATAAATGCAATGTAAATGTTTTTTGTGATAAGTGATTCATATTTTAATCTCTCAGTGACTGTGCTGGACTCCAACGTGAAACCAACAAGACCTCCTCTGAAAAAGCTCATCAAGAACACCACCAGACGACCCTCAACGACCATCTCTTCAGCTCCTACAACTACAACAGTCACTACTCGAGCTACTACGACGACCACGGCCACTACACTGAAGCTCAGATGGATCTCCAGTGACGACGACATACACAAGAAAAATAAATACAAACTTTGGAAGAAGAAGAAGCAGTTGGCCAAAGCAAAAGCTAAAAAGAATGCACAAAAACTTGCAGGAAAAGTGGGCAACAATAAGCCCAAAATAAACTATAGGAAAAATGTGCGTAACGAAACAGCTGCCAGTGCGAACAAGCTCCAAGGAAATACAATAAAACTGAAGAAAACTCAGAACAAATTTGTGCCAAGGAAGTACAACAAAAACAGTGTTAAGTCAGCGCTTTCAGGTTTTCAGAACAGAACAAGGATTTCTACGTGAAGGAATTTAAGTGATAAAATAGTCCAGTATTTTGCACATGTGGTTCTATGTGAAGTTTGTATGTACAGCCTTTTCCCTCATCACATCAAGTCATCAGCTATAACAATGTTTCTATTGTTCATTTTAGCAGGATTGGGATCCTATTTTCCTCCATTTACTAGCTTGACATGTTGTCTTTCTCTCAGCCTCTGCCATGGTCACCCTGCAGATTTTCTGTATATTGTCACATATTATACATTAAATATCAAAGCCAATGAAAGAAGCACATTATTTGTATATTCATGTTGTTTCATGTCATGATGCAGCTGTATGGAAGTCTGTCCGACTTGTCACCGAACATGCTGCATAAAGCAACTCCAGAGCTTCCTCTGTTTTATTTTGAGCTTCCCGTAGACTCATTTGGCCAGACTTATTGTATAAAACACCATTAAAAAGCCATTTTGAACTGCCTCCATTGTGTCAAATACATCCAATGGTTAAAAATAAACATTTGAAAATGTCTGAAAGCGCTCTGTAATTTCTCCACACACAAGAGATCATAACTTTGACCACTGCGGCTGCATAATGATGGCCCTAAATCCCGTAACGTGTGGTTTGAATTCAGGCTACATGGTTTCTACTTAAGCTTTACAAACAAGACACGAGGATGAACAAGAGGGACCAATGTTAAAACATGGCCCAGTGTTATGTTTGTGGCTAAAACTGTCATATAAAAATGTTCTATGGTGATGACTAGCCTAACCAAAACGCATGGTTTGTACGTAGAGCAAGTAAGACTTTAGTAAATAATTTATGTTTATTATGAACTGTTTGTTCCTCATGGGCCCAGATCAAGATCAAATCAGGATAACAGGAGTCTAAAAATTCTAAAATGTCTAAATTGGACTAAATAATGTGCAAACTGTGTAAGCGACATCTGAACCAGAAAAACATCAAGCTTAAATGCATGACAAAAGCATAAAATAAATCATTTCAAATTAAAATGAAGTCTAAATTTGCAGTACCACCTGTCAAAGCCAAAGCGCTACAAATGGTTCACATGCCACAGTTTGAGAACCACTGCTCTATAGGCCTGGGTACCGTTATTATTTTTTCCCCGATACCAGTACTTTAACAGTACATGTTTTTCGATACCGAACGATACTTTTTTTCATACATAGTATAATGTGGTCATACAGAACCATAAAACAGAAGAATTTATTCCATAAAATACTATTTCTTTTAAATTAGTTCCATTATTTGAGGTGAAACAACCAAGTTACTTCCTTTAATGCTGTCCCTGAACCCAGCGGGCATCAAAACTTGGTCTCTAAAGATATACAGTTGTATATACCTGGTAGAACTTAGATTACTTTGATTTTTTGACTATTTTTCAAAGAATATGAAAGATAACACAAACATGTTTTTTTCACTCATAGTTAGCGGTTGTGTGAAGCCATTTATGGTCAAACAACGGAGTTTGCTATTTTTAAATCATAATGAAAACAAGTATGAATTACCCTGATCAAAAGTTTACATACCCCAGTTTTAAGGCCCCCTTTAACAACAGCTTATTTTGAATGTTTGATCTCTCCCCACAGTGTTTCAATGATACTGAGGTCAGGAGACTTAGGCGGCCATTGGCCACTAACAGGACCTTCGCTTTATTCAGCTGGAGCCACTGGTATCAGCGAACCAGCTCCATATTTCACAGTAGGTATGGTGCTCTTTTCTTTAAAGGCCATCATTGGCCTTATTGACAACAAAAAAGTGCACCATAACTACTGAGAAATATGGAGCTGGTTCGCTTATACCACTGGCTCCAGCTGAATAAAGTGAAGATCCTGTTAGTGACCATCTCAGTCTCCTGACAACTTACAGGAACTGGAGGCTTTTTGCCAAGAAGAATGAGCCGCTTTACCATCAGAAAAAATAAAGAACCTCATCCACCACTACCACAAAAGTTGTCATTGATGTATTAAAAACTGGGGTATGTAAACTTTTGATCAGGGTACTTTGGTTTCTTTTTTCATTTCACCATAAATGGGTTCACACAACCACTAATTATCAGTGAAAAAAAAAGTACATGCTTTCGAAGACACAAAACATAACAGTTGTAGCCCTTTGAGCAGCTTAAATGTTTATGTGAACGTAATTAGATGTAAATGTTTAAAGGTGTTTCATCTCACACCTTCATAAAAGGCTGGAGTCTGTCCCAGCTGGTTTGGCCCTGAGGTGAGTTCACGCTGGACATTGGTCAATAATTACACAGCCAGAGCAGTCTCACTGTCACATTTATTCATTGCTGACCAGACCTCCATTTCACCGTTTGCATTTTGCTTAGCTGTTTGTTGAGCGAAAACAGTGACACAAGTGGATTCCCGAGCACATAACAATCTCACGGAGGGCAAATCAAACAGATGGAGTTTGGCTTTTTGTGGAGGAATGCTTTTTCCCCCTCATTGCCAAACATGACACTCCGGTTTTGGCCATTTGGTCCGACTCTGGCCCCACATTGTGCACACAACAGCCATCCAATAATGTTCTGGTCATGCCAAATTTATCCTCCTGGCGTTTAAAGACGGGACATGTGGCGCTTTACAGGCACATAATGGGCTACCAGAGTCCTGCTGCAGCCTCATCCCACACGCCATTCACTACTAGATTATCCATTATGGTCAACGAGAAGACAGAACCGTTGCATTCCTTGGTATATACAGTGCATTGTAACAAAAGGCTGATAAAAGAATTTCAAATAGATTGTGGTTGCTTCTAATTGATAAGCACAAGCATTTTAAAACCTATTGAAGTTTCTTTTTGACCCTAAAAGCATCACACCGGGCCACTTTCTTTCAGAGCTCACCACAAGACAGTTTAGTTCTAGGCCCAGCTGTCGATGACTCTAGCTATCATCGGCAGCACAGAGTTTCTATTAAAAATCCTTTCGAAGTCTTCTGAATGAAATGGGGGCCAGGATGCTCTGGACTTTGGGAACAGCAGATGCAACTAATCAACTCAACAATTTCCCTTGAATACAGGTATAACCCACCCATGGCCCACAGATGCAGGTCACACAAATTGCATTTTAGATTTTGTTTTTTCTGGTAGTGTGAAATTTGTTCTGTAAGCTGTGTATGTAATTATAAAGGTTTTGGTAACACTTGACACATTGTACCCAACTAAATTTAGTACAGTGTAATGTGCTATGTAACAATGTGTAATAACTTGTACCTATGCATACGCAATGGAATAATGTGTATTAGTACTTCTGAGGCACATAATGTAAGAAGACATAAAAACCTTAGGGTTAGGGCTTAAGGTTAGGGTTAGAGTCTGATGTCGTTTTACATTATGTACCACCAGAATACTAATACACATTATTCTACTGTGTATGTAACCTGTGGGTACAAGTTATTACGTAGTATTACAGAGCACATTGTATATGGCAGGTACAATGTATCAAGGTGGTACATAATGTAAAACGACATCAGACCCTAACCCTAACCTTAAGCCCTAACCCTAAAGGTCATATCTATTTTTTTTTATTTTTTTATTTGTGCTTTATTTATCCAGGATAAAACTCATTGAGATTAAAAATCTCTTTTTCATGAGTGTCCTGGCCAAGATGCATGGGAACAGGTTTACATACAAGTTACAGTTTTACACACATAATCACAAGATAAACATTGCATAATTTAAAGTTTAAATCAAGATAATACACTCAGATAAAACAGCTACATGTAAAAGATTTTTCAATAGTGATTTAAAAGTATGAAGTGATACAAGTTCTTTTAACTGAAACTCCTTCTGTAGCTCATTCCAAGAGTGCGGAGCAGCAAATCTAAAGGCCTTTTTACCCAGTTCTGTTTGCACCCTGGGCACAGAGAGCAGGAGAAGGTCCTGAGAGCGCAGGCTGTAGCTGCTGTTGCTCCTCAGCTCAGTGAGCTGCTGCAGATACGGAGGGACAAGTCCAGCAATACATTTGTAAATCAAAAGATACCAATGATTCAATATTTTATATTTTATTACATTATGTACCTGCAAAGTACTAATACACATTATTCCATTGTGTATGTACTGCATAGGTAAAAGTTATTACAGATTGTTACAAAGCAGATTACATTGTACTAAATTTTGTATCAAGTTAGTGTAAAATAATGTGCTACCATGATAGTAAATAAGTAAATTATTTATAGTGACAGTATTTACATTATATTGACAATGTGGCTCTATTGAAATAAGCTCCCGTAGGAACTCGGAGGCTAAGTAGTGTAGGGCCTGGTTGGTTCTTGGGTGGGAAACCGCTGGGGAACACAAGGTTTAAAAATGTTCACATTTCTTCATAAACTATGAGCGTGTCAAAGCATTTACTTCCTTTCCAGTTACTGTAACTCGCTGCAATCACTGGAATCAAAACCTCTATGTATAGCCTGTTAATGCCACCTAGCACCACATTATCACAAAATAGACCTACACTGGGTAAAAATAGTAACTATTGCATTTTAAAGTTGTCATAATCTAAAGTAATTGTGGCTTAACTGTACATGTTGCCTTGATCTATAGCTTAAGTAATGCCCGTCGAGCTTAATGGTACATGTTGAAGCTGGATGTTAAGACAGATTTTTGACCACAAGTCCCACAGAATTACAGACCAGGCTCCTGTAATGATGCTGCGGGTCGTGCTTAGCAGCTTTTTGGGTCTTTTTACCCCCAGTTTGAACACAAAAAACGTTTCCTCTTAAGTATATATTTTGTTTAGGTAAAAGAGGCTGCACAGATGTTTAGAGATGCCTAGTTCCTGTAGTGAACACATTCCCACTGCGCTGCTTGTCATTCATTACCTGAGACTTGTCTGGGACTTAACCAAGGGACAGGTAGCTATGAGTCACCCTGGACATGAGGTTAATGACAGTTTATGGTGCTTTTTCACAACATTATACTGACATTATCGTGGGTTCTGGATGTGTTTATACCTTACTATTGATTCCTTTATTATAAGGTCGAAGTTTTACAATTAAATAAAGAAAACGCTCAAGCTTACAGGTGCTCATCATATAATTAGAATATAATGAAAAAGTGCATTAACTTCTGTTATTCAACTTAAAATGTGAAACTAATATATGATTTAGACTCATTACATGCAAAGTGACATATGCAAACCTTTGTTTTTTCAGAGATTTTCAATTTGGAGTTTTTACAAACTGAACCATAATAATCACAATGAAGAAAGATTTACTGTAATATTTGTGCTTCAAGATTTCCAAAAAATATGTTTTTATCGCATTTCCTGACTCAACATATCAAGCCTTTATTGTGACGGCCCTAGTCCATACATTGTTTTACAGATTTTCAGAGAAAACAGAACACACAATATTTATTTCAAAAACTTTATTAACTCCTATTTAGTGCCACAACACTGAAATATTTAAAAGAAGCCTGAAAACGTTCTGAAGCTGCATTATTGTTGATATACTTTATATTTGAAATGAAAAGCACACAATGGCAGAAAGGCAAAGCATATCTGCCTGCACATTGTACATATAAACCCACAAAGACATTTCATTAAATGACCAAATGAGGTCAAAACATTTGTGGACGGATGGTGTGAGTTTTCCCACGTCTGCTCAATATGTATGAAAGAGAATGAATGAAGAAGTGTTAAGTGCATGTTTCTGCTAAAATGGTGAAGGGAAGTATTAACCTTAAGCGTTAAGGCTAATGGGTCGTCTGTGCCCATTGACTCAGCAGCAGAGCAGAACAAAGATTAGCTGAGTGATACTAGTGAAAGCAACTTGGGTAGGGATGTTTGGCAGTTTGGTTTCCTCCTCCTGGGAGGAGCCTGGGTCTTATTTAGAGCACTCCAGTTTGGGTAATAAGCACTAAGTAGTTACTTAAAAATTGGAATATAGCCTATATTGGTGATTACAGCTTTAAACATGTAATATTTTTGTATTACATATTACGGTTATACTACTTTGAGTTACTTTTGGCAAAATATACATTGAAAATAATAAAGCAACAGCGCAAAGAGCAGTTAAAGATTTCCTTTTCCTTTGCTTTCCCCCATTCTTTTGTGTTTTGTTTTGATGACATTAACTACACATAACTGCAAATCTCATACACCAAACTCAAACCTAGATTTGGTGCTGGGAAGTTTTTCATTTTTTCATTCATACATAGAAATGCACTTGTAACTCGAGCTACTTGAAATGAAATGACTGATACATTCCCTTATTGTGTTTAAGTAATATGTGTATATTCCTCAGTGACTGAAAAAATAAATGTGTAACTTTTTTTGTTTTACGTTATAGTGAAAGGTGACCTTTAAAAGTCCTCTGAAATGTACTCTGTTTTAGTCCTGGTTGAGTCGTGGTATTCACCTTATTCCAGAAGTTAGTGAATTGTGCCCGCCCCTTTTCTCCTATCTGTTAACATGGGACTGGAGAAGTCCAGATAAAATCAGTTACTACACGAAAACAAAGCCGTGTTCGGCCCCGCTGAGAAACGGCGGGGCGGAATAAGGTGAATAGCTCTGGTTCAGTTATAACATTCACGATAAACACACTAAATAATATTGGTTGCAGTTCTTTACATATAAGCAAGATGCAAAAGGTTGAGGTCCTCTGTGTAAGGGCAAGAGGCAAAGTGATGGAATAAGGAACACCAATATCTTCAGACATTATTATGGGATTTTCGATTACCAGTACTTTATGGTGCGCAAACTTTTTCAGTGTTTCCAAAGGCTCTTTTCTGATGATGGTGCCAGTTTCTGGATCAACTGTGGTAAAAATGCACCTGCAAAAGTAAAAAAATACATAGCACATAGTGACAATAACGCAGTAGTAAATATGTAATTAGAAACAGTCTAAAATGTCAAGCTTGGTTGTTTTCTAAATTGCTTCATATATCAGGCTTGTTTGTGCTATTGGTTTGAAACATTGTAAACATTTAGCATGGCCTGATGTCAAATGCTGATACTACTTAATGGCAGTGAACGCAGTGTTATTGTGCATTGGCAGCGCGGACCCTGGCTCTTGGTTCGGTGTTACCTTCCACACGCCATCACACGCTTCAGCCGCACGCTGCCAATCTGGAGCTCCTCCCAAGAGTCCTGAAAAAGCATTTGGTTTGTGAGATAAAATTAGTCAACGCGGCTCGCTCCGAACGGGGTGCTGCGGTGAGTCAGACCTGAACCACATGATCATCTATTAACAGGAGGGAAACCAAACAATAACAAGGGAATCTGCACGAGGAAAATAATAAAAAAAACTACATTACACAATACTGTTCACATTTACGTATGGTGGGGTATGATAGATGTCTTTAGTGGTGAATTTGTATAAGCTCAGTCGTCCAGGAAATGTCCTGAAATTTTCCGTCTTCTCAAGAAGAATATTCAGATGTTCGAACATCCTCAACTTAACCAACCCAATCCAGTTGATGACAATTAATGATCTCTTCTACAACATACATTCATCTACATTCATCAGGCACCAGGCTGCAGTGGTATGAAAAAAAATGCTCTTCAGTTGTTCAGTTGATCATTATTGGTACAAGAGAACAATTGTGAATCAGCATGCCAGTGTATATGGTGTTACAGCTAACAGGACGAAACCCCTTATGAATAATGGGTGATTTATGAAATGAAATCTGTGTTATTTGATTATTAGCTTAATTAATAAATAAACTTAACAAGATCCTGACCTCCTGGAATGGCTTGCAGTCGCTGACGATGATATTAGGATGGAATCGCTCCATAGTCAAATCTTCGTCCAGTTTACTGCTGAGGCAACATCGCATGTTTGCGACGGTTTCTGAACTGTACTCTAAATTACTGAGTTTTTGCTGTTTGCTAATTACATCCATCAAAATAGCACATTCAATTCAACTGGGATTATTTGTACAGCTCAACCAGCAGCTGCTTACTGCTTTACATATAAGTTTCATGTTTTTTTGCCCTTACTGTGACAACTTCCAAACTACTGTGACTAGTTTACCTCATCTTTTGAGAACAGCAGCTCCTTCTCGCCTGGCTTTCATGTGGGGTTCAAAGTGCACCAAACCGTAGGTCTTTTCTGCATCGAGATAACGAGTGAGCCAAGAGGAGGCAGCGTCTCCACAGTCCCGGCCTTGGATATTCTCGCTAAACACACTGCAGTAAAAAAAAAAAACACATTTATTAGTGTATATAAATAAATGTGTTTATTGACCTATACACCTTTCTGGAAAGAGATGGGTAAAGGCATTGGTATTGCACTTTTCAAATTCAAACAGCCTTCAGGCACCTACAGAAGCCCAGTAGAAAGAGTAAGGAGTTAGATATGTAAATACAGAAAGGACATAGATAAACAAATTAAAAAAAAGAAACACTAAGAAACTGCAGGTCCTCACTGTTCTGTCTGTTATTGCAAGGAATTTCCTTCCTTCTCTTCGAACAATACAAGGAGTATGTGGAATGGTATATAAAGGCCATCTTAAATATGGGGAAGGAGGAGGCTGCACTTCCAGCAGATCCTTCTCTTCCTGATGCCTTAAACTCCTTTTATGCCCGTCATGAGAGCTCTAACACCTCCCCCTGCACCAAGCTCACCATACCACCAGGTGACTCTCCACTCTGCAGTGTCCTCCTGACCTCCTCAGGAAATACAGAGGACTAACCCATGCAAGGCAGCAGGTCTGCAGTGGCTTCTGTGGTTCATCACGCCCTCACTCATCTGGAGGAACGGGACACATATGTCAGGCTCCTCTTCCTGGATTTTAGCTCGGTGTTTAACACCATCATTCCACAGACCCTGGTGAACAAACTGGAACTGTTTGGACTGAAACCATTGCTGTGTAATTGGGTGCTGGACAAGTCGTAAACATACACGGCTGCTCATCTACAACTCTGAACACAGGCTCCCCACTCCGCTAACATATGACTGCTCAGCCTCTCACCCAGGCTGTCATATTGTTCAATTTGCAAATGACACTGCCGTGTTGGGATTAATCTCCCATAACAACGAGACACCATACAGACAGGAGGTACAACATCTGGAGACCTGGTGCAGGAACAACCTCTGCTTAAATTTATCAAAGATAAAGGAGTTGATGGTGGATTTTGGGAAGAACAGCTGCCCACACTCCCCTCTCAACATCATGGGCACAGAAGTCCAGGGAGAGTCCAGCTTAAGTACCTGGGCCTCTATTTGAACGACAGCCTCAACTCGTCAACTATCACAGCCAGCATTGCCAAGAAGGCAACGCCTCTTCTTTTTGGAGGAGACTCAAAATTGCTGGCCTCGGCCCCAAAGCCTATATATGATGGTATAGTTGTTAAAATGACCACTTGGTGCTCCTAACTAAACGCGGAACTGAGGTTGTCTCTGTTGTAACACACACCTGTTAAGCCTGCCTCAATGCTGACTCACTGCAGGAGCTTATCAGCCCCTTCTCCTCACTGCTCGGTCTGTTTAGGACAAAACTTCACTCCACAGGCACAAGCAAATTATGTCTACACATTGTTGTGTGTTTGTTTTTTAAGTCAGTATTTATTATTACAGTATATGTATATTCTGAGATTTTTATTTAGGCACACTGGGCCTTGAGGACCGAATTTCGTTCTATTGAGTTTTTTGTGGTATGTGGAATGACAAATAAAGTAAATTGAACCTTGATAAGCTGTACAATGTTATTTAAAATGTCTGTCAAATCTTGTGCAGCTTATTTGATCTGAACTCAAATTATAAAGTACGCACATCATTTTCATTCTAAACAGAACCCTCAACATTCCAGACTTATACCAGGCATTACTGAGCAACAAAACCACTTCGGTGTCCAAATCACCTGCAGTTAATGACCCTGTTGTTGGGATGTTTTACAGGGATCTTCAGCTCCTCCATGTCGGGTCCGTTCAGACAGACCTGCCCCCCTTCACAGGTGAGAGTCACCAGCACAGGCGGGGTTTCTGCCGTCCTGTCACCACGCGGCCACCCTCAGTCACCTCCACACAGTGTCTGCAGCACAGAACAGGTGTGCAGAAGATGCCATTGAGGTCATTTTAAAACATTTCTGAATTCTGATGTATCTTTTGCTGTTAAGAAACAAGTCAACTACACCTGCCCTCAAAGCACTGGGGGACACTTGAGGGCCTTGGGATATTTTAATTTGATGAAGATTAATTTGGAGGGGATGACACTGCATTTCAAATCAGATTTTAGCCGCAGGGTAGTGATTGTGACAAGGGAAAAAGGTTGGAAACTGTCAAGCAAAATTAAAAGCTAAGAGGCTATTGAGGGTAAGGTTGTCTCTAAATACATTATGTGTGTGTCCTGGTATAAGATTCGTGATCACGGACAGCATAATCAGTAAATCCACAACTCGGACCTGTTGCACAGCACAGCACTCACCGATCCCGCAGGTTCCCAAACTTCAGCCCAGTTCTGAGGCACTCCGCGCGCGCCAAGGAGAGCGCCTTACCAGATTTGAGTGGGTGCACGAGTAACTGCGACACGACACCCACGCGCACTAGTTTTTGTGGCTTTCGGAGATATTTATAACCCACTGCGAGACCGAGCAAAGCAGCGCCAGCCCCGCAGACCAACGCGTTCAGGAGATCCATTCTTTAGTGCAGGACCTCGTTGGAACCGTGGCATCGGAGAACAGCTCCTTCGCCTGGAGCCACGCCTTCAGGTACTTTGGATATGTGTCATATTAATTAATTTATTGATGCAAAAAGAGATAGTCCTCGGTCAGTATTAGGGACCGTCAGAAGTTACTCTACTTAAATCACCGCTAAATAAGGTGCACGAAAGAGATTTGTGGCGAAATACTTTGGTTAATCACCACAGATCTAAAATAGATATGTTATTTTCATACAATTCGTGTGAGCGTTTTATATTTTTCTACATATGTAATTTCTCAATGATCCTGGGTTGGGTTAGACTTTACAAAATTAATACTAGGGCTCCCTGACGTGTTGTCCCTGACGTGTTGTTCATGAGCAGTGTCACTCACGGGACGAACTGCGCAGGAGAGAGAGCGTTTCTCCAATTGGTGGTAAAGTACCACAAATACATCAACAGTATGTGAGTTTCGTGATTCACTCCCAAATGCAGATTCGCACATGCAAAGGCACTTCACAAATCAATTTACAGAAGCAGAGATTCACAAACCAAAACATATTTATTCACAAATATATGTGAAAATAATATTTGGCGAGAATAAATCCATGCACGCAAATAAGACAGTGTGAGTAAATCTGGGATTTTGAATTAATTGGTATTTTGCATTAATATAACACAAATTTAACCCCATATCTTTATGGCAGCACCTGTGTTACTGCACCGATCTCATCCCACACTGTCAGTCAGTCTTCTCCAGTATAGCAGCCTGTTCGTATCGCCTTGTTCACACAGCCATGAATTAAAGCTGTTATTCTCCACTCGTCACTCTTCATGGTGTCAGAAGTTTCCTGTCTCAACATATCAAGCCAATGAATGGAATTAACTATAAAAGGCACGATAATTACTATATCTTTCAGTAAGTTCAATATAATTTTGGACTCAAAATTGTCATGTTACTTTACTTTTCATTGTTTTTCATATTTTTCATTTTTTACAGGTGTACATTGAGTTTCATGTTTATTGCAACAAGTGTAACATTTAAGATAATGGTTAAGTACATAGAAATAAGATTTACTGACATTTTATGCTTCAAGGTTTCACTCTCTTTGGCAAAATTGATGGTTTATCGCGTTTCCTGTCAAGCCTTTTTGTTTTTGTGACGTCCCGAGTTCATACATTCTTGAATGAATGTTCAAAGACAACAGTTAGGTTGACAATGATATGACTATGCAGTTGTTGTGTAGGGTCTGAAATCACAATATTTATTTCAAAAACTTTATCAACTCCTATTCAGTGCCACAACACGGAAATATTTAAAAGAAGTCTGAAAACCTTCTGAAGCTACAGAGTCTGAATGCATTATAGTTTATATGCTTTGTATTTTAAATTAAAGGCATCTGCCTGCATATTGTACATATAAACCCACAATTTACAAGAGATTTTAGTTGAAAATCATGACTAAATGAGGTCAAAGCATTTGTGGGCGGATGGTGTGAGTTTTCCCACCTCTGCTCAATATGTATTTAAGAAAATGAATGAAGAAGTGTTAGGTGCATGAAATTAATGCAAATATTGAGTTTTTATTTCAATTTCAAAAAGGCAGTAAGTGTTATAAAAATAATTTCATCGTGTGAAGAAAAAGACAAAGATAATATCCGTGAAACAACTACTTCATATGTGGACACTGTTATATTCTTCTTGCTATTACAAAGATAGTTCTTGTTTTTTTTTAATTGTAAGCTTCAGTGATTAGCACAATGTGATAGAAGTGCTCATAAAATGCTCTGTGGAGGAACGATTGCACTTGTCAATTTATTTCTTGGACTTCTCATTTTCTCAGAGAACAACCTGGAAAACGTCATCTCCAACCTGCAGGATTCCCGTCTTCTTCACCGTGAGCAGCTGTCCGAACAGTGGAGATGACTTATAGATGTGTTTCTCAGACGGATCGCACAGACGGTAACTGGAAAAGATACATTTGTATAATCCGATAAGCAAAAAAGGCATGTGCATCCTTTGTTTTTAGTCACTCTAGCCTTCTACTTTGCTCATTAGTGAAAGGTCAGGTCTAATCTGGAATGTCCTCTGTTTTAGTCCTGGTTGAGTCGTGGTATATCTCTGGTTCAGTTATAACATTCACGGTAAACACACTAAGTAATATTGGTTGCAGTTCTTCACATATAAGCATCGTTCTTTAGATGCAAAAGGTTAAGGTCCTCTGTGCGAGGGACAAGAGGCAAAGTGATGGAATGAGGAATATCAATATCTTCAGACATTATGATAGGATTTGCAGTAAATGAATGGTGTGCAAACCTTTTCAGTGTATCCAAAGGCTCTTTCCTGGTGATGATGCCAGTTTCTGGATCAACTGTGGTAAAAATGCACCTGCAAAAATAATACATAGTATATGGTTAGTGACTATAATGCAGTCGTAAAAATACAACTAGAAACAGTCTAAAATGTAAAGCTTGATATTTTCTTTATTTCTTTATGCACCATAATTGCATGTTCGGTGTAGCTTCTACAGTCTTTCAAACAAAATTGAGTATGTCTGAATTTGTAAGGCAAAAAGAAAATAGAAGCAACTAAGTTACAAAGTTTTCTTGCAATTAGTCTTATCATTTTTGTCACATTCAGATTTAGCCACATTTTGAACCACAAGAACAAACCTTTTAAATTTTCTACATGTGTTCTTGCATCAGGCTTGTTCTTTGTCTTGGTTTGAAACATTGTAAACATTTAGCATGGCCTTTTGCCAAATGCTGATACTTCTTAATGGCAGTGAACGCAGTGTCATTGTGCATTGGCAGCGCGGACCCTGGCTCTTGGTTCGGTGTTACCTTCCACACGCCATCACACGCTTCAGCCGCACGCTGCCAATCTGGAGCTCCTCCCAAGAGTCCTGAAAAAGCATTTGGTTTGTGAGATAAAATTAGTCAACGCGGCTCGCTCCGAACGGGGTGCTGCGGTGAGTCAGACCTGAACCACATGATCATCTATTAACAGGAGGGAAACCAAACAATAACAAGGGAATCTGCACAAAGAAAGTATGTTAAAGAAACTACACTACACTGTTAATTACTGTGTATTGTTCACATTTACGTATGGTGGGGTGTTACAGATGTTTAGTGGTTAATTTGTGTCGGCTCTTTTGTCCAGGAAATGTCCTTTTTTCTTTTTCTCAAGAAAACTAATCTGAAGATCGAACATCCTCAACCCACCCAATCCAGTTGATGACATTTAATCATTTCTTGTACAACATACATTGATGTACAATGATCATGTTCTGTATTAACATATGGTAGAATTGAGATAAGAAAACAAAACACGATTATCATTGATAGATCTTTTTGTTTTAAAGGGGGGGTATTATGCAATATCGACTTTTTCAAGCTTTACATCATGTTATTAAGTCATTCCCTCATTAAAAACATGCCTGAAGTGTTGCCTTAGCACATTCACGTATTTTCGAGTAATCTGTAAAAACTCCGATGGCAGCCATTTTAGGGATAAAACGCCTGATTCCTTCAGGAAACGCCTCCGACCTCCAGGATACGCCTCCAACCTTTCGTCACCAGCCGAGTAACCAACCACTGCTCCTCAGCAGAACCCCCTCCCCGCAGTGTCTAGCCCTAAGATGTAAACAGAGTCATCATGGAGGATTAGCTTCATGTGTTGTGAACCGGAGCCACAGCAGACTTTTACAAAGACACACATCAGTGTTTCTGTTACCGAAACACCCAGGATTAAAACCGGTGACAAGAACGCTTATTTCAGTGTCTGGTTCTGCGCTGGGCCTTGATGATGCACAGAGCCTCCGGAGAAAGCTAATGCTAAGCTAAACCTCGAGTCATCACGTGAAAACGAGAAATATGCACACATAAAGTCAATAAAACCACCACACACATAAAGAACCGTTTAACAATGATCACACACGGAGCCAGGCTTGTTGATTTGGAAGTTTATTGCTCACATTTCATCTACAATGGGTCATAGCCGAGTGGCTTTCTCCCGGAGCTAACAAGCTAGCCGCGACAAGCTAACGGGAAAATTCACTGAATACAAGCAGCATATTATGCATTGAAAACGTCACTAAAACAGGCAACTGCTTGCAGCAGCCTTTATGATGATGACACACGGAGCCTGGCTTGTTGATTGTGTAGTTTATTGCTCACATTTCATCTACAGTGAGTCGTAGCCGAGTGGTTTTCTCCAGGAGCTAAGGCACTATTAGCCACGACAAGCTAACAACCTTCACCTTCACAACATTCATTGAAAACAGTCAGCATATTATGCACAAATAACGTCAATAAAGCAGGCAACTACTTGAAGCAGCCTTTACGATGATCACACAATGAGCCTGGCTTTACACATTTGTGGTTTATTGCAGACTTTTCATCAACAATGAGCTGTAGTCGATTATAACAAGCTAACGGGTAACCTCGAAAAACCACTGTCCACCTGCACAGATAATGTCCGTCTTTGAATCGTATGGGCTCCTGCAGATCCTGGTGTCGTCCATGGGGGTATAGTTAGAGATCCATAGGGCATGGCAGATGCAAAGAGAGAGCCTCCAAACAGCAGTTATTTTTCAGGCAAGAGCCCCTTCCAAGCGTCCGGTGTGGAAGGTTCGTCTCCAAATAATATCCTGTGTGGCCATTGTTCACAAAGTAATAAACAGTAGCTCCTTTCCAACAATAAAAATTAAAATGCACCGAACGTAGTTTCAATACAGTTGAGACAACGAGCGCAGTGTTGTGATGCCACAGACAGCGTGTGGAGGGGGCGTGTCGGAAAGGGTCAGAGGTTCTTAAAGAGACAGGGGCCTATTTCAAGTCTTTCGCTACCGCCATTTTGAAAGAGCAATTTTATACAAGGCAGTTATTCTAATTTACTGCATTTACAGACCAACAGAAGGTTTCGTCATCATTGTAGTGTGCCATAGACTGGTGCTATGTGGCTGAAAAAAGCATAATACCCCCTCTTTAAAGAAAAAAAAGAAATTCCTGGACTAGCAAGTAAACAGATAGGCCACATGGTTCAAATATAGCGATCGATAGTTTTCCTCTTCGAAGGTAAACTTTTCATCCCTGTGCACGTGTCCTGATCCTCTGACGGCTCCTCGCATGTTTCTGTTTTGTCCATTAGCACGACTTTGTAGCTGATTTTACACTTAAAATCACCACGTCCTCTCATCTTGCTTCCACATGTGCCATCCTGTGCTTCCTGTTTGTTTGGGCCGAGTGTTTCCCTGGGCTTGATCTGACAGGCGCTGCAGCCTTTTTTCTAGAATGCCACAGGACTGGCCAACTCTCATGTTGATTAAAACACACCGCGCGATTATCGAGATCCACCTTTATTAAAATCGCGATACAGTTCGAATAAACTCCCAGCCCCACTTCGACCAGTGTCTCAGAGTAACCTGTCAGGAGCTGTGGGCGGCAGCAACAGTGCAGCACATGGACCCATCTCCAGAGTTTCTTTTAAATACAAAATGCGGATATCTTGTTCAGATTGTCACTGGGTTCAGCCCCTGTGTAAAGCACTTAAAAACAAGGAAATGCTTTGATCAAGAGCAAGAAGAATGGGAAAGGATTTAGCTGTGTCGGGGTCAGAGCATCTCCAAACCAAGCTCTTTTAGGGTGCTGCCGCTCTTCAGTTGTAAATCATTATTAGTACAAGAGAACAATTGTGAATCAGCATGCCAGTGTACATGGTGTTACAGCTTACAGGACGAAACCCCTTATGAACATAATGCGTGAATTAATACATGAAATCTGTGTAAGTTGATTTATTAGCTTAATTAATGAACAAGATCCTGACCTCCTCAAATGGCTTGCAGTCGCTGACGACAATATTAGGACGGAATCGCTCCACAGTCACATCTTTGTCCAGTTTACTGCTGAGGTCCTTCACTGAGGCTTCAGAGAGAAGCATAACGGGGGCAACATCGGTGTACACCACCTCCTGGAGAGAGAATACTTTGTTGTTTGCAAAGGTTGCTGAATTGTACAATACATTACTGAGTTTTTGCTGTTCGAAACGGCAGTCTCAATTTAACTTGGATTAATTGTATAGCTCAACCTGTTGCTGCTTAACATAGAAATTTCATGTTTTTTTGCTCTTACTGTGACAGCTTCCAAACTAGCTTTAAAAAGATACAAGACTAAGGCACTCAAAGAAAGAATGGTAAAAGGCCTTTGCCGACACGTTTCAACCCTATTGGGCCTTCGAGTCCCAGGGGCTGGAACTCTGCTCAGCTGATGCACTACATCCTATGAGCAGCATTTTAAAGGGGCTAGATCAGGGGTGGCCAACTAGTCAGAGACCAAGAGCCGAAATTGTCAACCTTGACCCTGTGAAGAGCCACAAAGGCACCGACCATTAGCGAGATTCCGGGGCGGTAGATTATTGTGATTAAATAGAATGTGACCGTTTTATATAATCACAATAAACTATAATTTTATGCCTGGCCTTTTTCTTTTTTTTTAATAATTGTGTTAGATTGAATGGTTTTACTCCTCAACAAGATTGAAATACATGTATATTAACTGAAATTCTGTGCTTTCTGCTCTGACTGAGACAGAATTAGATTATTATTATTATTTTATTTATTTTTTTAATGCTGGGGTGTGTTTGTATGTGGGGCCCTGCCCACTGAGCCCCCTTCTCTGATTCGCCCCTGGCCTGTGCGCTCAGTGCAGCTTCGTCCTGACTGGACTGTGCAGAGAACGCACTCTAGGCTGCACAAAGTTTATGAACTTTAACCAGGAGCCTCTGGAGGATCTGAGAGTCTGTTTTAAGTTGCATCTGTTACAGCTACTGTCACATGTGAAAGGAAAGTCAATGACTTGCGTATTTCCGCGTTACGATGTCGCGCTTCGCATCATATGCTTCAAAAGAGCTCCGCTTTTTTCCATTTCCTAATTTTGATCTTTTTCTGTGAATATGAGGCCAAATTACATCAAATAAAGAGTAGGCTGATCAGAAACCTGAAAAGCACAGAAGCTAATCCTAGTGCCACGATCTGCCTGCCTGTTGTTTAGCCTACATCCCGCTTTGACTGAGGCTGCCGCACGGGCACCTTTTACACGCCGCCTCGAAAAGGAGGGAGATACAGACTCTCATTCATGTGTAGAGATGGAAACAGGGTCTGTAGGACGATGGTAGGATTTTTGGTCAAAGACTATTACAGTTTATGGGAAATATTTACCAATTATTTTGCAAAGAGCCGCATTGTATTAAACATATCCAATCATGCAAAGAGCCGCACTCTGATTGGCCAAGAGCCGCATGCGGCTCGAGAGCCGCGGGTTGGCCACCCCTGGGCTAGATGCAAGTTAGGCATATTATACTCACTACTGCCACCTCAGGTCATACGTGTAACTGCACCTTCTACATTAAGCTCGTGCATGAGGCAATTTGGACCAAAGTAAGACCTTTTTGAGTGACAGTGCAGGATTTTAGAGGCAGTTGTGGTGAACAGGTCTGGGCTCATTCTACACCTTAGGACATTGTTGGAACATGCAGGGGGAGGAAAATACATAATTTTAACATTTTTAAACTCCGTATAGTCACTTTGAAGTTTAAGAATAGCTATATAAAAAAAAACAATTGGCAAAACAAACAAAATTATATACAATTATTATCTATAAATTATCTACAGTCATATAGACAAACGCATTTTATAAACAGGAGCATTAAAGAAATGGTGTTAAGTCCAGTTCCCCACTGGATACTCTGTTGAGTGTAAATCCAGAAGGACTCCCTCAGCAGAAGCCTTTTAAGTCTGTCGCCTCCTCTTAGCTTTTAAAGGAATAGGCCACCGTTTTTACATACTGAGATATGCTCTTACCTCACTAGTCGAGACTTCCCCCGCTCACTTCCGTCAATAACCTTTAAGAGTTACTGCGCGGACGTTTTGCTCCTCGTATCATTACGCCTCACAATATAGTCCCCCTTTTTATCTGCTTATAAAATCGACCCGTTACATTTCTGTGTAAATATACTTTGCATGAAAACACTTCACGTAACTTTATTTAAATAGGGAACACATGGAGGAGCTTGGTAGCTTCTATCGTGAGCTTTTTTGGAGCTATATGACATATGGGAGAGGCTGCGTATGTGCTCCGTTTGCCTGGCAGAGCGCACGGACAAAGACCAGACGGGGATATATTAACTCGACTAAAGTGAGGTAAGAACACATCTCAGTATGTAAAAACGGTGGCCTATTCCTTTAAGGTGTTATGTCCATGGTTAGAATGTTTAAAATGTAGTACCATTCCTGTCCTTATGTTTTTTTGTTTGTTTTTTTTAATGGGGGAGGTGGCTATTGACCAGTTTATTGTTGAAAGTCGGAGCTCTGCAGAAACTAATAGTGGGGGTTTCTGGGAGAGCTTCCCTAAGTTGGCTGTCACTTGTGTGGATATTCCAGTTTTGTTTTATAATTTGTTTCATTTTGTTTTCCTCAGAGCTGTATTGTGTCACAATGTACTTGATTCATACTATCTACCTCATCTTTTGAGAAAAGCAGCTCCTTCTCGCCCGGCTTCCTGGCTTTCATGTGGGGTTCAAAGTGCACCAAACGGTAGGTCTTTTCTGCACTGAGATAACGAGTGAGCCAAGAGGAGACAGCGTCTCCACAGTCCCGGCCTTGGATATCCTCACCACTCAGTCTGCAGGGGAAAAAAAACATTAATTAGTGTATATAAATAAATGTGTTTATTGACCTATAGACCTTTCTGGAAAGAGATAGGAAAAGGGCATAAATATTTCACTTTTCAATTTCAAACAGCCTTAAGGCACCTATAGAGGCCCTGCAGAAAGAGTAAGGAGTTAGATATGTGTAAAAACAGAAAGGACATAGACACAGATAAACAAACAAACTAAAAAAGAGAACCATTAAGAAACTGCAGGATCTCACTGTTCTGTGTGTTAGTGCAAGAATTCCATTTCCAGAGATAAGCTGATTTACTGTGGTGGCACAGGAGTAAAGATCTTGCCACCCCAGCTGCCACCCCATTGATGGCAGGCCCAGGCCGGCTGAAAATAGTCGTGCTTGATTATTTAGTCCCAGATAAGACCATGTGGTGTGCTCCATGTTTAGTCCTGGTTTGGAAAAGTGTCTAAATTCTAATGCAGTCATCAACCTGGCACTTTGTAAATTCATTGTTTCAAGGATTAGTTGCAATCCAGATCTTCAAATCCTGATTAATTAATAGTTTTTTTGGTTTGTATAACCAATGTGATGTCTCACATCTGCTCTAGAAGTGACCGGGGTGCTTACAGAGGCTCACTCTCAGTTAGTACTTTTTTGACAGGACAAAGAATGATAACAACTTTATAGCTAAATAATGAACCAGGTGCCAACCCCTGTGTAGATGATGATTTTTTTTTTATTTTTTTTTTACAAAGGTTTAAATTTTAACTGAGTTGGAAACCCCCTACTTATATTATGGACAATGCTACTATTTGTATATAACTTTGGGCTCAACCTGCATCTATACAGAAACATGGTCTTGCGATCAAGCAAAACCTGCGTACCCCCACTATAAACATTCAACATTGTGAAATGTGTTGCCACCCCAGAAATAATCCCTGACCCTGCTTGCCATCCCATGATTTTGTTTCTAGATCCGCCCCTGATGTTTTCTAAAATGTCTGTCAAATCTTGTGCAGCTTACTTAGTCTTAACTGAAATTATAAAGTACGCACATCATTTTCATTCTAAACAGAACCCTCAACTTTCCAGACAGTGTCAAAACAGAGAATGACAAATTTTATGACTAAAAGTTGACACTCATTTGAGATATACCGAGGATTACTGAGCAACAAAACCACTTCGGTGTCCCAAATCACCTGCAGTCAATGACCCTGTTATTGGGATGTTTTACAGGGATCTTCAGCTCCTCCATGTCGGGTCCGTTCAGACAGACCTGCCCCCCATCACAGGTGAAAGACATCAGCACCAGGCGGGGTTCCTGCCGTCCCGTCACCATGTGGCCATCCTCTGTCACCACCATCCAGTGTCTGCAGCAGAAAACAGGTGTACACAGTCATTTTAAAACATTGATTATTTTTTATGTATCTTTTGCTGGTGGTGTTTTTTGATGAAGAGTGCCAATGCAGAGACACACAGTAAATCAGTATATCGTAAACTAACTCCTCAAAGGCCACAAAACATGGAATAATTGGCCCAAATGATTTTTTTCCCCCAGCAGTATATACTACACTTTGCAGAAGTAACTTTTATTTATATATTTTCACATAGACGAACACAAAAGGTGCAACCGATGCATTGCATATATTAATGTGATTGTGGACGCATTTGGATGTGCAGCTTGTAGACAGGAATTTTGACTGATTTTACAAAGTTTCCATCATGATTGATAAAGGTTGATTTCAGTTGATAGGTGACTGATAAGTTGCCTAAAATTAAAAGCTAAGGCCGTTTGGGGTAAAGTTGGCTCTCTAAATGAACAGTATTATGTAACAGTGTGGGTCCTTGTAGCAGGATTTGGGATTTCTGTTCACGGCCCATATTCGTGATCACGGACAGCATAATCTGTAAATCCACAACTCGGACCTGTTGCACAGCACAGCACTCACCGATCCTGCAGCTCCCCAAACTTCAGCCCGGTTCTGAGGCACTCCGCGAGCGCCACGGAGAGCGCCTTACCAGATTTGAGTGGGTGCACGAGTAACTGCGACACGACGCCCACGCGCACTAGTTTTTCTGGCTTTCGCAGATATTTATAACCCACTGCGAGACCGAGCAAAGCAGCGCCAGCCCCGCAGACCAACAGAGGCGTTCGGTTTTTCAGGAGATCCATCTTTAGGGCAGAAGTTTGTTGTTTGTGGACATTGAACTTGTGTTAAAGAGACAGAACCCACGTTGGAACTGTGGCATCGGAGAACAGCTCCCTCGGCTGGTGTCACAGGCTTATTACGCACAGAGCACGCCGCCAACAGGTGACAGACTGAACTGAACTGAACTTGACCTGACCCCGCACTCTCGCTGCTGTGACCGAGACCTGACTGATGAATGACCTTTACAGTTTACTGCTTAGTGTTATCAATACGTCAATGTCTTGGACTTGGACTATTCCAGCTCTATAAAGGATCTACAATAGAAATAGGACTGTCTTCTCTACACTATCTGTAAACACCTGAACATTTAATTGCATTACTAAAGTAAAAATAAAATGACATCTCATTAAACATTTCTAATACAATCTAAATCTCATCTAATTAGACTTTGACTTCTCCAAAACTGCACCTCCAAAACTGGGTTCAGGTGTAAAAGGCCAAGAGTCCGGGGATGCAGGAGTGAAGATTTCGCCTCGTTAATGCTGGACTGTTTTTGATGGAACCATACAAATTACATCATTATTTATTCATGTCCCCAACCCACAATTAATGATTGTTTATTAGGCCCGAGCGGCCTGCCGTCGCAAGGGCCTATTGTAATCGCAATCACAGCGCAGTGCGCGCAGCGCACTGAACCTAAGTGCGCGGAGCGCACAAAAACAGCGCGAAGCGCTGTCCCCATGTCAACCGTAAACTCACCATGTAAAACAGTGACAGCCCACACCAGAGGTGTGGGCCCTTTATACTTATTATTGCATTAAAATGAATGGGGGTATATAGTGTGAATGGGGGTATATAGTGGATGACGAGCGCGAAGCGCTCGTCATCCACCCAGGAACCCCACGGGTGCGTGCGGATTGTTGAAAGCTTTCCAAAAATGTATAATATGATATAGTCGCGAAAGCGACTATATTGTTTTTGTCGAAAATATTATTATTCTTTCTCGCTTCTTCTTCTTCTTTCTTTCTTTCTTCTGCTCTTTGAGCAGGAATTTGACCCCCTGAACATAGTCGAAAACTCACCAAACTTTGCCCAAAATTCAGTTTTGGTGAAAAATTAATTAAAATGTGTGTTTCATATTGGGGGGAAAAAAATTGGCGCGACAGCGCCACCTACAAAAGTCAAAATACATTACGCCAATGGGGGAGAGGCCGAAGTAAACTTTGTCGTAGAGCGACGAGATTGGGTACAGACATTCGTCATGTGACGACAAAAAAAAAATATTATTGTGGCCACGCCCCCTGACAAACCGGAAGTCCGCCATTTTGAAAGGAAGACCGGAGAATGCTGAGTCAGCGTTTTCGCTGACTTCGCATTTTAACGAACTCCTCCTAGGGCGTTTGACAAAATGAGCTCAAAATCGCTCCAGCTCATCTCGAGATGTGGGGCATCAAAAGTTATCCAAATTTTTTGGCTAAGTCTTATGGTTTGTTTGCGGCGAAGCCGCAATCTTTCCGAAGTATTTTGCGATTCATCAAAAACTAAAAATCGCTCCAATTCGCACAAACAAACTCTGATTAAAAATCGGAAATATACATTTTATTGACCCTTCACCCCTGGACACAAGAAATGTGAAAAAGTGACATTGGGCGCGATAGCGCCCCCTCCAGGTGCAGACGAAAAAATGCATTATGGGAAAAAAAATAGTTTCTCGGAAATGAATGAAATTCGGTACAAAAATAGTTGATGGTGTCCCGATCCAAAAAGCCAATGAGACCCATATCGTATTTTGTACGGTGTTGCCATGGTGAATCAAAATACATTGCGTCTATGGAGGCGGGACCAACCGGGGCCAACGTCAACTTTGTCATAGAGCGACGAGATTCGGTACAGATATTCGTCATGTGACGACAAACAAAAAATATTATTGTGGCCACGCCCCCTGACAAACTGGAAGTCCGCCATTTTGACTGGAAACCTGCAGAATGCTGAGTCATGGTTTTCGCTGACGTCGCATTTTAACGAACTCCTCCTAGGGCGTTTGACAAAATGAGCTCAAAATCGCTCCAGCTCATCTCCAGATGTGGGGCATCAAAAGTTATCCAAATTTTTTGGCAAAGTTTTACGGTTTGTTTGCGGCGAAGCCGCAATCTTTACGAAGAAATTTGCGATTCATCGTAAATTAAAAATTGCTCCCATTCGCATGAACAAACTCCGATTAAAAATCGGAAATATACATTTTATTGACCTTTCACCCCTGGACACAGCAAATGTGAAAAAGTGACATTGGGCGCGATAGCGCCCCCTCCAGGTGC
The DNA here is from genome assembly GCF_951799975.1 of Gobius niger. Lineage (NCBI taxonomy): Eukaryota > Metazoa > Chordata > Actinopteri > Gobiiformes > Gobiidae > Gobius > Gobius niger. The sequence continues at coordinate 17,395,699 of NC_136867.1, forward strand.
AGAAGAAAAAATGCATAATGGGAAAAAAAATAGTTTCTCGGAAATGAATGAAATTCGGTACAAAAATAGTTGATGGTGTCCCGATCCAAAAAGCCAATGAGACCCATATCGTATTTTGTACGGTGTTGCTATGGTGACGCCCAGGGCCCCCCATGTTATCCTTATGGGGCTGACACATAAATCTCACATTATACAACATTACAGCGCGTTAGCGCCCCCTGTCAGGAGCTTGTGGACAGTGGTCATGGTAGTACAGCCCATTAGGGCCGTCTGATGCTAATTGTGAAATTAAAAACATTATGGGCGCGCCAGCGCCCTCTGCAGGCTGGAGCCATTATTCACATGGAGAGGCTAAAAATGTAGCTTAGATGTTTACTCACAAAGATTAATGGCACGTCAGGGCAATAAAATGCAGTGTGGCCACGCTGGCGCCCTTGGTAGGGTTACAAAGACACGGATATATAGAGGCGCTAAAGGAGGCACGGCCCGCGAGGGCCGTTCGATGCCGCTTGCGGCTTTAATTTATGTTTCTTTCTTTCTTTCTTTCTTTCTTTCTTTTTTTTTTAACTTATGCTTTGATGATACTTGTTTAACTAGAACTTGAGTTGTAAGAACTCAAGTCAACTGATTGAGCCAAGAAACATTAGGTCAAATTTCACACAGTGTAGAAATGGAGAAAGCTTTTGAGGAGGTGCTTGGAAAGGGAGGTGGCAGTTCTTAAAGGCTGGCCTCTGGTTGCTATGTTGATTTACTTTTTCATTATCGCTTAACATGTTTTCTATCTTTTCTTAAATCCCTGAAGCTACTTGTTTCTTTGTAATTTTACCCTTAACTCTGTAATTCTTGGAAGTATGTTTTATTACAGGGGTAACAAGGGTTCATCTGCACTGGTCAGCAGTGAATAATTTGAATTCATGTTTAGTTACTAAATACTTGCCTTAAATTGTATTTTGCAATGTATTCCCTTACTTTGTCTAATCAGCGTACTGTGCTTTGAATACTTTCACTACTGACACGTCACCTCCACCACCAGGTGACGTCTGAAAGGCAGATTACAGGAAGTGATCAAAACTTGTAAAGCAGGTAAACAAACCTTTCTGTCTTACCAAAAGAACAAACAGTCATGCGTTTACATTGATTGTCATTATATTTATGTATAAATGTGGCGTATAATTACAAAAATGAAGACTAGGATGGTTGGAACACCTGTTATAAACTTGGCTTTAATTGAGAACTCAAAAACTCTTGGCAAACACACACATGTTTGTATGAACACACATGTGTGTATGATCCATATTGCACAACATTCATTAATAATGTTGTGCAATATGGATTTAAAATGTAGGGATTGAGTACTGGGATGTCTTCCCTTGATATTTGGAAAGTAACTGTATTCTAAATACTCAAATGAAAGTGTAATTTTACCAGAATACAGTTACTCAAAGTTGGTATTCTACATGTATTTCGTTACTCCCCAACACTGCTGGTCAGATTGTCCTCTATAGATAGATATAGGAGATAATGCATCCTAAAGTGTCGCTTCCATAGCTTTGTTTCCCATTCACAGAGAGACCACCCTCCCAACATTCATGTTGGGAGGGTGGTCCCCAGTTCACCACTTTTGGACTATGAACATCTAAAGAGCTGCAGTCTTGAAGATGATTCGACCCTGTTGTCTGGCCATCGCTTTTTTGGGCAGAGTTAATTTTCTTCACTGTCTCCTCTCACCTGCCTCTCTCTCTCAGACCTGCTGACGTCATTTGAACTTCAGCGCGCAGTTATTTCAGTCGGTGTGACCTGGCTCTAGTCTGCGGCCAAAGGAGAGTGCAGCAGATGCTCTGTCCACAGGGGGGCAGCACTGGGACCTGTCCAATCGACCCCTCTCCTTCTGTTCGCTTTCTGAGAGTGTGATGGCCTCAAGGGACAATTGGTAGGTACTAGGCAGCGGGCCAGACTTTTAGATCCACTCCTTGTGTTGCAAAGCTGCGCAAATGTATCCAAAACACTTCTGCCATCTGTATGTGCCAATGTTGTACACAGAGTGGTGAGAAACATCCCTGCAACTTCATAGTGTCTTGTTCAAAGGAGCCAAACAACTGAGGAGGGACAATCTGGGCCTTAAGAACTTAGACTAAATATAGAGCCAAGACTTCGCACTTGACATAAGGGCAATGCATGATGTCTGCTGCTTAATTAAGTTCCTGCGCAAAGAAGGAGACAAAGCAAAAGCAACACTATTCAAAAACAACAGCAATGTTTACTGTTTCTTTATGAATAAGTGGGTATGTTTTATTATTAAAGCACTATCTGTGGGGCTTGTTACAATTTATGGACTGGTTTAATCAGAGTTACTCACTTTCTTATGAGGGATTAAGCTATATTTAAGGACAGTTCTTGTTAGTATTGGAAGACTATATCGTCCCTGGAGGGAAATGAGTCCTGTGCATGTCTGGAAACGGAAACACAAAACATGTCGAAACATGCAAATGTCACACACTTACCCCATACCTGATGTGGCAGTTGAACCTGGGACCTTCTTGCAGAGAAGCGAGAGTATCAGCCCAGCCAGTAAGCCATTGTGTCATCTTGGTATTAAAAGTAAGGGAAGCCAGACGCAAAATTAAGACCAATTATTTAAATTGTGGCTAGAGTACAAGAGGACTAAGTCAGGTTGCATAATGTGAGGAAAGAGGATGCAGATGGTGGTGGGGTTATGGAGGTTGATGACTTGCTGTAACGACCCCCTGAGGCAAGAAAGTACAAATTGCTGTGAAGAGAGAGCTACAGTTTCCCTCAGTCTTGATACACAGTAAACACAAGGTGGACCGTGCATCAGTAATGTCCTTAAAGGGTGTCGTAAAAACAGATACTCAACACTAAGCTTTTCTCATTAAAACAATAAACGTAGATCTATGTGCATTGTGTGTCCGACTTAGAATAGAGAGCGTGGTGTAAAGGTCCTCCTCCATATCATGACTCACCTGCTGTAGGTTGTCCGGAGCTGGAGCTGTGTCAGGGCTCCTAGGGCCACGCCATCTGGACCAAAGGACTTTTCTATACATTCAGCAGGGCTTTCTCACGGGCAGTACCCGCCAATACACGGCATGAGGGGCCTGTTTGTCCACGATACCAGTATTTATGTGGTCACGCTAAAGGTCATGCAACAAGCTGGTCATTCTTTTAGTGATAGTTTTAGTAGTAGTTGGTATTGCACTTTATTTTTTGCTAGTATAATTGGAGGCTTTAGTAGTGCTATCTTGTTCAATAGAAGCGACACGATTTATAGTAATAGTAGTGGCTACAGTCTTAGTGTGCCATTCTTTAAAAAAGCGGTGGTGGTGATTGTACTGTACATTTTATTTTATTAATTTGAATTTTATATCTTTTTCAGGGGAGTTGTACATTTAGAGGTGGGAGAAGGAGGAAATCTACGCAGACACAGGGAGAACACTTTATTTTACACTACACTTGATACATTGTACCTGCCACATTAAAGGCACACTGCGTAACATTTTTCTAATGACCAGCTCGACACAGAAAATGCTATTTCTGCAGTGGGTAATCAAAGAATGGGTTTGGATGAGGACCTGACCTGTTTAAATCTCAAATTCTGCTGACTTTAGTCACATCTCCATGGAAACGAGCTGGAGACGTACCCACTCCCGGTAAAGTTATGTCATGTCTTTGGGTGAGCTGAGGCCGCTCACAGCAAAATTACATGTTGGTTTGAGATATTTTTCAATGCTGAAAATATCTGTCATAAAATAAAAGCTTGTATTTCAATTTTATTTTTTGGGTAAAATTCTACGCGGTGTGGCTTTAAGTACAATGTAATGTGCTGTGTAACGCTGTAAAAACTTGTACTTACAGGTTGCATACACAATGGAATAATGTGTATTGGTATTTTGGAGGTACATAATGTAAAAAGACATAAGACCCAAACTGTAATCCTAACCTTAAGCCCTAACCCTAAGGGTCTTATTACATTATGTACCTCCAAAGTACTAATACACATTATTCCATTATGTATGTACAGCATAGTTACAAGTTATTACACATTGTTCCATAGCACATTACACTGTACTAAATTTAGATGGGACTTGTATCAAGGTAGTGTAAAATAAATCCAAACGTCCAAGGTTTGAAAAAGTCTCATATCATTAAATTCTCTGCCAAAGGAACAGCTCTGTGGTTGTTCATGTGGGAGAAGCTCCATAAACTAGAGGACCTTGATTAAACATGATTGTAATAAATATTATAAATGCAAAGTTGACTAAATTCAACTTAAATTTAGTCGACTAAATTTACGTGCAAGTTTAGTCGACTAAAACTAAACTAAAATGGAAGAGAATTCTTTGACTAAATCTCGACATTTTCATCAAAAGACTAAGACTTAAACTGAATATGTCGTCAAAATGAACACTGGTTTGTGCGTTGAAATGATCGTAACAAGTCCAGTGAAGGCGACGAACTTATAAAATATGTCCGGTGCATCTTCTGGAGAAGGAGAGAGCGCCACCACCATGTAAGTGTGTTTAATTTACTAATACTATCACATCATTAAAGCTCAAAAAGTCAGACTGGCAGATTATGTGATCTAGAGGATAAAACATTATAAAAGATACTAAGCCTCTTACTTATGTCCCTCCTGAACAAATAGCATTGGCTGTTACGGCATAATACAATATAAGAATCACTGAACTGCTGTCCTTAAATGTGGTCTCACTCTCTAGTGTGACGAGTGTGGGCTGTCCCTGGTCTGTGGACATTTTGGACAAACAAACAAAGAATCCATGGGGTCCCACCTCCACACAAAAGGTACAGCATTTTTTCAAAATACATACGTGGACACATATTGCGATAATTAAATAGAGGCTTTTGCTTTAGGAGAAAATATCAATTTATTAGGCGTATACAGTATTTCCTCTTCCTGTACTGGCCATAAAAGTAAATTTCACCCAAAGTGACATGTGCAAGTTTACCACACACACACACCATGGAGAAGTAACAGTATAAAATACGCTGAACAGAGTTTCAAGTGTCGACAGGCAAAAAGCTTCAAGTGTATTTTGTTCAAGTACAACTTTGCTCCTGCCTTAAAAACCCATCTGTTGGATAATGACAATAAAGTTCTTCTTCTTCTTCACGAAGCCTTGATTGGATACAGTACTTGGATATGACATACAGAAGGGTGCTGCAGTCCGGCTTATTACTTGGAGGTGCTCATAAAACATGTATTTCTTTTCCAATTGTGGTGTACAGTGTCAAACATAACCAGAGGTGGGTAGAACGGTAGAGTTTTTACAGTGATACTACAAACATAAAACAAAATGAAAGAATCTAATCAGTGTATCATGAAAATGGAACAAATTATTGTATTAGAAATTTCCAAAGTCGTCAACTGGACTAGGTTGTTTGAGGTGAAGGTGATGAATGAGAGCAGAAGGCTTCTCCTGTGCTGGTTATAAACTTTCCTCCAAAGATTACATGAGTTGTGGTATGACTCTCCTCCAGAAAGGTTGCTTCTTCTGACAGGATCTTATCGCCTAGTGAATAACCGATCTCTTAAGATCTCAGAAGCTTTAAAGGATGGGTCTGGTTAGTGCCTGGATGGGAGACCGTGAGACAACTTTGAGCAGCCCAGGGGCTCAGAGTTGTGTCCCGAGGGCAGCTGTGACTACATACATAGCTCACCACCATGGAAAGATTTAAACAAAACAAGAAAGTTGTCCCTTGTGTCCTCTGTTATGTGAAAAGCACTGCACACAAACATAACTAATTATTCTTTCGATAAGGTACAATATATTTTAACTTTATCTTTTTGGGTAAAGCTTTTGTTATTCGCTTAGGGAAGAGTACCTTTAAAAACAAAGATTAATTTAATAAAACTAACTTTTGCATCAACTTGACTATTACATATTTTAGTTGTAACGTCTGAAATGGTTGTCCGCTCTAGTTACCTTATTTTACTCTTTACCGGAAGGAATGGGTGGTGCAACATTTAGTCCTAAAATGGCTTGAGAATCGCGGGAAATGGTGTGAGTGAGGGTGGATTTTCCCTTTGAAAGATTTTTACAGTAATTGCAGATGATTGACAAGTGCCTCATTATCCTTTGTCCCAAGTTGTAAAGCCCCTCCCGTCTGCCGCAGCAAACCATGGCTCAAAATAGTTTGCATCTATAGCTCTGTGCAGATGCAGCCTAGACTTAAATTCAAACAAGACAAGCCTCTCAATATGTGGGAAAATAACACATGATTTGGTTTATGTGCTGCCATTATTGCACTGCATGAGCTGAGATCATACGAAGCATTTTACTTAAAAGCCGGACAACAAATAGATTTTTAATTACAACAGTTTCAAGTCCGAATTCAAGTCTTCAATTTGCAAGTTCATGTCCAAGTCCTAATAGTGAAGGTGCAACTCAGAGTCATTAAAATAGAGTCCAAATCGAGTTATCACCTATGGTAATACTGCCTGTTTCTGAGTCACAATTCCAACTCATTTAGGAGTTTTCTTATTTTCCTTGCAGCATCCACTGTATGGACACCCCTATGCAATTTTATTAAAGCTTGTTTATAAAAGTTCATACTCAGAGGTCCGAATCCTTGGTCCAACAATCAAAATGTTCTCGCCTGAACCTCAAGTCTCGTCACGAGCATTGACGGGATATTTTCTGTCAATGGTCACGAGTTACTTCCCCTCAAAACTCGTGAGTCAAGAGTCCCGGAAATTGCCTGAAAAACAGTTCTTTGCCTGGAGCTTTTTCAAAATAAACAGCAATACAGGAGAAACTAGACACAAAGTGCTCAGGAAGTCAATAACAAAATTTGTTTTTTGGGGGGGAAGGTGCGGAACAAAGGCTTAAGAGAAAAACAAAATCTCCATTTACATTTTTCGAAAAAGCCTTTATTGTGATATATATTAAAGGCTTTTTAGAAAATTAAAAAAGAGAATTATGATATGGCAGGAGTGCGTTGGTTTTTTGTTTTACTCTCAAATATCAATACATTTGTGTACTCCAAAATATAGCATTTCTGAGTGTTAGATGATACAATTAAATCGCTATTTATAATACTGGGTCAAGCTGTAAAGTCGTACTATCTCTGTCATAGCCTTGACTGTGCTGCTCAGGCGCCACTCTCAGCCACTGAATGTTTTGCTCGCGTATCAGCATGATGCTCGACAGGGTGTTTATCCCTTTTCTGTGAAAGCATGGACAGACTTGAATGGTAGGACGAGCGCAATGTCTGGTAAATAAACTTCTCCTGTATAAGACATCCAGACTGCTGCGTATTCTTCATCTATCCTCTCAAACACATTGTTGTTTCTCTAACACTGAGCACGGCAGAAAAGCTAAAACTAGAATGTTTGGCATAATATCCTGATGACATGCTTCGGGCCATGCAATTCATAGGATTTTTACTGAAATTGCAATCTCAACTATGAGCAGTCTCAGAAATCAACGTGGTGCTTTTTAAATGTCAGATTTGCTGCCAATCCTCTTGCACTGCGGCATTGCAGTAATTGTGTATATTAATGTTTTCAGTTGTATGAGCTCGTTGGATGAATGATTTTGTGTTTTGTGATCATGGTTTTCTGAACTTTCTGTCGTTACATAACATTGTGATGTAGTCGCAGCTGAGGACGGAGCCCACATCAACAGGCTGCTCCACTTTGAGTCATTTTGAGTTATGGTCAGCTTTAAAATCACACAAACATGAAAGTGTCCTGAGATTTGTGAACGTTTGATACTTGGTGTTGTGTGTTTGGTCCCTTCTTTTCCTATGTAACTAGTCTTTGACAGGCTACCAAAATGTGTGATGAATTTGTTACATCAACCTACACTATAGAAAAGGTTCCTGTAGAGAGTAAGACTGTCTATTGTTTTGCTGTGATTGGATTTGATCTCAACAATAATCATCTTTGACCGGAAGTGGACTGTAACCGATGACACCTATAGGGAAACAGCATTTTGAAGGGTGTAGCCTTCGTTCAGATGACAATGAGGCTGTTCATTGTCATCTAATCTGTGATTTCGGTCATTAAAAAAGAAACAAAGAAAAAAAAAATCAGTAGAAAAACAGTGAATAAGCCATGACTAATGCTATCACTCATTCGCTCTATTCTCTGGTCAGTGGTTGTTTACACTGTACATCACGTTTTTATCACATGATGGTGCAGCACGTTATTAGAAAACAATACCAGCAGGGCACACAAAGAAATCCAATCAAAGTTATTGTGACTACTCATTTGAGGTTCTGATGGGTATCATTATTGCCGTACATTCAGCTTTCCACAATATCCAGACTGCATTTTAGTCATAGATCGATAACAACTAATGCAGCCCTTAGTATTGACATCTCAGGTTCCTATCTCCGTAGAACAACCTTATAAAGTCGGTGTGTGTGTACATTGCATTCATTTGCTAACACACACTTTTTGAGGGTTTCGTATTCATTTCGCTCACGGCAGCAGCACTCTCCCTCTTAGCGTCCGCCTGTTGAAGTTTATAGCACCAGGAACGTTCCCACTCCTTGTGTCTCATGCCAAATTTCTGTCATCGTTTTTTTTTTGGCTGGATGATCGTGCATTGTGCCGTATTGTCTTGTCCAATCTGCTGCACTGGATGGAGGCTACACTGAGCTGCGTCTCTTAAAAGCTCTAAATGGGGATAATAGGCCTGATGTTATTGAGCTTATATTGGTGCTGCAATGTCTTGGTGTGCACACGCAGCCTGTAGTCCCTGGGTCAATGTAGTGGCTTTCTGTTTGGAGATAGGGGTCAGAAATAGCCAGCTCTGGTATCATTGATGAGGAACTTTGCAATTTCTCCTTGCTCCTGTACCAAAGGCAGGAGCATATCGTTTGGAAATGGAGAACCTCTGTATACACGCCTTTTAAGTCGTTCGATTTTGTTTCTGCTACATGTGTGTTGGCCGCGGAGAGTGGAAGAAGTCTCGTCACCTCCGCTCTTGGCTTGTTGTAGGTCATCAGAGCCTTTTGCCGAGCGTCCCGCCTCTCGTCTTCCATGTTCATAGTCAAAAATCTCAGCACGACCAAATTCAGAAAGGCCCCGATCACCGTCAGCCCCATGAGGATGTAGACAAAGCAGAACGCAACATATCGCGGGGAGTTTTGCAAAGCTTCGTCTTTTTGAAGAGCTACGTAATCTCCAAATCCGATGGTGGTCAGCGTGATGAAGCAGTAGTAGAAGGCGTGCAGAAAGCTCCACCCCTCGGACTGAGAAAACAAGATGGCGCCCACGCAGAGGGTGCTGAGGCAGGAGAAGAAGCCCACGGTGACCATGTTGGCCATAGAGACCTCGGTTCGCCGCATGCCCAGGCACTTCTTGGCTTGATGCAGCAGGTAGCGCACAAAGGTGTTGATGCGCTCGCCCAGGCTCTGAAACATGACGAGGGTGAGAGGGATCCCCAGCAGAGCGTAGAACATACAGAAGACCTTCCCTGAGTCGGTGCTGGGAGCTGCGTGGCCATAACCTGTATGGGACAGACGGGATAAGTGTAAAAAAGTAATGTTGAAAGGGAAATGAAATCAAATATCTATAAGAAGCCAAAAGGGGAAGCAGGCAGCAGTGGTTTAAATACAGTTAGAGGTTTCCCATTCTTATAATAGTAAGGTACTTGTCACCACAGAAAAGAAGAAATCAGTTGGAAGTGTCAGCCTCCACCAGAGCATGAGCCAATATGCAAAATCCCAGTCAGTTGTTGTAACACATCACTTCTCACTTCATCAGAGACTCGAGTGACATGAACACGCTCGGATTTTTACAGTTTGATATCCCACACACAACACCACTCTGTTGTTTGCTAGGAAATTGTAAACACTGGAAATAAAACACATTGGTATAACCTTCCTTAACCTCAAGTGTGAAAACTAATAATGGTGTTTCTGGAGTTACTGAAACCAACCTGCGGAGCCTGTTTCGGAGATTGTCATTAAACATATCCTTTTCCTGCTCGTGCAAATATAGAATGAAAAACTGTGGTAGTTTTCTATGGTAGTACTAAAGACTAACCTAAAAGAAAAAAACTGTGTCTCTTTGTTAGGCCTAATCATTATAAAGTTGCCTCAAAGATCTTACTTCAGCTTTCTATCTTGCAGACAGACGATCAGTGATTGTAGTTTGCCACGTGAGTTAGTCTCAATCAAAAGTAGGATGTGCTTTGATTTGTTTTTGCATTTCTACTGATGTTCTTATGAATTGTGCAAATATAGGCTATACAGTGGGAGGAAAAAGTGAGTACACGTTGGGAATTTCTCACATTTCTGCCTAAATTGGTCATAAAATGTGGTCTGATCTTCATCAAAATCGTGAGAATGATTAAATAGTCTCTGCTTAAACTAATACCACCCAAACATTTACATTTGATCATATTTGTATTGGCCATAACATGTAAACATTCACAGGACAGGGAATAAGTGAGTACACCGCCAGAATCTCACTGAACTGCAGCAGTTCTGTAAAGAGGAAAAGTCTAAGATTCACCCTGATCGTTGTGTCTAATCTGAAACTACAGAAAAGCACTTATTGCTGTAAAAGTAGGGTCAGCCAGCTATTTAATTCAAGGGTTCACTTACTTATTCCGCGCTGTTGTGAATGTCTCAGGTTTTTCTGCATTTTATCATATTTTATAGCACTAATAAAAATATGATAAAATGTAAATGTTTGGGTGGCATTAGTTTAAGCAGACACTGTTAACTCATTCTTATGATTTTAAAAAGACCACATTTTATGACCAATTTAGGCAGAAGTGTGAGAAACTCCAAACGGTGTGCTCACTTTTGCCACCCACTGTATTTGCACAGTCATAAGAACATCAGTCCCCTGCTTCGTGGTGTCGTACAGACCTCATCTAATCAAGGCTTTTGGATTGATTTCAGTCGCATTTGTTTTCCTGTTGAGTGTGCCATTTTGATAACTTTTCAATATCAGGTGGACTATTTCGTTATTTAAATTGTTATTGCCAGGGCAACAGTCCTAATGTGTCACCTTTTCAGACCCATGGACAGGCCCTAGTATGGTTCAAATGTGGCTTTTTAGGCGATGATTGTTTAGTCGTCATTTGAGACTGCAATCAAAACCGAAATCCAACCATAGTAGACATCCTTGTTCATTGTTTATTTCATCTCGCCATTCCTCCTAACGTCGTAATGTTATATCAATCATTTCAAACCGTCAGTAAAACAGAATAGCCAACAATTTGCCTTTAAAAAAAATATATCATAGCCGCTCGCCTCGTGCACAACTTTCACGGCATGGCCTCATCCCTCAGCGTGCACCTGTCCCGCGCTCCCATCACTCACTCACTCACCTATAGTTGTGATCACAGTGATGGCGAAGTAAAAGGAGCCCGCGAACTTCCACTGAACCCCGGCTTTGTGCGGCTTGAGCTGCAGCACCACGGCCTCCAGCTCCTCGAAGTTCTCTTTGGTTAAGTTCAGTTTGCGCATCAGCTCGTATTTCCGCGCGTCGAGCCGCCGCTTGTGACTTTTCTCCTGTTTGGACTCGAGGGTCTCAAATACCGCGGCTCCCACCACCAAATAGGTGAGGATGCTGACGATGAGAGCCAGAGTCCGCGCGTTTTGCCGCTTCATGGTGAGGAAAAAAAAAAAAAAACACTCGCGCGCTCAAATTAGTTTTTGTTATGTCCGTTTTTTGTTCCCCGACCTTGCCTTCGCTCCTCGAGTCCCGATCCAACAGTGAGGCGCGTGGAGACAGAAAGAGCTGTTCTTTCAGCACCACCCCCACATCACAGTTGGGTTGCTACTGTATTTGGACTATTTGTCACGGCATTATATTTAGATTCCGCCGAGGAAAAAAAACAAAACACACACACACACTGGGCAATCCCACGGAGTTGTCGGAGCAGGAGCTTTACGCACACGCTCTACGTCCAATAAAGGCCAAAATAAACAGCGTTTCCTCCAACAAGTAGCTCATGCCTCTTTCAAATAAAACAAAGTGCGATCCCGAGGTCATTTGAAGGTAAAATATTGACCAAGTATGGTGGTTATTTAAACAGGCAGCTTTACTGGCTCCATAAGTTGTCTAGCAACCTCCAGATAACGTTTTCTCTTGAGTAAATATTGATCCAAGGCACATCCTTGTCTCTCTACATGTTCATTACAATGAGATATAAATGCTCTTATTAAGGGGAATTATGTCACTATGAAGACTTCGATACAAAGTCTATGTTAGCCAAAAAAAAACATAGTCATGGTTCAAATAATTAACCTATTTTGTGTAAATATTATTTAGTCCATTCAAAAACATCCACATTCCTGTAGCTGTAGACTTCCAGTGTAGATTTGCATTCCAAGAAAGAAGTCCATTTGTTTCTGGATCAGGATATGCAAAACGGCAAAATATTACACTGGGCTTATTGTACAACTGAGAGATTCAAATGTCCACGTCAGGCTCTACTGTTCTACACATGTATTTTGACATGTCACACTTGCAAATAGTGGAATATCTGATTGTTTTAAAAAGAAAAGGGAGTGGTCTGAACCTTATTGTAATGCCGTCTTGTGAATTAAAAGCAGTACAGAGAAATTGAACAATAAACTCCATAAAAACAACAACATTTGGATGAATATGAACAGGCCATGTCAGCAATCCTTTTAGCAAAACTCACAAATGCACAATTCAGAAATCTTTGTCCATTGAGCCATAACAAAGTGCCACAACTAAACTAAAATAACTGTTTTGTTTTACAGGCCGGCGTTCCCCTTTCCTTATAATCTGTAAACACACAATGACGCATTTTCCGAGGAGTTAAATAGTCTTTATTGTAATTGGAGACATGAAATAGGTGGTGCTTACTTCATGGTACATTCACTGACTTGGAGCGCACAAAGGATTAATGCCATTTTTGTGAATTAAAAACGTTTTTTAACTTGACATAACTTGTACAACACATTTGTTCATAGCAAATATCAGGGGGAAAAAAGTGTATTTAAAGGATGGGAACTCAGGCTATATAGGGGTGCACAACATTAATGTATTACAAATGGTGTATCAGAACATGGACTTGTGGGTTGTGCTAGAGTTCAACAAGTGTTTCCCTCCAAAAACAAAACTCAACTAGTAACATATCTTTAGACATAATTCATTACATTCATTACATTGGAACAATTGTGTGTTTCTTTAAATATTTCCATTTTTAAATTCAAGATAATTTCCTTCCCTCCCCTTCCTCGAAGCCATTTGTGCAATGCATCCGGTGTCTATATTGTGCAAGCTATTGTAGTCATTTCCCCCCAAACCTCCTTGGAGTTTCCCTTGTGTGTCTCAATAATGAAGTAAAATTAACGGCCATGGCGAGGTATTTTAGATTAGATTTACTGACGATTCTACAAAGCCTCGAACTCGTCAATCCTCTGCTTGGTGTTGCCCATGCGGATTTGCCGAAGAGTCTTGTACTTGTCCCGACCGGCGCGCACGTTTTCGGCGTGGAGCATGTCGTTTACTGTCTTCTTGTTGTCGTCGCGGGCGGTGGACAACTCTGAGCTCAAGGCCTGGAGAGGAAAAGGACAGAGGACTTAACTCAGACGACGGAAGCCAGTGTTGCGAAAGGTTTAAAGTGGACATATCTTGTGTAATTGTGGCTTAAAACCCAACTTTTGTGCAACACAGCATTGATATTTCACATTTTATCATTTAACTTGAATGGCAAAGACGCATGATGAGTAATGACAGCTCTTTTGCATCTCGTTTGTTGCTTAGAGCGCTCTCCACTGGCAGCAGGAGGAATTTAAAAAAAAGTATAAACCACCTATTTGAGCAAAGATAAACGCAGTCTAAGTGCAGAGCTGACCATGGTTAACAGGATTACTCAAACCTGCATGAACATATTGAAATGTAACTTCTGATAAGGAAGCAATGGCATCACATTAAAAGCTTCCAAAAGTAAATTTGCTTGATATCACCCCTTTAATAAGTAAAACTGAAAGAATAAATGATGTGAAACGCAGTTAACACATCACTATAATGCTGAACTTAAAAGTCTAGGTTTTATTTGTAAAACCTAGAGTTTCACCTAGAGTCCAGGGACTGCGGATGGAAAATAGCTGCTTAGCTAAATCAGGTACAAATCATCTCCTCTTTTGTAAAGACTTATGGTTCAGTACATTGTCCCTGTTTCAATAAACCATAAACTAACTAAGTATAGGGCTGCACAACTAATCAAAATCAAACTGAAATCACAATTTTGTTTGTTGAAATTAACAACAACATTATTTTGAATTATATAACGTCCTCTGACAATACAATTATCTGTCTCCATTAGTTTTTATTATGCATAAAATCTGTGATCTTTCATGGGCAGCATGAGATTCTTGTATTAGCACTTCATCCATAAATCACCATTTGTTTTGGTGCTGTCCAAGTAAGATAATCTATTTACAATTACACTCAGCAGGACCAAGGCAGTTTGTTTGATCGAGGTAGAATACAAACATAACCAGTCGTAATGGAGACTACAATATCACGAGCACAAACTGAGCGAAACCACTTTCTATTTTGAACCACTTTAGAACAGTTTCCTTTGCTCTCAACTTCCTCTATGGTATCACATTTGTAGACACCATTGTTGGTTACTTTGATATTTTCACTTTGTTACTTTTTTATAACCACACACTGTCTTTCACTATACTGAATGATTTCTGTGATTTGGACCAAACAGCACTTCTCACAGCCACGGTCGAACTTAACCACGTCATCCAAAAACATCTAAGCATATATTTTAAAGCATTACGCCCAAAGTTGAGCTCCAGTGTGCATCAATGCCCAACGATAAATCCTGTGTAATCCTGTGATGAAGAAGCTCATATTTTGGCATCATTCATACAGCATCATTAGTGTGTTTACATGCAAACGGCTGTCCTGTTTTAGCAAAAATAAGTCATAATCTAGACATTTAGAGTCACATCTCGGTAACTGTGTGGTCTCGTTGTACTTTTACTTAAGTTAGTGAGAGTAAATATTCTTTGCAATCTAGAAAAAATAGTCCATAATCACCAGGACCTGTAATTTACAATTTACATGAATCGATAGAAGTAGTGGCAGTAAAAGTCATGGCTTAAAAGTGGTAGTAATGAAGGAGGAAGTAACAATTTTTAGTCAATGTATTGATGGTAACAGAAGCAGAGATAGTAATTGCTAGTGTTTCAAATGTTAATGGTTGTCATACTAGTATCAAGTAATAGTAGTTGTTGTAGTTTAAAACCAAACAGTATTTGTAACTTTATAAATGAGTTTTTTTTCTACATAATCTGGAGTACAGTTTTTGGATACTTTTGCTGCTGGTCCAAGAAGACAATAAAATCACAGTTGTTTGTTATGAATGTGTTATTTGATCATATGTGGGTCATCGGAGGCACTTCACCTCATTAATTCTTCATTTACAATATATAAAATGGTTATGTTATGGTTGAAAACTCGGCAGAGGAAGTGGATAGTGTGTCTGTGCCCTGTCTGACCTGGAGTTGTTTCTGCAGCCTCTCATTCTTCTCGGCCTCGGTCATCCGCTCCTCCTCTTCGCGGTGGTCGTGGATCTCATTTTGGTGCAGCTCAGCGCTGTAGGAGCTGTTTTCCTCACTGTGTTCGTGATCGCTCTCACTGTCCGAGGAGGAAGAGGAGCTACTGTGGACTGAGTTGGATGTCTGGACCGTCTGCAGCTCCTCCTTAGTCCGAACCAGATTCTCCTCGACCTCGATGGCCTTCAGACATACAGTCATATAATGAGAAGATTTGAATGTTTTACACAAGAAATGTATCTGAGTAGTTTTAACTAAAATCCAACTGGTCATTTGTGAATGTAAAACACATAATAGTGGTCTTAATGTTTTACCATGCACATCCAAGTTGTAGAAAAAAGTGTCGTCCTATTGCGATGTTATAACACTAACCTTGCTGTGCCATGTATCAGCCTCCTCCTCTTTGACTCTCTTGGCCTCCTCCAGAACAGCGATCTTGGCTTCGTACTCGGCCAGCTCCGCCGCCTGAGGGAAGAGCACAGAGTGTAGAGTACAAATATGACAGAGGACACCTGCTCTTTCTTCCTCTCTCTCTCATTGTTTTATGAATCGGTGTTTGATAGGACAGTGGTGTGAAAGGGAGTGAAGAGTGGGAAAAGACATTCGGATCACAACATTGCAGTATAAATATTGCAGCCTAAATCGTCTATATTATCATGGAGCACAACGTCCTATAATTCCTTCACAGAGATGGGCAAGTGAAGTCTGATTTACTGGGATAGACACTGTTTCAACCAGGTGAAACTTTTTTCTTTTTGGATATTACCTTGGAAAACAGACTCCTGATCCCCATCTTACAGTGCATGTGACATCATTTCATTTTGTATAATATGAAAACAACACATGCAGTGAAGAAAATTTCTCCTCAAAACAACTGATTACTCTGTTAATTCGTTTGTGTAAATATGTTACAGTGCAGTGACTGTGAATTAACAAAGTACTCTTTTTGTACCTTGGGAATATTTGATGTTCCCTTGTATCCATGAAAAAAAAAGTAAAATAAGCATTGCTAAGCACACTACTTTTAATAATCTATATCTTGTAAGCATATTTAGAAATGCATGTACAGCCCGTGTGTGTTCAGGTTAATGCTTTCTTGTGGCTCACCAGGTGCTCCTGGTTCTTGAGCTGGTCCTCTGCCTGTCGGGCCAGCTCCTCTTTCGCAATGATGGCCTCCATACGCTCTGCCTCCAGTCGGGCCGCGTCCTCCTCCACCCTGCGTCGCTCCTCCTCAAGGCGAATGGCCCGCTCCAACTGCTCCTGCAGCTCTGCGGGACACAGCAGCAAACTATGTCAAAAACCTGTGACTCAAGTCTTGGCGTTACTGGGTGGGAAAAGTTTGAGCAATAATTGTCTAATAATAATAATTGAGTATTATAAAATACATTTTGATACAGCTATGCATGTCTGACCTCTCTCTGCTCTTCTGGTGGTCTCCTCGTACTCCTGCAGCCTTATTATCATCTCCCGTTTCTCCCTCTCCATATCCTCCTTCTCTCGCTCCATCGTCGCTCTCTGCTTCTTCTCTCTCTCCAGCTGATCCCTGCAACATGTACACAGCTCGGGGTTAAGCCACAGTCAGGACTTAAGCCGGGTTCAGTCATGATTAAGTCCAGGATAGCCAGAAGCCTCATTAAGTCTAGTAATTTAGGCGAGGAATATGGCTTAATTTGGTCTTGGTTCAAACGAGGTTTTGGTTGGACTTGGTATAGCCCTTGTTGTCACTTTTGGTTTATCCTTAAATTAGTTCTGCTTTGTCTCTCCCATCTGAGTATATGTTCTATGAAAGTGTCAAACTGAAATAAATAGTTTAGAAATTTTGGGTCAGCTAGTTGCCACAATATTTGGGTGGGTCCTGAAGCTAAACCGGTTGAGAACCACTGCCCTATAGCTCTTAGTCCCAGTTCCCCCTGCTCCCTCCAGACCTCTCTATCTTCCTCTGCAGTCGCTCCTCTTTGGCCTGGGCCTTCATCTGCTGGACTTCGATGGTGTCGGGTTTGCGGCGGCGCATGTACAGCTCGTGGTTCCCCATGCAGAGCTGCAGGATGCGCTTATTCACTCTCAAACGGGGCGCGTAGAAAACAAAGTCCTGGAATCACATCAAGCAAATATCTCAATTAAATACATTTAAAGGATGGAAACACAACTTTTGCTATAACCTGGCATGCTTATTTCTGTAAATGTTCCTTATAACATACTGCCCCTTAACGTTCTATCCTAATAAACTAATTAACCTAATAAATGAACTTAGCATTTTGTCCAAAATACACAACCTAACAAACCCATGGATAGAATGGACATATTAAATTAATTAGAATTTCACATGCTCATAACGAATAACTTACCGGCGCCTTCTTGTCAATGGGCTTAATCACAAACTTCTTATCATTGAAGGAAATGTTTCTGATTTCACTCCAGGGGAACCCGATTTTAGGAGTAAGCCTGAAAAATACAGAAAGATCTTTGTTTGAGTCTGATTGAACAAAAAGTGCTGTTATACAGGAATTTACAACTAGAACTCTTGATGCAAGCCCAGGCTGTGTCGTCATATCTGCAGAGGTCATTGACTGTTGTTTGACTCATGTATTGACCTGGCTGTCGACTAGTTTGTCTCCATATATCAATAAACTATGAAGGTTTGAATGAGTCAAAGTAAGTGCATATTTTAGATACCAACTATTGTGGTCTGTAATTTGGTCAATGAGATTAATATAAACAAAAAAATAATTCTCAGACATTCAACTTGTTTTGAATGTATGAGAATTCGTTTAACTGAGAAGCCGATGACCAGCCATGAGGAGTGAATCTGTGTCAAGAGACTTGTGTCATCTTTTTTTAAACCATCAATAAAAATAATGAACTAAAAATATAATATGTCGCTGGTGCTGGTAATCATAAAAAAACCAAGGATGTCAATGGTGAATAAGCACAGATGTTTTTGGGACCAATAAGGAATTTTAGGATGCACTTAGTCTTGCAGCATAGGGTGGAAATAACATTGTAATTTGGGATAATTAGAGATCATGCATTTCAAAGCTCTGTTTTAATATTATATGGTAATTGACAGACTTGATACAGGGCTAAAATAGAGGTTAGAGTAAAGACTAGTGATAATACCATGGAATAAATTAATGATTACAATGCTATTACTGTGCTGTCTAAGTTTCAAATGACTGTGGCTTTGATCAATTAACAATCTCTTTACCTGTCCTCTTTCCCGTAAATGTTGACTCCCAATGTGTCCACTCCCAGCCACAGATCAGTGCCTTTCTTGTTCTTGATCTCAAAAAAGTTCACTCCGTACATCTCCAGGTCCTGAGCGATCTTCAGGTACTCAATCATGGACTCCTCCCTGTTCACAAAGTTTTGAATACACTATGACATAGCATTGGACAAGAAAGGAAGATGTTTCGGTCTTGAGCTCATCCTTTAAAGCTCTTGTTCTTGTTGTTAACTCTCTGGTAGGTTTTCAAAGTGTAGTCTTACTCTAGGCCTCCTGTATGATATTTGTTTTTCTGTTTGGGCCAGCAGGTTTTATTTGACAGGACAGCACAGAGTGAAATGGGTTGAAGAGCAGGGAGGAACATTCAGCAAATTGTCTGAGCCAGGCCTTGAGGTACTTGGAACTTCATATATATTTTATGCAGGAAAAGATTGGAAAACACAACTCTCAACTGTACAACATTACTCCTCACACAACAGGTATCCTCAGTTTCAAGTCACTAAACCGTGTATAAAATCTAGAAGTTACTTCTTTTTTTGAGTGAGTTGGACTCACTTGAACATGTAGCGGTGCTCCTGGTGCCAGATGTGGATCCTCTCCTCCCACTGCTCTTTGGACAGTTTGTGTTGGTCCAAGACTCTGCACAAATAAAAGAAAATAGTTATAAAGGTCACACATAAAATTGCTTTGGTTTTATGAAAACAGGGAAAATATAGAATGCTACAGATGCAGCAAAGAAAAAAAAAATAGTGCTATTTATTTCCTTTTATTTTCCTAGCGTGCCTAGCTGTAATTAAAACCTTACAGGATACATAATTAAAAACAATAAAGCACCTTTACCTTTATATCATATAATTAAATATAACTGAAATCTGTGAAGAGCACGTTACTCTTTACCAGTTTACTCATTTTTCTGTAACAATTCACCAAAACCAACAGGAGGTGACACACGACAAAGGCATCCGGCTTCTTGTAAAACTCACGGTTTACCCTGAAACCTGGTTAAATATTGATTTATGTGCTCCTTACACTGAAATCCTGAGGCTCTCTCATTCTTCATACGATTACATCACACTTTCTATTTGAACAGCACTGGCCCCAAGTGCACCTGTTCAACAATGCATCTTTTACATACAGAGATGTCACATGATAGGGTCTCGCTTTATCTGAAATTTAGATACTTTAGACATTACACATAGGGATTCCTTTTAAATACCTGGTTTAGCCCTGGTTTCAGCTCCCGAGAAAGCATAACGTTTGTGGTACTTGGAGTGAAACGTTTAAGCAACACTGCATTATATTGATTAAAAATATTTAAGTGGTGAATGTCCTTGGGCAAGACAATTCAACCGCTACCTATATAGATGGTAGTTTGAGATTGGCAGGCACACTTCATCAGTCAACCCCAGGGCAGCTGTGCTACGTTGCTGAGCACCAATGGGACTTTCATCCTCCCTACCTCCTTGGCAGCAGGCGCTCGTTGACCAGGTATCCCGTCTGGTGCACGGACTTGTCGTACTCTCCAAACTTGGCCTGGACGGCGTATGAGGCCAGGAGCACTGCGGTCTCCGGGGGGCAGTAGATGTCCTCTGTCAGGATGTCCTCTTTCACTTGTAAGAAGAAGAGGCGGCGGGTCACGTCCTGGATCAGCTCTTCTGTGACGTCCTCCGGGAAAAACTTGACCCTGAGTTTGAACTGCAGCGGGGTCTCCCTCCGGATGTCCTGCACCATCACCTGGGACCAAAAAAATGTATATAACTTTTAGAAACACAGCAGACTCCTTGTTCCTATAAACTAGTCGGCAGAGGCTAGGATCTAGGGATGACCAGGTTAACACAGGCCACCCCTGGAATCTGATTGGCCCCTCCAGGTGCCACCCTATAGGGCTTGAGGTAGTATACTGGGGTCAGAAGAGAGTTTAATTCAATTTTACTCATAACATAGTACCAAACTTTAACAGAAATGGGAAATAGCCATGAGCACTCATTCATATATTCCTAAAATTTACCAGAATTCTTATTTTGCTGAAAAAATGCCACCCCTGGGCCCCCCCTTGAAAAACGTTTAGACACGCCCCTGTCAGAGTTTGGCTTATGTCTAAGAGCTAACTTTATACTTGATTGTAGTTTTTTAAATGACTAAATACATGACCATGAAAATTAAAAAAAAAACTGTTGACATACCAAATAAAATCTCTAAATTATCTCTAAATTATACTTTAAATTAAATTATTTAAAACAAAAATCCATTGGCAAGTACTTTTGCTTGTGAAAAGAATTGATGTCAGTTCAGGTGTGGAAAATATATGTTTATTGTTTTATTATTATAGTATCATATTATGGGTCTATAACTAAGACCTTTTATCTCTGTTAGTTACAGCTTTAGAACACAATTATCTAAAGTAATTATCAAAAGTACAACTATACAACCCCTTCTGATGACATGTAACTCCTGAGTTTCATTTCATAACTCCTCTTCTTTTATTTTATTTTATATCTTGTTCATACAGCGTATTATAACTGAACTATTTCCACTGTTTTCACCAATATTTTATTACTATGAACTGTATATAAAATGAAACAATAGGTGACTGACTGCTAAGCTGGCAAGTATTTGTCATAAACATTGTACCTTCTTCTCATTGTTGAGCCATGTGATGAATCCTTTGCTATCGACAAATTGCAAACCGAAAAACCAGGTCTCACGCAGGCCGATGGTTCTGGAAACCTGTGCACAACAGTGAACAAATGCACATACATGTTAGATTTGGAGGCAGAAGCAATTCATTTAATAAAAGCGGTTGCTTGTTTTAAAGCAGCTTTTGTTGTGGTGCAATCCTGACCTGGTCATACAGCTGTTTGCCTGTTGTGTTGGGATGAAAGGAGAACTCCAGCTCCGCATCCATCGTAGTGACGCGAACATTCACCTGCAACAGAGAGGTCATACCGTCACATGACCTGATAATGTCAGAAGATTCTCTTATTTCTCTTAAGTAGGGGTATATGTCCGCTCAGCTGGCAGGTGATTCAATGCCATATTGACAATTTGTTCTTGGGCAAGACTACCATTGTTTAGATGTGGTAAGTGAATGAGTGATGATTGGTGGAGATCGAAGAGGCCCGGTTTCAATGTTGGGGTTGGGAGGGTGAGCCGGACGAGAATGTTTTTAACATTACGCACTTTGTGACGCACTTGAGTATGAAAAACACTTTATATGTTATAAGTTTGATTGGATTGTCAGCCACATTTCCATCAGTCAGCCCCATAGGAGCAGAGGAGTAAATCATTGACATTCTGTAAAGTGCTTTGAGTACAGAAAAAAAGCATTATGACCAATGCACCATATTGTACCGAACATTTACATCTTTTACATAATTTAATCCACTTGTGAATCTATTATAACATAATCTGCTCTTAAACCTCAACTCCTCACTATCTCTTAGACTTTGGACTTTTCTTCAAGGTGCTGCAAGGTTGCTCACCGAGATTAAAATATTAAAACACACAACTTGGGGGCCACTTGAGATAGCAAAATTATCAAAGACCCAAAGACTTACACACAGTATTTACATTATTTATCTCAAACTGTGGTACAAGTTTGGTAAATTATATAAAACCTCTCAAAAGCCACTTCTTTAGATCTAGGATAGGTTTTGCTTTTATTTTGTCCAGTTCTGTTTATTCCTGGTGATTTCTTGGTTGTTAGGACGGCATTTTATCATGATTTGATGTAGACCTTTATTCCGGGCATAGACAAAGTTAAATCAGTTCTGAGGCCTAAAACCTTTACTCCACAAAACTTCAAAGGAAATGGTGATGTGCAGGGAACAACAGCAATACAGGTCACTCTATGACCATGTGACCCATTGGAGCACTGCATGCTGGGATTGAAGATGTTGCACAAGTTTTATTAGCACAGATCACGCCCTGGTTGTCATAAAGATAAACGCAGTGAAACTTAGGCAACAAAATGTGGCATCATCATTTTCAATTTCCACTAATATGCTTGGCTCTAGCTAAAAACTATAGCTGTCAGCTATTAGCATGGAATCATTTGTAAACTAAACTAAAGTGTAATGCAGGTACCATGTCTGCTGAAAGGAAAATCTGTCTGGATCACCACCTAATGACATCAGCAGGTGATGTGGGGCAAGTGTTTTAGCTCTTGTATGGCTCACTCAAACATGCGTAATTGAAACAAAAAACATATCAACACAACCTCAAAACGTATGGGCACTTTCATTAGCGGTCATTGAAATACTAGCTGCTACAACCACCAGCTAACACAACTAACACAGTGACCCCTTCGATGAAGGTTTTTGATCTTCTGTACTCTGTAGTTTAAGCGTAGGACATTTCGCCTCTCATCCAAAAGGCTTCATCAGCGACACTAAAGTTTAAGGTCATCCCGTGGACTAGATAAAGACCACTGGGAGGAGTTAGCATGGCTAAGCCCCTCCCCGTATTAGCGACTACACTCACCTGTGGGTAAACACCTTTGTAGTTCAAGTCTCAACGAGCCCTCCATGGCCTGGAGGGCTAATGAGGCTGAAACTCAGCCTAGGACAGACCAATAGGCAGGTCATTACAGTGATCAGCTGAGAGTAGGGTCGTCGAGACTGAATGTCAGGTGAGAAAAGTGTTGTTGAGACTTGAACTACAAAGGTGTTTACAGGTGAGAGTAGCCGTTAACACGAGGCTTAGCCAAACTAACCCCTCCCAGTGGTCTTTATCTAGTCCACGACCACGGGCTGAGCTGAAACCTTACTGTCACAGACGAAGCCTTTTGGATGAGAGGTGAAACGTCCAACACTTGAACTGCAGAGTACAGAAGATGACTCAAGCACCTTCATCGAAGATGTACAACTCCTGCATGACTGAGAGCCTACACAGACTATGACCCCTTGTTCTTATTTGACTAGTACTTGCAACATGTAACATTTAAATCTTGGTAAAAGCACTGAAAAAGAATATATATTTTTTGAGAAGTGACTGTTGCTCGAACTATGCCTACTACCGTTGCAGTCCGATCAAAACTTAATTTGAAGTTAATTTTAATTGTATGGGAGGTTTTCCTGTTACAGACGCCATCTTGAGGACTTATCACTTAGCATTACTTGTTTTTAATTCTTAGTCGCTATGGCAACGGTCCCCATATTTCATCATTGTGAAACCCATCCATAGACAGCTATCACATCAGCAGTCAAATACACTGATTTACTTTAGAAAGTACAAATGAAATCACACTATACAAAATAACGGGAAACCATCATGTTCATCACTGAATGTTATCCAGAAATTCCAACAAAGAGACTGATAGAAAATTTTCTTTTGTTTATCTTCGATAAATACAGTGTTGGCTCGTTTTACACAGACATCATTGGAACCGCTTTAGAAAGCTTTTAGTGCTTGGCCTCTACACAAGATATCCTGCTGGCATTTCTTATCGACAGTATTACACAGAGGGCATTCACAAGCAATGTACCAACTGCATAGCAATGGCCTTTGAATACATAATTGTAAGAACTTATTCTGTTAACCCACAAAAGTGATACTTATCTCACTAGTAATGAATCAATTAAAATTATTTAATTTGAAGGAAATGGTACAAAATAATTGAAATTACAATATTGAATGTGTATGTTTCCAATCCCAGTAAACAATAAGTAGCATTTTAGTAGTTTTTTACTGCCAGGAATGTGCACACCATAGGTCAAACTCTACTTTACGAGTTAATGAGTACATTTGGAGTTGGGAGAAAGCATTAAGAAATACTTAGACAATAAGGTTTGAACAGTGTCCAAATCAGCAAAAACAACCTTCCAACAATCACAACAAGCATGAGAAGTATTTTAAATCCAAAAGCTCCAGGTTCATCTTGGAAACATCTATAATAATTGGTCATGCAGTCATTTTGGTAAGTTACTCAGTTCAATAGCTTTGGAGAAAAGGTCAAATCCTCTTAGCTTTAGAATCTATACACTATTGTTAATGTTTTTGTTTAGTTTTTTGATAATTTGCTTGTCATAGATGAGATTTATATTGATATCTAGAACTGTGTGAAATCGTCAATCTGGAAAAATCCACAATTTGATGAAATGCAACAAAATGAACAAGGAGTTTATTCTTGTAGATGGCCTATTTTATCTTGAGCAGTGAAATCTTTTTTGCTTAACTCAGCAAAGTGTCTCAAGGAGTCAAGAAACAATTGTCCAATCCCTGTTCTGTCTTGTTTATATCAATCTCATGTCTTGAAATGCCTAGTGTCTATTCTTATAATGTGGTCTTACTGTTTTAGGCATCTTGTGGTTGGTCGGTGGAGCTCGACAGGTGAAGAAAAGTGTTTCCCAGACGGAGACCGCGGCTGCAGTGGTCGACTCCCGGCACAAACTCCACCTGATAAAGACACTCCGCTCACACAATCTCTCAAAACCAAGGGCAGGGCTGCTCCGTCCTTTGAACCGAACGCACTAGATCACCCCCTGTGACGCTCACGCAGCCATTATCACCTAACAGCACTGCTATACCTGCTCCTGCTGCTGAAGGGAAGCGCCAGGGACAAGAAGTTACACCCAAAGACAGTCACCGGAGCTGAAGGAGAGTGGACTTTGGACTTTTGGAGAGGCAGAGGCTATAAAGAGCAGTGGGCGTCTGCGCGAGGCAAGGCCCATACTAATGACCGTGTATAGGAGTCAGGAAATAATAAATACAATTAATAGAAAGGCAAATACATAGGGTAAACAGAATTCAAATTGTCTGGCCCGGTGTTTTTCAAACCTTTCACATCAAGTACCACCTAAAAACACAAAATGAGTGTGTGTGTGTACCTTTAGATGTATGTTAAGTGTAAGTATAAGGGCTGAGTGTGGTCTAAACTAACTCTCAACCAGATCAAAATAAATTTGAACAAGAACTAACCCAAAAGAAGACAAAGTAATGTGTGAAATTGTCTCTAAATTAAACAAATACACCTCATACCACCTGATGCACTGGTCTAGACTGAACACAATAAGAAATCCTTTACGATGCACAACTGTGGTTTTAATAATTGTTTAAAAAGACAAAGCTTTATCTTTATGAACAACATTTTTATTATGTTCGAAACTATGACGACAGTTTTTCCTGCGAAAGGCGACAACTGTAGGGCGGGACATGAGGTGTGTGGGAACATCTCATGCACAATGTGGAACAACAATCAACATTTGGAAATAAAGGTGATGAAGTTATTAAATAAAAACGGAATGAAAACGCTTTGTGAGAACAGTGAAAGTGAGGACACAAGCATTCAATATCTTGAAAAATAGAAAAAATACATCCAGTCCCAAAAACTAGTACTTTCACCTGTACCATTGTACTTCACATTACTGTCTGCAAGGGCTCACCCTGATAATTGATTTTCTACAGAACTTTTACGAATAAAAGTGTCTTTGAATATGACCCGCACATTTTAATTCTGTTTTAATCAATTTAGTGCTGTAACCTTTGTCATGTCTAACCTACCCCGCCTTAAATGAGTGCTTTTTCTCCAGTTCAGCTTGACCTAAATCCAACAGCCAATAGGCCAGTGTAACGCTTCATTTGAAAGCTAAGACTAAGACAAAATGGAAAATGGATATTTCCTCGCATTGTCGTCACTTCTTTTTTCCATTTGGTGCGTTTTTGGGGCTTTTTTTTTTGCTCTACTGTGGCTTTTTTGTCACTTTTTTGCCATGTTTTTGTCGCTCTTTTGTTGCACTTTGATCCTTGTTTTCGCATAATGTTTGTATCTATTTTGGCCCTTTTTTCAAGAGGCTTTTAGATTTGGATAAAGCAAAACTGGAGAACATGTGCTTGGTTTAGGTGGGGGTTAAGAGGTTAATAAATACATGTGGCATGGAATATATAAAGACTATTAAAACTCATGAAATGAAGGTTTACACACAGTAAACATCAAAGAAAAAAGTCTCAAAATACTCATTATTGTTCTACACTCATAAAGCTATTGCACCTTTTTGTTCCTGGCTCTCTTCAAGTACAAAACTATAGAAATGTCAGACCTACTTTACAAATCTATTACCTAAAATCCTGATCAAAACTCATCTTTGATCTGAAAGTGCGGCTGGTCCTCTGGTCTGAAGTCCGGGTTGGGGCTCCCGTCTTGTTTCAGCATCCGGGACGCGGTGTAGCCGACAATGGGATATTTGGTCTTATACGTGCCTTCAAATATACTGTCCAGGGACTGCAACTGCTCCTCTGTTAGACCAGTCTGCGAAAGAAAACAAACACACAAATAAATGAATACAAAGACAAAAAATATGAACATTTGAAATGATTTAGACAACTAAGGCAACATGGAATTGTGGTATAATTTCTTAAAAGACTGTAGGACACTGTTGTAATGTTTGAAGAAGACAATATAAATTCAATATTAAACAGTCTCACCCTCCCGTCTTTTTACTAGAGACATATTTGGCCATGTAGCAAACTTGATTCAGAACAAATAAGTTAATACGGGAGAAAATGGACCTTTGATCAAAATACCAGTCGGCTATTGTCGCTAATCAGTGGCTCACAACCAAAAGGAATAACACATTCATGCAGAGAACAATCAAGAAACTATTAACATGAAGAATGTGATTGATTAGTTTGTCTGCAGCTGACTCTCAGAAGCTGCTCAGCTGACTCTACGGCTGTTAAAGATCCCTAATCTCATCAGGCAGATCTGATCATTTGACAGAATTTGCCGGTGATTTGACTCACAGTGTCAGACGTGAGGTCGTCCGGGTCCAGGGTCATTTTGGCCACGGCACGAGTCGAGTCCTTTCCAACCAGAGCGTTGTACGGGGCAGATTTTCCATAGAACTCTGTATTTACCACACGGTGTCAAATTTAATCAATCTATTGCAAACTAGAACACTTTATTTTGCAACACAGGAATAGCATAATAATAGGATGGGAGCAGTCTTAGAGAACAAGATACTTAAGAGTGTAATAACATGGTAGCAATATGGAAACATGGTGGCTAATAAACTTATTGTTACACATAGCATGTTCTTAACCCCACCATGTTGTCGTCACTTTTTGGTTGCTTTTTCGTCACGTTTTTGTTGAGTTTTTGTTACTTTTTTAGGTAATGCCTGGATACCTGGATAATAACTGGAAAGATTTGCTTGTTTAGGTGGGGGTTAAGAGGTTACACCATGCTATTACCAGGCCTGTCACGTTAACAACATTTTGAGTTCGATATATTAAGGCAGGAAAATGAATTATTAATACATTTATACAGAAAAATATCCCACAATAAACATGAATACAATTAAAGTGTAAAACGGGGGGAAAATGCAAATACTGACGATAAATATATAAAATAACGATAAGTGGATATCGTAATTATGTGATTGTGACAGGACTATTACCATCCTAGTACCATGTTATTAATGTTACAAATTCAACAAACAAGCATAAGACGCTTAAATGGAACCACATACATTGTAGCCTATACAATTAGTAGTCTACTAACATTATTCTTCATGTGGGAGTAAAATAAAGTGATAAATCGGTCTATAAGGTTTAGAATGACAGTAATAGCTAGATAAGGGTAGATGCATTGTTTTCTATTGCTTTGTTACTACCCCTCCTCATCCTCCTCCTACTACTACTACTGTATTTGGCTCAACTGCCTGCAAGAATTTGTAATAACCATTTCTGACACACAAGCCTAATGTTACAATAGAGTTGAGGACTGTGACGTCATATCACTAAGCATCTTCGGATTTGCAGCAATAATAAACTAATGGAGATTTTAAAAAGGTAAAAATAGTGGAGTTATTGTTCACATTAAAACACTTGGACACTACAGTGAGTTATGTATTTACCAGTAGTGACTCAGCAGCTAATGTTAGTTGTTCCACCGCTTTTTTCTCCACTTTTTAGCTGATAGTGTATGGAAAATGTATGCTAACAGCCACAAACATGGCGGATCACCATGGTAACAGTGGATTTTTCTTCTTCTTCTTTTTATATTTTTATTACTGGATTTAACAAGTGTCCTTACCTTTACCCTTGGTGACATCAAACACCACTCCTTTGACTGCCATATACAGAGGCAAATCCTCCTGAAAACAAATTAAAAGGTTTGAATCAATAACACACGTGCACGCCTTTCTGTTCAGTGCACAGGTTTTTACATCGCTCCCGTCGTATTTCTTCAGCTCCTCCTCGGTGAGAAGTCGGACAGGTTTTGAAGCGGGTTTAAACTTTAATTTCGCATCTTCATCGGCTACAGTCACACATAGAAATATTGCAAACAAGACGATAATCCGCGTCGTTTCCATGACAGATCCTGTTTCGATCAGGAACTCTTCTGATCTTGATCCTACTTTACTTCCCTGGTTTCTTCAAAAGATGTGACGGTGCTTTCAAAAGTGTGGGATTTCCGCCCTTCGATATAATAAGGGAAAAAAGAACGATTGAAAATGAGGCTAAAAATACTTAAGTATTTCAGCTCTTGTCTTCTTCTATGCTTAAGCAAATGGAGAAAGCAGGCAGACTATAATAACATATACAAATACAGTTCATACAAATAGAAATACAAAGCAATGTGTAATAAAAAAGTTAATGAAAACGCACTTATGATGCCTATTTTGTCAAGAGCTAAAGGCTATCCAGCATTTTATGTATTCTAATATATATCGGCCATCGGCTAGCTCTCTCTCTAGGAATTGATAGGCTTTTTTTTTAATTATTATTTTATTCAATTCTTATTTGGTTACACACCTACAGAGTTATAGGCTATGTCTCACGTGGTTGTTCTTTGGCAATCGTTGTTGTCTTTATTTTATGCTTTTTTTTTTTTTACCTGCATGCCCTTATAGCCTTATATTTTTAATGTTTTTTTAGCTTGTGTTATCTAAATTCTGTGTTATATGTTTTATGTTTCATGTTGCACGATAGTACCGAGAAAAAAAATCCTAGTTTTTGAACCTGTTCTCAAACAATGGGAATAGACACTATTCTGATTATGTTATAACTATACATTTTACGAGGAGTAAGCGGAGGTAAACAGGAGTTGTTGCACAGGGCGGGGCTAAGAGGACAACCAAAGCGATGATTGGCCACAGTTTTAAGGTGCCATTATCTTTGGGACGGTCTTTTATCTGTAACCAAACCCCCTGGAGAGGTGCTGCTCCCCTGCCCTGTCCAAAACGGAAACCCTACCCCACTGTTTTCAGCGAAACGGGTTATTGTCGTCAAAATGTATTGTCTACTGGCTGAAACTACAACGCAAACTTTAATCAAATAGCCCAGGGTTGTCTCTAAAAACAAAAAAAAACAAAAAAACAAAACGGAAAGGTGACGTTGAAGGACGCAAAGAGAGGAATGCTCAGGAAGGAAAAGTCTCACACATACAAAGAGGTAAGTTCAAGAAATGTAAGCTAATCCGTCGACTATGTGTTATGTGCTTGTTCTAATAGTTTATACGCGGAGAAAGTGAACTAATTGAAGCCCCTTTGCTGTCATGTGACCGCACAGCTGACCACGCGCTACTTTCGCTGACTTTATGTTTTCTTCAGCGCTGTTTCAAAGCTAGTGCTCACTGTGATGAAATATCTGGGTAAACTATTGATTGGAAAGAGAGAGGGTAGGCTACAACCAGCCAAGTACCACGTCTATTCTAAAAACCCATTCTAGATGACAAACATTTGAAAACCTTTAAGATGGAAAACTCCTGATTGATTGTGACTTTCAGAAAGCTGTGTGCTGTGTTTTACAAATGGTGCTTTTAAAAAAATGTGCAAATGAGTAATAACTGCACACCGACCGGAGAGCTGACACATTCAAAATTATTGTTTACTGCTGTGCAAAAGCAGTTGGAAAACATTACAACATCGACTTGTTTACCCAGTTTAAAGGTTTAACAATAGACTCTTGAGGCATGTTCTCTTTGAATCCTGAGGCTAAAACTCACTGCATTATACCATAAAGACTCAAAATGCATCTTTTCTCTTTTACAGTTTAGTGATAATGAAGAGGATGGAAGTTCACAGCCTCCGGGCATCTTTGACGACGACTCGAAAGAAATTGATGACGAAGAGCCAAAACAAGGCAATGGCAGCGTCACACAAGGTCAGTTTAAGCATAATACACTGGTGAAGTAATGGTTTATTATAAAGGCAACTTACAGTCCTGTCCTTTCGCTTTAGTGTAATGTTGTCATGTAGACTTTCTGAGCCTTAGATCGAAATTCAGTATTATTATAAATGACTTATAAGCAATATATGTTCTTGCAAAGCTCTTGTGTTTGAATAGTTGTTTACCTTTGTCTTTGTTTTCCACAGACGAGGAGGAGGCGAGTGGGAGCAGTCCACCGAGGAAATTCAGCAAAGCTTGTGTGAAAAACTTCTTGACGGTGGTGCTTATAACCATCTATGTGGTCCTGACTGCGATAGCTGCATTTCTGGCCTATCAGACCATCAAGGACTTCATGGAGAAACTCAATAACCCAGTAATGTCTGTGATATACAAAGAAGTGGAGACATTTTCACCTCCAGGTTAGTATTAATGCACCAGGTTAGAGTACACGTTTTGTAATCTATCTAGCTATAAACTTTCTCCAATTTTTCTTCATTTCAGTAGGCCCTACATACTATTAATTTGTTTATTGTTGTAACTCTTATTTGATTTTGTGACACTTACACATAAACTTGTTTGAAGCTTATGAGTAGTATGAGAATCACAGCTAGGAAAATCACAATTTGGAAGGAATCGACCACCGTTTTAGCACACTGAGATATGTTCTGACCTGAGCTTAGACGAGTTGATGCGTACCTGTCTGGCCTTTACGCGTGCGCTCAGTCACGCTAAAAGACCGACGATGTTGTTAGCATTTAGCCCCTCCTCCTCTCCGATGGGGGCAAACGGGGGTGAAGTTAGAAGTGACCAAGCTCTTCCATGTTTTCCCTATTTAAATAAGGTTTCTTGAGAAGTTACACGATCCAAGTATAGACACACAAAATGAAATATGTCGATTTTCTAAGCGGATAAACAGAGGTACTATATTGTAAGGTGTAATAACACTTAGGAGCACTTTGAGAGTCTGTGTGGACATCGAAGTGCTCCTACGGTGTTATTACGCCTTACAATAGTAGTATTAGTATGCAAAAACGGTGTCCTATTCCTTTCAGTATCTCTTTATTTTTGCATAGTGTTGTGCTTATGTATTACTTCACGTTGCCCAGGTATTGCGCTGTTCCCCGGTGACGCCCATCTGTTGAGCTGCAAACATCACTACCATGAATTCATCCCTCCTTTGGTGAACCCGGGGCAGCCACAAGAGGGCGACTGCGAGTTCCAAGAAGTCACATACAACGGACCTTTTCGAAATCAAACTCAGGTGAGCGAGGTGGTAGGGGAAAGCACATGCCAGCGCTCCCCCTGCTTCTCAGCTGAAAGGTGAATGGTTGTCTGTAAACCGCCTCGAGTTACATGGTGTGGACATTGAGGATATTTATCATACTGGGTCAAGCTGTAAAGTCGTACTATCTGTGTCATAGCCTTGACTGTGGTGCTCAGACTCTCAGCCACTGAATGTTTTGCTCGCGTATCAGTCTGACGCTCTGAGAGGGTATTTATCCCTTTTCTGTGGAAGCATAGACAGATTTGAATGGTAGGACTAGCGCAATGTCTCGAGTTCATGTCTCCGGGTCCCAGACCGATGGTAAATAAACTTCTCCTCTATGAGACATCCAGACTGCCGCCTATTTTTCATCCATCCTCTCGAACACCATTGTTAATTCTCTAACACAGTCCTACATAAATAAAAGAAACATGTGGAAAAATGCCCCATATGATATGCCCTGAGGAAGACCATCTATCATCTCAACTCAGATCCTTTTTTCCCCTCTGTTTAAAAGAAACATGTGATTGAGGTTTATCATGAGATCAATACATGTTTGAGGTATTTATCTGCCCTGATTGTGACTTTTTGCCTTGTTCTGTCCTGTGCCTTACAGAAGATGGCGTTGGTGGTCCGAGGTCCATCTGACGTGAGAAACAAAGAGCTGATCTTCATGCAGTTCAGTCAAAATGAAACACAGCAGGACTTCAGCGCCATCTCCTACATGCTCTTTGCCAGATACAGTGACTTGATCGACAGGTATTTTTGCTTTAGCGCCACTTTTCATTGAGTCGCAATAATCACTGCTTTTTAAGTGAAAAGATAAACAAATTACATCAAAACAGTACTCAAGTGCAGTTACTGAAGACCTGATCAACAACATTTTTATATTTTTATACCCCATGTCAATCCGTGTAATAACCTTCTTTCTCTGTGGCTGCAGTGCTAATAGGACAAAGTTCATGAGGGACTGTGAGAGGAACTACTCCATGTGGACCTTTTCTGGAGGATTCAGGACCAGGGTCAAGATGTCGTTGGTTCGAACGTCCGGAAGAACCCACGACGGCACAGAATTTCGACAAGAGGTTGATTCAGAATTCCATTGTGTACAGAGTAAACAGGTCTATTTTATTACAGCAAAGATAAGTTAATCATTGCCTGTGTGTCCTGCAGTCGTCGGTGGTGAAGTTTAACGACAAAAGGCCAGAACAAGAGAGAACCAATGAGCTTTTCTTTGCTGTTTTTGAATGGAGGGATCCTTTTATACAAGAAATCAAACTGGTAAGATCTGTCTCTATCGACAGTATTTATATGGTAGACAAAGCTTGAAATAAGTGCTTGTTTCCAAATTTACTGTATGTGCTCCACACTAATACTTTGTGAAGCCGTCCAAATCTTGTGAAAATTCAAATATGCCTAAACATTTGTTTTTGTTTTTGTTTTTCAGATTGTGACTGCAAACGCCTGGAGCGCTTTGGCCATCCTCTGTGGAGTCTTCATGGCTCTGTTTAAAGCTGCTAATTTCGCCAAACTCTCAGTTCAGTGGATCATTCGAATGAGAAAACGGCATCTCAGGAATAAAGCGCGGGAACTCAACCAAATCAACTAAAGTCTACTGAAGGACAATTTTATTTAACACTGAGCTTTTAACTACCTTGATTTTGTACATGTCACCTTTGATTTATTTTATCTTTGCACCAAAAACTACTGCTGTAGCTTTTATGTAATAAGGTCAATAATTTCTTCAGATATTTCATAATACATTTCCAAAGGTTAACAATAATTAAGCAATGCAAATATTGTTGAAGCATATCATTAGCACATGCAATACAACTGTGACCGATTGTGGAAAAAAAGGGGAAAAACTATGAACTAAGTTACTGCACAATTTTAAATTATGTTAACCTCTTACCCCCCGCCTTAACCGAGCGGATTTTCTCCAGTTCGGCTTTACCCAAATCTAAAAGTTCCTCGACTGGAGAGCAACAGTGTAATGCTTCATTTGAAAGCTAAGAAATGCAAAAGTGACAGTAACCTTTTTATCAGGTTTTTGCCGCGTTTTTGTTTTGTTTAAGCTTTCAAATTTGTATGAAGTCAAACTGGAGATAATGTGCTTGGTTTAAGTGGGGGTTATGAGATTGCGGGATATGTTTTACATTTTATATTTATGTCCTATTTTCAAAGAAATAGAAGCACATCTACTGCATATTTCATTAAAACAGGAAAAGTAGCCTTCTTTATATGACTGCAATAAAGCAAATTTTCACTGTTTTCAAAAAGTGTCCGGTGTTGTAATCTACAGTGCATTATTTATGATCATTCAGTGATTCTCAACCTCATTAATTATTTCATTTATCAACATAGGGTCTAAATAGACATAAATTGGACATTATGGCTAAACTGAATGGACAACTCTCGTGTGATGTTATCAAATACGCCATTAGAGGGCAGTATTTCGTAGTTTACGTTTGACCGGAAGTTGCGTAGAAGAAGAGACAGGGGCGGGATCTGTGGAGGATGTTATTGTTAGCTTGTTAGCCGTTAGCTTCAGCGATGGACCAGATAAAGACAGAATCTCAAGATTATATTTTATAAAAGGTATTAATCAATTATAAGTAAACGTTTGCAAGGTTTTATGTGTCAAGTAGACTACATGCTTCAGTTTCCCGTTTCTAGGTTATTTGTAAAGTTATAAAAAAGTCGTTTGTTAGCAGGTTGTGGTCGCTAACAGTTATAAGATTTATACTTTATTGCAAAGAAATGTTTCACTTTCGCAAACAACAAACTGTTTATGCCTACGAAATATTCACAATAATATTTTAAACCGTAGCGTTGGGGAACATGTAAACATTCATTGCACTTAATGTTAAATGTTTAGCAAACCTGAATAACAAATATCTAATACTTATCCAGATTTAACGTTGTGTCGTTGTCAGTTGCGGCTGATAAATGCTTGATGTGATTATGTTGATTTGCTGACTTCAAATGATCTTTTGCACCAATTGTTAAATCCCATCAGATCACAAGACTGCATGCATCGTTTTATAGAAAAAGCTGCACTGTTCGACATTAACATCACGTCCCCCATGCACCAGAGTGAGATAAACTCATCTCACCCTTGTGTAAAGACATCTTTTTCGTCTTTATGCTGATTCTGGGTAGTGGGGTGTGTGATTGTGACTTTCTGCTGATCTGAACATGTTCCCTGCAAATGCTTTATAAATAGCCAAAGTCTGTTGCTTCGATCTTTAATGGAAGTGGTAGGAGATGCGTGGAAGGTTTCTCAAGGGTGCTAGAAAAAATATATCAACAAAGAAGATAAAAAAGAGAGAAATTCATCTGTGTGTTATTTATAAAATCTGTTGACTTGTACGAAAATGTATAAATTTGTGTAATATTTTAGTTCTATGTGTAACCTTCAGCCCAAAGCATTGACCTCTTGCCGCAATATAGCATATTGTACCTGTAGTTCTCATATTGTGACCACTTGGTGATGTATCCTCTTCTTTCTTGAACTTGAAAAGTCAATTACTCTGGTTTTGTAGTTTTTAAAATTTTAGGCTTCTCCATGCTCCTAGTTTGATCTCTTTGCTCCTTTGCTTCTTGCATAGTTCCTACTTTAGACCATGACTAGATTGTGAGTTTTTAATATTTTTTTTCCTTTTTGTTTTAAACCCCTTAACCCTCACCTGAACTGAGCACATTTTCTCCAGTATGGCATTATCCAAATTTAAAATCTTCTTGAAAAAAGAGTCTAACTAGAGATGAAAAACGTGCTGCAAAAGCAACAATAAGACTTTAACAAAGCGACAAAAACACAACAAAAAAATTATGAAAAGGCAATAAAAAAGTGACCAATAAACAACAAAAAAGTAATAAAGAAACCACAAAAGAGTGAAAAAAACGCCGGAAAAACCACAATAAAAAAGTGACAAACAAGCAACCAAAAAGGAGATGAAAAAATATACGAAAACACTATTTTAAAAAAAAGCGCGGAAAAAAAAAGCTTTAAAATTTGGGTAAAACTGAACTGGAGAAAAAGGTATGAGGCTAAGGTGTTTGTTAGAGTGTAACAAGTCCAGACATAGCCATGGTTTGGCCCTGTAACTCTGACCCCACAGACGCTCCCTCTGCTGACTGAATTAGACCTGGCTGCACAAAACTACCGCCAAGAGTGAAAAATGACACCAGATTTGTGAATAACTGTTGAATTTTGCACGATCAGCTTTTAGTTTTTGATGATAAAATGAGGTCAACATTTCTGCTCCATAGTTTAACGCTCATGTCATTTGTTTCTTTGTTGTTACAGTAACGGGCTGCTGAGTGACACCTGATTTAAAAATGGCCAAAGACAGAAAGTGCATTCTCTGTGAGACTATCTATTTCTCCAGACAGGTAACAATATCCTCAATTTTACTACTGAGCACATCCAGATGCAAGTTAGCTATGTTCAATTTCTGTAGATGTTTCAATGTAGAGAAAAGGAGCGACATTTGTTTAAATTACATGTGGATCAATGAAGTTGGTGTGAAAAATGTTTTTGTGCTCAAACTGTAGGAAATGGAGGAACACATGAGAAGTATGCTGCACCACAGAGAGCTGGAGAAACTCAAAGGCCGGTAAGTTCATAGCCTACGCATGCATACATTAATCTGACCTGTCTAAACTCCAGCATTGAAATTTAATGTGCTTTTCTATTTGGGCATAAGGCACGTGCACTCACGGGCACGTGCCCAATACAGTCACTGGCAAGTGGGTCTTTGGGCAGCTGCCTCATCTGTGGCTCTTATATTTAGACACAATATCAGCAAACAACAGGCATGACCGATACCAGCCAACTGGACAGTATCTGGTGACTCCGGTGTAGATTAGAGCAAGTATGTAGGCTACAGCTGCAGGGGAACAACCTCGAGGGCAAAAAGACACTTGTGTCTTATACGAATTCATTATGAAAATACTTATGTTCATTGAAAAGAAAAAACCTTAAGAATAGTGCATTAGCCACACATCAACTTCTTTACAATGTTGCGATTTTGGAGAATAATTATGGGCCAAGGATATACTTTGCTTTTAGGCACAGGGTTTGTTTAGGAGCCAAAGCATCGTTGAAACTTGGAATGTGAAAATAGTAGAAGTCTAAACATAGAAAATAATCATTGCTTGTCATCATTGCTGCATTTTTCTTTGATGTTTCTTCATTGGAATGCTGGGTAAACGTGTTACATGGGTCTTTGGACAAAAACAGTATTTATGGCACAGTGTGGAGCAGCTGCTCAGCTCTGCCTCAGCCTGTTTGTTTGGTTTGAGATGACATTTACATGTTGAACAACACATGCAGCAAAAATGAATGTAGTTTTAAAAAAAAGTAGCTACGACAAATTACAGAGCCAAATGAAGAATAATACATACATACATACAAATAAATGTTCTTGTATTGCATGTGTTTTTTGCTTTAGTGTCATGTTTATATATTTGTCAAATAAACTAAACTAAATAAATTCAAAGTAGGACATTTAGCTTTCAAGTCAGCTGAGTGGATGTCTCTACAGTCAAAATAGAACCTAATACTTTCGGAAAAGTGTCGGCCAACTGTACGAGAGTTTGATCGTTGCCAGGCGCCCTGACACAGATTGGAAAAAAGAAATTGTGCCAGAGCCAGTGACACCACAAAGACAGGATGACATACTTGGGAGAGGTTTAGGAGTGTGAGCAGCTGAGAGGGGGGCTCCGGTTTCACAATCCTGAGCTCGGATTGGTCTAATGGGACATCGGTGTCTCGGAGGGGGCGGGGGGCTCGGCCTTTTGGAATAAGCTTAGGTCAAAAGCAAAGATATCCCGGTGTAGAATCTCAGAGCGCAGCGGGTCACCATCATGGCAGCGCATTGAGCCGCTCCTCAGTGCTGCACGGCTGGATATGCACAGCTACAATAGCATGCAGCCTCCTGCCCTCACCCTGCCTCCCAACACCTGCTAAAACCCGGACAACGATCAGGATGATTCTCATATAACTTTTTATTTTTTTGCAACAAGAAATTTTAAGTTAGCTACCTCCTGATCTGTAAAGGATAGAGAATTTGGACTTTGAGGACTGTTGAGTAATCTCCTGTCCTTGTTTTGTTTACTAAAAGTAGAGCCGATCAGAGAAAATGCCTGAAGGAACGATTGACCGACCGCTCTCGCCTCTGATCCCCAGGGACTGTGGACACGAGTGCAGGGTGTGTAAGGTGACCGTTGTGAGCCTCACGGACTACGCAAGTCACATCTCCAGCCCCACGCACAAGCAGAATGTGGAGGATTTCGAACGCACACCGGCCCGCAGCTCACTAAACGAGGAGTACTTCGATCAAGCCCTGGTAGATCTGATAGAGAGGAGAAACGAGCAGATAAGGTAAGAAGGATTTTGTATTTGATTGTATTTTAGTGGATGTGACAAGAAAGCTTGTTGTTGTTTTTCAGTCTGTGATAAAGTTGCCAAAAATGATGAATTGTTCAGATAATCTTAAGCAACTCAGTTTTACTGTTTGGCTAAAGGAAAATGCATAGAAGTAGTTTGAATATTTCAGAAATGTGAGGCCGTCCTTTTAGTTTAAGGGAATGTTTTCATCAAGTCTTCAAATGGACACTCACAATTAAGAATAAACTGTTGAGGTGAATGGTGAACTCTGAAAGTGTGGCAATCAAGGCTACTCTGATATGATCAAAGCTCAAAAGCCCCTTTGAGTAAACTAATCATTTTCTTATCAACGTCTCCATTTACTCATAATGGATTCATTGTCTCAGAGATCAAGTGCTTGATCTTCACAGTTGTGCTGCTAACATGTGATCAGTGTATGTTGTGAGAGCTCATGTGCCTGGTCCTTGTATAGACACATTCTGCCCAGTGCAGCTTACGGGCCGCTTTTAGCCTCTGTGGCGTCTGGAGTCAGATATCAGCCTAAAAACACCCACTTACACAGATAGCTGAATAGATCTGGAACTAGGAAGTTTAATGAAAGTCTTGCCCTCTCTTTCTGAATTATTGTAAGATATGATTCAATTGTCATTTACACTGTGCATATTGTGATCCAGGGTTTCTGCTGCGTACAAGGCTATAATTATGATTCCAACTGGCATTGAATTTAGATTTTATGGAAAATAATGTCATTGCTTGACTATTTTTTATGCGTAAGATCAGCAAATCTAAAAGTCTAAAACACAATAAACTGCAATTTTGCTCCAAAGTTGTCCGCTGCATTAAATTTGCTTTTGAAAAAAAAACAATTCAATTTGGCAGATTTTTTGGTGTTTTTTTGTTATACATTTTTAGTAAATCCATAACAACATTAAATGAACTTGATTCTGCTGGAGAAGAAACAATCTTTTGTCATTTATGTTTGTATGCCTTGGTTTCTGACATTTTTTGATTCACAAGACTAAACCACTCACATTTTTTTGGTGTGTTTTTATTAGAAAAGAGAAGGAGGCAGCTGCTGCAAAGCTCGCTCAAGAAGAGGCAGAGAAAAAGAGGAAGGAGGAGTACCAGCAGAGATTAAAGGATGCGAAAGAGCGTTTCCGACTCGAGTGGCAACAGCAACCAAACCTTTACGGCAACTCGCATGGCTCATGGCACAAGGGCAGCCAGTATGGCACCATCCCCAGAGACATGCAAAACGGGAAACCCTTTCAGCACAGTAAATGGGGGAAGAGCGCCACCTGGCACGCGCAAGACCCGCCTAATTTCAACAACTTCAACAAAGTCCGACCTCCGTGGATCAGCAACGCAGGCAGCAGTAACGGAGTTTATGGGTGCAACACAATATCTCAAAATGCCCGCCCTACGAGTGTCTTAAGGCCTCCTCCGCCTTGTTTCCCGTCCATGCCAAAGTTTTTCACAAAAGGGGTGAATCAATTTCAAAATCAAGCAACCGACCAGAGAGGTCAGAACAAAAATGGTCCTAAAAGTGCAGAGAAGCAAAACTCAGAAGCTGAACATAATAATAAGGGCAACAAGTTACTTGGCAGCAATCCCAAACTGGACAAAACGTGTCGCTGGTCGCCGTATCATGTCAATAAAGGGTCAGAGTCAATGCCGAACCTGGTTCAGAAAACACCCAAGTCACAGAAATTGGAGAAACCAGTTGAAAATGGTGCGCCCAAGGCTGAAAAGAGCAACTCCAGTGGGGCAAGTAGTAATAACAGCAGTAGAAGTAGTAGTCTTCAAAGAGATAGTCAGAAAAATGCTGCTACTCCCAGTCCATCTGTTCAAAGGGCAAAGAACCCAGCACAGCAAGCAGAGAGGAGAGCCTCCATAGGTGCAGGTGTTAGCAATGGAGGTCAAGTTAACAAAGTGTCTAATCAAAACAATGAAAAATTTAAGTCAAGAAACAGCCTGAGTAATCTTTCTAAATCTGATCGGCAGCTACCTGAAACGGTTAGAAAAGTGAAACAGCTGGAAAAGAGACACTCTTTGGACAGCTTGAGTAACACTGAACCGAAGAGAGTGGAAGAGCAAAGCCAGGTCGGAGTCAATAAGGAAAATAATATCAGACAGAACCAAGCAAAGCCATCTGTACCTGCTTTAGGTAAACCTGCTGTTATTGACAAGCTGCTATCTCTAGACCAGTCTCATCTGCATCTTCAAGTCAGCACCTCCTCAGCTGAGAGCTCAGCCTGTCCCATCTTAAACCTGGCACATAAGGAAAGCATAAAAAGTATTGAAAATGAAGCGCCCAAAGAGAAATTGGAACAGTCCACCGAAGAAAGCGACATTTTAAAAACAAGTGACCCGCAAGCTCAGTCGTCAGGACTATCCAAACTTGACTTGCCCCCTGTCCTAAAGAGGGATTTGACCAAGCACATGAGCACAATCAAGGCCAAAACTGCCACCAACCTTGAGCCCAACCTGAACATTGCGAGACGCATCAGAAATTTGAGCGGTTCCAAGAGGAGTGACTCTGAGAAAGACTCAGGACTGAAACCCAGGGTGCAACAGCTCATCAGCTCCTCCGGCTCCAGACGAAATGTGAACTGGGAACAGGTCTATCACGAGGTCCGCAAGAAGCAGGACAAAGGGAAAGGCATGCCAAGGTAAAATATTTTTTAAAATGCAATGTGAATTTATTGTAAAACTTTTTCTTAGTGTTTATCTATTGTATAATCTACTACTCCTGCCTTTGTATGCGTGAGAATCCAGTCACATAAAACTACACAGCAGGGTCCAAGCCGCCTGCCTTTACGCTGCGTTCCGTAAATACTTTTCAGTTATTGAGCTTTCTTCCCATAGGTTTGGGATAGAGATGGTGCCTATGGACCAAGAGGACCACAGCCAGGAAGAGGACGACCTCCCGCTGCTGCAGGGCTTCCAATGGGAGTCACTGCTGGACGTTGCAAATTCTACCACCCCAACCTCCCGAAAACGCTCCCTATCCGAGAGCAGCATCGCCCCAACGCCAAATCATGCCCCGTTTCTCAGCAATATCGTGATAAAGTCAGAGCCACAGGAAACCTCTCCAGTGCACGCCCAGGATATTGACCTGCGGCAGGAAATGGAAGTGGAAATGGAGGTGTTTCTGGGCCTTGGTGAATCTGTAGATGTGCAGGAGGACCTGAAGGCACTCCAGAGGGCAGATTCTGTCTTGATAGAGAGCAGTTCTGGGACAGAGATGTGTGATGGACAGGGGACAGCGAAGAAGAGGAGAGCAACAAGAGTGAGTGTTACATGAATTAGAATTTTTGACCATAGAGTAAAAACTGTATTCATTTAGAATGACCAGCCATGCTTACACCTATGCATTCTTCTATTCTACACAAAAGGATTAGTTGGTTTTAGCATTAACTAGTGAAAGCAGTTGGATACATTGAACCCATTATGTAAATTTACTATCTGACTTAGGATGTGCCTCACCCAGAGACGTCTTCTTTGGAACATCACACCAAAAGGCGTAAGGTTAAATCCAGAAAAGGTAAATAAATACATACATGTAACATTGGACTCAATTTAGAATACAACGATCTATAAACACCTTATTCTGTGGTTGCAGAGCGTTCCCACATCGACCAGCTGTTAGCCGTTTCGCTGCGTGAGGATGAGCTGAGTCGGTCTCTGCAGAGTTTAGACACAGACCTGATCAAGGCTCGAGCCGCTCTGGAGGCTGCCTACATGGAGGTGCAGCGGCTGATGATGGCCAAGCAACAGGTAAGAATAGTGACTTCATTCGTATGTTCTTTTTTAATGTGTTGTGCTGAGCTGCGTCGTCATGTTTCTCATTGCGTCCTCAGATGACTACAGAGATGGGCACACTGAGAAGCAAGCGTATTGAGCTGCTTAAAGGGATGCAAGGTGAGCAATAGACAAAAGCCTCATTTAGGGCTTCACATAAGGACCAAAACACAGTGCCATGCCATTAAAATGTGCTAATAGATATTATGAATAATGCAGTGGTTTGTTTTGAAAGTGCATTTTATTTCTGTCATTATGTCACTCAACAACGTCCTAACTCTTCCCTCTTGAAGCTGACACTGTAGAGCTGGCCCCTGAGATCGACGTGAAAGTGGAGAGACATGATGAATCAGACCAGCGCATGTCATCCACTGTCTCCTCCGCCCCTCTGTATGGGATCAGTCCTGCCCAGTCTGCCCCACGAGCCTCTCCTCCTGCCCCCTGTGTGCCCGTCACGCCTGCGGCCGTCAAAGAAGAGCCCCGGTCTCCTGTCCGCCTCAGCTCTGTACGGGACGCTGCTGTGTGCGCTCACAGCACCACGGCAGAGCTGCCCACCTCCTCATCTGCACCAGGTGACTGTAGCCCGCTGTGTGTTTGAGATAATTGTGTATAGTAATGTGCGGCCCTAATGAAAACAATCATCAAAGTGAGTGTGTTAGTAT
Source organism: Gobius niger (assembly GCF_951799975.1). Taxonomy (NCBI): domain Eukaryota; kingdom Metazoa; phylum Chordata; class Actinopteri; order Gobiiformes; family Gobiidae; genus Gobius; species Gobius niger. Next base: position 17,438,715 of record NC_136867.1, read on the forward strand.
TTATGGAAGATATTTCATCAAATTAAAAAATACCAATTCCCCTGTGGTCTTTTCTTTTACAGAGGCTGCAGTGCACTCCCTTCTGTCTCCCGAAAGGTCGTCTGAGTTGTGCCAAAGGTACGCAGGACCAGAGAGAGACGAGTTTGGAGATCCCATTGACTCCAAGGAGAGTTTGGCTGAGCTGGTGCAGTCCATGGAGAGGGGCGACCAGCAGAGAGGCCACACCGAGCCCAGCAGTAGTGACAAAATGCTCATTCCAAGTTGCAGGGACTCCGAGATGGGCACGCTTGTAGAAAGTACAGGTGCCCGGTCTTTTGAGACCCCCTCTGTGCCCCCCGTGTTCAACATGCCGACCTCCCCGCCCGAGATGAGGAGCGGGAAGAAGGTGAGGAAGCTGAAGAAGAGGAAAGCTTTGAAGAAGGCGCAGGGCGCAGAGCTGCCCGAGAGCAGCGACACCGAGATGGACTCAGAGGCGACCCGGCCCAAGTGGGTACGAAACAGGCGGAGGAACAGCGGGGGGTCCCAGGTCAGCACATCCAACCAGCAAACAGAGGACAGAGAGGACGATGTCAGAATGGAAGAGGAGAAAGAGGACCCACAGCTTCCAAAAAGCAGCACGGAACAGGTTACAGTGAAGTCTGAACCAGAGAAAACAGAGGCTACACAAGCACCCTGCAGTCCAGCCCAGGATCCCGACTCCTCCAGGCAAGAGGCCCAACATGTGGAAGTCAGCTCCACCAGCGACATGGACATATCGCCCGTTCCCGAGAGGTGAGCTGTGCCGTTCATCTTTCAATCTATCTGATTTGTACTGAATGCTATTAACAAGTTTGGGTCTTAATTACATTTTCCAGCGAGGTGCAGGTGAACTCCATGCTGCCAAAAGTGGGAAAGACTTCATCGGGTAGGATTTCTTTCAAGCAACAGTTATTGTCTGGACATTTTGGTTATATTTCCACAATCTCATGAAATAAATTAGTTCCTGAGATTGTGCTATTGTCAATGTGTTTATATAATTCTATTTCCTTTAAGTACCCACATGTCAGTAAACAAATAAGGTAACCCAAAGATCTAAATGGCAAACTCCTTTTGGAAGTCCATATTTAGATTTGCCCTACACCGAGACCAGCTAAAATAGACAGCGGAGTCTCACAAAGTGCTTTTTATGGTCAAGATATTATTGCAGATATCAACTGCCTGAAGTGAATAGTCACGCGCGCTTCTTAGAGTTATTATTTATAACTACATACTATCATTATTTATGCTTTTAGATGTCTCCTCTGACCACGGGGAGGACGGCTTACCCACAGAGGGTGCGTTCGAGGGCCACGTGGAGGCGGTGAACTCGATGCAGATTCACGACGGGCTGCTCTACACTTGCTCAGGGGACCGCACTGTCAGGGCTTTTGATATCGTGGTACGTTTTGCATATAAAACAAACAAAAAAAACAGTTTACTCTCACTTCAGTCAGTATTTAGCCAAACCAATTGCTTCTTTTGTCTCAGAGTCATAAATGTGTCGCGACATTTGAGGGCCACAGCTCCAAAGTGAATGCTCTGCTGTTGTCCACGAGCCCCTGCCTCAAGCAGCGCCTGTACACTGGCTCCAGCGACCAGACCATACGCTGCTACAGCCTCGGGGTAATTCATGCTTTCTTACTGTTTGTAACTAAGATTGAGTCTGACCTTTATTATTTTAGTGAGAGCTTTCCTGTAGTACTTTTTTATTATTGTGTTGTGCTTTTTAATCACACTTCTTTTCATGTCCACAGACACAGAAGTTTGAGGAGCATTTCTCTCTGCCAGACCGAGTCCTCTGCCTCCACAGTCGCTGGAAGGTCCTCTACGCTGGGCTCGGCAACGGCTCGGTGGTTACCATTGATCTCAAGGTAGAATTTCAGCCTTACTACATCAATTAAGGCCGGAGTCCCCAACCTTATATGTACTTTTGCTACCAGGGTTAAGTTACTGTAGCCGGAGTACATCCTGGGCGGTTAGATTATGATATTTCGACACAAAGAAAGAAAATGCTTGCAGTCTCCATTTAATAATAATTAATTAATTCACTGTGTCTCTCTGTGTCCAGACAAACCGGCAGACGGATGTGTTTGAGTGTCACGGGCCGCGGGCTGTGAGCTGTCTGGCCTCGTCACAGGAGGGAGCACGCCGCCTCCTGTTGGTGGGGTCCTATGATAGCACCATCAGTGTGAGGGATGCCAAGAACGGGCTCCTGCTGCGGACGCTGGAGGGACACAGCAAAACTGTGCTCTGTATGAAGGTGAGACACTTGTTTACTGGAGATAGGCAAGGCAAGGCAAGGCAAGTTTATTTGTAGAGCACAATTCATACACAAGGCAATTCAAAGTGCTTCACAGTTGCATAAATATAAGAAAACAAATACAATCAATAAAACATCAACATAGAATTAATCAATTACAGTAAGAGGCAAGAGTGTAGATAAAATACTTTCAGTTATATGCATTTTTAAGTCTTGTTTTGATTCGCTCTGTCTTGAGCACTATTTTTAAGTCTTGTTTTGACTCGCTCTGTCTTGAGCACTATTTCGCTCTGTCTTGAGCACTATTTTTAAGTCTTGTTTTGACTTGCTCTGTCTTGAGCACTATTTCGCTCTGTCTTGAGCACTATTTTTAAGTCTTGTTTTGACTCGCTCTGTCTTGAGCACTATTTCGCTCTGTCTTGAGCACTATTTTTAAGTCGTGTTTGGACTCGCTCTGTCTTGAGCACTATTTCGCTCTGTCTTGAGCTCTATTTTTAATTCTTGTTGTGACTCGCTCTGTCTTGAGCACCATTTTTAAGTCTTGTTTTGACTCGCTCTGTCTTGAGCACTATTTCGCTCTGTCTTGAGCACTATTTCGCTCTGTCTTGAGCACTATTTCGCTCTGTCTTGAGCACTATTTTTCTTGCTCGTTCAAAAGTAAGTTACCTAACCTCTGTTTTTGTCGCTCCTTCTCCTCTGGACATCAATATAAAATTAATCAATTACAGTAAAAGACGAGAGTGCAGATAAAATACTTTCAGTTATATACACGGGCAAACAGAACTGTTTTCAGCCTGGATTTGAACATTGTCAGAGTTGAGGCCTGTCTCACATCCTCGTGAAGACTGTTCCAGATTTTAGCTGCATGAAACTGAAACGCAGCCTCACCGTGTTTATTATTGACTCTGGGAACCACCAGGAGGCCCCTCCCTGAGGTTCTCAGGGCCCGAGATGGTTCATACGGCTCTAACATGTCAGAGATGTACTTTGGAGCTAAACCATGAAATGACTTGTACACAAGCAGAGCTGTTTTAAAGTCTATTCTCTGAGTGACAGGAAGCCAGTGCAGAGACTGGAGCACTGGACTAATATGGTCGTATTTCCTGGTTCTTGTCAGGACTCGAGCAGCAGCGTTCTGGATGTACTGTAGCTGTCTGATAGCTCGTTTAGAGAGGCCAGTGAGTAGGCCGTTACAGTAGTCTAATCTGCTGGAGACAAATGCATGGATAAGTCTCTCTAAGTCTGGTTTTGACACTATTCCTCTGATCTTAGCAATGTTTTTCAGATGGTAAAAAGCTGCTGATGTTATTGCTTTGATGTGGCTGTTTAAGTTCAGGTCTGAGTCCATGATTACTCCTAGATTTCTAACCTGATTTTTTGGTTTTAGAGAGAGAGACTCAAGGTGACTGACAACACTTTGTCTTTGTGCCTGTGGGCCAAAAACAATGATCTCAGTTTTGTCTGAGTTTAGTTGGAGAAAGTTGTTTTGCATCCACAAACTGATCTGTTGGATGCAGTGACAGAGTGTATCTACAGGCCCATGTTCACCAGCCGTCAGTGACACGTAGATTTGAGTGTCATCTGCATAGTTGTGGTACGACACGTTGTTGCTGTTTATTAGCTGACCCAATGGAAGCATGTACATGTTGAATAAGAGAGGTCCCAAGATTGACCCCTGGGGGACTCCACAGGTCATGGCAATTTTGTCTGAGACACAGTTGCCAATTTCAACAAAGTACGTCCTGTCCTCGAGATAGGACTTAAACCAGTTTAGAGCATTACCAGAGATTCCCACCCAGTTTTCTAACCTGTGAAGTAAGAGCTTTAAAGGTCATTTAACTATGCTTTGTGTCTGTTTCTCATCAGGTGGTGAATGATTTGGTGTTTAGTGGATCCAGTGATCAGAGTGTCTATGCCCACAATATCCATGTACGTCACCTCGCTTTTATTCATTCCCAATTTATGCTGGTCATTTAGGGCTAGTTGCTTGAGCGCATTTGGTTTGCTCTTTGTAATGTTTGGGGCCTGCCACTTAATCTTACTTGGGGCCACCGTAATCCTTGACTGGCCCAGCACCAAATTCTAAATTGAACAAACTAATCCACAAAAAGTATAATGTCTATGTCTGTGGTCTCCCCTCTGCAGTCGGGACAGCTGGTGCGAGTGTACAAGGGCCACAGTCATGCCGTCTCAGTGGTGTGTGTCCTGGGGAAGGTGATGGTGACCGCCTGCCTCGACAAACTGGTCCGAGTCTACGATCTGCAGGTCAGTCCTCAAGCTGCCACATTTCAAAACAAAAATTATTGTTATTTCGAACCCTGTTGGTGACTGTGTATTTCATATATTGTTTTACTCTTCAGACCCATGAGCAGCTGCAGGTTTATGGTGGACACAAGGACATGGTGATGTGCATGACCATCCACAAAAATATGGTAAGTGTTTTTTTTCCACGCTAACAAATGTGAGGCCTCATCTAATTATCTCAACATACGTAGTGCTCTTTTGCATTTGAAAGTGTGTGCTTTATTTTTTTCTTTGTTTTTTTCCCCTCCAGATCTTCACTGGCTGTTATGATGGCAGCGTGCAGGCTGTCAAACTCAACCTGATGCAGAACTACCATTGTCGGGTAAAATATTTTTGCAGTATGAAAACATGAGCAGCATCATACTATTTACTGTGGAAACTTACACTGATATCTAACTTTATAACATGTTGAATGATCCTCAATATGTTTCATCATTTCTTACCTCCTTAGTGGCATGGCTGCTCTCTGGTGTTTGGGGTGTGGGATCACTTGGAGCAGCACCTGTCCCAAGACCACTCAGGCCCAACCCTGAAGACACTGCGCTGCCAATGGAAAAACTGCGAAGAGTTTTTCAGCGCTCGCATCAGCTCCAAACAGGTACTACCGCACGTTTCATCATGTATCTGTATATATATTGTTTTAGTGTAGGTTGTGTGTTTATTCTTGTTATGTGTGAAATGGGAGGTCAGCACACAATACTTTTTGAGATTTGGGTAATGACCGAAAGGACAAGATCGCGAATACAAGCGGCCGAAATGAGTTTCCTTCGTAGGGCGCACCCTTCGAAATCGGGTGAGGAGCTCAGTTACCCGGGAGGAGCTCGGAGTAGAGTCGCTGCTCCTTCACGTTGAAAGGAGCCAGCTGAGGTGGCTCGGGCATCTGTTCCGGATGCCTCCTGGTCGCCTCCCGCGGGAAGTGTTCCAGGCATGTCCTAGTGGGACAAGGCCTCGTGGAAGACCCAGGACACGCTGGTGGGACTATGTCTCCGAGCTGGCCTGGTGTCGCCTCGGGGTCAGAACAGCTGGAGGAAGTGTGTGTGGATCGGGAAGTTTGGGCATCTCTGCTGAGACTGCTGCCCCCGCGACCCGGCCCTGGATAAAGCGGAAGAAAATGGATGGATGGATGGAGCACACAATACAACTGCTATTATTTCGTCTTTGTTTTTCAGGCGAGGCTTCTACATATGCAGAAACACGCGGCAGAGGAGTCCCAAGTGGAGCCTTGAAGCTGACGGGAATGAAGTTTTCCAGACGCTCTTTTATCCCTAAACCTCCCATATTGGGACGGACCATCGCTAAGACCAACCTCTATTCGTCACTAACCTATAGAGTGGAGTCGAGTATCGTCTTTATACTGTTATGTTCAATGTTGGAATCCAACCTTAAAAATAAAGAAATGTGGGGCGGCCGCGAGGTCATTTTATAATATTTTAAAAACACGCCGCCCTCGTTTTCTTGCTGACCATGTAAACACTGACCAAACTGAGACAAAAATATTTGACTTTTGTGATTGAAGAAAACTTGAGGAGCCAGTAACAGAGGGGCTCAAATGCTTCCTGCTTTAACTAACCACCATTCAATAAGCTGCACTCTGATTGGTTGGCTAATTTTATGGCATGGGCTCGGAGACGTTTTTACTGTTGGTGTGATGTTTAACATTGAGCAACTTTTTTTTTTTTTTTTCTTAAATATTTATTTTATTTCGCGGTGTCTTAATCTACGCAGTTTTCAGTACGAGCTTGTCTCTAACGATAAGTGCAAGTATTGAATTACATCAAGAAGCTGCCTCCTTTTGTGCAGTTTGGATTTGGCATAGACTTTTATTTACATTGGTTGGGTATGGCACAAATGAACCTACATTACATCCGCTGGTGCCACCCTTGGGATAAATATTCGGTTACAGTGTACTTTATACTTTATTTTAATATTTTACCAATGACAAGATGAAAATATATTGGGGCTATGAGGAGAAATATTCTCTGTCCTTTTTTTCAGCTACATATCGAAAGAACACCCTTCTTTTCCTTTACATTTCATTTGCTTTGTCTTTTTTTGGAGATTTATTTTAATTTTTAGCACATATCGCATTCACTTATTTATTTAACACATTTTAGACATTTTGTTTTCATTTTTTCCTTTGTTTTTTTTTTCTTCATATTTTTAGGAAAGTCCTGTGACCTGTTTTCCATAGAGATTTTGCTGTTGCTCGTTGATTTAAAGGCGTTGAGGGACATTAGTGCAGTGTTTTGTGTTGAAGTGGCCTGAGGTTGCCATATTGGAGAGTTTTTTTTGCATTTTGCTGTGAAACTGAACCAAGACGTGAATGTGATTTCGAGTACAATTTGTTGATTTTAGACCCAAAGTGTGTCCAATGTGGGTGGACTTTTTTGTTTGTTTGTTTGTTTTTCTTTTCCTTTTATTCTTTTGTTGAGAATTGAGCAGAAGGCACCCGATAGTTTACTAAAAAGGCATTTGGGGAGGTGACTTTGATGGATGAAAAGCATGAAGGAACGGATTTGTTGAGGCACCAATTGGGCAAAAAATATTCTGACCACTAACAGTTTAAGTGATTCATGGCAACATTTTGATCCCAGATTTAATGTGTTAAATGCAGGCATATGGGCAAAGTCTCGGACATGACGAGAGCTCTATTGCTTATTAAGAACTCTTAATACAAGCGGAACCAAACAAGCGCTTACAGAGGGAATGTAAGCCTACCCTCTATAGCCCAAAGTCCTGAAGAATACAGTGCTTTATGGTCATAATATTTTGCTTGATTGGTGTATGTCCCATGCCATAACTCACCCCACTAAAACCTCGCTCATATCTAAGCCATGTTCTAAACCTAATAATTAAACATTTTAACTGGCTGGTGCTCTCCCTGGCAAACCCGACGGTATTTTCTTGGTTTCATTGTTGCAGCAGCAATGATTTTCCACTTTCTACATCGTTTTAAAGCAAAGGAAAGTAGACAGCCCCTTCTGATCTGGCATTTCCAAGTTTCTTCAACATGTTGTTCTGTTGTCAAATGTAAACAGCCTTTTTTTTAAGAGATGTGCAATCAAACCAAGTGTTATTAAAATGTTTCAACACTAAAAATATGCATTTGGTGTATTTTACAGTGCATTTAAATCAGCCGTGAACTTTAAACTACAGTAATGGTAGTAACTGAAGTAGCAGCACAGACGACTTATTTGAGACTCAAATAACAATCAAACCAATAAGATACATTTATTGGAATAAAATGGGAAAATACACTCATCATTTGACCAAGGCCTTCATCGGAAAATCACAAAAGTCACAGTTCAACCCAGTAGCCTTTTCCATTCAAATCAGATCCAAAATCGAAGGCGGCAACTATATTTGTTTCGCCACGTCAGGCACAGCTGGTGGGAAACTTACACCTCCTTCAGAATCAGCAGTAAATCCAGACAGTGGAAAGGTTTTTTCTTTTGATAAATGTTGCTTTCAGTTGATTTTCGTACCTTAGGTTTATTAATATAATTATCACAGGGATAAAGTGGGGTCCTGCTAATAGAAAAAAGTGAAGCTTAAAGTAGTTTGAGGATCTTGGTCGTATTAGCAGCAGTAGCTGAAAAATAAACTAAAAAATGACTAAGTGCCAATAGTTTAAGGCACATAAATATTTAGGATTATTATCTCCAGAGTCCAAATACATGTAACTATATTTTCATAAGGGCATATTAAACCACAGTGACTGGATTTTAACCGGGCCTGAAGGAGACGTCGACAGCTCTTGAAAGGTTTTTGAATTTGTTCAAACTGTTTCCAAAGTGTTCACATTTATTGTCCATCACAGAGTCCAGTTTGATACATGATAATTGCTGCTCAGTTTGTTCAACATTAAAGTAGAATGCAGTAGGTGTACAGTTAGGGACAAACCAGAGGGTTTTGTGAGGTATTGTGACAAAAATAAAGAGGTTGTTCTGTTCTAGATGCCTGAGAATTATTGTCATACAACGGCAAATGATTGAGGTGAAGACAGTGATGCTGATGATCTGTGATGGAGAGGAAGTGGTGAGTATGAGGTAAAACCAGGTCCGGAGCGGAGTCTTTAAGCGTACATGGTCAACTGGAGCCACTGGGAGAGAGGACGATAAAGTTTAGAATAAGTGAAATAAGGTAAACATAAAACTCAATACCACTCAATGCTACAGTAGGTGAAACTTGGAAAAATAGAATATCGTTAAAAGTGCATTCATTTCTGTTCAACTTAAACTGAGGAACTAATACAGTGGGTGCAAAAAAGTAGTATTCCGTTCCTGCTGGATTTTGGCCAAATACTTTTTTGCCCCACTGTATATGATATAGACTCATTACATTCAAAGTGAGATATGTATAGCCTTTATTTGTTAGAATTTTGATTATTATGGCTCAGCTTGTAAAATCTCATAAAATTGGAATATTTTGAAAATGGACTGTGATGATCATCAAAATTACAACAAATAAAGGCTTGACATCTGTCACTTTGTATGTAATGAGTCTATATCATATATTAGTTTCACATTTTTAGTTGAATTACAGAAATAAATGAACTTTTGAACGATATTTTAATTTTCCGAGTTTCACCTGTATACTCAGAGTTATTCATACTAATGACAAAACCAACAAAGAAAATATTTTAATATGTTAAGTCATCCAAGAACTATCCATCGTAGTAGAGATTTTCAATTATCGTCGACTGTAGTCTTACATTCTGAAGAGCTAGAAGAAGCTCCTGAAGTTAAAGTGAAATGCCATCAACTCAATAGACCTGGTCCAGTCGACGATATTTGAAAATCTCTGGACACGAACATGTCCAGACCTTTTTACTTGAGTGGCCTAGTGAGGGCACTGAGTATTGGAGGCCCAAATCTTAGACCTAAAGCAACATTTGAGTAGCAAATGAATGAATCCTCATGTGTTGGGAGAAAAGAAGATCTCACCTCCAGGACACTGAGTCTGATGGTGCCGTCTCCGTCCTGGTCGAAGGCCTGGAACGCCCCTGAGAAGAAAAACACCACACAGCAACTAAGACTCAACAAGATCAAGATAACCTACTCAAAATAAGACTAACTACAAGACACAATAACAAGATACCCTTTCAAAATAAGACTAACTTCAAGACACAATAACAAGATACCCTTTCAAAATAAGACTAACTACAAGACACAATAACAAGATGCCCTTTCAAAATAAGACTAACTACAAGACACAATAACAAGATACCCTTTCAAAATAAGACTAACTACAAGACACAATAACAAGATGCCCTTTCAAAATAAGACTAACTACAAGACACAATAACAAGATACCCTTTCAAAATAAGACTAACTACAAGACACAATAACAAGATACCCTTTGAAAATAAGACTAACTACAAGACACAATAACAAGATACCCTTTCAAAATAAGACTAACTTCTAGACACAATAACAAGATACCCTTTCAAAATGAGAAGAACTACAAGACACAATAACAAGATGCCCTTTCAAAATGAGAAGAACTACAAGACACAATAACAAGATGCCCTTTCAAAATGAGAAGAACTACAAGACACAATAACAAGATACCCTTTCAAAATAAGACAAACTACAAGTCACAATAGTCACAATATAAAATGAACTGAATAATGACAAACAAAGTGTTGGTGACTTACTGAACATGGCCTCCAGTCGGACCAGGCAGCTGATGAAACTGTCAAAGTCGATGTTCATGTTCTCGTTGGCGTAGCGCATGGTGATGATGTCATACAGCTGGTTATTGAGACGGAAGCCTAGGCGGGGCACAAGACATTTGACTGCACAGTGACCACAACATTAGGTACAACATTAAAAAGATAGGTTTAAAAATGATGTATCAGTCACATAAGAAGAAAAGTAAGTGCTGTGAATTGGGGAGAATTAATTATTTACTACTACTTCATAATTTCCCATGTATTTCCCACTCACAGAAACACAAAATGTTACAAGCATAAAGGCGGGCTTCACTGAGCATGTAACTTCCCTACAACAAAAAATTATCAAAAAACATCTCTCGAAAAGAAAAATGTACAAAAAAAAAGTTGTTTTTACATTGATTTGTACCTGCATCGTTGACGGCATTCCTCATCTCATAGCTGTTGATGCTTCCAGACTTATCCGCGTTATAGTGCTTAAAGATTCCCTACAAGAAAACAAGGCATGTTAAAAATATGGTGCTTGTCTCTTAGTTGTAGAGAGGAAAAGTAATACGTTTGAAGCATCTATGGATAGGTCTGTGTTGTGAATTCAGATTCAGGAGATGTGACCCACCTGCCACTGTTTGATCTTGTTCCAGAGGTGTCTGAACTCCTGGAGGTTCAGTCGGCCCGTCCCGTCCATCTGAGGTACGGTTAAGGTAATAACTACATGCACTTTCTATATCACTAGTGTTAAAGGGATACATCAGGATTTTTGACATAGGGCCTCATTTCCTAGTTATCCAGAGTGTTGTTAATTTCTGGAGATTTTTCTTTTTTTTAATTCATGCAGTCCATATATTTGAAGAGTTTAGTGGTGCTAGGCTAGTGCTAGGCTAGCGCTAGGCTAGCGCATGTCTATGGTAACTATCATCGGGTAGTCCTCCAAACGTTGCCATATCTGATTTGTAGAAAGCTCTTATATGAATTCCACATGTAGTAATGCCGGTAACAGATCACTCCGCCGCTGCGTAGCTTACAACCAGGAAGCGGATGCAGCTCAAATATAAGTTCTTTTAAATGAAAAATTGTTATTTTTCAATAATGATTCAGTCAACACAGACATTTATATCAGTAGTCTGCTGTTATAAGTGATTTGCCTCAGGTGCACTGAGGTCAGACTGTTTTTAATGCAGGCTACTAGTTACCATAGACATGCGCTAGCCTAGCACTAGCCTAGCACCACTAAACTCTTCAAATATGAGGACTCTCCAGAAATACTCTGCATAACTAGGAAATGAGACCCTATGTCAAAAATCCTGAAATATCCCTTTAACCATGCTTAGTTATTTTAAATTATTTTTTCAATTTGAGCGATTTTTATCAAAGGAAGTTTAATAAATACCCATTCATATTTCTGTGGCTTTTCATAATAATGTACTTTACTCCCAAAGGTTTTGATTTGATTTTTACTGACTCCCTACGGCCAAATGTAGATTTAAATTTTCCATTGGGCATCGGCAGGTTGTGTGCTAAACACAGCCGTCCCGATTCACTCGATACAAAGGATACGTCCATCAGAGCAATCATGCTCCTGCAGCTCTCCAGACTGAAGCCCTCTGTGTTCATGTCCTTGTCTGGAGATAAACAACACCATTGTACTATTAACCAAAGCAGAAAAGGCTATTGCTTTTTAGGTATTCAATTCAAACATCAAAAGTCAAATTGAAGACTTACGTTTGGTGATCACTCTGTTGAGGACATTTTGCAGTTCATTGGCTGTTATCTCCATCTCCTGTGAGGATAAGGAAATACATGACTTTACATGAGTATCAAATCAATGCTGTGGCCTTTTGTCCATTTTAAATAAACTTTCTGAAAATGACAGCACTCACATCACCGGCTATTTCTTGAAAAATAGTCCTAAACTGCTGGTCCTCTTCACTCTCTTCCCCCGCCGAGGCTGGAGCAGGCTGAGGCGACAGCAACAGAGTTACACTTGGCAACATTTGCAAACACCTCAAAGATTGAAACAGTGAACGTTTTAGCAACTTACCACGGGATGGTCGGCCTCGATCCTGTTCTCTATCTCCCTGAATAAAGATGGACAGACAGTGGTCACCAACATCATAACTTTGCATTATAGACTAATCTACAGTGTCTGATGCTTTCTCTTGTGATTATGTATATATTTGAATAATAATGTGTAAAACAATTTCCTTCTGTGGCTAGGGACATCCACCCACATCCTGGTTATCTGGAATTAGAGATAACCAGAGCTGCATGAACGTTACCGCTGAACGACCAAATCTGAAGTGTCTTGTCCTAAAAAAGATTCCATAACAGCTTCGAACTGGGCCCGAGTTCTTCCAACTCTACAAATCAAATCTTTGTTAAAAATGTTCATGGTTGTTGTTGGTATCCCTCCTAAGATATCCCCCAGTTCACACTTCAAAATCACTGTACAATAAACTTACTCTATATCCAATACGTACATAGGCTGGGTCGGTATTACTAATCTCTCTTTTTCAGTAACAAACTTTCAAATTACTTGCAGTTCTTTGGTGCAAACGAAAACTAATAAAGTCAAGTAAACTCTGTAGATCCCCGGCCCTCTCCCATCTGCCCCACTCACTCTGATGTGTTCTTTTTTTCAGAGAAGACGCGGAGGATGAACTCTCCCTCCTGGTGCGGCTCATAGGTCGACGGGATGATCACGTATTCCCCGGGACTCAGGCGGAAACGCTGGGTCACCTCCCTCAGGTTTATGAAGGCTTTGCAGCGAGCCTTGGACTGGTTGAAAAGGAAAAAGTCCTTCTGCATGTGCTGCTTGTTCCCGTGCATCTGAGAGAGAGTAAAAAACAAAACTCAGTGCTTGAGGAGCTCTTTGCATAATAGAAACAAACAGTGACAAGTGATTTGACTTGCAAGCCTTACCTCCTTTGGCACCTATGGATAAAGAGAAACCAAAGAACAATTAGTCAATATCGCTGATTATCAAGCTACACCTTAAACCTACATTACATACTAATTTCTTTACTTCATACACTAAATTCATTCATATACAGTACATTTACACAATTATTTTCCTGCATTGGAGTCCACATCCGGCAGCTCACCTCATAGATGGAGAATCCGATGGTGAACAGGTTGGCTCCCATCTTGCGCTCTTTCCTCCTGTTCTTCTGCATCAGAGACACCACAAACGTGCAGCCGACCTCACTGTCCTCCGGGTCATCGTCCTCCTCCAGCAGACGCAGACGGTACTGAGGGTTGGTCCAGAACGTGTCTAAGATCGGGAGTTACATTTGTGCATAACAGGTAAGTTTACAGCATAAAACACATGACAGAAAAAGTTTACTTTTAATGATGGTAATTACCAGGAACAGGAGACACTTCTAGTTTATTTCATGGTAGTATGAACAAAAACCTAATCCTAACCTTAAAGGGGCTAGATGCAAAGTTAACCATTTTATACTCACTACTGCCACCTCAGGTCATACATGTAACTGCACCTTCTATATTAAGTGCGTGCATGAAGGCAATTCAGACCCGAAGTGACACCTTTTTGAGTAACAGTGCAGGATTTTAGAGGCAGTTGTGTTGAATAGGTCTGGGCTCATACACTATAGGACATTGTTGGCAAATTTAGGGGGAGGAAATTAGATAATTTTACCATTTTTAAACTCTGTATAGTCCCTTTAACCCAGTGTGAATACCGTAAATTACCAAGAAGCCTAGTTAGTATTTGTTTGTAATATTATGGAAACAGGGCTGCAAAATGCATCCATCTTATCACAATATTATGACTGTGCAGCTTCACTAATCTCCATCTCATGATACCTGGGTAGTTCCTGCAGCCTCCAGCCGAGCAGCCTCTGACCCAGCGGCCCTCGTTCACAGACACAGTCCATTTGTGGATCTTATCGTCCTCCAGAGCGTCGGGAGTCAAGTTACAGATTTCAATCTTTGTGTAGTTCTTCTTAAAGTCCTCAAAGGACATCCTGAAGACACACAAATTAAATAAATGAATGTAAGACCCAGGTGCACACATGTTCACAGATACAACGGGATTGAGGCCCTGGTGTGACACTGACCAGAACTCTCCGTCCTCCGCATTCTGGTGCTGTAGCTTCTCCTTTTCAGATTTAGACAATGTGCCCCATTCCTTAGAGCTGTCAATGTCAAAGTGATGTTACTCACAATGTTAGCTAAGTGCTTGTATAGCTTGTAAATTCTATAGTATATTATCATACTTGTCACTCCAGGGTCCGTTCCACTCCACCTGACCCCAGGGATTTCTGAGTCTCACCAGACGGACTTTAGACTCCTTATTCTGAGACGGTCTGCACTGTAAAAGATAAGAATTTATTTATGTACGGCACATTTCTGACTATTTGTAACAACTTACAACAACATCTCGTTCTTGTGAAATGATTTTGCTTTTGTGTAAAACACTAATAACTCTTACCTCCTCAACAGCTGTCACTGAGTAGGCGTGACCCTTCACAAGTCCAGTCACTGTGCGGGTCTCAAAGCGAGCAGGAACGATGGACTGTAACCACAAATATACACAAGAACATTTCAGCACTAATTACAGAATGAAAACAAAAGCCTGAGGACGATGTCGACTGCCTCACATCGATGGAGCATCCCATCAGCGACCCTCTCTCCAAAGCCTTCTTCATGATCTTGTACAGCTCTTTGGGCGCCTCCTTCAGCTCGTAGAACTCAGTGACTCCTCCAGTGAAGTCCTCCATGGCCTCGGTGGTGTTCCCGCCCTTCAGCGCCTCGTAGGAGCTGTGCAGCCTGGACAAATGGCAAAGGTCATATAAATGTGTTATAAATGTGTTATATACTGTGTACGATGTCTTGAAGTCTTGGGACTGACTTGGCATAGGCCTTCTCCAGCAGCGCGCTCCAGAACTCGTTCCTCTCGGCTGACTTTGTGAAGACCAGCTGGTTGTTGACGGTTGGGATACGGTCGTCAATGACAACATCCACCCAGTCGCCATAGCGCCAGAACTATAGGAGACACAAGGATGGCAGGGACAATTATACTGTATATAATGCACAATGTTGTAAAATAAATAATTTTGAATGTTTATTTATCAGACCTGGAAGTGGAAGATACCAGCGTAATTCTCGGAGAAACTCTGCTCCTGAGGAACAATTCGATACAGCAGCTTCTCATTCAGAGTCAGACATGCAATGGCAGCCAGCAGCCAGCAGTCACCTGCACACGGGGAAACGTAAGCCTTTAAGGAATTGTAATAGTAGCAAAACTAATAAATGACGTTAAACAACAGCAAGTCTTGCTCAAGCATACAACTGGGTTAGCAGGAATCCAACAAACGATCCTAATGAAAATTTACTATGCAGTGTCATCATTTCACCACAGATATATTAAAGCTTTTTTCTGTTCAAATAGTAACATTTTTAGCTTTGGCCTGAACTAGCTCTCACAATCCCTCCTACACATCTGAATTGTTCAAACAATTTTATTTCCATTTCATTTATTTATCAGGACAATGTACAATTACATTAAAGGGGCTAGATGCAAGTTGGCCATGTTATACTCACTACTGCCACCTCAGGTCATACGTGTTACTGCACCATCTATATTGAGCTCTCGTGCATGACGGCATTTCATCACACCTTTTTGAGTGACAGAGCAAGATTTTAGAGGCACTTGTGGTGAATAGGTCTGGGCTCATTCTACACAGTAGGACATTGCTGGAACATGTAGGGGGATGAAAATACATTATATCCACTTTTTAAACTCCATATAGTCCCTTTAAGCTCGTGAGCAAAGATGAAATATTTAGGTGAAGACAAAGCAACAAGATCTGCTTTTTTTGCTGTGTTACAACATACTCTTAGGTGGCAAAAACAAATTTACTCTACAACAACACAAACTCAGGTACCCCAGCTTCTGAATGGGCTACACATGAAGAATAAGACCTCTTTGAGTGCTGACAGTGGTGTTTTTGTTCAGGTGAGTGTGTTCCGAACAATGTTAAGTGGTTTTCAACAGGGAACAGTAAAAGAGTCAAACTGAACCTTTGTCTCTCTGTCCCTTTTATTTGAGGCAGGTTCGGAACAACAATGAGAAGTGCTGCCGGATGGATTCTCTTCCCATAGAGTAAGCACAATGTAGGAGGCCACAGGGGGCTCAGAGGCACGTGGGCACTGGGCAGGTAAAGGTATTTGACTTCCCAGTGGACCCTTGGCTTCTATCTGAAACATTACTTGTAATAGAATAGGATATAAATACTTGTTATATCTGTCCAAAGTTTATAAACTCAATTTTCAAAGGATTGTTTTTTTAAGCCACCTATTGACTTGTGTGATGTGAGAATTAATGATGGTTGTGTGTCTCCAAATGTCAACACTGACACTTTAGAGCCACATTTACAGGGGGAAAAAAAGGTACTTGTATTCTAATGACTTACCCAAATCTCCTTGACAGATGTCTGTTCTGCTGGCTCCTCCAACAATGAACTGAGGATTTTCACAGATTTCCTAAAGACATTTAAAAAATATAATGAGTATCTAAAATACAAGTCTGCCATCCACTGTTGATTTATAATGTAAACTATGAATGACAAATTGAGAATAATGTGTCCCAATCCCAATCGTATAGATATCCAAAAGCCAAAGATTGTTTCCCAACTCTATCGGCGCTATCATTTCCTTTAATGCCTTCAAATTATGGATTTTGGATATTTTGGGTTTCGTATAGTAGCTTTAGGTCTGAAATACTCCTTGTACCTTGGGCCGTTTCCAGACGATGTTCTTGACCTTGGTGGACTTGTGTCCAAGCTCCTTGAAGCCCAGAGACTCCACTGTGGCCTGGAAAGATTCATCCTCAAACAGCGTCTTCTTCTGGATCAGCTCCTGTCTCAGAGTGTTGTAGTCCTGCCCGTTGAACCGCAGGGGCTTGCTCAGCGACCCTTCCCCATCTCTCCTCTCCCTCTCCCGGATCAGCCGGTCACAAAAGAAGCCGGACGGCGTATAGGGCATCTCGTCGCCGCAAAATATTTTGTCTTTTGCAGCTTGTACTAAAGTCATACAGGCCTAAAAACCCTGGCATAAATCCAAACAGCTATTTTCTGATTGGCTGTCCTCTTTGTGCAAGCTCTCCCCTCCCTCCTCCGTCACAAAATTGCTCTAAATTTCACGTCAGTTCACCTTTGCACTGCCACACGCATGCAGGAGCTGGCCCTCAACATGTTGGGTTCTCATTGGGCGACGGGGGAGCTTGGTGCCATCATTGTTGGGTGACACAAAGCCCCCTGGGGATGCAAAGAGTGGTCAGTGTATAGCCTGTATCAGCAGAAGGCATTCAGGCCATTTAAACCTATTGTGCTGGGACAACTACAGCCTCAGCACAACAACTAGTACAACTAATATGGACATCCTAAATATTACACATTAATAATCTTTTACAGGTTTTTGTAAGGGATGAGGAAATATGTTTAATGAGTCTAGATACTGTGCATTCATATTGTTATTGCAATTGTGGTGTAATTCTGACGCTACATTACTCAGTGTTATTACAAAATTAGTTGCAGCATAAGCAAAATATTGCTCTAATATAGTTTTTTTCTTTTTTTTTCAAACTGGGGAACATGGTGGTACTTCTATCTGCAGTTTTAGACTTTATTCATTTTCATATGACTAAAGTACACAGGGAAGTATGGTAGGCAACTTCACAGGATACATTCTGTGCAAGGAAATGTATTCTTCTCAACTAGATTACAGATAAAGCACCTTGCAAAAGTCAGTGGCATCATACAGTACTTGAAAGTGTGTCCTTGGATTATTTAAGCAGCAAATTGCAATGTAGAGACGTTGTGTTTCACAAAATATGGGACCCTTTAATGCGGTACATGGACATATCATCTATACTAACAGTAGAGGCATAATGTGAACTCGCATAGCACATGACAGACTCTGAGCTTTCCACTTGTCTTTGAATTGAGCCGGAATGTTCTGTTCTGTTTTTTGTTTTTGTTTTGCCTTATGTAAACTAAAATCCAACAAATATATATGAAAAAAATAATGATTTTGTTCTGGTTAAGACATGGTTTACACCCAGTTTAGATCTAGAGCTGGTAGTACTTGGAGGTTGAATATTTTATTAGGTGGTATTTGGTGTGAAAGGTTTGGGCCATGTTGAAATACAGACACAATGCTGAAGCATTATTATATAAAACATCACAATACCTAAGATTTAACACTTGATTTAAACAGAGACCTTCAAATGCAATCAGATATTATTACTCAGTAGTACCACTATAATACCACACATAATGACATCAAATACACACAAAACTTAATTCCATCATTAAAATAGTCACTGGTTTGGCCTTGTTACCATAAAACTGTTTTCTATTTCAGACAGAAGGCAGGATAAGCTGTTCGACAAAATACTGGTATGAACATTTCTTCTAGTATCAGATAATAGGCTGAGGCTAACTTTGTTTCAAGCCAAGATCATTCTCTTTGTGCCCCTTTGTCTCAGCCGCTCTCAAGGGTTAACCGTTTAGGGAAAGGTCGGGTCAAGCACGGCAGGAAAACACAGAGTCAACTTCCAATAATTCACCTAGACTACTTTAACAAAATCAGTACAGCTTTGCCTTGATGGACACTGATTTACATAATCATACTTTCAAGTCGTCTATGAGGGGAACGGTGTCATTCTCTGTGGGTGATGTTATGTGTCAGTGTGGACCTGTATCTCCCAGTCTGTCACTACTCTGAGGTTCAGGTTGTTCAGGGTCAAAATCCTGCAGCTCTCATCAAAATTAAAAGCTGGTTTCTCCACAACACCTGTCCAGACAAAATACAGAGAAAGGTAAAGTAGGTTGAAGTCTTGATTCGAAACCATGACAAATCAGATCAGCAATTGTCATTAGAGTAAATCATTGTGTTAATGTAAAATAAAAAGTTGTCCACGTTATCAGAGTTTCCTCACAATGTAATATTGAGCTGTATTTGCCTCTATGAACCAGTGATATTTCTCTTACCTGAGACGGACAAAAGTACAGAGGACGGCGTGCTCTTCTGCCCCATAATCTTAACTGACCGTATAACTGTGTCAGAGTCAAATGATCCCTCTTCACTAAAAGCACTAAAAAGGCAACAGGACAAACATTTTAATTATAGCCAGGCTTGTAGAACAAAACAAACCTAAAGGGGAGGAGTATTTCTCTCACCGGGAGCAGAGTAAACCTGAGTCCATCTTAAACCTGCGCAGACAAAAGGTCTTTGTGTCCAGGTAATTGAATGAATAACCATCGTCCAGATACAGTTCTCCTCCAGCTACTTCCTGGTAAAATATGTGTACAGACCATAATTAGGCTTAGAAATAAATTAAACAAACACATTTTTTGAATCTCTTCTGAAGACCCCATATTCTCTGGCATTTTTCAATATATTGCTCTATTTAAAAAAAAAAAAAAAAAAAAAAAAGAATGGGGTAGTAACCTCTTAACCCCCGCCTTAACCAAGTGTGTTTTCTCCAGTTCAGCTTTACCCAAGTCTAAAAGCTCACAGCCTACAGGCCAGAATAATTGCTCATTTGAAAGCTAAGACCTACAAAAGTAATCTAAACATATATTTTTTCTTGCATTGTTTGCATTGTTTGTTTTGTCACTTTTTTCGCAACATTTCTGTCACTCTTTTGTTGCTTTTTTTGTCACTTTTGTATTGGTATTGTGGCTTTTTTGTTATGTTTTTGTCACTTTTCTGGTCACATTTTGTTGCTCTTTTGTTGCAGTTTCATCCTTGTTTTCGTCGTTATTTTGACACTTTTTTCAAGAAGCTTTTAGATTTGGATAAAGCCAAATGTGCTCCGTTCAGGTGGGGGTTAAGCGGTTAAATAATGTATTTTGATAACAAATTAGAGTATAACAGGGTCCAACTGCAAAATGTCTCAGTACAAGTTGAAATTGTTTTACTTCCTGGTTGCAGGCATAAATAAAGTGGATCTGGTTAGTTGCCCATTCATGCTTCTCACCTGAGAGTTTAAAGCCACAGTCAATGACAGCGGCTGTTTCTGGAAGTCCGCTGTGCATGAACCAGTCCCTGTCGCCCTGCAGATAATTGTCCCTCCGCGCTGGAACACAGGGACCTACACAACGAACAGAGCAAGAGACTAAAATTGCCATGATACTGTGCTTTTATAGTGGGTTCAGAAAGTTCAGACGTTTTAAATCATTTCTTAATTCTATCTATTCTGTAGCTGAAATAAAAAAAACATAAACAGTGGGGTAGACTTCCTAAACTCGTTGTAACTCTAACAAAACGTATGTCACATATGTATAAAACAAGATAATAGGTTAACATACTGTTTCCATGGTGACAGGCAGACAGACTGTCCTGCCTCCTTTGTGCGCTGTCAGTGATTGGACGTCATACCAAATCTGAAACAGTACAGGCTACTTTTACATTACGTACTTTTAGATACTATGTAATCAACACAAACACTGAATGGACAAAAAAAGTTAAAAGAAAATTGTACTATATCCGTATCTCTTAACCCCCACCTGAACCGGACACATTTTCTCCAGTTTGGCTTTACCCAAAGCTAAAAGCGTCTTGAAAAAAGTGTCAAAATAGCAATGAAAATGAGACAAAAACAAGGATGAAAATGTAACAAAAGAGCAACAAAAATGTGACAAAAAAGCGATGACTTAAACAAAAATGTGTGAGGAAAACGTGACCAAAAAAACAAAAATGAGCAACAGAAAAGTGGCAAAAAAGCTACAAAAGAGCAACAAGAAAACAACACAAAAGAAGAACAAAAAAGAAAAAAAAATGCCAAAAAGCAATGAAAATGCAGCAAAAAATGTGACGAAAACCCAACAAAAAAGCTGTGGAAAAAATGTCCATAAAGTGGCAACAAGGCGAGGAAAAAGCTCCATTTAGATGAGAGTTTTGTAGGTCCTAGCTTTCAAATGAGGTGTTACACTGGCCTATTTGTGTAAAGCTGAACTAGAGAAAATGCATTCGGTTAACTGTTAAGAGGTTAATTTACCTCATCAGAGCCAGGCAGCAGGACTTGAACTTGTTGGACACCTGGGTCAGTGATGGGACAGGCCAATAAAGCACCACCTACATGAAGGACAGTGGATACTTGGAAAACTTTCATACGATCCTACTTTGTCAGAAAACTTAAATAAAACAACTTTACCAATCATGTATTCATTGTCTATGGTGAAAGTGTCCTCTTCTTTTGGAAACTCCACCCACAAAGGTCTGTAGAGTTTAAATTATTGGTTTTACATATGTCCACTCTTGTCACCGTTCATCTTTTAAGTGTGTGTTGAAATAAAGTGACCTGAGTGGAGACAGCCCCGTTGTGTGAGCCCAATAAAATAGTGTGTACCAAAACGGCAGCAGTAGATATCTATAGTTAAGAGGGGAAAAATTGAGCAACAATAGTGTGAGCATCCAGAGGAGCAGCGGAAATAAATGTGACAAGGACCTCTGGTGGATAGTGGCTCGAATTACAGCAGTGACCTCGTCCCCAAACAGCCAGGGCTCACGCCGCTTTGTTACGTTGGCGGAATGTCCTCGGAAAAATGGCTGAAGGGCACCAGCTTGGTACCATCGCACCAGTAACTCCGGTGTGGGGTCCTTGACAAATCCTCCCACATCCGCTGAAAACAAAAGCAACTTTTCTACCTATTTTTATTTTATTCTGGTGATTTAATTGGCAATCCCCAAATTTGAATTTTACCGCCACAAAACGCAATTCCCGCCACGCTTAGGGACAACACCATTGGTATGGAGATCTTCAGATAGTCCCAGGTGGCCACATTGTCCCCTGTCCATACTGCACCTAAAAAAACAACCATATTTGAGATGAAATTGTAAACAGTGTGGTCTTTAAACTGCTTCGAAAATGATCACATGTTCAGTATGTGACTACAAACCGAATCTCTGTGAGCCAGCAAAGAAAGAGCGTGACAGCACAAATGGCCGATGTAGCCCTCCAGACCGAGTCAACAGGCCTTCAGCTGTCGCCATTTGCTAAAACGCACAAGGAAACGACTAAGTAACATGAACACTGGCTACATTATTAGGTCTAGTAAATCACATGGCAGTAAAAAGGCAACTGTAACCGAAATAACTTTACAGTCACAGAGTTTGTACCTAACGAACTCTTGAGAACATTTCTTGAGATACAGCTAAGCTAATGTATCAAGTTCTATCAAGTTAATGTTATATTTAAGTGAATATACGATGTCTCCTGTGTACAACAGTTTACCGTACTTGATAGAAGCCGTACAGGTTGTGCAGGTCTCTGTGCTCCCAGTCCCCAAAGTGCAGCGCGTCTTTAGGCATCGTCTGCTCAGGTCCATCAAACACTGACGGTTCATTCATATCGTTCCACACAAACAATGAGGACGTAGATCCCTGTTATAACAAAAAACATATCTAAAACATGGACAACAATACTTAATACTACTACTTACTTATTGGTATTGAGGACTTACCTTGTAGTTTTTGAGAGAAAAGCATCTTGAGTACCATGCTCGTGTGGCTGGGTTACTGAAATCCAAATAGCAGGACTCACCTGGGATTAAAAAATATTACAAAAATATATAAAGTGATGTATTGCATGCAGTATTCAGTAGATCAGGCAGAAAGAAGTAAACAGTGGCGCTGATGGTAGAGCGGGTCGTCTCATGATTGGAAGGTCAGGGATTCGATTCCCACCTCCTGAAAGTGTACACTGTCGTTGTGTCCTTCACCCACATTGCCCCCAGTGTCTGCGTACACTGGTGTATGAATGAGAGTATGAATGGGTGAGTGGATCCTTGCTGTAAAGCGCTTTGAGTGCCTAATGTAGGTGGAAAAGCGCTATATAAGTTGAGACCATTTACCATTTACCATATGACAAACTCCAAATACGTGTCTTTCTTACTTACTTATTATATTTCTAACACAATGCATGTGGATGGGTTATAATGGGTTTAATTACCTGGCCAGCAGGAGCCCTTAAAGATCTGCCCCTCTCTGTCCTTCACAAAGTGGCCGCTGTCCCGCGCCTCACAGAACAGCGGCCAATCAGGATCCAGCTTGATGTGAGGGTCACTAATAACAACCAGCTGAAAATGGAGACACATCGCCAAATTATTCTTACATCTTTTAACAGGAAAGATAGACCAAAAGTTTCCCAACCGTGTAATCAATATTATTTGGTAATTGATTGGGACATTGCATGTTAATAAGCAAGAGGGTCTCAATGCAGCCAATGGAGAGTTACAGTGGAGCTCCACACCTCCACAGGAAATGGTGTCCCGCTACTTTTATTTAAATGAATCTCAATAAGACGCCTTTAGTAAACCTATCCTTCCTATTTCTAACTATCCTTAAGGTTAGGCCTAGGGTTAGTTTGGATTAGTTTAACACAGGAAATGACCTCCTGTAGAGGTGACGTCATTTCCTGTGGAGAAGTGAAGATCCACTGATCACGTGCCACTCCATCTGCTGCATCCAGACTCTTCTCAGCACATGAGACACAAGTAATTTTATCCTTAAATTAATGTATAATGCTGAATAGGGACCAAGTAGTTTGAATTTATTGATCAGAACCGCCATAGTTTGGTAATAGGATAGAAATAACATGGAACTTAAATAACAGGACACACACTTGATGGTAATATGAGGCGGGGGTTCAGAGGTTAATCATTACCCTTACATGATATAAAGTCTGTAAATGACCAGGAAACATGCAGTATTGTCTTAGTAATAATATAGAAACACTTCAAATCGCCAAATATCCTGCATTTTCCCTGGTGAGAATGCAAAGTCTTTCCTACTTTCCCACACTGACCTTCCTCTTCTTCTTCTCCAGGTGGCGCTGTAGTTCTGCAGGTTTGGGGAAAAGCGCAGGGTCCCAGGTGAAGTAGCGTTTCCTGTCGGTGTGCTCGATGTCCAGCCAAATGACGTCGTATGGGATTTTGTTGAGGTCAAATCCAGCGTCCACAGCTGTGACATCAGCCTCATCGTCGTAGTTCCATCGACACTGGTGATACCCGAGGGCAAACAGAGGGGGCAGCGACTGGTAACCTGACAGAGAGGAAAGGATTTGGGATGGCCTACTCTTCAGCATTGTAGTGTCTTTGCTAATAGGGAATTGCCTGTTTAGTGCATTCATAAACAAACAATTTTCCATTTTATGTTGTTTATATTCCTGAGCTCAATCCCTATATCTACCTGCATGTGCCATTTTAAGTCATTCAGTAATTTGTGACATGGTGAAAACATGTTGAACACACACCTGTGAGCTGGGCGTACTGTGAAAACACTTGCTTTGGTTGTGGCCCGAGGAGAACCCTGCAGTCGATGATCCCGCTCTCTGAAAGCCAGTGGAGGTCGGTGTGGGGCTGAACGCGCCTCCTCTTCACTGGGGAGGCCGAGTCGCCCTGAATCGGACATCAAGATATTTCACATAAGGATCCAAACAACAACATAACATTTATTGCTGATTGATGACTTTTACATATAAAAGGATATTTCAGGATTTTTGACATAAGGCCTCATTTCCAGTATTTCCATAGTTATCCAGAGTGTTGTTGATTTCTGGAGATTTTTTGTTTGTTTTGTTATTCATGCAGTTGTTATATTTAAAGAGTTCAGTGGTGCTAGGCTAGTGCTAGGTTAGCACATGTCTGTGGTAACTAGTAGCCTGCATTAAAAACAGTCTGAACCAAGCACAGTGCACCTGAGGCAAATCACTTATAACACCAGACTACCGATATAAATGTCTGTGTTGACTGAATAATTTTTAAAATATAACCATTTTGCATTTAAAATAATAAATAAATTAAATAAATTAAAAAAATATATATCTCCAGAAATCAACAACACTTTGGAAAAACTAGGAAATGAGGCCCTATGTCAAAAATCCTGAAATATCCCTTTAAGCGTGACTAACTATCAATCTAACATTTTGTAATTGTCTGGTTATAGTAAGAAAAATCTTTGAAACAAAATGCTTCGGTCCATCTGTGTGATTTCATGAAGTTCCTCAAGACATTATGAAGCTTGTAAAGTCTGAAAGAAAGTAAATGTCAGTCTTGCCTTATCATCAATCAAACTGTGGTTAACGTTGACAAAGGTTTCAGAAGCGTTCAACCAAAAAACTCCAAGAGTCCGGTTTGAAGAGTGAGCTGACACAAACGGGACAGAGCCGTACAGCCCAAATGGACTTTTCAGGTCGTAGGCAAAAACATCCAGGTTATAGAGGCGATAAGGTTCACCCTCTCTGCAAACAGATATTTCAATGAGCCAAAAATTACACACAACATACAAAGTCATTTTAAAGTATTCAGTTGTTATGAGCATACGTGGTGTCTCTGAGCTGCAGTGGGTCAGCGTGTTCAGGGAGGCCATAGACATGACTGAATCCATGGAAGCGCAGATCTGCTCCAACGCTACTGGGACCTGAGAAGATTTAATTTAGTTTCAAAGGGGAAAAGTAAGGCCAACACCTTGAAATCAGTTGTGAGGATAACCATTAAAGTTTTTTGCAGTCTAGGCCCCTGACAGGTGCAAAAACTGAATATACTTGTTGTGTGACATGGCTGTTGTAGTTAGTTGTTGTTGTACGTGGCCTGACCTGAAGAAAAAAAAAAACATTGGCGAACTTTCTGATAAAAAAATCACGAACCATTAGCCTTGTAATCCACAAATTTCCCAAAGGTCTCCTTCCATAATAAATTATTATCCTCCTGTTGATGTACACAGAAATAAATGATGTGTTACAGTACAGGCTTCCTTCTTGCTATCATATTAGTCTCACCTCCATCGAGCCAGACATTTCCCTAAAATGACAGTGAATGAAGAAAAGTTAAATGTTGTTTTTACATGTTATTCTTAGCAGGAATTGCTGTGTGAATTGCTGTGTGCGCTCCTTGCCTTTTAGTATCCTGCAGAGTCTCAAACCACAGTTTATTTTCTGGGTTAAATGTCACTCTTACTTCATCTTCACACAAGATCTCTATGTGAAAAGGGAAACACCAAACGCGGGCCTGATGATATCCAGTCGACCAGGAGAGTGTTGTATAGTCTTTGGTTTGCTTTTCCACCCTTAACCTGAAGACAATGGGAAATCTACTTCATACTGTAGTTTGAGAAATGTAATGGAGCACATTTTGAATAAACTTTACTGCAAGTTCCTTTATTTTTTCTACGGCGTCTTACCTCTCAGACGGTGGCTCTGCTGTGATCACATCTTTGACTCTATAGCGAGCTTTAATGGGCTGGAGTTCATCTATCACTATCCTTATGGTGTTGTTTTTACAAGGAGACAGAATTAAAAGCAATTTGGTCTGTGAAATGAAGAAATTATTGCAGCATTATAACTTTCATCACAATGGAGAGATACGCATTAGTAGCATTAGTACTGCAGTATTCTTCTTGTAGTAATTATTTGTTAGTTAATTAGTAGCTGTTCTGTGTTGGACTATTTCTGACTTTTTGGGCTTATATCATACACTGTACATAATAGAATAATTAAAAAAAAAATGTACACAGATTAATATGGTGTTGAGCATGGTAATGACAAACAATATCAACAGCGTGTAATATATATACATATATATATATTAATGTGCCCTTATGTCATAAAACAAGTGATTATGGGTGATATTTGGCATTGGTAACCATCTGAAAGAAATATATTAATGGCTGCCTTTTGTTACTTGCTTTGTAAGGATCTTACATGAAACAAGACAGTTCTTGTAATAATGTTTCATTCTGTTAATTATATGAACAGTTCAAACAGTGGTTGTGAGTTTGGTCTATGTTAATAAGCTGTTCTGAAAAGTTACAAGTTCTTCTTTTCAGTCAATGAGACTAATTACAAATGTATGACCGAACATGTAAGCTTATTTTCTTATTATTGCTGTGGAAACTGAAGCTTCAGGGGTCGAGAGTGATCACAATTTCATTACATAGAATTATCATTGCTATTGTTGTAATTAGTATTACTTGTTTGGGGAAGGTGTATAGCACATGACAGACATGTAATTTCAGACATGTAATCTTCCTTAACGTAAATGCCATCTTGCCAACCATGACTGTGCACTTCATCCTTTTTGCTATTGTTCCTTGTTGTTGTTCTTTTTCCCTTTTACCTTGATTGTACTATTGTGAAATGAAATGTTTATCATATTGAGTTGGGGGCAGGCGCTCACTCCTTCTGAGCAAAATGTATGCTCAAATAAATAAATAAAGAATTAGTACTTTCAATTGAATACAGTACAATTTAATAATGCTGTTATACAAACCTGTGTGTTTGTCTCTATCAGATCAAACCGGGCCCCATCTTCACTCAGAACCATAGAGTCGAAAAGGGTCCGATACAGTCTGTTTGGGCCCTGTATTTGCCGCCTTATTTTACAGAACAAGAACAGTTTTATTCAATAGAGCATGGATAAAAGAAGATGCTATTAAACAGAATTTACCTATAGAAAGCCACATGTTCACTTGTTTTAAACTTCTCTTTTCCTTCATCATTGGGGACGACGCTGGAGATTTCAGTGATGAACAAATAGAAAGACAATAAATAAATAAACAACTCAAAAGAAAACTTCAAGTGAGAAAAAAAACAGGAAAGCACAACAGTAACAAGATGGGCTAGTATACATTATGAATCAAATGTTAGAAAGTATAGAGTTCAGGAATGTGATGTCATATCACTAAGTACTATGGGATAAGCAGCAATTATAAACTAATGGAGATTCTAAAAGTTAAAATGCTGGAGTTAATGTTCACATTAAAAAAATTGGACTCCACAGTGAGTTAGATGTATTCACCAGCAGAAACTCAGCAGCTAATGGAGTTGTTTCACAGCTTTTTTCTCTCCACTTTTTATACTATTTTTAACTAATGTTAGTCTATGGAAATGTATGCTAACAGCTGCAAAGATGGCAGATCTCCATGGTAACAGTGGAATTTCCCAAACTGTAAGCTGCACATTATATACTTGATAATGACACTTACTACTTTAAATCTCTGTAATAATGGCGTAGTAGTGGCTATAGTAACAAGGTAACTGCACTACTAAAGACTCTTTAGAGACAGTAGGAATACATTACCTAAGTAAAGCACAACGTGTGTAACAGATAGGAAGTAAGAAACAATTTTGTACTGTTATAGCCTATGTAAATGTCACAAAGTTTGTCATTACACCGGATGTTGGAATTTTGGCAGAAAGATTATTTATACCTAGCGACGTTCACGTCCGCCATTGCACATGGGCTGTTCGGTGTTTAACATCTGTTTGTGGAAAAGAAAGACAAGTGTAATACACGCAAAGGATCAGTGCAACCCTTCACCAGCAGCGGGATCGCACTTCCGGTGTTCTTTCATTGAAAAAACAAAAACATGAAAACATGAAACAAAGATAGTAGGCTGCTTTTTAAGGTCAGTAATGTACGGAGTGTTTAGGCTAAAATAATAATTGCTATAATAATCTGAAAGAAGCCTTATTATTATTGTTATTATGTTATTTGTTGTGATTTGGCGCCCTCTTGCGGTCATGCTGCGCACTACGCCTCCAACACCGGAAGTGGACGCGGATCTTGAAGCAGCTGCAGCTAAAACTCTGAATTTGATGCACAGATGAAGAAAGATGTCTAATGCTCTGTCGTCTCGGATATGTTTGCTGGTTTTTGTGGCTCTCCGGCTCTCCATAGCCGCTGAGGTCTCCGTATGGACCGTGGACATAAGTGCGGTGAGTGTTACGCGTTCATGACTGGGATTTCTTTTCTTAATTCCTTCTTAATTTTCCAGTTTGTCCGGTCTTGTTGTGTATTAGCAGCTGTTAGCCGGTGTAGCTAAAGCCATCTAGCATGTTATGAATGCGTTTAAATAGTCATCTACACCCGTGTTACTCAGTGTGTAAAGTCTCCATTATTACTATCGTGGTGTAAAATATCACTCAAGATGATGGCACGACAATCTCCTCTGTGATTTTTGAGTAGGAGAGTGTGACAGCTGTCCAACCAAGAAGAAGGTGCATTAGGCAGTGTGTATAACATCTTATTAATTTAAATATTTTAATACGCTTTAATTATTTATTTAAGAGATTATTATGGAAGGAAGATACTGAATATTTCATTTGTAAGTGTACGCTGGACGCTGATATTACAAGCTTACAACTAGTGAAATGCAACTCTGTTAAGAATGTTAGCACACGTAGAGCCAGAATGAAAGTGTGGAAGAACTGCTTTGAGGAAGTTGTGGCATGTAGTTGACCCTCCTCTCCAACAAAGCAGCTCCCTGTAGACAAATATTTGCTTGTTTTCAGTTTCATGTACACACATATACATATAATATGTAATAAATGTCCCACAATGTGTATGTGTTGAAGCATGCCAAGTGGAGGCATCAGTATTTCTGAGGAAAAACTGAAATGTTGTCTCAGTGCCGCATATGCATTCAAGTATTTTGTCCTGTGACAAATTTGAATACAGCGTTTCATGCTTTTGCTGGCCTGCAATGCAAAGTCATCAGGGTTATGAAGTCCATAATAATATTACATTAGTAAACATGTGCTGACCTTTTTGCATATTTTATGTTTAGGGCCAAGATGCCGTGTTTCGCAAGACACTGTACGCCAACACCACTATCTACATGAAATGTAAGTGTCCTTTTGTTGCTGTAATGAAGGAGTTCATAATTTAAAAATGCAGTGAAAACACAAATAAGTGTGTTGCATGTGTAGTGTTTGTTCAGTTTTAAAATGTTGCCTGGGTTATTTACACAGTCCAAGGAGACGCCACGTCATGTGACAAGAACCTGGCCTTCAACATAAGCTGGTACCTGCGCTCTTCTGTCTGTTACAATGAGGTCTTCAACACCCCGGTGAGTTTTGTCGGAAGCTGATTCTGCGTTAGTGCTTCTCTCATTCACTCCACACTCCCACACTCATGGTCACGTCGGCTGCCTAAGATAAACTTACACAGAACTCTCATTCATAAACTAGTACCAGGGAAATAGAGATTGTACATTATTCTGGTAGATGATTGTGGTACATTGCGATATTTTACTTATTTAATGTGCCATGCTTTATGACTGTGCGCTTGGACTGTGAAATGCCATAAAATTTGGTTAGACCTGGCAGCACGATTCGTTCTTTTGCTTTAAGGTATGTCTGTTCAATTTAATCGAGAGGTCTATGCATCTTTTAAAACATCGTCCTAGTCTGTTTTGACAAACCTGATTAATATTCAGTGTATGAATAATGCTTCTGGCTGTCACTAAATGACTTCATTTGAAAATGTTCTTCTTAATTTTACTGCAGTCCTCGTGAACTGCACTGCCTCAAGCCACAGCGCTCAACTGACACCTCTCAAAATTGTATTTCCGTCGTAACCACAACATGGCCTAAAATTCACATGCTACCACCACATGCAGCTTTACATTGCATCTGCTTCATCTACAGATTGTTTTCAACTAGTCTTTGTGTTAGTCTTTATCTATGCTGTTTAATTATATTTATTTGTATTTGTATTTAACCTGCTTCAAATGTAATTTATTCATGTAGAAAGATTTGATGTGTTTTTCTAATGGATTGCACATTGTCCTTAAACATTGTCCTGGTTGTCTTCATGCTTCCCTGCAGGATCAGAAGGCCATGAACATGTTTGGGATGGACCACATGTTGAAAGATGGCTGGAGCGGCTTCTACAGTCAGGGCTTCATGTACTTCGACAACTGCACCTCTCTTTTCTTACCAAAGGTTTGTCTCAATACAAAATATATTTGAGCAAAACTTAAATCAAATAACGACGGTATAATTGCATATTTATAATTCAAAAATAGTGACTGATTGTGAGAATGGTTGATGGTTGAATTTTCCCTTATGTCTGTAACGACCTGTCCACTTCACAGGGGTACTATACAGAATTCTTCCCTTACCAGCCTCTTAGTAGCCCAAATGTAAGTAATTGTGTCTCCATTTTGCTATTCTTTCCAATGACAAAGACACAATCTCTTGAATAATATTCTTTCTTTGCAGAGTCCTGCTTCAAATCAGAGTTTTAATTTCCCTGAAAAGCCTGTAAGTGTCTTTGTAGCTTGTTTCACACTTTCAGTGTTCTGTAGTCTTTTCATGATTGCATGATGAGTTTGGGTGTCGTATCTCTGACAGGACTTAAGCGCAGTGGCCAAAGCTTGGGAGGACAGCCCCTATCTGTTCATCGTGAAAGTGCAGCCAATGATTCGTTCCATTGAAGACGACGAAAATCCAATGTTGCCGGCCAAGTTTGCCTTTTCAAGTAAAGCAGTAAACCATAGCATTGTACCCCTTTTATTAAATAGTTTTTCACATATTATTCATTTTTGTATTTGTTACAGTGAAAGTGGAAATGAAGGGTCCCCATGACTATTCTTCCCCAGCAGACTGGCCTCTTATGATGGTGGGTACAGTTGCAGGATAAACCTCTATGTTTTTACAATTGGACTGTCAAAGTTGCCCTCTGTTTCATGAGTGTTTACTGCATTCTGTCTTTAACATGTTTCTCCTGTAGTTTTTCATGGCCATGTGCATTGTGTACGTCCTGTTCGGCGCCCTGTGGCTCGTGTGGTGCGCCTGTTACTGGAGGGACCTGCTGAGGATACAGTTTTGGGTGGGCGCCGTTATCATCCTGGGCATGTTGGAAAAGGCCGTGTTCTACTCCGAGTATCAGAGCATCCGGTACAAAGGAGACTACGGTGCGGCGTCTCGAGATGTTAAATCATTTCTATTGCTTTACTTTGTTTTGAAATTGCCTTTATGCGGTTTTGTTTGTATAGTCCAAGGTGCAGTGATTTTCGCTGAGCTGCTCTCCGCTCTGAAACGATCTCTCGCTCGGATTCTGGTGCTGATTGTGAGCCTCGGATATGGCATTGTCAAGTAAGTGTTGCAATCGTGTGATTTAATGCCCTTTGTTATTATCTTGTTCTATTTGTCAGAGGTCATAGATGTATTAGCCTGTTAAGTTTCCGCCATCATTCTGTCATTTTGGCTACAGCTGTAATATAGACTGTACATGTATTACTACTATTGTTCTAATGTACTAAGTTCTTTTAGTCAGACACTAGGATTTGCGATGTCTTTACCATCCCTAATCCTATTCTGCAATATTTATTAAGGCAACTTGGCACAAATAACATCATAAAGCTTATCACTGTTCCTGTATCTGAGGCCATTTTGAGAAGTTACTAAATATCTCTTTTCCCCCAGGCCAAGGTTGGGCACCACAGTTCATCGCTTGGCAGCTGTAGGTATTTTGTACCTGCTATTCTCCTCTGTGGATGGTGTGCTCAGAATAACAGGAGTAAGTAACTATGTACTGTACTACTACTTTATACTTGGATTTTTATTTAAACATGACAACAAAAATATTATCCTGAAATCTAGAACCGATACTCGAAGTTATGAGGCTTGCCCGTCTACTTATCTTGTTTACATTTTTTGTTTTTCTAGAGTTTCTATGGGACGGTGGCCCTGGTTGCTAATCTTAGCCTCTCCCTCATCGACTCCTGTGTCATGTGGTGGATATCCTTTACTTTTCATAACGAGATGACAGCCCAGGGGATATTAAAACTCCCGAACCACTTTAAGATCAGTTCAAAACATACAACACATTAACACGTTTGTTTATTTTCCTTAACTCGCAAGTACATTTTCATCAGCCTGTCTCAAACCACTCGTCTTCTCAAGCTTCGCAGAAATGTGGTGAAGCTTTCATTGTACCAGCATTTTACCAACACACTCATCTTTTCAGTGGCTGGTGGGTATCAAACACCTTTGTAAATTAAATAGTTTGCCTGAAGACTAACAGCATTATTCTAATTTGAAGAAGCAGGATGTTGTCAATCAAAAATATACAGTAGCATGTACATATTACATAGAAAGCACTTCAAGGAGGCCATGAGATCTCCTTATTACATCTATTTCAAAGTGGAGTAAAACGTTCCCCCCAGATGTTTGTCTGCATGTCGACAGTACTAGACGTTTATTTACATATTGTGTTCAGACAAAATGATGACATGTGTTTCCTTTTGTACCCACAGCCTCCATTATTTTTATCATCTGGACCACCAAAGTCTTCAAGCTGGTCGACTGCCAGACGGTCAGTTTCCTTTCCATGTCCCTCGTTAATTTACAATCCTGGTTATGATAGAGATAAAAGATAATTGTTTTGTCAATTCTCAGAGAAAGCTTCCAAAATCCCCGGTAACTTCAAAGTCATGTTGTTTGTGTCCACAGGGTTGGAGGGACTTGTGGGTGGATGATGCTTTCTGGCGCCTTCTCTTCTCCACTATTTTGCTGGTGATTATGGTGCTGCTGCGGCCCTCTGCAAACAATCAAAGGTCAGTTTTGATTATGTGTGTTTTGTTTGTTTCTATTTTTAACTATGTTTGTCATTGACTTTATACATTCCTTGTAGATTCTCTCATTCCCCTCTCATTGATGAAGACGACGACGAGGAAGAAGCCAAGGAGCCAATGCTGAATGAGGCTTTTGGTAAGACTGTTGTTATCGGCGCATGACTTTTGAATCAGCCTCTGTTTTTAGGAGACAAATCTATGTGCGTGACACAAGTGCGTCACAGATCCATTTCTTTTCACGTCTAGTTCTTGCGCCAATTACATGTCGCCAATGTTGTCGAGCAGGTTTCTATTTTCAAGAAGTTGAAGCCTCTGGTCATAAATGATGATGAACATGTTACAGTTTATATTCATACATGGTTATATTTATCAAAAATAACATGCTAGTCCGTGTATTTTTTATGAGAGCTGTGGGCCCCTATCGTGTCTGTTGAGAAAAATATTAGCGCTCGGGTCAATGTAGTGTGAGATATATCCCACTGCTCTATGCAATTCTTTTGCTAAGTTGCTGTTTTGGAAGTTAAGACGTACAAATACAAAGTATTGTGTCAAAACCTTCCTTATGTTAAGTACTGAGAAACAAATGGCAAACTATACATTGCTAGATAAACTGGTGATACTTCAAGTCAAATTAAATAAATTGTATTCTGCTGCCTCAAATATCTTGATACAGGGCATTTTCTAAAATGTAGTCCACGAGGACCTTGTCGGATGTTGTATTATGTAAACCTTGGCAACAGAGGCCAAGGACAGAATCACCCATACATTTACCAAAGGATAACAGATGCTCCAGGAAACACTTGACAGAAATATGCATGTTTTTCTTTACCTTGCAATATCTAATGATTATTGTTGATTATGTTTCAGAGGGAATGAAGATGCGAGGCTCAAAGCCTGACACCAACGGCTCTCAGAAATTACTGAGTAAAGAGGTTAGTTTTGTCGAACAGCTATCGCTTGCATCTTTTTAGATTGTGATCATTAAATATATATTTTGAATGTTGACAGGATGAAGACCTTAAATGGGTGGAGGACAACATTCCCACAAGTGTTGCAGATGTGTATGTACTAATTAAAATCATTAACTTTGAATCAGTATTCTGTTACTACAGAAAACAAGGAAATACCTCAGAGAGAACAATAATTTCACAACTGTGTAGTAATCTGTGGCTTTTCTTTTCACAGAGCTCTCCCTGTAATACTAGATGAGGAGGAAGTAAGTTTATTGACAAACTGATGTTATGATCTATTCTAACACTTAGTTGCTTAACCTCTTACTCTCTGCCTGAACCAAGCACATTTTCCCCAGTGTGGCTTTACCCAAATATAAAAGCTTCTCGACGGTAGAGCTTGGCCAGTGTAACGCCTCATTTGAAAGCCAAGACCTGCAAAACTGATCTACCCTTTTTGTTTATCACATTTTTTTGGTGTGTTTTCGAAGGTTTTTTTGTCGCGTTTTTGTCCGTTTCTCATCGCATTTTGTCACTTTATTGTTACTTTTCTGTTGCATTTTCATCCTCGTTTTTGTTGCTATTTTGACCCTTTTATTTTTTTCCAAGAAGCTTTTAGATTTGAGTAAAGCCAAACTGGAGAAAATGCACTCAGTACAGGTGGGGGTTAAGGGGTTAAATATGTCTATAAATTACCTTTCATGGAAACTATTGGTTGCACACACTGCTTTACCTGACCTAATTTGATTACTACAGATTACTATACGATACACACTATAATATATATATTCATCCTTGTTTTTCAGGAAATCCTCAAGACCAAGATGGAGCGGTCCAAAATGGAGTAAGAAGATGCAGAGAGAATGACTAACGGTTTCATAGAGGTATTATTGAATGTGTTGTGAAGTGTTGAAGTGATCTGCTAACCAAATATGAAGGCAAAGACAACCATTCTCTCCAACATCTTATTTGACTGGTGTAACTTTAGAAATATGTGATACAACCCAAAGGCTGCTATAGATATTTAAACTCAACTCTGAGATCTGTGTGTTTGCCATCCATATTCGTAAGAGCAGTATCGGATCAGATTTCTCAAAACTTGAATCTCTTCTGCTACAAATACCACCGTCCTGTTATAATCCTGCACTCGGAAATGTGAATGGTTATCACAGTCAGTGTGCTCAGAGTCAGATTATAACTGAATACGAATATATTCAACAACAATTCAACTGAAGGTATTTGATTGTTGCTGAATATTTGCTAACCTGGATATAGGGACGAACCTACATTGACTCTATGAAGAATACACATTTAATACACACAATACTCATTACTCAAACACACAGATTAATAGAGGGCAGCGCTTAAACCGTGAGAGCAATTCCCCGTAAGAGCCAATGGTTTTCATGAAGCCCACGTTTCTTTCTTGTACAAGACACAATATGTTTGATTCACACTTGTAAGCCTTGCTTTATGTAAATACACAAATCATGTGTGGGATTTTTTATTATTATTTAGGCCTCAACAAGGTTTTCATATTTATTTTTGAGGTTGCAAAAATATTATGGAGGTGTTTGTATCATGGGGACTATTATGTGTCTGTAAAAAGCATTAACATACTGCCCTGCAAAGCCACAGATGTTTATAGCAGCATCCAGACATAGTGTTTTATTGATTAGGTCTATTGCCCAATCCACCATGTATCTTTTGTTTACAAGGGGTAGGTTGATCGATGACTAGACCTTTGATTTTCAGATCTATAGTCAGAATGTTCTGTGGATTTTGTAGAGCACATATGCACAGATGTTGGATGCAGGAAAATTGTATTCTACACAACTCCCAATACTTTGTAATACTTGAACTTCAGGGTTTTGTTGGGAAAAACTACTGCTACTGTCAAGTCATATGACAGAAACCTCACTGATAATACATGTTAGTTTGAGCTGTAAAGATTCACTCTCAAAATGATTTATTTTCCTGAAATATCTATATAATACAGTATGACTGAGTAATGGGAAATATTAGTCTCAACTGTATAATATAAAAAATATATAGTTTATGTTCCATTACAAAGACAGAAACTACAAAACGCTTAAGTACTTTGTTCAAACGCTTGTGGTTTCACTTTGGAGTCATGAGCTTGTCAATATATCAAACTGATGAAACGAGTCAAAAAATAACACAGATGGTATTTTTAATGTGTATAAAAGTATATTGTTCAAATAAGATTATAAAGCATACAGTTGTACAAGAAATACCTTTTGGTTGTATTTGTTTCCACCAAAAATAGCTTAAGTAACATTTACACAATGCTTAACATAACAGATTTGAAAACTTTTCACACCAGTAATTTACAATTTTATGCAGCAATTTACTCTATCTGTCAAATTATATTTAGACATAATGAATTCAAAGATCACACATTGCGTCTTTATCCTTATATACGTACCTGAATCTCACATTTGGTAGAACTTGAACCTTGTCCTTGTGCAATACTGCAAAACATGTCTGAATATTGTTTTAATACTGTTTTTGCTTTATTTTGTTATATTATTTATATTTGTTCTGATGATTTATGCTTTTACTTTAAAGAGACACTAAACCCGTGTTTTTAAGTCCGCATTGTAAATGTGAAGCTGATGACACTGATGATAATGTATGGCTTCTTGCATAATATGTTCAGCAAATAAAGATTTGTATTGAAACTGTATTGTGTTTGCTGTGTGGTTATATTAGTTATATTATTGGTTATATTACAACGCCTGCCTTTTGTTAAGCCCAACTCAACCAGCAGAACAAGATCACATCGCACCATTTAGTTTTCCAGACCTCTGGCCATAATGCGTAAATTGAACAAGTGATTTTGTAAACAGATGCTGCAGCACCATCTACAGCAAAACCAAAATACGGACTGTTGCTTTAATGCCATCCTCGTGAGTGGAGGCCACAGTCACGTGCCTGTCAAACTCCTGCGCAGTCTGGGCTCAGCTGAGGAAGTAACACGAAGCTAACCGACTCTACATAGATTACCTGCTCATACGCGGCTTGCACTACAAAACCCAACTCTTGTAATATGTCTACTTGGTTAGTGCCTTATCGGTGACCAGTTCTCACTTTGTTTTAATGAGATGAGGCATTGCTGACGAGTTATTGCCACCGTTTGCTAACTTTAAGCTAGCATGCTAACAGTTAGCTTGCTGCTGTTTTGATTTTGGAGATTTCCAAGGCGGACTGCATAGCGCTACAGCGGCGGTGGATATATGTACTGGGGACGACTCCTTTCCTGTAGGCCTGTAGTCACGCACAATTTGAGTGAGTTCATGGCAACTGGGAGATCTTATCAATCCTAGTGGGAGCCATAGCGGGTTGTCAGCTGTTCTCTGAAAGGGGTAAACACAGTATAGATTGAGACAAGATTTACAACATCTTTCAAAATGCATGACGCATATGAACCAGTGCCTCTTCTGGAAAAACTCCCTCTTCAGATTGACTGTCTCACGGCCTGGGGTAAGTTATCTAACGTGAATTAGATCAAATAAATGGCATGTTTAACTGAGCTCATGGGAGTGACCCATGACATGTTTGCTTCATAAAATACCAACATTGTAAATACAGAATTAGTATGCCACTTTTTGGGCATAATTGTAACTCAACTTTGGTCTTATCTTCTCACAGAGGACTGGCTGCTTGTAGGAACTAAACCTGGTCATCTGCTGTTATACAGAATAAAGAAGGACACAGGTAGAGTCTGATGACTTGCTTATTTAACAATGTTTGTGTCTCTAATATGTAGTTAATAAACACATTGTATTTCCTTTAGCAACAAACCGTTTTGAAGTGACCTTAGTAAAGTCAAATAAGAATTTTTCAAAGAAGATACAGCAGGTAAGTGAAAACAACATTTGTATGTGGAAGTCATAGTTAGCAATAGTTTGAGATTAGATCTGATAAATGAGCGTTGACTTTGCTAACCCTGTTTTATCCTACAGCTGTATGTTGTCTCACAATATAAAATCCTGGTCAGTCTTCTAGGTAATGATATTTTATGTATTCATTTTTATTCACAGTATGTTCTGTTATGTTGTGCTGTTTATCCCCATCTTGACATTTCTTATTTTGTTTTAAAGAAAACAACATTCATGTCCACGACCTGTTGACGTTTCAACAGATCACTGTAGTTTCCAAAGCGAAGGGGGCCACGTTATTCGCATGTGACCTTCAGGTTGGTTGTGGACGTGTTTAGCAGCATGATTAAAAATGTTATTGCTTTACATTGCGATCAAACATCTTTCCCACATGCTATTGAATAGTCATGTTTTCAACTTTTGCTTGTTCTGTATGAAAAGTTCTTCCTAGTAAGACTGTTCATCCTGTTATTCTCGTCTCAACAGCAAACCAGCACAGGGGAGGAGAGGCTTAGGATGTGTGTGGCAGTAAAAAAGAAATTACAGCTGTATTATTGGAAAGACAGAGAGTTCCTTGAGCTACAGGTGAAAAAATTGTAAATATTTCCAGTGTTTCTCAGTCCCGCTCAGGTTATTTTGACCGCAACAGTTTGTCTGTTTTCAGGCTGATTTTGCTGCACCAGATTTTCCCAAATCCATGGCCTGGTGTGGAAATTCCATTTGTGTGGGTTTTAAAAGAGACTATTATCTCATTCGAGTAAGTGACAATGGAACAACTTGTATCCAGCTTATACCATATTGGCATCCACACTCAATATATGGCTCTGGTTTATGAATTTGATGAAGATTTGTTTCACTTCATAACATACTTAGCATTAACTTTACACTTAGCA
The DNA here is from genome assembly GCF_951799975.1 of Gobius niger. NCBI lineage: Eukaryota > Metazoa > Chordata > Actinopteri > Gobiiformes > Gobiidae > Gobius > Gobius niger. Next base: position 17,478,113 of record NC_136867.1, read on the forward strand.
ATATCTTTTGTCTAGATTACATTGTTCTCTTTCTTTTAGATGGAGGGTGGAGTTTTAAAAGAGCTCTTCCCGACAGGAAAGCAGCTAGAGCCTCTGGTCGCCCCTTTGGCTGATGGGAAAGTAGCCGTAGGGCAGGATGATCTCACTGTGGTCCTCAACGAAGAAGGGACTTTTACTCAGAAGTGCGCCCTCAAGTGGACAGACATCCCTATAGCAATGGGTAAGGCACCAATATTTATTTAGAGCAGTTGCTTACACATTTAGTTTATTGCAAACCTTCACACCGCATTTTTAATAATCTACAGTATTATTTTTGTTTTCTTTATTTTTTTCATTTATTGCCATGACATCAGAATATCCTCACATTATTTGGCATTCTTCTTCAGATCAATTTTTATTACAGTAAACCCTCAACACATTCTATGAAAAATATGCCACATTTGTGCAAATTTGTAAATTTTTTGCAGCCGTAGAAAAAGGAGCTGGATTTGCGGCTTCCTATTGCACTGTCAGGGCTGGTGTCCAGATGCCCACAGAGAGTTTTATATTTCATTTTGGTCAGAAATTCGGACACAAAGTGGGCTACACCTTGAATCACCACATTTTTTAAACCATGCTCTCTGCCCACAACACATTTAACAGCAGCAGATCCACACAAGTATAGTGTAGTATATATAGATCATGCAGTTGTTAATGCAGAGCCACTGTAGACAAACTGACAGCATCATGTGACAGTTGTTAAACAGGTTTGTTCTCATTATTGGTAGCACAGCTGATGGCCCCAACAATAGGCTCTATTCTGTACACAATTACTGTTTAATAACTGTCCTTGTTTTAATGTAACCTTTTGCAAAGTTGTAATGACAGTTTCTAAGTGTTCATGATCCGTACATTCAAGTGTGTGTGTTTGATCAAATTTACAAAAGATTGACACAAAGAGGAAGTAAAGGATTAACTACATCCCCATGTCGTGTTTAGTGAAGTAGTGTCAAGGCGTTGGCACATATGGGGAAGAACTTGTCACGAGCATCGCATTTATGTTCTTAATGTCTTTATGTCATCTTTCATTACAACAATAGGATGTTTGCAGTTATCCTTTGGACACAGCAAAATATCTTATTGGATAAACATGTTGACCCTAGTCTGTAGTTTGATTGTCAACAACCATGTTCTATAATAAGCTGAATGCCCATCTCGACTGCGAGGGTCAATCAGGCTCCTAATTTCGGTCCAAACAAACCACTCCGCCATTGAAATGTATGAGCGAGTTCAGGTAGCGGAGCGTGAACACCGAAGTATATTGAGCCTTAACCGTGAATTATAAGGCCTACGGGCATTGGTTTAAAGACTATAAGTCTCAAGTGACATTTCTTGCAAATATTTATGTTGTCAATATCTTGAAAGCGAGGGAATAGTCAGGACGGCGGCTCCGTTGGCAGGAGGGGACCACAGCGGACAGGGGGACGACAGGACCTGGGATCAGCCCGACACAAACACCGCCACTTTTTAAATCATTTAAATTTGTCTTGAAATCACAGGGAACAGTTTAAAAATGGTGTTGATGTTAAATATAGTGGGTACGTTTCCGTCGGGTCAAATTAGCGACCGATTAGCTATGTTGTACATCAGATCACTCGTAAAAAACAAACAAACAAATAAAGCAAATTTAGATGGCATAGCCTATGTGTGTATGTGGATCTCTCTGGTCACAATAATAAAAATAAAAAAAGATTTTGTTTACTGTCCACTTCCTTATTTCTCATTCCAATTTAAATGTAATGAATATCGACGACATGAGGCCACAGTTTCAGACCCTGGACTTTGTCCAACAGTCGCCTTCAAGGGTCAGAAATGTTTTTCTCACATAGTTATTCCAATTATATGAACAAGGACTGGTCATTGACAGCATCTCTACATATGAACCGTTGTTCAGTTCTTTCAGTTTCTGTCAATCTCCGTACGCAGCCGAGGTTGTAAAAATAGACTTTATGCAAATATTGTAACAAGCTCCATGGCGACGACAAAAGCGCTTTATATCAACAACTTTCCAGAGGTTAAAACGGTCTTTCGTCGTTGCTTTTACGCTATTAATGTTGTTCGCCAAAATCATGCAGCCCTACTTGTTTAAAATTGTGGTTGGTTTTAAGGACTTGCACATTTTTGGGGGGAATCTTTTTTTATGCACACACCCTGAAACTGTCTCTCTCTCTCTCTACCCCAGAGCACCAGCCTCCGTACATCATCGCTGTTCTGCCCCGGTACGTGGAGATCCGCACCTTCGAGCCACGACTGTTGGTGCAGAGTGTGGAGCTGCAGAGACCGCGTTTCATCACCTCTGCGGGGTGAGGCTCAGAGCTTTAGGTTGATCATCTCTGTCGGGTTTCTGCTTTAATGGAAGTGTGGTTTGCAGGGAAATAGAATTCAAACTTTTATGTAGGGCTGCACGATATATCACCAAAATACTGTTACCGCAACATTAGGCATTGCAATAGTACAGTCAGTTTTTGTCATTTGTTCTATCAGTGTTTAATTTACATTTCTACTGTGCCTCCCCAGTCCAAACATCGTCTACGTCGCCAGTAACCACTTTGTTTGGCGCCTGGTTCCCGTGTCTATAGCCAGTCAGATCCGGCAGCTTCTTCAAGACAAGCAGTTTGAGTTGGCTCTTCAGCTCGCGGTGAGCACAAGAAACACTGACTTTACATTAAAAACATATTATACCAGTTTGTTCTCTGCCTTTAAGGGAACAACATTAAAAGTTGTAGTATTAAAGCAGTTCCTTGAAATCTTGCATAATCACTCTATAAGTACAAGCGTTTCCAGGAATAAAATATGTCAATTTTTCATATCTCTGCGTGAGTCTTTCTTTATCGTGTTACGTCACAGTTTTGTGAATATTGTTTCTTTGTTCTCTCCAGAAGATGAAAGATGATTCAGACGGAGATAAGAAGCAGCAGATTCATCACATCCAGAATCTTTTTGCCTTCAACTTGTTTTGTCAAAAGCGATTTGACGACTCCATGCAGGTGTTCGCTAAACTCGGCACAGGTACAAGCTCCCATTTTTTAGTTTTCCATTCGAAACATAACGTATTTTCTGGACTATAAGTCGCAGTTTTTTCCACAGTTTGGCCTGAGGTGCGACTTATACTCAGGTGTGACTTATCTATCAAAATATATAATTTCACCTGTTTGTTATTTTTACACTGACAGCCGCTAGAGGGCACTCTAGGCCTTTGTACCAGTATGTGCTACTCCTGTACCACTGAAGATTTAAAAACCGGTACACGACCAGCAGAAAGAAAGTTTGGAGTAAGTGAGAAACTTGTGAGGGACTGGAGGAAACAGGAGGTTGCTCTTGCAACTGCAATGAAGGAAAAAGAGTCAGGCTAAAAGCTAGACGGCCACAGCTAGAAGAACGAGTTTGCAAATGGGTGCTTGAACCACGTGCTGCTGGGAATGGCTTGTCAACGGTACAGTCACACCTCCATGCCCAGATGCCAAGGCTTGTGCGACTTATTTTCCAGAGCGACTTCTATATGTTTTTTTCTTCTTCATAATACATTTTTTGGCTGGTGCAACTTAGGCAATTATTATACGGTAATTACCAATATACCAATATACCTTGATTTCATCTCCTACTCCTCCTGACACTAAATAGAAGTATTCATTTTACTTATACTTTTCTTTATAACTTTTGATTCTGTCTAAATAGGCTTAGCATTGTATTCTGAGACTTGATCATGTCTGCCTCTCAGACCCCACTCATGTGATCGGCCTTTATCCGGACCTGCTCCCCGCCGACTACCGAAAACAGCTGCACTACCCCAACCCCCTGCCCACTCTCTCCGGGGCCGAGCTGGAGAAGGCCCATCTCGCCCTCATCGAGTATCTCATACAGGTGGGTTTTCATTGGACAACTCAGCCATGTTGTTCTTCAAAATGTTACCTTGTATTTCTTTTATATAGTGAAGTCATTTGTTTTTCATTTCCGACAGAAACGCAGTCACTTGGTCAAACAGTTGAACGACGCCGATCCGTTCACCACATCTCCGCTAATGGAGGGCACGCCCACCATCAGGAGCCGCAAGAAGCTGCTGCAGATCATAGACACGACTCTCCTGAAATGTTACCTGCACGTAAGCGCCAGATAAACAGCCGCATTACCACCATATATAGAATATTACTGTATAACTGTGAATCTTTCCGATGTTTAGACCAATGTGGCCCTTGTCTCTCCGCTGTTGCGTTTGGAGAATAACCACTGCCACATCGAGGTGAGCGAGGACGTCCTGAAAAAGGCCCATAAATACAGCGAGCTGATCATCCTCTACGAGAAGAAGGGTCTGCATCAGAAAGGTACGGATAATTTACACATGGCTTTAACATAGTGCACCTATAGCGCTCAAACAGTAATTACATTTTTTTTGTTTTTTCTTTACATTTGAGTCATCATAGACGTCTGACTCACAGTAAATGAATAATGAAGTTGTTTATGTAATGTCTCTTAGTGGAGGCCTTCTTAACCAGGGTTTTTTACCGTTGTGTGTGACTTTACTGTCGTCCAAGCTCATGGGCGTGTCCCCTCTAACTTTCTCACGCAACAGAATAAATAATCCACAATTGCACTCGGCACATGTTGATACATTTGTACAAAGTGAGTTGAACATTTTGAGAACTGTCCAGCCTTGTGTGTAACATAGAGGGAGGGAACTTGTTGAACTCCGATGGGAAGTCCCCTTCATGTTTGCCCCGTATCATCCGCTCTGGCTGTGGTCATCGGCATAATGGCTGAGCTCCTCTTCTTCGCTTTTCTTCCGCTCTCTTGCAGAGTTGAAATAATTAACCATTCAGATTTTCCCAAACAATGACCGTATTGAGCGTAATTCAGCACAGAGTAATGGTTTGACCTGATTACATGTGATATAATCTTTCTTTTTATTGAATATTCACTGAGAAACTACTGCCAGCTGTGTTGAGATTCCCAGAAACGAATTGTTTAAATTGGGCCAAGATTTGTTTTGTGGGAAATCTTTTGAATACTGCATTTGTTTTTTGTAGTTGATCTCTGATGAGTTTAGTGGACTGATAGTTAGCAGGATTCAGGCTCCTCAGAATATTTTTGAAGAGAGTTAATCTCTATATAATATCATGAACACATTCTATTAACATCTCTGGATGAAGTAAAACTTTCCTTTGTGTCTTTTGACTCATGAGTCTAAGACAACATTGCACCCAGACACATCCAGTGACTTTCTCATTAGATATGTTAGATTATATTTGATTACTGCCTTGAATATTGCAGTATTTGCTCAGCCATTTTGACACGCATATGTCCCATGTGTCAAAATCAAAACTTCGACTCAATTAAGACCAAAATTAGACTAAATTAAAAATGAATTTGGAAAGTTATGACTTGTATATTGTTTTTTTTGGTCGGGACAGTGCATTTTAATAAACATACATGGGTCTCATGCATGTGACTAACGGATTAAATAATATAAATAAATCTTTATATCCACTACGATATGGCGATGTTATCTTCAGTGATTGTGCCCTTAGGAGAACTGTCTTGTCTACTTTACCATGAGACTTTTTGAAGTACTTGCTTTCATCCATATACTTTTAGTGCCATTTTACAATTACACGTTGTACAAGCTTTGATAAGTAACAGCTTTTGTGTTGGAAAGGGCATGGGCGTACAACAAAACACTGACTGCACACACTCAGATGTTTTGTTCTGACGAAAGGAAAAAAGGCTACTTTCAGCCAAAGTTACATCAACAAGTCGTGTTCCAACTATACAGTTGTGTTATAAAATATATTTGACCAGCAATTGAAAAGTACACTTAAGTTGCTGCTTTAAGAAAATGTCTAGACTTATAGTTTTACGCTGAGTCATCTTTGTGCTGATCAAACTTGTCACAAAGTCATTTGTTTGCCTGACAAATTGTACAGCAAAATTTTTGGCCCATTTTTCTGTACAAGCGTCTGGTTTCCATCCCCTTTGTGTGTGATGTCATTCGTGCTAAACTTTCCTGGTCTGTACCAATCCAAACCAGCTGTTGCCAATTTACAGTGTTGATGGCAGTTATCAAATACAAAGAGCTGTGAGGGATTACAGAAAGACTTAGTTGGCTCTGTTCTCACTCCTGACTGGCTCCACAGCTCTGCAGGTGCTGCTGGATCAGTCCACGAAGGCCAACTCTCCGCTGAAGGGCCACGAGCGAACAGTGCAGTATCTACAGAGACTGGGTGAGTGGGAGGTCTATTGACGAGATCATTATCAATCTCCCTTTTTATAATTGACCACTAACAGAGCTGTTAAATCGTAACAATGTTGAGACAGCTAATAAAAAGTCTCTTTCACTGCATTCTCACTGAAAAACAACTCACAGAGGATCCCAGATTTTGTGATAAATGTGCCACCTTTTCCCCCTCAATTTCTATGTCTACTTAAGTCTGTTGTTGAATCATTGGACATGGACTTCCTTAATAGATTACAATGACAGATTTTCTATAAAGCTTCCTGCAACACATTGTTAATGGCGAAAAATAATAAATTGCAATTGAAAGTGTCTCTGCTACATTCAATGTGGTACAGTTCTAACTATGAAATGTTATGCCATATTGGGACTTCATAGTAACACAATAGGTTAAAACGTAAGTTGAGATTCAGACGCTAATAGTTTTATTTTTATATTTATTGTGGACTTCATTTTGTTTTACTCTTTTATTATAGGAGTGGAGAACTTGGGCATCATCTTTGAGTTTTCCCCCTGGGTGCTGAAGAGCTGTCCGGAGGATGGCCTGAAGGTTACCCTCAAATCTTTTATTTCCTTCACCTCCGTTTATCAGACATTTTGAGCTCAGCCTTCGTCCCGTCTCCTGGATAAAAGCATTCCTGGAGATTTAACTTTGTGGTGTGCTGCAGATTTTCACTGAGGACCTGCCAGAGGTGGAGTCTTTGCCCCGGGACAAAGTGCTCAACTTCCTGAAGGAGGGCTTTAAGGAGCTGGCCGCGCCATATTTGGAGCACATCATCTCCATTTGGGACGACAAGGGCCCCGAGTTTCACAACGTGCTCATCCAGCTCTATCTGGAGACGGTTCAGAGCCTCATGAAGACATACCTCAACTCCCTGCCTGAAGGTCAGACTGGAAAAATTATAAATATTAAGTCAGAGAATTTGACTTTTTTATTGTCTGGAGTGGAATATTCAAAATGTATGAACTTACTGATTCATAGATTGTCCATAAACATAACCAGTGACGCAAAATAAGGACAGAATATTAACCTTTTTTCAAAGAATTGGTCCCATTTCTCCGTCGTGAATGCTTGCGTCTGAATGCTTTCTTGTGCACAATCGTGTTTTTACTGAGTCAGTTCTGTGACTGACTTTTTATTGTTTCTGTCACAGGAGTCCCAGCTGTGGCTGCTGGTAAAGAGCCTGGCACGCTGGGAGAGTTCAGACACAAACTCCTGTCCTTTTTGGAAGAGTCTTGCAGCTACGAACCAGAGCGGCTCATCAGCAACTTCCCCTTTGACGGTACGGAAAGAGAATCTAACTCATAAGGATTTAGGTTAGCAATGATGATTAGAATAATACGAGAAGTCACTACTTCTGTTGATGTTTGACAAAGAATATCCCTTAGGTGATAAATCAAAATGCCGTAAAATGGTTCTCTATTATATGTTATACTAATCAATTCCTGTAAATAAAATCGTTATATGCATCAACATTAGCCCTTGGGATGTGCAGCTTCATGTCCTTTGAAAACCCCATATGTTCTTTTATAGGGGAATTTCTTACTGTGTGTTTTTATATATTGGCCTTTTTTTTCTGTAGGGTGTGACTTGCCCTTTTGACCTGCTTTTCCGTCCTGCAGGTCTGTTGGAGGAGCGGGCGCTGCTGCTGGGGCGGATGGGGAAGCACGAACAAGCCCTTTTCATCTACGTGCACATCCTGAAAGACACGCGCATGGCCGAGGAGTGAGTCTCCGCACACACGTCGCTCTATATGTGCTGCAGTTCATGCCCCGGAGCAGAGTGTTGGAGCTTGTTAAAATCTCCTCTATATGCGCAACGCTAAAGAGCTGATGTGGCCTGACTGTGGCATCCTGATGATGCTAACACACAGCGTTACAGAGCTACAAGCAATGCTGATTCATCCAATATAGGATTTTAAACACTGCTGCCAAGTACAAAACGCAACAAGAGAGCTTCTTTACTCCTTCTTTTCCTTTATTGTCTAACGTTACAGTCGGATATTGACATAGTGTAGGCTATTGTTCATTTCAAAGTACATTCATATTCACAAAATGATCACTCCTCAATGCTCAGGTTAACACTCCCTCATTATGAAAGTCCTTTTTTTGTCTCCAACTCAAGAGAAGACGGTGTGACCTGATTGTGCCAGTCCGATTACCTTATAACAGCTGCAGGGTTCGGCCCAAAGCCAACAACAGAAAATAACATAATTGTGTCTGCTTTATCTACAGATACTGTCGGAGGCATTACAACAGCTCGGTCGAAGGAAATAAAGATGTGAGTTTTCTTCTTCGTTTTGGCTGAAAACTTTAGTGTGTCTTGGAAAAAAGTGCATGATGTATATTTTTTACAAAGAGAACAAAAGATTGTGGTTAAGATTAGAGATTATTAGATGTAGAGGTTTTTTGTTGGTGTGTTTTTTCATTAAATCTGTCCAGTTCAGTGTGGGAGAAACTTTGGCCATATTATTTACAACAGACAGTAACTCATCACCCAAAGAAAAATAAGTTTGACAGGTTAATTTTGATCTTTTGTGTTTCCGTAGGTTTACCTGTCCCTGCTGAGGATGTACCTCTCTCCTCCGGACGTCCACTGTCTGGGGCCCATCAAGATGGAGGTGTGCGAGCCCCAGGCCAATCTGCAGGCCGCGCTGCAGGTGCTGGAGATCCACCACAGCAAGCTCAACACCACCAAGGTACCACTGAAGGTTTGCTGAGAGCGCGCCCCAGCCAGTCAAAGCCAGAACATGAAAGGAGGAAGTCGTATTTCTATCACCAATTTCATGCATTTTAAATTGGACGGCTTCATAGGCGGCATCCTGCTGCTAAAAGAGTGGCAAGCTTGATTAAAAAATAGCAAAATGCATTGTAGTTTTGGGTGTGAAATTAAAGGAACATCTGGTTCATGAAATAAAATTGAGGGATTCACACTGAGGAGTAATCCTGAAGTCCATTTTGTGAAAGATGGACACTCAGACAATGAGAATAAAGACTTTCCCTTGTTAGGTTTTCAAAATATGCTCTTTCATCAGATTTTCTGTTATTTATCTGTTACCTCAACTAAAAATAGCAAAGCAACTATTGATTTAAAGCTGTTGCTTCTCTTCCACATGACCTACTTTACAAAGGTTTTCTCCACACAAATGTGAAAGCATACAAGACTTTCAGATATTCATTTTCATAGTAGTGTCTTTTCAAATATACCAAGCAAGCAGTATCTGCCAATACAATTTTACTCAAAGATAAACACATTCATGGCTGCATAATACTGCAGGCTATATGAAAGTGTGAAAATATTGTAATATGGCAATATTCTTGCCTGGCCAGCCAGACGCTCCTCCTTACAGTAGAGAAGGCTTGCAAGGCGACTTATACACTGTTTTCTTCTGCTCTTTCATCTGTTCTTAATCATTAATCACAACCGGAGCAAGAAACAGTGTTGAAAGTGTTCCTTGTGAAAAAGGACATGTCCAGCGTTTCTCTAATAGGTTGATCCCGTCTGTCAATTGGCTTAATTGACAGACGGGATCAACCTATTAGAGAAACGAGGAGATCAGGAGATCACGCACGCTCCCAGACTACACATCTTTGAAAAAGCATGAAGTCTGGCCGGCCAGGCAAGCAATATTCAAGACAATTGTTGAATTATGTTACATTTTTTGTCTCGTAGTGTATATAAAATGTAGTGCAATAAAATGATGGGAAATGAGTTCTAACAATTAGATCAGTTGTTGTTGTTCCGTGTACCATAATGTGGTGTTTTCTGCCATCACTAAGTATACTCCCCCCCAGCACTGGTCTTATCCACACAGTATCTACTGATGTAAAAGCTGCCCCTGATCTGTCTCCAGCTTTATTGTGCGAGTTATCTCAAAAAGGAACAATCCAGGTTCAACCATGAGCACATTTTAGTCCAAGGTTTCATTGAGGTCTCCATTTTGTGTTCCTTTATCCCACCTCTTATTAATTTACTTTAATGTGAGCCCTCATGTGCTCGTCCTGGCCTCGCTCCCAGAATGCACTCTGCCAAAGCTGCACTGAGACGGAACAAAAGGGCCAGCCTCTTACGGGGAGCGGAGCTTTTATTGATAATCGTGTTTTTCAAAGTTGTTGCAAAGTTACGTCATGGTTTGGCAGCGACCGAAGCACTCAGAAGTAGATAAGACTTGAAAATTCTCCTCAGTATCTAAAATGGATTTATTTGACTTGATGCTGTAATTAGACTTCGCTTTCGGGTCACTGGGTTAAGGGACAGTAGGGAACAGTGGGCAGGTTTAATTACAGTAATGCTGATTCTGAATTAGACCAGTGCTCGTAATGTTTTGACCAAATGTATTCATTGTTGATGTGACACTTTTTATTTTCAGGCCATTAACCTGCTCCCGGCCAACACCCAGATCCGAGAGATCCGTGTGTTTTTGGAGAGCGTCCTGGAGGAGAAGGCCCAAAGGAAGCGCTGTGACCAGGTCCTGAAGAGTCTGCTGCAGGCCGAGTTTCTCAGGGTGGGCGTTCACTCAACTACTTTACACAGATCGTATTATCAAGGAAGCATTTACCTATTCCTTGAGATTATTTTGTATTTGTTAGTAAAGAGTAAAAGGGAAAATACTCTACATCTTCATCATAATGTAAATCAATCGACAAGTTCAGCTTTAGAATCCCATCCAGATACATTATTCTCGATTCATTCTTAATATTGTCAAAGAAACTACTGTAAAAGCCTGTCGTGTACTGCGACATAATACAAGGAGCTGATCCAAGTGATCTCTCTGATCTCAGGTTCAGGAGGAGCGCATTTATCACCAGCAGGTGAAGTGCGTCATCACTGAGGAGAAGACCTGCCGCGTCTGCAAGAAGAAGATCGGCAACAGGTACTGCCCCCGTTTCATCTCACAGGGTTTCCTGCTCTGATATTTTACACATTATTGTATTGCTTTGTGCACGTTAAATATATTTATGATGTATTTTGTAAATTATTTGATGGCTCTCACGGTGAGACAAGTCACTGTAACAATTGCTATAAAATGTTTAACCAGTCAACACCATGCCAAATCTCTTTTAACTAGAGTATATGAGAATCAAAATTACTAATGCACTGACCAGACAAAGAAACAAAGACTATGAACTGGAATGAAAAAATGGGGGGGGGGAATATAATTAACCCAGGCCTTATTAAACTGAATAAAATTCGAGTATGAGTACTATAGCCAATAAAAATATACTGGTCTTGGTCTTGGCAATGTTTGAAGACAAATTATTATTTTAATATTCAAGCAGTATACTGAAGATAACTGAAGATAAATAAAAGGCTAATAGTTTCATTCCATTCTCAGTTTTCTGTCTCTGCTTCGTTCATAGTTGAATTTCTTACACAGTCCACATGGATGCGTTGATGCAGTCTTTACATTACATTTTGACAAAGACACCTACAGCCCTTTAACACCAGATTTATTTTCATCCCTTGCCATAGCCTTTTTCTGTTAGCACCTGCTTATGTGCTCTGATTGCACGACTAACTCTGTAAATTGGTGTCTCCCCTCAGCGCTTTCGCCCGGTATCCCAACGGAGTCGTGGTGCACTACTTCTGCTGCAAAGACCGGAACACCTGCCCCACCGACCAGTAACAATCCTATTCCATGTAGCAAGATCTCACTTTTAGTCCAAGCTGCAAACGAGGGACGCAAACTGAACTTTATCCGGCCCAATTGGACTTGACTTGGCTTTGAAAGTGCGCTAGGGCCTGTCTAAAGACTCTAAATCTCTGTGTGCATGGAGAAGCAGCAGGAATTTCTCAAGCGCAGTGGACAAAGCAGGGGAAGAAGGCCTGGCATTCGAAAGGCATGTGTCAGTGAAACGCTAAACGGGACACTCCAGACTTTACTCACGGAGCAGGAGCAAGAGGTTTATCTGAATGAAGATTGAAGATATTTGCACCTACTGTAGTGTTTATATGGTTTCTCCTCTTCCTCCTGAGACACCGTTTTGGCCTAAATCTCTGCTTTCTATGTCTCATGTTCTCTTTTAAGGAGAAATCTGAAATGGGTTTCAAAAGATTGTACTCTTAGTGAAGTTACAAAACTGGCCCGATGTTGGATTTTCTTTTCCAAGCTTAGCAATAGCTATTTTGGTTATTTTGACTATTCAGTGTTTAAACATGTTCATTTTGGTTTGTGAAATCGGAGTGTCCATAGACAGATTACTGTTAGTATCACTATTTAAATCAACAATTTGTCATATTTGCTTAAGATTCACATTGACATTATCATTTCTCCGGCTGGGCTCAAACCTTTTAGACCCTCCCTTGCCATTTAAGTCCTGGCCTCTGATTTAAACCCAGGATGTTCTAAATCTAGCTCAGCTTCTGGCGATGGGTCCTCGGGGCGCTGCTCTGCTCCTGACAGGACGCCCCAGTGACATTGAAGGATGGGACAATTACAGAGAACACATTTTCCTTCTGGGACAATCAAGTCAACCATACCTTACTGATATTGGTGTAGCCAGTAAACAATAACCCATTCAGAAATGTAACCCAAAGTCCCATGCCGTTTCCTAGGTAACATGACAAGCTGCCTTGTTTCTATGCGGTCTATGGACATGCGACCTATGTTACACTGACTTTTAATTCAATGTTTTTGTCCTTCTGTGTTAATAATCACAGCTTATGAAGTTACAGCACTTTATCTGTGGGGGGTTGGCCTTTTTATTTATTGTGGAATTATCAAGTTTAATGTGGATGACATGGAAAGTCATTTTAAGGCAATATTTCAATCAAATGTTTGTTTCAGTTCCTATGAAGCTACTGGATGAAGCAGGACTTAACTTTATCAAGCAATTGTGAATATTTCTTTACTAATTTAATAAAAGCATTGAAGAGATTTAAGATGGAGAGACTAAAGAAATTAATGGCCTTAATATGTATATTTTGTTTGCTTTTTGTCTATTTTAGCATCTTCTGAGATAATTTCACGTAGCATTAAGTGTCTTCTGCTTCTAAAACAAACATTGCACTCATGTACTCAACGACTGTTTCAAATAAATTTATTACTATTGCAATGGTGATCTGTAACACAAGAGGTTCTGGCTTTAATTATTATTAATAAAAGCATTTAAATTATGTTTGTGGCAAAATTTCCTATGAGGGACAAAATCTGCTTTTTGGGAAGAGAGTGGCGGGAATGTATGGGTTTATTTTGTTGACATAAATCATAGCATTTCTTAGCACATTTTTTTTTAAGAGGGGACTTTGATTATTTTATTTTGTATTTTCGGAAAAGAAAAATAATGTAAATGAGGCATGAAGTTAGATTCAACAAATCTTTCTGTTAAAAGATTTTGTGATCATTACAAGACTGAAAAAATATGATATTTTTATCGGCAGTGTTTCCTCTTGAACATGAGACAGTATTTCCACAAAGTTTGAGGCATGGCAAACATTCATGTCTTTGAGGCAGTTCTAGAGTTGCCAATGTTTCTGCTAAATCTACAAACAAAAAGGGACATGCAGACAGAGAATTGAGCACAAAATCCTCTTGTAGGATGGAGGTATCACTAACCCCTCAACCACTTTTCCCATTAGTCAATGTTCAGGTATTCAAACTGTACATAAATTGTGTTCAGGTATATTTAGAGTCTAAATATGACATTCATCTGCCACACAAATCATCAGTGCCAACAGATCTCCACACACGGGGCCAGCTGTGGGTATTATTTCAGAGCATTTACCTTGTGTTTAAATTCAGACTTTAGGTCCTGATCACAGGTCCAGATCCCGAGCTCCACCCGACACAAAAGTGACTCGACAATAACCACAACATGACACAACGTCTGCTGGAAACTACCCCTCACTTCTGTTTCTCGACTGATTTTCAGAGCAGGCACAGTGATGTATACCAGGGCACTGAGGTGTTTATGTATTTAAAGCTTGCCAGCAGCACCATGTGCTTTTGGCACATAGAATATAAAATAATAATCTTTATTCCACCCTCTTTATTATGACACCTGCACATACAGTGGTCTGCAGAAAGGGCTGAGCTTCCCCGAAAATGTCATTAATTTTTTCAAGTTACTGTATTTATAATTATAAGTCTGCAATAATGTGCTTTATTTCCTGAGAGGAGCTCTTGTTTATCAGCTGTCCCAGTGTGGTCCTCAATATCTCTCTGAATTAAGAGCTGCTTTGACGTGCTATGTGGAAATCCATAGAAGTTTCAAAAGGGTCATCATGGAAAATGCTGGCTCTGATTGGCTTGGGCAAATGACTCAAAAGCCACAGAGCAACAAAGGAGGGGAGTGTTGTAATTTCCTCTATTTTGAACAGTGATTGGCTGCCGCTCACCCCATTCCCCTCCACGTAAAAGGCGGGAATCGGAGGACACTTACAGAGCGCTTCTACTGCTTTCAGTCAGTGCTGTTAGCTGCTTTTTCTTTCTTTTTTTTCAAACAAAACAACTCAAAAATCCTAAATGATTTGGTACAATAAATAGTATAATCCTACTTTTATTCCAGTGAGGGCTGTGATTCAAACCAGCAGATGATTGTTGGGAAATAGATTCAGAACGGGCAAAATTGACGGACAAATGGACAAATTGAACTCCAGTAAACCTTACTAGGCGCTATATAAATAAAGATCTTCTTCTTCTTCTTCTTCTTCTTCTTCTTCCTAAACTGCCCTTTGTGTCCGATTTCAATATGTTGAGTGGATGAAGAATTCCAAAATCATTATACAGTCCTACAATCCCCAACATTGGTCCGTCGTGCCGGATAAAATCCCGAATACTACAAAAGTAATCAATATTGAGTTGGAGTTGATTTTTAATAAATAAAAACAAAACATGATCTGAGTGAAAAATAAAGTCTACATGACTGTATGGCATCTTCAAAACTGCAGCTCTGTGGGGTGTTCCCCGATGTAGCCAAACCCGCCTAAAACCCGCGGACATATTTTTCACTAGTTAATAGAGCCAATGTGTTCCTGCGATGATGAGAAGCTATAGTTATTGCACCACAATTTGACTTTGAGACATTTACAAGACACATGGTCGTAATGTTATGACCATTGACAGCTCTGGTTATGCCTCATTGATGGGTTTCAGGTGACATCATTCATCAACATTGTATCTGTAGTGGATAACTGAGATCTGGAGAGGGGTCCTGTGTTTACCCCAGCTAGTTCGCACAACTTTGTGATACAAGACTGGACTTGAACACTATGAACTTGTGGATCAGTGGTTACAGGCGGCAGGAGATTAGCCCCAGTCCCACTATTATCCCGGGAATTCCATACATTTTGGGATTGACACGCAGCCGTTAATCGACTTCCGGGTCCTGTCAGCTCAATCAAAATAATGGGGCCAGTGGACCTTTTCACAATAACATTTGAGAGAAACTAAAAACAGGATTTAATATTGTTAATTGTCAAATGCTGAATTGTGAACCAACTGAACGCTTAACAACAAATAAAGTCATTAATTCAAACAAACTACATTGTAAACTTAGATTTTTGCCAAGTATGGACTAGTCTGCCTATCAATCAAAAACTAACCTGCGAACCTACCTACTTGAGGTACGGAGCCTTTTTTCCGGCGGCGTTGTCAATTTTAGTCTATTTTGGCCTTCACATTATTTTAGAAATGCCATACCGCTCCACCCTGCCACATATGGATATTTTTAACATCAGATGAAATGGGCCATTGCTTAATTCTTGTTTTCCGTCAGAGTTAGAGTATAATATAATAAAATATATTTTTGAATATAGGGTCAATCTCTTCCACTAAAGTCCACTAACTTGGCTGGACATTTTTGTACTATCACAGGTTGTGGACATATTGTGACACATTCCGGACCACTGTGAAAGTGTATTGCAATAAGGGGGATATCGAAGCATGATATTGCAGGCCGAGTATGTCCCTATTTTACTCTATTGTTAAATGGTATTCAAATTGGTCATGCAAGGTGCCTTGAACTGCAAATGGTGAATGCATTGTAAAGGAAGACAATTGGTGTGAATGTTTTCAAAATAACGGTTCAGCCATCTCACGGTTTGGTGCATCGCGGTGCAAGTACAATATTAAACTAATAGGAGACTTCATGTGTTTTTGGAGGATGCACATTGCTGTTCATGGGTGTCTACAGCCTGCACTTTATTGGTACGTGACGATGAAACACATGCGTACACGCCACAGAGCTTAAATATCAAGAAACATAGAGTAAAACATGCGCTCACATTTTTGTACAGTGCATATCGTCAGATTTTTGCACCGCGGTTACACCCCTGATAACATTCCAGTGATCTGTGTCAAACAAATGAACAATATTGTCTTATTTCCATATGTTCGCCACAATTTCACTTCAGTTTTTATGGTGACATAACAATTGCAGCGCCACATGGTTCTTTTGGGACTCTTCATTTGGTTAGTTATGAACAGTGCGGCCACTTGTACTAACGCTCTGTGCATCAGGCATCAAGTCTCCGAGGAGCAGCACATTGAGGCCACTGTGATCGAATGCCATTGAACCTACATAACATGCCTTTTAAATTAGATAATCTTTGCCCTGATCAATAACTTCAAGTCCTGTCTAGATTATAACATTATTTGAAATGATTAAACCCATGTGACACATTGTGAGGCATATTTTTTATCATTAAAATGCCTCCGCGGTGTAGGAATGCATGTGAAGCGTTAAGGTGTAACGTGAACCCTGTTTGATACATGGCTTGCATTTAAAACTAATAATGTCATAGGAATGAGGTCATAGGTTCCTGAGTTCGCTCTCTGGTCTGCTGTTTGCATAGCGTTTGCATACCCTAACCCCGTGACTGGGTGGATTTCCCAAACATTTGCTGTGGACTAATCCTCGGGACAAAGGCTTTCACCAAAGGCAGCGAGCCACAGATTCTTCTCCAGATCTGAGACTGTGCATGTTTCTGGTTAAGGGAAACGAGAAGAGAGCACACAAACTCCACTGAGAAAGACCCCACACTGTCCAGTAATCGAACATAGAAACATTTTGCTCTCCAGCTGCCCAGTTTGTCACTATGGCAGGGCAGTGTTGATGCGATGAGGGCAGATTTAAGTTTCGTTTGGAGGAGAAAGAGGAAATCCTTGTCAGCATTTTGAACACCTTGTTTCAGAATGTTATTGTGGCATAGAAACTGCCCTTTGACTCATTATTATCTTAACTCAATTTCTTAACCCGAACCCGAACCCAGCACATTTTCTGCAGTTCGGCTTTGCCCAAATCTGAAAGCTTCTTGACAAAAAAAAGTGTCAAAATAGCAACAAAAATGAGACAAAACCGAGGGAATGCAACAAAAGAAAAGCCACAAAAGAGTGACAGAAAAGTGACAAAAACGCAAGTAATCAAATAAAATGTCAAAAAGGTTGATTAAGGCGGGGGCCACTGTTTTTACATACTGAAACATGTTCTTACCTGAACGAGTTGATGTGTACCTGTCTGGTCTTTGTGCATGCGCTCAGTCACGCAAAACGACCAAAGATGCTGTTAGCATTTGGCCTCTCCTAGTATATTCCTATAGCTCCAAACAGGGTGAAGTTATAAGCGACCAAGCTCTTCCACGGACACAAAGACCAGACAGGTACGCATCAACTCGTCTAGGCTCAGGCAAGAACATATCACAGTATGGAAAAACGTTGGCCTGTTCCTTTAAGAGATTAAGGATGTTATGATATCACATGAACACAGTTTATAGAGCTCAGTATTGTGTCATCTAAATCCTTAAAACTTGTGGGATTCCTGGCACAATCCTACTGTAACACTGTGCTTGAGTGACAGATTTCTATAGTAAACGTTCAATTCATGACATTCTTTCTCAAACTCTATATATTGACATAACAGTCCAGTGGAACATACAAAAAGAGAATTTGCTTTGAGATACTTTTATATACAGTCTAGACTTTTGACGAATCCTCACTTGTATATTTGTCCAGTTTTTGTCCCATTTCCCACAAGCCTCCAGTATATTTGAGTTTGGAAAGCGTGTTGTGGGAGCGTCCAGCCCTGTGTTTCCATGAGGCTTTGTGAGAGACTGTTGACAATAGGTGTGGACTGTCTCTCCTCCACATGTGTCCTGATGTATCCTGTTCTCCAGCTCTTTCCTACGATAATCTCGCCTTTATCAAACCAGTTTTACCACCGCCCAGTGATGCAACGTTTTAAATTTTACCCTAAAATCTCTATAAATCAGCTCATTCATTCAAATCCTTCTGAAAAACACAGAAAACAAAGCTAAACTTCTCACCTTAGGAACAAAGTGCTTCACATATTTATTAAAGCATCGTGTAATGAATGTAATGCTATGTAAAAAGACAAATAGCAGAAACAAGACACTGAACTGTCTCATTTGTTTGTCCTTGTCTGTTTGAATGAATTCTGACAGTAGATCCAGCGGCTGCCCAGAGCCAGATGTGGCATCGACCGTTGCTGACCTTATTCACCAACGCAAGCAGCATATAAAATAGAGCACAACATTAACCGTGACCTGTACTGTATATGTCTGAATATATAAAGAGAGTGAATGAATTTATAATGAGATTATGCTCCATAGGGTCCAGTGGTCTTAAATAAATGTTTGAAAATGTCAACGCTAGAAAAGATAAATTGAATAGGACATTTCTCACCAAATCTCGGATTCTACTGATGAGATTATGGTGGAAGAGACGGAGATGTACAGAACAGCTTTGCCAGTGTTGAATTTTGAACCTCTGACTGTGATATCTGCTTCGTTATTAAATTGAAACGACGTAGTTGGAAAAATGTGTGAATCCTTTTGTCTGTTTTTTTTTTTTTTTTTTTCATATTTATGCACTTCCCTGTTTCTATGCTTCCTCTCTTCCTCTCAATATGTCTGTAACCAACCACTTTCCAGGTCCTATTAGAACAGGCTCTTGATGTAAAACAATATTTAATATGCATGCTGTGCAATACTGAGCCAGGTATTTCTATGATCACTTGTGTTGCCTCACTTGTTCTCGAGCCCCTGTTCGAATGCATAATTTAAAAATGCATGCAGCAGTAACAATGAGTCCTCTTATGTGCAGTGAAAGCAGAGGTGAGGATTAAAATTTCTTTTTGATGACTTGTGTGGAGCGTGGAGTGAATGTGTTGATGCAGAGAAAAGATGAGGATTTTTCCAGAGAGGAAATTCTGCATATAAAGTCCATACTTATTCAAGCTTCACTGGTCCTATTTGGCCACAGTGCCCATGAATAGCCCACTGAAACACAGTCTTTTTCTTAAAGGCAACTCTTTATGATAAGAGGTTTGCTGTACATTAACATCCCAAATTGACTGCAGTCATAATGAGTTTCCATGCCCTCGTGGATTAGCTACATGTTATGTGTAAGCAACATTATGTCAAAACTATGATGCTAATAATTTCATGTATCGCTTGGATAGGCTTTGTTTTGTTTCGGCTCTTTGACATTATAGCCATGAAACCCGCGTGTTTTGTTTGTGCATCACTGTGTGAGGGAAATCCACGGCGCTAGGACCACGCCTGATCCTGGTGTCAGTGCAGATCACAGCCGCCTGCCTCACAGAGGAGGCAGCGCTCCCGCAGAGGAGCCGCTCACTGTGCGTCTCTGTGCGTGAGCGTGTGAGTAAGCGCGTGCAGCTGCTGCGGCTCAACACATCACCATCACCGGCGGACAGCACCGGAGGCTCGGCTCGCCTCCCCGTATGGGCTCACCATGCGCAGGATACGGGCCAACGCCATCGCCATTCTGACAGTCGCGTGGATCCTGGGCACCTTTTATTACCTGTGGCAGGACAGCAAGCCGCACACGCCGCCCTCCTCCACGGACAGCCGAAGCAGGGGGCATGGCGGACTGCCCAAGGTGGTCCCCGGACGGCTGGAGATCCACCGAGACGACCGCACCATCCCGCTCATAGTGAGTGTTTCTGTTTGATGGCAAATGTCGAGGCGCTGCAGGAAGGTGTGTGCTGCATGTTGATGCGCGTAACCTCCCCTCGACGAGACGGTGAAGCACGGGGCCGTAGCTCTGATCATGATCAAATGTAACCTCTTCACAACAACACACAATATGGCAACGTCAAGTGCTTTACGCGCGCCAAACACGCCACTGTCATACAGACGTATCAACACATGAGCTACTGCCCTGGGCCAACTCTGTCATTTCACACTGTCCCACAAAAATACAGCAGCAGCAGCAGCAGCAGCAGCAGCAGCACTATGCATTATAATGAATAGCCATTTAGTTGCAATATGCGAGTTGCAACATCAGCAAGTCTAGTCTATACTGGTCAAAACCTGAGAAATAAGCTTTTTGTTGTTACATAATTGAATTGACAATAAAATCAAGGGTTTCTTTACACAGCACAATTACCTTTACAGCATCATGCAGCTTCATTACTAGTATTAACTTATATCCCATTTTGACAGAGCTGCTATAGCCTGGGTCTTTTGCTTTGAGATTATATTGCACAGCTCAATCTCATAGTAATGTACTGTAGTTACGGAAGAATTGCTCCACAAAAAGCCAAACCAATGCAATATAATTATGAAACAAATCATATATATCCAGGTTATATTATTTGAGTACATTTTTATTCATAATCTCACATTTCTATGCCTTTGGAAAACATTCCCTCTCCATTTATTGCCTTGGTTGGAGACAGTTTCTTCACAGCGTTCTCGGTGCATCTCCCGTAAGAGGCTTTCCATAAGTCCACTGCTCCTAAACCATATTACGCTGCAGGATCTCTGTCTCTTGTGCACGTGTAAGGTGAAAACCACACTCTGAACTACCCCAGATGCCCTCCTGTAGATATTTGTCACATTTCAAAGCACGGTTACTCCCACGTCAAGCTTGTATCTGTTTTGTTGCGATAGAAAAGCATTCAATAAGCCAAGGGGGAGAAAGGGAAATGATTGCAACATTGTGCAAACTGTCCAGTGCTTTGGGAGATCCAGTGTTTGCCTAGATTTGTTTTGGGAAAAGGATTCTAGAAGCTTTTGCAATCAGTGTGATGCAACTATTTATGTGAAACAAATCACTATAGTTTATGTGCATAATTTGTGATAGATTAAGTAATATAAATCTGGTCCAATGTGGTTATATCCATAATGCACAATCAGTACATTTTTAATATTGTTTAATTTATATTCTGAGTAATGCTTGTAGAATAGACTCATATTTTCCTTTATTTTAACCTAAAAGACAGCTTCCAATCTGTAATTTCCCTTATGCGTGGTAACATGAGCCACATCTTCAATGATTTGGGCGCTACTCCTTTTGCCAAATGCTCCTCCTCTCTGCTGA
Organism: Gobius niger; assembly: GCF_951799975.1. Lineage (NCBI taxonomy): Eukaryota > Metazoa > Chordata > Actinopteri > Gobiiformes > Gobiidae > Gobius > Gobius niger. The sequence goes on from NC_136867.1 coordinate 17,499,683, forward strand.
CAAATCACTCGAACATGCAACATCCCATTGTGTTTTTGGACAAGACTCTTACTGTTCCCCCTATACAGTTCTGATCTCACCCCTGTCCCAGCTGTGCCTCTGAATGTGCTCCAATATTCACTGTCTCTCCTTTCCTTTCCTACGAGACGTCATTGCGAACTCTGAGGGCAAACGGAGAGCAAGGCAGGGCTAGTTTAGGCTTGTGTTGGAAGGATGCTCGGTTTGTTCTCAAGTTGGAAGCGCTGAAATCTAGTTTGATGCATCGGTAATTGCATGTGTGTGGTTGTTAAAGCGGAGGAAAGGTGTGCCAAGGTGGTGTTTCTGCCTAGGCTTGAATCAGAGGATTGAAATATGTCCCAACCCATGTTATCACAGACATGTCATGAGCACTTCCTGAAGATTATGTTCAAACGATGTGATTGAGAGTGGCATTTTAAAGTGTAGCTTGGTTTAAAAACTTTCTGAACTTATTTTACTTCTTCTTAAGTAAAAGCTTAATGTTTCTTCTTTTGGAGTCAAGCAAGCAAAACTGGAAAAACCACTGTCATAGCAGCGTTGATGTGATGCGGACAGATTTAAGTTTCATGCCGAGCTACAGGAAACAAAACAGACAAACAAGAGTGTACATGAATTGAACTTTACAGCGCTATAGCAATCGGTATGGCGTCGGGTCCCACAATCACCCTGGGATGACACATATGACCCAAATACGACTTAGGCTTGTAAAATGTTGCTCAAGTATTGTTGTTGGATAAGCATGGGCGCCGTGTTTTTGGACCTACGCAAGGAGTTTGACACGTTCAGCCCCCACAACACAACAGTGGGTAGAATCATATCTCAGTCACCGTGTCCAGTGCGTAAGAGTCAAAAGTAAGCTATCAACAACTAAGGCTAATGAAATGGCTGTCCCACAAGGCTCTGTTCTTGGGCCATTGCTGTTTGCGCTTTACATAAATGATCTCCCTTCGGTGTGCAGTGAAGTGGACACATTATGTATGCGGATGATACTGTAGTTTATGTGTATGGATGTGATGCGACCAGTGTAGCCAATAAACTAACCAATGTCATGGGATACATCTCAAACTGGCTTTCCTCTGCCTCGCTTACACTGAATGTAAATAAAACCATAGCGATGTATTTTACCAAAACTCAAAAACTCAAAGTCCTCCTTCCCATGCATTTATGTAAACCAGAGTCAAATAAAAATAGTGGAGGAATTTAAATATCTAGGCCTTGTTTTGGATTCAACGTTTAGTAATAAAAAACACTCTAAAAACAGTTTGTCTGTTTTTGAACCTATTAGGAATACACTGACTCGTGATGCTGCAAAAATTGCTCAAGCTATATCTGGTGCAAATCCTTTTTACTTCATGTTTTTTGCACATTGTCCCTCTTGAAATAAACTAATATACAAAACTATTAAATAAGCCAAAAATGCTGACACTATGATAAAAGCAAACTGATAATTGTCATTTTATATTGAAGGAAATGTTTTCTGGGAAAGGCTTGAAAATGTTCCTGCGACTCACTCATATCTTCAGCATGGTACATGAGATAACATGTAGCTATAATATGTAATAGTTGTGGTAATTACATGGAAAGAAAAAGCAGCTACTTTATTTCATAGTAACTGATTAACTATACCCTCTAACCTCAACTCATAATAAAGGGTAATTACCAGGAAAATAAGTACCGGTATATGGAAACATTTATGCAAAATTGTCACGTTATGACTGTGCTGCAAAGTAAAGTACAAATGAAAGTGCTTCCCCGCCAATGCTCAGTTTGTCACTCTAGTCATGTCCTGCTACAGTGTGCGCATACAATAAATATCTCTGCATTGGGTGGCTCTATTGGATGTTCAAACAGCCGGTTCTCCACAGAAATATTCATATTTTCTGATCGGCTCTCTTTGCGAAATGTTTGCACTGTTCGTCTGTTGCAATGCTCCATTTACTCACCCTGGTCATTCACCTGTCGCCAAACAGAGATCTTCAAACATGAGTGTTACTGAGGACAAATATCGGAGTGGTACATTGTGCAGCCCTATAACCCGCCTAAAGTCCATAGTTGCAGGATGATAGTTACTATGATAACCGCTTGATACCTGTGTTTATTGTGCGCACATGTTTCTCAGTGCGGAGCGTGGACCGCAGCCATGTCCTCCTCCTGTTCCTCTGCGGTCGCTTCATTAGCTGCGATTTCTCCACTAATGACCTCATCTGTTCAGACGTGTCCATCTTTTTCCCCCTCTCCTCACTCATTACCCAGCATGCACCGCTTCACCCGGTCGGTCTCCGTGGAAACTGCGGTTGTTGTCACCGTTTTATTGTGTACGTTGGACCGGAGCAGGGCCATGAGGCAAACGTATGACCACAGATAGACTGGGCTTAACAAGTGGGGATTTTATGCCAATCACTGAGCTATGAACTACTGAAAGAACATATTTGGAGTGTTGCTGCCAAGTGGTAATAGAGGCAAATTGATGACTAACTTAAGGTGACACTAGTTGAACAAAAGGGTTGGTAAAGATTTCCAATAATGGGCAAATACTCTCAGGAAACTTGAGACCGATTTTCCCCAAATTCATCTCGCTCCTGTTTTCGTCACCATAGCAAACCAGCTGGATGTCCGTAATGCCAGATGCCCTTACTGTTATGACCAGCTGTTTACCATGGGGCATTGAGGGAATATGGTGGAGCCTGCAAGGACTCAACAACAGGATGCGCTTGCCCAGGCTCAAACAAACAATTCTTCAATTTATGCCTAAAATTAGTGCTTAAAACTAGCGGTACAATGTTAAAAGTCTAATTTCAGCTACAGAGGACCTCACCTTTTGGCCCCTGCATAAAACATTAATCCTGGGGAATCGCAGTAGTGCAATGGTCTGAGCTAGTGTTTCTCAACCAGGGGCATTATTGTGTATTATTTGTGGGATCATTTTGAAGTATAGTTACAGAATTCGTCAGTACATAAACCCATATTTTAGTTGCTCTTCTCCAGCAACAATGTCACCTCCAAGTTAGGTAGATACTTGTGACCCTGGGTAAGACACGTCACTGCCCATTGCCTATAGTAATGCAGGAGAATCACTGTGCTTTTGCTATAACGACTCCTGACTCACAAAAGGCAGCACCTGTAACCCTGCACCCGTTGTCTCTATTGCCTTTAGTTTGTCTAAATTGCGGGGCGTCCCCTAATGCCGCGGTCGTTAATATTTCAACATTAGCGATGGCTCAAATATCAAACTCTGAAATTGCACTTGAATAGGGTCAGAGCTTCTAACTGTAGAGAAATGATTCAGGATGTGCATAAACTGTGAAACTGCAGGTGTAAAAAGTAAGCCCCGGTTTAGTGCTAAGCCGTCTCATTTCACTCTCGCCGTTAAGTTGAAAGTTGTCACTGTTTCCAGCTGCATTTAAAGCCACCGTCTGCTACAGTAGACCGAGCTGTAACACTAGACTGAGGTTAGCAATTAGCTGGTGGAGGAGACGAGGTGAATTTGTGCAACCAGGCATCTCAAAAGAGAGCTTGTAGAGAGTAGGTAACAGCTTGGATAAATGTTCGATCAATATAGTGAAGATTTAAGTGTTGAAGTTTAAGTGATTGGCTTAAAACACAAGTGCACAAATGTAACACAGTGGATAAATGGTGCAGTGGACTATATGCAATGGGACATCTGTGATTTAGTACTATATATATATCATTAACATTTATCATTAAGGTTTATTTTTATCTTAAAATGACCTTAATCAGTCAGGTAAAGGTTAAGGTGTCTACACTCCTTCAAAGCCTCTGGGGCAACTTGCAGGGAGCAGTGGGCGCCATTTCCTAAGGCTTGGTCTCTACTACCTGGAGGACTAGCCTATTGTGCATGTTTTGGGTTGATGTGGGGGGACAAAATGGAGCACCTGGAGGAATCACACCAAGACACAGGGGGAACATGCAAACTGACTAGGGCTGCAGCTAACTAACTACTAACTAGTGAATGTTTGTTGGAGGATCTCAGCGCTTTGAAAAAGTCACTACAGCTAAACTTGGTTTGCTCAAAGCTGCACATGAACACATCCTCATTTGAAAGCTAAGAACCTCCAGAGTTCAAAGCTTTAACAACTGGTGGCTGCAATGGCACTGACTGTGACTTTATCAGGGACAGAGCTGGAACTGAGGAAGTTTATGGTTTTTATTGGAAACTGGTTTAAAACTATTAGATCTGGCAACAATAAGAGTGGAGTTAATTCTGCTTTCTAATTGTCCTGAGGCACAGACAGATCATTTATAAAATGTATAACGTACAAAACACTCTACAACAAAGTACTTTTTCATCAAAAATACTAAACCTTCATGTCATTTTTTCTGTGTTTTTGTCTGTGTAAACCAGGAAATGATTAATCGATTACTAAAATAGTTCATTAGTCGATTTGTTGTTTCGAGACTTCGCACACAATCTGAAATGGTCACCTGAGTGTTTTTCAAAACCAGCAGTTTCATTTGTGAGATTTTTGAGCTTGGCAGCCGAACACAATCTATTTCAGGTAAAAGTCTTCTTGTTTACCGTCATCTTTGACCCTTCAATCTAAACATAGCTCCTCTGTCACTGAGGGGGAGGCAGTGACTGACACTGTGTTGTCTCAGCTCACCCTGCAGCCTGTTATGCTTTATGTATTTATAATCTGTATTCTATTCTCTCGCATCAGACCACGTCTCTTAGGTTACTCTCCTTTTCAATTATTCAAATAGTGGAAAAGTGTTTGTCAATTTCTACCGATATGCAAAAAGTCTGAAATTGATCTAATTTCTTTTTGTTGTTTATCGCTGCTACTTTTCTGCTTTCTATTTTTTTTGTGCCGTATGGAGCTTGGGAGACAGTGTATTTGGCAAGCTGTTGATTATGATGATACAATGTTGTTGCAGCTGTGGAAGCACCACTGTGGGAAATATTGATACAAAATAATCATGCGTGGCGAGGTTTATGAGGAATTAGCTTGTGTACAATTGTGGAATTATGGGAGCAGATTGTCAATGTTTATTTATGCATTTTAGATCAAAGCCAAGATGGAGTTTACAAAATGTATTTCTCTGCCTCTTCTTTCCACGGAAACTTTATAAGATGCCCTGCTATAAATAAATACTAACATTTCTGATGGCATGTCTGTAATCCTGGCACAGGTCACAGCAAAGTTGGCAACACATCACTAGCTGGTGACCAATATCAGTGTCTTCTTAACATGCGATAGGAAATAATTGTTGTTTGCACATGCATCACGCTTGACAGCTGATTATATTTGAACAAGGCTGAGTCCGGAGCTGCTTTGTTGGTAGAATTAAGAACCTAAAGGAGTGGCGTATTGACAGACTGACAGTAAACGCCACTTGATGCTGCTGTGTGTAAACATGGCTTGACGCGACGCTAAATCCTCTCCCTGTCTCTCTCTCTCTCTCTATAGGTGACCCAGCCCCCACGCTTGGACCAGGGCCAGCTCTTGGGCGGCTTCGACGAGAAATCCTACCTCTCTGCCAAAACACTGAAGCCAGGGGATGACCCGTATAGAGAACACGCGTTTAACCTGCAAGAGAGCGATCGCCTGGGGAGCGAGAGAGCCATTCGAGACACCAGACACTACAGGTGAGAGGCTGACCAAGGTGTGCAGCTAAATCTACGCTCGGAGATTAGGATTAACGGAGATCAATCGGGGCGTTTGAGGAAAATAAGCCGTCTGAGGGGGAAGTATAAAGTCAGAAGTCATGCCCTTGTCTGGCTGTTCTTACCAGTGTAAACAACAAGGTAAAAATTAAAAATGTGAGATAGTCAGGTTGATGGGGGGGGGGGGGAACGTGCTTCTGTTGGTCTACAGCAAACCACAATCTGAAAACAGTGTGTAGATCTGTGATAAAAGAAGCAGCTGAAGTGCGAGGTTAAATAAAGCGAAGGGTCAGGATCGGCGCCTCTGTTTCCAAGCAACCGGATATTTTCCTGTCTCTACGGTAACGGGCCCAGCTGTTCTCAACAAAGACCAAAAAACCTGGATTTAACTCTGGACCGAGAGCCGGATCTGGACGAGACCTTGGAGTATAAAGAACGGCTATAGGATCAGTGCACAATACAATAGAGGGATTCAATAAGTCCGGCTCCATATTTGACATCACCGATACACCAAATACCTCATGGCCTATACATGTACTGTCATGCACTCATTGCTGTGTACTCTTGTGAGCCGTGAGAGAAATGTGCGTTCACAACTTCATGCAAAATCTTCTTTCGATGGACATTGTAATAAGTGTACTCACGGAAACACCAAACAGTCACGGCCAACCACAATGCAGACAAAAAACTGAAGAAAAAAAAAGTTCCACAATTGATGCTGCCTTCATGCGGTCTCGTGATTATGATAAATACCACTTGCTGAATGGGAAACTGGGAAATCATTTTGATGCCAGACCTTTGACTTTTCAACACAACAGAAAGCAGTGATAATATTTTTTAAATGGCTGATTGTTGTTGTTAGAGGATAACATTAAATCGCAATTTATCATACTGGGTCAGGCTGTACAGTCGTACTATCTCTGTCATAGCCTTGACTGTGAGGCTCAGGCGCCCACTCTCAGCCACTGAATGCTTGCGTATCAGTATGACGCTCTGAGAGGGTATTTATCCCTTTTCTGTGGAAGCATAGAGAGACTTGAATGGTAGGACTTGCGCAATGTCTCGAGTTCATGTCGCCGGGTCCCGCACCGATGGTAAATAGACTTCTCCTGCATAAGACATCCAGACTGCTGCCTGTTATTCATCTATCCTCTCGAACACCATTGTTAATTCTCTAACAATTATGAAGCTTACACTGTGCATTTAGCTAATTAACGGCTCCATTTTAATATGGTCTCTTTTCCCACTTATAAAGCAGAACTTTATATGTTTTATCAGTCAAAGGTTAGCGGTTTGTAGACGACTTTTTCACGTGAATTGATTTTATAGTTTTTGTTCACGTTCGACTTTGCTACGGCACAAAAGCACTGGAGCTCAATGCACTCGTAATTTCCCCTTCACAACCAAAAAGGATCATCTTTTCCAGAGCACACTAAGGCAACACAACATGCTAAGCTTTCAACAGGAGAATTCAATAGACCTAATTTGGTTTCGTATTTTGGCAAATTACTGTCGCTTTGTTGCTTCACTGTCATGTAATCCCTTGATTTAATCCTATCCTGTCTTTTAGATGCGCTTCTGTGAATTACGACGTGGACCTCCCCTCCACAAGCATCATCATAACTTTCCACAATGAAGCGCGCTCCACTCTCCTCCGCACTGTCAAAAGGTAAGGCTCTTTCTTCAGCCCTTAAGACCCCAATTCAAAGTTTCCAATGGCCTCACTTGAAAGGCATCAGTATCAACCACATAGCACTTTTATATGCCGAACAGCTCAAGTGAAATAGTATATCAAAACAACTACAGGCTACATCCCCTGTCCCTCTCTGTACCCCGTCAGTGTCCTCACGCGGACCCCTCCAGCCCTGGTCCAAGAAATCATCCTTATAGACGACTTCAGCGCTGACCGTGAGTATTCCCTGATTAACGTTGACATGTTTGATCTCGTGGTTCGGTCGCTTGGGACGTGGCTGGGATAGTGTGGGAACGACTTTAGCAATGTTGACATGCCACAACTGCACCCTCCAATGGTTGCTAAGGCCATTATCATAATCAAAGGATGGGGCAGTTGTTGACATGTGTTTTAGATATGGATGCCTGGATACGGTGATTTAGTCAGTGATGAGCGGTGGCGGTGGTGGTATTGGACTGTCCACTGATTGTGCTGATGTAAATCTTGTAATGATCTGGGGATAAATGTGGCTGGGAGACGCATCCAAGTTTAACATATGCTTGTGTTTGCATGTCGGGTACTCAACTTTCAAGTATTGTGACTTTACTCATGCATTTTTAGTTCATACTACTACTGCCGGACTTTTTGTCATTGTAAAATTAAGTTTTGCTCCGTATGATATATTGTATGTGCACAAGGAGTTGCCGGTGAATAAATAGGAAGAACTGAAGGATGTGTTAAAGCAGCACTAAGTAACTCATTCCCCTAGAGGCCAGAAGCGCCACTGCAGGTGTCGTAGCATGTTACCAGCCCCTGAACCGAGCGCATTTTCTACAGCTCGGCTTTACTCAAACTGAACTTCTCGACTGGACAGCAACAGTGACATTTGAAAGCCAAGACTTACAAAAGTAAATAGTAACTTTTTTGTAACATTGCCACTGTGTATTCGTCACATTATGAAAGCGTTCTTATTGTGTTCTCGTCTCTTTTTCATTGTTTTTTTTGTTGTGTTTTCGTCCTGTTTCTTGTCACTTTTTGTTTCTTTTTCGTCACATTTTTTCATCGCCATTTTGATCCTTTTTTCAAGCAGCTTTTGGATATGGTGGTGGTTTAGAGGTTAGGTAGACACTCCTCTATCTGTGGCTACATAAAGACAATGCATTTCACGATTGAGCATCATAACATTTCTCTTTAACATCAACATGTCTAGAGCCAAGATTTTCATGGTAGATTTATTGAAATATTGTCAAATGGTTCGCGGCTCACCTATAAGAGACAGGTCTCATTTCCAAACAGGAAGCTCTATAGATATGTCTTTGATTGTGCTGTTCCCAATATGTCTAAATATCCAGACAGAGCTGTGTCAGGAAGAACGTGAATATCCTCTCCATAAATGAAACTAGATGCGACAGCCATTTCTTGCGTCTGAAACTGTTGCGTGAAGTAACATCACATACTGAGTAATCTTATTTGTCAGCAGCTGTGAGATGTAAGATGACCTCACAGACCTCTTTATGTCCTTACAGCACATGCGTCTCCTGTCTATGTGAATGACCTAAATACACTGTGCACACACTTTAGCTGACAGTCACTTTAGTCAGTCAGTCAGTCCGAAGTGTCCGCTTGGCCAGACATACAGAAGTGTTGGGTCAGCAGCAGGGGGGCTATTATCTCGCTAAAGCCCTGTTTGTTCAGTCTGGGCTCATGCCAGTCTCCGTCTTTGCCCGCGGCTACTGGAAAACTAGGAAGGTGCCAGTCAAATCTGCCATGATTTCTAATAGACTTGGTTTTGCATCACCATCTTTGTTTTTGTACCCACTTCTTTTATTATTTCCCAATAAACCAAAGAGTAACAACCCAAACTCCAATGAAAGCATGTAATTCATTGTTCCCCTACATTGCCCCCTCCTGGAAGAGCATCAGGCATAAACATTTTTCCCATCACTCGACAGCTGAGCTAGATATACGGGAGGTTTTCGGCCTGTTGTGCATGTTTTAGGTTGATGTGAGAAAGTGGTGCACCCAGAGGAGATTGAGCCACTGTAAAACGAATTACGGTTGTGAGCAATAGAATCAAATCAAGAGTGAGTTCAAGCCACGTTACATCCTGTACAAAATAGCCATTTAGACACACACACAAGACACAAGACAGCCACATGAATACCATGTTACATTACAAGCAGAAGGTTTTGTTTTCCTCCCCCTTGTCTCAGTTTATTCTCTCTCTGCCTCCACATTCCTTAAATATTGTGTCAAATTAAAAGCCTCCAAAGCCACCTGGGAGAGCTGACAGTCACAATTATGAGCAGGAAGTTAAACGTGTCGGTACAAAGCCTGTATCCTTGTTAGCGCCTCTCCCCTCTGGGTGAATTGTTTATAGACATTTTTCTCTCAGCGATAACATACATTTCCCTGACACTGTTTATTTTGTGCTGAAATTAGGAGTGAGAGACTGAGGTGTTGTTATGGTGACGTAAGATTACTTTTAGACACCTGTTTGAGCGCACAGGGCATGATACTGTAGAATAAGTATGTGGAGAAAAAAAAATGATGGTATTGTAAAAATATGTTGGGATATATAGGACCTGTAAGCCTTTTAACCCCAGTGTCATGGCGACGTGTAAACAGGCAGCACCCTCCCTCTCTCTTGGTACAGCTGCATTTCTTGCCTTTTTCTGCGAGCTTCCCAGAAAGATGGTGAAAGACTGTTGTGCAGCGGAGGGAGCTGCGCAGGAGAAAGAGGAAGGAGGAGGAGGAACTGACCAGTGCAGGACACCACGCTCTGAAACAGGGACAGACCCAGGAGGCGCTGCACCGTTTCAGGGGATCAGAGGAGGACTAGGGGGGCAGCCAGCCAGATTCCCTCCGGGTGCTATGGATTCCCCTACGTTCCAGTCAGGTCGGCCCACAATGGCAGCACGGCTCAGTCGCAGCGGCTGAGGACTAACACCTGAACACTATTTCGTTGTACGCTTGTACAATGACAAATAAAGCACTTCCCTACGATTGTAATATTATATGATATTTGACTTAGCCGTTATCTTGGAATATGCCCACGCCATTGCAAAGTTTCTCGACTGATCCTTCCTTTCCGTGCCTTTAATGTTTGCTGAACATGCTGTGATTATTTAAACAGAGGCTCATGACTGTGTTTAGCTAAACCCAAGAGATGTCGATTTTGGCTAAGCTTTTAATATTGTAACATCTTATTGTGAAACTATACAGGCCGTTAAACTGAGTGCAGCAGAAGGTCATTGGGGCATTGAGAGTGCATGGGACAGCAGCGATAGTACGCTGTATAAGGGAGGGGTTAGAGGGGGCACGAGGAGGGGTCTAATCTTGTTAACACTGGTCGGGATCGCGTTAATCACCGGGTCACCGTACTCTGCTGGGACCTTAAACCCAGTGAGACGTCCCGCTGGCAGCATGGAGCGCTAACAATGAGAAAACTGATGACACCGCACTATTTTGACAAGTCCTATCTGGAGAATGGATGGGCTGCATTGTGTTTAAAGCAATAGAAAGCTAAACTGTGCAGCCGAGGGCATGACAGGACAAGTTGTATTCCATATGTTGTTTAAAATATGCTGTCTTGGCTTTGGATGAGTCTGCAATTTGAATCAAGTTTGGCAAACAAGACAAATTTATGGATGTTATTATTGTGCTTGGAAGTTGGAATAAGATTTTATGAGCAGTTGCAATAAAAAGAACTTAACTTTGTCGATGTTAAGTGGACTTGAATGAACCGTAGAGCCCGGTTCAAAGATATGATTTTAAGCCAATCTACGAAATATTCCAGGTTATCCATTGCTTAACAACAATGTTACATTTGCAATGAGTTATTAAAATAAATCATTTGTAGTCAAAGCAAAGTAGCAACATCTCAAGACAAGAAGGTGATGCGTCATTCCCAGCAAAATTACAGGTCTGAGCAGAGGTGAGCCCATTCACAAGACAGACGCATATTTTTAGAGGTATTTTTCCACCAATAAAAACACCCTTGTAAAAGTGAATGCTGTGTGAAATTACCAGTACATATTTAGTGGGTGAACTTTCAAAATTGTTTTCTATGAATAATTAACCAAGATATATTGGTGAAGAAAATGTGTGCAATGGACATTACAATTGCGAAAACATGTGTTTTGGAGGATAACCAGCAAATAAAATGGAGTTGTGTTTTGGAGGATGTGTTTTGGAGGATCCAGCAAATAAAATGGTTTGCAGAAGCTACAATTAGTAGGTTCTGCAAACCATTTTATTTGCTGGCTTTGATATTTGAGTCAGTAAGTTTCACTCTTTCAAGTCTGTTCCTCCATGTCGAATCTATTACTATTTAAACTCTTGATAAGCACATTTTCTCCAGCTTGGCATTATGCAAATCTAATATATTATTATCTTATATAGCGCTTTTCTACCTTTATCAGGCCCAAAGCGCTTTACAGTAAGGAACCAGTCACCCATTCACTCTCTCATTCATACACCAATGTACACAGACACTGGAGGCAACTAGGGTGAAGATTCTTTCTCAAGGACACAACGACAGCGTGCATTTGTGAGCGCTGGGATTCGAACCCACGACTGTCCAATTACGAGAGAACCCGCTCTACCAACTGCGCCATCGTCGTCCACGTGCCGTAAAAATAACAATAACACGATAAAAAACCTTACGAGATTTTAATGGCTAATCCTTACCAGTCGTATAATCAGATGTTACAGTTCTTGCATTATGCTTTACAGTTCTTTCATCACTTGCTTCTGAGTGCCTCTTCTACCCCCGGGAAAAACAAAGATATTATTCATATTCACAACAGAGCTGGACAGTGTTTCCTGTTGATATAAATTTAATATATTCTTCCACACAGTCTGCCTCTCTGTCCACAACATCTGTTTTGTGGGAGTGACCTTTCCCCTCCTTCTCCCCCTCATCCTCTGTCCCTCTCTCTCACACACACCAGCTGTCCTCCTATCCCATCGTCGGGCGTCCCAGTGCAGGACTCCTCTCTCTCACACACCTGTGTCCATCGCACTTTGCTGCAACTCACCGGTTCATACACACACACACCACACCGCACATCCACTGTAAGAGGATTACATCTCATCCTGGGCTCTTCTCTCTCTCTCTTTTCTGAGTATCGCTGTCGGGGGCGTGGCTCAACAATCTCCCACAATCCCTCAGCGCGATCACTCTCTCCGCAGCTAATCCTCAAGTGTCTTACTGACCATGGGTGACCGCTAGTGACACTTGGCAATCACTCAATGGGCCTTTAGCTTAGGGATGTGAATCTGTGGTGCTTCGGGTCCCACCGTCAACGCATCATGACAAACCGTAGTCCAAATACAAATGCATCATTATTGTCATTTCAAGTCATAATTTACTCTTGTTTAAACCTGTTACAATAAATATATTAAATATAGGGGCTGCACAATATGAGAAAATGTTCATATCTGATTGAATTTAAAATACTAAAAAAAATCTATTAAAACAAGACTAAATCAGGATTGACACAAGGCTTAAGTGGAACCAAATGAGAAAATCATGGCTCAAACTGGACTGTTGTACATTTTAACATTTCCACGTGTTTTTGCTCTAGGATCTTGGCAATTTTGTTGTTGTTGCAAATATCAGTTACAAGAAAGACCTCTGTGATTTTGTGATTTTGTGTGTGTGTGTGTGTGTGTGTGTGTGTGTGTGTGTGTGTGTGTGTGTGTGTGTGTGTGTGTGTCGATCCATCACCCAGTATATCAATATCAGGGGATATCTTGTGCAGTCCTATAGAGTATTTCCTTGCAGGGTTCCCTGTCTAAACTATTTTTGAGGCACTCAACCCTGTAAGAAACTGGGGACCACTAATGTATGTAGATCAGTGGTTCCCAAAGTGATGCTCCTTAGAGGCACTATGGGGGCCCCGAAAGCCTTTCTACAAAACAAGTAAAAGAAAAAATACATGTATTTGCTAAAAATGCACTATTTAACCCAGTATTTAGTCTACAGTTGTAGCTTAATGTTGCTTTTTATGTAATTTTAGCTGTAAAATCCTTCTGAATTAAGTAAATCATTATTATTGGGGGGCCCCGAGAGAATTTTGGATCGGGTAGGATAGGGGCCGCAATGTTCTGGACTTTGGTAATGGCTGATGTAGATAAACCATGAGTATTAGGAAGAAATTACCTTACCTATGTACATGTTTAATAATTATCATGTTTTTTTTAGTTTTTTTTTTTTTAGAAAGGTTCATTGAATGATTTTGAAAAATATTTTAAACCAGGCAAACCACAGAGATTTCAGAACTTTTTTTTTAGGGTTAGTGTCCAGACCTCAGAGGAGATCTTCATTTCATCTCATGAGGCAGGAAAGATTTAAAAACAAAATCGTGCCTGGCTCAGTACACACAGCCCCTTCCACACAAACACAGCATCAACAACTGCTCAACACTCTGCAGAAAACATATGGTCGCACACAAAAGGAGGAACACACTGGTGTTGGCCAGATATTTCAGCATAGTCTTTTTAAAAAGTCCAGGTGCCTGTATGGTTCTTATGGTGAGGGGGATCCCCCCCCCAAAAAAAAGAGTGGTGCGCACTGAATGGGTGCTGCTGCCGGATGCTCTCTCATCGAATGCAATTTCTCCATCTGTGAGATCAATAAAGTACCATCTCATCTCATCTCATCCTGTTCCAGGCCCTGGTGAGCTCACAGTAAAATAAACATCGTCCAAAGGTGCTCCTGTAGTGAGCTATGGGTAAGATTTGATTGGTGGTGGATCTGGTTGAACGCTCGGATCAAGAGCTGGGTCTTGGGACCAGAGCAGACAGTGAGGCCGATGGGCAGTTGTTGAGCAGGTGGAAGTAGAGCTTAATCCCATGGCTCAGGGCATAGTCTTGGAAAGTCAAGGCCCCAGACTGTGATAGAGCAGTGCAGTGGTGGGTCCAACCAGGGAGCCTGTGGTGGATCTTTATGCTCTGTCTGTTGTAGAGTCTAGCCACAGGTTCCAGTATTTCCTTAGGTGTGAGCGTCCAAACTGGGAGACAGTAGGACAGGGTGGAGAGGATGATGGCATTTAAATGTCCCTGAGACGGATAGTGACAAATATGCTCTGATCTTACCATACACAAACTGGTTTAACTTCTTTGTGAGGTTTTGTATGTGGACCCTGTAGTCAAGGGTTGCCCCCAGGTATTTATAGGTTCTTATATATCTTCTTTTGCATGTTAGTAGTATAGGGAAACCACCCGTCAGTAAGACATGATCATTTTATGATTGTAGTCTTATACCAGAACTAGAAAACATGACACCTATAGAGCAACCGGTCACATTGATGTCGCAACTGTTTTAACTGTTGCATGATTTGTCAATGTTGTGAGCAATCGTTTCACAAAGGCCTTGACAAAGAAGCAAATAATAAATAAAAGTAACTCAACAGCTTGCCTTTATGCTTGACATTTTGCATCATTTTCTGACAATCTGTGGGCAACTTTGACTGAAAATGTTTTTGATATGCAAATTTCCCTTTGTTTGTGCTTGTACAAACATGAATAGTTTACTGCAGCGTAACTCGAGCTTCCATCTAAAATGTGCAGTGCAGTGTGTCCATATCCGCTGGTCGTGTTTACATTTGTTGAACCTCGTGTGGTGCGTCTGTGGCCGTGTGACTGACAGAGGGCTGAGATGGGCCATATTGTTTCTCGGTGTGTGTTCCCTCCTTGTGCTAACATCCTACTCTCCTCCGCCTTCTCCATCACAGCTGAGGACTGCCAGCTGCTTTCCCAGATCCCCAAAGTGCGCTGCCTCCGGAATGGACGCAGAGAAGGTGAGTTAATCATAAAGTGAACATAGTCGGAATAAAGAGCATGCAAAATGAATGAAATGAAATAGTGTAAAAATAAACAGTATATAGTCAAATTTAGCAAAAAAAAGGGGCGTAATACTATATGTGCAGACATTTTATCAGCACACCATACTTTTTTACTGGTACTTTAGTTATAAAGTTTTGAAGGTAAAGCACATGTCTTAATCTTCTCCCTCTCCTTCTTGTCATAGAGGGGACTCAAAACTATCCTCCACATTTTTAAAGCCCATAATCCATCCCTGGACCCATTCTGCCTAGTTCAAAGTGTACAGAGTCATACATTTGTTTGCATTCTGTTAAAGCAGAACTAAGTAACTCCTGCCCCTAGAGGCCATAGGTGTCGTAGCATGTTTGTTTTTTTACTCATTAATTGTCCATGAGAGTAAATACTACGCTGACAGTAAACACAAAGGGAGAGAGGGATATTGTACATTGTGCCACAACCCAATTACACAATGGAGGTATTTTTTTTTTCACTCAAACTTGGCTGTAAATACTGTAATAACTAGCCCGAAGATTGCTAAGCCCATTAGCCTGTTAGCTTCTTCTTTGTGTATTGCGCCTCCAATCCGGAGGGAGGGAAAGTTGCAAGGGTGGTTTTCTGGCCAGACACACCAGGGGAGATGAAAGACCCCCCAATCATTCACTTGTATTACCCCCAGAGGGACTATAAAATGATTTATTAAGGTAAACAAGTTACTTAGCTCTTCTTTAACAGAATCTAAAAGCTTGTTTTTTAACTGTTTTGAAATGTAGGGTCGCTCGAATTCACTCCTTACGTGCTTTACATAGAAATGATTGAATATAAAACATCACTTCTGAAGCAAGAATCTCAAATACACATATGTCCACTTTAATAAATTATTTAATTGGTAATTTCAAATAAACAGTATTCCTCATTCATTAAAGAGTAAATAGTTTGGCTGCTCTATGCTCATTATAAGTTATTGCGATGTATTATGTACATACAGTATGTTCTTCAACAATCTAGAATATTCACATCGCACTTCACCCCACAAGGGTTGCCGCTTTGGATATGTTAATGTTGATTGGGCCTTAATCATCAACCAGTGAAACAATTTCTTACTCATTTCTGTTTGTAACATCAACTTTATAGTCAAAACTTACTTGTTAAAATATTACATAAGTTATTTAGTTAGTCTAAATTCTGTCTGTCAAAAACAGCCGAAATCAACATCTTAAATGACAGCTTATCCTCTTTGGAAGCTCAGATTAACCCCTAAATGAAATTAACCTCTGATTAAATACAGAGAGTTCAGCCAAAGTGGAGTCCTGTCAGGTTACAGATCAGATTGTTCTCTTTGTTGGCACGTAGTTTGCTCCTCCCCACAGAGAAAATGTCCGCTCCAAACACATGCCAACAACACACAAGGATGCGATTCAGGTAGGAAGCTTTGGGAACAGGACAGAGGAGGAAGTTTCCAAGAAACGTTGGCCGCTTTAGTCACACAAGAAAGTTCAGTTGCATCAATTAAGTGGACATCACCCTTCTACTTCGAAATAATCACTACTTTCACAATTTAGCTACATTTCTCTGATACTTCTGAAGAGAAACGTCAACTCTTTTTGATAAAACTCATGTCTTGTAACCCAGGTCTGATCCGGTCCCGGGTGCGAGGGGCGAACTCAGCCTCTGCCTCCGTGCTGACCTTCCTGGACTCTCACTGTGAGGTCAACGCTGACTGGCTGCAGCCCATGCTCCAGAGAGTCAAGGAGGTACGAACCCACGGGGCGCTCACTCACTCCTCGTCATTCAAAATACACTGGGTACAGGCTGTTCCTTAATCATACACCGGAAACTCACCTCAGGGGTTGTCGCTCATCGGTTGTGACAGTGGAAATAGGCAAGGTCAACATTGTACTTGAGTTGAAGCTACAGTGGTATGCAAAAGTATGGGCACCCTTTTAACTTTTCCACATTTTGCCATAATGGACCAAAACATAAATATATTTAGTTGAAAGTTTATGTGAAAGACACACACTAAGTGACACACAATCGTGAAGTGAAATGAATATAGGCACCCTTTCCTTTTAGTGCAAACAATTGCCTTCAGAAGTTGCCTGATGATTTCTGAATGATCACATGTTGACCTAATGACTAAATAGAGTCTACCTGTGTGTAATCTGATGTCAGTTCAAATACAGCTGCTCTGTGATGGTGTCAGAGGTCTGTTAAGAGACTATTGGGAAGCAGACAGCATCATGAAGTCCAAGAACACACCAGACAGGTCCGGGATAAAGTTATTGAGAAGTATAAAGCTGGGTTAGGTTAAAAAAAGATTTAAGATTTTGTAAAATGACCCATGATATGAAAAAAAAAGACTATTTTTCCTCAATTGACACGACTCTACTATAAATGCCATTGACTGCACCAAACACAATTCATGGTTTGGACACAATTTCCAAAAACCTTACTCTCTCTTTGTCAGAGAACTGTGAACATTCTCTGTGAACATGTTTGTCACAGCACACATGAGTCACATTTATATTACATTTGCATTATTTCTATTATCAGTTGCTGTGCATATAAGAATACAAGGCTTGAACTGTTCAGTGTTTTGCTGTGGAATGTGTTTAATCTGCTTAGTGCGTGTATTTTCTGGCAACAAAGCTCATGAGTTTACACTGAAATGCACTTTGTACCGAAGAGTAACGTTCTTTGTGACTTTGGTCCTGATAGTGTGCAGTGTTTGGGTAGAACTACGTCAGGAAAAGTATTCTATCATTTGTGTTTTGTTTCATGTATGCATTTGCTGCAATCTCTCCTATTCTGCCACAGAATCAAATGGTCAAAACACACCCATCTGCTGATGTCATATTTACTAGACACATTCTCAGGGCTCACATTGTCTGCAATACTTATCACCAGAATTCTTGGAGGATTATCCTGTTGTGCGTGTCTTTGATCGCTGTGTGAAGCACTAGCCCAAGTGGAAACTAGGAAAACTTGCAGAGCAGCCTGTCAGGTCCAATCAGGAGGGAAGGGGGAGGGGCTTGATCGTTTATTAAAATTCTGTTCTTGCTTTCCTCATTTTGCAAACTAAGAAGGGCTTTCTGGTTAAAGATGGGAGGAATTGGATTGTCTACTTTCAAATTTCACTCTGTCTCTCATCACTTAAAACACTTGTATAGGGCAGATATGGCTGGTATCACTGTTCTAATACATTTTTGCCTAATCAATCTCTTTTGCTGCTTTGTTTGCCCGAGCTCAGTTCTCTGCCATTTCAGCCCAGTGTTTTGGACTGTCTCAAACTGACAGGCGTGTGTGCTGTTTCTCCCCTGGGGGATGGTTTCACGCTGAGTTATTTTTGATCCAAAATCCCCTTATTTTTTACACTTTGGAAGATCCCTTTTTTAATCGCCACACGCTGCAAATTGAATTATGCAGCCCACTGGGACACTATCGCCACAGTCACATAACACAATGCAAAAGGAATTGCCGCGGGCTGGATGGATGTTGGCCATGTCTTAGTTATGTTTGGACATTTGAACGTCATATTTATATTTCAAAATCATCCTCACTAAGAAATGATCCAGCTTTTGTCACGCCAAGCAACACATCATCATTTTTGGCTTTACACATTTCAAGTACTAAACTGAAACTAACTAATTGCATAATTGACTAAACCAGGAATGAACCACATCTGAATCATGTCCAAAACAGGACACAACAAGGTCCAAGGCTGGTCTACGTTGGGTCTATGCTCAAATTAAACCAGGTCTAAACATGAGCTAAAACATTAAGCTTGCAGCAAGGGAAAAAGGAGAAACAGGAAAAAAAAACTATCTACTTTAATACTGTATCTGAATAGAGTGTTTAGTGTTACAAGTAAAAGACTGAATGAATACCCTCATGGTCAGCTGTACCACGACTTGAGAAACACTGCTTTACTTTGACTCCACATCGTGTGCATTGCAGTAAAACCCAGGCGTTTAGCTCCACATAGGCAGAGGCTGCTGGGTGACTGCGTGCTTGATAAATGGCGAATCAGCTCCTCTTTGCTCTCTCTTGAGTAATGGTGTTCCCCTGGCCGCCCCCTGACGTTACTAATCTCTGACACTGCTCCAAAAGCGCAGCTGCTCCTAAATCTTCAACCATCTAACAACATTTTTCTGGCTCTGAGGACTCTGGATGTGGCGTAGTTTATCAGTGATCACCTCTCACACTCAGTCACCGCCTATTAACAACGTGGTCTACTTCCATTCTCTGCAGTGCAACATCTGGACCTTTTTTTTCCATTGTGTGAAAACTGCTTAATGAGATTCATTTGGACATTTCAAAATGGCGATTATAAAATCTACTTATGGTTACGTCATGCAAAAATATCTATTATGAGGAACTGACTGGCCCTGTTGTTTAAAGAGCTTCAATCAAACCATGTAACATTTCACCCCATGAAAAATAATACAATACAAGCATTTATTTTATTATAGATATTTTTATTGTTTTTTTACGCGAGTGGCTCACCTCTCCTCAGCCCTGACTGTAACTTTGTGCCTTTAATATTTATCTTGTATTGAATATTGAAAGCTATCTTCTTGACAAGTTTGGTATAACCTTGCATGACCTTGATTTAGAAAGTCTAGTCTTCTCCTATCCTTAGCAATAGTCTTTATATATTCCAGCCCATCAAATCCCATTCTCTGCTCTCTAATCCCAGACACATGAATAACCAGATTAACGGCTGACGCTGTAGTTAGTCAAAAATCAAAGTCAAAATCTCATGTCCACTGATCACTCACAGAAATGGCGACCACTTCCAAAAAGCACTCACTGTCTTTGCAAATGTCAGCAGCACCATCCATGTGAGTAAAGCCAATTTATCAGTTATACTCGGAAGTATAAATGAAAGGCCCACTGGGAAGGACAAAAGAAGACTAGAAACCACTGCAGTGTACCAAAGGATGTGCTTTAGATTGTGTGTTACATTCCTTCATTGTTATTAATTTAACTGTAGGGAAAAGTAAATCAACAAAAAATGTTGGAGCATTGACACAATAGCAGTAATTTGAATTAGCATTAATAGTTAATAGTGCTTCACATTGAACAGGAGTGCCCGAAGCAGGACTCCAGAAATGGTGCTTAGATTTAGAGTAGGCTATCAACTTTGGTTAATTTGTGCACTGAATAGACTGTCAGCAGAGTATTTCCTTGGAACAGGCGCAATAATTAAAGGATATTAAATTAAAGATCTGTTTGTTGTTTGTTTAGTTTTTATATATTTTATTTATTTTTACCTTGACTGATCCAGGATAGTCCCACAGAGATTAACATCTCTTTCAGGAGAGTCCTGGCCTCAAAGGAGATCCTATTGTACATATTTTTAGTAGGGGAGTCCGGAGCACCCCGAGGAAACCTACGCAAACACGGGGAGAACATGTAAACTCCACACAGAAAGGCCTCATCCGGCTCGAAAATTGAACCTGGGACCTTCTTGCTGTGTGGCACGAACGCTAACCGCTGCGCCACCGTGCCGCCTATTGAACAACACAGTAGCACTACAATAAGTCATTGTAGTGCTACTGTGTTATTATAACGGACAATAGGACACAGTGAGGACAAAATCGGACACAAATAATGGACAATAGGACACGATGAGGACGCAATGCTGAAGCAAAATCGGACGCAAAGACGGCGATGAGATCGGAAAGTGTGCAAGTGACAAAATACGGAGATGCGATGCAGGACAAACTGCACTACAATAAGTCATTGTAGTGCTACTGTGTTATTATAACGGACAATAGGACACAGTGAGGACAAAATCGGACACAAATAACGGACAATAGGACACAATGAGGATGCAATGCTGAAGCAAAATCGGACGCAAAGACGGCGATGAGATCGGAAAGTGCGCAAGTGACAAAATACGGAGATGCGATGCAAGACAAACTGCTGAGCAAATAGCGGACTGTCGCAGCAGAGAACTGTATGAGGCAGAGCACGGGCAGCGGTATGCCAAGTTGCTTTTTTTCTATAGCTTCCCTCCTAGAACAAGCCTTGATGTGGCAAGGTCCTAGGTGAAAGCTATAGAAAGCAGGGCGCTTCTTTGGCGGTTGTAAATGGAGAATGTTGAATTACCTGCTTGAAGATTCAGATGCAACATGCTCACAACTGTTCACATCAGTCCAGACTCACACCCAGGCCCATGCCAACAAAGAGAGGACAGTGACCCCAACCAAGTTTCCATCCACAACAACCGTTGTGAATGTAAACTCAGTCAGACTGACATTTTATTCTCTCTGTCAACACAAGGCTGAAGTGAATAGATAATGAGGCCGTGCTTCGTGGTCCTGTCTGTGTGTCTGTGTGTGTCTCTGGTTTTGATCAATGCACTTTTCACTGTGTTGATTACCACAGTAAAGTGTGCACCAGATACAACCAAAGACCCACACAGGAAGAAACACACAGAAAGAAAGCCATATGCAAAGGATACAGTGGATGGTCTTGGGGAGCCTCACATACCTGCTTGGTCGTTGCTGCAACAACATGGCCTTTGACACATCTGTTCAAATCCGTTCAAATCCACATCCAGACCTTCCCCAAAAGGGAGACGAGGACAGTGACCCAGTGAGTCTACATCCACAATTCCACTTGTGAATGAAGACTCAGATAGGCTACCATCTTTGTCTCTGTGTCAGTGCCAGGCCTTTCAAGTGAGCAATAACCGAGATGAACAGATGTGCAGTTGGACCGGGGAGTTTACATGTTTAGCCAGGGATGGTTGAGCACATCGTCGAGGGTGAGGCGCGCTTCAGGGTCCTTGTCCAGACACCCCTTCATTAAGTGCCTGAGTACTGCACACAGAAAAAACAGTAGTTAATATTTTGATACAGTATATCATAAAATTATTGAAATAGTTAGTTAGTAAAGATACTAAATTCTCACAATGTTTTACTTACATTTGTCGCAGCTTGCTGGAATAGGCACCTCTCTGAAGGATCCAATGGTCTCTTCCAGTTTCAGTGGCATCTTATTGTACAGCATGGCATACAGGACAAGGCCTATTTGCCACACTGTGGTGGAGTCGGCTTTGTACTCGCCGCACCTGAACCACTCTGGAGAGGAGTATACGACTGTACCTAAAACACAAGAGGCATGAACAGATGAGAAGTGGTACAACAATAAGATACTGATGATTCATTAATTATTCTCTAGTTTGTCGTTTCTATATTGTAGGAGATCTGACAGTTTACCTTGTGGTTCTACAAAGATGTCGCCAGGTAGATAGGTAGCTCCACTGCCAAAGTCGATGAATCTGGCCCTGGGAATGTCATCGTTGTGCTCAATTAAGACGTTTTCAGGCTTAATGTCCCTGTGGAAGATTCCTCTCGCTTTCATTTCAATGGCAGCCTCCACCAGCTGACGGAACATTACCTGAAGCACAAAAATAACAAAAACAAATGAAGATTGGTACTACTTTCCAGCGCAGTAATGACATGGTAATAGCATAGATTTGACACCTACTTTTGCAATTTCGCAATTCAAACCATTCTTATGGTAGAAGCGAAGGAAGTCCACTAAATCCATGCAAGGGTCGGGTCTCTCTAAGACCAGAACGATTTCAGGGCCTAAGTCGTACCAGGCCAGGAGCAGGGGTGTGATTGTGGACCCTGTGGAGCGAGGGCCTGCACCGACCCGACAGAGCAGGAACACCTCCAGGGGCATTTTGTCCATTTGTTCTCCATTCACCACCTTTGTCAGGAAAGTAACGGTCTCTTTTGGGATCACTTTAAGGACCACCTGTGGGAGACATATCCAAGTTAATACCAGCAAACAACACATGCAATACATAAATAAATAAACAACTCAATGTTTTTTTTTTGGACACAGAATGATTACTGGCATCGTGAAGGACACCCTCTTTTCTTTGTAAACAAGATACTTACAGGCCGTTTGTCTACGCGTCGCTCCCCAGAACATACTGTCGCGAGGCCTCCGATTTCCCGTTCCTTGAGTATCTCGTATTTTGCGAAGAATTCTACAGACAAGAAACATATTATACACAAATTGTTTATATGTGAAATGTGAAGATGTGAAAATTCCATTTACCTTGTACCACCTCTGGCTTGACTTCATAGTTTCTCTGATCTTTCTCGCGTTCCAATTTTGTGTAACCTGTGGGTGCAAAAAGTGAAAAGATAGTTAATAAAAACAATCCTCTGCTAAATTGAATTGTTGGTGACTTGTGTAATGCAGTTTTTGGTGCAATGTCTTACTTTCTTGGACGTCTTCCACTTTCTCAGAAGGATGGGATGTTTGACAGGACATCCTATTGCTGTCATCTGAGCTTCCTTGTGGGCATTGCTCCATCGCTTCTGGAATTGGGTCTTCTGAGTTTTCTGAACACAGTGGGACAAACAAACTCACGTAAGAAATGGCCAAGAAACATTTGTGGTATTCAGTGTTAGAGATGGTGCTAAATTACTTGTGTGTTGTGAATAAATGTTCCAGCTTCCGTAGGATTAACAGACAGATCTAGACATTACACGTACAGCAATATTGTGTATGTGTATCGTAAGTTATGCTGTGTTATGTTGTGTGAAAGATACGTACGTGCTGCTTCATCCGTGGGAGTGGGTCTGTTCGTCTTGAACTTCCTCTTCTTTGGAGAACTTGCTTGCCTGGACTCTGTAGGTGCAGTGTCCTCGTCCATTTCAGCAGTTCTCTTCCGTTTGTTGCTGGGTACACGTCCGTCTGAATTTGAAGCCATGCTGGGCTCGGCAATCAGTGTACTGGAAACTTTAGGACAGGACACAGGGGAACACCCATGGGGACTGAACCTGGTGGTGCAGTCCTCGGGCGTTGAGCTTGGAAACGTCTGCTGTCCTGAAAAATAACAAGCATGATTTGTGTTTTATGTAAATAGACGATGTAAATTAAATAAATACCACATATACATCTCATTATCTCAGTCATATATAGTTTAATTATTATGCTACCAACGCTAACTTAGGGATATGTGCATGCTGTCGTCTGCTAAGCATCAGCAAACAAAACACTTCAGCCACTAATCTAATTCATTTACACTCAAAAGTCACAAGAAGCTCCTTTTAAATAACCTTAACCCTTTAAAATATACTTACGTCTGGTACTCCAGCGACGTCCAGCGTCCCTGGGCCAGGATTTGCTCATGATGATGACGGATCACATCTGAAACACACAAAAAAACATTTGTTTTTACAAATTTACATCCACCTAAATGCTTCCAGCCAAAGAATGCTCAAAGATACTCACCAAACACTCGCAAAAAGCACAAAAATTAAGGAAAATGAAGAAATGCATTCAGAGAGCTTGAAAAATGTCCCCCAAAGGTTTGTTTACACTGCAGGACTGCAGTTCTGTGTTGTGTGACACAGGAAGGAATGAAACCTAAATGGAACTATGCGGAGCGCTGTGTTCTTCCATTACCTGGCAACAGATGATGTCATGCTGCAGGTCAGAGGTCACATGATTTGAATTCTAAATTTGAATTATACACCATACATACACTATACACAAACTAAACAACTAAACAAACATTTCAAACTGTGTGAAAACCGTGCACTAATAACTTTGCCAGTTAGGGCAGCACAAGCAGTTAGCGCTTGTGATTCACAACAAGAAGGTTCCCTTCCCGAGTCGAACGGGAGTTGTTCTCCCTTGTGTCCTTTTGTGTAGGTTTCCTCCAGGTGGTTTCCCTACCACTAAAACATGTACAATAGGTGAATGCTCCATCCAGGCAATACTGACAATCAGCCTGGCTCCACATCTGGAGATGGGTCCCCAAGCGGCCACTGCTCCTCACGGGTTCCCCAGCGGCATCGAAGGATGGGACGATAAAGTATACCTTAACCTTACTTGGCATGGGTGTTTTGTGAATCCTGACCTCTAAAGTAGAGCCACTAAGAACTATGGAGTTAGTTGCAAATTCTTTTTAATAAATTAACCAATGGAGATTTAAAAAATATATATTATTTTCACAATGTATTTAAAGACATGGTTGCCTGTACAGATATGATTCTCAAACATTCAAAATATGGGGAAATGGTCATTATCGGCCATAAATCTGCACATGCAAGTTTGCTAAACGGCTGATATTCAAGTGTTCTGTCTTGATTAAAATTTTTGCAAAAAGCCTTTTGATTTGGGTCAGTCCTAGTGCCTTTTTAAATTCACTGTTACCATGGAAATCCGCCGTGTGGCCTTTCTGTGTGGAGTTTGCATGTTCTCCCCGTGTCTGTGTGGGTTTCCTCCGGGCACTCCTGTTTCGCCTTTCACCAAAAACATGTACAATAGGTCAGGATGAATGAGTGTGTGTTTGAGAGTGCAAGGGACAACGATGAGAAATTAGCCTGGCGCCGCAATCCAACGTGTTTACGTGCTTGTATCCATGTATGTTCATTAACATGCACTGTCCCGAACAAATATACAAATAAATAAATAAACTAAAAACTGTATCAAAAGTGGAGAAAAAATGCCGTGGAACAACATTAGCTGCCAAGTCACTACTGGCAGACGAGGACACAGTAGTGTTCAAATGTTTATAATATAAACAATAACTGTATTTTACCCTTAGTTTATTATGTATAAAACCCGCTGCAAATCCCATGATGCTTAGCGATATGACATCATGATCCTGAGGCAAAGGTGGGTAGAGTAGCCAAAATATTGACTCAAGCAGAAGTAAAAGATTGTGGCCCAAATAATTACTCAAGTAAGCGCAGAAAAGCATTTGGAGTGGAGAAAATGTTACTTGAGTACTGTGAGTAATGAGTACTCACAGTGAGTAATGAGTACTCACAGTGAGTAATGAGTACTCACAGTGAGTAATGAGTACTCACAGTGACTGATGTTTCAGTCGTTGACATAAATTATAAGAAACAAAACATAAAATCATATGAAAATCGTAATATTCATTTTTAAGTCTCCAGATGTTCATTAGTAAAACGTGTGATTCGTGTCAGATGAGAGAGTGATGTGAGTGTTGCATCGCCTAAAATTGTAATTACAATACTTACCCACTATACTAAGCAGTATTTTTGCACTAACCACTCTGCCACAGCACATCCTTTGATCTTGTCCTGGCCATTGAAGATGGGAATATCGAGCCTGTCAGAGGCGGCTATGTTACAAAGCCATCACAGTTGATTAACAAGAGCGCAGTCAGATGGAGGAGCTGTGAATTACGACTGACCTCCGTGCACTCAAACGCCCCACGCACAGATCTAATACAAACTGGATGAGTCACTGCGGTTCAGGGTCGAGGAGAGAGCAGGCAAATACAAACAGGGTCCTCAGAGCAAATGGCAGTGTGTTGAGTGAGATATAGTCCTGGTTTAGTTCCTGTTCAGTCTTTGTTTGTTCTTCATTCTTTTGTCTTGGTTTAGTCCTGTCAGTCCCTGCACAGTCCTAATTTAGTTCTGGTTAAGTCTAACTCCATTTCATGTTATATAATGTTTTCTGATTCCAACATGACAAACTTGTATGGCAACGTTCAATTTATGTAACATTTGTTCTGGTTTTGTTCTACTTGAGTCCTAGTTTAGTCCTAAAGGAGTTCAAGTCTTTATTTGTCTGTTGTGTTTGTATTTTCGATGGTTCATCCTCAGATTCCTTTGTGTAGTGTTGCCACATGCTGAGATTTGAATTGATTTCGTCTACAGTTCTTCCTACTGCATCTTGTTTTGTCTTTCTACAAAAACAAATTGATGAAACACTCACACTGAGCACCAGAAAAATAGATCGCAAAGGACACAGGAAACATCCAGCCTCCAAGTCTGTAGTTATTTCAATATTGATTCAGAATGATGCCAGAAAATAAACTTCTTTGTCTGATTGTGGTGGACAATATGAATTGGGAGCTTGAGAAAGGGATGTTTTAGCGAATGCAGACTTGTGTCGGATGACTCCACTCTCAAATTATTTTGCAAATTCATTGGGAAATCATTTGCGAGGGTCATTCATATCCATTAGATCACAAAGCCTCATCAAAAGCACTATACAAGCCTGCAGAGAGTTTCACTTCCTGCATCAATTTGGCAGAACAATATCCGCCCTCCACATCACTGCCTGACAGATCACTGTCTTCACCTTTGTAGTCATAATTAGTACAGTTTTGACAAACCTCCAACTTGTCGGCTTCACCAAACAACTGTGATTACAGTTTTCTCTTGAGAAGAATACAGTGCAATTACGAACTTCAGAATGTCAACACTATTAGCAGTGGTTTCATCGCTGTTCGCTCCTCTGTCGTGCACCAAAATACTCGTGTTTGAGTTGCTGCCCATGCCATATAGCAAATCTAAAAATACTTTTATGAGAGAAGTTGTAGATATTTACCCCTGCATGTATAAATTCTCTCAAGGCAAAATCGTATGATTACCTTGTGATGATGTGCTAATCTAATTTACTGGACACTTGACGCTCTGTGCGTTGATTGAATTACTTAACTTCTGTTAAGAAAAAAACATACTAATTCAGACTGAAGCAAAAGCTGATTTAATTCTGAGAATTGAAGAATTACTCATAACGGACCGGGAGATCGCGGCCCCCTTATCAAACCGAAAACACTCAGGGCCCCCCCAGTAATAATCAATTTAAAATAATTGATCATTAGTTTACAGCTGAAACAACATGTCAAATAGTAACTAGAAATGACTGCAAACTAAAAACAGTTTTAAAAGTAGCAAATACTAATACACCTCCTTTCAAAATCAATGTATGTTTTGGGGGGCCCCTGCATTGCCTGTGAGGTCCCCCAGGGGAACGACTGCTTATACAGTTTACTTAATTAGCAAAAGTTTTTATTCCAATGTGAAATAAAAATGCTTAGATTTTAGTGAAAAGTTTAACCCACCGTGATTTTCTTTTAGACTAAATGATGAAATCCCTTCATAGTTTTCTTAATATTTACTTTTGTTTGCTCTTGTGTTCTGTGCAGGACCACACCAGAGTAGTGAGCCCCATCATTGATGTCATCAGCCTGGATAACTTCGCCTACCTGGCTGCCTCTGCCGACCTGAGAGGAGGTTAGTCTCTCACGCACATGTTATCTTAAACATACAGGAAAGGCTGATGAAGTAGGAGAAACTAATTTTTGTATTACATCACTTGGAGACTTACCAAAGTATACTCTCATATGATTTGAAGCGCAATATTTTCCCAGTGCGGATTATTTCTTGGCAACAGTAGGGACCATGTAGATTGTAGACAGCACAGGCCACACACTATAAGCCATTGGAATAAAACAACAATGTGGTGGAGGCGAGTTACCTTGTGTACGAAATATAAATAAAGCCTTGTGTACGCGGTATAAATAAAGCCTTGCCTTGCCTTGGTGTCATGTTGAGGCCTTTGCTTCTGCTTGTTTCCAGGGTTTGACTGGAGCCTGCATTTCAAATGGGAGCAGATTCCCATCGAGCAAAAGATGGCCAGGAATGACCCCACACAACCCATCAGGTACAGCCGCGTTTGTCGCTAAATATGGACACGGCTATTTGTCACTTCACTACTTTTAGTCCATAATTAAAGCCAAATAGTAAAAACAGTTACAGTTGTCAGCCTCTATCCTATCTTTCTTCAGTGTAAATCTTTTGTTATTATGTCACTATTATAGAAATCCATAGCAATTCAGAACTCACTGATCTAAACTGAATCACGTGCATGAGATTAAAACATTCTCTTTGTGTGATTAAACGCTGTGTTGTACCATAAGATTCCTGTGTAGTTAATCTGACTTTTCTCTCTAACTTTAGGACTCCGGTGATCGCTGGAGGGATCTTTGTGATGGACAAAAGTTGGTTCAATCACTTGGGTCAATACGACACGCACATGGACATCTGGGGAGGAGAGAACTTCGGTGAGAAACATCTACTTTTCATTTTGTATTTATTATATGGATATGTAGGCTACTCCAGGGATGTTCCGCTTGATCTTCCAGCAAGCACACAGCTGGGATTTTATCGGACAAAATAGAGTAAAATATTCATGCTTAGGTGTTGCAATGTGCGTCAAGGTCTAAGAAAGTGAAGCGCTATGAGCCACTGATTTTTTTTTTCTTCGATGAGATATAACGTTAAGGATGGAATAAATGTGGCTGTTGAGAGAAACTTTTGCGAAGTATTGGCGTTTCTTTAAATCCCTAATGATATGTGAGTGTTATAGCAATGTTGTTTTTGCAGATACTCTGGTATACAAGCAGGTACGGGCAACCGGTCACAAAAAAATATTATTCTGCTTTTTGAGTTGGCATCTGCCTGTGCACAGTAGCTATATGGAGGAAAAGGTGGTACATTGGAAGTACACAGTATAGATAGTTTTGATTGACGTACCTATATAGCCCAGTACTGAGGTCGCCTGGCTGGTACCGCTGGTCTTGTCTTACCATCTCGATTTTGGGGCCAACATTCCCCGCGTTCTCCTCCACTGACGGGTCCGACATCAAGCCTTCAATTCCCACTCCAATCCTAACCCGAAATATACGGAGCTACGCAGCTAGGAAACATAGCTAGAAGATGTGCCGCTTCAGCTCATTTGTTGTGTTTTTGAGTGGGTTCTTTCTGATGAGAATATGCAAGAGCAGAGCCCAGACATTTGTTTAACTTGAGTACACAGTGCTTCAGACAGTGCAGGAATGTTTACCTGCTATCCTTACAAGCAAGCGGTACCATGGCACTTGCCTAGTGTTTTGACCTCCTAGACCTAGAATGTCACATGAACACTATTTATACAGTACATCACTTTTAGTATAAGGTGCTCTGCAATCTAAACTATCAGTTGTAGTGCTACTTTATATGCATTTACTTAAAGGGGCTAGATGCAAGTATGGCATTTTATTCTCACTACTGCCACCTCAGGTCATACGTGTAACTGCACCTTCTATATTAAGCTCGTGCATGACAGCAATTCGACCCGAAGTAACTATTTGAGTGACAGTGCAGGATTTTAGAGGCAGTTGTGGTGAACAGGTCTGGGCTTATTCTACACCTTAGGACATGGCTGGAACATGTAGGGGGAGGAAAATACATAATTTTACAATTTTTAAACTCCGTATAGTCTCTTATCTAAAGCTAACATCTGTTTTAAACCTCCTTGTTGACACAATGAGGCCTTCGCTACATAAAATACAAGTGTTTTTTCTGCTTTTATCAGAGCATTCTATCTGATTTGCTTTTAGATACAGCTAGGGTCAAGTAGTGCTCTAGTAAAAGTGTCCTTGATATCTGAAAGGCAGCGCAGACATTAATCTGCACCTGAACATCCGTCAAAGAGATTTATGTGCCGAGTTGCAAGATACAGCCTGATAGTGCTTCCAAACTGAGGTGGTATATGCAGTATTTTGCTGTTGTGCTGACCCTGGTTGTAGACTCAGCTTTAGATCTGGTTTAGTTCTTTTATATTCCTGTTTTAGTCAAGGGTTGGTTTTGTTTAGGTCTTGGTTTTGCTTTTAAGTGTCTAAGATTGTCTCCCTTAGTAGACATTATTTGCCTAGCCCATGTTTTTTGTTATATATACTGTATATTGGAGTTGTGTGGCTCCTGATTTGGCCAATTAGATTCTACTAAAGGTCGTTGGGTTTTGACTACTTTGCTGTCCATCCCATGTGCGGCAGAGCTGTCTTTCCGTGTGTGGATGTGCGGAGGGAGCCTGGAGATCTTGCCCTGTAGCAGAGTGGGCCACGTCTTCAGGAAACGACACCCGTATGATTTCCCAGAAGGCAACGCTCTCACCTACATCAAGTGAGTCCAAAACACAACAGTGGTTATGAACTGCCAAGAGCCATAATCTGCTAATCAGCCCTCCATCTCACACGGCACATGAGGAGGATTAGCGCAAATTAGAGTGCGGCCGGGGAACACTACACCTGGGTGGAAGCAGTTAGTAACACAAAAACAAATTACAAAATCAGAAACAGGTTTACAGTGACGTATGTAAATCAAGATATATCGAGAAGAGAGAATACCTTACCCTACCTTATAAAACTTAGCCAATAGACTGTGTTAGACGAAGAGTTCCGTGTTAGTAATACTGAGCAGAAATTTAAAATGATGATCTAAAATGTATGTCTGACAAACATGCATGTAGTCATCACATCTGGTATTGAAACATTGGTCTGTCCACTTGAAAGCGGGGAGAAAAGTTGCCCTGAAAATATTGTGAAAAGTTTCAGCATAAAAATAACATATAAGAACATGCTGTGCAGATACAGGATGTAATTTGTGCCTGTTCTCGTCACTGGGGTCATATATAATAAAGTATAATTCCTGTTTGTCTGTGCGTCTGACAGAAACACTCGCCGAGCCGCTGAGGTGTGGATGGATGAATACAAACAGTATTATTACCAGGCTAGACCGTCAGCCCAGGGCAAGGCTTACGGCAGGTCTGTAAAACAATAACTTCTACACTTCATCTTCATTACTATTGGTTTGACAAATAGAAATGTCCACCAGTGCTTACTGTTTTATGCAATGATATTGTGATCTGATGGTATTTGCTAAAACAATATTAATAAGTTACAAAAGCTCATTTGACCTATCGTTCGCTGTCTCTGTGGAAATTGAATGTTTTCTCAGAAAGTAGCTGGATAATGTTAAAATAAACAACACAATTAGAAGCATCAAAACACTAATTTTTTATCTGTCTAAGTAACATGTTTTATTCATATTTCTTTTCAGCGTCACAGACCGTGTGACTCTCAGGAGGAAGTTGAACTGTAAACCTTTCCGTTGGTACATGGAGAACGTCTATCCTGAACTCAGGTACAGTGCCTGGGACTAGGATCCGGCTAAATGAAGCAGTATCCATATCACAACAAGCCACAATATATTGGCACATCACTGAGGTCTTCCTTCTGACTAAGATTTACAATTTTTTTTTGCTAAAAACAGCCTCAAACAAAAACACATGCCAAGCTTGGCTTCAGTTTTGTCATGATTCATATTTAGCTCCATTTTAGCCTTTTTAAGTCGTCTTTTGACATTGAAAAAACAGATATCTTGTTCTATGTTTAAATGTAATCGTTCATACTGTGTTGAAATGGTTTAATAAAATATTGCAATAATATTATCGTCGCAATATTCAAGACAGATGTTGAATATCGGACATTTTTCTCAGCCGTATTAGGTGCTTAAATAACTCAGTTCATCATTTTTTTCTACTGCAATATACAGAACTCTTTTCTTTCATAATCTGAATATAAGATGTGAAAGTATTGATAATGGTGTGAAATAAATAAACAGTTTTTTTTATGTGAGAAAATGTGATTCTAATGATCTGTGTGATTTTTAGAGCAAATTCACAACCTATCTTTACATCCATTATCCTTTGTTTCCAAATGACTTTAGTCTCTTCTTCTGCTGTAACTGTATATTTGTATAAGCAGTCCTATTAGCGCTCATTATTTAGCGCAGCTCAGTTTCACCGTGGGCCAGCCAGCCTATCTCTCCCATCTGGTCCTTATTGGTGTAACGCGAGCCCTCATTGGCTTGTGTGCTTTGCTCCCCAGGGTCCCGGAGCAGGAGGCCGTGTCCAGTGTGCTGAGACAGGGCGGGCTGTGTCTGGAGAGCCGGGGTGTGGAGGGGCTCGGGCTGGGGGAGTGCAGGGGCATCGGAGCCAACAGACCGCAGGCACAGGTCAGGAGCGTCTGTGCTGATGCCGATCGCATAGTACACAGGAGACTGGGTGACAATGGAGAGTCTTTATGTTTAGAGCAGAGTTCTCCAGCCTTTTGGGTGTAACTTGTGTGAAGCTGATACTTTACAACAAAGAAAACCACTTAATTTTGTCTCTTTATGCTGTATTTGTAACATGCTCAGAACTAAAAGAAAACGTAATGTATGTAATTGTACAAAATGATAGGCACAAATACAATACAATACAATACAAATAAATCCATAAATAATAATCACCAAAACACTTTTCTGGCATTCTGTGTTTGACCAAAGTGCCTTCGAACTTGGGTGTGGTGACTTACAGTAAATGTAAGATATTTCTCCCCATCACATCATCGTTTCTCATTTTTTTACCGAATCTAGAGCCCCGTTAAGTCTTTGAGTTGATTGTAAATCTCTTAAAGAATGAGAACACAAAGCCAAGTTCAAATCAAATAGTTTCATTGTCAGAGTAAAACTATGGAAAGTGGCTGCACAGAAATAATTGTTTTGGCCGTTTTTCACCGTTCTACATTGCATGCTTTTATGAGGTGACTTTGCTCGTAAAACCCATTGTTTTTTACTTAAAATGGTGCACAGTATTGTTCTGACTGTTACAACGTTTTCTTTGTCACTGAATGCTGCAGAGATGGGAGTTGATCGAGCCACTGATTCGGCAGCAAGATCTGTGTCTCGCCATCACAGCCTTCACCGCCGGATCAAAGGTCAAAATGGAGCCGTGCAACTCCAAAGAGCCCAGACAGGTGATGGTCGATTGTAATTACCCATAAACATGAATTAAACATCAGCTTTTGTTCCACTAACTTTATAAGAAAGCATTTTTTTTCCAGTGTGCAGATACAGATGGTTCAAAATGAGTTTCTGTCAATGTATATGTTTAGGCTATACAGTGTTTCTCATGTAATGTAAAAAATGTTTGCTCATACCAGACCTTAAAGGGATATTTCAGGATTTTTGACATAGGCCCTCATTTCCTAGTTTTCCAGACTGTTGTTTATTTCTGAGATTTTTTATTTTTATTTAATTCATGCAGTCCTTATATTTGAAGAGTTTAGTGGTGCTAGGCTAGTGCTAGGCTAGCGCATGTCTATGGTAACTAGTAGCCTGCATTAAAAACCTCTTCAAAATCATCGGGTAGTCCTCCAAACGTTGCCATATCTGATTTGTAAAAAGGTTCTTTTGTGAATTCCACGTGTAGTGATGCCGGCCGCAGGTAAACAAACTACTGTAGATCCGGTAACTATGCAGATCACTCCGCCGCTGCGTAGTTTACAACCAGGAAGCTGATGCTGCTCAAATACAAGTTCTTCTAATTGCAAAATGGTTATATTTCAAAAATGATTCAGTCAACACAGACATTTATATGGGTAGTCTTGTGTTATAAGTGATTTGCCTCAGGTGCACTCTGTTTGGGTCAGACTGTTTTTAATGGAAGCTACTAGTTACCATAGACATGTGCTAGCCTAGCACCACTAAACTCTTCAAATATAAGGATTGCATGAATAAAAAAAAAAGAACACTGGATAACTAGGAAATGAGGCCCTTTAAACTTACTTCATATGATCAACGTCCAACGCCCTTCACTAACATTCACATACAATGCAAATATGTTGATTAAAATAAAGATTTTGGTCATCTTTCCAAATTCCAACTATAAAACTTGGCACACAGTTAGTTTAATCACCAAGTAAACAGTTCTAGTTTCATCCACCGTTGAGAATGTTTTTAGAATGAGCTTGTGTCATCTCATTCAGTCACACATTTGTAAGTAAGCTTTGACAGATGCTGAGCAGACTGGCTGTGTTTGATGCCAGCAGATATCCATAGTCAATAACTATATTATCATCTTCGAAACATGCAATTTTCAATGCCAAAGTCCATTTTGATTAAGCTCTAGTCTAACACTTCACCCGACCATTCCCCTTCCTCATTTGCCTCTGAAATAATATTAAAATCTTACTATACTTGACTTGTTTTTGACTCTGAGCTTTAGTTTAGACATTGACGAGTGACTTATTAAGCAAAAACATATGTGTAGACCAATGAGTGCATTCAGGACAGTTGCCAGGACGTCCCATCCTCCCCTCCTTTCGGCCCTCTGTAGTCCGTTGAGGCTTCTTTGGGACAGTGCCCATTGACCAATTTTTAGGGAAAGCTATTTGCCTTTTTTCTGCCCTTAAAGAGTATTTCTTGTTTGACTTTGCTTTTGAAAAATGCGGAAATGCGAATACTCCCAGAACAGTGAATGATTAATGACAGTACTTTCCTTAAAAGCACTTAAGGAGAAGATTGATCTGTTTTCGAAAATTGACATAGTATTAAAAAAAACTCCAGCCTCAAGGTTCACAAGTCGTAGCTTAATGGATTTTGTCAGTAAAAGTTTGTCTTTTTAGTGTTGAATTAAAGGGCTTCTTCAGGATTAGGTGCACCTAATATTGAAAAATGACCTCCTTTTGCACACTGTTTCTAAACTAAATCTTTATCAATACACTTAAAACTCAGGGCTTTTTAGTTGAAATAAATGGAGTTGTTAATTCCTCTCTGTGCAATTGGCCGCTCTTTGCTGTTTCCACTGTGAGTTGATCTCTCATTTGATTAGAGCAATTTAGAAGTGACTCAGCCATTACTCACTGTAACACAGACCTGCTGCGCTGATCACAACAGGAACTGTGTGAGGGAAGATGTTCCTCCAATATCTGAGCTTTAATTAGAGGTGCAGAGAGAGTCACTAAATTTGTGCATCGTGTGGAGCAATTACAGGTAGAAACTATTGTATTATTTATACAGAGGGCTGATTATTTTTGATAGATTTGTTTTTTCATGTCTGACTAAGCCCACAGTTGAAGAACTGAAGCCACCTGATCTCATCAGCTCAGGGAGGCACTGCTGGATGGTCCTGAGTACATCCAGGAGGGGAGACAGTGTTGATGATTGCCCTTCTCCCTAAAAAGAAACCTAAAACAACAACACTGATTAGTACTACTTCTTAACCTCTTAACCCCCACTTTAATCAAGAACATATTCTCCAATTCAGCTTTACCCAAATCTAAAAGCTTGGTTCTAGAAGGCTAAGATCCAGAAAATATCACCACATTTTTGTCACATTTTCTCTTTCTCTTTTTGCCAAGGGTTTTTTGTTGTTGTGTTTTTGTTGCTTTTTCATCCCTTTTTTTGGTTGCTTTTTCCCCCGTCATGTTTGTGTCATTTTTCTGTGGTGTTTTTGTGGTTCTTTTGTGGCTTTTTTTGCCTTATTTTTTTCCACTTTTTCTTTTGCGTTTCCGGCACATTTTTGTTGCTATTTTGATGCTGTTTTCAAGAAGCTTTTACATTTTGGTAAAGCTGAACTGGAGAAAATGTGCACGTTTTAGGTGGTGTTACGAGGTTAAACAATTTGCATTACATAACAAAAATGTTTCTCATCATGCATTCATTTTTGTAAGTGTTTTTATGTCCGAAACATCTTTGAACCACAGTATCGTCTCACTGTATCCTCTCTACACTGACCAATATCAAACGTGCATTTCTTGTGTGCTCCTGTTGCAGAAGTGGAAGCCCAAAGGCGCGGCCCTCCAGCACATGGTCAGCGGCCTGTGTTTGGACAGCCAGAGCCCCACCAGTCCCCCCGTCATCATGCAGTGTCGCCCCCAAGTGGCTAGTCAGATCTGGGAGCCCCAAATCATCACCTGATCCACCTGAGCCACTGCAGGACATCCTGGGTCAGTCTGAGAGGAGGGGTGCAAAGGCGAGGACTCGAAATTGGACTAAAGCTGGACTCGGGAGGTCTGTGAAATTGAACTCGAAGGATGATTTGGCTGCAAGCTGTACTTCTGTGATGTCAACTTCCTGCTCATCGTGCTGCTGACAAGACAAACATGTTGCTCAAAACATTTTAAGGCCTTGAGAATAAATCTTCAGGCCACTTTTGTACAGAGCATCATCCTCTGAGGTGCTGCTGTCATCTCCAGAGCTTTTCACTGAACTGTTGCACATTTCACTTTTGTTTTTTTGGGGGGGGGGTTTGTGTGTGTCTGTCCTGGTCACCAATTTGTGCAAAAATGATGAAGTATGTGATCATGTGAACTGACAAGTGATTCTCAGAAGCAGAATGACAAGGCAACACACTACAAATACCATACTTTGAAGACTCTTATCTTGATTGAGCCACTCTGTTTCATTCTAGGTGTATTCTGCTACATCGCTGGAGCAAATAAATTGTTGTATGCTCCAAAAAACAAACAAAAATGCTTTGGATGTTCGTCCAGACACAGACAAAGTGGAGGATAATCAAAATAAAGCACTTGGAAGAGGACCTCATGTATTTAATCCTCATTTTGGCTACCTTTAAGCAAAGCAGCATAACACCATGGAAGCGAGCTGGTGATGTCCCTCTACCATCCAACAAGTCAAATCTGCGGAGAGATGAGCCCGCTCGCATCGAATATAAACACCTGAAATAAATATTTGCCTTTTATTGCTTTGATTTGGTCAAATTTTACGCAATGTGGCTTTGAGAATGAAGTTAATGCTATGCCTTTGGTCTTACCTTATAAGTATGTGACTGAGGCGGGAGAAAAACTTTATAAGTATTGCTTTTTGATACATTTTCTCAAAATAGAAGTATGATATGAATCCTATGGCGGTCTCTGCAGATCTGTTAATAAAGGAAATTGCTAAAAAAGACGCCGTTGATAAATTGCTGCAACACCCAAGTCATCTTTTGTGATATCTATAAAACTTCTTCACTGTCTCTGCTGCTGCTATTGTATAAACGCATTGTCAGCTAAAACAGCTATTTGAGTAACTACATTCAAAACAGCCTTACTTCAATAACCCAAATATTTTTCATAGAGTGAAGATCGCCTCAAGCTGGCAAGTGCACTTCTCTGTAGCAAACATGTCGGGGTGCACTTGTTCTCGTGGCCTATCGTCGTCAGGCCGAGGCGCGTCCGGTGGCTGCGTGGACAGACTGGGACAGTGTTTATGTGTATAGCCAACCGAAACTGAGCTTTTTTTGTTTCGCTGGATATAGCAGTCCTAAAGGCACCATGCAAAGCACTGTCAGGAACATTATTTATTGTTTTGCATGGTCAGACCCAAAGAATGTTTTTTTTTTTTCTTTTTCTGTCTCTCTATTAAAGGTTTATGTAAATATTTGAAGCAGATATGGCTTGGATTTTGTGTAAAGTACTATATATGTTGTTTGAAAAATAAAATGTGGTAATAAAGAGTCCAATGTTTTTTTTCTTCTTTTTTTGTATATATTGGCAGTGTATCCTCCTGCTTATATATGTCTCTTTATTATATATCTCTTACTGTTGCTTCACCATCTTTCAAAACCAAAACACCATAACACTGATTACCACATTTTGGCTCTCTAAGTTAATAAATGCTATCTTATAACATGGTAGTTTTTAATGCATCTTGTAGCCCAGTGGTTCCCAAAGAGATGTTTTTCTAAAAATTGACACGTAAACATCTCGGGACCCTCATTGTACAAAGGTATTGCCTCTTATGCTACTTTAGGCCAGAAAAAACATCAAATTTATATTTATTTCAACTGTTTATTTTGAATAATTGAATGGATTTCACTAATTATAGACTGGTTTAAACTTAAAAGATGCTAAAAAACAGTAGCATTTTTCTTTTTGTTTCATCTTGAAATCATCTGGGGATCCCCACCCAAGGCCTTGCGACCCCCACTTTGGGAACCACTGGCCTATATCTATACTGAGCTCCCTACTTCAGTAGTTTGTAGGGAACAAGATCTATCTGTGTCAATTGCATCATTCAAGTTCAGGGTGCGCCTGAGACAAAACTCATTTGAATATAATGGACCAAAGGCAGTGGCCTAATTTAGCTCACAACAGCGATTCGAAGCCATAGAAACCAAAAGACAATAGACAGAAACACAGGGTTTCCCCAGACCTCTTAAGTAGAATCAGAACATACAAAGGTCTTCATAAGTCTGTGTAAAAACTAAATATTGTAAATGTATAATGTATGTGGGTGAACAGCCTGTTGATGATTAGGCCTGTATTTTAAGGCGAGACACTGCAGGTGAATAGGGAAAGATTTAAATGTACAGACATCAATTTGAAACTTTTACTGTAGATTACTGACATAAATGTGAGAAAAAAACATATTACATATCTGTCATTTTATGTTTTCATATAAAACCAAGGTGTTTTATGCCTAAAAATGCCCTAAATTTCTTAAATTTTTCGGCGACGAAATCTGAATAACAGATTGAGCAGATTGAGTTTTATTTTATTGATATATGAGTTACCAAGACTTTTTCAGAGGGGATTTTGGATATCTTGCTTAGTTTTAAAATAAGCTGTTATTTTTACTGGAAAAATTAGCAAGAATTAAATTTTCGCCTTATTTTTTGACATTCAAAACTCAATAAATCAGGCTAGGAATTAGATATTTAAAAACCCATCTGAAAAAATCTTCCAAATATTGTTCAGTCCAAAGCTAGAAAATTTTAAGTCTTTAGGAGCTACTGACGTGGAGATAGTGTCGCCACAATGAGACAATAAATGCATATAAATCTATGGGCAAACATTGAATCAGTGCAATATTTAAGCATGTTATTGTGAAGATTAGGTATATTTCCATCTCTGATCCCTGAAAACTGAAAAAACTAAGTTTTGCCTGTAGTGTCTCCCCTTAAATCAGGGGTGTCCAAACTTTGTTCATGGGGGGCCACATATTGGAGCATAAAGGGCCATGGGTCGGTGGTTAGTTCCACGAAACCTTCGACTAGCAGAGGTTTAAATTGTGCCTCATGCCTTTATTTATGCTTAAAACCTTAATGCCAGCTCTGTATTACAATAAAATGCTAGTTGCTAGGCTAGAATTGTGTAGAATTATTACATATTAAATAAAAAGGACCATGATAATGTGAACCGATTCAGCAAGAAGCCCAAGGGCCACCAAAAATTGGTCTGAGGGCCACATTTGGCCCGCGGGCCGCACTTTGGACACCCCTGCCTTAAATGATCCCATGTGCTATTTTTATGTCAAATGTAAATATAGGCCTATAAACAGCCAAATGGGCTTGCACGATCTCTCTATAAAATATGAATGATGTTCAAATTTTACTGCGGTATAAAGTGCTACATAATTGAACCTGCTCTTCACCACCACCAGAGGTCAGAGTGTCTCCAAAGATGAGTCAGCCCTGTCACCAGCTGTGTTTTATGAGCCTGTTGACCTTGACAGGTTGATGGATAACCATTTATTGTATAGAAGTCATAAAAGAGACTGCGCTCTGGATAATTATGTATACTGACTGAGTGAACAGGCACAATAAAAGCCGTGGAAAGGACAAGATATGTGGGTTGTGAGAGTGACAAGGAGAGAGACAGACAAGCGATTAAAAAGACACCAAAAAGAACAATAGGGCAAACAGGCTTGACAACTTTGTTACCTATGGTGCTGTTGGTTTTGTAACCTTTTCAGGTCATAAAACACGCCACACAGTAGAGCTTAGTCCTCCCAGGAGCTATGTGAGGAATGCGGCTTAATGCTGATAAACTTCTGCCCTTTTTACAAAGAGTTGGGTTTCATCATTAGGGGAATAGCCAGGTCCACTGCACAGCCCTGGGACAAAGTATTTTAGAGCATGAATATTTCAGAAATATTTCGAGATTTCAGATTATTTTTCACTAGTACAACAGAGCCTTTAAGTCTATTTCTGTCATTTGTTCACAAATGGGACAATGTGTCAAATTGAGTTGAAACTATTTACAAGCTGATGAATTGTTCAAATAAACTAGGCCTATTTCTTTTAATGCTATTACTTTTGGCAACTGCAATCATCAATGATCATTTTTAAGGCTATTATCAATATTCAAATGGATGGATGGTTCACTCTTTGTCTTTGTTAAAGCGATAGTCTGTAAGTTTAAATGTTTTGCTAGTTTAATAGATTGTGTCTACGTGACTGCCTGGGTCTGAATTTGAGGTAGCATAAGTAAAATTAGATAATAATATTTTCTTCTAAAGTCCCTCCCTTCGCTGATTTCAGCAACTTATCAAAATCCCCGGGATACCATTTTTTTTTTACCTTTCTGGGTAAAGTGGGGAGGTTTACTTTTAGATATAACTTTATCTCTCCTCACTTTGCAAATTTACAGACTATCACTTTAAATGCATCGAAATTAATCTAAAGGATTACATTTTTTTCTTGAAGACAGTATATTAAACCAAATTCAAACATATAGGAAAGATGATTGCATTTGTACTTTTGCAATTAAATAGCTTAAAGGGACACTGCGTAAACATTTTGGACTATACTGTTGCCATTAGTGCAAAACAGGCTCCTATTGACCAGCTCAACACAGAAAAATAATATTACTGCAGGGAATAATCAAAGAATGGGGTTGGATGAGGACCTAACCTATTTTAATCTCAAATTCCACTGACTTTAGTCACATCTCCATGGAGACGAGCTGGAGACGTACCCACTCCCGGTAAAGTTACAGTCATGTTGTCTTAGGAGAGCTGAGCAAAAACACATGTTCGTTTGTACATTTATGAGGTAATTGTTCAATGATGAATGATCTACCATAAAATAAATGCTAGTATTTCTATTTTATTTACAAGCAAAATTCTACGCTGTGTGCCTTTAATAAAACAATTACTTATAATCTGCAATTAGCGAAACTGTGTTTTATGACTAGGTTAAGAGATAAAAAATAAATCAATAAATGCACACACAATGATTTAATGAATAAGTACAGTGAAAGTCAGGACAGGATCCAACTTCAGAGCCCGTCCATCCATCAGTGTTAATTTCGTCGACTAAAATATTTAGTCTTAATTTTAGTCAAAGTGATATTTTTGACGACTAAAATTGGACTAAAACTAAATTAAAAGTTTCGCATGAGACTAAAACTGTGACTAAAATGTCCAGATATTTTAGTCGACTAAAATAAGACTAAATAAAAATGAAAAGGAGAGACTAAAATCATCCAAACTTCTGTTGACAGTCTGAAAGAGCCTCAGATCATGTAAATTCTCTGCCAAAGGATCAGCTCTGAGCTTTGATCATGTGGAGCAGCTCCATGAAGCAGAGGAACAAGATTAAATATGATTATAATGAATAATATCAATGCAAAGTCGACTAAATTCTTCTTAAATTTAGTCGACTAAATTCTTCTTAAATTTAGTCGACTAAATTTACTTGCAATTTTAGTCGACTAAAACTAGACTAAAATTGAAGATATTTTTTTGACTAAAGCTAAACTAAAATCAAATTACATTTTCGTCAAAAGACTAAGACTAAAACTAAATCAAAATATGTTGTCAAAATTAACACTGCCATCCATCACCGCGCGCCCCGCTCGCGCTCCCCGCTGAGGGCCAATCCTGTTCGGCTGTGCGGATCCTGGGCGGTGCGTTGCTACGGAGGAAGTTTGGTTGATTCTCCGGAGCCGCAGCCGCAGCAGTAGCCATTCAGCAGCGACGGTGAAGGGAGCGAGAGGACTGTGTCTCTACTACCAGCGCCTCTCTCTGTGG
The DNA here is from genome assembly GCF_951799975.1 of Gobius niger. Lineage (NCBI taxonomy): Eukaryota > Metazoa > Chordata > Actinopteri > Gobiiformes > Gobiidae > Gobius > Gobius niger. The sequence continues at coordinate 17,542,044 of NC_136867.1, forward strand.
AATTTCAATTATTTCGGATCTGCTCTGGTCTCGGAGAATAAGTGACGGACTGATCGGGGCTTTTTTGCGGGTCGCAGAGGGTCGCACAGGTGAGTTTGAAAGCGCCGTGTTTTGATAATTAGCTCGTTAGCTCGCCAGGCTAAAGCTGCACTAGCCGTGTCTTCTTCTCTCGGATGCGGCACACACACACACACACACACACACACACACGCACACACTCTCACACACACACACACACACACACTCAGCCCCTGTACGCTTCCCTTCACAGACCCATCCGTAGTCACAATTACATGGCATTTTTCCTCCCCTAAAAACAAACTACACAGACTCGCCACGCGCTGTGTTTTGGTCATTTTCTCCACCCGGGCTGAGCTAAAACGTGACTTAGCTAACCCGAATCAAACGGCTAACCTGCACTTACCTGGTAACTTTGAGAGGCACGTTTCAGTGTGAACACTTCTCATCAGTTGTATGGCGTGTTAAATGTCTGTCAAGTAGTCAGTAGCCGTGGAGAAATGCTTGTCATTATTGCTCAGATGATCTCTTTAATGTCATGTCACAGTGTTGGTGAGCACCTCTTGCACATCAACTTTTGTGCTAAATGTGCCTTGAAATAGTGCGTGTTTCCTGGTTTGGATGCACAAGAAATACTATATGTGCCCCCCTTTAAATGATCACGGGCCAAGGGTTTGACTACGTGTTAATAAGGTGCTATGTTAACCATACTATGTGTCAGATTCATAGGTACTGATATGAGTCAACCAGCTTCCTTCCAAATAATGCATATGCTGTGACTCATGTTAACACATTCTGATACATTGTGATGCTTTGCTCTAGATTTGCTAACAAGCCTGGCATTTTCTTAACGTACATAGCCATGCACAACTCATTAATAGTTTGTTACACAATCGGTGTAGCGTAGTTGTGCCAATAGTGCGATTATGACTCACTTCTGCATAATTTATAGCAGTGCTTTAGGTCAGCTGCTTCAAAGTGGCAGCTTCGATCACATATTAAATCAAATTCTCAATATCTAAATGTAAAGAAGAGAGCAGCTTGTATTCTAACTCATGTCCTCAACTTGCAGCATGTTGTATGCAGTTTAAATATTGACTTTACTGGCCGCCTCGTGTGTAACATGTAATAACACCTCTTGTTTGCTGTTTCAGTATTTTCTTGGTCAACACGTCAAGCACATTACTTTTGCTATAACGTGAGGACTGGTTATCGTGAGTGAACAAACAGATTTAAAATGTGGATGAAGTTCATTTGCCTTTTGCTTAGGGCTTAAATTCCCATTCGGATTGTGTTGCCTGCAGACCACACGGGATGTACCTCCTCGACACCTTGCACGTCCTCCATTTACTTGCCATCTTTCGGAAAAACTCTTTAGCTTTATGCTTCTTGTTGTATTTAGCATAATAAAAGATAGGAGATTACAGCTCTTTTTTCCCCCTTTAGTCGTTCCTCTAGTTTATATCGGCAATACAAACACTGTACAAAACCACAATTAGCTTTCAGATCCTCATTTCTCTGGTCAACTGGTTTGCAGTTCAGAAGTTTATTTAAGGCACGGACAAGAGGACTATGAATAGAGAACTTTTAGTCTTTGAGATAGTAGAATAAATGACACCGCATGCTTTGACTATCAGGTGTGGATAATGATTATGAGGGGTCAATACAGGAAGTGTAATTCTGCCTAGTTAAAAGTCAGAATATGCCTTGAGAATATATGCTATGAGAATGACAGTTTTCAGATGCCACCGTGAGATGTCCTTACAGGCCCTGAATGGGAAGTTGTTAATCAGGTTCTTAGATTAGTGAATTTGCAGTTGCAGTCAAGCGGTACCACTACCCTTTTTTTTTTAACTGACACGACATCAAGAAGCAAAGAGGAAGGTAAAGCAAGTGTTAAGTAAATATACTATATCCCCTCTCTCTAGGCTCTCTTTGTCCATAGAGCTACTGTTGCGCTGATGCAAAAGAAAATAACGGAATAATTAAGGATAGCGCTGCTCCCATGGTGTCTTAGCATAATTTTCCATACCCCATTTACTTTACAATCCTGTAATTAAAAGACTTCCAGTATAGACCTGAGTTACTGCCATTGTGCTCCCCTCCTCTGTAGGTGTAAAGCTAATGTTGCACTTTGCTGCATTTTTCTCAGTATGTTGCAACGCTTGTTTATCTCGCCCCACAGTGCTTCAGAGCCTGTCAAAATGGCACAGTGTAGGAGCAGCCGGGCACGTCTTGGTGATTCACTTTACTGTGGGTGAAACTACCGCTGCTCTGAGCTCCGGGAGTACAGAGGGAGGCCCAGTTCTTGGCAGGGATTCGTCCGAGCAGTTAATGCAGCAGTGTGTGTAGTGATGCAACGTGGGCAGATGAAACTTCGTACTGCGAGATGACAAGAAGGCAATCAAAGACCTCTACTTTTGGACCCTGATAGTGCGGAGATAGCAAGGCATGTCAGCAGGCAGTGTTGCTCTTAGTTTGCAAAGCATGATTTAGATATTTATTAGTGCTGTTGAGTAGAGGCCTACCGATATTTGGGGATTTTAGAATATCAGCTATACGCCTATCTAGCGCCGAAAAAAGACAATACTTCCGGGAAAGTGATAGAGACGTTCATTGGAAAGAGCAAAGTCAGGGCTTTAAAACGACTCCACCCACAACTCCCTTGGCCTGGCGGGAGGTGAGAAATAAATCAAAATTTGTTGGCTTCAAGTTTGTTAAACCCAAGTTTCACTAAACCTCCGTCAATATGGACATGCTGCATGTCATATTGAAGTGCAAAATCTGGAGAAGTCAATCGTTGAGTTACCTTTAAACTCCATTTTTGTATTTTTTGTTGCAGCGCAAAATACTGCGGCTAGTAACAATATGCTAATGCTAACAACAATTAATCAAAGCTGGGACAGAAACGATGATTGGATCACGTAAAGTAATACAATAAAATCGGCCAGTGCTGGAGCGAGTATTTGTCTGTACAGGATTATAGACCAGACATTTGGAAAAATCGGTCAAAAATATCGGCCAAGCATATCGGCCAATTAACATCCCAAAATATCGGCATCGGCCTTAGAAAAACCCATATCGGTCGGCCTCTACTGTTGAGAGTTTCAAAAGTAAGTGAGAACACCCTTTTCTGTGTCTTTTTCACTATTAATAATACTCTACTTTGATCAAAGGCTCGTGAATATAAGCACTTACTTGCATTTTTCATCATAGAATTTTAACTCTTTCACATATCAGTTTTGGAGGCCAATAGAGTGACATATCGTGAATACAACCAATTGAGAAAGCAGAGGGTCGGCGTCACTTTGGCTCTCACTCAAACGGAAAGGGAATCGATTAGAGGCGACAGGAGCAGCCGATAGCCTCCGCATTCGTCTCCTCCTTTTCCCCATCTGTGCTCCAGCACGACAATTTGTCTGTGCCAGTCACCTGTCTCGTCTGCTCGTATTTGAGACATAAAAAAAAAAAAACCTTGGCTGCAGCGCTGGTGGCGGGAAATTAGTTTGGTACCATTGCTGCTCATATTCTGCCAGGTGCAGCAAGCAGGTTTTGGTGATAGAAATAGAAAAGAAGATGAGAAAAATGTAGCAATATTGCCCAAATTGAACTGAGAATCTCGTTATTTTTTCTTAAAGTGAAGGACATTTCCCAATTGTCCATTTATCTGAACATGTGCCATTATTAGACCAATCGTTTAGATAATTTACTTTATCTGTGTGCAGTTAACAGACAGTCAAGGTGATGGTTAATCCCTAGGTTGACTAGGGAGACAGAAGCCTTTGAGGATTTTTGTAATGATACCCAGCCCTGATACTAAGGTATTCTGAAGAATATGTCCCCACCTAAATCTTTTGCACAGAGTAACTAGGTCTGTGTAGTAGATCAGAGTGGATGAAGTTGGCTCCCCTGGTTTATAAGTCTCGATTGGGCTGAGCTCCAGCAGAGACAGTCCTCTTTGGTCTTGATCTCACAAGCGACTGACCCGGTTTCATTAGTCCCTAAAATAGGCCCAGGGCGCTCTGAATCTAAACCTCGTTGGTCTTTGATACTGTTTGCAGTTGACACAGCTGGTACTGAAAGAAGTTTGTACACAGATCCATCACTACAGTTTCACAATGCACAAATGTTTACACAGAATCAAGTTTATAGAGCCCTTTGTGTGCTGACACAATTTGACATGGGGTCAGTTTGTGGAAGAAATGCATTGCAGTGGTTATTTACAAGTTTGTTTGTTTTTTGGTTTGACATGAGGATGTTATTATCACACAGTTAACTTGAATTGCATACAAACCTAATTCTGATAATAGATCTTTGGTATGCCCTGGTCTATTACTATATTTATTTAACCCCAGTGGCAATCCTGCAAAGAAAAATGTCCTTAACTCCCTGTACTGGCGTAATATGGGGCTAGGCTTGTGTCCATTTGCACCTCAGTCTCATTGTTTACTTCAAACTTTTTAAAAACACACTCATAGGTGTAGCACATATTTAATATTGCTTACTGTACATACAATTGGCCTTATACAGTATTATAACTGCATCAATGCAACGCTTGTATCTTTATACTTTTCACCAGCAATGCAGCATTCGTACCTCAAGGCTATCGCCTACTGTCTGCACCCAGTGCACTGGGCTGCGTCAGCACTCATCTGAATACATGGAAAACAACAGTCTGCTCCCTCCCTGTGTGTTGTGGGGAGCGTTTTATTGCTTTGAACGCACTTCTTTTGGCGACGCCTTTTGGGACAATATCTTAAGATCCTAATTAGGTCTGAGGGGCTTTGAGCTCAGCTGCGCCTCTTCAAACTACACTAAAGCTTACGGGGAAAGGTAGGGCCGAGCGGTGTACGATTTTTTTCCTTTCCAAGAATTCTCTATGTTCCATGACACCTTGGCATATTTTCACTTATATTTTTAAACCTTTGTGAGACACATTTAAGCATTAGCAGCACAAGAAAGTCAGTGATCCTATTGTTCCCCTTGGAATTTGACTCTCGCATCTCTGCTTTAATTATGTTGTGATGTTGTCTTTATAGGTTATTAATTTGGAGCCTTTTTTTGACAATTTATAATAATATAATAAAATAGTTGTTATTAAGGCTGGGTGATGTGATGATAAAATCGAGCTGTGATCTGTTCCTTGTGACAATCTGCTATTTTGGCAGCATTTTGTGATTGTTTTTTTCTGGTTCAATCCAACTCTGCTCAGACACTTTCCCCATTCACTCGTCATATTGGTCTCCCTCCCTCATGCTGTAACTGAGTGATATGCTGATTCAACCAATCACAGTGAAGTGTAACTGTAAACTTCAGCAGTATAGATATTAGATAAAATCGAAATGGTGATCAGAACTCTGCAAAGATCATGTTTTTTTGGGTGTATTGCCCACGCAGATATGATCACAAATGGTCTACTTACTCACTCTACAGTCTCCACCATTGAAAAGTTGGAATATATTGCTCAGTCTTAGTTGAGGTCTGCTCCACAGTCGGCCTTGGTAGCATATGGATCTCGCAGCCTCCTTTTGTCTGACTGGGGCCCTGTGTAAGAGATACCTGAGCCTCCTCCAGGAACAGCTCATGCCTTATTCAGACCCATGATCTCTGCTGCCTGTAATCACACTGACCTGAGCGGGCCGACCCACTGAGGAGGGAGAGGAGGGAGATGAGGGAGAGGAGGAAACTACTGGCAAGAGTTCAGCCACGGGACGCCAGGGTGAAGGCAGTGGGGGTCATACAAGTTCATGAAAAAAGTACTGTTGCTGCATTAGATAAAAAGAAAACGTGAAAATACTAATGTTGGGAATGGGAACATGCAGTGTTTTACGAGTGAAAGTGAAAAGCTTTTTGGCTATATGCCGGTAACCATATCGACTATTTGCTAACACAATGAGCCGAACATGAAGCTGTGTGAAGCCAGTCATTAGTTCAGTGGGTGACTGGGTGTCTTGCATTTTCCCACACAGCTTAAGTAAGAGCACTACTCTAGTCTTGTGAGGCACTTGGAGAATGTGCACTGTGATCAATAAATAATGTTGCAAGAATTGGAGCTAAAACATTGAATTGGGATTTGTTTTGCAATAACAATTGGATTCAGTCTGTGCACATAGTGTATTAATCCACACATCTCCGAGCCTATTTGTAAGACCACAAGCTCCCATTGAGACAGAGATGTTTTATTTGATTGCAATTAATCATGCAACCCGCCCGAGCAAGACTAAGCAAAAGTTTTTGGCTATGTTTTTGTGAAAAATCTGCTGTTCTGAAGTATCTAAATGGGTGTGTTCAAACAATGGGCTGATGTCTAAATGAAGCGACAGAAAGACAGGCGTCACCCTCTGCGCTGTCAATCAAACGTCACACGCTGCCAGTTCAATTGTTCCGCTGTACCATGTGCCACAGCGCTGTCATTGCTTCAAATAAAGGAACACCCCTTTGTGCATGTTAAGATGTTTAATGCAGCGTTCTCCATTTTATATAGTTGAGGTTCGGTGAAAGCAATAGTTGTGTAGACTACCATCTTGATGCCGAATGACCACCTTTAAGGTCTTTTTACACTGACCTAATAATCTGCTGTTTGCTCTGGAGTGGTTTTGGGTAGGTTTAGGTAGGCACAAAACATTTGGTAAAACTGAAGCGAAATGTGTTCAATCTAGTTCAACCCAACTACTAAACCCATAACAAAGACCAAAACAATGAATACTCAATGGCTGCATTTGTGAATCAGTGTTGGAATACTTCAAAGACTCATCTGCACAGCCTTGGAGCATAACCTGCCTCCCACTTTGCAGAGACAGATCTAGCTCCTGTTCTGACGTTGTTTGTCTAATTTGCAGCAAAGTCACATCGCCACATCTTGTTTTTGACACACAGTTCCCTGGTTACCACCTCCAGTAAACAGCATGAACAAGATGCGCATTTTCAATATTGTGAATCATCCCTGTCTCTTTGTCTCTGTATCTGAGTCAAGCGTGCCAATTGTAGCCCTCAGAATGGGTTTTTTTTTTTAATTACTTTGAAAGCCCTCCTCTTCCTGTCATAATATTTCTGCCTCGAGAGTTGCTTTGTCGTGATAAGGGACACTTCTCGTGGCACCGACTTGGAACCAGCTCTGCTATTGTGTAACCGCGCTGTGCCTAATCCAAATTCCTCCGGCCGCTGTCTGCCTCTTAGATAACCATATGCTCAAAGGAAGGCTCTCCATTGGGGTGTGCAGCGCGGTTTTTGTCAAACTGAGTTGTTTTTGTGACGTCTGCGCTAACCGTTGGCTTTCCAAGAACAGTTTTAGGCCGACACACAAGAGCGGCGGACTGTGGAGCTGCAGCGCTATCGATGAACGTTTCCCACTGAGAAACGCATTAATTATGAATGGGCGGAATATCGTGTTCTACTTAATGTACAGGCTTGGCTTTTAGCGTGAGTGTGAAAGGCAACAATTTTGTGCAGAATAATGCATATCTTCAGCATATAGATTCAACGGTCATTAAAACCAATTTTAGAGAGTTAGCTGTAGTCAATCTTGTATTATGCTGTTTCTACATTACTACAGCAGTACTGGCACCCTCAGGGGTACTTGAGCACTTAGCAGGGGTCAGCAGGTGGCACTTGGAAAACAGAATCGTATTTCAATTTTAAAAGTTGATTTTAAGGAGGCTTCTCTGTAAACAGTTTGCATTTGAGAGAATTTTAACAACATTTTGAACACCATACTCTATTAACTACTGAACAATATAAGTTTACTAAGAGGTCCCCAAGGTAGGGGGGGTACTCAGACTGTAAATGAACAACTCAAGGGGTACATGGGATAAAAAAGGTTGGAGACCACTGCTTAATGATCACTATAATGAATTTAAAGCAGCTTAAAGTAACTCATGCCCCTAGAGGCCATAAGCACCACTGCATGTGCCGTAGCATGTTGTGGGTTTTTTACTCATTGTCCGTGAGAGTAGATAATACGCTGACAGAAAAGACAAAGGGAGAGAGGGATATTGTACATCCAATTACACAATGGAGATATTTTTTTTCACTCTGCTGGCTTGGCTGTAAATACTGTAAATATTGTAAAGTGGTGCTAGCCTGCAGTTAGCTTTGCCCGTTAGCCTGTTAGCTTCTTCTTCATGATTTCATTAAGGTGTATTGCGCCTCCGACCCGGTACAGGGAACGTTGCAAGGGTGGTTTTCTGGCCAGAGACACCAGGGGCAGATGAAAGACCCGCCCACTGGCGCCCAGTCATCCCACTAACACTTGTATTACCCCCAGAGGGACTAAGGAAAGGATTTATTAAGGTAAACAAGTTACTTAGTTCTTCTTGAAGCCCAGTTTCTACATGGTAGCCATGAAAATAATTTACGACGTTGTTTCTTGTTAGTTTGCATTCATTCCCTGAGTTAGGGTTGTTGTTAATTTTATTGTCCCGTCTCCATGAGTAATTACTTTACTCTTCTAAGCACCGCGTCATTTCCATTCTTTTACCTCGCTAGTACTGTGCTCTAAAGTACTACCAACAATAGACAAGATATTGCCTCACCCTCTCACTTTTGGTTTGCGCTGGTGACTCAAAATAAGCCAAAAAAAAAGACATAATTGTTTTTTTTGGCTTTGTTGTCTTGATGGCAATGATTTCTGCATAACCAGCCTTGATCATTGATGTAGTGAGATCCAAGTTACAAATAAAGGCAGATCAGTTTTGCCATGTAATGTATTGTAAATTGCAGTGGTGGGATGTTTTTGTGAAATCACTTACCAAAGGGTTTATTTCACCTTGTAGTAATGAGTAACGATCTACTTACTTAAACACGGTGTCAGTGTTTGGGCACGGTTCACTGAGGTGACATTGAACAAGTAGCTCGGGGTGTAACGGGATGTTTAAGTGTCTCATTTTAAAGTCAAAGCTGGATTAAAATTTGATGTTTGTTGGTGCAGCCGGGGTCAGACTGCACATTCCTCTCCGATTTCATGAGGAACAGGTTAAAAAAAAAAAAGCGTTATCGAGGCAAGGTTGGTTTCCTGTGGCTTGCATCACCTGTGCATTTCTGTGTAGCAAGAGTTCAGACATGAAACGAAGGCATGGGTGGTACTTCCATGTCAAGGGAGTTGGGAATGTGAAAATTGTCGAAAAAACACATTTGGCAAAAGAATGTGTTCTAACTAAATCATGTTACCTGGGTGCAATGTTTCCTACTGCTATTCTTGACAAGTTGTATTTTCTAGCCTATAGGACATGTGGACATTTCAGGACTCAATTCAGCTTATACAGAAAATCTTACATACCCTACTTTTAATTGTAATTCAAAAAGAGGAATGATAAAGCACAGAGACCTTGTAAAGCAATTGAAGTAGCTGCTAAACTGTGGCTTTGGGCAAAGTCGGGACAAAAATACATTTAGACCAAATCAGTACAAAATGCAGCACTTTATCATTCATTTTGACAACAGGAACATGCCTATAAAGTCACATTGCAGACAATACGTTTGCAAAACCATTAGTTATTTGAATTGTGTGATATTGTACAGGCTGTACTGGTATGTGGCAGGTCCCGAGTTGGATATGCGTCTGAGAGCTCAGAGAGTGCCCCAGTGCTGAGTGGACAAGGACAGAACAATAGCCGCACTGTCCTGATCCTGTCTGTCCCGTTGGCAGCATCAGAGCAGTGTTTGATCCAGGGGCACCATCCCTTTTAGCTGGCTGCGCCCTGTTGACCGGGCCCCTGCCTTCTGGTCACTCAACCATCAGGTTCATAGTAGCTGCAGCTCGTCCGGCCAAAAAAAATCTGTTTCGAACGACCAGGACATTTATGATTTTACTTTTGTTTGGTTTTGTGCAGTAGCTAAAATAGGCAACTAATGATGTTGAAGAGAATCTATCCAATTGTAGTTATAGGTAATCCATCTGCCAAAATATTATAAGTATTTGTGCATCTGGGCTTATACAATGCTTCAAATGATTTCTGATTTGTATTCTATGTGGAAAAAAAAAGAAAAGAAATCAATCATGTGTCAAAAAAATCAAGCCAGCCCTTTAGGCCCTGCACACGTTTCCCAGTTGATTGCAGAGCTCTCTTTTCCTCATCTTCTAATTCAGTCTTCTGTTACAGTGGCTTCCTGTCAGACCCCGTTTTCCACTTCATTTTTCCTAATGTTTTCTCATAAATGTCTGACATGACCATCCCAGAGTCAGACATATAGGCTTTACAGAAACCCCTGCTTCCTTTTTCAAATTGAGTTAAACAATTTGCACAAATATAGTATCTAACATAATTTAGAAATACGGGCATATGCGGAAGACGGTCAGGAGTTCTCTCCATTAAAAAAATGTATGACAATTTACAGAGAAAAAAAAAGATATACAGATATTAAGTTTATCGATGGTCTAAACTATAAGATTAGTTTATCCTGTTTCTTCTTTATAATTCTATCAATAGAGACAGAATACTGTGTGTTGTTACCTGCAGATGGCATAACTAGCTCGAGATAAACTGTTTAAGAGAATCCCAAACAATCCCAGTATAGTTGAATTTCTCCAAATATTGCAAACGCTGCTTTGAAATATTAGACCCAAGCATGTAAAACAGAAGTGCTGACACAAACGCTGTCGTAAAGTCTAAATTATAGCTCTATGATATGATCTCATCCTGGTACAGTCCGTAGTCCACCTCTGTGTCGCTGCTGCTGTTGACTTGCTCATGACTGTGTTGTCAATAGGGCTCCACAGGTGCACGTGTATGTCTGCTTTACAGCTCTGTTCAAGTGACTGAAATAGTTCCTGTTTTCCCAGAAGGGCTTCACTTATTTCAAGCTAATTTGAAAGACCCAGAACAGAAGTGGCAAAAAAACCTTGTGTTTTGCAAGTCACATCTGCCAGTCAGTTGTTGTTTTTATTGACAAATGGCACATTATTATAGTTTCTTTCATGTTTGCATTAGACCCATCCCTCAAAGCTGTAAGAGTATCCCATCAGAAGCAGGCAGCTGGGAACCTTCCACGAGATATTGAGCTAAGTATCTATCCTGCGTGTTTTACAGGAGTCTTGTTTTAATGAGCTAAGAACGTAAAATTTCTCTTTGGATGTCACAAATAGGGCCATCTTACTATATCGGCTTATCGTTCAGTAAAAAACCACATACGATACATTTTTGGGCTCGATATTTATCGTCTGTACATTTATTAGCATTTCCCCCCATTCTCTCTTTGTAAAACTGATTTTTAACTGAAGCCAATTGAGTTTCCATATATGTCATGTTTATTGCAGCTTGTATTTTAGGATATGAAGATGCACTTTTAGAACAAAGGTTTATTGTCATTTTTATGCCTGAGAGTTGACAGTGTCTAGTATCGTCAGAGACAATAATATCGTTTATCGCGATACTTTCCTGCCTCAATATATCGAACTTCAAATTTGTTATTGTGTCAAGCCTGTGTGAATTGAAGCCACAGCTGATGAAAGACATTTGCTTTGTTTTTCTTTTTAGACATGATGCTACACTAAAAGTACTTTATTAGTGCATCTCTCCCTCCATTAAACATGAAGTACCCCGTAACTGTATCCTGACCTCAGCCAATTCTTTCCTTTACTCTTTACAGGGCTGAGGGCATTTATACACAATCTCTTCTCGTGTATGTTGATATTCTCCTCTGTCCTCTCCCCGTCATCGATAAGGAAGCCGGACACAAAGCTCTCGGTTCAGGTACGGCGGGAAGCACATTCCTGAAGAGAGTCAGTCGACAGCTGTTCTCAATACTTCTTCAGGACTCTCCTTCTTCACTCAAACTCACAGAACCAGTCCAGCCGCATAATCTCAGTGACGTCATCACTCACAGCTTGCATCATGTGGACTCCTATTTCTGGTTTCTAGTTTCCCCTTTAAAATGAACAAAGGCTATTCACAGCTTCGGATAACATGCGCTGTACTGGGAAACTGTGGAATGTGAACGCTTCAGTGGCGGGAAAAATAGGCACTGTGTATCCTCTCCTAGGAAGTTCCTCCAATAGGAAAATCATAAGAACCAAATCTCTTTTAACACTGCCATTACTAACAATATCCCTCACTGTAGCATCACATAGCAAGAAGACACATTTTGTTTCCATTTTCAACAATCAGCCGGACGATATTTATGGCCGATATTCGGGTATTTTCGATATCTATAGCCGATATCTGCCTTTTATCAGCCGATATCTCCGGAACCGAAAGTGATAGAGACTTCCCGTTTTCTTCTTCACAACTTCCTAGGCCTTAGGGGAACGAAGAAATTTCGCGGTGAATATCGGTCACCAGTTTACGTATTTTATGTTGTAGACCTTTGTGTATAATTTCGGAACCATAAGAGATAGACTTAAGGTTTTTTGTTTTGGAATCTACTCATTTTTGCCTTTCAAACAAGCTCCCTCTGAAGTACCTACGAAACATGAGCACGACAGCGCCCCCTGCTGTCACAGTTCAACACTGACACGTCTAGAAGCTTCATACAAAGGATCAGACATTCTTTAAAATATTAGCCAAAAATATCAGTGGTAAATATAGGCATCGGCCAATCAAATTCCCCCAAAAATTGGCATCGGCCTCAGAAAAACCCACATCAGTCGACCTCTATTAGATATAATTTTATGATTTAAAACTTTAATATAATATTAAATGTTTTAACTATTTGAAAAATAAAAAACAAAACATCACATTGAATGATTTAAAATATCGGCTATCGGCCATGCCAACCCCCTTCATATCAGTATTGGTATCGGACCCCAAAAATCCATATCGGCCGGGCCCTACTAAATACTACTCCAGGATTGTTTCTGATGAGTGAGCAATGATACAATATGGTTAAAAGCATCAAAAAGTATGCCCCCTTTAAAATATGTTGCAAAAGCTGTTGGCTATTTGGAAGATGATATGAAAGGAAGGAAGAAATGTCTGGAGCGAGTTGTGTCTTTAACATTGTGATCAATTTTATCTGAACATGTTATATTTAGAAATATTCTGGCTGCTCTCCTCACAGTGAGCGTATGGTGTTTCGGGGCAGGGGAGGTGAGCTGATCTCTGACGTGCTGGAATCATTGGTTCTTGTGTGTCTTGGCCTGCTCCGTGGTCACAGTAGTAGGCAGTGATTTCATGTCTGTCCACTCAGTGAGACCTTCCTGCTCCCGCTGCTCCACAAATACAGCCTCTGCCCCCCACACGCTGCGGCCGTGAGTGCCACTGACCACCGCTGACCGCCGCGCAGCTGCCGCGCTCGCCACACATTGATTTCAGAGTTACAATTATAGACTCTGTTCTCACTGGGCATTGATTTTCCTGTGAATATTTTCCGTCTGTTTATGGATTTATGTCCACAGTCATTTTTATGAGATTTGCTCTGCTTTTTTTTACGCACTGGTAGGATGCTTTGTATTTGCCGTAAAGTGCAAAGATTTTCTTCAAAGGGACTACAGCTCAAGCATTGCAGTTTGGAAGGAAGCAACAGATACAGATTGTTTTCTGCAAACAACAAAACATCCTTGTGTCCAAGTGTAATATCATGCAGAAATCATGTTAACCCTGTAGTTTCGACCTTCAGCGAAGCGTTCTGAAATACATGGAATTTAGGGCTAAACGATATTGAAGTAACTTGCGATACGGCTGTGACGATATCATTGCGCTATTTCACTAAACCATTTCCACACAATATGTTCCATTTTAATCAAACACAAATTGCAAGTAACTACTTTTTCAGCAAAACAAAACATCTAACACTACACGAGGACCAAAACAAGACTAAGATCGAACTAAATTAGGACATTTTTAAAGAGACTATACAGAGTTTAAAAATGTTAAAATTAAGTATTTTCCTCCCCCTACATGTTCCAACAATGTCCTAAGGTGTAGAATGAACCCAGACCTGTTCACCACAACTGCCTCTAAAATCCTGCACTGTCACTCTAAAACTGGTTACTTCGGGTCCAAATTGCCGCCATGGACGAGCTTAACATAGAAGGTGCAGTTACAAGTATGACCTGAGGTGGCAGTAGTGAGTATAACATGGCCACCTTGTATCTAGCCCCTTTAACTCAAACAGAACTTCAACACATTGTTTGTTTACAAAAAAAGCTGTTGATCTCTGTGTCGATGTTGCGATATATTGTGACTTCTTGCGATACGGATATTGCATCGTCTATATTTCTCACCGATACTTTTAGCGATATATTGTGCAGCCCTCATGTAATTTAGCCCTCTCTCAAATTCAACATGCAAAAGAGTACAAGCAATTACTATGTCGCTCATGAAGTCTAATATAGTTCCAATGATGCCACCATGATGGACTATTTGTGTCATTTTTTCCCCATTCACTTTAAGTTTTCGAATGCCCTTGTAAGCTCGGCTGGTACATGAAGTCCTCCCCTCGCTGCTTTTTGAGTTTGTCTCAATGTCAAGTGCTGTATGTTTGCGATGAATCCTGAAGTGTCGTCAGCGCGGTGTTTAAGGCCTGCGGCGAGCAGTGACGAGGCTCTCAGTCACTGCGCACACAGTGGACCAACACAGATCTGCCCCGCGGCTGCACTTGACTTCCATGAATGACCTACATACTACAGTACAGTGGGTTCACAAAGTTTTCATGTGACAACCTAAAATTATGTACAGTGCTTTTTCTGTTTGGTCATTATCATCATTCTAAAGTATTACCTTTAAAGTATTGTAAAAATGTGAAAATATAAAAAAATTAGATCATATACAACCACCACAGACCCGTTCTATTGATCTCAGTTGTGCTGTTTGATCATTCATTAAAGTTTAGGTCTAGTAAATTCCACTGTTTCCTCATGTCACAGCAAGACAGCCCAGTTTTTCTATGACTTAAAAGTAATTTGGATATTTTTAGTGTTTCTAATACCATAGTAGGGCTGCAACTAACGACTATTTGATAATCGATTATTCTACCGATTATTTTCACGATTAATCGCTTGGCTGTGAATGGTGTAGGAACATTTTATTTTTTCCATTTTTTTTCATCACATAGCACTAAAGTAGCATCACCTAAGGACATGTTGATGGAGTAAATTTAAAGTGAATTTGTTGGAGGCTCTAATTCTGCTTCTGATTGGATGAGAGACAGATTTTTGATATTTTTCAATGCACAAAGCAATACAGACCCTAACTTTAAAAACAAATTAGGTTTTCATGAAAAATATACAATTTTTATGTCATTTTGCTGTTTTTGAGTCTGTGTTTACTAGAAAAATTATTGTCGACTATTTCAATAATTGCTTAGTTGTTGATTAATAGATTAGTTGTTTCAGCTCTATAACATAGCAGTTAATAGAGGGAAATGATTGGTTCCTGAAGACACTTTACAGTCACACAGAAATCATATAGTTTATTTCTGAATTATTTGTTTTGTGACTGTTGCTCCTCCACACACCTTTGAAAGCTGATGTCCTAAAATTGATATAATTTTCTCATTCAGCAATATTGCTCCTTGACTTTTGTGACGCCTAAATAAATGCCTTGTGTCATAGTTTGTCATATTTTTTGCGATATATTGTGCAGCCCTGCTTAACAGTTCCATTTACTCCAATTCGAATGAGAAATCTCCAACTAAGCAGGAAAGTATTCGCTTTTCTTGCTCAGTCACTACATCACAGCTATATATTGCTATAGGCAGAAGAAGGAGAAACTCTTTGAAGGCAGTAGGATGAACAAAGACAGTGAGGCCATTGAGACGTGTGACTTTAGTGATTCCTCAACAGAGTGTAACGATTGTGAAACCAGAGTCGATACTCGCTGCAAACACTACTGTCAAAACCAGCTTCAAGTCTCGACACTTGAATGGAACAGCAGTGGATAAGGCCAGTGTCTCTCGGAGTTCAATCCATACTTTCTTTTCAGACCTTAGTTAAGACCTGGTAAGTCCTAATTGTTGCTCTCTGCAAATTTAGAAACTTTGTAAGAAACAAGAATCACATGCAATCCAGAGCATATTGAATGAATTAAAATAATGATCTTGATTTGATTGTGATTCATTGTGCGGCCCGAGCACAAACCAATTAACCTTTTTGTTGTTGTACTCTGTGATTTTGATTACATTGATCTCTGTGACATGATGTTGTAAATGGTGCGTTGCCTGCCGTTGTGCAGTGCTGTTGCTGATCTATATCTAGTGGTTTTTAGAGGTGGTTGATGTACGTGTAACTCAGCAGTCTGGAATTAGTAGAAAAACCAAGGTTGCAGACGTCACTCGCCTTGCTGCGGTTAAATCACAATCGCTGCTGCCAGTGCAAAGGAAATGAGCTCAACTAATGTGAACACACCGCTGCAGGCCTCCTCCAAATGCATCAACAACTGTTCATTTTTCAGGTACATGGACTTTTCAACAGTGCTGGCTTGTTGGAAAGATATATAATAAGTAATACGTAATTTGCTGAGCTCTGTCGTCCAGGAGATTTCCATCGTAGCAGAGGTTTTTCACATCGCCTGGACTGGCTTGTTTTAGAGTGCAAAACCTCAACTCAAAATAATCCAGTCCAGTTGAAGGCTTAAACCTCTTACTGAGTGCATTTTCTCCAGTTCGGCTTTACCCAAAGTCTAAAAGCTTCTCAACTGTGTAAGGCCTCATTTGAAAGACAACACAGACTGTAACTTTTTTGATGTTTTTTGTCACTTTTTGTTGTTGTATTTTCATCCTTGTCATTGTCGCTATTTTCATGCTTTGTTCAAGAAGCTTTTAGATTTGGGTAATGCAAAACTGGAGAATATGTGCTTTGTTTGTTGCGCTTTTTTACTCATTAATTGTCCGTGAGGGTAAATACTAAGCTGACAGAAAAGACAAAGGGAGAGAGAGGGATAATGTACATCCAATTAAACAATGGAGATCATTTTTTTACTCAAACTTGGCTGTAAATACTGGTTAAGTGGCTCTCGCCCACTGTTCGCTTCTTTCTTTGTGATTCCATTCGTGTCTATTGCACCTCCGACCCGGAGACAGGAAAGTTGCAAGGGTGGTTTTCTGGCCAGAGACACCAGGGGGAGATGAAAGACCCCACAATCATCCCATGAACACTTGTATTACCCCCAGAGGGACCACGAAAAGGATTTTTTAAGGTTCTTGATAAGGTAAAACAAGTTACTTAACACTGCTTTAAGAGGCTCCTACTGTTCTCTACTAGAAACTTTAGCAGTGGTGGCACTCGGGTCATCTGCAAGTTTTGACAATTTTATGCTTCAATAATTCATTAAAGTTTGGCATTTATCAGGTTTTAACACGGCCACTATCTTCTATATGGTGGCATTTGGTGTGAAACCTCCACCTTTTATATAGGATTCCTAAATATGACAAAGAAGTGCATTTGATGTCGATCGATAGAGAATTTCCTACCCACGAAATGGAAAATCTCATCTTTTAATCAGGTCAGCCAGAGCATATGATTTCATCAGACTGGAGACCAATCAAAGGTCCTCTGTGACCTTAGATTGCACTCTGATTACTGTACCATCTTAAACCCAGCTGTATTTGTCCCGCAGTACTTGCCTTGAGCAGTGATTTTAGCTCTTCCTCCCAGGCTCCGTATACTTATTCCTATTTTGTTGTGAGGCAACTCTAAGTAGATTTAATAGATAATGTATTAACCTGAGGCCTGGTGAATATGTAACAGCGATGGTGTTTCCTCAGGTCAGCCGTATATGTTTAAAGATATATCTCAATCTTGACTTGATCATGCAAAATATCCCCTGGCAATAACCCGTGATATTGATGCAGAAGCGAAAAAAGCAACTGACTTTAACCCTGTTTCCTTTGTGTCAGTGTTGATTTGGACATTTCTTATTTAGTTTAGTTTTGAGTTAATTGAGTTGTAGTGGCACAGTCAATCCAAAAGTATTAAAATATTATATTAGAGGACTTCAGAGACCTTTAATCAAACATACAAAGGACCTGTCTTGTTTGGTGATTTGAGACTGATTGAAAAAACAAACTGGCTCAGCAGGAGTCCACAAAAATATCTTGAATCAGTCGTTGCTTTAATCAGCTACTTTTTCGTTTTCAAATATTGCCTGAAGCTAAAATATGAAGATAATTTATGAATGAAACTACTGGCTCACAGAAGCAAAAATGTGTTTGTGTTTCTGTTTCTTTCGTCGTATTTTTAGACTTTTGGTTTGGACGTCTTGTGTTGGGAACTCCTTATTGGCTCCGTGCTCTTCTCGCTCTTCTCGCTGCTCGCAGTGATGTCAAGGGGAAAGTTTGAACACGGTTTCCATGAGTAGCCTTTCTGCTGCAGATTTACTCAAAGTTTCCCGCTACAGTTTACTTCTGGAGTCAAGGACGGTGCGGCGGGCCGATCTGCGGAGGAACCTTTGTACTCCTGAACAAAGTGGCAAAGTGCTTTGAGCCGTGTTTACTTAAAGCTTATAAATGTTTTGTGGGAGCATTTAAAGATCGCCTGAATGATGCCATCGTTGGGCAATGGCCACTCAGTTTCAAGGCATAAGATGCAGTGCAGTACGTCCTGATTTATTCACGTTGGCGAACAACCGTCCTTCAGAGAAACCCTTACGCAATTCTAACTTTTTTGCAAGTAAGTGCAATAGTAGACCATCAATTCTGTACTTGACTCAACAATTTTACACATAAAAGCTTTAATGGAAAAGTGGCTGGGGTTCGAAAACAGCTTGCATTATTTATAAGTTTGTCTACAGAAGTGTTATTTCTATTCTTCACCTTGACTCCTGTAAATGTGGGAAAAAGACTGACTCACTCCTACTGGTCTTCCTACTCTTTTGTTTTGCCAGGTCACCAATCCCAACCTTGTAGCTGCAACCATCAACTAAACCCCCCTCTTCTCTGTCCTGTGGCGCTGTTTTGAAAGCCGTGAAGATGCTCTATGGGGGGGGGAAGTCGTAATAGACATATCTGGGAGCCAAGTTGTGTGTGTCCTTGTTGGAAAGCAGGCCAGTGCCTCATTGATTCAGAGGATGAATCATTGCCGAGGGAGGCCTGAGGGGAGCTGATACAGTGACAGTTATTTGCCTCTCAACCCCCACTGCCCCGATCCTGCCCCCGGACTTTAAACATGGCCGCCGCCGCTGGTCAAAGTGATGTGTGGCCCAAAAGGCTTTGGATGGTCGACTGGAGGGGCCTCTTAATGCCACGCTTAGTCACTCATGGATACGTCTGAAAAATACAAGGAGCAAACCCATTCTTAGGATCTTGGAATTTTCATAAACTTACTAGCAAGACATTTTTTTAAAGGGTATTGCAGCTTTGTCTACGTAGCTTGTAGAGTGCTTCTATGATTAAGCAGCAAAAAGTCTATTTTCTTAAACTATTTTATTGTTGTTGAAAAAATAATCTCCTTCAATGTCTAATCATGAAATACAAACCTATATACTGATTGTTTTCCTCATTTTGTGCTAATTGAATAGGAATTATTCAACAATTTTCAATACTAGTGACGAAAAGAGGAACTTGATTTTTGATTCTGAAATGTAGGACGTGAAACGTTACATTTCCACAGTTGTTTTACATTCCCTTGTCGTGAGCAGGAAACCCAACAGTTGCAGGCGTCTGTCAGAAGCCGGTGATTTGAGTGAGTGAAGGAAATGGGGTCTCGTTTGGGGGTGGGGAAGGCCATTCAACGGAATGATTCATCGGTGAATTGGACAGCGCCGGGCAACGCACACAGTAGCCGCCTTTTCTAATCTCGGTCTTTTTCCTCTCTGGTCCAAACACTCATCCAACTTAGATTGAAAATGTCACTCCAGATTTGAATTAGACATTTGGTATTTCTGGAGGATTGGAAAGGATGGTTTAAGTTCACTTCGAGGTCAGGACGTCCGCCAGTTTGTGTCTCTATTGTTATACACATTTAGTATTGCATTACAAACAGATGGGAGTTCTGAAATGCTTTTAGCAGGTACCTCTGCCAAAAATGACTTAATCCGCGTAATTGGAGCTGGCATCTTGTTTTATCATGTCATTCTCAGCCGTGTTCCTGCAGAAGTTGGAAATCCTTTGAAATCTTTTGTTTTTTTCATAGCTTACTGTCACATTTACATTATAACATTATTGTAACATCTTTTGCCAATTAATAAATCATTTCAAACCCCAAGATATCCTGTCTCCAATGTGTCTAATGTATGAAAATGGCTGACCCTGTATAGCAGGGGTAGGCAAGTTTGTTTGGTGGACGGCCAATTTTCTTCATTGCTAAAATGCCAGGGGCCGAAACTAACAACTGTAGCCCAAAGTAAAGCACATTTTTTCTACAAATATAAGTTTTGCAAATCATATATGTCCTAATGGGGTGTTTTGCCGGGAAATGTGAAAATATTGACCGTATTTTCCACATTTTAGAGTACTTTATCACACATTTGGTCTCTAATTAATGAATCAATGTTCTCTTAAAATTCTCTCGGGGGCCAAAGGTTTTATGTTGGAGGGCCGCATTTGGCCCGCAGGCCTGAAGTTGCCTACCCCTGCTGTATAGTTTAGAGCGTATTCCCTGAAATGCACATGGTTTCTGTGTTAGTTTAGCTTTTCAAATCGATACATGGCAGAAAGCCTGTCACGATAACAAATTTGAAGTTCGATACATTGACGCAGGAAAGTATTGCGATAAACAATATTATTGACTCTAACGATACAAGATACTGCCAACTCTTGGGCATAAAAATGACAGTAAACCTTTGTTCTAAAAGTGCATCATAATATCCAAAAATACCACACAAGCGGCAAGAAACATGAAATATTATGAAGCTCAATTTGCATCAGTTTTACAAAAAAATAATGGGGGGAAATGCTAATAAATGCACAGACGATTAATATTGAGCCCAAAAATGTATCGTATATGACGTGACAGCCCTACTTGGCAGAAAAAATGCAATTTGATATTATTCCAAAATGTTGCAGCCCTACCATTAAACGACTTTGACTTTTGAACCTAGAGCTCATCGTGTTTTGTTCAGTGGAGAAGCATGCTTTAGCCGACTCCTTGTGTGGCCTTTCCTCTTGATGCGCGTCACCCATTCATACTAAAATTCATCTCTTTTTTTACTCCGCTATACTCCACTCCGTTTTATAATTTTTTTAACATGAGCATACCAAACCACAATTCGAATCCTGGACAATTGGATTATCACGCTCACGGCATTTTTCAAATTCCCTCTTTCCACGGCTCTCTAAGAAGCAACGCTGAGGCGCTATCACCCCCGAGTCGGGCTCTGATAATGGGCGATACGAGCTTATACACTTCGGCCCCTGTCATTGAGCCCATCCCGTGTTTTTGCTCTCCAAGTATAAGCCCGCGGATAACACGGTATTCCCAGGATGAAAGGTATCGGCCGGCGCAGTGCTGGGACGTCCTGAAAGCAGACAGCGGGGCCTTTTTGTCTTGGATCTCGGCCTATTCTGCCGCCCCTCCCTCCTCTCCCTCCCTGTACTCCAGTCGCTGAAACCCAACCGCTGAACTCGTCCCGCCTAAGACACTTCTCTGAGGATTAATCAGTTTTCCATTCCTGGAGAGATTATTGAAATACTGTTGCATCCACAGCCAGCGGTCAAACTCTCTTGGAACACTTTATTTACCGTGGAGTTTTCAGACCTTTTCATTATTTAAGAAGCATTTCAGTCTGGTTTATATTTGAAAAAAAAAAAGAAAAAACATTAAGGCACTGTACTGTACTGTATTTTTGTCTTCTAGTTGTAGAATTAAATTTGCTTAGACCGACAAAGCTTATTTAAATGGATATTTTCCTCAAGTTGTTGCTGTGCATTTTCAGTATCGTCCCATTTTCGTCTCGTTTTCGTTGCCTTTCTTTTACTCTTTTGTGGTTTTTCCTTGCTTTTTTGTCACATATTTGTCGCTTTTTCATTGCTTTTGTTGTCATGTCATTATCAGTTCATTTTCATCTTGTTTTTGTCACTTTTTGGTTGCTTTTTCATCTCATTTTTGCCGCTATTTTGCCGCTTTTCTAAAGAAGTTTTTATTTGAGTAATGCCAAACCTGGATAAAATCTGCTTGGTTTCGATGGGGGTTAAGAAACACAAAAAGAAGTCAAACTTGAACATTATAGAAGTCCTAAGTAGAGTTTGATCCCGCACTGGACAGGTATTTCATCTCGTGTTGTACTAAAAAGGTGGTTTACTTTCCGTGAATGTTTGTAACTTGGTCCAATCATGAGCAGCTCGACCTCCAGTCCAGTGGCATGCGGAGCTGAGAAATGGCTTGGATTGTAAGTTGATGATGTAATGCAGAGGTGATGATGCAATGCAGAGGTAAGGCTTCGGCCCGGAAAACTTGGCCCCTGTTCACTCCAGTTGAAGCAAAATGTAACGTAAGATGCCAAAACAACAACCAACCCTTAATGGTCGGGCATGAGTTACACCTTGAACCGTTTAAAGTCGCGTGTCTCTGCCATTAGACTTGTTCCTGACTTGAAAACAGTTTTGATTAAGAAGAAAATGAATGTCTTGAGCCACGAATTTCTCAATTTGTTTTAAGAAGAGATGCTAGGCTATTTTGGGGGTGCTTTGTACTTTGGCTGATAATGGAAGAGCCTCTAAAAGTGTCATGGTGACCTGGTGGTGCACAATGGAATTACCTTCCTCTTAGTGTATTGCTGCCTTTTTTTTTTTTTTTTCTTGAACCACATTTTCCGAACAATCACAGTAAGGCAGTTTACATTTTCTTATAGCGGTCGACCGTTTTTTCTATGGCCGATTTGCAAGACCGATGTTTTTGACCGATATTTCTGGCCGATTATTCAAATTTCTTATCTATAATCCTGTATATGAGGCTTCTAAACTGTAAAATGTGTTGAACTGTGACTGCGTTTCATTAGGGGCATCAGGCTGATTTATGTAAAACATTCCTGTCCTGGCTTTTTCTGAGTGAAAAAGTGAATGGTCCTTTTTTCTCCAGTGTGACATCAATACAGTCTTAATTTTTTCTTGCAAACTAGACGTTAAAGATCATTTACCAATTAAATCTAAACTAATGTAAAAACACTAAACAAGCATCACTAGACTGTTCAAAGTATCTTTGGCTACATGACAGGCTTTTAGGTTGAATTAATATAAACATCTCACATAAAGTGACAAATAATGTTTGATTAATTATTTCATAAAAGAAAATACAAGCGCTTGCTCCAGCAGTGGCCGATTTTATTCTATTTCTTTAAGTGATCCAGTCATACTTTTTGTCCCAGCCTTGATTGGTTGACGTTAGCATTAGCATCCTGCCGCTAGCTTTAGCATACTGTTGCTAGCCGCGGCATTTTTGCGCCGCAATCAAAAATACAATTGCGGAGGTTAAAACTAAGTGAGCGGATTTTCCAGGTTATGTGCTACCAAAGTAGATGCAGCATATCCATCTTGACTGAGGTTTAGTCGGTCAAACTTGTGTTAAACAGATTTTTTTTCAGACTGATTTTCTTTGAGATGTTTCTCGGCCCCCTGAAGAAGTTGTGGGAGGGTTCATATTAAAGCTCCGACTGAGCCCTTTCCAGTGCAAAATACAGGGAGCCTCTATCACTTCCAAGATGTCAGCTTTTATCTGCTTTAGATCGGAAGATAGCCGGAAGAATTCCCAAATATCAGCCATCAGTTGACCTCTAGAACGTTCTCACAAACATTTACATTGCGATTAGCATGTTTTCTACGCTGTTTTTGTCCTTTTGGCATATTTTTTTAGCATGCCTTGTTATTTGAGAGATTGAAATATGAACTTAAACCAATTGTTTGTTTTTGTCCTAAAATACAGAACCTATAGAAGACGTTTTATGATCTAATTGAAGCCTGTAATTTGCCTTTTTCTGCAACAGTTTTGATCCAATTGTAATTCATTGTGCAGCGCTAAATTACTGTATATTTGTATGTTTTCTCACCCTTAGAAGGCTGCTCTTAATCTGAAGCCCTTGAAATGTCTTTCAGTTCACTTCGCTAGGTTCTCAAGCTTTAGATTTTTACGTTTTCTTGTTGACAATGACAGTTTTCTCATTGACAGCGGCAGTTTTTGATCTACTATTATCAGTCTAAGTAACGTCTCTCTCCCTCAGTGCTCCCTCGTCATCTCCATCGTAATTGCATGTGGGCTGAGCAGCGTAGATTCGATTGTTGTTCCGTATTGCTTTCCAGTATGCATGGTGCTTGTGTAATTGTCCTCATTAGCGCTGGTAGGGAACAGCCACTGATCACCGCAGCAGTCGACCATAAGGGACAGCTCCAACTGGGATCTTAACCAAATCCCTCAGCCCCTCCTCACTTTTGTTAGTCCTCCATTCAGTCGCCTTTGTGTCCAGAAAACTCCTCAAGGCAATCTTTCCCGTGCGCCTTCAAATGATTTACTTTGACGTCGGTGCCACAGTCAGCAAAAATATTTGTGATGACACACCGCATTTTGTCAAACAAGCCTGTTATGTTGTGGGCAAAAAAAAAAAAAAGCCTTTTCTTCGCTGTCAAAACCAGCCCATGAGATTTTGAGCTCTGGTGATTCACTTTGTATTGTAAGCAAAAGTAAATGTTTATTTGCCATTATTTCCATGCAGTATTAAATCCAGTATTTTATT
This sequence comes from Gobius niger, assembly GCF_951799975.1. NCBI lineage: Eukaryota > Metazoa > Chordata > Actinopteri > Gobiiformes > Gobiidae > Gobius > Gobius niger. The sequence goes on from NC_136867.1 coordinate 17,566,592, forward strand.
GAGTAAGATAAATGAAGCCTTAAAGAGGACCTTATGTACTGTCAGTGCTACCTGAGCCACAGTTTGAGAAGCTCTGGATTTTGAGTCTCTTGTCATTGGTTTTGAGTCTTTGTGGAACAGCAAACATGTTTAGGAAGACAAACAAACTATTAAGTGTTTCCAGCTTCCAGCCCAGTTAATCTTATTGGAAAGGGGGCATGTTTGACCTTTAATTTGCTCTTAATTATGTTGCGACCTTTCGTTTTCATGGTTCAGCGCTGTCTTGGGGGGGAAATTACACCGCCACCCAACACAGTACTTACTTCAGTGTAATGTTTTTAGTTTAAAAGGAGCACCCCAGGGCACCGTTTTGAGACCGTTTTGAGATTGGATTCTATCTTCCACGTAAAGCTCTTCATAAAACTACATCTTCTTAAAACAGTTCAATTGAATGCATTGGCCACTTCGTCTTCATCACATATTTATCTGTCTTTTGAGTCTCTTTTTTTTTGTTGCATAAGTAAATATTGTAGAGACGCCCACAGCCACTGACTGCAGTGAACTGGACGTCAATACAATATAAGAACTCTCTGTTACGTAAGGAAAACATGCAACAGTATACCAGCCGCTTGGATTTATTCAGTTGTTTTTGCCTCATTCACTTGGAAAGACGCGGCCGATATATCAACAATTAGTTCCACTGGCGTCATCAGTGAATCCATGTGATCCATTTTTGATAAGCCAAGTTAATTTTCTTCAGAATTCATAAGACACGAGTGCATCAAAGGCAAAGTGTTCCAGCCTCTGAATTATTATCTATTTATTGTCTGTTGATATGTTGCTGCACATTTTATAATGATACACTTCAATAGAAAACAAACATTTCATTGTGGCATTCATTCAGACTTTTTTTTTTTTCTTCTTCTGGTTACGCGGCAATGATTTAAACTCTGCTTTTGCTGCTTCATCTTTCCCCCTTAGTCCCTTTGGTTTCTGTCTTTCTGGACGACTGCCAAACGAGCGGCTAGACCCACCTCACATGACCTCCACCCACCTACTCGGCACCGGGACCTTTCCACTCCACTGCAGCCTCGGCTCACCCGCCTGTAGCCCACACCAGGACTGCACTGCTCACCTGCTGCCAACACAGAGTTTACACACAAACTATCATTAACTGTCTTTCCTTTAATCAAGTAAATTAATTCATGTTTTCAATTTGGACGACGCTGTAAAATGGTTAGAACAATAAATAGCAGCTGCTCAGTCAAGGTGGTTTGCGAAAGCTGCAGTACCTTTGATACTGCATGAAGGAGATGGGAAACGTGTGTGAGAAATTGGCCACCCTATAAAATGCACGTATGGGGACTGGGACAAAATATCAGATCAGATTTGGATCGCAAGACTTTTTCCTGCAATACCAAGTATCACTACTTTATCACAACCTTGTGTTAGGAGGCATTTTATCATACACTCCCTTTGTTACAGTTTTTGTTAATAATGCACTTCTCAATCCAAACACTTAACACTCCAAACAATTAATTCATGCTTTTTTTTAATCAGATTTTAAGGCAAGGCTCTTACTTATCAATATTTACTTACTGTATCGCAATACGTATCGGATTGGCCCCTAAGTATTGTGATACGTATCTCGTCCCAGCCCTAGTATCTAATGCAATGTAAGAAACAACAATGCAGATAATTCTGAAGAAAAGCTCCACTTAATAGCTGCATATGGAAAACCATCAATTAAATTAGATCACAGCCTTTGACACAAACGCGCACAAAACTTGTCTGACTGCCCCATCTAAAATAAAACACTGTGTGGCCTTTAAAACAGTCCTCATAACTCAGTAGGGCTAATTGGGAAGCGTCACAATTGCAATTAGATTTGCAATTTGTTTGAAAATCTACATAGGGTTCACATGGAACAAAAACATGTCCAGGAGCATTAACAATTGAGAGTAAAATATGAACTGCTTAACTTTAAAAGAATCACATGCCTTTCAGAAAATGTTTGTACAGGTCTAAACTTCTATAAAACCAAGCTTTATACGAAGGAAAACCCCAACGGACAAGTAATATGCTGTGATTTATTATCTTGCCCAAATAACTGCCGCTCATGTGTGATTAATCTCGTAGCCTTGTATCTCAGTCTTGTTTTGATCCTTTGGTGAAACTCCGTCACTAAAACGGTTGCCTTTCTTGATGTGTATAATACATGTTTATTTTGGTTCTGCGCTGCATGCAGGTTGTAGCCTTAAGTCATCTAAGTGAGAGGAATCACGTTGCTTCACTCTGGGATTATTTAGGTCACGTCGTGTTTGGGCTCGGTGCGGTGCCAGTGACAGCCTGAGTGCTTCCAGCGCGGAGCAAAGAGGAGGAGAAACTCTGCTGCTGCGTCTTGTCTTCTCCGTGAGCCGTATAAAAACATTTGTTGTGGTATATTTTGAGACTGTTGTCAACTTGAATTTATGGTTGTCATATCATAAATGATGAGGATTAAATGTTTAGATGTCATATTTTTTATATTTTCCATGCTTTTGTAAATAGTTTTGGCACTGTAATGTTTGTATTTCATATCTTATCACTTGAAAAAATTCCCTTTAAACATTATGTCCTGCCCTTTTCTGCATTTGCATCAGATGAAGGCTGTAAACCGTCTGTGCATAATAAAGAAGAACTAACCTTTTCGTAGCCCCTCTGGGGGTAATACTAGTGTTAATGGGATGATTGAGGTCTTTCATCTCCCCCGGTGTGTTGCAACTTTCCCTGCACCGGGTTGGAGCCGCCAATGCACACTAATGGAATCACGAAGAAGAAGCTAACAGGCTATCGGGCAAAGCTAACAGCCAAGTTTGAGTGAAAAAATCTAATTTGTGTAATTGGATGTACAATATCCCTCTCTCCCTTTGTCTTTTCTGTCAGTGTATTTACTCTCACGGACAATTAAGGAGTAAAAAAAAACGCAACATGCTACGACACATGTAGTGGCGCTTATGGCCTCTAGGGGCACGAGTTACTTAGTTCTACTTTAATTGAAGGCATTGATATTATAGCTTTTTAGTTTTTGCATCTTTGTCTGGGTTTGCATTTTTGACATTTCAACTCAACTCAATTCAAATTCAACCCTCTTTTATATTTTATAGCATAAAATGCCAGCTCTCACTCACAATCTTCTGCTGTTTCAAGAAATACAAGTAAAAAAGAGGTCGATTTTTGTCGGGAGAAATATCTTAGAGCTGCTTTTTCAGCTACAAAGACTTGTTTGTATAAAAGTAGTTAGGTGCTGAAGGATTGTTATTGACGCATAAATGTCGGCTTGTATAGTGCCCCTGTCCTTGGGTCTGCACAAGCTTTCTAAAAGTTTCCTTTCCAGACACATTGATGAAACAACTCATCCTCATCCTCCACCAACCTATTGCTGAATGAAAGTCTTTTATTAATCATCTTGAGTATAAAGTTTACAATATCTGAGTTATAGTCTTTTAAGTTATTTGTATTTGCTTGGTTGTGAGAGCCCACTTTTCCATATAAGTGACACTGTACCATTTTGAAAGCTATGAATTTGAATCACTTATCAAATTGAAACTTATCTAAATTGTTAGTTTCTCTGGGTGACCTGATTGCTTCCACAGTTTCAAATAGTCCCTTTAGCTCTGACTGAAAGTCCTTGGAAATTGAATTGAATTGGATAAATAACGGCTTTGGCAAGCATTTCAAGTCAGACTACAGAGATCCATTCTTCCTTGTAATTCCCTAAAGGCGTCTTCTAGTACAAAATGCCAGAGCATATTAAGAGGCTTCCAGTAGTTAAAATAGGGAATAGTTTTAGGAGGGTTTTATTCGGGTTACAGAAACATTTCCTGTTAGCTGAAGTACTGAGAGGCATGTTGACTATTACTCTTCTTGTGTAATAGTTGGAAAAACAGCTTTCTTTCTTTCTATCTTGGAAGGAATTTTGAACACAGATTTACTCTTTTGAATACAGCTCTGGAAAATTGAAATTCCAAAAGGCCTGGAAATGTTTCCCTATGTTTGGCCCATCTTTGAAATGCTACTCTTGGATAATCCTTCCGTCATTGTGAGTGGACAGACAGGAGTTTACTTTTCTACTGGGACCCGTATAGCTTTCTAGAACATTAGCCTGGTGGGCATGACTAGACGAGAGGTTGACCAGGGGAAGTGGAGCACCCAGGGGAAACCCATGCAAACTCCACACAGAGAGGTCTCATAAATGACACCAGACAAAACACTTCAAAACAAGTGTCAAGCATTTCTTACTTATATTAATCCAAACTGACTTGAATCTGTTGGTCGCCCTTGACTTGCTTTAGCTTTAGCTTTAGCTGATGAGGTTATAGTCCGGTTCATTATGTTTAGATTTCCACTGCTGTGGGATTTTCATGGAGAGTGTGAAAAACTATATATTTTTGGAAGCCTTATGGTATAAGCTATGAGAAAAACAATGTTTCCATTTGCCCATGTCATTTGGTAAAATTGTGCAATTATACAATTTTTCCATTAGAGTAAATGGGGAGTGCTGGTCGTCGCTCGTGTAACTCCATGAAACATATGACAAGGGTTTCATTGACTTTCTATGTTTTTACTCCCCATATAAATGTTATTATCATTATTGTTGCACCTTTTTTTCATATCAGAGCAAATGGAAATATTGTTTTTTCTGATTGCTTATTTTTTATTTTTTTTTAATGTATGGTGTTGATACTTTCCACAAGAATCCGTCAAAATTACATAGTGAATCGGACTATTAGAGTGAAATGTGAATTCATTTGATAAGTCATCCGAGGCTACTAGTTTGATCATCCCATCTAATCACTGGTACGTTGCTGTTTAGCAGGCGTGCTCTGACCATATGTGGCATTAGCATTAGCATCGAGAAGTGGTTGCTTGGGGACGGGAGCGGCTCCGTTAGCTAGACCTGTCACATTTCTACTCAGATATTGTGATCCACGCAGGCCACATGGAGAAGGAGCCTGAAATGACAAAACAAACAAAACTGCCTCCCAAAGATTAACCATACATGTTATCGCTGGAGAGAGAGAGAGCTACAATGCTGATTAAATTACCCTGATCTCTTATTTTGTGTGACTCAGTTGACTTGTAAAAGGGGTATAATGTCAGATTCATTATACAGTGTTGTCGCTCTATGATTGTTGTTGGTGTTGAGTTGGTGCTCCTCTCCTGCCTCCTCTTCTTTTTCTGACAGCTCAAGTTTGATGTATTGGAGAGCCTTGGGACAGGGATGAAAGCCTTATTGTGTTGTGTCCACACAGCAGCGGCCTGGCTCTGAACGATAACAGGCTCACCTTATGTCCTCTTTACAATCCAGCCTTTTAGCTCAAACTGTTTAACTATGCAAATATGCACCTCTGACAAGTCTACATAACAGAATAGAAAGTATTGCCTGATTGGACTGTCATAATATTTTTTGCAATGGCGTATAATGAGGATAATTAAATAAAGAGACATTTCATAGTAATGCGCTGTATTTATGACATTGCTAGTGGTTAAGTAAAAGACTTGTAATGTTTTCAGTGGCAGTTCTTAAAATGTTGACTGTAAATTATTTGACTGAGCATTTACAATTTGTCTTGATTATTATTTATAACTTAATTAAGATTCAATTTGTCCACCATCTAGATCAGGGGTGCCCAAAGTGCGGCCTGGGACCCAAATGTGGCCCCCTGCTGAGTTGGCACACATCACCGGAGAATGTACGTTTTACTGCAGTTTTGATAATTACAGATGATTATAACCTCCATACCTGAGATTTTGATTTGAGAATAAACTGCATTAAGCTTCTACTCCCAAATAAAGATGTGGTTTCAGCGTTTAAAGCAGTACTAAGTAACTCATGCCCCTAGAGGCCATGAATGCCACTGCAGGTGTCCTAGCATGTTACGGGTTTTTACTCATTACTTGTCCGTGAGAGTAAATACTACGCTCACAGAAAAGACAAAGGGAGCGATATTGTACATCCAATTACACAAATTAGATCATTTTTTTCACTCAAACTTGGCTGTAAATACTGTTTAAGTGCTGCTAGCCCGCAGCTAGCTTTGCCCATTAGCCTGTTAGCTTCTTCTTCGTGATTCCATTAGTGTGTATTGGTGGCTCTAACCCGGTGCTGGAAAAGTTGCAATACACCGGGGGAGATGAAAGACCCCCAATCCTCCCAATAACACTAGTATCACCCCCAGAGGGACTACGATAAGGATTTATTAAGGTAAACAAGTTACTTAATACTGCTTTAAATCTCTGCTAAATGTGCCCAGTTGAATCTTGCATTGCATTGACCACAGCTGTGCAATTCGAGCGTTAAAATGGAAAGACTTGCTTAAAGGCCCTACACCTGGGGGAGCCAATGAATTAAATTGTTAGCTGTGGTCAAAACTCATCTTCCTAACACATTTCAAACACCCGAAGGGACGAGTTTTTTGGCACATTTCCAAATTGCAGGGTCACGTTTCAGGGTGACTGTGACAGATATGCCGGAAGACTAGCATGCAAGTGCATGAAATTGATACAAATGGTTCACAATGAAATGCTCAGTATTTTTCTGCGATTATCTGAGTTCACACTGTACAAAGGAGGACAAAACAAATTTCCAAACTCAGTTATTTGTAGAGGTATAAATTACAGTGTTAGACGGTTTTAATATAGCAACACCCCATGGAGATGGTCTGTTCTGTTGTTTGCTAGCAAGAATATAATAACCTAAATAATTGCAGTCTTAATAGTGCAGCCTTATACTCCAGTTACATCAGTCCAGCCATAATAAACACGTGGACATATTTTGAAAGACGTGGTATTTGCCTCGTCTCAAAGTTTGCACAGAGAGAGTGGATTAACCATCTCTAATCCCACAGATCCTTGTCAGATCAAAAGTGGCTTGGTACAACCTGTTAACGCAATCTCAGTCATCATGAAATTATAAGTCCGACCGCTTTAGCGCCACAGTGCCGTGTTCGTGGCATGTAAGAATTGCACTGGGCAGACGGGGTCCAGACTGTCGGTGACGGATGCACCTCTCACTTTAAATTTGGATCAGCAACTTTTAATTGGCTCTCTGCTTTTTAGTGCCTCTTAATCTCCTGCCAAAGACTGAAAAGACATGCAAGTCCTGTTTGAGGAGAGAGGTTTTTTTCTGCCCAAATTCTTTTTTCTGCTGTGAAACACTGGCAAATTTGCAAGCAGCACTTTCACTTTAGTTCTGGATCAGTGGTTTCTGTCGGTATTTAATAAAACATAGCCTTTTAAAAAAGATGTGGATTTGACAATATATTTGAGAATTCAGTTTCAGAAAAGCAGCATAAAGTTTAAGGACATTTGCTTTGGACTTGTAAAACTTTCTCCTACTAAATATTTATGGCCTGGTGATTATGCTTTGGCTGTCTGGCACCTCATCGTCTTCGCACTTCGAGCAGAATGGTGCTAATTTGTAGATAATCCAAGAGTGCATTTGAACAATCTCTGGCATTAGATTTGCTTCACACTCGGTGCGCACCATGGCTATTTATGAAGTAACATGTATTAAAGTTATGTTAAGACGAATGGAAGGCATGATAAAGTGCTGGTTATTAAGGAAACTGTAGTCAAGCATCTCTGAAGTAAAGTTCACCCAAATCGCAATTAGCCTTTCACAAAGAATGCAATTATTTAGGTCAGTGGATCAAAAGTAGTTAAAAAAAGGTACCAACTAAAAATGTGGTTTTCCAAGCACCATCAGGGCTAGACCAAAGCTAAATTTGGACTAAACAGGTGTAAACTGGGGATAAAATTGATCTAAACCGTGAAGAAATGATGACTGAACCAGATCTAAACCTGTCATGACCAATATTTATTGCAGTTGTGAATTATACATGAAATATCAAAATCAAGTATAACATTTTAGAAGAAGTCAAGAATAGTGACTTTGCTCAAATGTTAAATGTGGCCTTATTATTGCTTCTATCAACATAAATTACAAGTCTAATTGCAATTGCTATTGTTTGAAAACCAGGCTGCTGTAAAGTACAGTTATTTAAAGCAACTTTTTAAGACACCTTTGTGTTTATTTGAGAGAAAAATATTAAATAATTCATTTTAATGTAATGCCAGAACAGCAGAACAGCTCTTTGAATATTAATAGCCTCTTGTGAGTCGTCTCCCGCGATCGCTAGTGATTTACATACCTCCAGAATTAGCCTATAGCAGAGAACATAACTACATATTAATGATGTTTTTAGCCTCTCACCAATCAGCTCCTCTCTGGGATTATTAGCTTGATACACGATTCCTGCTACAGCTCTGGTCTCTGAGGGGCCGGTCTCAGCGAGGCCCGGAGCTTGAGCTGATGTGGTGACAAACATCTGTTCACAGCTGGCTCTGATCCTTCAGGCTTTTACACAGGAATGCCTTCAGGACTGTTCAGGGACTGGCGAACGATAAAAAACTTCTTGTGACCCCTGTTTGACTTCCACTGATCCACTCTTTTGGGGGGTCACGGCCTGAGAAGTTTGGTGACCATGCGTTTCTATCATTATGGTTAGGTGGAAGTCTGCAGTCTGCACTTTACAACAGAAAACAACTTGTGTTTTTGTATCAAGTCAGTGTTTGCAGTGAGTCTATGAAGGTTGACATTTTTATATTATGTTTACATTTAATCGGGTTTCCAGTGGCAGATAGCAACCGCCTTATCAACAGCTTTGTCCTGTCAGGAAATGTACAAACCTCTTATGTTGTCACACTTTCCCGGCAGCTCTGTGAAATCTCACTACGGTGCAACATTATCATTTACTCACTTGCTTTTGAATCCCCCTCAGCCTTTACTTAACCTTTACTGATGCTAATAACCAAACGGTTGATTAATAAACTCCTCTTTTTTGCGCTCTCCTCAGGGGGCTCAGCCATGAACAAGCTACGGCAGAGTTTCCGGCGGAAGAAAGATGTGTACGTCCCCGAGTCGAGCCGACCGCACCAGTGGCAGACAGACGAGGAGGCGGTCCGCAGCGGAAAGTGCAGTTTTGCAGTCAAGGTGACACTCCCCGCCGAACCCGCCCATAGACACATCTGCACTAATAACCACCGCCGCACACACTCAGGACTACACACAGAAAGTTGTGCGATCCCCAAGGACGCTGCAAGTGATTAATCATAGGCGTTCAACCGTCGAGCACAGCTTTCATTACTGGTGCAAGCTAATTTGTGGGAGGCGTGTGCACTATGTTTTCTGCCCGCCGAGACTGTATATTGATAGAATTTATGCAAAGCGTAAAAATGAAGAGTTTTGTAGTGGAAGCTTTTACAAACTTGACTGCCGTAGATGTCACACACAATACGAACATGAAAATAATTCAATCGAGACCATTTTCTCTGTGGACCTTTGCCAGGGAACATTGCCAGGGAGTCTGTTTAAAATGTCTGATGCCGAGTTCTTTTGGCCATCATTTCATCTTTATCTTTCAATGCTTAAATCAACAAAAAATAACCTAAGCTAAGTAACATTCATTGTGTCCACTTGTGTTACTAGTATAACTTTCAATGTTCATCTAGTCAGACCTCCTGGTGTCTGACTAGATGAACCTCGAAAGTTCACCAAAAATGAGTGTTAAAATACAGCATTCAAATGGCAAAGAACACGGGTTGTCGTTTTGGGGGAATGGAGGGTCCTCATGGCATATGTACCTGTTGAGAACGACAGGTCTAACTATATTACTTAGTTTTTACGAAATTGGTGATCACTGCTGATGTCAGCCAGTGAGAGGCTCATGTTGTGAGAGAGGAAGAGAGCGAAGACAGATAGAATCACTCAGAGACACCGATCCAGGTTTTTTGATACCGATACCGGGTTTTTTGAGTATCCGATATTTACCGATGCCAAGAGACTTTCTTAAAAGTGTCTCTCTGAGGGAAAGCTGAATCAACTCTTTTCTCCATTTTAAGACCAATACAGTCATACTTTATTGTCATGATGTTGCAGCTCAATTATCAATTAAATCTATTGATAAACTCTTGGGTAAACATTTAACAAGGATCACAGGACTATTCTACAGTAAATATCCTTGGGTATATGACAGGCTTTAGGTTGCATTAATACTGTATAAACAACTCACATAAAGTGATCCGATCATTACAGTAACTGATCAAATCAGTTATTTCTTAATTTAAAATACAAACACTTGGCTTCAGTAGTGGTTATTTTATTTTATTGGGCTACTTTAGGTGTTTGTACCATAGTTTCTGTCCCAGCCTTGATAAGTTTTTGTTAGTATTAGCATGCTCCCGCTAGCTTTAGCATACTGATGCTAATGCAATCCAACATACATTAAAACTAACATTAAAACTAACTCAATGGTTGTATTCTTTAAAATGATATACTGCATGCCCATATTCGCTTAGATTTAGGTGGTAAAAGGTGAGTTTTTACGGTGTTAAGAGCCAAAACTGGTATCGGTTCAGTATCAAATATTTGTAGCCCATATCGTATTTTTTTTTAGTATCGATGCATCCCTACACTCATATGTGTGCAAATTAAAGACAACACCTCTCCAGATACATTTTTTGATGATGATGTTAGTTCATCAGGAGTATGGATGTCCCTGAGCCACTAACCAGTTTTGCATGTTCCTTGATTGAACACTTTGGCTTGGCGTTTTTTCTTTTTGCCTTTCCTGTCATCACCCTCTGGCACCACTTGATTACTTCATTATTCTTGTCTTTTTATGCCTTACTTATTAAGAGATGTTGTACTCAGCAAGCATTCTTGTTTGAGCATAATATTAAGCAAATTCATAAAACAGGCCTCCTTTTCCCCCCCACAATTCACAAAGACAAATGTTTTCCTGAATAAAGCTCAAAGACACATCTCTAAAAAGCTCGTAGCATCCAAGGGATAGTTCAGTAATTCACGAGCAAAGCCGCCCCGCTGTGTGAGTAATGGACTGGATGCTTCACACTATTTAGCCAACACAAACCGCTCACTTTGCAAACAGAAGCGCCACGGTACACTTCCTACGATCTCCCCGGTCTCACCGCGGCAGCAGAAGTGAAAAACTGCACAGATGAACTGAGATTGTTTACCAGTAGATGTAGTCACGCAGTGTCCTTCAGCAAACCTTTGAATTGACTCCAATGTGAACTGAAAGTGTCTCTGCAAGTTAGACGGGAGATGCAGACAGGTGGACTTTGATGTTTTTGTTCTCACACAATCGACAAATGTGGAGTCAGTGCAACGATGGTAACGCGTTGTCTAACCTGCACTACAGGGACGCGCGATCAATAGCAACTGAAACCACAATTTATATTAATGAAGCATGCAATTATTTAGATATTCAATATTCTTTGCCAACAACAAAATAGACTCTCTCCATGGGGTTTGCAATCAGCTCTTAGATCCAGTAGGTCATCAACAATTGTCCTTTCCGCATCGGAGTCAATAATTTGCTTGTAATTGTCAGTAAAACCAAGGGTCTACTCATAACAATTGATTTGTTGGTGTATTACGCGTCCCTCTCCTCATCTGCTCCGCTCAAACAGTTTTTCCTACATGCTTCAGTTTCCCTCTGTGCTGGTGCAACCTACCCTGCTGCCCCACTGCCTCCCTCCCCCTTTCCCTCTCTCTCCCCTGGCTCGCTGGCTGCCTGACAGAGCCTGCTGCTGGTGCTCAGTTGGTCTGTGCGGCTGTAGCGAAACGATCCTCGCCCCAGAGTAAAGAGGGGAAGAGAGGGAAGTCCGGTCAAAGAAAAACGGCATTCGGGGCAATGCTTTTCACACAGAGTCAATTGAGCTTTTTAACAGCGTTGCTTGGAGCTGGCCACTTCCACAGACTGGGCTTTTGTTTCTGGCTTGTTAAGTAACATTAGTGTTCATTTGCATGCACTTGTCATTTGAGCGCAGTACAAGGACATGCTGGAAAGTGGAGATAATTGGTCTTTGTATGAACTGTATGCTGATAAACATGTCTAGTTTGAACAACATCAAATTTATGTCCAAAAAGGCTAAACCTTAGATTAGATAGAAAAGCTGTTCATACTTAAGCTGATTTCTGTGTTGATTCATTGCTTGATTGATCGATTTTCCTCATTATTCTGATCGGTGCTATCCAAATAGACTATTCTCATTTTCATTGTTGATTCCATTATCCCCATTCCTGATTATCTGCTCATGCACTCCCTTTGTTCCCTGTCTAAGCTTAATCAGAAGTCTGCTGCCTCTATGTATTTTGCAACACACTATAGCGATAATGATCGTGTCTAATGGGCTGAATTTACATAGTCATACAGTATGTATGAAATATTATTGTGGGCCTTTTCATAGATCTCTGCAGCAGATTGACTGCACTTGCTACATGAAATGTGTCTTGAATATTTAGCAGGGTTCATTTTTCCCAGACATTTTTCTTTGCGATGCTATGAATTAATTCCTCAAATCCCTCTGGATTACACCCAGTCAGCCTTCTATCGGGAAGCTCGCTCCCGTAAATGGATAACGACATGATATTTAAAACATGCTCACATGAAATGCTGTTGTTATTGTAAAATGTAAGCAGTGGACTGTGTTCTGTATAGGCCCACAGGATGATAGTGCATCATTAGGCCATTAGGTAGGAAAATGGTAATTTATTTAGTATAAACCTGTATTACAATGAATTAGAATAAATAAAATAAAATACATTCTAAATTGAACACCCTCGAGGGATTCTGCTGCTCAGATTGTAGCAGTTGCACCAATTGCGAAGAAACTCTACTAAAATTTGAAGTGTAGACTGTGCTTTTGCTTTCTTTTGAAGAAATATAAAGTTTATCTTTATTATGGTGCACCCTTCAACAGTGTGATGTAGGGCTGACACGCCCGAAACGTCACATGTGGTGCAAGAAATAAAATAACTTTCTTGGGAGCTATCAAGCTGTGCAAAGTCATCTTCATTATTCCACCCTTCAACAGTAAAACTCACAATAAACAATGGGGACGAACAATATATCAACAATTACTTTTTTTTAAATTGCAATATTAGGTGTGAAAAATCCCTTTTGCCAGAATCCTCCCAAAAGCCTTTGAAAATGTGCAAAATGTAGTTTTAATAAGTTTCCCAATTTAGTTCAATTTTATCTTTGGTTTGGTTGTGATTTAGCATTTAGTTACTCTTATTTTGACACTAAATAATTGACTCAGACCTGAACTTAAACAGCCACATAAAAGCAATAATATCAGCAGGTTAGACTTTTGTAAGGGCTGCTCACTGTCAGACGGCTGCAGTACATCCAGAACGCTGCTGCTCTAGTCCTGACAAGAACCAGGAAACACGACCATATTAGTCCAGTACTCCGGTCTCTGCACTGGCTTCCTGTCATTCAGAGAATAGAATTTAAAACAGCTCTTCTTGTGCACAACTGACATGTTACAGCCACATGAACCATCTCGGGCCCTAAGAACTTCAGGGAGGGGTCTCCTGGTGGTTCCCAGAGTCAGGACTAAACACGGTTTCAGTTTCCTGCAGCTTAAATCTGTAACAGTCTGATGAGGATGTGAGACAGGCCTCAACTCTGACAATGTTCAAACCTAGGCTGAAAACGGTTCTTGCCTTTTACTGTAATTGATAAATTTTTATGTTGATGTTTTCTTGTGATTTTATGCAACTGTGAAGCACTTTGAATTGCCTTGTGTATGAATTGTGCTCTACAAATAAACTTGCCTCGCCTAAATAACATATTTTTAGAAATATCAAATTTTGTGTGTCATTTTGCCCAGCCCTTCATTTCATAAACCTGCTGCGTATCTCGTCTTAAGTTAATAAGTATCCGTGACAGCCCTTAACTGCTGCCTCTTTCCACTCCCTGGCCACTTCTGCCAGCTCAGTGCTCACTTCCCTTGTATTTCTGTGCACGTCTCTCCAGTCTCTTACGTACAACATCGCTTTATCCACGACATTAGAGAGTGACTCATCTGTGGCGTCACACTCTTAGAATAGCAGGGGCTCCTGGGTGAGGTTATCGCTGGCTCCTTGTGTTGTATCGTTGAGGAAAAGGGTAAGGACTTCCTCCCGACGCGCTCTGCACAATAGTCCCGGGACAGTCGGGGTCGTGCTTTGCAGTGACACTGAACAGAACGGGGCAACACCGGAGGGACAGGGGGGGAAAGGAGGAGGGAGACTTTCCACATAATCATTTAGCAGCGGTCAGGTCATATTGGACAGGCTATTTATCATGTCTGCTAATATATAAAATGGGGACAGACTTTTAGGCTTTGCTCAAACAAAAAAACGAACTATTGCACGGTTGTCTCTTAGGTTTGCCGTACTATTATTTCCCTATTCAGCTTTTGCATTGTAGGACTTTTTCTCCCTTCTCTTTCCACTTCATTTTGACAGCATCTTTCTCCTTCCTAATTGGTTTGTAGCTTTAATTTGTTAATTTTCTGTATAGCTACATCCAACATGCATCTGTCATTTTTACATATAGGAAACTCCTCACTCATGGCACTGATTGAAGGATAAAGTCAAAACATGCAGAGACAAATTAAATTTCGACACTGGGATAAAGAGTTCTTTTGTTGTTTGTTGTTCTTTTGTTGTATAAATGCTTTACTTTGCCACTTGTTCGTCAGAAACTGAGATCAAATATCACTTTCTTCTTTTTTGATAATTTACTGCTGCAACAGGATTTTTAATTAATCTGTCCTTGTACCTCCTGGTTATCTTGGGAGTTGTTTCTGCATAAACATCCCGCACTAATCATTCAGCTCGTGCCAAAAGAGTCCAGCTCTTTTTTGTTCTCGGTGCTAACGGGATGGTAAATGATGGTGCAGTTTTCAATATAGGAGGCCTCATCTGTAAAATCCCTGTTTGTTTAGAGCCACCAGCTGCTTCACCTGAGCACGTCTAATGAGCCACTCTGCTCTCAGCTGGGTCCCACAACAATGTCTAATACGTCTCCACCAACACACGGCTAGCATTGCTATTTCTTGCTGCATGTACAGCGGGAACCATATGTTTACATACACTTTATAAAAAGATAAAAAGAGACATTTGCATTTTTTCTCACTGTCTGACATGGAAGCAGGATTTTTTTTTTTAGTTGGGTCAATTAGAATTATTAAAAATATTTCTAATACCAAATGGCAGAAGAAGAATTTTAGAAATGTATTTGTTGCTTTTTACAAAGTCAGAAGTTTACATACACTAAGATTAAGAGGGTACTCTGACAGGAAGAAGTTCTTACTCCAAAACAAACCAAAAAAAAATAGGAAATTGGAGTGGCCATAATGACCATTGTCATGCTAGGGGGAAAAGGGGGGAATCTTGCAAGCTTGAGAACACCATCCCGACTGTGAAATACGGGGGTGGCAGCATCATGCTGTGGGGTTGTTTTGCTGCAGGAGGGACTGGTGCACTTCATAAAATAGATGACATCATGAAGAAAGAACACCATGTGGAAATATTAGAGAAGCATCTCAAGACATCAGCCAGGAAGTTAAAGCTTTGGCGCAGATGGGTCTTCCAAATGGACAATGACCCAAAGCATACGGCCAATACTGGTTACAAAGTGGCTTAAGGAAATAAAGTCAATGTTCTGAAGTGGTCATCACAAAGTCCTGATCCCAATCCAGTTGAAAATGTATGGGCAGAGCTGAAAAGGCATGTGCAAGGTGGCTACAAATGTGGCTCAGTTTCGCCAGTTCTGTTTGGACGAATGGACCAAAACGCCAACTATTGTGAGAAGCTTGTGGAAGGAAATCCAAAACGTTTGACCAAAGTTACACAGTTTAAAGGCAATGCTACCAAATGTTAATGAAATGTCTGTAAACTTTTGGTTTTGTAAAAAGTGATAAAACTATTGTAGAAAATTCTATCTCTCATTCTTCTGGAATTTGACAAATGAAGTTGTCTTAGTGTTTTGGCCTGGAAAAGTAAAAACGCAAGTATCCACTGTGGATTTACCACTTCCAAATTAATCTTCCAAAGGTAAATTAATTAGCAGTTCTACTTTATCAAGGGATTTGTATTCAATTAAACTCCTAATCTAATTTACGATTGTCTTTCATTTGATGCTAAGCGCAGATCGCCCCCGGTTACTGTATAAGCCCCACATCACTGACTGCTTTATCTCCCTCTTGTGCCTTGCAGTACCTGGGACACGTGGAGGTGGAGGAGTCCCGGGGCATGCACATCTGTGAAGACGCGGTGAAGCGCCTCAAGACGGTAGGTCCCAGTAGGAAACCCCTCCATCTGTAGCGGGACGTCCCCCCCCCCCCCCCTTGCCTCCTCCGTCCTCTTCTGTTTTCTTTCTCACTAACAAAAACAGTAGACTTCTGTGAAAGCCCTGGATCTGTCACATCGAGTTGTAGCTTTTTGTTCTTTCTTTGTAGGATTTCTCTTTTCATCCCCGCCTCTTAAGTGTCTGACTTTTTTTTTTTTTTTTTGCCAAAGACAGTAGAACGGCGGACAGTAGAGCCTCGCAATAGTGACTGGAAAATCCTTCTTTTTTTTTTTTTTGGCCCATTGACTCCTGTTTTGGGAAAGAACTGATTCAGTCATTCACTGCATTCATTATTTGTGAGATATTCTTTTCTGATCTCCTTTGGATGGCAGCTCAGAGTCCTGCCCTGAGCTTGAAAGACACATCAAAGCCGTGTTTGAAGAATAAAGGGTGTAGAGACATTGACATTAGCCGAAAAGAAGTGCTACAATCAATTTAGTGCTCTGGAAAGTTCAGCTGTACTTTATGAATCATCCTCACCAGCTAATAACTTTATATGAGGCATTAATCCCTTCTCTTTTGTTGTTAATTTTCAGATAAATTAACAATCGCACAGTAACGCCACTGTAGTACATTTGATCAGTGGTAATTAATTTAAACGCCTTGTTCCACTCAGCTGCCACTTATTGGACTTTGTAGCAGGGATAACAAAGCAAACAACTAAAAATAAATGAGTGCTTGCTACATATGCTAACCTATAAGTGGAAAATAATAAGGACTGGTTACAGCTGCCTTATACATGCTGTTTGATGTGTTTTTCAAATGTGGTCCCATGTTCCCAGAGGCTCTACTTTTGTTTCTACTGTCTAGGGCCTCCACCCTGGACTCCGTCAGACCACATGTAAGGGGCGGGGGGCACTGTCCTGTTGTCCACATCTGTTCCTTCCTATAGCGCTTCTCGTAACACCCTGTAGCCGGAGAAGACAGGCCGACTTGTACTTCCTGCTGCCGCCGCCGATTCCTGAAGTGTTACACAAAAGAAGCAAATTCTAGGTTCAGGGGAAGTGAACGGGATGGAGGGCAGTGGCTTTTTCCATTTAGCGTGTTGTTGTTGTGGACGAGGACTCCACCCAAGACTCACTCCACTCAGTCCAATCATACCTTTTCTGGTTTCATCTAAGTCTTGGTTTGGACAGATTCTCATCCTGGTTTAAACGTGCTTTTGTCCACTATTAACTTTGCATTGATCTCGATTTGGTGAAGATTTAGTCCAATGGTCCAGAACGAGAAAGGTTTATGAGCCAATTCACAAATAATGAAAGCATTGTTCATAGGAGTTCTTTACCAAAAATTACAATTTTTTGACTCGTAATCAGCATTTAGTTGAAAAACAGTTATTTGTTGGCTTGCTTCATATTACACTTTATCCTCACATGTCCAAAATTCAGTGACAGCCATTGGCGTTAACTGACAATAGAAAGGCATATGGCTATAACAGCTTTTTTACGTGGCACCAAATGATGTATCAACAATGCAAACCAAAGCAGCGGTGCCTCCGCCCCCAAACTAAACCTTCGGGAACACTTGTAATACAACACACAACACATAACAGGCGGAGATGAGTTCATTATAATTTCGAAACAGTTGTTTTGTGCGATGTTTTGTCGACAGAGCGAGACATCCAGAGATCAACCCAAAGGCAAAATCCAGTCACCCACCCATCCGGTTGGGTCGTGTGCCCAAATCACACTGCACCAGCCTCTTATTGCTCCTCCTGCAGGTGGTGGGTCCTCGGAGGGACGGCCTCACGATTAAACAGGCCTGTTGGTCTCTCATAAGGGGCTTCTGAACCACTCTTTGTCTGACCCGTCAACTAGGACCTGTTTGCCATGGGAGACCCTCCCAAGGGCACGAAACCCTGACAACACCGCTCCTGGGATCATTCGGGTGCTCAAACCTCTCCACCACATTAAGGTGGCGGTTCCAGGAGGAGACGCAAAATACAGGCGCCAAATAGCCGTGATTTATAAATCCACTCAGAGCCGTGGGAAGATATTATAGCTAGGGGGCGCTGAGGGACAAAATTGACCCCAAAAACGCTTTTTCCGTGCATATTTCCTATCAATTCATATTGCCTGCAGTTTGCAAATTATCCACCAGGGGGTGCTGCAGCGCCCTCAGCACCCTGGGTTCCCACGGCCTTGAATCCACTTAATTTTGCCTCGTTCGGACATTTCTTTAGAGGAATATTTATTTGTCCAGTTTAGTTGAGCCTGCACTTCTGATAAGCTGGAACTGGAATATTGACATTGCCCATGCGCGGTTACATTAGCGGTTTACTTTTGAGACACAGGAGGGTTGTTGTACGTCAGATTTTGGCTGGCTGATCATTCTGTCAGTCACACCAATCATGTGTGCGTCCTGACAAGAGAGGGGTACCTGAATCTGTAGAGCAGGCCCAAAGAAGGAGCAGCTCGCCAGGGGTGTTTAAGGTACTTTTTGAGTAGGAAATTACATTAACACTATAAGCTACACACTACACATTATAAGCAATTCAACTCTATATTATACAAATAAATTACAAATTAAATATACTGTTTTAAGACATTTTACACTTGCACTTACTTCATTTGGCCAGGGCTAACAGAGAAGGCGTGTTCAAGGGTCAACACAGGAATGTTTTGCATGTAAAATAGATCACATGCAAGCAGATACATTATTTAAATTGAGCTTGGAAAAACTGGTTTGTACTCCTCACCAAACAGGATAGTGAACACTGCAAAAATTAAATTGCATTCTGTTTGGCCTGAAAGTGCCACTTGAAGCTCCATACGTCATATGTGAAATCATAAATCAGAGAGTGGTATTTGAATTGATGCAAATGCCATTGTTTCTGAGATATTGTAGTCCTATTTTCTCCCCGAGCTGACTAGAAGCTGTAGGGACCGGACATACACACTTTTTTTTATTAGGATTATCACGTCGTCATCGCTCTCGGGAAAGCATCCAATTTCAAGTTAGAAAAGGTTTGGAGGCAGCAGCACATTGGGTGACTCAGACTTGATTGAGAATCCACTCCCCGCTCCCCTCTTCATATTGTTATCTGTACCCATTCGTCCTGGTTCATTATTTAAGGAGTCAAGGGCATTTAGTCATTCACACGTCACACTTGAGGAGCTGGTAATGAGTTTGTTCATTTGAGCTTTAAAAAACGGTGCCCTAAATTAACCAAGAGATCAGCTTATTATGTTTATTTACAGGGAATGAACTAATTCACTTCACAATGCTGAAGAGAATAGAAAACAAATGGTTGACTCTCAGGTGGCTTGTTGGTAAATTGTGCTTGTGATTGAATTTGGAAACTTTGGCAGCTCGACCATTCCAAGGTGTACTCCGCCTAAGGCCCAAAGTTAACAGCATAGGCTCCTCTACACGACTACCCTCAAAGAACTTGAACTTGAACATTGTGCTCTTTGATGATGGCCACATGGTACGACCAGAGCTTGAGGCGCTGGATCTGATTGAGTTACTGCTTGTGAAACCCCGTCCTGTCAGGGGGAGAGGAGCGTGCGTGTGTGTGTGTGTGTGGGTGTGTGTGCGTGTGTGTGTCTGCTGCCGTCCCACCGTGACCTGACCCAACCTAATGATATTTACTCCGCTCTTCTGCTTCCTCTGTCTGTGCAAATCCAATTCGGCGCCAATTCATCCGTACTGAATCAATGTATTTTAAACGGTCTTTATATGAAGACCAAGAATGCTTCATTTTACCGCATGTTTTCCCCTAATCAGGTTTGGAGCATTTACCCATTAACTAATGAATTCCCTTGTTCTATTAACATCTACAATTCTGGCTAAATTGGACTATGATGATCTGTGGTAGTTACAGGTGCAAGGCTTTTTGAGGACTAAACTACTACACTACACTACACTACACTACACTACACTACACTACACTACACTACACTACACTACACTACACTACACTACACTACACTACACTACACTACACTATACTTGGAGTCAATCTTTTTTCTTTGCCCCTTTTTTACAACTACACTGCTACAAAAAAAGTAGTATGCGGTTGCCAGGCGACTCGACTCCGCTTCCACAGTGTAAGCTAATTACGCTAATGCTGCTAACGTTGCTCAAGAGAGCGGCCATTTCCAAGTACTGATGACTTAATTGTTGAGGAAGGAGGCCCACACCTGCAGGGGCTGGAGTCATGTTACTTTTACACTGTGCAGAGAATAGGGCTGTGTCAAAGTCCACATGCCACGCGCTCGAGTCTGAAACCTCTTAAACTACTGTACAGACTAGACATTCTTAAACTTTTTACACCAAGTACTTCCTCAAAATGCTTGTAGTACTTCTGTGCTTGTAGTACAGAAAATGCTACATGAACACCGAATTCCTCTTTGAGTCATAAAGACACAAATGACTCTGATCATTTGTGTGATCTGATGTTTCGGAAGATTTAAGCAAAAAAATCTGAAAAATGAGGTACCGTGTTTTCCTGACTATAAGTTTCACTTTGTTTCATTGTTTAGCTGGGGGGGCGACTTATACTCAGGTGCGACTAATATCTATAATAGAAAACGCTATCTCAATGGCCGCCGCCTGGGCGCCGCCATGTTTATTTCCCATACCGACTTTGAAGCTAAGCAGGGACGGGCCTGGTTAGGACTGGGATGGGAGACCGTTCCTCCGAAGCTAAGCAGGGACGGGCCTGGTTAGGACTGGGATGGGAGACCGTTTGGGAACATCAGGAAGCCTGGCGACAGTAGTGAGTTTGTGCGTGGTGCCGGCCCCCACGTTGCGGTCCCGCCGCCCGCGGCCATTGACCACGGGTCCGCGGTGCTGCTGTCCGAGGACAACCCGCCGTCACAACAACGCGAGTGCACGAGATCTGACTGCCGTGCGTGTGCGCGCATCCAAACAGGGCGATGTGTGTGTGTGCGCGTGTGCGCGCGTTTGTGTGTGCGTCGGCGCGTGTATGTGTGCGCGCGAGCATCAAAACAGGGCGGTGTGTGCGTGCGTGTGCGCGTGCGTGTGTGCGCGCGCGCGTATGTGTGCGCGCGCGCATCGAAACGGCCGATCTGTGTCATTTGCTTTCACGTATTGTGAGCCCAGAGGTACATTTTATTCTAAAGCAGCTTTGAACGCATTGCCAATTCTATTGTAAGGTTAGGATTACTGTCTAACAACGATCATTAGGCTATTTCATTTCAAAACCAACTTATTTTTTTTTACATTGTACACCGTGATGCACCAAACCACGGGTCCTGCACCGTGAACCAAACCGTTAGAGCTGAACCCCTAATATTTATCCATACTTATTCCACTGTCTCTTGACCTCTATTCCCTTTTAGCGAACACATTGTCATTGTAGTTTCTAAGAAAGGAGTACGGGTGCATCAAACACTCAAATTGCAGTTTGTTTGAAATTATTTTTAGCATTCATTATTTTCAACATTTGTAGTGGCCATAGTTTTTGGAATGGGTTGGGAACCACTGGTCTACAGCTGAACTGTGTGACCGGTTGGACATTTCTTTGTAATAACTCATAATCTCAGACTATCAAATGTGGAGACTAGCGAGGCCCGGCCAAAGGCCGGGTCTCAGCTAGTATAGATATATCATTTGGCGTTTGTTATATTCACACTAACAGCCGCTAGAGGGCGCTCAAGGCTTGTGTACCAGTATCTGCTACTCCTGTATGGTTGTATAATCACTTACTTTCTTACTGTAAATTTTAAAACGGTTATCGAGCAGCAGAAAGAAACTTGTGAGGGACTGGTGAAAAGCGAAGGTTACTCTTACAACAATGAAGAAAACAAAAAAAGCTAATCGTCGGCGAAAGGCTAGATGCCGCTCTATAGGAACGAGTTCGCAAATGGGTGCTTTAACAACGTGCTGCCGTGAGAGGTTTGTCAACGGTGCAGTTACGCCAACATGAAACACATCTCTTTTATAGGTCAACATGAAGCTTTCGCCAATTACAGATTTACCAGTACTCACAGCAGAGTACTGATACTTTATTATAATATAATTGCAAGTAGAAGCAAAAAGTACTGTGCGATAAGACCACTGTCTCCATAAAGAACTACCCTATTGTTTTGCCTGGACTTATCCATGTCTAAACCAGGATGTGCACATGTGCATGCCAGGCCCTCACCAGGAACCAGGACCAAACCTGGCACAAACTGTGGCTAAACCAGGATTAAAAGAGGACTAAACCAGGTCTTAACATTCCGATACACATTTGAAAGGCGCCATGAGAATCTGCATGACGTTCATTGTAGACACACCATATTTTTCCAGCATCCATTGGCATGCATTGCACTCTGACCTGTGACTCAGAGGCACAGGAGAGGTGCCAACTCCCTCTGCCCTCTGGCTCTGTCATTGTGAGGTCACTGTGACGTCACTTCCTGCATGTGCTGGCTGTCGGCCCAGCGTTGGAGGTGTGTGGAGTTTCAACAATGAAGGAATGTGCTTGTCAGGAGCCTGAGGTCATAGTTTAAACAGACAAGAGTAAGCTGAACGTCTCATAGGATTTGACCATGATGTTACTGTGCAGGAATTTTATTTTCCTCGATAATATTAGTATGTTTCACAGCCATGGCAGAGCAGGCAGGTTTGTCTTTTTAACCAGAAAGTACTGAGAAGAAAGACGTGTTTTAGAACATCTTGGTAAGAGTGTAAACTACAGTGTTGGCAGGTTTTGTACTTGCTAAATCCTCATGGAGTCAGATGTTTTGTTTTCATACATTATTACATTTACTTTATGTATTGAGTAGTACCTTTATCTTACTCAGTTAAAGTTGAAATATCAGTTTTGTGACAGTGAAACATGAGCAAAAATCGTTCACCTGTGTTTATTGTAAGGACAAGTCTCCGGCATATTGTGCTCTTTTATCTGATGAGCACTGTGAACTCAGCAGATCTGTGTCTGTCTGAAACAGTGACTGAACTGATAAAAAGGCAGCCAGGACATTACCTCCTTCTAATGTTGCACAGAGTAGAATAATACCTTTCTAAAAAAATCTGAGGAAAGAAAAGAATCAGAGCAGATCTGGATGTTCATGTTTTAAATTCTCAGACGCTGAGCTTGTGGATCTGAAGTGGTTTACATGGTTTCAGACTGAACCAATGGCATAGGTTTAGAGTTCCTGTTTAGGGTTGGTTTGTTCCCGTTTCTTTTTTTTCTTACCTAATCCTAATTTATTCACTGATGTTGATGATGTGGATTACTCACAGGCTACTTGCTTACAATTAAATCCATGTCACATCATACCAGAGGTGTCATGTTTATCAGGGGTGCACATTTAAAAACAGGAAATTGCAAATGATGGCCGCATTTAACGCATAAATCTAATGTGAAAGCAATACTGGCCTTTAGATATTTTTCCAAACCCATGCAGCCTTACTGTCTATCCAGTCGATCTGAATTTAAATATACCAAAGCACAATAATATAATAATCCTAACACACCACAATTCAGCCTACACTCTGTAAATATTTTAAATTCTCAGACAGTGAGCTCGTTCACTCCCACATGATGCTTGTACCAAATGTTTAGCCGCGCTGTTTCTCCTCTGCGCGTGTGACAGATGCTGCGCTGAAGCGTGAATTGTAGCGGCACATCCGCGGGCTCCGGATGTTGTTACGGGGGGCAGACGCGCTCAGACGCCAGCTGCTGGTTAATAGCTCCTTCTGCTATGTTTAGAGCAGAGACTCCCAAAAGTGTGGGTTTAAAAGGGTTTCCGACAGTACGTTGGGTTGTAATTGTTGCTGATGATTTGTCCTTGCAATGTGCATGGTACAAGAGTTTTCAATCGTAGTGGAGATCAAATATTAACTAGACACTGATTAAGTTGAGGAAACATCTTGCTGTTTTGACTGGTTAACACTAACTCAGGCGTGCTTAATGTGTGGATCGCAAGCGCCCTGTAAATTTTTGCTTTTGACCATAGACCTATTACTGACACAATTAAAGAGCAACCCGCCAAATGACCACACACAGCCTGTCAGAATACAAGTAATGTTTATTGTTTTGGCTCTTGACGTTAATGCCATAGTTTCTACTTTTCATTTTGGTTGTTGTTCAAAACATACCACGCTTTTTTGTCCCGCTGAACACGACTCACAGTTTGTGAATTGTTGATCTTATCGTACCTGTCTATTCTTTCTCTACAAAGCCTCCTTTCTTCAGTCTCATAGTTTAGAGTTGAATCCTCCTACACTAAAGTCCTGAATGCTACTCTTGTTTTGTGTTTTTAAGCAGGTATTTGCAATGTTGCCAAGAAATGCCCACATGCTCCTCCTCTATGCTGCCATTTCAATTTGCTCGCCGTAGTTTTCTAGTAGATGAACCACCAAGCTATAGGCTTTTATCAGTGTTTGCATAGACCCTTTTAGTGTGAGTACATAACCTGCTCTTGGTGGTACAAGCTTCAGCGCATCCTTGCTTTGGTAGGAAACTATTTCATTAGCTAAAGCTCAAAGTATTGGTCATCCATTTACAAACCACAAATCCCAGCCTTAAAAGAAATGAGTCTTTAAAAAACTCACCAAACTGCCTGCACTACTTATTTGAAACCTCTCTCTCAAACCGGGCCTTTCCGGTTCTCACAATTCAACAGACCCTTACAAAAGTCCTTGGACCCATTTCTTCTGGCTGTTTTAGCAAAGTAAATCATGCGTTGGACAAGTTTGCCATTTACCAAAATCAAGCTTTCTTTTCATTCAGAGTACAGGTGGTATTATTTCCTCAGTAAGTTTGTATAAGGAGTGTGTATTTCCATATCTAAATACGGATACAAACGCAGAAAAGAAAGATGTCCTTCAAAATGTTCTCCCCGGACCTCTTTCCCCCTCGGTGCGAGCGCGGCCTCTGACTCAGGGGTCAAACTCATGTCTGGACAAATGGGTTTCTGTCTGCCGAACAACAAAAGGCCGGCCACGTCTTTGTCTGAGAGGAAACTCAAGTGAATGGGATTTGGGATTGACCACACCTTGAAGTTATGTGGCCAAGTCTCCTCTCAACATGCGGGTTTATAAAAAGGCAGCAAGGGGAGTCTTGGGCCGCTCTTGGATAAGTAGCTCTACTAACTTTCATCTAGAATCTCTTTAGTAACAACCCATCAAACTACCCAGCTCTCAATTTACATGCACTAATTATTCCATTGTAATTTTATTTGCCTGGCTGGCACATAAACACATTCAAGATTCATTCATTCTATTATTGCTCTTGTACGAAAAACAAAGTCTTGCTAACAATATATTGACTATGCACAATTTCAACCAATAACAACATAATGCTTTCCACTGATGGTGTCGAACCTGCCAACAGAGCTCCCCTCCTGCATTCCTTCCACACAGCGTCTTCAGATATATGGCCTTTATATGTTTTGTTAAGAGCTGGCAATGAAATGAACGTCACTCAGTTCTTCTGGTGGTGGATCTCTGGTCACTTTAATTAAGTTTCAAAAAGCGAAGAATAATGATGCCAAATATAGTGCTTTGTAATAAAAGAGGAGGCCGTGGTGACTCCCCCAGCCCCCATTGTCTTAAACAAGATGAACAAAATCAACTAAATGGAGGCAACGAGTGACATTGTTGCTCCAATCATGAAATATTTGATGAAAGAACGCTTCTGCGACGATAAACTCAATAGATATCTGGGGCGTAAATATGTCATACATGTCAAACTCCGGTCCGGGGGCCAAATCCAGGCCCACGAGATGATTTTTGTTAGCCCCCAGAATGATTACTAAAGTTAAGCAATACTAAGTAACTTGTTTACCTTAATTAATCCTTTTCGTAGTCCCTCTAGGGGTAATACACATGTTAATGGTATGATTGGAGGGTCCCCCTGGTGTCTCTGGCCAGAAAACCACAATTGCAACTTGACTGCCACCGGACCGGAGCAACCAATACACACTAATAGAATCACGAAAAAGAAGCTAGCATGCTAATGATCAAAGCTAACTGTGGGCTAGCGCCACTTAAACAGTATTTAAAGCCAAGTTTGAGTGAAAAAAATGATCTCCATTGTGTAATTGGATGTACAATATCCCTCTCTTCCTTTGTCTTTTCTGTCAGTGTAGTATTTACTCTCACGGACAATTAATGAGTAAAAAATTGCAACTTGCTACGACACCTGCAGTTGCGCTTATGGCCTCTAGGGGCAAGAGTTACTTAGTACTGCTTTAAAACTGGCCCACCGATGAATTGAAATACATTTCCCATCAGGTGATGAAATACCCAGTCTGATACCGGTCACTGTGTCATTAGTTAGTAATACACGGATCATTCATTATCATCAGTTTGTGGCAAATTAAGTACAACAAATTGTCGCCTTATGACGCCATGGAAGCATAAAAAATAGGGATAGGTTATGTGCAGTCTGTTTAAAGCATATTATGTAAAATAATATATATAAAAAAATAATTTAAATCAGACTTTCCGTTACGGCCTTTGACCAATACTGTGTTTACATTTTGGCCCCCGCTCCAAAAGAGCTTGACACCCCTGTCGTAGTTTAAATTCAAAGTTTTTGTAGAACAAGAACAATGTATTAAATTACATACAATCACATTTAAAAAACAGTCAGATCAATTAAACAATTGTTAAAAGTTACATTTGCAGCAAAGAGTGCAGATAAAGCACTTTCATTTGTCATACACAGCTAAACAGAATTGTAGCAACACTGAGATCACACTAGCACCATGCATTGGCAAACCAAATCCGGTCTAAGTCATCATGTCTCTGAACTATCTAAGCTTGAAATTTTAATTTGAGCATGCTACATTTGAAGGGGCTCTGCTTTGACATTTTAAGTATGTGTGAGTATAATGCACATCCTTTACCACCACACAGGAGCGTTATGAATTGGAAAAGGTGTATAAAGCAAACAAAATAAACAGGATTATATTGGTGCATGTAATTGTCCTGGGTGTCACAGGGCCATTCTTTCACTCTTCAGCCTATAATAACCTGGCTCATCCCACACAGAGAACCCGCTCCTCCTCCTCCTCCTCCTCTGGGCTCCTGACCATGTGTAGATTTGTAGGCAACACACATTTTGACAATTTTGTTCCTCCCTCGTCTCCCCTCCCTTCCCCCTTTTTACCACATCCACCTCCAGGACAGGAAATTCTTCAAGGGATTCTTTGCAAAAGTAAGTTGTCTGTGTGTTTTTGAGTGTCTCTTATATTTATTTATCATGAGCGTATCGTTTTATTTCCTCCTTTCACCACGTAACACCTCACCCTTTGATCACATCTCGTGGCTGAAGACACCGACACTGAACATGTCTGATGCATGTGTGTGTTATCAAATTAAAACGGGGCAGGGCACTTTCTCCTGTGTGTTTTTATATTAACAAGTGTCTTCTCTCTTCAGCGCTTTCTCTACAAACAGAACAATGAGAAATTATTGTCTATTATGTATCTTTTTTAACTCGGTACTGTAGCTTTATTGTCGTAACCGAATGGGGAACACCACTGCATCAGAGCACCATGTTTTATGCCAGACTTTCTTGGCATTTGTGAAATATTTCTGTGTAAATTATATTCAGGATATGTCCACACTACAGTATTGGCACGTATTCTTATCCCTCCCCCCATTTTGTTTAGCCTTTTCTTCTTGGCATACATCCTCGGGCTATCAAAATGATTTAAACAAAAAATGTTGGACTGAACAGAAATGGAATTTAATCTAAAACACAAAATGCTGTTCATATTATCTATTTCTAAAGAAAAAAAAGAAAGACAGAACACCCAAATGACTCTGTGTGACATAAGAAGAAGAAAGTCCTGATTTCATTGTGTGGATTTTGCATGTAGGTTTGTTCCGGGTGTTGCAGTTTCCCCTACCAATAACAACATTTATCATAGGTTTCCCTCTGGGGCCAGAACTCCCCTGAAAATGAGATTCTGCAATCTCAGTGGGACTTTCCTGCTTAAATAAATGAATAAATAAAATGGGCTAATACAGATTTCCATCATTAGTGTGGACGTAGTCTGGATGACACAGACCAGTATCTCATGTCTCTTCTCTTACTTGTACCTGGTGCTTTCCTTCACAGGTGTGCTCTGTGTTTTTGATTGAATTAAAAATACCAAGCCAATGAAAACACTCAGGCTGAGGGGCTGGAAGGAGTGAGATGTTAATACTGTACTCACTGCTGTTTGTTCCTCTGTGCTTTTGTGTTCAGGCGGGGAAGAAGCCGGTCCGAGCAGTGCTCTGGGTGTCTGCAGATGGTCTTCGAGTGGTAGATGATAAAACAAAGGTAAATATAATGACTATGACTTATTCACAATTGTAAGAATGACACCGTTTTTAGTTCTTTTTGTACTTTTAGGGGAGTATTTACTTTTGTGTTCAATCTGAATACGAAACATGACATCATATAAAACGCAATAGCAGTAAAACTTGTACTCTCATAGTAATACGCTGTGCCCATGTGCACCATTTTAGTTAATATAATGTGCGTTAATAATAAAGTGGATTGAGTTCGATTTGATGCTACTCCAGCACACTTTGTGAAATAGTGCTAGAAGACTGCAGTGGTTGTTCTTGTGCTTTACTGACCTCCAAACAGCTCTGTGGCAGTGTGTACTCAGTGCACCTGCAGAGAAAGATCTGATACATGAGCAAATAGTGTCAGGAGTTTAATCTTAGAAGGACCCCTGCTGGATGACCCATGTTATTGCATTTGCTTTATAACTGCAGAATAGTGCTGCAGGCTTTGATCACACTTGTTTCACACTGTCATCTTTTATTCAGGATTTGATTTTGGACCAGACGATAGAGAAGGTATCGTTCTGCGCTCCAGACCGAAACTTCGAGAAGGCCTTTTCCTACATCTGCAGAGACGGCACCACGCGACGCTGGATCTGCCACTGCTTCATGGCTATTAAAGACTCAGTAAGACCATCCGCTCCATTGTTAGCCCTTGTCCACAAAACTACCATAGGCCAAAAAGTTGCTGGGACAGGGTCTAGCCATCCATACGCCCCTAGAAATTATTAAATCTTCAAAGAGTGTGTAATTATTAAGCCAATTCAAAGCTTGTTATCTTGTTTAGTGCATAAAATATTAAGGCATGTCGTAAAGCAGGAGATCGATTCGGTTCTTGAGATATTACTAACATAACTATCTCGTCTTTCCCAGGGCGAGCGTCTGAGCCATGCGGTGGGCTGTGCCTTCGCGGCTTGTCTGGAGCGGAAACAGAAGAGGGAAAAGGAGTGCGGCGTCACGGCAACCTTCGACGCCAACAGGACCACCTTCACCAGGGAGGGGTCCTTCAGGGTCACCACGGCAACAGAGGCGGCCGAGCGGGAGGAGGTGATGAGACAACTCCAGGACGCCAAGAAAGGTCTGTGCAGTTTGAACAGCTCATTACTGGTGGTCCGGCATTGGCTTTGCTCAAGAAATGTCAAGGCACTTATTTTATGTGGAACGAACAAAACCTTTAAAAATATTGACTGCTGTTGAATGCTCTTATTGTCTGTCATAATGTTGCTCTTCTCTTTCCACAGAGACTGATCCCAAAGTCAGTGTGAACTCGGTGGTGGTCAGCAGTGGGACAAACCCCTCCGCCCCCCTCTCTACAGGCTCGTCCTCGCCCTCCTCCTCCCCGCCCCTCTCTGGTCCCAGCCTGGGAATCCAGGTGATCCCGCGCAGACACGCCACGGCTGAGGCTCTGGCGCGACAAGGATCCTTCCGAGGATTCCCCTCCCTGAGCCAAAAGACGTCCCCGTTCAAACGCCAGCTGTCTCTGCGCATGAACGAGCTGCCGTCCAATCAGCAGCGAAAGTCTTCTGACTTCTCCATCAAAAACACAGGTGAGGGCGAGCGCTGGCCCGTCTGTGATAATAGTGTTTATGGAGCGATCAGATATACCACTAGGCCTGTCAAGATAACAAATTTGAAGTTTGATATATTGAGGCAAGAAAGTATCGCGATAAACGATATTATTGACTCTAACGATGCTAGATACTGTCAACTCTCAGGCATAAAAATGACGGTAAACCTTTATTCTAAAAGTGTCCATCTCCTAAAATACCACACAAGCTGCAATAAACGTATTATGAAGCTCATTTGCTTCAGTTAAACATCAAAGTTTTACAAAGAAAGAATGAGCGGAAATGCTAATAAATGTACAGACGATAAATATCAAGGCCAAAAATGTATCATTTTTTATTGAACGATAAGTCGATATAGTATTTATCGTGACAGCCCTATATACCTCAAGGTTAAGCTGAAGTCAGTCTGTCATGACAGCTTCCAGTCAGTCTTGAATTCACACAAGAGAAACTGATGCCGCACTGGATCTTTTGACATTGCAGAAGATTGAAACAATGCCACAGTGAATGTGTGCTCTAATCAAAACTAAAGGCGGTTCATCAAAGAAAAGATTTTGTGACAACTTTTTTTTTGGTCAAGCAATTTATCACCACCATTCTAGCAGTATCCATCATGTTTTATCGAATCTATGCTTACATTTTCATTTATCTGTTGGCCCGGGTCACGTTCAGTAAAGCAAAAGAATCGTCTTAATGATGTTGTAAAAGTGTGCCGTAAAATTGCTGGCGCTGCTTTAAATGACCTTAGCGAGGTGTACAGGGTCAGGAGGCTAAAGCCATTACTGCTGACCTTTTGTGGCAGGAGTTTCTACTGCTTCCACCTGGAGGCCGTTATAATGTTCCACGGTGCAATACCAGTAGGTTCAAAAAGTCCATGATTCCAAGGGCGATTGGTCTTTTAATTTAATGAACATTTTGCACCAGCACAGGCGACCAAAAAAAAAATATAGCTCCTTTTACCAACATTCTTCCATGTATACCTGTAAGAATGTCTCTCATTACTTCCACAGTTCCTGAAGTGGAGGGTGAAAGCGACAGCATCAGTTCTCTGTGCACTCAGATCACCTCCGCCTTCAGTGGACCTCCTGAGGACCCGTTCACTTCCGCCCCGATGCCCAAACCCACGTCCTCCCCACAGTCTCCCGTCGCCCCAGGTAAATATCAAGTTACTAATTCAAACTAACACTACCCAAAGCACTATGCAAACATTTTAGAGAGAGCGCCTTGTCATATTTTTACCATTGCGAGATTTACGTTTTTCTTTGCTCATTGTCTTTCTTCAAAACATATTTAAGCACAGAACAGTTCCTTATTTGGCTGTATTGTGAATAATGGCAGCGATGTGCTAGACAAGTTTATAAAAGTGGAACAAACCAAAGACAGAAAAACCCCTAAATGGCTGTTTAGTGCTGCTTGCCAGCCAACTTTTTTAGGCAGCAAATTTGAATCCATGCCTCAGAGTTTGGCTGAGTTTCCAGAGTCTTAATAACCCAATTAAAGCCTGTTCTTAATTTTGTGTAACTGCACTGTTTATGCGCACTGAACTATCTGACTGTTGTTAAATTAATGATCTGTAATTTGTCATCTGAGGCTGAATCTTGGCTAAAAAACACAGTAAATCTCTGCATGTCTAACAACACTAAATGCATCCCAACATGAGCGCGCTTGTGTTTCTGTGTGCTGTAGTGAATGGCACTGCCCCTGGCTTCTCTGTGGCTGCTATTCCCTCTAACCCCCCCGTAATACCCCCCGCCCTGCCCGCGCGGGACACTAACCCCTGGGCCAAGACCCCTGCGGCAGGCTCCACGCTCCCAGTACACACAGGTAAGTGACTCCCATGAAGTTTTGCAGAGTTTGCTCTTTTCATATTGATCCATGTTTTTTTTTTTTTTACTTGACAAACAAATATGCTAATGATGCTTTTGAGCTCACCTTTCATTTCTAACTCGCAAAACCATGCATTCATTTTTAATTTTTAATTTTATGAACCCTCTATACAAAACTGTTTTTTTTTTCCTGCATTTATCTGCTAGACAGTCATACCAACCATTCCACACTTGACCATATGTTGTCAATAGATACAACCTAAAACTGACTTAATCATTAAAATTACAGAGTAGCAACATTGCATTTTCAAACTTCAGTATTAGAACTGAAAAAGCAATTTAAACTACTCGTCTAATCTAATTACAATTAACATAGTAAAAACAAACAGCTGTTTGAAATCTACAGTGTGAAGAAAAAGTAAGTACACCACGCTCTCCTGTGAATGTTTACATGTTATTGCCAATAAAAACATGATAAAATGTAAATGTCTGGGTGGCATAGTTGAAGTAGACACTGTTAATTCATTCCTGTGATTTAGATGAAGATCAGACCACATTCAGTAACACATTTAAGCAGAAATGTGTGAAATTCCAAACGTGTACTCACTTTTTCTTGCCACTGTATAATCTGACTCATAAACTCTGTCATTTTTTGATTTGTTGTTGCATCTTGTCTGATTCCTATGGTGTTCCTTACGAGTGAGCTCCACACGCTTCTTTTATTGTCTTTTTTGTTCTGTGTCTGAATCTTAGTCACAACTGAGAAATTACAAAAGCTGTAGTTATTGTTCACATTTGTAAACAACATCAAATCCCATCTCCGTCTTTTTGTGTTTAAAACCTGATTACTCTCCAGCCATATTACAGTCTTCCCTTTAATATAATGTTAGTCCTCCAGGAGGTGTCCACTGTAAATGCAAAGCTAATCACACTTCTCAGAAGGTTTTTCTCTCTAAATGTGTGCAACTTTATTCAGTCTGTTATCACTACAAGAAATAACATACAGTATTTAAAGTTACAAGCATTTGAGGTTCATTTGCTTATGGATATTATCTTCATCATGCCTACCTGACCTCATTTAGGTTGTTTTGGTTCTTTTGCCTCTAACTCTTATTCTTTTGTTCTGACAGGTGCCGGAGACTGGGCCGCTCCTGCTGCCGCCCCTGCCCCGGTGATCATGGTGCCCCCTTCGTCGTCTCCTGTCATAGCGTCCCACAAACGCACACCGTCAGAGGCTGACAGATGGCTGGAGGAAGTCACCAAATCTGTCCGCGTCCCACAGCCTAACCCCATCATACCCGTTGTCCCGCAATCGAATCCCCTGATGCCCTCCGCTCCTCCCCCTCCCGCTCAGCCCTTCATCGCCCCTGTGCCGATGCCTGTAGCGCCCACTCCTCAAGTGGCCTTTATGCCAACTCTTCCGCCCCCTGTCCCAATGATACCACCTCGGCAACCGGTCTTCAATGCCCCAGCGCCTGCCTCTTACCCAATGTCCAACGGGCTGTCCTTCCCCCAGCCAAGTGTCCCCGTAGTGGGCATCACCCCTTCTCAAATGGTGGCTAACGTTTTCGGATCGGCCACGCAAACCCAGTCGTTCCCGGTGCCTACTATTCCACATCAGGACATCCCGATAAGTACCCCAAACGTTAGCCCGTTCATCAAGCCTCCGCAGCCTGTAAACCCGCCTCAACCCTCCAACGGTAGCGTAACATTCAACGGAGCAGACAATTGGGCAAATCAAGCTCAAATTCCCCACTCTTCGCCAGTGACGCAACCGGCTCCGGCGCCGCAGGAAGACGCCTTTGAGGCTCAGTGGGCGGCGCTAGAGAGCAGGTCGCGTCAACGCACGTCCCCTTCCCCCACGAATCCCTTCTCCACCGAGCTGCACAAAACTTTCGAGATCCAGCTTTGAGGACGGCGAGCGTGGACTGGACCGACCCAGAGCTGGAGTGAATCGGAAATGAAAGTGGTTTGCCTGTTTTGTATGGGGAGGTGAATGTGTGTTTGTCCCTCCAAACCAGCGGACAAGCTAAAAGCTAAAGCAGTGCTCAAGAGCGCACAAGCTGAACATACAGAGAGAAAACTCTGCATACAGGAGGGAAGGTCACACATCAGGCCGCTGCGGAAGACATGGCGCCCCCTGCTGTCCATTCTCATCGTCTGTTATGTTTTGTTTGTGCTGTGGAGCTCAGTCGCCATTACCCTGTGGATTGTAATCAGCCCCCTGCCACTGCCTTCGCTCAGAATCAGCTCGCAGGACCCAGTGGGCGGGACAAGACCTCCCTCAAAATGACTGCAGCACCGAGACGAGGAGTTCTCAATAAAAACTTCCTAATCAGAAGAAAAGTGAGACAATGCCAAAATGTTTATTTTTATGCATTAAGTATATTTTAAATAGCTTTGGAATCTAACAGAAGAGTTGTAAGTAATCTTGCCAAAGGCGCAGGCTAGCTACAATGAGACAAGTTTATGTGTGTGTGTATACAAAAAAGACAGTATATATTATACATAAAAATATATATCTATAAAGAATCTATAGTGTACACAGAGCTCACAGCAGTGCTAATTTTTAATGTGATGTAAAGAGATTTTTTGTGAAGGGACAGCTGCTTTACTTTTGTTTTGTTAATTTTTTTTATATTTTGCGTTATTGCGTCTGTTCTGCTACATCCTGTGATTGGATGTGGAGGAGCTTCTCACTGTAAATAGGGTTTTGTTGCAGCAACAATCGATGTGGACCTAGCGATGGTGGCGGTGCCCGACTGGTGGCCTCATTTACCTGTGCGGAGATTTTACTACAAATCACTACTTAATCTTTTTACTCATCATGCTCTCTACTTAATTTTCTGATTCACCAGTTTTTAAGTTAAAGTAGTTGAATGTTTTATTTTGCACAAGCACTAAAGTAGATGGCTTAAACTCACTTACATAAATTAGAGTTAGCTCTGGTGCATTGGCTGTTGCACCAAAAACATACAGGGAGATCCAACAAACTCATCTTCTCACTTTCTGATTCATGCTTTTATTTTTTTAATCAAGCCTGTGAATATGAACTATTCTCTGATCTATTTTTCCATTTTGTAATTATTTCATTACTTTATTCCACTTCTTTGGAGATCTATTGAACAAAAGATTGAATAAATTGATGGTGGTAGAATAAAAGTGTGTCATCCATAATGCTATTGAAATGTTTTATTGGATTTGTGGATTTTCATGTCATGGAAGCTAAATTTGTCTTCTTCCATCTTGACCAAGCAATGCCGCACCCGGGAAGACATCTCTGGAGCTGGGGCAAGGATCTTGGTCTCAGGGTTCACAAGAAAAATAGCCAATTATCATTATACTACTATTTTGTAGGGCTGGAGGAAAAAAAAGGAATGGATTTAAAGTTGCCATAAATTGTCTAAAGAGCTACCATGTAATACAACAGTGGTTCTCAAACTGTTCACACCTAGTACCACATCATATATTACACCTTCCAAGTACCAGTAGGCGTAGATCAAGAATAAACCAGGACTAAACCAGGTCTACAAGGCATAGAAAAGACCTATATTGGACTAAATGATGTCTGAAGAAAATAAAAACCTTACTTCAACGTCTTAATCCCCACCTGAACCGAGCACATTGGCTTTACCCAAAACCAAAAAGCTTAAAAAAAAAAAGGTTCAAAATGGCAACGAAACGAGGATGAAAACACAGCAAGAAAGTGACAAAAACAAGGCGGAAACACGACCAAAAGAAAATGAAAAAAAACACAAAAACATGACAAAAAAGTGACACAAAAACGCAAAGCATCAAAAATAGCAATGAAAAAGTAACAAAAAAACCAAAAACGTGACGACAATCACTTTTGTAGGCCTTAGCTTTCAAATGAGGCATTACACTGTTAGATTAGGGTAACACCAAACTGAAGAAAATGCACTCAGTTCTGTTGTGGGAGGTTAATGCATTACTAAAGTATAAATGAAATCTATGAAAATAAAAATGATGATCTATTAAAATGAAAAAAGTCTTTGATTGCAGAAGACCCTGAGGAGGCCTCCACCTGAGGAAGTCCAAACACCACCAGTGGTACAGCAGGTATTGGTTTGAGAACCACTGTGGTACATTATAAGTCACAGCATAAGCGCGCAAAATACTGTAAATATGAATAAGATCACAATACGCTCTGACCTCCGACCACCAGAGGGCGCCCCACACGGGAGAGGACCGCAGCGCAGCATTTCGTTATAAATACAGGCCGGAAGACATGGAGCAAACGCAACTAACAAGTGTTGGTGAGATGAATAACCGGCGTGGATTTGGATAATACCGCAAAGGTAAGATCTTAAATGGGTGTGTAGGGAGGTGTAAGATAAAACACACCCGGATGCTGAAGCGTTGATCAAGCTAAGCACTGGACACAAATCCTGGAGGCTAAGTTTGGCTAATGCAACTGTGCACAAGTCAAACCAGGACACAAAAAAAGCGAGAACGACGCGTTGTGTTGCATTTAGACGTGCACGAAATTATTAATATCGCATGCGCCAACTCTCAAGTGTTTGTTTATCGTTTAAGCATCCTCTGAACTCTTCAAAACCCCTCACTAACTTCGGTGATGAATGAAACATGGCAGCTGTTTCATGGCGCCGTTGTTTAGTTACGTATTTTCTTAATCTAGGGATTTATTTAAAATATAATGCAAATCTGATGTTAGCCCGGTTAGCATTACCAATGTTACCAACCATAACCAACCATAAGTCACGAATCACTGGCCACATAGACTGCATTTTTTTTACTAGGCTTGTCATGCTGCAGGAAAGACTCATTGGAAGATAATCAAAATGTACTTTCATTGAATTTGGATTCTGTTGTCCTCTAGCTGCTACAACACCTTGAGCCTGATTATTTACAATCTTGACCAACTATCCTCCTCCACACATTTCACATAATTGGCGTACCATGTTCTGTGTTACCTGCCTCCTGATTATGTGTTGGTCATCTACCCTTTTCTTTAGAGAAATGCAGTTCTTGTCCAATTTTGCCAGACCAAAGTGAAGTTATTTTGGTCTCTCACTGACGCACAAAAAGGTAAACCCCTTTAATCACTGAATTACAATGCACCTGTACTTGTTGCCTTCAAAATTAATGCAATTTTCTTATCCACAGCACTTTATTCTGACTCCCTGTGAGCCTCAACCATGTCTCATCGCGGACCCCTGGCTGCTGTTGTGACCACAGTCCTGAGTGTAACTTTAGGCGGGCTGCTGGTGTGGCGAGTCTATCGAACCAAAAGAAAGAGGCTGCCTTCCAACCAAAAGGCAGCTGAACAGGTGGAACCTCCCTGTCCCACTGAAAAAGACTTGACACCAGCGGAACGTGATCCATCTCCCAAACTCCTAGAAGAGGAGGTGAAGGCAGTGGAGACCCAGCCCACTTTGGCGCCACCTGCAGTTGTGTTACCGCTGTGGGATCAGGTGCTGTGTGTGAACCCGGTCACTGTGAGCTCTGAAGAGGAGTGGCAGCAGCTGTGGCCCCTCTTCCAAAAGGAGCTGTCGGTGTTCCCTGTGCTTGGACTGGACTGTGAATGGGTAAAGATAAACGCCGTAAGACAACATTGATCTGCATGACTCTTAACACACAGGGAAAAATCCAGCCTCAATCCAAATAGCATTGTTCTGATGGTTTCTTTCCTGCATTTAAGATATAATTTATCAACTGGGAGCCTTTCCAGACACTCAAGGCTAATGGAAACACAATAGTTTTATCCACCTTGTCATATTGTAAGAATAATACACATTTGTCTATAATGTACAACGAAAGTGCATTGAGGTGTTTGGTTAGGCCTGAGCCACTGCAACTGAGCGCGCCGCCATTGTGGGTCTACCCGTCCCTGACCAGCATGTTTTTGGAGTTAGGGGAAAGCGTAGCACCCGGTAAATGGACTCAACTTGTATAGCGCTTTGCTACCTTTAGGCCCAAAGCTTTACAGTAAGGAACCAGTCACCCATTCATACACCAATGTACGCAGACACTGGAGGCAAGTAGGGTGAATTATCACAACGACAGTGTGCATTTGCGGGAGCTGGGATTCGAACCCACGACCTTCCGTTCATGGGATGATCGCTCCGCTCCAAAACGGTCTTTCACCATCTTCTGGGAAGATTGTAGCAGACAAATATAATCTGTCTTATTCTCAATCTCCAGAAAACATCCATTAGCCAGAACAATGGTAGAGATGGAAGATTTTTGTGGCTTAACTGTGAGCCGTTTCCTGTCGTGCCTCTTGTGATGCCTCCACTGTGCTGATGGTGTGGGGGGCTCTTGGTGCCTCTTCATATAGTTACTCTTTCCTATTAAAAAGTTCACTGCCCAATGTTTTTAGTTTAGTGGGGAAAAGGGTGTGAATCAAATGCATGATTGTGCAGCCTATGCATTCAGAGATACATGCAGCTCTTCAGCCCCCATCTCCCTCTTGTGGTCCTTCGGCTGCCCAGAGAAAGATGCTCTTACAAAGTACTAGCTACTTCTGGTTTGGACATGCTTTAGTCTTGGCTTAAAACTCAGTTCTACTTCAGTGTTTGTTCAATCCATACATTCACAATTAATGCACTAGAACTGATTGCATCTCTTTACCGATTTAAAGAAAAAAAGTTTTGGAGAAGAATTGGCGGTTTGGATCTAAAAGCGGCGGACCCGTTTCTATACCTATTTATTCGTCTATTGTCAAATTTGGATTCAGGCTTTTTCCTTTCTTGATTTGACTAACATCACCTTGATATCACTATGGGTGACATAGTAACCCTGTGTTTATTGCAGCTATCAACAAAGGGCAAAGCATCGGTGGTGTCCCTCCTGCAGATGGCGTCATACTCCGGTCGCTGTGTCCTGGTGAGGCTGCTCCCATTTCGAAATGCGCAGCAGCCCCTCCCCCTGGGTCTGATCGAAGTGCTCCGGGACCCAAACGTTCTCAAAGTTGGAGTGGGATGTTACGAAGATGGCAAACGTTTAACGCGAGACTATGGCCTGTCGTTGGTGTGCACTGTGGACCTGCGCTACCTCGCCTTGAGACAGAAGTAAACTCCATTTACTAGTAGTACAATAGTATTATAGTAGTTCTCTACACGCAGGGTAAATTGAACAATATTGCACTTAGTTAATTGGTTGGTTAGTTAATTTGTAAAAAAAAACAAAACAAGAGATTAAAGTTTTAATTATAGTTATTTGTTATTTATAACTTCCTGTTTGACTGTAATAATTTTTTCTCATATCAAAATGTGTGATATATTTCAGGAAGACAACACTAAACAATGGCCTGAGCCTGAAGTCGTTGGCTGCAGATCTGTTGAATATAACTCTAGACAAGTCTCTAGAGCTTCGCTGCAGCGACTGGGAGGCAGACACGCTCACACCTGAACAGGTGGGTCGTGCTGTGTAGGAAGGTACAATGAAGATTTTACTTTTTGAGGCTTTGACCACGTTATAATGCTAAACCCTTGCCAAAAAACATTCCTGTGGTGTTTCGTTTATGCTTGCATATTTTTATACCCCAGCATGTTCCGTTCACCGCCTCCTGCTTTCAAAACGCCAACCCATACTCTAGTGTACGTCACGAAGATTCTGACACCATCACCAAACTTGTTCTGATTCTGTTGGCCAAACCTCCTTCCCTGTACTGACTGTCATGTTGCTGCTACATTTCCTTTTTGTACGTTTAGTGTCTGGCCTGGTCTGATCACCCGAGTACAGAATAAATGCTGATTCTTGTATTTTACTCTTTTACTTATTGGATAAAAAGTAGCACGGTGTAGCTTTAAGTTGATATAGACGGAGTTATAGGGCATTAAACCTGTGCCAAAATCTTCTGAACAAAATATTTTTGGTGATTAAATATTTGAATTCCTGTCTCAGGTGTGTTATGCTGCCAAAGATGCACAAGTATCCGTTGCGCTGTTCTCCTGCCTCCTTGGTCTGGAGTCTGAAGGTGGTCCCATCTCGCTCAGTGGATGCTCCTATTCAGAGCTGAAGTCCCGCTGCCAAGGCCTGGTGGACGTCCCGTTCAGAGGTCGCGGTGACGGAGAGGACAGTCCCGTGGATGGAGAGAGGAAAAGAAGGATTATGCGGAAACCCTTGGCCTTCATTAGCCCAGAGTCTGAAGATCAACAAGTCCCAGACCCTCGGCGCAACAATAAGAGGAAACCGCTGGGTGTCGGTTACTCCGCCAGGTAAGTCGTCCTCTGCACAGTCTGTTTGGGCTGCACATAAAAAGCCAGTGCTCGAAACATTCTGCTTCAAAAGATTAACACCAGAGGCAAGCTCGAACATGACGCTAGGGTTTTTAAAAATGTATAAAAAGTCTACAGTTGAGTGGCATCTCGTATTCACACACAGGAAGTCGCCTCTGTACGACAACTGTTTCCTGCAAGCCCCAGACGGACAGCCGCTGTGCACATGTGACAAGAAGAAAGCCAAATGGTACCTGGACAAGGGGATCGGAGGTAGGCTGTGTAAACTAATGCATGTTTACTCTGTCGTAACACCCTTAATGTAGAATGTGTATTTCTGCCTTCCAGAGCTCATAAGTGAAAACCCCTTTATAGTGAGGCTGCTGTTCGAGCCATCGGGACGTCCTGACTCTCAACAGGACTATTACCTCACTGCGAAGGAGAATCTTTGTGTAGTCTGCGGGAAAGCAGATTCTTACATTAGGTAATTATATATACTTTTATTTTAAGGATGTTTTAACCCACTGGCGGCACAGTAGTTCAGCTGTTTGTGCAAGAAGGTCCCGGGTTCGATTCCCACCTGGACAGGGTCTTTCTGTGTGGAGTTCTCCCCGTGTCTGTGTAGGATTTCCCTCTCCACTAAAAAGATAAGATAAGATAAACCTTTATTGATCTCACAAAGGAGAAATTCACTTGTTACAGTCGGTGTGCAAGAAGATCACTCAGAGTTAATAAAGTGCAGCTGATACAGAGATTATTGCACATGTTACTTTACAGTCTTACAAAAACTTACAAAAACATGTACAATAGGTGAATCCTCCAGCCAGTTGATTCTGACAATCAGCCTGGCTCCACATATGGAGATGGGTCGCCGGGCACGGCACTGCCCTCGCCCACTGCTCCTTACAGATCAGCCCAGTGACATCGAAGGAGGGGTTTGCAGAGAACAAATTCCTACGCTGGTTTGTCAGAATTATAACATTTAAATGTTAAATTCTTGATTCAAATTTATTTATCTGGTCGGGACAGTGCATGTTGATGAATTATGCTTAAGACTAGCTTGACCCAGGTGATATTCCAGAGGAACTATGTGACACTCGGCCGCCTACGTCTTAAAATATCAAAATCATGGTTATTGTTGCCCTACTCACTATTGTTTGAAATTCCCCCCTGTGGCCCCTACAGGAAGAACATAGTGCCACACGAATACAGGCGGCATTTCCCCACCGAGATGAAGGACCACAACTCCCATGACATCCTGCTGCTGTGCACCAGCTGCCACGCCGCGTCCAACGTGCATGACAGCTTCCTGAAGCAGCATCTGGCAGAGGAGTTCTCTGCGCCGCAGGGCTGTGAGGAGGGGGTCAGACTGCTGGAGGACACAGACCGTAGGAAGGTCAGATCAGCTGCTCGAGCTCTGCTCAGTGCCAGAGACGGTTTGCCCGAATCCAGGAGAGTGGAGCTGGAGGACATGATCAAGAACTACCTAAATATGAACCATGACGAGCCACTGACGCTGGACACTGTGAACCAGGCCGCCAGTCTGGAGACCAGGTGAGACGGAGGGGCAGAGCTGTTATTGTTAGCAGGTACTGTTAACTCATTGTATTTGGAGTCGGCTGCAAAGAAACTATACATGCATAATACATACATGTATTAATACATGCAATACCAGATACAATCGTAGATCAGATAAGTCCTCAACGTCTGACAAACATTTTATACACATCTGTGATGATCATAAAGGATGTTATGGCCTGTTGTGTTTGAGCTCTGTTGTACCGGAGTTTGCTACTTTTATGCTACTTCAGGCAGGAGTTATTTTATTCTGATGCTACAGCTCCGTGTAAATATGGGCCTAGCAGATTCTCACACCAACCAGAACAACTTGAGGCCAATAAAAGTTCAGGTGAACTGATGAAGCTTTGGAATGAGAGGCGAAAACGTCTTAAATTATAAAATATCCCAGTACTGATGGCGTAAAACTTTTTCCTCAATGGGTTGTCCATTCATGGTGAAATCATACATACAAAGGACTTGGTATTTGTCAGAGAATTGTATTTTATCACCCATGATCACTGAAGAAATTAAGCAATTATGCTATAAATGTATGTGATTTGTTCTTATTCCAGATACATAGAAAATGAGCCTGAGCTTTACTGTCAAACACAGCAGTTTACATGGATCTGTTTAGTTGTCATCGTATGTGTCTCTGTTTAAACTCTCTATTTTCTGCACCCTTCTCCCTCCAGGATCTTCAATGAGGCGTACGTCCCACACGGTTTGAAAGTGGTGCGTGCCCATGCAGAGTGGGGTCTAAAGGGCCTCATGACGCTGGAGCGGCGCTGGAGGCAACACTTCCTCAGCAGCATGCACCCGAAACACCTGCCGCCCCTCTGGTCCGTGGATCACAACCACAGCAAATTCCTGCGCAAGTACGGAGCCGACATCCCCATCAAACTCAACTGAGGGCTAAGATCTGCCTTTAACACCCTGGACCTACAGAATGGACCTCTAAACTGTTGAACCACTAAGGATCACATGAGGACCTGAGTTTATGCTTGAGGACTGACTTCAGTGTCTTATCTGGAGTAAAGAACTTGTGCCGTTTTATGAACACTAAAAAATATTTATAAAATAAGTACTTGTTGTAATTTAATACTGTCTTTTTTATGTAAGCTGCTGCCTGCTTGGACTGTCCTTTCCCCCTAAATTAACTTTCCAGACTTTTGTGCAGGCCTGCAGCTCTAAAGATGAAATGCTTTGCTGAAAAGGACATGTGCAAATGGCCTTTAAATTAAGTGCTCCCCCTGCTGGTGTTGTTTTGCAAGTGCGTGATGAATGACTTTGACCTTGACACTGAACCCGTCTTTGCCCTATTTCACTAAAAGATGTGTTTTTGATCTCAAGGTTTAATTTTTCGTGTATTTTTGTCAACCACTCAATGATTTTCACAGGGAGAGACAGACGCTAAAGTTGGCTTGTTTCACAGATCCCCACACTTGCCCCGTTGCCTGCTCCTCTAAATGTATATGGGACACCCCTATGGATCATGTTATAATGTTCCTCTTAAAACCCATAGCGGTTAGGGAGTGCAAGGTTCCGGGACCCTTCATGTTTTACAGCTCACTGATTTCAGTGCAATGTAGTGTTAGAACAATTATGTTGAAGAAGATGCCAACTTTGTGTTTTAGAAATGTAAAACTTTGCCGGGCAGATGCATTTAATCATGATCGTTCAAACTGTATCCCTGAACCACTGCTCTGTCTTTGTCTGACTGGAGCGGATTTGTTTCTAAGTGAATGATTAAAAATAATAAAGTCATGTTTGTAATATTACTGGTGGCTTAACCTTGTAATCTGGCACCCAAGTGTTTGTTGTAATAGATTTGAGAGCTCAGAGCACAATCCCTTTGGAACCAGGGGTGCGTTTTAGTCACATTATGGTGTTAATATGACAAACTGCTCCCTTGAATTGTTTAAAGAAATCCTGTCTTTAAACGATCCTGTTTGTCGTCTTAGTTTGACCCTAATTTCAAATGATGTGATCTCTGCATAACCGGTGTCTGTTTTATGCTCCTGTAGATTTTAAACCGACGCCAATCTAATTTAGTTGTGGATAGAGGGACACGTCGTCTTCGCTTTTATTTTTGTGTGTGCTGTGATTTGTGATCTACAAACTCCTTTCTCAATCATCCAGCTGGTCGTCGTCGGCACCTTTTTGAATGCGAGTCCAGCCTTTTTGATTTATCTCTTGGAGTCGTGGTCTTGTACTGTCTCACTCTCCGTGACATGATTTGACAGCCTACATCAATTAGACTCACCCTAACCCTTTGATATTTTACTCTCTCCAGTTTGTCCCTCCATGTTCTTACAAAACAACCGGTCCCAATTGTTTTACCTAGGTGGCCATTTTAGTCAGAGGGGGCAGCAGGGACACACCATCTTGTGCGAAGTGGTGAAGCAGATCTGACTAAAATAAAAAGTCAATTTCAACAGAGCTATTTTCATGTTTTATTTCTTACAAAATCACAGTTTAATAAATAGTCTGTAAAAATGAGTACAAAAGCGGTTTTCTTAACATTTCATATACTGTATGAATCACTCGTGACTTTAGGAGTCGGGTTATTGTCAGGAATGACATTGTTTTACAATCTAGTTCTGCTGGATTAAGGCCTCTTGATTTTGGCATCAAACAATCTGTCAGTCAAATGTTTAAATTAGTGTGAGCTCCCCTGGTTTCACAGTTCATTCAGTAACACAAGAATAAATAAAACACAAATAAATAAATGTTGAAATGGCTCAACATGCAGATGTGACAATCACTTCTGTCCTTCAATGTGTTTAACACAAGGACAATGGCACATGAGGCTTCCTCAATAAAGGGGACACCAAAGTTAACCCTACAAAATCTTTTGAAGATTTTTCAATATAATAAATAATGAAACAAATATAGAGGTGGCCACAATTAGTGAAACCCATTCAAGGTAAGCGCACCCGTCCAGAGTGCAGAGCCTTAGGAGCCAGGTTCATGGTCAGGAGAATCTAGCTGAGCATTAGCCCTCTGTGCATGTAACAGAGGGGAATTACCC
Source organism: Gobius niger (assembly GCF_951799975.1). Classification (NCBI taxonomy): domain Eukaryota; kingdom Metazoa; phylum Chordata; class Actinopteri; order Gobiiformes; family Gobiidae; genus Gobius; species Gobius niger. The sequence continues at coordinate 17,611,265 of NC_136867.1, forward strand.
CGAGGGAAAATGAATGAATGTTTTAAAATGTGTTTCCTTCTAACTTTGACCACCACCTAAATATTCTAACTTTTACTTTTAACTGGGGTCCCCTTTGAGAGAAGTTGGAGTGTAGAAATGACACTCTGACATCTTTACTGCATCACAGAGACCTCTATAGGACAGACGCACATTTCAAAGATTCAGTTACTGCACTTGATGTAGTTTTACATCACATGTAGTAAAAGTACACGCCTACCCTTGACTACTACAGAGGTCCTGACACTACGTTACTGCATATTCAACTCCTTCATTCCAACCAAAGACATTTTCAAAGGAAACAATGCATTGCAACAAATGGGAAGGCCTGGTGGATCTAACCTACACTAAGAGGTCAAGATACATAAACATATAATTTGTGTAAATCCCATTCACTTTAAAGGGTCTGAATCATAGTAAGGCATTTTCTAAATTTACAGCTTGGGACCTTTATCACACACAATTTGCAGTTTCAGTTACTATTCAAACTATTACTATTTAGTTCATCACTAAATCTTGTTGCAAAACTTCCTAATTTGTAACTTTACGATTAGACATTTAAGGGGATAGTTCGGTGTCTGGCTGTAATCTTCATAACCTTTCACTCTTACTATGCCATCAATTTTATTCAATATTGTGTGTCCACTTTCGAGAACAAAAGTAAAGTCATTATCCTCTGATATAACTTGGGCAATAAAGGTTTAGGTAGCATTTTAGGCTATTAATTCACTAATATGAGAGTAAACGTCAATTCAAAGTGTGGCCATTAGACGATATATTACATAAATAAATGCAAAAGTTCAGTCATAACATGGTTACAGCCCATTTCTTAAGTGCTTGATGTGAAAATACTGAACTACCCCCTTTAAGGTTGTAAGCCATCCACACAGTCTATGGGAGACATGGTTCAGTGATATGAACTTGATTTGACATGAACTAAAAGATTGTCACATGATCGAAACATGAGAAAATGACTGTGTGCATATCAGACTAACCACTGAACAAAACAGGACTCAATTTATTTTTTGGTCAAAGGCTCTTTGATGCTGAAGAGGCTCAATGTTTTGAGTCACACGTTTTAAAATAAAAAGGAAATATACATGTTTTGGCGTTGAGATCTAAACGGAGATCGGTGTAGCCACTAAAGAGCTCATTATATGCTGATAAGTGCTAGACATATATTAACTCTTTCATCATTACCAGGGCTTGACTTTACGAAACGGATCATTTAATTCACTGCTTATTGTCAATATGTACTTCAATTAGTGAGTTATAATTTAAAATAGAGGCCGACCTATGTGGGTTTTTCTATGGCCGATGCCGATATTTTGGGATGTTAATTGGCCGATGCCGATATTTTTGGCCGATTTTTCCAAATGTCAGGTCTATAATCCTGTAAAAACAAAGCCTTGGCCACTCCAGCAATGGACGATTTTATTGTATTACTTTAGGTGATCCTATCATAGTTTCTGTCCCAGCTTTGATTTGTTGTTGTTAGCATTAGCATTTTGTTACTAGCCGCTGCATTTTGCGCAGCGATCAAAAACACAATAGTGGAGTTTAAAACACAATAGTGGAGTTTAAAACTAACTCAGCGATTGAATTCTCCAGATTCTCCACTTGCAGCATGTCCATATAGACGGAGGTTTAGTGAAACTTGTGTTTAACAAACTTGAAGCTAAACAATTTTCATTGTGATGTTTCTCACCTCCCCTGAGGCCTCGGGAGTTGTGGGAGGACTCGTTTTAAAGCCCTGACTTGCTCTTTCAAATGCAAAAAACGGGAAGTCTCTATCATTTTCGGTCCCGGAAATATCAGCTTTTTTTGGTGCTAGATCGGCCAATAGCCGATATGGTAAAATCCCCAAATATCGGCCCGATATATCTAATTTAAAATGCTATACTGAAGCTAAAAATTCAAAATTCATGAAGGGAGGCAGTGACCCAATGGTTTGCCCACAAATCAGAAAGTTTGATTCAACAAGTGCTTACTGTTTATGTGTCCTTGGGCAAGACACTTCACTTTTACCCCCGTGAGCGACTCATGGTTGTCAGGGGATCCATAGAGCAGGCGGACATTTTAGAAAAGCATATAAGAAGCTCTTGTCGCGTCATGACACCAACTCCATCAAAACAACTACATTTATGCTCTTTCATTAACAAGTGCTTTGCTTGGATAAACCCAGCGACTTCGATAAGCTACCCTTCACCCCTCTCACTGACTCATTATTGCTTACACTTTAAAACAGACAAAAGACAGGATATTTCACAGACGCTGATGTGGTGATAAACAGATCAAAAAACAACATTTCCTTCCTTATTATTCCTTTGTGCCCGATCTGATCTCACGCGTTTTTGGGGAAGAGACGCGACATGGACGTTTGCTGGTGTACTCAGGATGTAGTAAGTCACATTTTCTTTGGAGTTTCATTCATTAAGCCTAAGTCGAGACAAAAGGAGCGTTTATGTGGTCCTCGGAAACTAGAGAGGAAAAAAAACAACCAAAAAGCTGTTGCCAGATTCTGCACGAAAATGTTACAGTATGTGCTTCGTAGGCTTTGTACTTTTGTAATTATCCATTGTGGTAGAGATTTTCCAATGTTGCCAAGTGGACTAGTTAGAAATAGAGGACATTTCACTACTATCTTCAGAGGCTTCGTCTCACTTTTGTAAGACCAATTCAAAATCGTTTCTACTTTGCAATGCGTAAAACCCATGTAATCTTTATATTGTGATTTTTATGAATTGAAAAGAAAGAAAAAAAACAACTCTGGACAACAACCAAGCACCCGAGGACCACATGAACGCAGCATATTATGGAGCAGGTGCGATATTTAAAAAAAAAAGAAAAGCACTCTTCATCTTTTCCTGCACACACATTCACTCACGCTCGATCAGAAAAATTGGCACAGATTATCAAAATAAATACCCTGGAAGCTTGGCACTATGCAAAAAGGAAAAAATTCACATTTGGAAAGAAATCTTATAAAAAACTATTGAATAATCTCTACTCCACTTGGTCCGCACTATTACTTATATACTATTTGCTGATGACGCTGTGTTGTAAAACCTCTGGATGCCTTTACTACCACTGAAACAATAGATCTCCTATTCTCAAATAGACTTTTTTTTTTTTGTCTACAAACGTACATCGAAAAGAAGTATCTAACAACTGAGCGGCTAAGGATAGTGCTGTTGTCTGCATCTCTCAATAGTGCCTTTTTTTTCTTTTTTTGTATTTCCTACCTCCTTTCTCCATCTTTTAAAGTGGTCCCGCCAGAGTCTGTCCCATTCAGAGATGCCCCTCCAGAATGCTGGTCACTGCCTGGTCCAATGAGGGGGCGGAGGGAGCCCTGCTTTGGGCCGTGGACGGGCCTTGAAGCCGCTGAAGCTCCAAAATGCTATCGATAGCACTCTGGAGATGTTCGCTAAGCATGTTGTCCTCTTGTATTGGCGGTGGATGGTCCGGTGACGTATCCAAGCGGTAACATTTTAATTTGGGAGCGCCCACCTCTCTGTTGTCTTTTATGGGGGCTTTTATTTTGAAATCCGGAGGCGGGACTTCCTCCATGGAAAGGTTGCCGTTGGATACCGGTTGCAGTGCTTTGCTGGGGGTTTGACAGTGACGCCCGCTCCCGTTGGTCAACTGTCCCGAGTGGTCCCTTTTGAGTCCGGGGTCGCACGCTGAATTGTGGACCACTTTCCTGGACCCCGACTCGTGTTTTATGGTGAGTCGGAGTCCGCCGCGGGAGCTCGAGCGGTACGTCCGGAGTCCCGGGGGGCGCTCCGACAGCCTGGTCCAGGACGGGGGAGAGGGCGGGCTGTCGCTGGAGGAGCAGGACTGGGGGGGAGGAGGAGAGGGAGGGGACAGGGGAGAAGGGGGTGGAGGAGGGTGGGGCGGAGCCGTGGGAGGGGCATCGCCAGGGGGAGATGCTGATGAGGGCAAGGTTGTCATCATAGACTCTGCAGAGAAAAGAAACACATTTACACCTATAGAGTTTCATGCTCACACCTATTGTTTAGAGCAGGGGTGTCAAACTCGTAGTGAAAAAAATCAGCCACATATAATGTAAACAGGAAAATACTCTCAAGAACATTTTTCCAATAAATGAATAATAATAATGAGCTGTGACTTGGTCAAAGCCCCATCTTGACTGTATTGCACTTTACAAGCCTGTGTCACAAGTTTCTCAAAGTGCTATAGTAGTAATTATCCATTCACACTATGCTCGGTGGTCGTAAGCTGTTATTAAAGCCACAGCCGCCCTGGGACAGACTGTTCATTTTCCACGTGGCTATAATGTGTTGTTCATATCCTGATCTCTTATTGTATCAGTGCCCTCTGCCTTTCCTTTTTAAAATTTATGCTGCTCCCTTGTGGCTGGAGTGAGCATTCTCGTTATTCTTTAATTCATCACTCCGCACAGGAATGGCCTCGAGACTTACTTTATTTTTTACATACTCTGGATATCATGCTCTACAGGGCAGGGGCCGGATTAAATCAACTTGCAGGCCGGATCTGGCCCGCGGGCCGCATATTTGGCACCCCTGGTTTAGGGGCGTCTCACCCAGGATGAATAGGTTGATGAAGAAATAATCAGCAGGAAATGACTAAAGCCTCCTGACCTGGCTCTCTGCTCGCTCTCCGTCGGTCCTCTGCCAAGGAGAAGCGCTCGGCCTGAAGGAAGAGTCTGTCCAACATCACCATCTCCGCTGACGGGATGTCCTGCTGAAGGCAATGACAGGTACGTCACTTTAACCGCTAAGCCCAAATTTTATAATCAAAAATGCTAATTGTTACAGGTTAGGTTAAAAGTAGTCTTTATACTAAACCTTATTTCATTGTATGCAGACAAAGAGATCTTACCAGTGATTCTCTGAGCAACAGCTGCCTGTATTTGTTAACCATGTCCTTGGTCCGCTTTAGCAGAAACCCAGACACAGTGTCAAACTCCTGGTCCACTGTGGAGAGAAATAAGACTAGTATTTGTTTTACAAATGTACCGAGAATATATTTAACCACGACAGGTGACACAGACCTGTGTTGAAGTGGTCGAGCGTGGGCAAATGTCCCGCACAAGTGTGGTAGGGCAGGAGACCTTTCACCACGTCCTGTAGTGAGGAGAAGGCCGCTCGGGTCGAGGCTCTCTGGACAGCTGCATGGTCCGAACACAGCTGCTGCTGAAATCTGCAAATGTATCTTAATATTATTTGGCTTGTTTATTTCAATGTATTTACAATTATAAAACATAACCACGTTCAGTAGTTTCAGTGTTTAGGATAATCTGATATTACTTTTTAGTTTGAAAACTAAAACTTGTTTTGTATTACACATAACAATATTAGGGTGGTTTAACAAAGAAATCATCAACACCCTGTGGTCCTGCGGGGCCTGTTGCACCAAATTTTGCAAGAACTGTTATTACCAAGAGACCTAATTATTTCTTTATTTCAGGGTGTTACCTTTTGTGTCAGTCACAAACCCTTTCAAGATAAATAAAGAGAACATTTATTTAACTTTAGCATTGTTGGGTTTACGGCGTCTCTAGTGAATGTTTTACACAGGGTTTGAAGAATATCACACATTTCCTTTAAATAACTGATGCAAATGTGTATTGTAACTGAATCAGTAGAAATTAAGTGAGTAAATTATCTAGTTGGTGATGAGCCCTCGAGGGTGGATTTAAAACACATTGTCTGGGATAACAGTACTTAATCCATGTAAATTTGGCCAATTATAATAAAATGAAATAAATTCACTTTCTCGTTATGGCTTGCTGAACATCTTAACAGGTAAAGCCTGGAGGAGTCATTGAGAAAAGAATGATGCTATTAGTTCGGGCTCCTGGTAAGTATTTATCAAGGTGCAATGGAGTTGTGGAAAGCAGTGAGTTGCACCTGTGCCGGCGCTGTGCTGGTGTGAGCTGCTCCCACTGCTGCTCCAAGACAATCGGCAACGGCTGCATGAGAAAACAGTGGGGACATCAGAAGACTACACAACAAGTACATTTAACTGCCATCAGTAGGATAACATATTAAAAGTAACATATAACATTGGTATAATTAGATGCACTGCCAGGCCAATTCGCTTTGGCAATGTTTCAATAAGCTTCCGCAATGTCACAAACATTTTTTCTGTCCAGTGTTGTCATGAGAGCGTCGGAGTCGGACCGTTACTCCAGGATTCTTTTTTGTTGACACTGTGTCCAAACTATGGCAGAATCTTGTGCCCAGTGCCCATGCAATACAAAGCTGATTTATCAAACTGTAAAAGCAGTCACAGTATCTTACCTTGATGTCTTGCTGCTGACTGGGTTGTCCCGTTTGGGTGGGAGCTCGCTCTCTGTGGGACAGGGGCCCTTGCGCTGGGGCACTGAGGGCTGCAGGAGACGACGGATGGAACACTTTACTCTCCGGGACCAAGGCAGCGGCTGGCTCTGGACGACACAGTGGCACAGATGAAGATTTAGTGTCTCATGTGTCTTCATAAAGATTAAATCTGTGATGGCCGTAACGAGCGCAGTGACAGACTTGATCACCAGAGAAATGAATGACATAATTACAATTAAAAGTAATTTAGGTGGAATAATTCAACTAGTACAGATTTATCCAAGTGCCATTGTGTGTGCCAAATGGGAGAAAGTGACAACTGGCATGTCGGTGTGGAGGCTGATGAATGAGAGACTACAATGTTCCAGTACAATAAACATTTGTGTGTCTGACTTAAATATTTCCAGCTTTATATTATCTATAATTATGAATAAACAATTAACACTACACTGTACTTGGGCTTGAGTTACGAGAACATGTTTCTACAGTGACTGTATAGAGCAGAGGTTCTCGACTCTCCCACCATCACGATAGGATGACGATCTGCAACCCCCCAAAATATGGATTTTGTCTTACATAATGCAAAATATTGCATTTTCCTCACAAATCATTGTTGAATAAGCATTAGATAAGCCTATGCTGGAAAAACAATAATAATCTCAAGGAAGACATTACACACATCTATTTGAATTAAGAGATTAAATCTAAAGTTTGAGTAGATTTGGTCTAGTTTTAAGATAAATGTTTTTGTTTTTTTTTGTTTTTTTTACTACATTTAAGCTGTGTTTTCACTTCTGTCGCAAGCCCACAGAGAAGTCCCGTGTGGGACAGAGGCTCAGTACTACCTCACATAACCCCTGTATAATCAGTCTGACACGACACTCTGCTGCACTATAGGGAGGACTCACTGTGGTGTGTGTGCTGCTCTCCTGAGGGGACAGTGGTGGTAGCGGTGGGACCAGGCTGAGGCACAGACACAGAAGGCGCAATGGGTGCAGGGGAGGGGGTCCGGGCTGCATTCTGTACTTCAGGAGACTGGACATGGACAATAGGCTGGACTTGGGACTGGGGTACAGCCGCCTGACTTTGGACTTGAGACAGAGACTGCAGGACAGAATTCTGGACATGGACTTTGGGCTGGGACATGCAGTTCAGTATTTGGGTTTGTGACAAGGGCGCTTGTATTTGATCCTGCTGCTGGAGAAATAAGGCTTGTTGGAGCTGGAGCTGGAAATGGGATGGGGGCTTGGTTTGAGGTGGGGGCACTGAGCCTTCAAGGCCCTGTGCTGGAGGAGTGAAGGTCTGTGGAAGGTCTGTGGGAGAGGGAGAGGAGCAGAGCAGAGAGGAGTCGTCCAGCTCAGAGGGCAGAGGAGAGGCCTCCACACACTGGTCTAACAGCGCTGATTGGATGTCATGTCCAGACACAGCTTGGACCTCAGCTTTGACCTCTTTATCCGCGTCCGGGGGCGAGGAAAGAGCCTCAAGCGGCACCACTGGCAGCGCTCCAACCAGCAGCTCCGACGACAGCGGGGAATTAAGTGCTTGCTGTAGATGATATTATAGAGAGACAATGAGCACTACAATGAAATGATCTAGAGTCAGTTTTAGAGGTTTAATACAGTCATTTGTGACTTATGCTACTCAATCCTACACTGTGCAACAACAAAAGCAAAAATGTTTGTGATTAAGTTCTGCAGTGTGTCTGACCTGTTGGAGTTGTTGCATAAAAGCCTGGTTCTGGCTCAGTTGAGTCACCTCCTCCACTACTTGACTTATTTCAGTGGGAGCCATCAGGAGTTTGGGCATGTCCACCGCTGGGTCAGCAGCCAGAGCAGGTTCTGAAGGGGGGTGTATGACTGCCACTACTGGGGGAGTCGAGGGCTGAAGTCCAGCCGAGGCCGACTGGACCGAAACCTGCTGGAGCACTTGTCCATAGGACTGTGGGAAAAACATGTGTGAGGCTGCAGTTGTCATTAATAACTATTTGTAACTTTGACAGTGGGAGCTCACCTGTGTTAGGTGAAAGGCCTCTTCTGGTCCTCTGTCCTCTGGTACAGCCCGCTCTGGCAGCAGCACCACAGAGGCCTGTTGCAGGCCCAGCTGAGCTTCTGTCACTGCTGCCTGGGGCACCTGGGTTTGAGCAGTAAAAGGCAGTCCCTGGACCACTGATGGACCGTTTAATATAGAGATGGAGGCAAGGTCAGGGGGAAGCACTCCTGAGCTGTTGATCAGGGTGATGTGGTTTCCAATAGCAGGGCTGTGGACCAGAGTGGTCCGGTGCCCCTGGGTCCCGGCTGTATAGGTCCCAGCCAGCTGCGCAGGCATCTGGAAGACAGTAGGCGATGCTGATTGCAGCTGCAGAGGTCCAGAGAGCACTGTGGCCTGGCGCAGAGCGAGCTGCCCTGTAGGGGTAGTGAACACAGGACTAAAGTTCAGCTGCCTTTGAGGAACAGTCAGTATCTGTGAGCCCTCTACGAGCTGTCCTGCCGCGGGGGTAACGGTGTGCAGTGCTGGGCCCTGGGGCGTTAGTAGCTGCCGCGGCGCAGGAGCTGGCTGTGGGAGAGAGACAGGAGACTGTCCTGGAAGAAGTAACTGGTTCTGACCATGGAAGAGGCCCTGAGGCTGCAGCAGGAATGAGCCCGCCTGGTTAAGCAGCTGCAGGCTGACCGGTTTGGGAATCTGTGCAACGGACTGCGGTACGGGAGCAGTTTTTTGGGTGGCTGGTTGGGACAGAAGAATATTCTGTGTGGCAGTACCAGAAACAAAGGTCAGACCAGGAGCGGACTTCTGCGCTGAAGGTTTGGGGCTGATCTGAACAAGTCTTGGCTGGATGGTGATGGGCAGTTTGGGCTGTATAGGGAGGGGGGCTCGCTGTAGGACGATGCCAGGAGGGGCCGCTGTAGCTGCCCTCAGAGTCTGGGTGATAATGGGGCGTGTCGACATGGTGGGCAGGGCTTTGTGGATGATCATACTGGAGCCATTGGCTGGACTCAGGGATATCTCAGGAGACGCAGCGGGGAACACATTTCCGGGCAGGAGGCCCATGAGCTGAGGAGGCGCAGCTGGTTTTAGAGAGGGGCAGCCAGGCCCCACTGCCAACAGAGAAGGCTGGGGAGGATCCACTGCTGCCTGGGTGTCTCTGGGCAGAACGGGGGCCACAGGTATGCTCATAGATTTGGACACAAAAGGTACTGGGGACAGTAGAGGGGCAGGGGAGTAGAGGGATAGACTGTCTCCACTCTGCACCAGGCCAGCCTCCAGCGCCATGGTCTGCTCCGTGATGTCGGCTTCCTGCAGACTCTGCTGGAGGATATCACAGGCCACCTGCGCCTCCTCTGCCTCCTCCACAGGGGCCTTTTTGGGCGCGACCTCCACAGGTGTCCCCATTGGCACCAGCGAAGGGTCCTCTGCCTCTGGAGAGGACAGCAGCGCATCCTCCAAAAACGACAGGTCCACACAGCCGGGCGTGGGTGAGTCCGGGGAGCCCACTCCATCTCCCAGCAGAGACCCTGGGCTCTGTAGGGGACAAGGATAAAATACACACTAAACATGTTAGAATGGGGCAGCATCTGTAGGTCTGTAGAAATCACCATAGTTCGATTATGACTTGAGATTTCAAGTACACCCTGATCTAATTTGAGGCAGTTGATTGAATTAAATGCTGATGAAGTGGTGTATTACTATAACTGTTGGCCTGTGTAAATGACATCAAATGATGAACACCAGCGACAGCGTTCAAACGGCAGGCTGGTGTGCACTGAATACAATGATGTGTGGCAGGATCTAAAGTTTAAACTGTAGAAAGTCATTGAGTTGTCTTATTTATTCATTGAGAATCTCCCTCTAAGCTCTGCGTGTAGTTGAAGTGTGATCAGCAGGAGTTAGCAGGATGCATTTTGGGGCGCAGAAGGGGAACAGAAAGCCTCTCTCGTGGGGAACATGCTGCTGGTTGTTGTGACGCTGTTGGCAGTGGATCCAGACACTCACCGGGGCATCTGTGAAGAGAGACGCCTCCCCAGAGGAGGAGTTAATGAGCAGGTCTTCAGTCGGCAGCTGCTGGGACCAAAGCGACAATTTTAGGAAAGGATTTGTGGAGACAAATTCATGCAGTATTACATTACAAATCTCCAGAGGTGACTGTGAGAGGCTGCAATTACCTGAGTAACTTGAATTTGAATGCATTTTTTTTGAGTCTGCCTTACATATCTTTTTAAAATATTTTTTTCTTCACATATTTTAACTTTATGGGGAAATAAAGTTCATGACCAACACCAATGCTATTACCAGAGTATTTTACATTTATTTAAGTAAACACTTTTTGAAGTAACTCTCTAGTAAATTTTACTTCTACTTGAGTCATATTTTGTCGAGACAGTTTTGTACTGGTTAGTCTTTCCATGGTGAATATATCTGTAAGTGACAAAAGCTTCATGTTGACATATGAATTTGAACCTATGACTGTCATTGTATTAAAGCAAATCTAAACAAGCCAAATACTATATGATGCTAAAATTAAATGTCAACAACGCCTCTTTTTTCTCTGTAAACTCCGCAAACTCCAAGTCCACCCGTCCATTCTCGCCTCTTTTTATAAATGTTTCATTGAATCCATCCTCACATTCAACATCACTGTCTGGTTTGGTTCACTCACTCTCACCCACCGCAACATGCTCAATAAAATCATCAAAATCAGCAATAAAATCATCGGTCAGGAGCAGGACTCACTCAGCAGCATCTATGACTCCAGAGTTCTGAGGAAAGGAACCCAGATCTCCACAGACTCCTCCCACACTCTGCACTCTCACTACGCCCTGTTGCCGCCAGGGCGCAGGTTCAGGTCCCTCCCTCTGGGGACAAAGAGGGCGACCTCCACTTTCCTACCGACCTCCATCCGCCTACTGAATAAATGACTGTGTGGACCTTGGTCTATCAAAGGCCCACTATATTGTTTTTTAATGTATTTATTATTGCTGTATGTTGTTGAATGTCTGTGGATGTACTGTTTTTATCGGGCCCGTACTGGCACTTCTCCTGCAAATGAAGTTCCTAACGGATAAATAAAGTGAATTTGATTTGATTTTGATTTAAACAATTTCAAAATGTGTGCTTTTTGTGCTTTCCTATGTTATTTCAAATCAAATATGCATCAACTACTTTCTTCATGAATTACTTTTACGTGAACACATTATTCGGGAGAAACACTTTCCTAACACATTCTGGCTACTTCTCCTACTTCTTCCACCTCTGCAAATCTTTCTGACAGACTGCCTCTGCACCGAGCTGAGCCAAAAAAGATTCCCAGCTCAGATTTACTATTTACACTATTGATTTTTTTACTCCAGCACTTACCTCATTGGTCCCATGAAGGAAGTCGTTCAGGGCTTGAGGGTCACTGTGTAGAGAAATATGAAGTAAATTGTACATATCTTTGGGATGGATGTATTGTCATCAAGATCTTGTTATGCAACTGTTAAGACATAATATAATGTGAGGACTACACTTACCACAAAACATCAAGTAGACAAGTCCCATCATCATCCTCCATGTCAACTAAAGACACATAATAAGATTGTATAGAAAATAGACTTGACAAAGAACTAGGGCTGCACAGCATATCACCAAGTACTGCAATATTAATTGATGATATACTCATTCATTGCAAAAAGCATATAATGGATCAGACATATTTGTTCAGAGTGCACTGCTCATGTCCAGTGAATCCATCCATCCATCCATCCCATAGACTGTATATGATCCATCCATCCATCCATCCATCCATCCATCCATCCCATAGACTGTATATGATCCATCCATCCATCCATCCATACATCCATCCATCCATCCATCCATCTTCTTCCACTTTTCCATTTCTGGGTTCGTGGGGGCACCAGTGAATACACAAATTTACCTTAACTTGCACAACTTTCGAACTGCTGTTGATAAAACTGCACATTGGAGCTGTCGCGTTACAGCCACCTTGGTGAGTCACATCCCTCTATGAACCTCAAGGTCACAATGGTCCAAGTCTGAGTCACTCAATTTACGTTTTAATGCTTTATGAGACAACATGGTCATTCACTTCACCTGTCAGTACCTGCAACGTACTCTGACACTTCTCAATCAGTACAATCACGCTCACTCATCTGCTGAACTGTCTCACTTGTCACCAGTTCATTACAGTTCCTTCCTGGGACCAATTTTGACCACTCCAGACATAAAACCCATCTCAAGAGCTAATAAACACCTAGTTTTCATACTTAGAGATTTGGCAAATTTGCTCAAGATTTAGGCTTGCCAATTTTACCCGCTTCCAATGAATCTAACATGAGGACTAATGGTTCAATTGTTGTCTAATAGAAAGAAAATCTCCCATTTACTGCCATTTTTTTCCTGGTATCTGAATCAGACAGGACGATCATGTCTTGAAACAGATTTTACATTTTCAGTAAAAACAAACTCACAAACCTGAAGCCGCTGTAAGTTTTAACTGTAACTATACCCCTGTTCCTAACCATATCCATAGCCAGTTTAACAATTAAACTCATATCTAACCTTAGATGAAATGCAGTTCATTCCCAACCATTGCAGTCCAATTTGATTTTGTATTATTGTACTTGTTCTCCCTGTGTAGCTTGTTTATAAAGTGTACCGTAAAACAAATGTGAACATACTTGATAAGCAAGAGGCCCCATACAGAGCGGTCCGAGCTGAGTTCTGCTAGTGGCCTCATGGGAAGAAGTGCTTGGTCTTCAGCTGGTTGTGGTGACGGAGAGATGCCAGACCGAAATGGCAAAGGGACAGTATGTGAAGAGATGGGCGCTCCCGGCGAGGGGGCATCTCTGCTCGTGGAAGCCTGGCAGGAGGAGAGATTATGTTGTTAGAAGTCAAGCTGAATGTCACAGCAGAGCAAAAGCATGGCAACCGAAGCCAAATGAGTGTCAATAATATGTAGACACTCTGTGCTCAATTTTGTTTGCAATTACTATACCTCTGCATGCTTTATGGATATATTGAAGCCAAATTCACTATGAAGAGGTCTCAACGTTTCCGAAGTGTCAAAACAAATACACACATTTCACAACTCAACATTGATATTCATTTGGCGTCTAATGCCAAGCTGTGGTGCTCTCTGCATACTCTCCTCTTTATGGCAGTATAGAGGAATTCCCTTTGGGGGGGGATTCCCTTGGAGATACAGATCCATAACAGAAACTTCTCATAGGACATTATTTTTACCTCTATATAATGAAATATCAGCCAGGTCACACAAGGCTACCACAAGTCAAAGCCAAAACGCATTCCCACCTCAGTCAAGCTTTAGGGGATCAATATGTGATTCACCACCAGTTTGTTTGAGACAGTGGGAGTGCGTCTGGACGTTATACCAACAATAACATCTTATTTTTAGTGTGTATTGATTAAGCTCTGAGCTCGGGACGAGGGGAGCTATTGTTATGGCTCTCACAGACACGAGAGAGGGGCATATCTGTAAATAGACGGCTCCCCTGCGCATTGATTTGACTTGCACTGCTGTCTGCTGGAAGGTGCGCCTAGAAAGCATCACAACACCGCACACGCTGCTGCCTATTTCGAGTAAAGGTTCCCTCAGCATACACGTACACACATTTTTCTTTTTTTTCCTCTCCAAATGAACCCATTGACATTTTGTTTACTACGCGACGGCCGCAATAATACCCTCTAGGTGCTATACTGCATCGCCCAATGAGAACCGGGCAGACCTGCCGCGGCAAGTGCGTAAAATAACACGGCGATCCAGTGGTGTTTTTTCTGGGTTATGTAAGGTGAATGTGTGTTCATGTGAAATTAATAAGCAAGAAAGGCAAGAGAGGATGCTCTGGCGCTGGCTCGGCTGTTCATCCCGTACGTGCCGTGTTATTTGGTGGAGTGGGACCAGTGCCGAGCGTCAAGGCACCACCACCAGCAGCAGCGGCGGCGGCGGCGGCGGCGGCAGCAGCAGCAGAGGAGCACACTGGAGGCAGCCGCTCTAAATCATATCGCGGTAACAAAAGATGCCTTGTGTTAAATAGCATCGCCGCGCAGCCCGAGCCACGCGCAGCAGCAGCGATCCTCTCGTGGTGACATTGGGGAGATATATCGCAATACTACGCAGACGGGGAACAAACATGCCGAGACGTGGAGGAAAAAAAAAACTCACCCCTTCTTTGTGGTTTATTGTCCTGTCAAGCGGGCCTCTGCGCCATCGATTCTCACTCAGTGGTCCTTTCAGATGCTAAAAGGAGGAGGCGAAGGGGGGCGGCAGTGGCGGAGAGAGGGGCAGGGTAGGGTGGGATGGAGAGAGGAGCAGGAGGAGGGGGTTCGCTGTGGTGGTGGTGGTGGTGTTGGGGGAGAGCTGATCACAACACAAAGGTGCAATGAGAGGCGGAGAGCGGTGACAGCCTGGCCGCATCTCACGCTCCGTCAGGCGGCTTTTTACGCGCTTCTGAAGCCCCCCTGCCCACGTCACACACCACTCAATCCGAGAGCCCAGTGAGTCCCGCACGTGTTCTCCTCTGCCAGACTTTTTTTTTTTTTTTTTTTTGGAAGGAGAGTGCTAGATCCTAAATCTGTTCGCGCTTCTCCTAAAGGCAGTTTGGGAAATTCAATCAATGTTTAGAGACGGGCTCTAAGCAGCTGTATTGATTGTTCAGGTTTACTAAGGAGAGAGAAAAGATTTTTGGACATAGAATTGTGTGCTGGAAATAAAATAAAATCTATAGATAACAAAATTTAGGGAAAAATATGATCTGTTGGCCAAATAAAGCCACGATTTATTTATTTCAAAATATATGTATATATATATATATATATATATATATATATATATAAAAAATACCCTATATTATTATAAAATAATGCAATTTCCAAAAAGTAAGCGGTAATCTCCAAAAAGTTAGGACATATTTAAAGAAAAACTGTCTTAACCATTGGCTTTGACACTGTTAAGAATAAGCTTATCATGTTTAATATATATATACAAAATGGACTGTTTTAAAATTGTCTACTTCCAACATTGTAGACAGAAAAAAACAAGAAGTCTCTTCATCCCCTTCAGTCTGCATACATGGAATGGCGTCTGTGGTAGATCCTTCGATGGAGAGTAGAATAGGGAAAATCTTAAAATACAGGCTCAGGTAGCCTGGATTCCCTTGGCATAACTTGAGGAAGTGCCCGGGGTAGGGAAGTCAAGGCATCTTAGACTCATAATCCAGCTAAATTGGTGATATATTGCTGTACGTGTGAATGTGTAGTAGGGACATAATCACAAAATAAAATTTAAAAAGATAAACAATCAAAGACCCAATAAAATGTTCATAAAAACTAGTCAAGACAGTGTTATTTAAAAGGAACCTTTAATAGTAGTAAGTACGACATTCAAATACAAAAGTTCTTCAGAATAAAAGAAAACAAAGCATCTTTATAAAGGTTGGGCAAAAACTCCAAAAACAAATGACTGTGTAAAGCAGATAAACGCACACATATCCTCTTCACCTCTTGCTCCTCTCACTTGGCCGCCTGCTGGGCCTGACGCCGCAGCAGCACGTAGATCTTCTCTTTGATCCAGTCTTTGTTGTACGGCTGGTATGTCTGTGTGTCAGCTCGATATCTGCTCGTGACAACCGAAAATTGGTCTATTAGTAACAGTGTGATGGCATGTTATTGGAAAGTGTACATAATGTTACGTATCAAATGTATAAACACTGAAAGAAGTTGTCAACATGACTCACTGATGAATTGCTTATATTTAATAACAAATAATCTGAGAAACCTACACCAAACAGCTGAGGTCCGCCAGGTCATCAATGAAGTCAAATAACTGGCTTATGTCGTAGGTTATTGATGGACTGTTGGGGTTCATTCTCTTCAAATGTTCTTCATACATCTTACACACACCTGTTCAGGGGTGGGGGGAGAGATGCAGATATTCATTATTTGCAGACATTGTTAAATTTTCACTTTTCAGAAAATGGTCACATTTATAGTGCGCTTTTCTACTCAAAGCCCTTCACATCACGGAACCACTCACCCATTCACACTCTCGTACACCAGTGCCAGACACTGGTATCAAGGTGGGTAAAGTTTTTTGCCCAAGGACACAACGACAGAGGGAACCAGCGGGATTGGAACAGCTGACCCTCTGTTCGCAAAATCACCCGCTCTACTCTCTGCCCCATGTCACCCCAAAGAACACTTGTGCTTGCTTACAGTATCTCACAAATCAGCTCCCAGCCTTTGGTGCTGTTGCAGGGTTGCACACAGGCAAATACATAATATTGAAACCGGTTTTGAGAATGCATTTGGTCCTCTGTCAGCCAGCACCGAAGTCTGGGTACTTACATCTTTAACAACAATGATATTTAAATATACAAGCAGTGCAAGCGCTCTATGCCAAAGATATAAGATAACAGAGCCTTCTTTTGTCAAACATACAAAATGTTATGAAAGATTCATGAAAGAGCATTACCTTCCATGCACTCATTGACAGATTCATAGTCGGCATATGTCCTGCCCTCTGGCCTTTTGGTGGGCTGCACCAGCAGAATAGTGTGAGACTGAAACAAAAAAGAAAACATTCATGAAATGAAGTGAATTAAGTGTATAATTGAGACCTTTAATGAAAAACGCACACAGCAAGACACAATTATCACCCTTAGCGTGACACGTTGAAAGATAAGCCACACTAACACTGTATATTATCACTAATGGACCCTGGTTGTTATCTTTTTGATATTATTGATATTCGTGTCTCATGGTAGTTATTAATCGTTGTTGACAATCCATGCAACATGTAAAATTCCTTACTCACTTGGTTTGATTTGATTGACTACTAAAATACACACTTTTTTACATAGCATAGCTACATGCTAACGTTAGCACAAGGTTAGCATCATCGCTACAACCTTCACTCGCAGACGATGGAGTGCATGATAGCGTGCGCATTTACCCAATAACATTTTATGATACAAGGAATATGTTTATTTTGTCATACTGACCATGTTTTAAACGGAGTCTGGAGTTTATCGCTGCTGTTGGGATCCTGTGCTGTTTCAAGACGGCTGACCTGTGACACCGGAAGAACAACTCCTGAAGTTGGGTTCAGTTCAGCGTTTTTCTTGTTTATTTTAGTTTCGCTGCCTAACTTACTGTCTGGTCGAGTACGTGCTTCGGGTAGATTGGCCGAAATTACGTGTCAAGTATTCTTTCAGAAACCCCTTTACGTTACCAAACAATATTTGCTCAAACACGTTTCGCTCTTGGACGCTCCCTGTGGATCTGTGGAAGTAGCTACACCAGCAACCGGAAGTACCGCTGCGAGACAGGAACAACAAAGAGGAGAAAGTGCCCGGGTTTTAAATGCAGTAAAGACCACGCCACAAAATCAACACCTACAAAGCAAACTGCGGCGTGTAACAGGTACGAGCACTGGATTCACAACGACTTTTCCTGGACGATGTTTGATTTCAGCGGTGCGAGTGTTCCTTTGTAAAGTGGCTACAATGCCCCGCCGCTGCTAACGAGCCATTTTAGCGGTTCTCAAATAGCGAACTGTAAAAATCCCAAAGTGAACCACCCAAAAGGGAAAAACTCAGATGTGGTTCACACCGATGGCGAAACCAGATAGATAAATGTTAAATGTTACTATTCTATGTCTACGAAAGGCTACTTTATTGTTGTTCAAGCTAACTCATTGTGCTAAATCAATCTCTTTATTTACAGGTGTGTAGCAGGGAGGCAATATATTGTACTGCCTTTGTATTGCGAAGTTGTACTGAATAAGGAGCGTTATTGTGCAGATATTCAGTCCATTATGCAGCGGTATATCAGATTTATATGTAATAGAAAGTGTTGGTAGCCTGTTTCATCTCATGTCAGATATTTTTATACTGTTGTAGCCTGTTAATGCACTTGTAATTCTTGTAGGTTATTCTGAGAAAAGAAATCCAGTGTTGTGTTTTAAATTATTTTCACTGCATTATAACATACACAAAAAAATGCCAAGTTATGTTATTTTTAGTAAATATTATAATGTGTATATGGAAAAAATGTTGCCTACTGTTCAGTTGCTGGAATAAAAAAATGACCATCACTTTTCATGTTATGATCCCAACTGTGTCATGTTATTGTCAACAGATTTGGGTTGTTTGTGAGGAGCTGCATTCAAGACGGTCATGGCAAACAATGCAGAAGACGTTGAAAATAACATGGTCAGTACACACTCATTTCTCTATTTGTTCTTTCTTGGCTTTTGTAGTAGTGCATTGCCACATATCCTGCTTATGTCATCCAGGACTTCTGTGCCAAAACCTGTGACATATTGCTCTGGTTGTTGAGTTTTGATGTAATTTCTGGCTTGACTTATGAGAAGATTATTATATTTAGAGACATTATGAGTCATATGCTCTTTAGACTCTGGAGTCGTTGAATACGACTGTACCAGGACAATGTTCTCTCTTGTCGTAAGGTGTGGCCTACAGATCATGGAACTGTTACTTCTCGTACCAAGCTGAGCATTGTCAAACAAAAAATGTTAGAATCCGCTACAGTTGGATATGACTGAAATATTTGGGCAAAGATTTTGTTGTACTGTACTAATCAGTTTTTGGTGGCTAAAAAAATATAAGCAGTTATGTGCACTACAGCTTACATGTGTACATTTCTTTTGCTTTACTGTATGTATGATATGAAATTATTGTTTAACTTTTCTCAACTAAAGCAACACAGTGTTTGGGATTTACACTGAAGGTAGGGGGTTCTGATGTTATGTCAACACAGATTATTCTATACCAGTTTTAGCCTCAGAAACGGGTTGGAAGATATAGAGTTTGTGAAACCATAGAAATCTGTCATGAATGGTTCTAGCCATCAATGTCCGTAAAATAACATTAGCTAAAACCATATTAAAAAAGTGGTGAAATGAGACGCAGAACAACTTTGTCAGCTGCTGGGTCACAGCTGGTATTTGCATCCAACTCACTGTAGTGTCCAAATGCTTTAATGTGAACAATATCTCCATTTAAAAATAACCATTAGTTTATTATTATGCAATGCCCGAGCTAGTATTCCTGGAAATTGTATCCGTTTTGGTTACACAATCCGGATTTTGTGCACACTTAACCAGTGACTTGTTGTATTTGGCGTGAACTTGGCATTTTTTTAAGGCAATTGTGATATTGTATGTACACATGTTATCTAGATTACAATAAAATTGTGCAAATGAAACGTTTTATTTGTTTATTGTAGGCTTTATTTGACAGGCCGGCTTAGGGTGAGCTCTGTCATAAATGATGTGCAGCAGCCTTTAGCACTTGGCTGCACATGGGTTTTAAACGTGTGGCAGATACTGAATGTCAATTAAGGAAACTAACATAGGGTATCATTTATTTTGAAGTTGTTAACAGTAATCATACAGTAGTCCATTCATTTTTACAAAGTTGCTCAAGTTGTGTATTGTGCATTTTAAGCAGTGTAGCATCTGTTATTCAGTCCACACTGCTCATCTCATGGTGCTAATATACCACTTGAAAACAAACACTGGTGTGACTCTGTTTGCTCCTTCCTTTGATGAAGAGTTCTCCTGCCTACACAGCGTTGTCCTCCAGAGGCAGATTCTTATGCGTTTTCGTGTTTACCTGCTCAAATTGCTCGCTGTTGGAGCTGCTGTCTCGTGTCTGGACTTGCTGACAGTCTGACAGTTCTGGTTCAGTCTCCCTGGTTCGCCTCTTCATCTTGTTTCCTTAGGCTTCAGTACTCGGAGAGAGAGAGAAAGTGGTGCTTGGTGGTGGTGGGGATCCTTTGGGAAATCTGCCTGTCTTTGTGAAAGTGGAGCAGAGGAATGCAAACACAAGATGGCCTCAAAATACTACTAATGTTTTGTAATTTTTAATCAAACAGAACAGATGACAGCAAACTCCCACTGGAGACTGGAAGCTCTGCTAGACTAGAATAAATGAATGAGCAAGTAAATAACACATCCCCCCAAAAAGTTGGACCCTAAAGGATTCACACATGTGCTTCCATTTACTTTTCAAATGCTTTTATAACGTCAACGCCACAGTCTGCTCAGGTCCCTTATTTTCTTCATCCACCCTACTCTACCATCATTTGCGTAATATTAGTAATTAGGTGCATGACGTTACGTTTCAGGTTCAGGGCCGAGTCGCAATATCACAAAATACAAAACCATTTGTTATGAGTAAAATATACATATTTATTTCTGACTTAGGACCAACAGGAGACCAGCACCTCTCCGGAATCAGCACCCTCACAGCCCCCCGAGTCGGGGCTGAGGTCCAGAGGGGTGGCCGGGGCAGGTAACGGAGGCACCGGTGGAGGAGGAGGGGGAGATGATGGGGGAGGTGGGGGGAGCGGCCCGGAGCAGAACGGTCAGCCCCCGGCGACCCGCCCCGCTCGAGTGGTGGAGGCCGAGGAGGAGGAGGACGAAGAGCTGACCCTCAAATATGGGGCTAAACACGTCATCATGCTGTTCGTCCCCGTGACGCTCTGCATGGTGGTCGTCGTGGCAACCATCAAGTCTGTGAGCTTCTACACCCAGAACGACGGGCAGCGGCTGTGAGTGCGAACACACACACACAAGAGAATACATACATTAACGATAAAAGTGTGTAGACTTTATTGATCCACTCAGGGAAATGCTAAAAGAATAGAATGATAGAATAATAAAATATGTGAAATAAAATATATACAATTTGAGGGCTTGTATTTCCGGCAAACCGATTGATCTTTTCTCTCAATAGTCAAGATCTGGATAAGATTAACTAAAAATGCAAAAGGAAAAATGAAAGTTACTGCGATAGAGGTTTCCAAACTTTTCAGGCTGCACATGACCCCCCAAATTATCCTGTGCACAATCTGAGGCCCCACTGTAAAAAATAATAATTTCACCAATTAGTAAAATAGATAAAATCAAGCAAAATAACTTTTTAAAATCCTGTTTAGTAAATATGTTTACATTGTTTACTTTATTTGTCCTCAATTCACAAATACTATATGCTGTTTTAAATTAAGAATTGTATTAAATACACATAATATTTTATTTATTTATATCTTGAAGTAATTTTGGGACCCCCAGCTCAGCTCAGGGGTTGCGCTTACGCTTTGGGAAACACCACATAATAGAGCAGTGTAAAGTTTAGCCAAAAACATGACCAGATATTAGTATTGCAATGTCTCCCAAAACCTTTTGACCTCAAAAAATCTTTAAGAAATTACAATTAAAAGTAGTATTTTATTATTTATGAAATATTGCCACACACAAAAAAGGAACCAAAAATATGAAATGTAAAGAGATCTGCAATGCTCTCCATGGCCACTAGATGGCGCTAATGTAGGCTAGATTAGACAGACTTTTCTTTTTTCTTCTTTTCTTCATATTTTAAAGCACTTTTATGCATTATTTTTACTTTTTTTTTTTTTAATACTTTTGGACAATCTAGCATTAGTATTTTATTTTATTTTTAAGTTTATGTTATAACTTAAGAATTGTATGGCTAAAATAATAAGTATTGACAATAAGTACACTTAAAACAATACATGTGATTCATCCAATGTCCTTGCTATGCCCATATTAAATAAATAAATACAATTAAAACTCATTCTATAATTACTGTATAATTGTAAGACTATTTCAGTTGGTCTGTAGGTGGTCCAAAACCTTCTTTGTGGATCTCTACTGAGGTTCCCGTGGCCTGATCCGCCCTCTGGCTTCCCTTTAGGCGTGATCTATTTACTGCGGTGGCCGTAGAGGAATCAAAACTATTATCAACTATAAAAGTACTCGCTCAGCAGGAGGTTAAAGAATAAAATCCAAAAACAACAACTATGAACACACCCTAAAGCTGCATGAATCTTCAGAGTGTTGAAAGAGAAATAGTATATTCTTTCAAAAACTGTTCAAGATTGATGATGAGGTTTTCAGCTCGTGTGACTTGGGGACCTCATGTGATCCTCAAACAATTTTACATCGTCTTTTTTTAGTTAATTTCTTTGTTGCTTGTGACTTGAAATGATTGAATGAGAACTGAGCAGGCTGTGTCCGGCCTCAATAGAAATGTGGAAACAAAAGATAAGGAACGAATGAGTGAATATAAGCAAATTTCATTTTCAATTGAATCAGTATCAATTCATTGCATAATCACGGTGTTGAACAAAAACCCTTAGTTTACAGCTTAATAACAGCTGCATGACTCCGGGGGGAAAAAATCATTGAAGTTTGCGATTAGATTAAAAAAAAAGAAAATCAGTATTCTATTCACATGGAACATTTTCAATACATTTAGCATTAATTTTGAGAGATGGCTGAAATATGAAGTACTGCTAAATTCTATGTATTCTTATCCCGGTGTTTCCTGCCTGTTCCAGGATCTACACTCCATTCCCAGAGGACACTGAGACAGTGGGGCAGAGAGCAGTCAACTCCATCCTCAACGCCACCATCATGATCACAGTCATCATCGTCATGACGCTGGTGCTGGTGCTGCTCTACAAGTATCGCTGCTACAAGGTACTCCCTCCTCTGTCTGGACATTTACAATGCTCAGTTATGTCTTGACTCAACATCTTTATCATCACAATCACAATTGTAAACATGTGAAATGGAACTAAAATGGCACAATATTTTGTCAAGTGCAAAGTTTCGCACAGTGCTTAATGCTTACACCACAATGTTGAGTGCTCTGAAAGACAGAAACATAGGTAGGCTCCCAAGATGCAATGCACTGCTCTAACATTAAAGACCCTATACCAGGTTTTGTTTTGTTTACAAACAATAAAGGAGGGAAAGCATTCATTTTAAGTTGGTAGTTCTGACCGACGTGTTTCACAACTTCCAGGGAGCAATGATCTCACAGTCATATAAACAACAACTATTCTGTTCACTATTGATATAAAGGTTTTATGCACAGAGGTATTTTTTTGCAAATTACAATAACAAAAGGACTACATTTTTATAGTAAAAAACAGACAGATATAGGACCTTTCACCTCACTACAAAGGCCCTGCACTTGTGTTTGTTTTATGTCATCCTCAAGTGTGTAGTAAAAGCACTTGAGGTTAAAGCTGCTGCTCTTTAGCTTCCCCATGTCTACAAGTGTCGACATGTTGTTGTCATGTTAAAGTCTAATTCTTGCGATGTTTTTCTCTCAAGGTAATCCAAGGCTGGCTGTTCTTATCCTCTCTCCTTTTGCTGTTTTTCTTCTCCTACATCTACCTCAAGTAAGCCACGCTCCCACATTTTTCTTTCCCTCAATGCCAACCTATATAAACCTTTCGTCTCCCCCATGTGGCTAATAGAGAGGTTTTCAAGACCTACAATTTGGCGATGGACTTCCTGACAATCGCGTTGATTATCTGGAACTTCGGCGTGGTGGGCATGATGTGTATCCACTGGAAGGGCCCTTTGAGACTGCAGCAGGCCTACCTCATCATGATCAGTGCGCTCATGGCTCTGGTTTTCATCAAGTACCTGCCTGAGTGGACCGCCTGGCTCATACTGGCAGTCATCTCAGTCTACGGTAAATCAAACTACTTTGTGTTAACCTTTGCTAATAATGGCTGTGTTGTGCTTTACAAGCTTCTCAAAGCGCTTCTCTTATTATTATTCTTTCACATTCTCTGGTGTCCTGGGATACATTTAAATTTGTATTATTTTCAAACTATGTGTAACTTTGACTTAAGGTATTTTATCTTCCTACTGTTTTTTTTCTCTTATAGATCTGTTGGCAGTGCTCTGTCCCAAAGGTCCTCTGAGAATCCTGGTGGAAACGGCTCAAGAGAGGAATGAACCCATCTTCCCTGCTCTCATCTACTCCTGTACGATGCTACACAAACACTGTTTTATTAGCTACACAGGTCTTACAGTCATAGTGCTGAACATTTCACTCAACTGTAATAGTTTTTGTGGTGGAGAAAAATGCTAACAAAACAAAAAAAACATGAATCTTTACTGTGAGCGGGCTCGACTCTTCTCACTCCTGATTCGAGGACGAGCATCACCTGCTCTTCATAGAGATGTTGCTGCTTCGCTTTGGCCGAACATGAAGTTTAAATACAAATGCTTTATTTTCCTAAACCATTGCAAAAATAGCATTGTCAGTAACTAGCTGATGATTAGGAGAACGTTTGATATCAGACATTTTTATTTAATCTTAACCTCTTCAGCCTTAATCGAGCGCATTTTCTCCTGTTTGGCTTCACCCAAATCTAAAAGCTTCTCGACTGGAGCTTACAGCCTATAGGCCACAGTTACACCTCATTTGAAAGCTCAGACCCTCAAAACTGATAACTTATTTGTCGCCACGTTTTTGTCACATTTCTGAAGCTTTGTTGTTGTTTTATTATGCCTCTTTTTTATGTCACGTTTTTGTAGTTTTGTCATGTTTTTGTTGCATTTTCATCACTTTTTCATCACCTTTTTGTCGCTCTTTTGTGGCTTTTTCATCACTCTTTAGTTGTGCTCTCCGTCGCTTTTATATTGCGTTATTGCTGCTTTTCCGGTGTGCGTTTTTTCTCGCTCCTCACCACTTTTTTGTTGCGTTTTCATCCTCGCTTTCATCGCTATTTTGAGGCTTGTTTAGATTTGGGTAAAGCCAAACTGGAGAGAATGTGTTCGGTTCAGGTGGGGGTTAAGAGGTTCACATATAAACTGGAATGTTACACAATTTGGCTTGAAATTATCATTTTTTTCTTCCCAGCTACGATGGTGTGGCTCGTCAACATGGCCGACACTGACGGACCAAAAAGAAACTCAACAGAAGCAGCATCGCCTCCGCAGGAAGCTCAACCAGGTACGAGAAAGATTAGTCACTGGTACATTTAAGCAGTTTTTGTTCACATTCATTGAGATTGAGTTTAAATGCCATTCTCAAAGTGCACTTTCAGCATTCACACAAACATACAAGGTTTAGAAGTCTTAAAAACACTAGCCACAAAACTTCTCTTTGCACAGTCAAAACAACTTTAGAGAGGCCAAAATACAGTTTTGTACCACTCATAATTTAACAGATTGTTGTTTGTTTTGGATTTTTGTCTAAACTGATTGTGGTCTAGGCTTTCTGGTTACACACACCAAGTTTAAGATAATTCATGCTCATCTTCTGGTACAATATTTCACGTTGCGTTCACATATTTTTTGCAAATGTGGTAGTTTTGAGTAATGTTTGTGTCCCCAAAGCTGATGTGTGTAGCCAAAGGATGTGAGTGAAAGGGATGAGGATGGCTACGACTCAAGTTGTTCAAGTTCACCCGCTGATTTGGAGAAGATGACACTGTTTCTAGGTCTTCATTTTTCATATTATCACCCGCCACGTTGGACAGACCTTGTGTTTCTCTTATTGATCATTTCTTGTCAATCACTTCCATCAGAATTGGAAGAAACAGTTTATGGTTTGTCTTTGTGAAGACGAGTAAGGCCAGGCTTCTTATGAACATGAGGAGCAATAGTGTCAGAGAACACAGTGTTCATCAGTTCAGCATAAGCAGCTGCACATTAGTCGACTCCAGGCACGTGGCTTACATTAATGGGTCACACTAAATGTTACACCAAATGCATTTATGAAATATGAATAACTTAAGTATTCTCCCTCTTGTGACCTCAGTTGAAACCAGATGAGTTGATGTTTAGTTTTTCTCGTCGTTCTCTTTTGTAGCTGTGGCACCTCCAGAACCCTCCAGCCCGTCCCAGGACGATGGTGGCTTCAACTCAACCTGGATCAATCATCAAGAGCACCAGCTCGGCCCCCTCCAGTCCACAGAAGACACGCGCAGAGAGGTACAAGAGATGCCCTCCGCACGGCCAACGCCCGAAGATGATGAAGAGGAGAGTGAGTACAATACAGTGTTTGGCGGAGAACCTTTGAACAGAGGTTTAAGCAGGGGCAGTGTTCTGGTTTCAAAGTTACATTTAGTTATAATTCGTTATGTTAGTTACTAAAGAGGTGATGGTCATGTAATGATGATGTTAAGAAAGGATCTTGAGGCAAAGCAGAAGATATTCAGGTTCTACTTGTTGCAAGTCTTGGTATTTTTCATAAACAACTTTTTATGCAACTCTATCAACTATCTCCCATCATTCCAAAAGCATGCACATATAGCTGAATTGAATTGTTAGTTGTCCTGAGTTACAAATAGATGTTCTTACAGTGAGCCTACTACAGTGGAAACAAAAGTGAATGTCACCAGACCATTTCTAAATATAATATGTCTGACCCATGCATTCTATGCAATAATTACCACTAATGAGTTTCTCCCAGTCTCAAAGTCTTTGCCACAAAACCATGTACTGGGCTGTCACAAAGCATTATCCACATACGCAGTCATAGCCATTTACATTGTTGAGTGAATATAAATATCTCAAGCCAAACCAAGCCTATACAGTCGCCCCTAAGTCTGATGTTTACTCTTGCATAGCACCATTTAGAGTCGCGTTTTCTACTTATCTGGAATGTCTGTAAAGCAGTAATAAAGGGTGGCTAATAGTATAAAATCATGATCAAGATACAAAAAAGCTCTTGAATGTTGGTTTGAATGACTATTTATAGTTAGTATTTCTGGGAAAAGTGCAGGCAATCAATGAAAACTACCTGGAGACAATGTTACTGGCCGGCACAGTGGCTGCATAGGTTTCCTCTGGGGGCTCTGGTTCCCTATACCTCCTAACGTGGTGTTGGGGTTGACCCTCAAGCTGATCTACGCACGTTTGTTGTACCATTGTGAAATTACCTTCATCCTCTTACATCAAACACAGGTCTGATCAGCTCCAAAAAGGGATTTCACGTGTTTTCTCTATTGCTCAACCCTTGAATATAACCGAGTGGTAAATGCTGTAACATGCATAATAGTGAGTTGTGAACGATTTGCATTGGTCCCTATTATAAAGTGTAATTTGAACTTTCCCCAGATTGTCTGAGTGGCTCCTTTTGCGCTGTAATCATCATCCGTCAGATCCCATAAAACATTTTAGGAATGTTTTAGGTGCTGCTTTTTTCCGTTGTACACAAACGCCGCCGCTATAGCACACCGCACTGTACTGTTTTTAGTCCGCGCAGATTAGGAAGCGATTATTCATGGCAATTGCTAGGTTTCACGTCTGGACCTCAGTCTAAACCTATGGTACATACAGTGTGTATAGTAATTACAGTTAAGAAATCTTGTGTTTTGACTTGACTCCACCCTAAGATGCGGTGTCCCATGTTTTTTGTGTGTTCAGGGGGTGTGAAGCTGGGACTTGGGGACTTCATCTTCTACAGTATGCTGGTGGGAAAGGCCTCGGCGAACGGAGACTGGAATACGACTTTGGCCTGTTTCGTGGCCATACTTATCGTGAGTGACCGTATACCTGCTTATTATGGCCACTTTGTTTCCCTCAGGCCTGATTGGTTTCGTACAATCCGTCAATCTCCTCGCACCACGTTTAATTTGCTGCCTTCCCCCGCAGTGTCTTGGTCTTAGCCTCTAACAAGATACATCTTTGGCAATGGTTTGGCCAAGTATTCTGTGTCATTTTACTAAAATAAATGTTCCTAGAGCCTAGAGTTCAAGTTATCACAATCTATGTGCACTTAGTATTTTCTGACAATTCACACTTTACCATGATTGGTTGCTCCTGTCACTCACTCTGACCGTGATGAGACTGAGCAATAGGAGTGAGTGAGTGGGGAACATGTCTATAATTGAGGCTTGAACTGTATTAAACAGAGGAGCATTGAATCACGATAGGACGCTCTCTCCAAATGGGCAGATTATCACAGGAATAAGGCTAGGTACCGTTAAACGATACCAGTACCATTTAAAAAAAAGTTTAGGTTCTACTGGTATTTGAAAAAGTATTGAAAGCAATGAAGTGACTTGCTTTATCAGCTCAAAGAAATTTTACTTTTTTTGTGCCTAATGTTTGCCCCATTTTTCCCATTTATTTTTTACAAATTTTATTCAAATTTTTTGCCCTATTTTTTTTCTCTCGTTTTCACAATTTCTTTCCCTAATTTTTGCTAATTTTTCATTGCTAACGTCTTCCCTATTACTCCCCATTTTTCCCTAATATTTTCAGAAATGTATTCCCCATTTTTTTTTTTTACACTATTTTTGCTCATTTCTGCCACAATTTCTCCCAATTTCTCACCAAATTATTCTCCATTTTTCACACATTTCTTGACATTTAGTGATGAATCCGATATTGTAACTTTGCAGATCTTCCACACATTGTTGTTCTGTTTTTATGGTTCTAAACAACAAATATTTTAGTATAGGTATCAAAAACCAAGCTTTCTCTAAGAGCTTTAGGTCTATTGTTTATTCCTCCACATTGCTGACTGGATGTTGTTCTGCTCACCCAAAAAACCTAATCTAATCTCCTCTCTAGGGCCTCTGTGTGACCCTCCTGCTCCTGGCCATCTTCAAGAAAGCCCTCCCCGCGCTCCCCATCTCCATATTCTTCGGCCTGGTCTTCTACTTCGCCACAGACAACTTGGTACGGCCCTTCATGGACAAACTGGCGCTACATCAGTTCTACATTTAGCAGGACGCTGGCTCCGAAACCCATCTCACCCTCAACACGCGCCGCTCTCTCTTTTGCCAACGACACGAGAGCGCCCCCTGGCTGCCCGGAGGAGTGAGGACATTTGGGTTGGACACTAGTTTTGTTTTCTGCCTCTTCTTTCTCGCGCCAAGGGAGAGAAAACAACGGTTAAGTTTATATTTTAAGTGACTTTTTTTTTTCTTTCTCTCTTCAAGCAAGGTCCGAGAGGTAATCACCGGACCTGAGAGATTAATTTTTATCATTACTTAACATGGCAGTCTTAATAAAGGCTACTCCCTGTGCTTCACATCGACACAGACACCGCTGGGATTCAAACTGTTTCTTTTTACTTGAGCGGCTCTACTGTTCGCTGTAGGTGCCTTGCTCAGGGACACACTGGCGGTTAAGCTGTTAAAACAAAGGGGAGACTTTTCCTTTTATACAAACTTCATAATCCATTGTATCTGCAATCTACAATCACACGTCATTGCATTAATAGACACTCTTGTAATCTGTGAGCTTTTTGCCTCATTGCGAAATGTTAATTTTGCTTTCATTCCAAGCTTCATCTTAATAATAACAAACTGTGTGAAATAAGTTTAACATGAGCCACCAAACAACCTCTTTATGCTCTGAGCAAATGCCATCTCTTTCCCCATTAACATTGTTTAACCACTTAGGCTTACCATGTAAATCATCAAAACACAAAACCACTGCAGGTAAATTTAGTCCCATAAGCTAAATCTACGCCACAGCCTTTTAGCATTTTCCTTTTAGCAAATCTCAACTGCACCTGCTTTTTGCTCCAGTTTAGCACGCGTTATCCATTTTGCACGTTCTCAAAGATAATGCCTTTGTAACAGTGATCTTGCACAGTTGTCATTTTCCAACATACTACTTTCTTTCTAACATTACCGAGTAGATCATCGATGTTTTTTTTTTTTTGTAATGCATTTGCACACAGAACCTTTATTGTTCTTCACTGCGTCGTTCATGCTGCATCACTCATCAACAAACCAGATTCCACTAACCATGAGCATAAAAAGGTCTCAATATTCACAACAGCGTGCCTCAATAGGGAGCAACTTTTCAGTGGGTTCAGAAAGTATTTTTATTTCTGCTTTATTGTGTGGCAGTCGATATTAAAATTATAACTCTACTGATTAAAAAAACCCTACTTAGATTTAATTACAATGTCACATAAGCATTCAGCCGTCTTTGAACAGTCCATTGACCGAGTATGATTGGGAAAACGCTGCATAATAAAGCAAGATTTACTTTCTAAACCAACTGTACACATATTCTCATGTGGCCCGTGGCTTTGTGTACTGACTGTCAGTGGTTCAGTGCCTTGCTCAAGGGCGTCTCGGTAGTGGATCAGAAATGGGTTAATTTCAATATCCTCATTTTGTTTTTAATAACTGTCCGGGGGATTGTAAGCGGTGATCGTGTGGTCACAAAGCTTGGTGCTGTCTCCTAACTATGCTACATTTAACTGTAAAATAATTTTGACTACACACAAATTGTGGTGTTCTTTCAAGTTATCTTTCGTTCGGGGGTTCTTAAAGGAACAAGACAGCCAGAATTGTGCCAGAAATTATGTGATTAATGTGATTGGAAGCTTTATCAATAGGCCTGTCACAATTACAACATTTTAGGTTTGCGATATTGAGGCAAGAATATATTGTGAGAAACGATTGAAGACCGTTTTATGCCGCCAAAACTAAGTATGTAAAAGTATGTAAATGACAGTGATCTCTTGTTTTAAAGTCTGTATTAACATATCTTCAATAACACATACGTTGCAATAAACAAGAAACGGTGAAAAACAATTTACTTTGGTGAAATTGTTCAAGTTTTACAAAAATCTTAATCTACTTTTGATAAATATTGATCCCAAAAATACAGTGTTTGTCATTTACTGAACGTTAAGTCAATATAGTAATTATTGTGACAGGTCTATATAAATGCAGGTACGTGTCGATGAGGGGATTTTCCTGTGTAACGGTGCAGATTAAGCCAAAAGTCATTCATTCTGTGGTTCAAGCAGCAACATGAAAAGCTCTACAGCTGATTCAAAATACCGGACCAAATTATTAAAAATGATCCTCCCCTTGTCATCTGTATTGAATTTTTTGGGTGACTAATGGGTGAACCTTTTGGCCACAAATGAGGCATAATCTGCTCCACTCGCAGGGGGTAACCACACACCAAATCACCAGTCATTTGCAGTGATTTTGGTATTTCACACCTGTTGTCCCTTCAGATAAATCCGAAATTTACCTTTTTCTTTATTTTGAGACACAAGTCTGTACACTTTGCAAAAAAAAAAAAAAAAAAAAGATGTATTCCTTTAAATGTGAAACAATGTGGAGATGTCACTAACCAAAAAGTCAGGTTTGTTTATAAAAAAAAAAAAAGAAAAGATAAGCTAAAAAACCCAGATTAGCTTTTTCGTCATGGTATCGCTGGTGAAGGAGGAAAGGGGCACTGACTTTCTTTTTGTTGCACTCGTGTTTGCAAAGACAAAACCTGGGGGGGGACAATGTTTCATTTGTTCTGAGTTTTGTATTTAGTGATTGTTGGTTGACTGGCTTCGCTCTGTCTTTCACATGCATTTGTGTGTGTTATGCAAGGGGTATACATTTGAGTTAATTTTTTGTTCTTTTTTAATAAAATGAAGCAAAAAAGAAATGAAGCCCTTTGGAGCTTTTGTCGCATATCCTGTACATACCTCCAATGTGACCCATTTGCCCTACAGTACTCAACTATAAAATAAAGTATTTGTACCTTAGTGGCCAAGGCAGTAGTGTATAATCAATTCACCCGATGTGCCTCGACTAATCTTATTTCTTTGAAGCTTTACTTAACTGGATTAAACTGAACTTTCACAAAGAGATCAAGAGGTCTAAGCATGATTTTCACACATGAATTCACTCTTTTCCGGCCAGTTTTAAGGTTAAAATGATGATACTAAAAATGTCTTCCCTTGATTATGATGATTATGAAAAAAATCTTGTAAGTTTGGACAAATTTCCTGATGTTTTGGGGAATTCTGACCCCATGATGTAAAAGACAACACATTTTTTTTCCTTTCCTTAACCTCAACCAAGACACAATGATGGTAAAGTGTTTCTATGGCAACACATTGATATAGTTGGATGTCAATGATAAGGGAAGCTTTATTAACATTTTTTTTAATTATGCTTTAAGTTTTCACCAGTGCTACAAATGCGTTGTTGTGTGTGGATAGTGTTTCACAACTAATTTTACCCTCCTTCTTTAGGCCTAATTAAAACCTGAGACATATTCACTGTAGGCGAGCATACGTTACATAATGAGGATGACAAGAGACAAAGATGAGACAGATGATGAGCACTTGTAATATGATAGGCAGAAAAAAAAGTTTTTCAACTGCCTTTATTATTTAATGAGGGGTTAAGCTGGGTACAACGTGGTGCTTTGTCTCAATTTACATTTGAGCTCTCCCAGGATAGCCCCACAAAGCAGATTACACTGGGATGTCATTCACTGCAAGACTGCCCATTGAGGATTAGTCTCCAATAAGCTTCAGGCAGACAACACGCTCCACCAGGACGGCTACAAATTTTGACTTGAATTGCTCGCAAAAGTTGTCACGGGATGTCGGAAATGAACAAGGACAAGCTGGAGCAGCTGGTGAAGCGCATGGAGGAGACGCTGTCCGAGATGGAGCAGCTCAAGGTGCACTGCGGGAAGCAAGCGCAGGAGATGAGCCAGCTGGTGGTGGAGCTCCGGAGAGAGAACCAGGAGCTTCTGGAGAAATACACCCAACTCTGCGGCGAAATGAAGGAGGCCAAGGAGATCATTGATCAGCTGCAAGACACAAAATACGCCTTCAACGCCAAGGAGCGGCAAGCCAGGAAGCTGAGCAGGCAGCTCTGAGATGATGGGAACGTGTGCGGAGGCGGATTTCGACCAAAAGACTGGCCCCGAGGGGAGAGGACTGGGTGGGCAGTGGGGAAGCTAAAACTGGCACTCACTGTACATCCAAGAGGCATGTCGCTC
This sequence comes from Gobius niger, assembly GCF_951799975.1. Taxonomy (NCBI): domain Eukaryota; kingdom Metazoa; phylum Chordata; class Actinopteri; order Gobiiformes; family Gobiidae; genus Gobius; species Gobius niger. The sequence continues at coordinate 17,644,208 of NC_136867.1, forward strand.
TAACATATGTGTACTTTTAGGAGGTTAAATGTATAGCATAGCAGTTCTTGTGGCTTCTCTTAAAAGCCACGGCTAGGCTTAACGACCAGTAAAGCTCGGAGGTCTTCGAGGAAAAGGTGGATAATCTTAAACTGTACAGAAAGGCATTGTGCTAATTAAATGTATGTGATTAAAAAGACACACTTACTGACTAAAGGCTTCATGCTGGACTGTAAAGAGTTTATTAGATGGGGGGGAGTATGTTTAGATTTCAATGGAAAAGTGGGTGGTCATCTATTTTGGGACTTGGGAAAAGTAAAAATACACGATTATCTTCAAGGTGACAGAGGAGAAAACCTCGTGTGCGAACTAGAAAATGGGCATTTGTGTTGAGATTCATATAGATTCATAGAAATATAGAATCAAAGGTCACAGTGCCGAACCTGGAAGCATAAAAGTTATTGACTGTCACCAGTTAATTAGCTAGCATTGACTTATTTTGATCCTGCCAATTAGGGATGTCAAGATTAACCGGTTGTATTATTGTCACAGTTAAGAATTGTAGGACCCACTGTAAACCGCCGTCACGCCTTGGTAAAGACTGAAGAAACTCCTTCCAGTCAGAAACCCGGCCTAAGCAGGGAACAAATCTTTCTGATCCATTTTTGCATGATAAATTGCATCAAGTTGCCAAGGGAAGAGTCCCAAAAGAACCATGTGCTTCTGAGTTTGTTATATCACCATGACTCTGCAAGTACCTGGAATGATATACAGTAGGTTCATTTGTTTAGAATATCATTTGAAAACATTCACACCAATTTGCTTCCTTTAGATATTGCTAATACTAACATTCTATTGCCTATTTATTATTTTTAAATCATCATTTTATTAGGCCTATTATATTTTTTTACATAATAAAGGAAAACGCATTAAGAATGAAAAAATGAAAGGCTGAATGTTCAATTGGTTTTCAATTTACACAACCCTTAAACGTCTTGTTTCTGTTTTTGTAAACATTTTTGACAGGACTGTAAAGGATGAGGAAATAGTTGTGAATAATCGTAAAATCACAATATTCTTCCACACAATAATCGTGACTCAAACATTTAGAATCGTGACATCCCTAAAGCCAGTCTTACATTTTATTAAATGAACTATACATGTACAGTTTTCTTTGATATCTTCTTACTTTTTGTCAGGCATCATACATTTTAACCGAGGATTAAAGGCGAAAGAATTTAGACATAACATCTCATTTGCTTGGAGCTTTTTCCTTGTCAATTTACATCATAAGACCCAGCAATGTCAAACTAAACATCATCTTCAGGTATGACATAGACGCTGCGACTGCTTTAATAATACGCTGTCAGGACATGGCCATTTGACTTTCCCAGTAGCAGAGGGAGAAGGTGACATGTTTATTCCTGAGCCCCTGCATTACGGCACTGCTCCTTTATAAATGTTTGACTCTGATTCAGACCAAAGTGAACTAACTGTGATGGTCCATTGAACATAAGTGGCACTTCAGCTTGACACTTTGGGCTGCACTTTCCTCAAAATCTGTGAATACTGCAATTGTTATTGGTGACTCTATGTATTTGTGTAGAAAGGCCCAGCAGTGAGTTTCCTTGTCATTGGTCAGAATGGAGACATGGAAGCATGGAATGGAAGCATGTACAGATTGAACAAGAGGGGCCCCAGAATCAACCCCTGGGGAACCCCCACAGGTCAAAGCTATTTAGGCTTGTCTTGATCCAATAGTGAATTAAAAAGACAAATAAATTCAGCATTTAAGTCTGGATAAAAGTAAAATTACTTGATATGCATTTTTGATGTAGTAGCAACCAAATAGAACAACAGTTTTGGTGACTGTCTTAAAGTATGTGAAGTTCACTTTAAAGACTGAACTTGACTTGAACTATTAAAAATTGTTTAAACTAGATCTGTCTTTTGGGCTTGGAACGCTTTGTGCACTACTTCAACAGAGAAACTGCTAATCCTCCCAATTGCGCTTTATTATAACCAGAAATACAAAATGTGTGGCTTTAAATTGGCTCCAAAGGTGTTAAACATTTGATTCTGCTTCTCACATGTAAGACGAACAACATGTTCTTTTCTACGGCCCACAACATTTTAATTACCGCCATGAAAGTTACTCAACATCCCAAAAACGTATGCTATATTTTTACTTGGAACCACAACGACATAACCTTGCATAATTTGGGTGCACTTACTTTGTGCTTGGGAGAAACCTCACCTCCTGAAGTGAACATGACAGAGGAGGGGCATGGGCGTCTGGTTAAACTTAGCCGTCGGAGTGGCTTTGAGGTTTCCACTTCATAACCCCAAATATTCACTTTCCTGTTGCGTTCTGAGCGCCTTTAACATGTTCACAATAACATAGTGACTTCAGTGTTGTCAGATGCATTTAAGTCGGGCCAGTTCAGATGGATTTCATATATAGCTGCTGTAATCGTAGGAGAGTGAGAAGGACCAGCGAGAACCCTCCAGTATCAAAGGAGACAGTAGGTTTCTCCTTGAATAGATCTTCCCCCTTTAAAAAAAAAACATTATTTGGACAATTTCTAACCTGTGGCTAAGTTTCCAAATAATTCCCCTAACAGACACATGTTTCCACACTTTAAGTTAATAGGCTCAATTGCTTGTGAAATATATTGTGGTATAGACACGGATCATATAGTGTGTTTTAAAATCTTTCAACCTCTTAACCCCCACCGTAACAGCGTGCATTTTCTCCAGTTTGGCTTCACCCAAATCCAAAAGCTTCTCAACTGGAGCCGACAGGCCAGTGTAACGCCTCATTTGAAAGCTAAGACCTACAAAATGAATCTAAATGGAGCTTTTTCCTCACGGTGTTGCCGCGTTGTCATCACTTTTTAAATTGTTTAAATTGCTTTTTTCCCATCACATTTTCGACATATTTTCATTGCTTTTTGTCACTTTTTTGTCACTTTTAGACATAGTTTCATTGCTTTTGTCACTTTTTTGTCACTTTTTCATCACTTTTGTCACTTGTTCATCACTTTTTTGTCACTTTTCTGTTGCTCTTTTTTGTTGTGTTTCCGTCACTTTTTTGTCACTTTTTCCATTGCTTTTTCTTCGCATTTTTGTCTCTCTTTTGGTGCATTTTCATCCTTGCTTTTGTCTCATTTTGCTGCTATTGTGACACTTTTTTCAAGAAGCTTTCAGATTTGGATTAAATGGTCTCCAAAGACACATACTGCAGTTCTTACCAAACTGGTAACATTCAATATTAATTATGGATCATTTGGAATAACCTGCATTTTCTCGGACAAGGCTGTTGTTCTTCATCCTTTTTTTCTTTTGTCTAAGCAAGACATCATCCTTCACAAACACGGGCTGAGGCAAGATGTGAGTGGTCCTGCTCATGCTGTATCTTCATAATCCTCCATTCATTCACGATCAGCCAACAGTTTGTGACAGTCTAAACATTTGGCACCGATTACCAGCCTCAAATCACAGCCTTGCCTTTCCACGGGATCAGAGGCTTTGATGGGTGCTTTTTGAATGGTTACCCTGGCATTACACACGCTGAGTGGGAGAGCGCCATAATAAGGACTTTGGTTAAGTTACTGGTAATATAAAGTTCCTCCATAAGTCATCAAAGAAATGCTTATGTCGAGCCTACAACAAACGAACACGGTGATTAACTGTTATTTTTACTATATCTAATGACAGGCTACGTGTAAACAGATCCAAAAACACAGAGAGGGGGGGGGGGGGGGTCCGTGATTGGGCATTACGCGCGCGGGTTAAAAAGCGCAGTGATGACGCGCGGGGGAGGCTGCGTCCCTCGAGAGTCGAGACTTTCTCTCTCTCTCTCTCTCTCTCTCTCTCTCTCTCTCTCTCTCTCTCTCTCACCCCCTCTCTCTCTCTCTCTCTCTCCCTCGTGCCCCTGTTTCCGTTTGGATCCGGGACAGAAAGACGCACGGACGAAACAGAAGTCCATTCAGAAACCTACGGTGTATAAATACTGGACAAGCTTCAGCGGAGAGTTATTTCACTTGACAGACCCCACACTCTCGGGACACAACGCGGCTGCGCTCACACAGAAGTGTCATTACGCAGCGGCAGCCTGACCGCATCCAACAAAAAACCACTACAGCACAAGGTGAGCAAGTTCTGTTCATTTTTGAATTGTTTTTGCCATTTCAATTACACGTGTAGATTTGGACAAGAATAGGCCTTTTTCCATTTTATTTTCTTGCTGTAGGGAAATCATTGGCCAAACATGACTTGAGCAAGATTCAGCACGAGCAAAGGTTTTTTTTTTTTTTTTAATGAGATTTGGTTTGTTTTAGCAAAAAATGACAAGGTAAATAATACTGTCTTTGCTAGAATGTCACTATCAGTTTAATTAAGTGTTTGAATACAATGTTTACATTTGTAGCCAAAAGTTGATCGAAAGTAGTATAGGCAAGTGAATGGAATAGACTGGAATATTCTTTATACTGTAGCAGAGTTAAGCAGTTATCGATGCTTTATACTTGCAGACAACCTATCTTTTAAAAAACACATTATAGCTTTTTCAGAGACACCTAAAGTCTCCAAGCCCCTGAGGACAGGTTATTTCTTATTACTACGTCCTGCCAAATGAATGACTCAGGGCTGAATGTGCTCACTATCAGGCACGGCTCGTACAAGATTGTGCACGCTCTCTGCAGAATGACTGGTAATTGTTAATCGAAGTGAATGAAATGAATGTAATCACCTGAGGCCGGAAGAAAAACATTGTGCACAAGATCCGGCGATGAATTTCACAGGTTCACTATGGCCCAATGACCGACCTAACTATAGGGTTAAGTGGTATCCCTTGCCTGATGATGCTCCTGCCTTTTGCTTCGAGTCAATGTGATTTTTTGTATTGAGTATTTTATTCTGTACTCTTATGTGCATGACGCATTTCCACTATAACACTAATCCTCCACAAAAACTGAAACCGTTTACTGGAATATTCCACTATACAGTTTCCCTTTCAGTTTTTGTTGTTTCTATTTCTTGTGTTTCTTGGGGATGGCCAATTCCACATCAATTTGTCATTATTTCTAGATTCCCATTCTGCAGGCGTATAGTGACCCCCTAGTGTCCCTATTGCTCAGCCATACTATTGTGCCAACCATTATGACCACATATAAATAGTATGATTGATCATTTTCAGTATTTGCCAGTTCTCATATCTTTATTATAGAAATTGTATGTCTAATTATGGAAGCAGCAAGTAGGATTTGATATAATAGTTGTGCTGTGATGCATTCTTGGTCTTATGCACTGAGATATGGCAGTTGTTTAGTCTTAGTATGCAGTGCAACACTCTGGGCTGATGGTTTATGTTTTTATCTCACATGAACAGGAGAGAGGCTCTTTATGCGACAAGTGGATTCTAAAAGCTTTCATTTGGATTTGTCTATTTTCATGTTGAATGCGATTGCTTGTACATTATTTTGAAGTAAATTAACCTAGACCAGCAATCCCCAAGCCCTTACCGATTGTTTAGTGAGCTAATTTGTGAAATACATTTACCTCATCTTCAAATTGTAAAGTATTTTCGGCACCATAACATCATTCCCTTCTGCCTTGCTTTGCTTATGTAGAGGAGCAACTGGTGCTGGTGGTGGTGGTGGCTTCGACCCAAAACCACAGACCACTAGCAAATGTTCAGTTTTACAATCCTTACACATTTTAAATCTGCTCCTAAATCACTCCTACATCCTCCGATTGAACAGATTTATGCACTTGGCAGCACTTGTGGAAGCACTTAAAGCAAGATCATGGTCTCCCTGCCAAATCCTGTTACGTCTTGATCATTTGCGTCGCATTGTGTTGTGGAGTTCAGAAGTCAAGCGTAGCTTTTGTGAACCCCGGGGACCCTCCGGTGAATGGTGGTCTCTGTCAAACATCCATGACGGCTTCCTCTCTGTAGTTGCCCGAGCTTGTTTGTGAAAAAAAGGTTGCTGCGCGTCTTGCCCCATCGTTAGTCACAGTGACTAACTCTGGATGTCTGGCTCTTCTCTTCCAGGGAACAATGAAGACGCTCCTGCCTTTGGTGGCTCTACAGCTGCTCCTGGCTCCAGTGCACTCGGTGAATTTACACACAACACAAACACGTGAAACACTATAGCCTTCTTCTCTCACTTTGGGCTGATCCTTTTATAGTAGCAACAGGAAATCATCTGTCGCCAAGTGTGCAGTTTAGTGTGAGCATGTTCATCTTCATTTAGCTCAGCTTTGATTAATATTATGCATTACAAGCATGACAAGCACCTTCAAGTTCGCTGAGTGATGGTAAGTTTGGTAAGTGATGGTAAGTTTCTTATGTAGCAACAGGAGCCTTGATGGCGACTAACGGGGACATTTCATAACCATTCATACCAACTAATCATGACATGGGGCTGACCTTTCAGTGAGATGGCAGCTCTACCGACTGAGCCACTCTGTCCACTGGCATCTCACTGAAATGTTATTAGTTTGGTATTTATGAGCTTGTCCACTCGGTCAACTGTATGTTCCTCCACGGGTTGTTCCCTGTTTGTCTATTTTCTAGCTTTTGAAGGGGTTGTATGTCGGCCTGTCACGATAACAAATTTGAAGTTCGATACATTGAGGCAGGAAAGTATTGCGATAAATGATATTATTGAGTCTAACGATACTAGACACTGCCAACTCTCAGGCACAAAAATGACAGTAGACCATAGTTTACTAGTTTAAGTGCATCATCATATCCTAAAATACCACACAAGCTGCAATAAACATGAAATATATTGAAACTCAATTTGCTTCAGTGAAAAATCAAAGTTTTGCAAAGAAAGAATGGGGGGAAATGCTAATAAATGTACAGACGATAAATATCGAGCCCAAAAATGTATCGTTTATCGTTTTTTTAATTTAATGATAAGTCAATATAGTATTTATCGTGACAGCTCTAGTTGTGTGGTGTTGTCTGTGTAGATCCTTCCCACTTCAATATAATTTTTATATATGGCATTTCCTGTGGTTCAATCCTCTAAAGCAGTGGTTCTCAAAGTGTATGATGACAATATGACCCGTTTGACCAACTTCCTTTCATTTAAATGCCCATTTTAAACCAGTCTGCTCTCATGCGCAGGGTCCTGGTGGAGACTCATGGGACGCCTGGGGCCCGTTCGGAGATTGCAGTCGCACCTGTGGCTCTGGAGTCACTATGAGGACCAGACGCTGCATCACTCACAGGTTTGGATCACACACACTGTATCATTTAGACATGACCACGTGTATATGTAATGTAGTTTTCTTAACAATAATTGCCAATCAGCATCTATTTCAACACATTTTAGTGTTTTCTGCGCCTTTCTCTATCATGCGTTGACATTTATTTGAATTAAAACTGAAATTGCTATTTGTTTGGCAAAAAGGAGAACTGAAAACAGGGCACTTTCTGTTAGAGATCACCATCATATTTAAACTGATGCTTTTTAATCAATTATAATATCAAGAGTTGAACATAGATTTGGACCTTTTCTGGATGAAACTGGCAGCAGCTGATTAGCAAAACTGCATGCCTTGACTCCTATGTTTTAGGGAGTCAACTATTTCAACATGAAAAGGACTTTTTGGGTGTTGCCATTTGGCTGAGGTTTGGATGGAAATATTTGGCACGTTTGGCTCAACTGAATGATATGAAAGACCAGGCTGAAGCATGAGCAGAACCAGGACATAACCTCTTCAGGTGTTTACGTACAGAAGAGATCTGTTTTTATTTTCTCAAGGGCTTCTGCTACATCCTGAACATTTCGTTTACAGGAATAAAGGTTATCCGAGGTCAAAGTTTTGAGGTAATACAGTACGTGCTCCAATTTAATGAAAACAAAGTTGATTTATTTCTAAAAGACATGTAACCACCGGGCAAAGCATGTAATGAAATATCTGTATCATGTCCGAACAACTGTCTGACGAGCATGTTTTTTTTTGCTTAAACACCGTCATATTTCAAACTATGAGGGGCAAGCTTGTGTAAGAAGAAGAAGCATGTTTAAATAGATACTGTTTGCAAAATACTACACCAAGATGTAATTGTGGCTCCATCTCTGGTCCAGTGTGCGCCAGACTCCTGGTGGCGTGTTGCTGAGTCAGTCCCTTCAGCTCAAAGATGGTAAACAGTGTCCTGCCCTCTTGCATTTTGCTCCAAATAAGCGCTGTTATATCTTGTCTGAATCACGCCTCAAACTACTATAATCAGACTGATGTGGTGTCATTGCATAATTGTATGTATTTGAGGGAATTTCCAGTTTATTGCAATAGTTTTTCTTAAAAACAATACTTAATATACACTGAAAACTATTACCTAACATTCATCCAGCAAACTCACCTGATTAATTTCTCTAGAAAAGTCCAAGGAGACATCTGCATCTGTACGGACATGTCTCGTAATTGACTTTTGGCGTTTTGACGAGAGCGTGTTATGTTTTTGGGGCTTAAAGGCAGGTACTTTGGGAGGTGACTGAACCGTGAGTGTTCGAGAAGGCGGAAAGGAAAGGCGGCAACACGCAACACTGTCTCACTGCTGCATGAGCTGTTGTTTGTGTAAGAGTTAGACCTTTAGGGCAGGGGCTGCAGGCTACAGACAGTGTCAAAGGGAGCACCCAGCTTTGGCTAATCTTTACTTTCATGGATGGTTTAACACGTGTTAAACCGTCTGAACTTTGAAGTGAAGACATTAGATCTTGATTTAACAAAACACTGACACATGGATTATTAAGATACTCTTTCTTTTCTCAGGAAGTGCACAGTAGATGTATGATAACTGTGTACCACTTCTTTTATCAATTGTTTTTCCATCATTTGTTTAACCTGTGAACCCCGCCTTAACCAGGTGCATTTTCTCTAGTTCTTCTCAACTGCAGCTCAGAGCAACAGTGTCATGCTTCATTTGAAAGCTAATACCGACAACACTGATCTAAGATTTTTCCTCGCCACGCTTTTTCGTCATATTCTTTTTATTGCCTTTTTTTGTAATTTAATTGTAATCTTTTTTCTTTGTCTATTTTTTGTCACGCTGTCGTCACTGTTTGTAATGTTTTTGTAATTTGTATTTTTTTTGTAATTTCTTTGTAATTTTTTTTGCATTTGTGTTGCTCATTTTTTTGTATTTTTATGTATTTAAAAATATATATATATACATTATTTGTAAAAAAAAAAAAAAAAAAAAAGAAACAACTTTTTGTCGCTATTTCGATGCTTTTTTTTCAAGGTGCTTTTAGATTTGGGAAAAGCCGATAGGGGGAAAACGTGCTCAGCTCAGGCGGAGGTTAAGAGGTTAAAACATCTACAAACCTTTCCTAAATGGTGATTATCTGGAAGAGCAGGAAGAGCATGAACATGAGCAGTAGTTCTCAAACTTGATTGAGCTCAAATCGGGACTAAACCGGGTCTCAAAAAGGGTCTAAAATAGCTATAAATTGGGTGGTACAAGTGAAGCGACAACTAACTTTTCCTTCTTCACATCTAGGACTGATGGAGGGCACAACTGTGTAGGACCAGAGAAGTCGTATCGCTCCTGCAACATTCAGGTAGATAAAGATATCACACAATAATGATCAAGTACTAAACTATATCTGCTTTGTGCCTGCTTTATCATGTACGTTTTCTATTTACTCTTCGATCGACTCAGGACTGTCCTGAGGGCGCCAGGGATTTCCGTGAGGAGCAGTGTTCTAAGTTCGATGGCACAGACTTCCAGGGCAAACGTTACAAGTGGCTGCCTTATTATGGAGGTGTGTCTCTAGATAAAAATACACATAACTTTAATGGAATATGGGTTCATGAATGCTCTTTTGTATAACAGCGGAGAACCCGTGTGAGCTGAACTGCATGCCTCGAGGAGAAAACTTTTACTACCGCCACCGCAGTTCAGTCGTGGACGGGACGCCCTGCCACCCGGGGCGCAATGACGTCTGTGTGGGCGGCGTCTGCAAGGTAAGAACGCACTAAAGGGAAATTATCATCATAGAAATCATCAGCAGACATGAAAAACATAAAGCTCTTGAAGTGGTCCAAGCAGTTTGAGGCAGTTATGTAAGAAATAGAATAATTATACAGGTAAAAGTAAGAAAATAATACTAATAGTAATGCTATTTAACCTCTTAACCCCCGCCTTAACCAAGCACATTTTCTCCAGTTTGACTTTAACCAAGTCTAAAAGCTTCTCGACTAGAGCTCTCATCCATATTTGAAAGCTAAGATCTACAAAACTCATCTAAACTTCTTCCTCGTAAGGATTGCCACGTTTTCATCATTTTCGGTTGTGTTTTCATCATGTTTTTGTTGCTTTTTTGACATGTTTTGGTCACGTTTTTGTGGCTTGATCACAGTTACATTACAGGGGGAAAAAAGGCCAAAACGCTCGAAAACAGAATTGAAAACCCAAATAAAAACTTGACGAAAAAATGTATGAAAACGTGGCAAAAATGGAAGAAGTTTATATGAGTTTTGTAGGTCTTGGCTTTCAACTGCGGTGTTAAAGCAGTTCTAATCTCATGCCCCTAAAGGCCAAAAGCGCCACTGCAGGTATCATACCATGTTGCGTTTTTTTACTCATTAATTGTCCGTGAGAGTACATACTAGGCTGACAGAAAACACAAAGGGAGAGAGGGATATTGTACATCCAATTACACAATGGAGATGATTTTTTTCACTCAAACTTGGCTGTAAATACTGTTTAAGTGTTGCTAGCCCGCAGTTAGCTTTGCCTGTTAGCCTGTTAGCTTCTTCTTCGTGATTCCATTAGTGCGTATTTGTGGTTCCTACCCGGTGGCAGCAAAGTTGCAAGGGTGGTTTTCTGGCCAGAGAAAGATCCCACTAACACTTATGTTACCCCCAGAGGGACTACGAAAAGGATTTATTAAGGTAAACAAGTTACTTAGTACTGCTTTAAACTGGCCTATAGGCTGCAAGCTCCAGTCAAGAAGCTTTTAGATTTGCGTAAAACTGGAGAAAATGTGCTTGGTTAAAGTAAGGGTTAAGGGGTTAAGAGATTTTTAGTTGCTGCTTTACCCAAACAATTACCAACCCTCAAAAAGGATATTAAATGGGATAAACATAAGTATTTATACTGTATATATGTTCTATTCGTTTTTTTTTAGTATAAGCTAAAAATGATCCATGCAATCTGCTTTTGGGGCATAGTCTGTGAATGTGTTAAGATGCTTTACATATTGTTCCCCTTAAGGCTTTGACACTTTAAAGCAAGAGTGAGACCTCGAGCAACTTCTAAACATAAAATATGGAATTTCCTTTTATTGTCTTTCTATTGCAAAACTCCAAAATGCAAATAAACCACATTTTATTGGAACCCACCTATAGTGTGTGTATGCCATAACCTTCAGTCTGAACTTGTCCTCTTCATACCTCCCTGTAGAAACACCCCCTGTTTTTACACACGTTTATTGTCTAATAACTTTGGAGTCATGCTGTGTTTGTGAGGCTCCGGAGGGAAACAAGAGCGGAGTAAACTGGATAAGTGCATGTTTCAAAATGAGTAAATCCTTCAACGACACCTCACTTTACGACTTTCATGGATCACACGACGACTTTAGAGCAGCATCTTTTAGGGTTTGCATTTTCCATGTTTGCTATGTTGACTTAGATTGTGCAAATATTATAGAAAAGTAAGAACATGGTGAAAACATTTATTCTTTAAAATAAGAATAGACAAAATAAGAATAGACAAAGAAATTACCTGTCTTGGTCTTCATAATATTGAATGAATTACTTCTAATATAAGATTAAAGGTATATGTGGAAGAGAGAACAGTTGCACTACTTTGATAGAAGAATCTACAGCGTGTCTGTGAGAGATTGCTCGTGGATTGGGCTGAGAGTCAGACGTACTATATACATTGGAGCCCCTAAAGAGTAGTGCACCTCTAACAGGAGCTGAACAGTGGAATCTCAGAATAATTTGTCGATGTCAACACCTCTTCTCCTCTCATTACGGTCTCCGCTGATTGTTACTGTAACCTGTGTCCTCTCCACGGTTGTGCTCACAGCAGTTGCTCAGATCTACCGGTCCTAATATAGATTTAAATGACTCACTTTCTGTCCAGTATTTTGTTTTCTGGTTTTGTAGTTGGTAGGTTCCCAGACACTTTGGTTTCCACAACATTAAATCCAGTCTTTTTGGTTTGGCCTGCAGATGTGCAATTCTGTGACTGGGCATTTTTATTTTCACTGCTTGTTTATCTTTTTCTGTCATTGTGCAATATGTATTATTTTTGACCTATTCCATTCAATCTTACCACACTAATCTTACTAATTCGATTCTTCTTTCAGCGTCTTGGTTGTGACAACATGCTGGAGTCTGCTCAGCAGGAGGACCCTTGCCTGCAGTGTGGGGGCAACGGCCAAACCTGTCGCCAGGTCAAAAACACCTTCTCCGTACGGGATCTGCCCAATGGTTTGTCCTTTTAAGCATCAATGGAAAACACACATGCTATTCGATAGTTACACTTTTTTTTCCTTTCCTATTTGTCAAGGCTACAACCAGATGTTCATTATCCCTGTTGGTGCGACTACAATTAGCATTAGAGAATCTGTGGCCACTCGCAACTACCTCTGTGAGTTTTGAAAGCAATCTCTTTTTACAAACCTAAAACTATGCATTTATAAGGAAAACGTCTTTGTGCAGCTATTAAGAATCTGAGGGGTGAATACTACCTTAATGGTCACTGGGTCATCGAGTTCTCCAGAGCCACACCAATCGCTGGGACCGTCCTGTACTACCAGCGAGGGGCTGAGGGCGACAATGTCCCAGAAACTATCATTGGCCGTGGACCCACCACTGAGCCTCTGGTGGTAGAGGTCAGTACTTTAACATTTGTGTATTATGTAATGAAATTGTTGGAATTTTTTTTAATTTTTGCTGTCTCCCTAGTTGATCAGCCAAGAGCCAAACCAGGGAGTAGATTACGAGTTTTATCTCCCCAAAGGACGCTCCACTCAGGGATACTACTGGAGCTTTGGATCCTGGTCGGCCTGCAGCAAAGAGTGTGGATCAGGTAGGACAACTTCTCCAAGTGTACAATGCTGTATGTATTTAGTATTTCTTTAATTTTGTGTCTCTTCCAGGATACCAGAGCCGTTTGGTTTTCTGCACCATTGATCATGAGGCGTATCCAGACTACCTCTGTGCCTCTCTGCCCCGACCACAGAGCAACAGAACCTGCAACCCACAGGAGTGCCCACAGGTCCACAGGTAGGACATTAAAAAAACGTAGATTGTTAGATAGATAGAGTACATATGCATGTGTGATCTTCTGCAGCAGATTCAGATTTTGTTATATTGTTGCTTTATGATTGTTAAAAAAGGATGGCCTACCTCTATCCACCAAAGTTGTGGACAAAGAAACCCAGAGCACTTATATTCAGGTAACTGTATAGTAAGGTAGACCTAGTAAAGACTATAGTAGCAGTACAATAAAATAATCTTGTAGATTTCTATAAATTTCTAAGAATCACTGAAGTAAACAATCACATTAGTCATAGTTTTCACCAAATAGTTCACCAGCTAAATTCATGTAGCTACATTTTAATCACTGGTTGTAAATGATGTACTCTCTGTATGTTTCACCGTTGTGTTCTAGTTGTAGAGGCGTTACATACTTTCTTGTGAAACAACTTGAGCACTTTCTTTTACCATTGATTATTGATTTGTTTTTTAGCTTGTAATGTAATTTAGGCTTAACTCTCATCCTGTCCCGTCTCTACTGTCCCATAACTCACAGCTGGAAGACTGGTGAGTGGAACGCCTGCTCTGTCACCTGCGGAGGGGGCTCCCAGGTTCGTACTGTGCAGTGTATTACCCATGATGCATCCGGGCCCCGTGTGGTGGAGGACGCTGTGTGCGCGGCCTACTCGGAGGCGCCCCCCACCATGCAGACCTGCAACATGCACCAGTGCGCCCAGTACCGCGCCAGCAGGTGGAGCCCGGTAAGAGAGCTGAGATGCTGAGTTTTCTACATCGAAGAATTTTTAATAACATTTGAATTTATTTTAAGTTCAATTCAAAAGGTTTAATGAACTTTTTGTACAACTTCAGTCCAGTTTTTTGGGTAATATAGACAAGTCAGCCCAGTCTAGCTTTACATAAATAATCATCCAGCCTCGAGGTTCGATTATTATTACAACTATAGGCACTAAACCATGTCCCACGCCTTCCCTTCACACTGTAGACTAAACTGTGCTCCCCTTTACGTCTCCAGTGTTCCGCGACCTGTGGCTCCGGAGAGCAGACCCGGGACGTGAACTGTGTGGGGTCTGGGGGCATGAGGCTGGAGGAGACGGCCTGTGCCGCTGTGCCACGGCCGCCCTCCATCAGAGCCTGTCAGGCAGCATCGCCCTGTCCCAGAGAGCTCAGCTGGCATGTCACACCCTGGGGTCTGGTAAGGGCATGACTTAGCAACTACACATCACAATGAAAATGTATGCGGGTATTGTGTAGGCTTTGTGAGGAGCTCTTGCTGTAACTTTACTGCATGCAAGAAATAAATGAGAGGACTTTACACATAGCGTATTTTCTGGACTATAAGTCACACTTTTTTTCACAGTTTGGCTGGGGGTGCGACTTATACGCAGGTGTGACTTATATATCAAAATATATCATTTCACATTTGTTTTTTCACTTACTATACCACTGAAAATTTAAAAACAGTTAGGTTTTGAGGGAGCCAGAAGCTTGTGAGGGACTGGTGAAAACTGGAGGTTACTCTAACTGGAATGAAGAAAACAAAAAAAGCTAATTGTGGGCTAAAAGCTAGATGGCCACAGCTAGAGGAACGAGTTTGCAAATGGGTGCTTGAACAATGTGCTGCCGGGAGAGGCTTGTCAACGGTGCAATTCCGCCTCCGTGCCCAGGTAGCTGCCAAGGCTGGTGCGACTTATACTCCAAAGCAACTTATATATGTTTTCTTCTTCTTCATTATGCATTTTTTAGCTGGTGCGACTTATACTCTGGAGCGACCTGTAGTCCAGAAAATACAGTACTTTTTAAAAACTTTTTTGTCAAAGAAGGTTAGTAAAATGTTCATTGTTCTCCCATTCAGTGCTCGAGAAGTTGTGGCTCTGGGTCTCGTGAGCGACAGGCGACATGCTCGGACAGAGAGAGACACCTGTACCCTGCGGACCAGTGCAGCACGCAGCCCAAACCCTCCACTATGGAGCGCTGCAACACCCAGCCCTGCTACAGCCCGCAGAGTCAGTGCCAACACTCACGGCAGACCTATGTGCATTTAAAACCTGAGCATACTGTATTGTATTTGTATATCCTGCAGGTGTCCCCAGTATTCAGGACCCACGTGGACATGACAGCTCCCAGACCGGCTTCCAGCCCTATGTCCCAGACACAACAGGTGCGCCATCCTAAACAGGAATTCCTTAGATGTATAGATAGTTTTAGCTTTAGTCATTTTGCATGGTATGACAAGGATAATATAATTTGTTTATCGTATTTGTCTCCACTGGTTATATTTTAAATCATTATCTGTAGACTACGGTAATTTTTCACAAAACATTACTGGTCACTAGCTTTCTAATTAGGGGACATTTTGTTACATAAACCTGTCACTTTGTCCCTCTGAGCCGCCCCTCCTCCTCTTGTCCCGGCTCTAATTATCCTCCGTGTTTTCTGGGCTCCACTGCCACTGTCAGCCTGATTAAAATGCTTTCTAACCACTGAAGTGTGTTACAGCTTTGACTGCAGTGTTTCTGGCAAGTTCGCTTTGTTTGTGTTGTTTTGTTTTGTTTGTGACTCTCGATGTTATGAGTTTGCTCGAGGTAATATCGCGATAATGCTACAATTAATTTGAACAAAAAACTGAATTTACTTAAGCAATTTTTAGCGTTTACCTTTCCTTCCATTGGATATATCCAGCATGCCACAATACTTACTGGAGCCACATGGGATCATCTATTTAAACAGGGGTTTTCCAAGTACATACATAATCACATTGTTTGTGTATATGTACAACCAGTAGTGGATAAGTAGGGTTAAAAAAAGAGGTTAAAAAAAACAGTGAGTATGCTAGAATCAGACTCCTTTAAAATAGACTTAACCCTTTTCTCATTTACTAAACCAATTAAAACAACAGCAAGGCCTGTAAAAGAGCCTTTTCGTTCTCTGTGATTATTGGTTTTAGATCTTGCAGAGCCT
This sequence comes from Gobius niger, assembly GCF_951799975.1. Taxonomy (NCBI): domain Eukaryota; kingdom Metazoa; phylum Chordata; class Actinopteri; order Gobiiformes; family Gobiidae; genus Gobius; species Gobius niger. Next base: position 17,660,405 of record NC_136867.1, read on the forward strand.
CCACAGTTTTTAAGCTGCATTAGCCGCCATGCAGTCAACACTGGTGCTTCCATCGATAGGCTGTTATTTAGAAAAATACATACTCGGTATCGGTTTGGTGACAGTTTAATTCAGTGTGCCTTCTGGTTTACTAGGTCCTAATCTGGAGCTTTTTCTTACCTGGGTGCAGAGGTTACACTTATATAAAGAAGGAGGATTTCAGTAACATGTAATTGAGTCCTGAAAATAAATGTAGAGCCTATGTTTTGCCTCTGCACATTACATCTGGCAGTAACGCTCCATTTTGCATCAGTAAAGTTATTTTGAGTGAAAAGTCCTAAACGCTGCATCTCTAACATGTAATCAAACGTTTTATTTGGTCTCGTAGCTCGCCGTACAGACCCCGTGGACACATCCCGGACCAACGCAGTAGAAGACCCTCATAGCAACGCCCCCGCCATCCACTGCAGCCAATCACGTTACGGCTGCTGTCCCGACGGCCGCACCTCCGCCGGCGGGCCACAGGGCCTGGGCTGCCCACAGATCCAAACCTCAACCCCTGCCCTGCCGTCCTGTGTCCAGACCAGGTACAGAGCCTGCGATTACTATGTGGTTATGCTCCAAGTGTTGAGTTTATGTTTAGTCTTCACATTTATGATCAAGTGACCATTCTGACCAGGGGGTGCGGGGTTGTAGGCCTACCACAAATGTATATTGTTAGTTTTACACATCGCTCTTAAAAATATGAGACCACAGCCTCTGCAGACCATAACAACTATTTCAGTTCAACCATGCACTTCAGGCAGAGCTGAGAGAGACACTGCATACGAGCGATCGCTGTTATTGTTTACTTCCACAATTTTCGCCGGATGTTTTGGTGAATGGAAGGCAACAGCTGATGCATCCAGGCCTCTAACTCGGTTTTATAAAATGATAGATCTGTTACAGCGCAAGAGAAGCAATGCACTGTTTATGGACATTGTTTTTGCTGATTATAGGATTTTAATAAAATGTTTATCAAATATGAAAATGTAAAATGCCTACCACGGCCAATGGATGTGACGACATCGCGATCGCTCGTATTGTGTTGGATGTACCTCTTCTCTCTACTTTTTTATATAGTTTTAGCTTGTGTTACTCTATAGACAATGTTTATTGTAAAAGAAACAGTTATTGTAACTGTAAGCTGAGGTTCTGAAAATTCACGTCTTTATATATCTTGATTGCGGGAATCGATCTTGGCACATCAATTATCAGAATATGATTGGCTTTCATAGCATCTTCTGGAAAAAATATGCCATATTATTTTGCCATATATCGCAAAATTACTCTTTCAGTCTGAATGACATTTTGCCATGTTTTACTAACAGCAACAAAAACTTAAAAATGAGTTCCAGTTTTAGTCATGATTTTCCTAGTTTTCTTATTTCTTCCATAGCCTTGTTTTTATAATGCATCGGTTTTATACAGCACTTTTCTGGACACTCAAAGACGCTTTACATTGCATTATTCATTCACTCCATACTCGGAGGTGGTAAGTTACAGTTGTAGCCACAGCTGCCTTGGGCTAGACTGACAGAAGCGAGGCAACCAGTCTGCTCCATCGGCCCCTCCGAGCACCACTCACTCACTGTGTTTTTCTTTCTCGTGTTGCAGTTACGGATGCTGCCAGGACGGTGTGACGACCGCTTTGGGCCCGAACAGTGAGGGCTGCTCCGAGTATGCGGCCCCGACGCCCACTGTAAGAAAAACATACAGAAGTCAGCTGTTACCAAGCCACAGGAAACATTTAGCAACCAGATCCAGGGACATGTGTGGGAGTCGTCTGCACTTTAGGAAACCAGAACATACAAGCATACTATTTTAGACTCGAACAATGTTTGGTCTGTCTTAGTACATGGTGTTTCTACATATCTCGCAGTCATTCCCAATTTGGAAGATAATTGACGGCTTTTTTGTGTGTAGCAGACACACTGTAGAGCGCGAGAGTGGTCAGCCCTACTCCTACTCTTCCTGTCCTGACCCAATGAAGGGTTACTGTCCAGACCCCATTAAAGGGATATTTCTGGATTTTTGACATAGGGCCTCATTTCCAACTTATCTAGAGTTTTGTTGATTTTTGGTGCTAGGCTAGCGCATGTCTATGGTAACTAGTAGCATTAATAACCTCTTCAAAAATCATCGGGTAGTCCTCCAAACGTTGCCATATCCTTTGTGAATTCCATGTGTAGTAATGCCGGCCGCAGGCAAACAAACTACTGTAGATCCGGTAACCTAGCAGATCATTCCGCCGCTGTGTAGCTTACAACCAGGAAGCTGATGCTGCTATTTAAAAAGTAATTCAGTCAACACAGAAAGATATCGGTAGTCTGGTGTTATAAGTGAATTGCCTCAGATGCATTGTGCTTGGGTCAGACTGTTTTTAATCCAGGCTACTTGTTACCATCGACATGCATTGGCCTAGCACTAGCCTAGCACCACTAAACTCTTCAAATATAAGGACAGCATGAATAAATATATATATTTATATATCTCCAGAAATCTACAACACTCTGGATAACTAGGAAATTTGCCCTATGTCAAAAATCCTGAAATATCCCTTTAACCTGCAGTATTCAAAAGATAGAATAGGCCCTGCCCCTGTCTAAACATAATAACAACCAGTGACAATAATATGTAATACAGTCTGATCAGTACAATTTATTTTAGTAATGCCTCCTCTCTGCACACAGCCTTTTGTAATATTATTTTTAACAGCTATCTTAGCAATAGTAGGAAATAACGGGGTCATTGCTTGCTCCTCTCACCAGGTGGCGTCCTCTCTCCCCACTGAAAATGCCAGACAGTGTCGACTGACCACCTATGGGTGCTGCTTTGACCGCACTTCAATCGCAGCTGGACCAAATGGAGAGGGATGCCCCGACCCACCCAGACACAGTAAGTCACACTGATTTCAAAATAAATGGAAAAATATTAAAATCTCATACCAAAATATGTAATAAATAGTAATAAATTTGCCTGTTTTAGTGATCTGTCTTTTAGTCCCTTTATTTCTTGTATTGATAATTATATTTGATTTAGCTAAATACTGTTAGTTAATTTGTGGGTTTCAAATGCTAGATGTTGCCAGAGTTTTTGAGAATAGTTGTATAATATTTTACTGTAATATTTTAAACATATTTAGGCACTAAGCTTCTCTGCAGCTCAGTCTACCCTTTACTCTTTCCGTCTTTTTTAGTCGAGCGCTCTATCTGCTCCCTGCCCCGTGCCGCCGGCTCCTGCAGTAGATGGATCCCCCGGTACCATTTCGACGTCCTCTCCAACAAATGCGTCCACTTCTGGTTCGGAAGTTGCCACGGAAACAGCAACAACTTCATGACCCGCGCCGAATGCCAGAGAGCTTGCCCGACCCCTGCTCCCAGCCAACAAGACCCCGCTGCGGTCACGACCCCCAGGGAAGCGACACCCTCCAGGGAAAGCACCCCCACAGCCGGACGTCCCGCTTCGGGGGGATCGGGCAGTAGCGCCGCAGGGGCCCGCGATCGCAGCATGGGCCGGGTGTTCACTGTGCAGAGTGGAGCGGCCCCCGCGGGTAGGTACGGGACAAACGCGGCCACGCACGCCCACAGAGCCAGGACCGCGGTGAGGTCACGCCACACCGAAGCCGCCACTGCCCCGGCCGCGGCACACACTGGCCCAGCAGCCAGGTAAGAGCAGAGGATCATGGGAAGTGAAGTTTAACATCTTCTGAATGAAGGAAAGAGGTGAATGTTGCCAAAATGTCTATTCACCGTGACAATATTTATACAATATAATTAAGCTGGTGAAGATTTCTTGCTTTTTGCCACGAGAACGATCGACTATTGTGATGATATTTTGCAAAAGATATCTGAATGTCACGTTTATATTTAAAACCTCCAATCAGCCATAGACAGAAATCTGTAGACAAGCTCCTCCTGTTCAAATAACATTTTGATTTGGTCTTACCAAAGGGTGAATATGAGTGAAAGAACAAAATGTGTTCAAAGTATTGATTTAAAAGTGAAATAATTGCTACACTATGCCTTGTGTATTGCTGTTTGTATATGATTTATGTGTTGCAAGATCGGGCTGCCCAATGTGTAACTAGGATGAAAGTGTTACTTTTAGGAGTTTTTTTGTGAGGCTATTTTCAATAGCAACCTTTTTTTTTTTTTTTTTTTTTACCTTTGTGTTAAATTTTGCAATAGTAACTTCAAATAGAAGTCAGTGGTTCTCAAACTGTGTTATGTTCACCTCTGGTACCTAGAGTCATCTACAATTTTAGACTATTGATTTTAATTAGCGATCATAGTTGCATAAGTCCAATTTTAGGTCTCTTTTAGAGCCTCAGTTTAGTCCTGATTTGACCATGATCTTGGCCTGGAAATACACGAAAGATCAAATATTTTATGAGGTGGTATTTTGGTGAGAAATATTTGAGAAGCACTGGCCTAAATCAAAAGGACTAAAGATAAAGACTAATTGGCATTGAATTTCCCATGTTGTGCAGCCCTATTGCTACTATGATCCAAACCTTTGCTCCACCCAAATCACCGCATCTTTTGCTGGTCGCGTCACAAATCACGCTTTCACGCTTGCTTTGCACCCTTTTTGTTATGGAACCAGGGACTTTTCACCTCACGGCAACCTGCACAAACGGACTCCTATCTTTAATCACATGTGGGACACTTCATTCACTGTCTGGTGGTTGTCTTTTGATGTATTTTGTTTGTCTGCCGCCTTTTCACTGTGTCACCCATTGTCTTTTGGGCTTGTTTTTACCTCACTGTTGTCTGTGAACTAATAAAGGTTGTGCTGTGACGCTAAATGTCTTTGTCTGTGTTTGTCGATCACTGTTTGTCTCATTCAGCTCTTGCCAGGGTTCATTTCTATGTGGGTTTAGTTACTATGTGCCAATTTAATCTTGTCTATTCTAGTCTAGTCTATATCCATTGCCTTTTGGAAACAGACTTATGACAATGACAATCGCTAAGGTTTATTTTGAAATGTCTATCTCTATGATTATTATTTTTCATTTTCTTTAGATATAAAGTTTTAAAGGCTGATGGGTCAAGAATAAGTCATTTTCAATATTTTTTGGTTCATTAAATGTTTGTGGGTGACATATTTGGGTGTTGTGCAACTTTTCCCCTTTCATCAGCCTGTCTGTGGGTGGACTTTTTACTTGCTTTGGTGGACTCCATTTTTCAAATTTCTCTCCATCCTACATCTTTCTTCCTCCATCGATCCATTTCTCTCCATGTGTTTTGTTAAGCCTTCTGTTCCCACAGTTTGACCCTGGGAGGAGTGACCATCGATAAGTCAGACCCGGACACAGTGGAGGCTCTGGTGGGACAGACAGTGGTTCTGCCCTGTCGAGTCAGCCCCCCGCCCTCATCCACTGTGACTGTGGAGTGGAGGAGAGACGGCACTCCTGTGTCCACTAACAGGTGGGCCACTGGATTTATAGTAGAGGTCACTGTGTGGCGCATAGTGTGGCACTGCTTATGGTAGTACTAAGGATCTCCATTTTTTACTTTAGATACTTTTAAGCTTAGGTTCAGTTTAGATTCAGGCCAACACAGTCCTGGATTAGGCCTGTTATTATCAGTATCTATGGCCTTGTCTTCTCCTGTTAATTTACTAAAGTTATTATGAGTGGGAAAAACATACTCCAACAAAAAGAAAGCTCAATTCTTCCCAGCTTTTTAATCACGAAATATAACAGCAGATGGACGTGACATTATCTAGCTACTACCGTTTAAGGATTTTGTTGCTTATGAATTTGTCCTATTCTCTCTCGACAGACACCACCAGCAACCCAATGGCTCGTTGTTGGTCGGTCCTCTCATTAAAACAGACAAAGGCTGGTACCTGTGTGTAGCGACCCAAGAGCAAGAACGAGATCATCGCTACATTTACCTGTCTGTCAATGGTAACAATACACCTCAGACAATGTTCATGACCTGCATATTTAAATGGCACTACACCGGGGCTACCAAAGACTGTAAAATATTGGTTACACACACAACTAAGCCTGAAACCTTTATTACAATTGAATTGTATTGCAATTATAATGACGAAATTGTATGATGTGATGTTGCCAACAAAATATCAATATCTTTATGGGTTCTTATTATGTCTTATTATTATTGCAACCCTGTAGATAATAACGCCTACAGACACGATTTGGAATCCATATTTAGCAGTTCAAGTTTCAGTCTCTAGCGTTAATGCCCCTGGCCATGTCTCAACAGTCTAGTTACTGTACTACAATGAATGTTATGTAATTAATAACAGCCGCTACTTATTTCAGAGGGAACAGCTCCAGTGGATCCCAATTCACACCCAAGTGACGGCCCATTCCCAAAGTAAGAATCTCCTTCTGTCAGACAGCTAAACATAAATAGATATTGCATGTCCTTGAAAGTGCTCTCTGCATGTGTCTGGTCTTATAGGTTTAATATTGATCGGAGCGGTTCGTCTCTGCTGGAGCTGAGAGAAGGACAAACTGCTCGACTGGCCTGCACTGTGCTGCCTCCCTCAGCGCTTCAGTCTGTCAACATTCAGTGGACCAAAGACGGACGCACGCTCACGGACTCAAGGTAACTCTCTTTGTACATTATAAACTATATTATCAAGTGCAGACTACTACAGAGTACAGATGACAGCTCAAGAAACCTTTGTCTGTGATAGGGACCGCATGTACAAATGAGAGCTTATACAAAAAGGACATAATGTGAAGCAATGCTAGTCATCCCTTGATCCATTTGTACAGAATATTTAATCTCACAATGTTACTACTCTTTTGTAGGTTCGCTCAGGATTCTGATGGGACCTTGGTTGTGTGGGCTCTGAGGTCTGAGGACTCTGGTCTTTACACCTGCACTGTGTCCAGCCCACAGCAGCTCGAGCAGCGGCAGTTACAGCTCAGAGTGCAAGGTACGACCACATTCAATGTGAGCGCTCACATGGTCAATGATCAATCTGCGATGGAACAACTTTCGCTTTTGCATACATGTTCAAATTGGGGTTTTACTTATGACAATTGCAATGTTGAATTATTCAAAACTACAAAAACATTTTACATGATGTAACAGGTTGTTGTTTTGTTTCTCAAGATGATTATCTCATCAGAAAGCAGAATGGCTCTTAGGTTGCCAGATCTTATTATGTTTAAAACCAGTTAACAAAGTAACATCAACACTTAACGTTTATCCCCTATCGCAGCATCTGTCCCGTCAAGTCCTAATTAGTGCAAGTGCTGACGTCCATGCTGATCTCTTGAGATCACTAGCTTTAAAATGCAGAATGACATCTTCACATACAGTGAATATTGTACGTCTCTCATCTGCGGCTTAAGGCAACCCAAGTTGAGCCGTAGTTTTAAGATTGACCCACCTACCTAATTTTAAATGAGGAAAAAAAGATTTGATTGTCTTGTGTTGTTATTCCATCAAGTCACCACTAGAGGCCAGTAAAGACATACAGTATAGTTGATTGTTTGTCTTCCCCCATTTAGCCGATTTGAGGATCACTACAGCTCCAAACAACATCGAAGTGTCTGAAGGCAGCACAGCTCTTCTGCCCTGTGTAGTGTCTGGAGACAATGTCAGTATCCGCTGGTCCAGGTACCTGCAACCAACTCACTTGGCATCTATCTATCTATATCTATATCTATATCTATATCTATATCTATATCTATATCTATATCTATATCTATATCTATATACATCTCTCTCTCTCTCTCTCTCTCTCATATATATATAAACTTCAGCCCTTCTTGCTGAGTGCTAACCACTCACAGCCTACTTTCAAGCATAGAATAATCATGATTTACTATGCATCCACAATTGTTTTTTTGTTATCCAACAGAAATGGTGTCCCAGTGAGACCGGACGGGCGTAACATCCAGGTGTCGTCTGACGGGAGCCTGGTCTTTCACAGGGTGAAGCCCTCAGATGAAGGCACCTACAGCTGCAACGCCTTCACCGGGATCTACTCTGTGAGCGCCACTGCCGAGGTCCGAGTCATCAAGAAGACCGAACTGGGTGAGGCGTGGAGAAAAATACTTACCTGACATTTTGAACTTGATCATTGTGCACCAAAAGATTTATTATCTTATGTATGAAACTGTACTCCTCTCTCTCAGATAATGATATTCCTCCGGACTGTGTGGACCTACCGGAGCTGGCCAACTGTCAGCTGATCGTTTACGCCCGACTCTGCTCCAACCTGTACTACTCCAGCTTCTGCTGCGCCAGCTGCACCAAGCACCAGCGGACCGACAGGTTTAAGCGTTTTGGCTAGAGAGAGACAGGACGAGAGGAGAGACAATGGCACAGAAAGGAAACAAAAACATCTGAGCCTCTTGGAGACATTTACAAAGTGCAACAAATGGACTCATTATCCTTTTGTGTTTTTAACTCACAAGAAATCTATGAATGTAACTTTAGATGGTCATTCACTGCTTAAGTTTAACACTGAAACTGGAATTATGGGACTTTTCCTATCATTGACCTCATAATGTTATAAAAGGTGGTGAACTATGATGCAGAAAACTTCACTGGATATTATATTTTTTCACATTCTCTGTTTTTAGAGAACATGATTATTGTTTTCCTCGTTTGTATCTGTTCGGTTTGTCTCTTGGTGATGATATTATTGTAATATATTTGGTATTAAAAACTTTATTTTGATATATTGACTTATTGCAAGTATGATATCCATGATAATCATTTTTCAAACGCTGCAATGCAGTTTTTTAGTTTACAAACAATGAAACTAGACTCAGATAATGTTTTAACTACGTGTCATCCAATCTCATTCCTTACTTTCTTAATGCTGATATCCTAATTCTTCAGAGAGTTTATAAGCACATTTCACAACTTTCAAGGCGTAAATGCTTTATAATTAGATGCACACAAGACTTTATTCTCTCACAAATGTCTGCTTTGGCAATATACTGAATTAAAAATGTGTTTTATTACACTACTAGAAAAAAGAATCTGGTATATAGGCCTATGACAGATCAGCTACTTAATGGGACATGAGAGATATTTCAGGTAAAGTAGTAAAATCTGTCAACGGGAATGTAGCAATACGCTGCAATTGTTGACACATTTATAGGAAATGTGGTTGGCTCATTTACTTAGAATAAGTCAATGAATATGTGTCTTTCTCTGCATTGTAAGTGCTACCCTGCTGTTTTATGGATGTCTCACTGTTTTATTGTTGCTTTTCGGTTTTAACAAATGTCCTGAGCTAAATCTTAACACCCATCACTCAACTTACCGCTCAAGCTATTGTCAATATAATGTGTGTCTCTGTGTTATTTCTGCCTCTTCATAACTACCTCAGCAGCAGAGTATGGTGTTTCTGTTTAAAATGAGATGGTTTTCTGTAGCAGCAGGAGAGCAGCTATTACAAAGACAGTGTTTCTTTGGGGTTTCCTGTTTATCTCACAACATTTATTTTTGTGCATTTTACTTTCAGGGCCTGAAGGACAACCATAATGGGCAGTTTCAGATTGAAGAAAAAAGTCTTTAAGGCATAGTTATGTCATGTGGAAACAAGTCAAAATGTTTTTTTTTTCTGCATTGTGCCAGTTTACATTAAAATATATGTGTAAGTGTTGAGGGTTTCACTCTTCTTCAGCCGCTCTTTACAGCATAGGTGTCTTAAGTTCATGTGTTGTTACAATTCAAACATGTCAATTCTACTTTGTTATGGAGGATTAATTGAACAGTATGGTGAACGTCTCGGGGATGTACTGGCACTGAAACATTTAGGATGCCTTTAGGGATGTTTGTCTGGAGCCCTGCAGTTATGTTAGGCCTGCAGGCTACGAGTCACTCAGAGACAGATGGAGCCAACCGACTTCCATGTAATATTCAAGACGCACACAGCGGAGTCACGTGACCCGACGGACAAAGAGGGGCCTCCTTACCAAGTCACCTTTTGTGTGTTCATTACCAAGATGGAGACACAAGTTTCATCTACATATCAAAAGCAGTAGACTTTCAACGTACTACCTGTTAATTCACTGACCACACAACCCACAAATGTCCCCTTTTTGTTTGACGGCAAATGTAAACACCCAAAACCCCATGGAGGCAGGATATGTATTTGACGTTTGCAGGAAACATTACGTACTCTCTCTAGCTCTTGCTTTTCTTATGATTGCAAATATGAGTAGTTGTACAAATGATGTAGGCAAAACCCTTGTTTATACTTCAGGGCTATCACTTTCAGAAATACCACAATGTTCTACCCCGTCACTGTGTCCTCTACCATTATTGTATTACCATAAAACCAGGTAAAATTTCAGATATTTTAAGTCTTCAAAACCCTTTTCATACGTCACAGTTTTTCCCAGCAGATTCCGTGACAGAAAGACCCCGAGGCAGTTTCTTCTTTACAGCACCAACACTACACAAAACCAATGCAAGCCACATAAAGCAGCATAGGTCAACAAACCTATACCTGCCCAGTGTGACCCTCTTGAGCGAAAAGAGATGAGGGAATTACATATCTTGAGCTCGCATATCAAAACACAAAAGTCAACATCGGAACTCTGTCTATTAAAATGTATGATGCTCAGGATCAGGGAATGTTTTGTCACACCGACACATTCATAGAAACAGTTGTAGAAAATTCATCACTCGCTCGTAATTGGGGATCTATAGTGTATCTGCACGAGTGGAGCATGATTGATATGATGCAGAATGTAATTTTACAATAAATAGCTTGAAGCCTCTTTGGTTTGTAATGACCTAAACCAGTACTAAATCTATAGCAGGGGTGTCCAAACTTTTTTCACATAGGGCCACATACTGACATGGATACGTGATTAGTGCATTCAAACATTCATCTGGGTGTATTTAAAGGAACAGTCCACCGTTTTTACATACTGAAATATGTTCTTACCTGAGCGTAGACGAGTTGATTTGTACCTGTCTGGTCTTCGTGCCTCTCCCAATGTATTCCTATAGCTCCAAACGGGGGTGAAGTTGGAAGCTACCACGCTCTTCTGCGGGCACGCACAAAGACCAGACAGGTATGTATCAACTTGTATGTAAAAACAGTGGGCTATAACTTTAAGAGAGGTTCCCCACATCTTTATTTAGGTTAGGAACCATAATGCCAGCGCTGTCTCACAATAATTGTTTTTAAAGGCTTTAATTGTGTGAAATTATTAAGATTGCAGTAAAAAGTGCCATCTCTGGTGATGTGTGCCAATAAAGCAAGAAGCCTGAGGGCCACCAAAAATGTGTTTGAGAGCCGCATTTGGCCCTTGGGTCGCACTTTGGACATGTCTGATCTGGAGCAGCCAACCTCAGGTCTGAACCAAGACTATAAGAGAAGAAATAGAGCACTGAACTAAACAAGTTTACAGCTAAACTACACCAGAGCTACACCAGGTCTCCACCATACTAAAATGCTGGGGGTCTCTCTGGTTAACTGTAGCAGCTGTCCCCTGGGTTTCGCCTGGAGCTGTGGCACTACATAGATTAGGATCTTCTAATTAAAGTCTCAACTGCCGAGCCATTCATTCACAAATCTCTTTTCAGGGTTTGGGTTGGAGCAGGAATCCACACATCGCTCTGGTACCTCCTCATCCCTTCACGGGCCCCTGCCGTGGGACGGGGAAACCTACAAGGACACAAGGACACGCGCAGGGGTCGAGAGGACTGGCACACTTCTAACAAGCCGGATTTACATACAGCCGGAGCCGGAGGGGAAAAAAAGGAAACTAGTGATTTAGTTACTGTGAAATTGATGAAAAAGCTACTCCTGTCGTAGGTCTCTTGAATATTATGTTTTATATATTTCCCGCTGTTGAACATCTACATCAAGCATCAATTTTGTTCCATTGGTACTACTTGTACTGCGATCACTGCACAGTTACAACAACATACATTTACCCTTTGGCTGTTGCTTTCTAAATTATATGCCATGGCAGTGTTTTTAGACATTGTCCCCAAATTGGCAACATAAAAACAATATTAGGTATTATTTACTGCCTAAAACGTCCTCTTTGCTGCCTTAAAACCAGAGCAGTATTGATCTTTAGCTCCTCTCATGACATCTGTCCCTGTGCCACTAATAACTAACTGTTTTCTTGTCCGTTCACTCTATAACCCAGTTTACGCCGCCCCCTGCCCCCCGCCCCACTGCCGCTGTCTCCTTGGCGCTCGTCTATTGTCCCAGTTTCCCTCCAGAATTCTCCTGTTCGGGACACGGGCTCAGCTGTCCATCTGTCCACATCCACCTCCTACTCTTTTTAGGACAGATGTTTAGTCCGACTCCGGGTTCGTCTTATAGATTGGTGGTAAAACCCGCCGTAAGAGAGTTTCTGTTGCACATGCGTATTGGAGACAGGAATAACTTACTTTTCCATGATGAAGGAAAACTCAAAAACAGAATTACTCGACTCCTTTAGATTTAAGTATTATCTCTCAATACACTTTCAATAGATAACATTTTGTCCCGAACATGTTGGTGTGTGCGGTAAATGACCTCATAAGGTGTTTTCTCTCACACCAGTCTGATGTGTTAATGGGCTATTTGAACTCCCATGATCTATGTTAATGTAGCCTTTACTTGATATACAGATAAGGCAAGTGCTGCAGGTAACTGTGACTGCATTCATACTGAAGACTTTTGGCATAAAGAGTATTTTGTTTTTGTACTAAAGTAATAATGACATAACTGAAAGGCATAAAAAAAAAATTCAGCATCTTGATATATCGCTGCATTAGGTTTTCAAGGTTTAGTCTAATTTCCTTTCAAAATACCACGATGTAGTATGTCAGGACTGTTTAGAAACCTAATATTAAGCACTTCAGTTTTGGTGAACCCTTAGACAAAGCTAGAACATGTCAGTTGATTCTACTTATGTTGCTAAAAACAATAAATAAATAAAATGGGAGCTTTTATTAAATTCCAGCTGCAAACCCTATATGATCTCAATCGTGTTGATAAAGTTATAAAATATTACTTCTACATCTACAAATATGACTAGGGTACAACAAGCATTACCCGATCAGGTCTTTTGTAGCAATGAAGTGTTTACTCATTTGGAACTAAATATGTTCATATATTATTTTACTATTTAAATCATTTCAATTTGCACCTTTAGAGTACTGTAGAGCAGTGGTTCCCAACCTTTTTGTGTCTTGCGGACCCCTTGGACCCTTTAGTGGTACTACTCCCTCAAAAGATGTTGCAGCTTATTTAGAAAGCACTCACTTAAAATGTCTCTTTGTAAGTAAAAACACAAAAATACTCCCCAAACTATACGTTTTACTGCAAAAACATAGCTTTTCTTTTCAAAAATAATGTTCAGTTTCACTTCAACAGCCCTCAGTACCCACTGCTACGTTTTTGAGTACCCTAAGAGGTCCCTGTACCCCTGGTTGGGAACCACTGCAGTAGAGGGATATGGCCCATGTGGAGGTCAGGAAGGGGGCTTCTTGGTGATCAGCAGAATGACCCGACTCCCAACTTGAGGCGGCTCAGAAACAAAGCCCACGGACAAAGGCTGGGCAGAGGAGGAGGAAGGGATAGAGCCAAACTGTCTCCCTGTGATGTTACTTACGATCTGTGAAACTATTTAGACTATGTAAATGTGTAAATATACAAGTCTGCATATGTGTACCTAATTTATTTCTTTTATTACTATCCTATTTGTTGTTCACTAGTTTTTAAAGATCGTTTTTGATTTCATTATTGAGCCAAACCATGTCCGTCATAAATCAACTAAGTTGGGTTTTATTCTCCAAGAAGTCAAAGTCTGATTTGATTATTTTATTGTGCACTAAAGCCACAAGACATACACTTACTTTGCCTGTCACATCATAATCACTGCACACTATGGTAGGTGAAAGATTGCCTCCGGTGATCTTATGCAAAACAGAATAGAAAGGCATATTTTTAATGGGTATATTTATATTGGTATAATATTTGTCTTAGTAGCTTCCACTCAACCTGAGCCAAACCATTATTTTGGCCACTTATCTACATAGAGGAAAGTCTTATCAGAGATCCTCTTATCTGAGCACTGTGGTAGCAGGAAAACAGGAATTAAGAGATAGTGAAACACAACACAGGCTTGGCAGTTCAAATTACGATTCCACACTGCGCAACATTTAGTTGTGTAACAAGATTAATTTTTATTTTTTTAATCATATATTAAGCCTTTCCATGTTGGTATACTTAGCGTCACATGTCAATATATATATATTCCACATATATATTCCAATTACAGTCCTGTAATTTGTGACAAAGGGCCTATCCAGTGTTGTATTTAGTGTTGTTTGTATTTGCATGTTACAAAATGTGCTACAAATCCATTACCAAAGCCATACACATCTTTTATGAGGAAAACTTTGATCTGTTGTGACAAGCTCTTTATATTCTACACTTACATTGTGCCAACTCACATTTAACTGCGAAAGTTGTGTGTGTGTACAGCCTGAATACTTATTTGGTTTAAAATACTTGACTGGAAATGAGAGTTTGAATAAAAAGCTATTTCACAAAATAAAGCCGGTAGACATTTCGGTGTGAAGTTGATCATCTTTTGGGGTGTCAGTTCACGCCCACAGTCTGAGGTGCTTTTTTGTGCAGTGAGCTGTCAGGCCCGGTGCTAATGGCCCATTTGAACTGCCATCAATGTTAATGCAGAGCACTAATTCATTTACAGATGAGTGAAATGCTAATGTATGGCTTCTCCAATCAGCTGTCACTGCATTTAGGACGGCCGATTTCAGGTTTGGAGGAACACCCCGCACAGCTATTGGCAGAGTCAATGCAAATGTCTGTCCTATTCACGCAGGAGCGATGTTTCTTTTGTTTTGTATTTTAAATGTACAGTATATGCAACATAGCATCTGTGGTGAAAAGTATTTTATTTTTGTTAAGTCTGGACTTGCTGGGTATGTTTTTTAAAGGGGCTAGATGCAAGTTTGCCATTTTATACTCACTACTGCCACCTCAGGTCATATGTGTAACTGCACCTTCTATATTAAGCTTGTGCAGGATGGGACCCCAATTAACACCTTTTTGAGTGAGGAGCAGGATTTTAGAGGCAGTTGGGGTGAACAGGTCTGGGCTCATTCTACACATTAGGACATTTCTGGAACATTTAAGGGGAGGAAAAGACATAATTTGAACATTTTTGAACTCTGTATAGTCCCTTTAAGTAAGAAAGAGAGAATACTGTATTTGACCTTGCCATCCAACTTTGCAATCCAAAAGCCCTCAGGTTGAGTATACTGTACTCTATAAGTATCTAATCTAGTATACTACTAAGTACACATTTTTAGTCACTTCCAACATTTCATCAGAAGTGGAAATGTTTTATATTGAAGACAAACTAGTGATAGTGTCAAGTTATCAATGTCCTTAACATTAAATAAATTATACAATGCATATCTTAGTTTGCAATATCAAAAGTGTGACATTTTACTTTCACAATAGCTTTCCCCTGTCGTAAAAATTAATGTTTAACCGACTGATGAATGAAAGCTATAAAAGAAGATTTTAGATCTTTCAAGTAATTATGAAACTACTGATTTATTGCTCACTTGACCATTCTATTCCAGGAAGTAAAGTGGTGGTTATGATTTTATATTGTATCACATAACATAAGGTAAAGGCTTATATTTTTCTATCTATCATTGTAATACAACTCGCTGCATTCCTCAACCAGGTTCTAAATTAATGAGTATCACCCACAGAATCCTTCATATCGTAATACTACAAAGGACGATCTGAGAATCCAAAGTGACATTTTGGGTCAAGTTAAAGCAGATGGTGATGTCTATTCAAATTGAAATGCTACAATATTCCCAAACAGGAAGCTATTACAAAAAAGAGGCAGCAGTGCATTTTGTCATATTATGAGTGTTACTGGTGCAGGAATGCCCCATACACACCCTTAAGATCCTCAGCCCTTGAATAATGTTAAAAAGCTCCTGTTCGCTGCTTATGCTAAAGACACCGTTGCAGAGTGTGGGGGTGAGCTGCAGGTTTAGTGGGAACAGGAGGTGTGAGGAGGGTAAGATCACCTTTTGTCTGTTCTTTTCACATGTGGGGTGTGGAGCTAGTGCTTGTACCTCTGCTGGGAAGTTCATTGAAGAGGTTTTTACAATCGAGAGGCTGGTGGGTCACATGGTGCACCTAAATGCAGATGTAAGAAGAAGACACTCAACCCCTTCATAAATGCTGGGACACTGTAATTTGCATACACATACAATGTAACCACACATGCCAAAAGCAGGATAATATGGAAAGCTATGGACAAATGTAAGCTTACAACATTTAAAGAAAGCACTGGCACGAGCGCAAATTAAGCAGTTAATGGAATAAATACATATCTTTGGAGTTTATCTCAAAATGAAGCAGAATAATGTATAAGAATAGAATTACTTTCATTTGTAAGCACTATTCCTGCACATAGCAATGTAAAAACTAGAGACATACTAGCTTACTTGTCCATCCAGTCCAAATAATGGTCCAGTAACTGGTTTTGTCGCTGTTTCACTGAAGAATGAAGGTGCTTACAGATCCTTGTGTCTCTAAAGGAATGAAGGAGAAAAAGGGAATTACTTCTTTGAAATATGTATGTGCAGTGTAGTAAGTTGGTTAAAGAAATGTGCTGTGTAAAGCTACAAACTAAATAATTTCAGATACATTTAAATCTCTGAACACCTACAGTATCTACAGTCTACTTTTCCCTACATAAACTAGGCCTACATGAAACTGTATCATACAACCTATTTGCAAGCAATAGGTTACTATGTATGATACAGTTTCATGAACTGTTTTTTTCTTCTTCTGCTTTTTAACAAAATTCTGCTTGAGCCGCAAGAAGTATGCTGCCTATGTTTCGACAGTCATATCTTTGTTCTTAGTCACTTTGTGTGGGCGATACTTTCCGCACAAAGTTCCAGTGTATCAAAAATGCCCTGAACATCATGCAATTCACAGCTATAGTTATACTCAATTGCAAATCATATATTGTTTCTATATATAGTTTTTTTTTTCCTGAAAGGGCCACTAAACAACACCAATAAATAATGGGCCTATCTATAATGAACAGCACATTTTGCATCTGTGCCTCTATTGTGCTGATTTATGTTCATGGTACTGGCTAACTGTCTTACGTGCAAACACTGTTATAACAATGCATCATGCTTTTATACTTATCATATTTTCACGACGGATATTTGGAACAAAGAAACCCAAATATGTGAGAAAATTGAAGCCTCCCTTGAACCACATCCCCTTCTCTCGGTCCAGCCTCATCCGGCCCAGGGCGTCAGAGTGGGGAGAGTCTTGCTCTCTGATTGGCTGCGTCGACGTAAGCAGGCCTCTGATTGGCTGGAGGATTGCCGCTCGTGAGCTAGTATTTTGAACATAAATACGAGCAGCTCCTCGCTCTCCCTCTCACACCACAAGGGGCTGTCACACAGGAGTACGCCGTGCTGCAGCTCTCACACACCAAAAACTACCATTATGTGGCATTAGTAAACCGAGTCGAGGCTCATCTCTCTTCCAAAACCCACTCGGAGACGGAGTTTGGATCGCCTTCGCTGAACATGCTTTCTTAACTTTTGTGCTGTGTTAGCTTCCGGGTTAGCTTCAGGTTCGGACCTCCTTGATGCCCAGGCGAAGAATTGGCTCTTTGACCGAAAATCACCCCTAGAAGCAACCAAAGAGCGACTGATCCTGCAAGTTTAACCCGAATCGGAGCCAAAAATGCAGTCGCCTAACATTTACGACAGCCCTGTTTCTGTCAACAACGCGATGAGTGGTAGGCCTGAAGGGATCCTCGGCCTTTCCCCTCTGTCGCTGCCCGACTTCAGCGCCAAGACCGCCCACTGCAGGACGCTCTTCTCCCCGGGACCTGCCACAGTCCTCTCCCCTGTCACAAATTTGGCTCTAGACATGAATAACCTAGTTGGACTCGGGAGGTAATTGCTTATAAATGTTTACCAGAGTGCATGTATTTTTTTTGTTCAATGTAGTTCATGTTGGGTTTGTTTACTCTGCACACAGCCAGTCAGACACCCCCAAAAGGAAAAAGAACCCACCATTTGAGAAGATCCCCTCTTTTGCATCAGATACCTCATCTGACGCTGGTGAGTGTGTCAATACTTTTTGTCTTTCCTAGTTGATGCCACTGTCCTAAATGTGTCAGCCCATTGTTCACTCACAACACTTCATCTTTTGATATTGCATTTGTATACAAGCCACATTTTACTCTTTTATATTTGTGTTGAATAATTGCATCTCCTCCTCCAGGCCTCGGCATGGATCCCCCGAGTCCAGTGGATGCTGCTGAATTCGAGGACGCGTAAGTTGTACTGTCCTCCGCTTGTCTGTCCCAATCAATCACACTGTCCCCCCCTTTTCACCCCCCTGTCCCATGCCAGTTGAACCAAGCGGCGCATCTCAGCTGAAGGATTAATGTCTTTGCCGTTGGCTTTAAAATAACTGGCAGTTTCTTAAGGAGCTTAGATAATGATCTTGACTTTCTTAAGTGAACATTTTTAAGTGAAATTCTCACTTTTCAGTTTTTGTGCCTTTTTATGGCAAAATATTGTAGTGCACTGACCACCGGTTACAAATTGTGCACAAGCTTTGGAATATGGTTGTCAATTGATTATTGACATTTGGCCGACTATTAAAAAATGCTAAAATAAAAAATAGCCCATTAATTAATGAAGCTTATTCATATTAATTTATTAAAAGATTAAGATTTTGTGAAAAATCTGCTGACTTAGTAACCTCAAGTAACTTCCACTGTACTCTTTCTCATCTTTATCTTTTAACCAACTTGTCACGGTATCTTGGGTGGCCCTGGGCTTGCGTCAGGGCGAGTCCTTGCTTGACATTTGCTGCTCTCAGATGTGTGAGTTCCTTCACAGCTGCCCTCTAGCCTACCCCCCACCCCCCGGCCTCATTTTACAGCTGTTTGGTGGTTGCTATGCCCCTCTCCTCTGCGTTTTTTGGGGTGGTTGAGGACGTGGTGTTTCTTCAATGGGTTTAATGATAGCCCATCCCCTTCTAGTCTGTGGCACACTCTTCCTATGCTATGTTATTTCTAAAGGAAGGCTGAGGCCTGGTTTGTTCTATTGAATTTAGGGCACCCCTCGGAGCACCCACCCTTCCCTTGTCCCGGGCCAGTCTGAATGAGACACGCTCCCCCTTTTTGGCAAACAAAGGACTCTTGTGGAACGGAGCTTGGCGGCTCTGGCTGAGGGAGGCATATGGTGGATTATCTGATCCAGGCACCCCCCACCCCCCACACACTTGAGCATTCTGCTCATTTAGCATACAGGTGGGCATCTATCCAGCCCTGGCCTGGGCCACCCCTCGTATTCAAGCGCATTTCTCCAACGTTCTCTGACTTCCTCAATGGAGCTGCAGTTTTTTGTGCTAGGAGACAAAGTTGGCTGTCTGAGCACTCTTGGTGCATTTTATGTTTTAATTAGTATGCAATGTGTGTAGTTTCTTTGCATTTATTGTCCCGTAGGACAGTTTGTCCTTTCCTTTTGACCTATCCTTCAAACTGTGCCTCAGCTACACCTGTCAGGAGCACTGGATGACTACAGTGTTTGGAGTGATTAGATGAAAAATTGGCATACTACTGTGTATTTTTTAGGGTGACGATGCAATAAGCAATAAAATGTACATGGCAAAAAATGGTGGTACATATATTTTTACTTTTTTTTTTTTTGTATAGGAAGTTTTGTTTGGCCCTTGTACATGTTCCCCACTCCACAACTTTAAATATGTTTCTTTTTTTTTTCTTACAGCTTTGAAAGAGCTATAAAGCAGTCAAGCAAGATTGTCAATGAGTAAGTTGGTTTTCAGTCAATTAAATAAATTTGACCTGTCTGAATTTGTTTGGACTGGTAAGTTTGAAGGCATTTTGCTTTTGTATTGACTGCTTTCTGTTTTACAGTAAAATGCCGATTCGGCGGAACAACTCGTTACCGGTAAGTCGGCATTTCATTTACCTTATTTTTATTTTTTTATTTTTTTTTATCCCAACCATATGCCGTTTACTGCTGAAACTGTCTCTGAAATTTGGCTTATGGAATTCATCTCTTTTTCTTTCAGGTTCAGCTGCTTAGTTTCAGTCCATCTATGAAAGGCCAGGAGGCTGATTCGCATCGCTATGGGATATTTGGCCAACAACCATCCCGGATGCCCATGTCATCGCAACACAGCAACAAGGAAAATATGCCTGTGAGTAAAGACGGAGCTATGAAATAGTTGTGACTTGATATAGAATATAACCTTTTTTTTTTTTTTTTATCTGGGGGGGAAATGCTTTGAGGAAATCACTGTAATTTTGTTTTTAGAGACATAACTTTTGATTTGGTCTGTTGCTATGGAAAAAGAATTGCATTATTTGGCCTATTGAATACACTGTAGATTCGTAAGAAAAACTTGGATTAATAAGGGCCATTATTCTAACTTATGTCAATTGTTTGTTTTAAGGAGGGCTTTGAGTTCAAAAAACCCACTCGTCCTGCGTCCCGGTACCGCGTTCGCTCCTTCAACGACGGGAAGGGCAAGGACACACTTTCTCGGCGACCAAACTCCGCTCCAGCCCTCATGGTTAGTCTCGTCATGATACAATACACTAAAGCTCACTTCAGTTTGTTTGTATAACAGGATGTCTTTTGTCTGCAGTTTATCTCACCCCCTCGCGTCCAGCAGCCCGACTTCGACTCCAGCCCCATGTTCCTCAGACGCTCCTCTCTCACCTGCTCCCTCGACGATGAGGACGACGGCTTCCTGGAAATCATGGACGACAACATGGAGGTAAGAATCTGATCAAATTAACACTTTTCATCTGTACGACCTGCAAACGTGCTGCTCTTGACTAAAATAATCTGACCTCTATAAATATTTGCTTCCTACAGAGTGACTCTGGGATGCCGATGGGAATGGCTAGCCTTCTCACCGCACCACTCGTTGGGGAGAATAACGCTGAAGATTCGGTAAGTCGTAGAGGTCTGCACAAAACGTAGCTCACCAACTATTGTTATGTTTCTGAAATATTTACCTGCATACTCCATTCAGATCGAACATTGTTGATTCATTTAAGGTAAATAATCAGTTGTTCGTTTTTTTTTTATTCTTTAGCCCGTAATCCGGTGTCGGCCCCGAAACCTCTTCCGCTCACCCTCCATGCCCAGCCCAGTCTCCCGCCCCTCAGCGAAGCGTCCCGACTGCCCCGGCGACGAGAACACACCTGTCAGAGTGAAGAGGAGGCGCAGTCTGGCGGGGACACAGGTCACAAATATGGAGCAGGATCCAGAATCCCCGCGAACGGTGAGCAATCGATAATTATAACAGTGAATCAACATTATACAACTACACTGTTTGGATACTTGTTATGCTCGTCTAAGTGCCTCAATTTTCTGTATGGGTTTTTGCTTTTTGTTACTACTTTATGCTAAGGATATGAGAGACATAAATGAAACGATTGCTGAAATTCGCCGCTTCACAGGCTATCGTTCCAACTGACCCCTGAAAGCTCCCAATTGTTCTGGGAGATGGTGCTCTGGCGACTTGGCCAAAGACGATCTCATTTGGTTAGAAACAAAAAGCCAGTCCCAGCATTCGTTTTCTCCCTCTTTTGAAAATCTCTCTGCTTTCTAGGTTCACCTTGTTTATTCCCATGTTAATGTATGTCTTTCAGATCTGCCTGTTACAAAGGTCCAAATCGTTGTGTCAGACGGACATCGAGAAGCTGATGGACGATGAGGGTGGCTCTGGGGACCTCATCGGAGATTTCACCAAGCCATTCATTCTGCCTACAGTGAATGGAAAACGCCAAGACCTCAAGTACATTACTCCAGACACGGTGAGTTGTGTTTCGCATTGAAAACCAGAAAATACATTTATCTTCAAGCACAATTTAAGTTGTTGCTGCAGTATTATGTTGACTAAAGTTTTCTCCCTTTCTCTCCAGATGGTGGCAGCACTCAAAGGTCACTTCAACCATCTAGTCGAGCAGCTCATTGTCATTGACTGCCGCTATCCGTATGAGTTTGAGGGAGGACACATTAAGGTGAGCAATGTGGCAATTATTCAAACTTACTTTATTTTAAGTGCTAAAACCAGCGACTAAATTGGACTTGAACCTTGTATAAATGCTGTAAATGACCAGAAAACCAGGCATTTTGTCTGCAGTACTATGGA
This sequence comes from Gobius niger, assembly GCF_951799975.1. Taxonomy (NCBI): domain Eukaryota; kingdom Metazoa; phylum Chordata; class Actinopteri; order Gobiiformes; family Gobiidae; genus Gobius; species Gobius niger. The sequence continues at coordinate 17,682,641 of NC_136867.1, forward strand.
AACTTTTTTACCATGTAATTTATATCCTATACATTTCTTGAATAGGTATAAATTGCAACAAATTTTAGTATAGAATTAGTTGACCAGACTCGTGCTTAAAGCTGGACTAAGCAGTACAATCCTTTTTTCATCACTAACATTACTCTTCCCCCAGGGCGCTCTCAACCTGCACCAGGAGGACCAGGTGGAGGACTTCCTGTTGAAGAGGCCGATCATCCCATGCAACGAGGATAAGCGTGTGGTCTTGGTTTTCCACTGCGAGTTCTCGTCGGAGCGCGGCCCGAGAATGTGCCGCTTCGTCCGCGAGCGGGACAGGGCCATGAACGAGTATCCCAAACTCCACTATCCAGAGCTCTACATCCTCAAGGGCGGCTACAAGGAATTCTTCCCCGGTTTCGAGGTTTGTTCTCAGTCAAATGTTATTAATTCACAATAAAAGGTCATAGAAGCTCAATGACACAGACAACAGACGAGTAATGACAAAAAATGAATATGACGTTAAGTCTCTCCGAAGTATAAGTCGCACCAGCCAAAATATGCATAATGAAGAAAAAAATACATACAAGTCGCTCCGGAGTATAAGTTGCACCGGCCTTGGCAACTACCTCAAGCTCTCATTTGCGAACCTCTTCCTCTAGCTGTGGTCGTCTAGCTTTTAACTCGTGATAAGCTTTTTTTGTTTTCGTCATTGCAGTCCCTCATAAGTTTCACTCTCTCCACATTTTTTCTGCTGCTCAATTACCATTATTTTTGTAATTTTCAGTAGTACATTAGTAGCAGATACTGGCACCCAAGCCTAGAGCGCCCTCTTGCGGCTGTAGTGTGAAAACGACACATGTGCAATTATAAAGTTTGCACCCATAAGTCGCACCCACAGCCAACCTATGGGAAAAAAGTGTGACATATAGTCTGGAAAATATGGTGTTCACTTGATTCATTTATTTCTCTTCTGCCCAAGTGCGCCGTTCCATATTTCCTAGATTTTGTTACATGAAAGAGTGGGCACAATTTGCATTCATGCTGTTGAATGAAAGTAAAAGCCTCTTTTTAAAGGGACTATACAGAGTTTAAAAATGTTAAAATTATGTATTTTCCTCCCCCTACATGTTCCAGCCATGTCCTAATGTGTAGAATGAGCCCAGATCTACTCACCACAACTCCTGCTAAAATCCTGCACTCAAAACTGTTTTACTTCGGGTCTGAATTGCCGTCATGCACGAGCTTAATATAGAAGATGCAGTTACATGTATGACCTGAGGTGGCAGTAGGGAGTATAAAATGGCTAACTTGCATCTAGCCCCTTTAACATGCCATTCCCATTCCTGTCTACAGAGGGAGCACTAGGCAAATTTGAAATTCTTTCAACCTTTTTCTCCAATTAAAATTTACAACATAATGGCCCCCATTATGCATGTCATCCAGTATAAGCAATTGTTCAGTCACTAGAAAAGGATAATGTTTCCTTCTCTCCAACAACCAATTACAACTCAATTAATCAAACTCCCTTTTTTAAAGACACAACGTTTAACTGTTTTGTCCCGTTTTTAGGTGCAATGTGAGCCCCAGTCGTACCGTCCCATGCACCACGAAGACTTCAAGGAGGACCTGAGGAAGTTCAGGATGAAGAGCCGCACATGGGCCGGCGAGCGCAGCAAACGGGACATGTACAGCCGCCTCAAGAAACTGTGAAACTCAGACCTCCGTAATCCCGATTCCTATCACTGCCATCATCCTGCACAAGCCCCGCCACCTCCCACACCACAAGGTCCATATCTTCCAACACTCGGGACAGACCACCAGCAATCTCCCCCTTCCGCACAACCTCCAATGCCTACGGCAAAATGTTAGTTATTTATGCAATAGTTTTAAGATTAAAGACATGAAAATGGTGGATCTCCTGACAGTGATCTTATTTTAAAACCACTTGGACCTGAACTGCCAGTCGTGATTTTATTGTTTGTATTTTTTTTGGGTGAGCAACACAAATCACTGCCCGAGCGTGTCCGAATCAACACATTGCCCAGGTTGCTTCTTCACAAAAATAGTTTTGTTTTTTCTGTTTCGTCCCACCTTTTTTATTTAAGCACTTATTTAAAAATTGCCTTGAAATGGTGAGGTGCTTTCGATGTTTTTTGCTTTTGTTTTATGTATTTTATACGAGCTTCCTAGATTGAACGTGTCCCATAATGTAAATTGAAAGCTATCATTCCTTTTAATTGTAAGAACACCGGATCGACGCAGAGCTGCAATACTGAAGAAAATTGTGGTTTTTATGAGAAGAAAAGACCAAAGCAAAACAAACTACCTGTTAACTTTGCAGTGAGATTATTTTTCCAGTGCTGCAGGTCAGCGAGTGTGTGAAGAGTGACTTTGTTCTGCTTTGTGAATCCGCCGAATTATAAAGATTACATGTCTTCCTGTTCTGAAGCTTGGGTGTTAATATACTTAAATTAAGGCTGGTTTGAATTGATCTGTGGTACGGGCTCGAAGAAGAGCTGTGCAATAAAATCCAGTGTGTTTAAATCGTTGGCAATGTTTTCTTTTGTGCTTTGTGGTTGTTTACATGGCAGCTAGACTTTTTAAAGAGCGAGTTGTAAAGGTTTTGCAACACTACAGGCAAACCGGGATTTCTCAGAGCGCTACAAAAAAAGCTGTGTTTAGTTTAGTCTTTTGTGCTGGGGCCTCGCTAGATTTCCCACAGTTCCTGTTTTTTCAAATCTCCCTCCACTGAAGCTCTGGGAGTGGCCTCTCCTATACATTCTTGCGTTCGGGGGGGGGGGAGTGGAGCTGGGAGGCGCCTGGGGCATGTCCTGACCGGAGGAGGGTAGAGCCAAACGTGAGAGGGAAAAAAAAAGCAACAGAAAATCTAGCTCACGTGCTGTAAAAACGTGATAGTAAACAGTTGTAAGCACACCCTCCCTCTGGGCGCTCGACCAAAGTTTGAATCTGGCGCCGTCGCACGGATTTCCCAAGCGCCAAGAGCTATAGGGCTGGTTGTGTTTGCATTCCAGCTCGTGCAAGGGTGGTTTCTTCACGTGAGCGCTGCTTTTGGATTGTACGAGTTCATCTGAGGTTATATATAGTAGTGTAACCGTCAAGGCTTGTTTAACTAAATGGTAGGACAGATTAGTGATAAGGAAAGTCTGAGATTTCAGGATTGTCTCAGAGAAAGCGGTCTCCTCCTGCCTGTTCAAACATCCCTGAAAACCTCAACATTTAGGGTTAGAATTGTTTTTTATTACTAGAAACAGACTTGGTTACAACTTGTAAAGGAAAAGAGGGATGTTGAGGCTACTTAGAATACAAAATGTAAGCTCAAATATGGAAGTATGCCCTTCAAATAACAAAGAGACCCTGCATTGACTTATTTAATCCTCTTATTTAGTCTGTCATCCATTTCTTCTCAGCCTTATTTAGCATTTCTCTGTGCTCCTAATGTGTCAAAAGGACTTTTCACATTGAACTGAGCCGCTGTCCTTCAAGAGAACAGTCGTTTTTGTCTTACCTTTGGGCTGATCCATACATAATGCATCACAGGAACAAGGCAACCTTCCTTTTCCTTCCCCGCAGCAGTTTTAACATGTGAATCAACAAAGGTCTCAAAGGAAAAAAACAAAACAAATTAGGGGTGAAGGAGTTATCAAGTCAACACGGGGATTGTTGCATATTTGGGCCGCACAATATGAGGAAAAAATGCACTATTTGACAACATTATTACTATATTATTTAGACAGTGCATGCTAAAACATAAAGCTAATAATTTTCCTCATCAAACAAGACGTAAAATACTATATCAGGACCAGCACACCTCTAGTCTTGTGCTTTTAGACTAATGTTGCCCTCTTTCTGTTCAGTTTTAGGCCAAACTCAGAGCTCGGTCGACCTACCACGTGGCTTTCAGGCTCCTGATAACATTGACCTGCTATTGACAACAAACAAAACTGCAAAACTCAGCGCTGACACCTCAAACGCTGGTAAAACACACACACAAACATTCTTGAAAGACACAGGGAGGGGCTGTGAACTGCGGGGAATTGAAACTTTCAGCTCTTATGTACCAGATCCCTCCAATAAAGCGTCTTATTCTTCGCAAATCCTGAAAGTGAGTCATTGAGAATTGCAAACAGTAACTCATTCAGTGAGAGAATGATCAAACCCAGCACGCAGAAACTGGAACACGACATGCTGGATGATGAAATTGTAGTTGCATACTTTGTGTTGAATGTAGTAAATATTGCAGAATCTATAATATGCAGTAGAAGCAGCAGCCGCAACAGCAATCTGCTATAGATAGATGTGAAACTTTGGTGTAAAGCTCAAAAAATATACTTTATTTTAATGAATTGCTATGGTAAGTGCATGCAAGAGTCTGCTGTGCTTGTGGTTATTTACATGAACGCTTTCCTTGATGAATGGGACCTTAATCCAATTTTTTTTTTTTTTTTTTTTACAACCGGCCATTTCAAAGAGTTGTTAGCACAGATTATTTCCACATCACGGGTGTGAGACAAATGCTGGATGTTTTCAAACTATGCTTCCTTTTTATTGGCGGTGTGTTCTTCATTCATATCCTGTTTTTCTTCTTGCTCAGTGTGACTCAGTTTGAAAATACCGCACCTTTATGGTTTTCAGCAACTGCACACCCCTCCTTCTTACTGCACGCTCTCTTTTGAAAAAAACGTCCACTTTTACAATGACAAATTGCGCCCTATAGTAGATATTGCATGGTTCTTATTGGCTCAGTTGGTTGTGATTCTTGGTTAATACTTACACAGCTCTAATGTACTTCTGACACACCAGTGCTTCTGCTAAGTATTTAAGATGGTCACCTTTTTATGAACTAAATGAGTGGCAGAATTCTATGTGGAAGTAGTAGTAGTAGTAGTAGTAGTAGTAGTAAAAAGCAGATTGATTGACTCATACTGACGCCGCCAGGATATTTACCTATTTGTGAGACGCTTAAATGTGGCCAAATGTGAAGGGTAAATTCAAGCCACAGTGAAGTAACTTGAGTTCGGGTGTTATTTCCTGACACATAAAAGTAATTTCACGAACACAGAATTCACATGCAGATATATTCACAACAAACCACAAAAAACATCAAATGAAAAACATCAGCTCCAGGTCCATAAAACTATTTAACTTTATCTAAAGCTGACACTCTCTCAATACGAGGGTGAATACAGAGGTGAAAGGGTTAACAGACCAATGAGAGGCAGTGAATGGAGCAGCTGTTGTCGCCACAGCTGCCTCTACAGCTGCCTCTACAGCTGTTTAAAGCTGACTGGTAAACCAAAGGCACATTCAAAAGCTATAGCTGACTGAGTAGGCAGAATTGCACATGGATTTAAAAAAAAATAAAACTGAAAATGGGAAGCATGTTTGTGTTTCTTTTTAATCAGCAGTCCTCAAAAAAGTGTTAAAATGCTTCCCTTTAACAGACTCTGTTTTCTTGTGTCCAGTCTTGGTTTAGTCCACACGTGTGTCAGTCCAAATCAATGTTTCGCCCCATGTGTTTCAGTTCAGTGCTGTATTTAAGTTGATATTAGTTCATGGACAAACACACATCTCTGTCGCTCTCTCTTAGAAATGAAGCAGCCACAAACACAGACAGCACAAATGGGAGGGCCGATCAGGAGGAGTAAAGAGAGCGAGACCACAACTGCCCGTGTTTGTCAAACAAACCTCCTTCTGTCTGAACATCACAGAGAGAGGGGAGGACAGCTGTGAAACCATTGCACGCCACAGCTGGAACAATAAATGTACAACACATTTCTGTTTTTAATCAGGGTGACACATTGACAGACGTTAATTGCCTTGAAAATGAAATAAAAGCGTGTGATTTAAAAGTAGTTCCGGCTTGCGCCATTGAAAGTGAGGTCCATCTGTCTGTTGACCAAACATCTGTTCACAAACCAGTGGCACACTTCTGCACTGCTGTGAGCCGGGACAATAGGATAATTACTCCCTCATAAATGCAGTCTTAAGTAGGTAATTGTTTAGAAATGTATAGCCATTCATTGTACTTCCATATGTAGCTGTATGTATGCTTTAAGATAATTTAACTTTAAGATGTGTTATTATTCCACTAGCAGATCATTATATCAATGTCTGAGGGTACTGGTTGCATGGGTGATTTGTGACGTTATCTCATCTATTAGCTTGTACTGAAAAGAGTCCACCTCAAGCCATGGTTAAATCCTGTCTGGGCCATTGATTTTCTCTTTTGTTGATGCTAATTGTTTCCTGATGGATTTTACACTCAGTCTGTCACCGTGTCGTGGCACATGTAAAGGTATGTATGTTCTTGCAGCAGCACTGAATGAGATCAGTCAATAAATGTGCACAGCATGAAGACAATCAACCACAGCTCTGTGCAAACAACCACCTGGTCAAAGTGATCAGCAGAATCTTCGAAAATTCAAATGGAAACTAATTCAATATCCTCAAAAGGAAAAGGCTGGGTATTATATTAGATTCCTTGCTGACACATAATTATGTTTTTTCTCAGGCTAGATATAAAGGTTTAGGCCTATAGTCTATCCTTTTATTGCTTATTCGATAAAGAGGTAAACTATACCTATTTTTTCCCCCCTGGCTTTGTCCTTCTTTAGTATATTGTAAATCTAGACATTTGTGGGGAAAAACAGTGTCTCATATCATCATTTGGAACAATATTATGAACTTGGGGTCTATAGTTTTCTGACATTTCAGTTAAAGTGACCCTGTATGTTGTTAAATGTGCCAATAAAATCCTCCATGTGAAGAATGTGGATGCTACAAATGTGTTCGGAAAGTTAGGAATGAATGCTTGGACACATTTTAATGTTGTGGCTTCCACTCAGGGACACTGGGTGGAAAGCATAACGTATTTCTTACTTCTAGTGCAACTTTCCCAAAGACACATGAATTAAAAAGTTAATAAGGCCCAATGATCACTGGATGCAAAACTGTTTAGAAAAAAGGTAATCTATTATATTTAATTTGTGCTTCCCAGTTGACAGCTTCACTCTGTGTCTCATCTCTTCAAATATATCTTTTATAATAACGCTGTAATTACGTGTTAAGCTTTATTAACTTTTGCTCTAAAACACTTTCAGCAAATAAGTTTTCCTTTCCTTTCCTTTTAGGGTTTTGTTTTAATGCTGCGCGCGCCCTCTAGAGGATCTTTCCCGTTATCGCATTTGTTTATGTCATGTGACCACAGGCCGCGCGCATGTGACCAACCCGGAAGTCACACGCCCCACAGACTGAACAGTGGAGCCTTTTGACTGCAGCTGCGTGTGAACTTTAGGGGTTTCGTGGACGAGTCCCGGGATGGTGCGGTGTTTCCTGATCCACACGGTGTGCGGGCTGAGTGCGCTGGGGCCCGGGGACAGCAGGGTGCTCTACTCCCGGGTCTTCGGTCCAAACGAGTCCGAGGCTGAGCTGAACCAGACCCAGGAGCCGAGTCCCGAGGAGAGCAGGCTGCTGCAGAGGGAGAGGGTCGCTGTGGTCGCCAGGTCTGGCTCTTTTTGCATATAAGCCCAGCATAATTATTACATCGCTCTTCTTCAATTTGGTAGCTTTTATTTTTAGTCCTGTGTTTTCTAAGAGTATGTAGGCTAATATTTTATTTTGATTGAGTTGGAATTTGGGTGTTTCTTCATCTCATCACTGTAATGTTGATTGTTTACATAAGCTATTGTGAGAAGACTATGCCAATGGTCAGGGATCAATATTGTGCTTTTCTGGCATTACATTGTAGTTTTAAGAAATACCCAGCGTGCAATGTTTTCAAAGTTTTTTTCTAAATGAAGCAGTCCCTTGAAATAAAGGCTTTTTAGAGAAAATGTAAAAAAAGAACTTGCATGCAGGAAGTGTGCTTTTTTTTTTTTTTTTTTCTCTCACAAGTTCTTCAGTTCAGTTCAGTTTATTCGGTCAAAATTATAACAAAAGATTTACATTCAGTTAAGTATACTTCTTCATAACATAACATACAAAATGACCGAAAAGGTATAGGCTGAAGCTAATGCTTATTTTGCCTACCCTTGTTTTTTTTAAACTTACAGCACATGTTTTTGTTAACTTTCCAACATAACATCAGACATTCAAAAGGAGTAAGTTGACAGTCTTAAACAAACTAGTAAACAGAATTAAGGTATTTTTCAAGTATAATACTTCTATACATTCTCTTTAGGTGGAAGATAGATTCTTGCTCCGAAACAGCATAGAGAATCTTCATCACAGAGCAATTATTGTCAAAAACTTCCTGAGCATTTTGAAATGTATCTTTTGACTCGATACATTATAATTGGAAATTGTGAAAGTAGAAGTTACTGTGGCAAAATTAAAAAATAAATGAAGAATTACAATCCTAATTTGTTTAAGATGAACTCTGCATGTATCTTACTGTATGTTCTGTTTCTGTGTTGTAGGCAGGTACGCAGTGCTGTCTCCCTGTTCCGGGATGCCTCTGGTCGGCAGTTGGTGGAGGTGGTCCCGGGAGAGGAGGCTCTGGCCCTGCAAGAGGCCGACAGTGGAGTGGTGCGTCTCCGGATGGGACAGCCCTTCCCTGGGGAGATGAGCGCTCTGTGGCTTAGCGTCCTGAACGTGGGCTTCACGTTGGTCTGTGAGCCTCATGACAACCTGCTGCTGGCCGAGGGGACGCTCAGAACACTGGCCCGACTGTGTGTGGAGCACCTGCACATGCTGGGACAAGGCAGTGAGGTGAGGGCAACAACATGACCGTGTCGATACTGTTGAGCATTCTGCAGCACTGTCTAAGCTTGTGCAGCAAGTGTACGCCATTATTAGTAGATCTTATTAACTACGAGGGTTACAAACATGCAGAAACTGAAAACCGGCTGTATAAATTAGGATTGATTGAATTATTCGACCATTTACACTCATGTCTTGTCTAGATCCTTCTGAAGAGCAACCGCGTTGACTTCCTGCTCAGCCGCCTGCTCCCTCACGGACAGCTCCTCTTCTTGAACCACAGATTTGCCCAGAGTCTGGAGAAGGAGGTGGCTGCCTACATGATCAAGTGAACTTCAAGTATTGCCACTTTGAACTTCAAAACAAAAGCCGCCCAAGCTCTCGAGCCGTAAGCCGTGGCAGCACAGACGGAGAGACTAGTGACAGTTTCCAAAATTGAGCCAGTGGTAAACAAATGGCAAATATGCGCCCTGTTTGACTGGTGCCTTGTTGTTGACTGTGTGGGAGGCTTCAGTTCAAATCCTGTTCGTCAAACGGAGGAGTGGAAAGAACCGTTTGGCACATCAAAGTGAGCACTGAGCACAGGCCAGTTAAAACCTACTTGTCAACATTAAACGCTGCTATTTATCTGATTCAGCGCACTCGAAATGTCACAGCGCGACCTTGGGGAAATCAGGCCCTCTGCAGATATTTGTGTACAGTTGTTTGCGTCGCGTTTTAATGGCTGTAAAAGAGAGTCACGGTGACTTGATCGGGGACCTTTGTTCCCTGTGGAGGAGGGAATCAAATGTTTAGAGTATTATACGCCGCTGATGCAAATAGAGATTGAGGTGAATCATGTTTTACGCAATTTCCGTTCAGAAGTGTCGTGACAGTCAAGACCTTTTGAGAAAAATGTAAATTTGGAAGCATGTTTTCCTCTTTGTTTGAATGGATGCACTTGCATTTCAATTCTGACTGATTTTCTGAAGTGAAGCCTCAATTTATGTCAAGCCTCATACCTGCCTAAGATAGAAGGCAGCTGAAGTAATGAGCACTTTGCTACTTGAACAATATGCACTGATCAGACAAAACAATATCAATACATCACAAGAAATGTTTAGATTTTGAGTTGATCAAGAAACAGAAGCCATAATTGCAAAAGTGACCCTGCTGTGATTGGATAGAGGGTTTAATTCCTCTGCGTGGATAAAATAATGTAGTGTTAAAATGTTCCTTGAAACATAATGGAGGCTTTCATCTCCAGCGAACACGAAATACTTAACATGAGCCAAATGTTTCTGAGCTTTTTTTCTGTGACCCAGACAATTCCCACTCCTCCCATTGGCCTCATAAAACTCTGTTACGACCTCTGTTTCATGCTGGCATCCGCAACAAAATCAGTTCTTGTTGAAAGATGAATAATAAAGCCTGTCTAGATGCCAGCAGTGGCTTTGATCTGACTTTTTTTCCCTCTCCTAAATTAAAAAATAAATTGATTTTGTTTTCACCTAAGGCAAATTCTTTGAAATTTGTGTACTTTGCAATCAAGGACACAGCGAGTTTTGAAAGGCGAGGCGCTGAGGGGGTAGTTTAAGACACGCATGAAAGAGATGTGAGGGTTGTGTTCGTCCCAGTGCGAGAATCTACACATCACACATTCACCTAGAACACCTGAGCCGCGAGTGTCCAGCGTCAGGACACCAGCAGAGGGCAGTGTTGCGAAGGCGTCGCAGACCATATTGTATTGAGGAGAGATCAAGATCGAAGAGGAAATTCTGTATCTTATCTCCAATCGTTTGACTTTGGCCTGAATTTACATTTCAATAAAACCATCACCTGAGTCTAGTGGGAAATGAAAATGAATTAAGTCTGTCTTTAAGTGTCCTCTTCACACATAGTCAATTGCATTGTTTCCCCACATAATTGTTTGAGTCATTCTTGTCTATTTATACTTTAATCTTGACAGTTTATTCTAACTATTCTACCATAGGTCAAGTCCTCTGCCAAATGTCACTAAAAAGCATTACATTTGATTCTAACATGCCTTGCTGTATAAACTCATCAACTATCCAAATCACATGACTTTGTTTCTTTTATAAAATTCTCTGTAAAGTCTGTGTCAGCCATACAAATGTTGTTTGCTCAATGTACCCAGGCCCACCTTGATGTACCTATAGGCTTAAACAGAATTGTAGACTCCCAACCCCCCTCAGCGCAAACCCTAACCCTAACCCTAAATCCCACAAAAACCCTAACCCTGCTTCTCCTACATGTATCGCTCTGGGAAAGGTCGGGTGGGCCTACTCCAGGTACACACATAGGAGTGCAGCGCAGCCATCGCATACGGTTAGTCTTGCCGCAAAGTGAAGTGATTGACATGAAACGAATCCCCCCCCCCCACTTAATTCTGATAGGCCATGACTATGGTAGGCCCCTGAGCTCCAGCCCCTGCCAGCCCATTGGTTAACGTGGCTCTGAATGTACCTGTTTTTTCCAAATGTTCTTAATGTTTACATCTCCCTTCATTCCTCTAAAATTATTGAAAATAATGGAATGGTTGTAAATCTAAAACATGAATTACTACTTAAGCACATGTACTTGACCTCAAGAGCAGTAAGTTGTCGTGAGCTACCAGTTAAAAACAAATCCTAAAAGACTTAAACGTACAGTTTTCCTTATAGGATATTGACCACATATTATATAAAAATAGCTTTATTTTTAAGTCGTACTGAGTCAGAAGAGCAGAAATAACTATTTTTACGAAGCAATTTCAAGAAAAGTCTGTGTTTTACATCTTATAAAAGGTCTCAAGGGCTACTGGGCACGTTGGTGACCCCTGTACTTGAGTAACTGTTTTTTCTTTCTTCAGTAGACGACTTTTCACTTCTACTTGAGTAATATTAAAATGAAGTAGGCCTATCTGTGCTTGTACTTGACTCCAAAAAAGTAACTCATGCCACAGGAAGTAAATCTTTAAGTGGCAAATCTTCATTTTGATGATCACTATTTCTCGTTTCATGAACATAATTCTTCATGATGATTTCTTTGTATATTTTGATGTTCTATATTCTATGTCAGGGGTAGGCAACGTCAGGCCCAGGGGCCAAATCCGGCCCTCCAGTACAGAACCTCTGGCCCTCAAGATGATTTTGAGAAATATTATGACACAAATCAGAAAGTACTTTAACATTTTTAGGGTTAAATGGGAGAAATACTGTCAATACACCCAATTAGGTCATATATTATGTACAACTCTGGCATTTGTAGAAAGTGCACTGGAAAAATAATTATCATTTTAAGGAAGAAATGACAGAAACCTACATGAATTAAGAGATTCAATCTAAGTTTTGAGTAGATTTGGTCTGGTCTTAGATCAGATAAAACATCTTATCGCCAATGGAACAAGTCATTATTTTCTTAATTCAGATTATATTGTATAATTTCAAGTGAAAAACAAATCTGTTTAAAAGTTAATTTGTCTGATTTCAAAGTGGGTTTCATGCTTGTTCCATTGGCATTAGCGTTTGTATCTTTGTCTTAGATTAGTCCAAACAGACTCAAATTCAACACAAAGAACCTTTATTCAAGCAATTTTAAGTCATTTATCTCATTTAAGATGCACATTTTTCCAGTGTAGTGCTTTACTTTGGCCTAAAATTGGCGGCTTCGGCCCTCGGTCTTTTTACAATGAAAGAAAATTGGCCCTCCGTTAAGAAAACTTGCCGACCCCTGTTCTATGTTCTACAATTTTTACATTATTCCATCATGTCTTGTTTCTCATCATTTATGTCACTACTGAAACATGAGTAATTTGATGAAGGGCCTGAAACGTCACTGCTGCCGGTGAGAGCAACACAAAAATGTCCTCCTAAACTACTGTAACATGAATCAGACCTTTATGCTATAACAATACTCAAGTAACATTTTTTGTAATTATTTGGGCCACTACTTGAGTAAAAGTATTGAAAAAGTAACGTTACTCTTACTTGAGTAAATGTTGTGTCTACTCTACCCACCTCTAATGGCCTTTTAAAAATGTTATCTGGACACTGAAAAGGCATTAAAAGCCGTATTATTCTTGTCCGCTAGGGGGCGGTGTGTAGCCAGTCATTAAAGCCTCCTTCAGACTGTGCAGCTGATAACAAGAGACGAATGTTGACTCCGGAGCAGAAATCGCAATCAGGAATGCAGCAGCGGCCTCTAAACAATTTAACTTTGAGGTGCGAGACATCAAACGCACCACGCTGTGTTCATTTTCTACTTTGTGTTGACGAGAGCAGTTTGTAATTACATCTAATTAGAGATGTACTGACACAGGAGCCTGATCCCGGCCTGAAAACAGCTGTCTGCTGGAATGCACGAGTCAAGTGCAGAATACAATCTCTGAATATGATGCAGTCCGTGGTGGAGCATGGGGAGGTAATTCAAATCTGTCTGTTTGATTGCACTGCGATAGATGGTGTCGTGGTTATGCCTTAATGAGCTTCAAATGATCAAAACAAGACACTACAATGTGATCATAGAACAAGAATGGATTTTCAGAGTCACTGTCTGGTATTTGTGCGTGGATGCTAGGTGAGGAAAGTGTCTTGCGAAGCATATTGATTGATTTGTTCTTAACCTCTTACCCCCCCCGCCTTAAAGAGACGCAAGCTCGTCATTCTTATGCTCACTACTGCCACCGGGTTCTATATTAAAGGGATATTTCAGGGTTTTTGACATAGGGTCTCATTTCCTTGTTATCCAGAGTGTTGCTGATTTCTGGAGATATTTTTTTTCGTAATTCATGCAGTTCTTATGTTTGAAGAGTTTCGTGGTGCTAGGCTAATGCAAGGCTAGCACATTTCTATGGTATCAGCTAGCCTGCATTAAAAACAGTCTTACGCACATCACAGTGCACCTGAGGCAAATCACTTATAACGCCAGACTAACCATATAAATGTCTGCGTCGATAGAATATTTTTTACCATTTTGCATTTAAAATACCTTATATTTGAGCAGCATCTCCTTTGTGGTTGTATAAGCTACGCAGCGGTGGAATGATCTGCTAGAAAATAGTCCCTCAATATTCCAAAAATGATTCTATCGACACAGACATTTATACCGTCTGGCGTTATAAGTGATTTGCCTCAGGTGCTCTGTGGAGTGCATAAGACTGTTTCTAATGCAGGCTAGCTGACATCGTAGAAATGCACTGGCCTTACATTAGCCTAGCGCCACGAAACTCTTCAAACATAAGAACTGCATGAATTACAAAAAAAATATCTCCAGGTATCAGCAACACTCTGGATAACTGGGAAATGAGGCTCTATGTCAAAAATCCTGAAATATCCCTTTAAACTCGTGCATGACGGCACTTCGGACCCGAATTAACACCTTTTTGAGTGACAGTGCAGGATTTTAGAGGCAGTTGTGGTGAACAGGTCTGGGCTCATTCTACACATTAGGACATGGCTGGAACATGTAGGGGGAGGAAAATACTTAATTTTAGCACTTTTAAACTCTGTATAGCCCCTTTAACAAATTGTCTCCAGTTCGGCTTTACCCAAATCTAAAAACTTCTTGACTGGAGAGCAACAGTGTAATGCCTCATTTGATAGAAAACTGATTTTTGTCACATTGTTTGGTGCGGTTTTCACTTTTTGTGTGTGTTATTGTCACTTTTCTGGCACGTTTTCGTCACTCTTTAGGGCTACTTTGTTGTTTTTTTGTTGCTCTTTTCGTTTGTGTTTGCCACTTTTGCTTTGTTGCATTTTCACAATTCTGTTGTATTTTCATATTATGTTTTTGTCACTATTTTGATGCTTTTTTTCAAGAAGCTTTAGGAACTGGAGAAAATGTGCTCGGTTCAGGTGGGGGTTAAGAGGTGCATAAGGACATTCAGACCAAACTTCAAGTGCATTTTGAATTTTGCTTAATTTGACTTACATATAGAATGCATAAAAAAACTTGTTCCCACATCCAAAACGAGTAAAACATTTGGTAAACAGAAACCGCAAATAGTACACAGCAACAGCAACATCTGTTTTCAGTATATACATTTGTATGTGTACATGAATGCATTTGCAAGAGAGGAAATGGAAATGGCTGGATGAACGCTCTAACCCAGGGGCGCCCAAACTTTTTGTCTCTGAGGGCCAAAATGAAAAAGTGCCCCCGGGATTCTATCTATGCAAATAATATGCTATATTAAAGCAAATGGTAACTATGGCAAAAGCCTAGTTTTAGTAGAACAAAATCAACAATTGTAGCAATTTAGTGCATAATGTAAAAAAAAAAAAAAAAACATCTGCATCTACAGCACCTACGGTAACTTTACCTCATTCGCTAACGCAAAGAAAATGCCACATTAGCTTATTTTGAAAGTGTCAGTTACGCATCAATTCTTTTATAAGTCAATTTTTAACATATACTGTTGTCGATGTTAACAACCTTTGCAATAAAAGTTGGAAAACTGCTACAACACTCTGTGATTAATAAATACCAAGACACCACAAGTGTTTCCAAAAGGAGTGAAACTGCGCCCCCAATTTGACGCTGGTGGTCAAAAAGTTTACTGCACCCATATTTACCATTGAGAATGAATGGAAGAGAGTTTTAACCACACACAGCGCAAAAGTAGGTCACTCTCTGGCGGGCCAACAGAATTGTTTCGGCGGGCCAAATTTGGCCCCACTTTGGGCACTCCTTCTCTAACCACTGAGCCACTGTCCCCCGTATCTGTATTTCTGTATCTAGCGATGCACCATGGGAAATGTACAAACTAAATTGCAACAAATTATCCGGTTTTCTGCATGTCCCATACCTCCTTTTTCTCCTCATGTTGAGTTCAGTCGACTTTTGACCCACAAGCTTTTAATACTTTACAAAACCTACTTAAGAGCAAACGGAACGTGTTATGATAGCAATCAAGTTGTACCAAATGAGCATATTTACTTTAAACTGGGACCACAGTGCATTTAAATCTAAAAGACTAAGTAGAAAAAGGTTCCTCTCCGCCGTCGAAATCCAAGGGTACAGAGGTTAGGCCCATTTGTGATTACGAAAGGAGCTGTATTGGAGAAATCAGCCGCTTTAATGAAACGCTGAGTACTTGTCGGCTACACAAACACTTACAAAAGGAGTAAATTGGAGGCCATTAACGGCGGTATACATGAAAATCTCTGATAAAAAAACAATCTTGTGTAACTTCCGAATGTTTGTTTTTCCTCTCAGACTTACCAAAGGAAGCAAAAAGACAGTACTAGCATTTTCAGTTGCAAAATGATTTGCCCTTGAGTAACTGCAGCAAGTCTTTTTTTTTCCACAAATAGATGACTCTTGATGATGTGGTTTAGTCCGATGTTAGGCCTCTTGTACTGGTTTAGTCAAATTAGTCCTTGATTGGTTTAGACCCACAAGACCTGGTTTAGTTCTCACTTCAGCCCCTGTTTGTTATTTATGATTTGTGATTTGTGATTTGTGATTTGTGCGTGACCTGTCCTTCAAGGAACTGGGAATTAAACATCTCGGTGTGAGGCAAAAATAACTCAGCCATCATTATGCTTCATTATTATGTCTGCCTGCATCTTCAGTCTATCTGGTCCAGTTTAATCCTCAGTCCCGGTACTGCTTTAGTCTCGGTTTAAACCCGATTAAGTCCAAATCCAGATTGAATGCAGCCTTGCTTAGTTCTAGCTTTGACTTTCTTAGATTATAACCTCATTCTTCACATGCTCACACACATGAAGACCCAAGGCCATGAGATCAACAAGCACATATCAATTATAATTCTATTTACTAAGCATCGAATCTCAAAGTGTCTCGCACCGCACCGCTCACTATGGGTCGGGACCTTGTAGCGCCGCATGCAGAGGCCAAACCAGTCCCCACAGAGCGAAGCACGGAGCGGAGAATCGACCTGCCTTTTAATGACTGACCTCCAACGCAAGCAGACACGACCTCAGCAATCGCAAACACAAGAGCACAGACTTCAGGCTGTGAAAAGTGAGCTGAAAGAAAAACAGTCAGAGCTAAAGTGGAAGTGTTCAGAAACACTATGTGCCCAAAAGAAGGAGATCAGCTGACGACTTCTACATCCTGAATGACCAAAGTTACTCCATCAATGGATTTCTTCTTCCTTGATGCTCGGGCATATTCCACAATGCCAGGATTCATCAGGCTCACGTTGGGAAAGAGTGGTTCAGGGAGCATCAGGCAGTATTTTTCACACATGGATTGGCCGCCACAAAGGCTTTCCGCAGTGCTCACACTCTCCCATCATCAATACAAGATCTTGATGAAAAAGGAATGCAACTTTGGATCTTTTTAACAATGCGACAACTAATATCTAAGGGCGTGTGACATTTTGGCTCCTTGTGGTATCTTTGTATTTCTTCCATCGTAAAAAGTGATGTTGCACTTTGCCACAACTTATTGGCATATTATTTGTTATCCCACCAAGCCAGGTCAATCAAATCTTCAAAGGTAAACACTACATCAGTTTAGAGAATAACGAAGACTTGGGGAGAGTGAACAAAAAAGAAAGAAAGGGAAATATTGAATTACTGTACCACTCAGAGAATCATGGGAACCTTTCATCCAGCGCTTTGATAGCCTATAGTCACTGGGGGGAAACTTCTCTAAAGTTTACAATTTTGCCTTCAGCCAAAACCTTAGAATATACAGTTTGCTAGATATCTTACAGCAAGCAAGTACAACTCCCGACAGGTCGAAAGTACACACACACTTCTGCTTTGAGTAGTTCATTGATTGCAAGCAAACGAATGACAGTGACACACATTGTTAGGGATCTGTTTTCAACCACTAAAAACGTCCCGGGAAAAGAAACAATTGTAGTCATACTTTTTCCCCCATTTACGACGGTTTCACTACACAAATATATTCTACAGATAATCTAATTCCTTCTTCAATAATGCATTTCAGTTGTGTGTGTTTCTGTTTTAGACTTGTTTTACAGATTTAGTGTTTGTTTTGCATTTTAGACCCACTTTAGTCTCGATTTGATAAGGATCGGGCCCAGAAAGTAGTTGAAAGGCCAAATATTATATGAAGTGTTACGTCTCTATGTTCTGTCCTCACTTTTTGTGGATGATTTTCCCTTCTTGACTGTGGTTGGTTTCTCTATGCACAATATTCTCTGCTAAAGTCCAAACAAAAAGGTATTTTAATCGCTCGTATGCTTGAGAGACTTCAGTTTGCTCTTCCTCACCAACCTTTGGGCGTAAACAATGAGAATCTTGTTTGAAATCGCTGCATGTTGAGCCCGTGTAGTCTCCAAATTGAAACGTTTTGCCAGTTCTCCTTGTTCTTTTCCCTTTGCCGCTTCAAATGCCCTCAGACTCCCTCGCTCATCGTTTTCGTGCGGCGACCGGACCCAAACCGACATTGTCACCGCTCATCTCAGTCAATCCCTCATTGCTCTGCCTCCCACCTGCTCTGTTTCTGCAACAATAGGACTTTCTGGAAGGACTTTACAGCAGCGTGTGTTTGCATGCACTCGAGTATCCAGGTTATTAATGGGGATTTCAAGTTTCCTGGTTTCGTCTGGTTCATGTAAACACAGAATCCTGGTTTCAGTTTCCTGGAAAAGCCAATATCCAGATTATTAGAAACAAGGATATTCTCACTGGCATCTTCCAAGATTTTCCAGGATACTGTTCCATATAAACACAGTATTCTGTTTTTTCACCATTGCTGATGTCCTGAGCGTGTGCAAACTTTTGAAACAGATAGGGCAAGAGCAAAAACAACTACTTTTTTGCTCTGTGGTATCACCGGTGGAAGTCAGCGCCGCTCTAAACTCGAACCAATTTTTGTCTTATTTTTTGTCTGTCGCTAAAACTGGGAAAGAACTCTACTGTTTTAAGTGCTCCCTTGGATAGGTCATGTCCCTGTGCTAGAGAAACGTTGGAAAAGGCCATGCGTTAGCAACATGCTAAAGTATTTAGCTCCTTACCATATTTGTCATTAGCTCCGCCCCTCTCTGGAATCTAAATATTCAGAATATTGTAGTTGCTCATGAAAACATGGATATGAGTGTCCTGGTTTATTGAGCACATTTAAACATCATATGCGGAATATTGTCATAATCAGGATATGCCTAACCAGTTTACTCGACCACATGCAAACACACTCCATGGTTATATGAGGGGAATAGCACCTAAAAGTGTGAGTTAATTACATGGAAAAAGGTAATTCATTTTGTGATAATGACTAATCCAAACCAAGTATGAAGACTGTAGGGATTATCTATTGCTCCTCTGTTAACCCAAAACCCAAAAGTGGAGCATATCTCACCAAAGCTAAACCTCTCTTTTTTTCTATGCTGCCGCTTTTATAGTCTCTGTTCCTTGCCGGTGTGAGTGCAGGCAAATGTGGGACACCGACCTTTCCCCAACCGACCCAGACTATGGCACAGTTCTGACAGTTTGAGTGCATCCCAAATGGCCAGGAAGGGGGGTTCGTATTTTCTTGGTAATAATATGGAAACTGCAAAAATGCATTTATTCCATTGTCACTGTGTCATTTCCATCTTATTACCATGTTATTACAGCTCTAAAAAGTTAAGTGTACCAGACTTCCTCTTTGAGTCTTGTGCCTGCCCATTGAACACACCAACTTTTAAGGATTTTTTCGTCTTTTAATATTTCCTTCTCCTGCCTCATTAGACGTGTTGTGTGTCTTGTGGAGAGTGGAGAGAACGGGCCTGGCTCCAGTCGCGGCGGATACAATATGAATTTCAATGCAAACTTGACGGCTTATTCACTCCAGCCTCCGTCAGGGCACAGCGCCGTGAAATACCCCCAATGCTACGCCTCCCATTCATATACATTAGGCACCATTTTTATTCCCTTTCATGGCACGCCAGGAGAATTTCAAAATGTACCTCTCTAAAGCAGACCGTTTGAGATTAGGAGTGCAGTAGTGGCTAAATGACATTCATTTTTGGTGTCACAACAGATATGCCTGATGTGTAAATTTCCACTTTGCCTGGAACCAGCGTAGGAGGGAGATTATATTCTGAGTAGCACTGATTCCTAACCCGGGGTACCAGGGCCCTTAGGGGTAAACAAACACCTTGAACATGGCACGTGGAATTAATTCATTTATTTAGACGTCTGAAAAGTGTTGTTTGATTTGTGTTGACAGTTTTTTGGATTGATAAGCCAGTGGTTCACAGCTGCCGAAAACTTGTTTAACAAGGCCTTTATTGAGATTCAGTAGCAGAGAAGCCATTGGAGAAGTAAATCAGTCAAAGAATATATTTGGCAAAGATACAAAACAGAAGGCATCCCAGGAGAAATCATAAAGTCAGAGTCTTACGTTCCCGCAGGATAAAATGTTCGTGGTCCTTTGACTAAAATGAGCTGAAGATAATATAAAACAGAGCAAAGAGCTGAGAAACCTCTCCATTAGAATACAGCTAACACAATGTAGTGTCCAAATGCTTAATAATGATAACAATACATTTTATTTGTTATTTTATTTGTGACTTTCTAAGGTCGCCTTACATCAAGGAAACATATGAAAAGTACAAAGCAAAACATAAATGTGAACAACAACTCCAGTATTTTACATTTTTATTTTGATGGAATCCGGCAGGAATCCCAGAAATCTCTGCGGTTTTGAAAACACAATCCTGAGCTCTAATCAAAAGTCAGCATCGGATTGTTAGAGCTCTCTTGATGGCAGAGGGGTTAGTGTTTTGGCTGAAAATTAGGTTCAACTCGTGGAGTTTGCACTCCACTGTCCAACTCTTCCAACACTCAAACACATTGACACTAGGCTTCTTTTTTATTCCCTTTCAAGCACATGCTGTGAGAATTTGGACATTTTCCTCTCAAAGGGAGGGGCGCAGGGCAGTGGCTTAAATACACGTGAAAATTTTAGCTCGCAGCCTGTGTAGGTGGAAGATTATGTTGTATGTTGGAAGTTCTCTGCGTGGGCATCAACACGTTAAGCTTGCATTAATGTCTAGGATTTTACAGATATGAATTCTGCACGGCTATGAGCTCACATTACAGCCGGTAACGCTCTCAAGCACGCCTCTTTCGTATTGAAGTACAGGAAGAGAACAAATTGATCTTCGCTTGTATTCATCAGGCACAACAGCCATGCTTCCTCTTCGAATTGCATCTATTTCAATCTCGAGCCATGATTTAAATATATACAACCACACTTCCACTTATGGAATGAAGTGCACTCTGATTGTGGCTATGCAGAGGGGAGACAGTCACATAAATGCACTTCAAATGTTTTTCGTTTAAAAAAAATTAACTCATTTGGTGGAAGTCATAATATATATATTTAAAGTAGCTGTACTTTTTTCCCCCTGTAGTATTGTATCCAGTACCCACATATCATTCAGTCTGCATCGTATCATGAACTGATTTTGCGATTGTAAACCTGGCAAGACACAGGCTAGTAGTTATGTGAAGACCTACAATTTAAACTCAACTCTTCCCCAGTTTGAAAAAAAAAAAAAAAAAAGTATGCACAGGGGCTTTAGCGGGAAACATACAGTATACTCCTGCACATGCACTTTATATTCTTGTTTAAGGTTAAGGTATACTTTATTAATCCCCATAGGGAAATGTGTTCTCTGCTCTTGATGATTAAATATTAGACTGAGATAAAAATAGTTTTTATACCAATATGCCTCCATACCTCCTTGTTGTATACAGATCAAAAATATCCAGTGAGGATGCCAGAGGTTGATCTTCCCTGCCAGAATCCACAGTGATCCCTCACACACACTCTTTCAGAAACTCTTAGACTTTTTCTTTTTCCCTTCAAATTGATTTGTTGATCTGTAAATAAGCAAAGTGCTGAAGTTGTCTAGACTGCAGAAAACTCCCTGCTCCTGATGCTGTGATGACGCCTCAGAGGAGATTACACACAGACACTGGGCCATCTGCCTCTCCTCTCGTCCTCCTATTCCCGCTATTATTTAACCAAAGATGGAGTGACTGGTGACACTTTCAAACATTCACTTTGACTTCGGCGCCAGTGCCATCTGCAACTCCAGCCCAATTAATGAAACAAAGCCATCTTTGTCACGCTGCAAACCGTCTGCTGCTTTATGCCTGGGCAATATTGGTCAGTAATTGCCAGTTTTATTGTAATTAAAATGATAACGCGAGGTTATGGGGCATCACGGCACTTGGGATTGTAATTCCAGCCGCTCTGTGCAAATGTGATAAGATCCTGCGCGGAGTGGCAGCTATTAAATGTTACGACCTTCCAGATGAGACACAGTGAAAATCAGTGTAGTAAGTTCAAATTAGGGCTGGGACCATCCACTTTTGTCACGATCCCATTAGGGCTGCAACTAACGATTATTTTGGTAAGCGATTAATATACCGATTATTTTCACATAACGCTAAAGTGGCACCGCTTGAGGACATGTTGATGGAATAAACTTAAAGTGAATGTTTTTGGAGGCTCTTGGCTCTGATTCTGCTTCTGATTGGATGAGACACTAACGGATATCTATGAAATGTTCAATGTACAAAACACTACAGACCCTAACTTTAAAGCTGTACAATGTAACTCTTGCCCCTGGAGGCCACTGCAGGTGTCGTAGCATATTGCGATTTTTTTGCTTATTAATTGTCCGTGAGAGTAAATACTGCGCTGACAGAAAAGACAAAGGGAGAGAGGGATATTGTACATCCAGTTACACAATGGAGATCATTTTTTTCACTCAAACTTGGCTGTAAATACTGTTTAAGTGGCGCTAGCCCGCAGTTAGCTTTGCCTGTTAGAAAACAGCTTCTTCTTCGTGATTCTATTACTGTGTATTGGTTGCTCTGGTCCGGTGCAGGCGAAGTTGCAATTGTGGTTTTCAGGCCAGAGACGCCAGGGGAGATGACAAACCCACCAATCATCCCATTAACACTTGTATTACCCCCGGACGGACTACGAAAATGACTTATTAAGGTAAAAGAGTTACTTTGTACTGCTTTAAAAACAAAGTAGGTTTTCATAAAAAAATACAAAATTTTCATGTCATTTTTGTTCAATTTGAGTCTGTGTTGACAAATCGATCACTAAACAGTCCTGGATCTGATATGTATCACAATACTCGGGGCCAATCCGATACGTATTGCGTTACAATTACTATGTATGATAAGTGATATGTCTAGCTTAAAGGGACTAGTTGCAAGTTGTTCATTTTAAACTCACTACTGCCACTTCAGATCTTATGCGTAACTGCAGGTTCTGTATTAAGCTCGTGCATGACGGCACTTTGGACCCGAATTAACCACTTTTTGAGAGAGATTTTAAAGGCAGTTGTGGTGAACAGGTCTCGGCTCATTTAACACATTAGGACATGGCTGGATCAGGTAGCGGGAGGAAGATGCTTTGTTTTAACATATTTAAACTCCTTATAGTCCCTTTAAAATGTGTAAAAAGAAGTGTCCAAAGTTTATAAACCAAATGCCATTTGACATTTATTGAAGAGTTAAGATTGAAAAGTGCGTTAACACAAAATGTAACAAAGCGCTGGTACTGGAAAACAAAGGAGTGTAAGACAAAAAACCTCCACACACAAGTATTGAAAGTATTGCGATACTAGACAAAGTATCGACACTTGGTATTGCAGATCCGATATTTCATCCCAGCCCTAGTTCAAATGGTGAAATAGTTGTGGCTGAAAAGTTGAATCTATCTGTATGTCGACAACTGAATACGTACAAAAAAACCATTGGCCTATTTTTCCTTATAGCCTGCTGCAACACTTGTCTGCACTCTTCAATATAGAAAACAATCATTTGCTTATGTTTGACTGGTCTGTTTTACTGATGCACATGCAACTTACTTTTCGCCCATCAACGCAGTGTTATGACTGTCTCCTATTGACATTTCCTATTCGTTTTGCCTTCGCGGGCAGCCCACTCCACATCAGCGCAGATAAAATCTTCTGATGAGATGTTGAACACGGTGATTCAGTGCAAATAAGCGCTATCTCCCCATCGTCGACGCGCACAACCACGCCGTCTCGGAAACCCACGGTAATAAAAAGCGCGCCGATGCATGATGGGATTTCCACGGTGCCGAGCCTGTTTTAATCACATCCCTCCGACAATCTCGCAATCTCTCATCTCGATGCTAATGCCACTCAATTAATTTGCTTCACAAAATACGCTAATTTACACCTCCTTAAAAATCTTGAAATTATTTATGACTGTGACTTCGTGCCCTCGCTAGTTTAGCAGAGTCAATTAGCAGTTCCAGCTCGGTCCTTGCGGCACGTGACAGAGAATACACAGTGCGAAAGTGGCTCATTACGAAGGCTTTCCAAATTAAATGGGGGAAGCGATGTTTTATTCATTCACGGAGAATCCCCTATGTGCTTAAACCCAGCAGGAAAACGGCATGGGCTTTTTCATGCAACCACTTAACAGCCGAGCAGCATGAACCATGCAGCGCTCACATAAATTATTATAGGTCCAGGAGGTCCTTTTTCACACATGCCTTGTACCTGCATGGGATCACTGTGTCCACAATGATGTTGGTGTCATCCCCATTGGGAGAAAAGACTCGCCACAAAAATGCAACAAAAGCTTGACTAAAACAAGACGAAAACACGGCGACAATGTGACAACAAAGTTACGATCACTTTTCTAGGTTTTAGCTTTCAAATGTTGCTCCCCAGTCAAGAAGCTTTTAGATTTGGAGAAAATGGGCTTGGTTTAGGTGAGGGGTAAGAGGTTAAGTAACTTTATAAGTAATAGTGGTCCAAATGCGGCCCTCAGACCAGTATCAGACCAGTGTAGTAGTTATAGTATAGCCTGGGGAAAAAAATGTAAGAGGTTAAGAGACTGGGGAACAGGAAAACCCCCTCCAGGAACCGCCACCTTAATGTGGTGGAGGGGTTTGAGCGCCCGAATGATCCTGGGAGCTCTGTTGTCGGGGGCTTCGTGCCCCAGGTAGGGTCTCCTAGGGCAAACAGGTCCTATAGGTGATGGGTCAGACAAAGAGCGGTTCAGAAGCCCCCTATGAGAGACCAACAGGCCTGGTTAATCGTGAGGCCGTCCTTCTGTGGACCCAGGGGCTGGTGCAATGTGATTTGGGCAACTCCAGCAGCTGCCCCCACGACCCGGAAACGGAAAAGTGGAAGAAGATGGATGGATGGGAACAGGAAAACCTCTTATAAAAGCATTTAGTTAAATTTTTTACCGCATTGCATTCATGTTCATGTTTTAGTGTGTTTTCTAGGCAAAGCATTATTTTAGTTGCTAAAAAAAAAAACAATAAAACAAGGCTAGTGGTAAAAGCATGAAATAGGACCTGTAAGTAGGAAGTGCCGAGTGGGCATTGTGAGAAAAAAATAACACTAAAGAAACACTTAGAGTTTTTATTCCCAAATGTCTCACACTGTAATCTGTTTTACAGGGAAAAGTAAACGGAATGCTGTACAGCGAGTGTGGTGTTCCTGCCTCACAGCAAGAAGGTCTTGGGTTCAATTCCTGCTTTAGGTGGAGCTTTTCTTTGTGCTTAACTGTTTGGAGATCAACCTAAATCGCACAATAGACTATAACCCTCCAGCTCTGGATACTCCTTTGGCTTTAAAAGCAAAAATGATAAACAATTAAATTCACAAAGAAAAGTACTCATAAAAACTTTTCACAGTCCACATAAAGAACAGGTATCGCTGCATAATGTAAGCCTCGTGTTTTTCTTCCATCCTCAGTATTAAAATCAATTACATGCACAGATTACATCAGTGGAACAGAGGTGTTATCACTCATCTGTTGTCTGTAGTTGATGTGTGAAGTGTCAGTCAGACTCAGAGGCTTGTGTTGTGAATATGCAGCCTGTCTGTGTGAATCCGCCATGGCCTGACGTATCCCATAATGCATTACTCCCTGATAAGTCGTTTAACAGCAAGCTCAGATCTTTATCAACTTGTAAAGTCGAGATAAATGGCACAGGACCACACCGGATTAACTGGAGGGCGGGAGAACAGAGTCTCAGCTGTGAGTCTTCATAGATATGTTTCTTTGTTGACAAGTTTACAACAAGTAGAAAATGTTGATGTAATTTTAGAGAAAATAGGATATATATTTTTTCCATTATGGCATGGTGAGTTACCGGTATGTACCGTGAATAAGTGTCAAAAACCCATACGGAAATCTAAAGGTGAAAAAGTGCAAATACTTCTTAATGTCACTTTGATATCATGTAACTGACTCATATAGACTTTAGCTTTCAACACAGGGATTAACAAAGGATAATTAGACATATTTCGCATGAAGAAAAAAAGCAATGTGGGATTAGCTGGAAGAACCATGCTCACAGTTTTCTATTAACCTAAATATAGCACAACGGGTTCTGCTCACTGCACAGACATGAATTGTGAAAATGCACTTGCTTGTGTTTAGCTCCTTATACATAATAAACACTCCGGTTCCCTATTAACAGCAAAGACAAATCCCTTGGCCTCGTATGAGCTGTGGCCCGCTCTCAGATCTGCTTTGTGCATTCCTTATACACTTTTAAAGAGGCAAAGTGCAATCAGAGGGAGGAAGTGGGTCATGTATGACACTGGGGACCCTCAGTAAGAGGAAGTAAGAGAGCACTGTGCTGTTGTCATGTCATATCTGCATAATCCTGAGCTGCTCCGGGCCGACCCCTTGTGCCATTCAAAACGCGAAGAGCAAGGGAGAATTTACATGAATAGAATGATCTCCTTTTCATGATCACCGCTTCTGTTCACCTATGAAATAGCGGATGGCAGCTGTCATGTTTCATGGCGCCCAGCGATGGCATTTTCAAAAAAAGAGATTATGGTTCAGAGTGTGAGGTGTGTGTGAGGAGAATACTCTGCAGGGACATTTGAATCACTCACTACATCGAATGAAGAGTTGCATGGTCGCAATCAGCAAATCCCAAACACTGCATGATTTACCATATTTTCCGGATTATTAGTCTCTCCGGAGTATAAGACGCACTAATGAAGAAAAAAACAACAGGCTGAATAGGTGTACGGTATGCTAACGTAGCACATGGATGGTTAGCTACATGAAGCATAAATAACAAACTAAATAGGTGTCGTCTGGTATGCTAACGTCACATAAACAGCGGCAGTGCAGCGGTTAGCGCCTCCGCTTCACAGCTAGAAGGTCCCGGGTTCGATTCCCACCAGGACGGGGCCTTTCTGTGTGGAGTTTGCATGTTCTCCCCGTGTCTGCGTAGGTTTCCTCCGGGTACTCCGGTTTCCCCTACCACTAAAAACATGTGCAATAGGTGAATCCTCCAGCCAGGTGATTCTGACCATCAGCCTGGCTCTACATCATGGAGATGGGTCCCTGGGCGCAACACTGCCGTCGACCAGTGCCGCGCGGAAGGATGGGTTAAATGCAGAGGACGAATTTCCCTCTGGGGACAATAAAACAAACAAACAAAAACAAACAAACAGTTCAGATAACTATAGCATAAATAACATACCAAACTCTCCATCTCCCTTGCTAGCGACCTGGGCAAGGAGGCGTAACTGCACTGTTGACAAGCCTCTCCCGGCAGCATGTTTTTCAAGCTCTCATTTGCAAACTCGTTCCTCTCGTTGTGGCCATCGCGCTTTAAGCCCGTGATTAGCTTTATTGTTTTCTTCGCGTAAGAGTAACCTCCACTTTTCGCCAGTCCCTCGCAAGTTTCTCGCTCACTCCAAACTGTCTTTCTGCTGCTCGATTAGCCTGCAGTGCCCTCTAGCGGCATGTGAAATTATATACTGTTGTAAAATGAAAAAATCACATGTTAGTTACTCCATAGTAGACTTATATAGATTTGTAGAAAATCTATCAAGCCACAAAGAGCGGTTCACTGACTGAGCATCACTTTGTGCGTCTTTGCAGCTTTTTCATCGCTCTGCACAGGCTGCTAACATGGAGCTAGTTTAGCTGTGGAGTATTGTGCTTCTATGACCTGAGCAATGTGAACTCCATCAACTGACGAGTCTAAAGATGTCTGGGCTTGGCCTGACATCAACAAAGAAGTTGCGCTCATTTTGTCCTGATTGGGTCCTCCTAGCTTGATGCTATGTTACACTCTTGTTGTAGGTCATTGCTCGGAAGTCCTGGTCACTAAGCAAACGTACATCACTTTCAGTTGAACCTTTTAGAAATGGACTCTCATTTTCCCCCAGAACAAATAGTCACTTCAGGTACTGGAAAACAAAGGAGGATGGATATAAATTTGAACCATAAAAAAAAAAAACTTCATGGTCTTTGTTAGAAGCAAACTTTACTTACTTTAGGTGTGTCTTCATCATTTGACCCATCCTTCAATGCCACTGGGGAAACCTGTGAGTTAGGTTTGGTGGGGAGGATAATACAGATGTACATGGTATAGTTTGATCGGGGGACAGGAATGAAAGAGACCAACCAGGACAAGAACGTCTTCACACGGACAGGGACATTTTGATTGTGAGGTAGGAGAACAACGTATACCAACGTTCCCCTGACATGCTACTATTTGTGAGAGTGATTGAGTTAAATGCCTGATGGTAACTTATAATTTATAGCATTTATTTAAATGTAAGTGCTGGGTTTGTAGGTCCCTCTCATTTATATTTGCATAGACAACATAATAGCCACCTGTGTATGCGAGTGGGCAGCTCCTCTCTGTCACTAATGAATGTAATGGGGTGAATTGCAAGAAAGACCCGCAGCCTTGTATGAACTCATTACACATTCACATTTAAGACTTACTTTTCAGACTGGAGCACAGGCAGTGTTACAGGGCTCTTATCCCTCTAAACAAAGTGAAAAAAATCTTTATTTGTCTTTTGTGCTGGATGAAACGATTACCCATTCTGTCACTTCTCATCAGATATAAATGATTTTGGAGCGAGCATTGTCAGGCCCGACTGTTCATCCTGTTTTTGGAAGCACATCCGTCAGTCTGGGGCGGCATGGGTTCAAGCGGCCTGTCGCTGTGATTCATTCAAAAGGCCAGTGTCACTGTACTGTTTGTTTAACACATCATGACATGCCTCTCAATGACATGTGGCCGTCGTTAAAGCTGTTCATTTGAGGACAAAGACGGATTGTTAGAATAATATTACTGCAAAGAATGAATCATGTAACTTGATAAGACTTGTTGTGTTTGAAAACAATTTGCTATTTTTGGTGTCCGCCCTGTCATTTGACTAGTGTCTAAACAGATTAGTCTTTGGGGGCAGCACTGGTGAGCCCAACGGGCGCTGGCTGCTCTGCTTTATGACCACGACACTGGGGGCCGCCATTGCTCCGCCATTGCTGTAGTACCTCCATATCGCCACTAGGCCCCCATTGAAAAGCATTGGAGTTTAGACGCCTTAAAAACAACTTTAACGCCTGGTTTAAATTTTTTCAACACTAGACTAGGCTAGATATTCTTCCTGAGATAACGTTGGGTTAATCACAATATATGAAACCAGGCTGGTTTACGTAAAAAGAATTTTTGAAATCTCGTACTTAAAGAGGCTCGGACTGTTAGCATTGGAGCAGCGCGAGCTACACGTCACGCGAGGGCCGAGTCTACGGTGAAAATGCCGCCCGTATGTCCTTTTTAGGAACATGCTTCGTCAGAGCTGGGGAGGGGAGTCTGTAAATCCGCCATGAATTCCCCCACGACCGTGGTCATTATGGTAAACGGGGAGGAGTGAGCATAAGACGTCCATTATTTTTTACAGTCTATGGGTGAGCCCCACAGTATTTAAAGCCACACTGCGTAACATTTCCCTTCATAAATAGAATAAAATACAGGCCCTT
This sequence comes from Gobius niger, assembly GCF_951799975.1. NCBI lineage: Eukaryota > Metazoa > Chordata > Actinopteri > Gobiiformes > Gobiidae > Gobius > Gobius niger. Next base: position 17,712,085 of record NC_136867.1, read on the forward strand.
ATTTTATTACACATATTTTATTGTTGAAAAATACCTAATGAGAAAACAAGCATGCACCACCTCTCCTAAAACCTGACTGTAGCTTTACTGGGAGTGGGACTCCAGCTCGTCTCCATGGAGACCGACTAGAGGCAGCCAAATATGAGATTTAAATAGGTTAGGTCCTCATCTAAATCCATTTTTTGATTACCCACTGCAAAAATACTTTTCTGTGTCTAGCTGGTCATTAGGAGCATGTTTTGTATTAGAAATAGAATCTAAAATGTGGCATAGTGTGCCTTTAAGTGCTGCACATTGAAAAAAAAAAACAATGACTAAACTAAGACTATAGTATAACCAAATTAAAGCTCTAAAACACTAAGCCAAATAACAAAAAAGGAACAAATGAAATAAAGGCATCTGCTGGGGAGCACGCAATGCACACAGAGTTGAGTGTACAAAACAAGAGCAGACAATACAAACAATACAAACTGCTACATTTAATATTCACTGAATATGACAAGCCTATACCTCTCTTTCATGAATTTGAAAAATACAACACAACCTTCCTTCAACCTTCTTCTATTCACTCATTCAGTGCTTCTCAAACTTTGCATCAATCAAAGACAACATGCCCATGTTCTAAACCAGGTGTTAGAAGGGATTCTGTCAGGTCTTCAGTAATCGCCTGTTGCCTTTATCAATCGCATACATAATTCCAAAGGTTACCACTTAGATTATAATGGGTCAAAAGGTAATTATGGCTTGCCTACCCATAGCATTATATCTCTTCCGTGACTGGGCTGGTTTGACCTAAAATAACTTCCCTACCTCAAATACAGTTTAATGTTTGCTCGTGGTTCTTGCCTGCGTTTGCTAATGAGAGATTTCCGTCCGCTGCAATTGCATCTGTCACGGCTCATTATCGCAGGTTTCAAAGCGCTACCTGTCCCTGCGCCTGATGCCTTTGCAAGCTTAATCTTGCCGTTTGACTCTTCCTCCACAAAGAAAACTCCACAGGTGATCTCCAAACCAAACAACCAAGACTTGCTTTTGTTTCACTTTTAATGAGTGGCTTTAAAATCTCCAATTAAAGACTGCCGTAGATGCTGAGTTGGTTTCTCCTGTAGGGTTTATTTAAAGACTTACATTTAGATATGTTTTTCTTCTTTCTTTGCAGATGACTTCCTTTGTTTGTGGTGATTTTAAAAAAAAGTGCATAACTTTGTGACCCGAGCCTATACTTTCAACTTTCAGGCTATATTCAAAAAGCCCAATTATGTTGTTACACTTAGGTGGATGCAACAGTCCAATGAGTTTGTGTCAGATGAAAACAGGTTGTAATGTTTTATGTCTTTGTTTGGGTAATGTACGGCTATAGGTTTCTTATAATAATTAAAGCATTCTCCAGAAAAAGGGAGTAATATCTTCAAGGGGTTGAATTTAAGTAAGACGTATTGAGAATATAAGGGTTAGGGTTAGGGTTAGTGGTGGTGGTGAGGAACGATTGTGGCGCATATTACCTTCAAAGAAACATATAATAAAATTGAGCTTTTAATCACTTTCCTAATCAAAAATGTAGCTATAGTAAGTAAGTAAGTGAGTAAGTGTGTTCAGGTGTTAGTCCTGAGCCCCTGTGACTGAGCCGCGCCACCACTGTGGGTCAACCTGACCAGCATGTTCATGAAGGTCGGGGAATCCGTAGCACCCGGAGGAAATCTGGCCGGCTGCCTTCAGTTTCCTCTAATCCTCTGAAACAGTGCAGTGCCTCCTAGGTTTGTCCCTGTTCCAGAGCGTGGTGTCCTGCACAAGTCAGCTCCTTCACCTCCTTCCTCTTCCTCCTGAGGGGCTCCCTCCGCTCCCTCCCCACAACAGTCTTTCATCATCTTCTGGGAAGAGTTTAGCAGTTAGTCTGTTTTATTCTCCAGTGAATATCATTTAGCCAGAACAATGGAAGGCAAGTGTGGCTAATCTGTGAGTCTCACCCGGATACCTCTTCCTTTGTCCCTTCCTTGTTTCCTTTATCGCCTCTTTTGACACCTCCACTGTGCTGTTGTTGTGGGGGGCTCTTGATGCCTCTTCAGTGTCTCAGAAGAAGAAATTTGAAGGTCTCAAATTATGTTATTATTATAATGGAGGTGAGCTTGGCTAACACCCTCCTGTCACTCACCTCCTCCACAGAGTCCAGGGGGCAGCCCAGGACGGAGCTGGCCCTCCTGACCAGCTTGTTCAGTCTGTTCTTGTCCCGCTCTGTGCTGCCCGGGGCCCAGCACACGGCAGCGTAGTGGAGAGCAGAGGCCACCACAGAGTCATAAAAAGTCCTGAGCAGAGGCCTGCTCACTCCGAAGGACCTCAGTCTCCTCAGAAGGTGGAGGCCACTTTGGCTCTTCTTGTACAGGGAGTTGGTGTTGTAGGACCAGTCCAGTTTATTGTTGAGGTGAACACCCAGGTACTTGAAACTGTCCACCTCCTCAATGTCAAAAAATGTCATAAACAAGTGAATATTTATTGACACAATAGTTTCAGTTAAAGCACTGAAGACTGACCGCTACACCTCTGATTGCAGGATTGTCACTGTTTGTTTGTGGTTTAAATAAAGTGTTGAGCGCACATTTCACGATGATGACATCACTCCAGATACAGCTAGCGTTGTCATGTGTCGTTGCCATGGCACTGGTTACTATGGTTCGCCGACGTGCATCCGCAGGCAGACGCAGGCGCCCAAACAGGCGCAGGCTTGGCGGCGCGATGCACAACCCCGAAGGCACGGCCCTCGGCGGCAACCGCCGCCGCCCCCGCCGCCCTCGCCGCCCTCGCCGCCCCCGCCGCCAGCAGGCGCGGACAAGGCGCCGCAGGGCATAGAGCCACATGACCAGGCTACGGCCAATAAACACTTAGCATTCACTTGCTCTTGTGCTCTTTTCTTTTCTTTTTCTATTCATGTTTTTGTCACTTTTTTGTTGTTTTTCTTGTTGTGTTTTTGTCTCTTTTTCATCATTTTTTTGTGGCTTTTTTGTCATTTTCTGTTGCTTTTCTGGCACATTTTTGTCGTGTAGCCCAATTTAAAAATGGGCTAGGTAAAATTACAATCATTAAAAATATTTAAAAAGTAAATAAAATAAGTAAATACACGTGAATAGTATGGACACAATTGTCTCTGTTTGTGGTTTAAATAAAGTATTTCAAACTTGAGCGCACATTTCACAATGATGACATCACTCCAGACACTCCAGACTTTGGCTCTCCGACGTGGACTCACTAAAAGTAGCATTCACTTGCGCTTGTGTGCTTTTTTTATTCTTCTATTCATGTTTTTGTCACTTTTTTGCTGTTTTTTTTTTTTTGGCGTGTTTTTGTCCCTTTTCCGTCATTTTTTTGTGCCTTTTTTGTTGTGGTTTTGTCACTTATTTGTCGCTCTTCAGTCACCCTTTTCTTGTATTATTGTTGCTTTTCTGGCACATTACTTGTAACCAGACACTGTTTTGATGCCTGTTCTTTTTATTGCTCCAAAAATAAAGGTCTAAAGATGACGTTTTGGCGGAGATTTGGAAACACGCTGCTGAATGATGCAGTTCAGTTGTAAGCTAACGATCACCCCAGATACTGCAAGCATCGCCATCCTGTGTCATTTGTTCACTGACACGGGACACGGGCTATTTTTTGGTCACTCAAAAAGTTGTTAATTCGGGTCCGAAGTAGGCTACCGTCATGCCCCTTCACATCCATCTCCCATAATAGCTGTGAGAGGAGCATGCACTCAGGTATGGTGGGGGTCAAGAGGCTAAAGAGAGGGGGTATTCTGCTTTAAAGAGGGGATATTCTGCTTTTTTCAGTCCCATCGCACCAGTCTATAGCACACTACAATGATGATGAAACCTTCTGCTGGTCTGTAAATGCAGTAAATTAGAATAACTGCCTTGTATTAAATTGCTCTCTCAAAATGGCTGTAGTGAATGTCTTGAAATAGGCCTCTGTCTCTTTAAGAACCTCTGACCCTTTCCGACAGGCCCCTCCACACGCTGTCTGTGACATCAGTGGGGAGGGGGTTCTGCTGAGGAGCAGTGGTTGGTTACTCGTCTGGCGACGAAAGCTCGGAGGCGTCAGGAGGTGGGGGCGTTCCTAGGACGACTCAGGCAAACCTATCCCTAAAATGGCTGCCATCCGAGTTTTTACAGATTACTCAAAAATACGTGAATGTGCCAAGACAACACTTCTTTTTTTTCTTCTTCTTTTTTTCTTATTAAATCTTCCACCGAAAAGGTGGAAAAGGCTATCGTAAGTAGGTCCATGTCTGAGGTTTATATTTTTGTATGATAGCCTTTTCAGAGTTACAGCTTTATCATAGTTTTCAGCTGTTGAAGTGAACCACCCCCATGTCAAAAAAGTCGCTTTTGACACTGGTCCATATTTTGGTTGAGGCCATTTCCAGCCCATTAGATACTGATTTACACCATTGTATTTGGTATCATTGTAAAGAAGACATTTTCATGTTTCATTTGAGCCCAAATGTACTACACTGTGACTATTACCGTGGTAACCATAGCTCCTCAAACCCAAACCTGAGATTGAGATTCCTTGAAGAAGCAGCGTTAAACATAGTAAAACTGTTTTTATGAAAATGGTTAAAAAAATGTCCTCAGGTTTGAGTTTGAGTGTAGTACATTTGGGCTCAAATGAAACATGAAAATGTCTTCTTTACAATGATACCAAATACAATGGTGTGAATCAGTATCTAATGGGCTGGAAATGGCCTAAACCAAAATATGGACCAGTGTCAAAAGCGACTTTTTTGACATGGGGGTGGTTCACTTCAACAGCTGAAAACTATGATAAAGCTGTAACTCTAAAAAGGCTATCATACAAAAATATAAACCTCAGACATGGACCTACTTAAAAATCAACGATAGCCTTTGCCACCTTTTCGGTACCGATATGCCAAATTTTGGGGTTTGGCCCATGGACTAAATAGGTTAAGCTGAAAAGCCAGCAGTTGACCTCTAAAGCAGCACTAAGTAACCCATGCCCCCAGAGGCCATAAGCGCCACTGCAGGTGTCGTAGAGTGTTGCGGGTTTTTTTGTCCATGAGAGTAAATACTACGCTGACAGAAAAGACAAAGGGAGAAAGGGATATTGTACATCCAATTACACAATGGAGGTACATTTTTTTACACTAACTTGGCTGTAAATACTGTTTAAGTTGCGCTAGCCCGCAGTTAGCTTTGCCTGTTAGCTCGTTAGCTTCTTCTTCATGATTCCATTAGTGTGTATTGGTGACTCCTAGGCAGCAAAGTTGCAATTGTGGTTTTCTGGCCAGGAACACCAGTGGGAGATGAAATGCCCCCCAATCATCCCATTAACACTTGTATTACCCCCAGAGGAACTACGAAAAGGATTTATTAAGGTAAACAAGTTACTTGGTCCTGCTTTAAAAAGCTGTTTTCGTACAAAGACGTACAAAAGCATCCAGTGAAAAAATAAGGAACACAGAAACCACAAATGCAGCTTGCAGAATAAAGCAAAAAATGCAGCTGTACCAAGAGAGAGGGAGGTTGCTGCCTGTTTTCACGACGCCAGTACTAGTAGTATATGGCATTGCCTTTTCTGTAAAATTTTAAACCTATAATCGAATATAAATTTCAAGACTATATTGTGCAGGTCTGTTTTTGATCTGGTCTAAGTGATGTTTTATATTATGCCCCTCTCTCATCGGAGCTAATCCTGTTTAAGTGCAGTGTTCAGGATAAAAGCTTTGCATAATTATCATCTATTTGCCATTCAGAGGATCATATGTTTATTCTCTTTATGTTTGTCATCTTACATATCATCTCCCCATATCTCATTGCCTCAGTCACAGCTTTTATGTAAACGGCAGGATTTTAATGGAGAAAGGTCCATTTTTTCTGCAGTGAAATACGTTTATGGTGGCGTGAAGAATAAATGAAAAGAATCACAACATCGTGTCTCTTGTTCGTGGACATTTTGCTTATGCTGTTCTTGATACAACTTTATAAACGTGACAAACTATGCAAATTGAGCTTTTTACCATGTTGTCACGTTGTTCCCTCGCCACAAATCTGGAGCTGTATTTTGCTTCATTCATGCAGTTTTGAGTAATCCTGTTCACTTTGGCTGTTTCTTTACAAAAATAATCACTCTGATCGGTATGTCCTGGATTTCATTTTGTTCTTCTGGGAAAACTAAACTGTCCTCCACATTGCTAAAGTCTACAATCCATCACTAAGCACGCTCAAAGTGGGTTCATCACAGTGTCATTGATTTGCTAACCTGCCGCTAGCTGAAGATGAGAGCTTGTTTTCACTGATTTACAATGTTTCACTCCCACTGCTGCTTTACCCCCCTGCCATATGCAACCTAATGATTCCTGATAACCTCACACTCTGTATCGAGGAGCCACAATTAGACAACACCATCTCAGTCAATTATAATCTCACCTTTCTGGAGCCGACCCACCACACAAGGGGTTAACGATCCCTTTGCTCTGTATTGACCACACTCTGGCAACGGCTTGTTAATTAGGGTGACTGATTCAGCATTAGAGTCCGAGTCTGCAATTGATCACTATTCAAGGTTGCTTGAAGTATTTTATGTTGCTTTAATATGTTGGTCACATATATTTGGTATCAGTGTGTGGTGTAAAGTGTTTCCTGTGCACATTTCTATTTGCTTTTGCATTATATCGACAAAAGTGTTGTTATTGCAATACTGACCAAATAAGCATTTCATTAATAAGCCCTCACCGGAACCGAGCACATTTGACGTTAAGAAGAATAAGGATCAAAAAGTGAAAAAAAGTAGGTGAAAAAGCGATGACTAAAGTGACAATGAAGAAATGAAAAAATGTTAAAAAAAAGTGACAAAAAAGTATTGAAAAAGTGTTAAAATAGTGACAAAAAAGAGACAAGAATGAGGATGAAAAAGTGACGAAAAAGTGATTAAAAAGTGATTAAAAGTGACAAAGAAGTGACAAAAAAGTGATGAAGAAGTGATGAAAAAATGATGTACCTAACAACAGGGGGGGGAAAAGATCCTTCTCGATGAGTTTTGTAGGTCTTAGCTTTCAAATGGGGCGTGACACTGGCCAATGGGCTGTAAACTTTATGATTTGAGTAAAGCTGAACTGGAGAAAATGCACATGGTTTAGGCGGGCGTTGAGTGGATAGAAAAATATCCAAACTTGTGACCTCTATGTTTAGTCCTGATGTTTAGTTTTAGCTTTAATCCCAGGATGGTTCTGTTCCAATCAGCGATGTTTAGCTCAGAATTGTTTGGTTTGGTCTAGTTTGTCCCCTTTTTAAACCCAATTGACCACAATAAAAGCACACAGCTCGTCTCATTGATTAGTTCGGCAGGTTCTTGCAACATTACAAGAATATAATTAAAGGGACACTGCGTAACATTTTGCACTATACTGTTGCCATCAGTATAAAACATACGCCTATGACCAGCTCGACACAGAAAATGCTATTACTGCAGTGGGTAATCAAAGACTGGATCTGGATGAGGACCTAGCCGCCTTAAATCTTCAATTCTGCTGACTTTAGTCGACATCTCCATGGCAACGAGCTGGAATTCTACGCGGTGTTTTGTCTGTTTATAGTCAGCCAGAAAGAAAGTTGAACTAATGAACTGCTGAACTAATGCATGAACTTGTGCTTTTATTTTGGCGTGCCGGATCGAAACAGGAAGTCACTTATTGGCCGGCGTTGCGATGTCAATTACACCTGGTTTACTGCACATAAACGTGGATTATCTTGTGTATTGACAAAAATAAATTAGAATACGAAACACTGCATATGGTCATAATGTATCTATGCTTTTATCCACAAGTCCGGTACGCTAATTCATTCTCTTTTGCCGCGCAGTTACACTTGACAGGTCCAACTTAATAGCAGCATTTTCTGTCACTCTAACGGCGCCCATTTCCCTCGTCATATGCATTTTACCTGCGGCTGAAGTAGTATAGTTGTTACTTATGTATTTTTCAGAATGTGCAGCTCGCGAAATGACATAAAAGGTTATTTCATTCTTCAGGCTTTTTGAAGCTGTCTGGTTGCCGTGTCCCGTTGATGCGTTTGTGATTTGCAATGAATAGAAAGAGAGGAGCCGCCTGCATCCTTGGATATGCTGGGATTCACAGGTGGAATGGGGGTTTGGTTGAGGGACTTATAGGGGACTAGTTTAGGTATGTATTAGGCTGTTGTGTTTAGTTTTTATCCTGGTTTTGGCCTGATTAATTCCCATGTCAGTCCTGGGTCACTCCGTTTTGTAGCCTGTTTTTTAATCCTGTTTTAGTTGTAGCCTACTCTTCTAAAAAAAAGAAAAAAAAGGGCATTCTCACACACCGGCTCCAGTGCTGCTTTATTCCTCGGCTATGCTCGGCTGCTCAGGTGAGATGCAGCTTGAGCAGGGCAGTGAAAGGCCTAATTGAAATCTCGTTCCTGGTGAGACAGAGGAGATAGAGCCGTAAAAAGGAGCCTTGTAATTACTGAGGCCACTAATGAGAGATAATTAGGTCATATGGCAACGTCTCAGGACTCTGCAGAGGGAGAGTGTGCTTAGGAATTAAGAAGCTTCGTGGGCAGGCGAGGCAGACTATGTTGTTGTTAAGAAGTACAAGATTCTGTGGGCACGCATACATGTAAAGTCTATGATTGTTTTGAATGCCCGTCCCCATATATATAATAAGAATAGCACACTTTACAAAAACAACATGTTCTGTTAATACAGGCAACACAGCAGCCGAGCCACACGATGATGCATCATCATCATCACCATGACAGAAACAACCTGTTGCACGGCTGATAATTGAAAATCCGCATGACTTGTTTCTCTTACTACAGCCTGCTGAGTCTTTTCAAGTGCAAGTCACGTCACCAGATCTCCGCTGAATCTTGCTGCTTCGATGGCGGTGCCTCTGCCTCCATTTGATCAGAATTCTGCATGAGTGCATTTCTGTCAAGCGCGATTCCCCAAACGCTGCCTGTACCTCATGCCTTCACCTATGTTCACACATGTCTACAGCCCGGAGAAACTGTAACCCCAGGCAGCTTGCTTACACCAGCAACATTTTCAACTTAGCGAGAGTATTAATAACAATGACGTCTCACTCGTTTGTGTTTGCTCAGACTTGTATAAGATTTTGTGTGATAACTTATGCATGTACAGTATGTTTTTCATTGACAACAATTTTCTCAATAAGAAAAGCAGCAGAACAATTTTCGAAAAGTTAGTAACAATCCAGGCAAGATTTGCAGCCACATACAGTAAGCTTTCTATCCCTACTATTGTGCTGACTAACGTACATGTACGTTCACTGGACAATAGGACAGATTATATTTGTCTCCCAGAAGATGGTGAAAGAGTGTTTTGGAGCGGAGGGAGCTGCGCAGGAGGAAGAGGAAGGAGGCGGTGGAGGAGCTGACCAGTGCAGAACACCACGCTCTCGTTTCAGAGGATCACTGAAGGCAGTACTAAAAGCATGCTGGTCAGGTCGGCCCACTATGGCGGCGCGCTCAGTCGCAGCGGCTCAGGACTAACCCAACACCTGAACGTAATTTCATTAAACAAATGTACAATGACAAATAAAGCACTTACTTACTTACTTGATCCAATGGTAGGACTTAAGCACTTGGCAGGGGTACTTGGAATTGCCTCAGATTTTTTTTTTTTTAAAAGAAGGTGAAACTGAGTAGAATTTCAATATTACTTTCAAAGAGAAGAAAAAAAAACTTTTAATGATGTTTTTCAGTAAACACAACACTCTACAAAATACTGAATAATCTATGTTAAGTTGTCCAGTTCATTAGAATTGGCAGGATTCTGGAGTTAGGGGGTATTAATTAAGCCTTCAAGGGGTACGTGGGACAGAAAAGGTTGGGAACCACTGGCCTAACCTATAAAGTTTTATACCTAATAAGACCTCATGGCGGCACAGAGACTTTGAAGTAAAGACTTCATATTGCTTAATAATCGCAGCCTCTCTGCTCCATCAATTACTGCCTTTTCCCACGTTCACTGTTTTAGCCCTTGGGTTTTGTGATAAAAACTAAATTAGATTGTTGTTTCCAGGAATCCCTGTCTCTTTTACCGGAGTGTGAAATCAACATAAACTATCTCTGCATGAATGTATTCATTATTGTTTACACAGTTGAAACAGGTGTGTGCGGCCTCTGGAGAGACAGATCTAGACAAAGTTATATTTAAGTCACAGCTTGAGGAAAATAGAAGAACTCCACGTGTTTTTGTAGCGGAAAGCTGTTACTGCACAGTAAAACATTAATATTTAACAGCAGGTGTCCTGGAAAATAGTTTTTTTCCTCGGTATGTGACCCATTTTTCCTAATTTCAAACACTGTTCTAATAAAAATACAAAGCACACAGCAAGGAAGCAGAATTTGGAACAGTGGGGTGATCGTGGCTCAGATGCAAGAGTGAGTGTCTCATATTAGAAGGTTGGCAAATTGATTCCTTATCATTATGGTTATTATATAGTTTTGAGTTATTGTGAACTAACACCTGAACACAATGACACAGCACTTACTTACATACTAAGACTACAGGCCAATTACTGCACATCAAAAGACAAAGACAAGTAGAAAGCTTTATATGTAGAAATGTGTGCAGTAGAAAGTGTAGCGTACACTTTGTACAGTCCTTGCTGTTTCGCCTACTCAATGAAATAACCTCACTTCACCTTTGTTTTCTCATCCAATTATTTCCTTCTTAAATGTTTCTCAATCTATTTTGTGCTTTTTTTCACACAACAAAGATCCTCTAAACTCCAGACCACATGTCACTGTATGAAGCTCACACCAAAGTGCATCGTTACTGAACCATCACAGCGTCGGGACAGTGTTAACAGCCTCCTTCACAGCTCTCGGGATAATGACCTCTCCACATTGAAGTGATCTCATCTTAATTGGACAGGAACCTGAGTCGTGTCACATATACCCCCCAGTGTTGACCCCAGTGTCTTTTATCTATTGACGCTAGTTGTGCTTCATTATGTATGCCATGTCAGTGCACATGAGAGGTCTGTCAGATGCATAGACTGATTCTTTTGTGCTTTATATATGTTTCTATGTTGTGTTAGGATTAGCAAAGTGCTATGAGCCCAAGACAAATTTCTAGCGAGGGACAATTCATTTAAATCTAATCTAATATATGTGACTCTCTTTGTGTTTGAACTGATTGGAATTGTTTGATATTTACACAGCAATAGTCTCCAGGAAAACGCAGCAGTCACATCCTCTCTCGATCTGCTTTCATATGAAAACGATGAGGTGTCAACAAAACATCTGGAACTGCAGTGCATGGCTTTGTCCAGCAAATGGCGCTGTGTTCCCAGCACACGCTTTTATATACACCGTGAGCTCACAGAGGAAGACAGTTTATCTGTTGCATCTTCCTTAAAAGGCAACTCTGGAGCTTTCTAAAGTGAATGTAAGTCATTACAAATGATTTACAAACAGTTTTTTGACTAAATATATAAAGCTTTGCCCTTGTATTTTACAGTTCATACGAGACAGAGCGGCTGAGAACGGCCTCCCGCTGAGACATGGAACTTCCTCCTCCAGGGTTTTCATTGAGGCCGGGTGTCAGGCAATACAATGTGTGTTGTGTAAAAGATACATTCCCCGTGTAAACAGAGCTGGCAACGTCATGGCCTTCCAGCACAGAACCTCTGGCTATCAAGATGATGGTGAGAAACATTACTACACAAATAAGAGATCAAATACCTGGTGAACTACTCAAAAAATGTGGAAAATATTGTCAATTCTGTATCTTATATCTTATTATTAAATACAATGTTGGCATTTGTAGAAGAGCTTCAGTTGAGAGATTCGGCCCACTTTCCTATCCCTGCTGTAGATTATGAATGCTATTCAAAATTGGTTGATTCATGATTGTCTCCAGATCGTATTCACCTGATTCCGCCCGGCCCACTTTTGCCTCTTTTTGCCTTGTCTCTGCACTTCCGTTGTATTGACACTTCTGGTCAACAAGTCAACACTGCACTGTTTCTCTGCGCGGCCTAAAAACAGCTTTGTTTTTGTGTAGTAACTGATTCTATCTGGACTTCTCCAGTCCCATGTTAACTGATAGGAGAAAAGGGGCGGGCACAATTCATGGCTGCGCCCACGCGAACTTCCGTAATAAGTTGAATAAGGAGAAGTGGTGACACAAACCTGATGGTGCGTTCCAGGCAACTGGTAACTGGTACATTTACCACTTCCCACTTGGTAAAATGCCTTGGACTGCCGCTCGAACTGGTAATTACAACTTATGAACTCGGAAACATGAAGACTGCAACGAGTTTGTATATGAGACGACAGTAATGGCGCCCCCCAGTGGAGCAGCGCTGCTAATGTTAAAACAGTAACAAAACCACTACATCAGTAATGTGAACGTTACTTTTCGTATGTTTTTAATTATATCTGGTTTGGAGAAACGGTCATAAAACGTTAGCTACCTGTTGTAGCACTAGCCGTTTTGTTTACATACGAGTTTATTCACCTGCAACGCTCTGAGGTCGTAAGTCGTCATTTTCGTAAGTCGTTATTTTTCATCAATTAATACAAATCTGACATAAATGCTCATATTTTGTTCTGTGTATTGGGTAAAATGTTCTGTGTTGATTGCTTCTTCATTCGTCGGTCTGAAGATTTAGTCAGCGTAGATTCATTTTAGTCCATAAAAATTGCATTTCTTAAGCCAACTTCTGTAGTGGTGAAAATATTTAATAACAAGTGCTTAAGTGAAAACAATTTATTGGATTTAGGCGGCAGTTCTTGAGTCAAAGCATTTTTCTTTGAAAAAACAAAAAACGCCCCTTTTTACTCGCACTCTTTGAGAGCAGAACAAGAGCTGTTTGGGGCTCAGGAAAACCAACATGAAACAACAGTCCTAACAGTGGAGCTCGCAGCCAAAAACATGGAGTCTTTGATTCTTCATGTTTTTCCTCTCCCACTGATCTCATTAAACTGGGAAAGGCTATTCAATCCCCGTCGTTTTTCTTTTTTTTTTAGGTTCTGCAGCTGAGCTTTACAATGCCACCAATTGAGAAACAGAGAGAGAGAGAGAGAGAAAAAGTATATATAAATCTATTTTACAAGATTCACCCTCCCAGAATTGTGACATATTTTACTGTTGTTGGTTGGATCTACACGGCGTTCCAAATTTTTATGCAAATGACATTTTTCTAAGATTTTCTAAATTGTCAACTCAAATGAGAGTCAGCATAATTTTCAAGTCTTTAACTGGTAGAGGATCATTTAAATGTGGTGGAAAAAATCTCTGAGTTACAGTATTTTTTTCAAAAATAAATATAGTAAAAACCTCAAAATACACTGTTCCAAATTATTATGCAACTCATCGTTTCCATACATTTTAAAGCTTGTAATTAACTGAAAATGGTTATTTGTTGAATTTGCAGCATTAGGAGGTCATATTTACTGAAATCAAAAGCTATTTCAATCAAAAAAGTATTAACAGGTCAAGTTATATTTTACCATAGGAGCCCTTGTGTGATAGCAGCTTCAAAATTCTTAAAGGATCTGTATCATGCTATTTTAGCCATTCCAAAGTTAAGTATAGGCATTTATATGATATATTGTACCTCTACCATTATGGAGCACTCATTTTTGTGATAAATATATGTGTTTTCTGGAGGTATTTTTCGAACCCGGAAGACACAACGCTTCGATTCAGTTAGCCCCGCCCCCTCTCTCCGCACATACAACTTTACCATAATATAACAATATAACAAACACGCCGACTGTAACAAGTGAATTTCTCCTTTGTGAGATTAATAAAGGTTTATCTTATCTTATCTTAAATTAACAGCAATAAGTGAAGATAACACACAAGCTAACACGCGTTTGGATTGACTCACCGCTCTGGTCCATCGCTGTTTACATTATGGGACTTGCGTTGGTTATAAAAGTTAATCCACTTTGATTCAGGCGAAGGTTCACCAAACATCCATCAGTGACAGGCACAGATAAACACTATTTTGGTGATAGTCGCCGAATCCCGGAGAAAAAAACAACTTCGGACGAGTGGCCTCTTTAGGAAGGTTGAACCATAGACTGTATATATACTCCTGTCCACGTAGCCAAACACGCTTCTTTTTCTCTGTGACATTATCGTTAGGTAAGAATAAAGAACAGGTGTCCAGAACAGGTGATAACGAGCTCCATCTTCACAGCTGCAGCGCAAACATGACGTTCAGACGCTCAGGGATGTGTTTGTTTTGGCCTCAGCTGACCTGGAAGCACCTCGGGCACATCCTTTTTAATTTTTTTAATTATTATTTTTTTTACCTTTTTATTTTCCTCTTTGTTTCTCTCTTGCGACAGAAATAATGAAAAAGCTATTTTACAAATTAAAATCAGGCTGTAAGACATTACATTACAGACGTCGAGCACTTCCGTTCCGCTGTGACGTCCCAACGGAGCAGGTCAGTTGTTCACCAGGAGAGGGCGGAGCAGCTGCTCAGAGAGCACGATTCAGGAGGAGTGCTGAGAGCTGCGTGAATGAAGCCACAAACCACTCTGGGGGTGTTTTTGATAAGGAAATAGCATAACAACATGGCTAAAAGCAACAAAAAGTCGATTTTGCATGATATAGGACCTTTAAATCCATTAAACTTGTGAGTTTTTGGACAGTTTCTGCTTGGATTTCTTTGCAGGATGTCAGAATAGCAGAGCTGCCGTTTGGATGAAAACTGCCTCCCACCTTCATAGGAGTTTTGCTTGAGGCTCCAAAGGTTCTCAATAGGGTTGAGGTCAGGGGAGGAGGGGGTCCACATCATGAGTTTCTCTCCTTTTATGCCCATAGGAGCCAGTGATACAGAGGTATTCTTTACAGCAGGACATGATGCATCGTCATGCATGAAGATGATCTTGTTAGGGAAAGCACGGCTCTTCTTTTTGTAGCATAGAAGAAAGTGGTCAGTCAGAAACTCCCTTTTTCTTTTCCATATTGCTTGAAAATGATGATCTGCTTAATAAAGTGGAACATCCTTCTTCAGTAGTTTTTCCCTTCTCTGGGCTTAACCTGAGATTAATGTCAGTGATTCAAAGAGCCCCGAGACACAATACCATTCATGAGTTTCATTTTTATTTTTTTATTTTTTTAACCATTTTGACACAAAAATACAATTTGCATAATAATTTGTAACACAGTGTATTCAGAAAACACATCTGTATTAGTTTCCCCTTTGGCTTTCATTGTGTGCGCTGCAAGTATGTGTCAGATGGCAACATGAACATGACAAGCACCGCTGTTAGGAACATGAGGCTTTGTCAGACAGTTAGGGTGTAAAGTTCTCCTCTCTCTGGCAAATGTATGTAAGCAACAAGACCAGTCAGGGCTACAGGAAGCAGAAACGAGTAAGCAGATAAAAACCCTGCCTGCTATCAGAAACTAATGAAGCAGACAGCATGCACATTTTCCAACTTTACGTTAGACTTGTCTTTAGAGAAATCTACGCTGTGTCAAATGTGAAAATCATGACGCTCCCACAGCTCAGTTTTGGACCAGAGCATTTTTCTTGTCACAAACAGACTGTGCTCCGAGTCCTTAGAGCCTATTACATGGGGCTACGCAGGGTGAATATTCATCAGCCTTTCACTTTTTCACCCCAAAGTCTCCACACTGGCTCCCATGACGGACATGGATAGTCTAGCATGGCAGATTGAAAAGGGGAAAGTCCTGGCTGTGAAATATACCCAGGCCAGACAAGAGCATCAACTGGGGAGGAGTACGTCACAGCAGCAGATTGAAGTGTTGAAACAAGATGACCATAAAAAGAAACATTTCAGGGAGTGGTAGTCTGTGTAAAGAATATTTGTCTTTTTCGGCCACAGGCTTTATCAGAACATTTTAGAGTTGGTGGAGAGTGACGGGAGACAAAGCCGACACATGTTGTTTTCCTTGGATTGGAAATAATCGCCTCTATCGCTTTAAGACCCTCCTCCAAATCCAAACAAACACCACTGTCTCTGCAGCTCCCAGGAGGTAGATATTGAATAGATTGTAGGAGCCATGTATGAGCACTTCATATTTTCTGCTGAAGATTCAAAGATCACTCAAACAGTCATGAACAGTGTTAGGAAAACAGTGTTTAAGTATAGCGGCGCTACTAACGGTGCTTCCCTTTTGGTAACGGAGTAATTGAAATTAATTACTCTCCCCTTCGTAACTGGGGAAACAAAGTGGCGCGTTACAATTCAGCTGACTGAAGTGCTCACCACAGCTGTTTTTCATACTGCCGAAAGTGGGCGGAGTCTCTGCTCACGCTGCCTTTGTTGATGCTCCTCACACCTCTAAACTCAGCAACGATGGCAACGTCCACAAGCCAGGGCAATTCAACTGCGCCTTTGTCTGCAGAACCTATCGTGCACATCTGGCTGTGTCTGTGCAGTGTTGCATCATGGTCTCTTCTCCGTGACCCGCGGCTTGTCATCCCCACATCGCTGTTTGTGACTGGAGCAGGGCATAGTTGGAACTTATTATTAACCCAAAGACACAGAATCGGTGGAGATGTGCCCTCTCTCTCTCTCTCTCTCTCTCTCTCTCTCTCTCTGCACCTTTCTTCTTCCTCTCTCTCTCCAGAGAACACTTCCGGTCGCTAACTTTCTATTGGGGCATCTAAACTTATATTTGCTGATGATTGTTTTGAACGGGGAGACTTCATGCACAAAGCCTGTGCGTTTATTCTGCTTTCATCCTGAAAGGTTGTTTTTTCTGCTTGTATTGCATTGTGCTGTGATATATTCAACCAAAGGTGACCCATAATAGATTCATCTCCATTCATTTTATTAATTTCTCTCCTTAATTTACAAAATATGAATTCCCTGAAATTACTCCACTATCTTGGTCTTCCCAAATTCACATTGTCGCAACAGTAACATCTGCGTTCATTAGACTTATCGAACCAACACGGTGGCAGTATCTCCTGGGGACTCTTCCCCTTTTCCCACAAACGAGGAGACATTTTCAATCTTCGTTTTTCAGGGTGAAGTCGGGACATCGGCTGATCTGCAGCCAACCTTGTGTATGGTTGGCAGTGATGGACTGTCAGTATGTTTTGTGCAAAAAAGGAACAAATTAGATGGTAAACTCTGGGTGACATGTTGGAGAGAGCACAGAAGAGCGGCTCTTGTGTTGGCGTCACCCATTACCTTACGCTTTCCTTTTAGCATGTCGAACTGTCATTTTCACAAACCTGTAATCGTCCTTCGAAATGTGTGTGTGTGAAGTCGCCATAATGAGCCGTAACTGTCGCCGAGATCACAGGAGGAAAGTGAAGTGTGGTAGGAAACAAATAATAAAAAAAACACACACACACAAAAAAAACAGCCGTCTACTTTTTTCATTTGTCAGCGAGGCAAAAGCGTGACAAGGAGTGTTCGCCGCGTGAAAAAGAGAGAAAACATCAAGCCTTGCCACTATACAGTCTGCACAGTGGAGGCATGCATCATCTGTAATGTCTTAACGCCACTTTGAGAAACAACTGAAGACCAGCGGATTGTAGTTGTAATAATGAAGTGTTTCTCAGCACAGTAAGTTACTAGTGCTTCTCAAACGTTTGTGCTGTTGGTGGAACATGGTCATCTAGTTATCGTGTCTTTTTTTTCACATTCCTTTGATGATCGACCAACGGATTAACTAAAAAGTTATGATGCTAGTGATAGAAATCAATCATTAAAAAACAAATAAAAATACTATCAACATCTTTGGTTGTTTTGCGTGACTGAGGGCACGCACAAAGACCAGACAGGTACGTATCAACTCGTCTAAGCTCAGGTAAGAACATGTTTCAGTATGTAAAAACGGTGGCCTGTTCCTTTAAGCACTGACAGTGGAGGCTTTGCCCAAAGTAAAAAAATAACTAACGATTATTTTGGTAATCAATTAATTGTTTGGCTGTAAAATGTGCATGGAAAAGTTATTTTTTTTGAAGATTTGAGGACGTGTTGTTTGAGAAAAATTAAAGTGAATGTTTGTTGGAGGTTCATAGTGCTTTGAAAAAGTCACTACAGCACTACTACATCCTCATCCTCATTTGAAAGCTAAG
Source organism: Gobius niger (assembly GCF_951799975.1). Taxonomy (NCBI): domain Eukaryota; kingdom Metazoa; phylum Chordata; class Actinopteri; order Gobiiformes; family Gobiidae; genus Gobius; species Gobius niger. Next base: position 17,730,170 of record NC_136867.1, read on the forward strand.
AACCTCTAGAGTTCAAAGCTTTAACGACTGGAGGCTGCAATTGAGGATGTTTATTTCCAAACTGATTTAAAACTATTGGATCTGGCAACAATAAGAGTGGAGCTAATTCTGCTTTCTGATTGGATAACTGTCCTGAGGCAAAGACAGATCATTTATGAAATATATAATGTACAATAACACTCCACTACAGACCCAAAGTTTGAAAACAAAGTTGTTGTTTTTTTTTTTTTAATTGAGCAGCAAAATGATTTAGTGCAGACTTTGTTTATTCTGCACAAGTATTCATGTGCAGTGTAAAAGGCATCACAGCAGACTGATGCTTGTTATTGGGAGACATACACATCCTACAGTATTAGTATTTGATCAGATGAAAAACATTGTACAATCCTCCTTTAAAGCTGCGGTTATCAAATTATTTTCTTGTAGGAGAGGCGTAAACGTCATTTGGCACCATTGGATCTGCATCGTAAACACAACAATTTTAGTCCCGTTGTGCCCAAATTTACTCCAAACCTTCCTTGATGAATTCCAAGGCTGCACTTTGGTTTATACTGTAATACTTCAGTGGCTAAAATACTCCTATATATTATACATGCAGCCTCCCTCCGTGTGTGATCCCGGCTGTTTGCACGCCTGACACTCCGCTGATGAATGCTGGTTGACATTTTTTAGCTGCGGCTGGCGCACGGGGGTAAGTCACTCTAAGTACGAGTTCAGCACTCCAATAACTCAAAATAAAGAGACCACGCGTGTGCCACAGTTGAACTATGGGAAATAAATGACTTCAGTAGATCCTGAGACTGTGGCAGGTGTGGGGTAATCTGTCCAGACGAATGACAGGAAGGCTAAATATGGAGGAAACGTACGGCTTTTGAGTATTAGCAGCTTATTTTTAGCGTTGTATGTATTATGCATTTCTTAAAGCAGGAATTAGAGCGCTCAAGGATGAATGAAACATCTATTTAATAAATAAATAAATGGTACAATTCCATAAACAGTCCACTAGAACAAATACAACCACCTGAAATACTCTGTTGTAAAAACTGTGAAAGTCTTAGCTGTCTGAGTAAAATCTCTTAGCTGTTGCATATGCGTTTCTAGCTCTCGCAGACCCTGATAATGTCTCAAATGTACAACATATCCTGCTTGAATTTTGGATGTAAAAACGTCTTATGATGCTCAAGTGGTCTATGTATCTTATCTCTGTCGAGTAAGAGCTCCCTCCTGTTGTGTGACTGCTGAGTGGTGAAATTATTTATGCATCAACATAAATAGTTTGGACATCACCATCCGTCACTGAACAGTAGGGGGAAATAGAAATTGCCCCAAAAGCATCAGTGAATGTCTAAAATCATAAACTTTCAACGCCTTTCAGTGCCTTAGCATCATTCTCCTTCAAACACAGACTTAGACAGAAGCTCATTTGGCTCGGTGTCACCCTGCTGTTTGCCTGGCTGCTGAGAGATGAGCTGCTAACATGATGGGGGAAATGCCAGTCATCCAGTCAAGGCAAATGATCACATGTGCTATCAAGGCACATAATGGCAACTAATGGCCACTGCGAAAAGACACTACACTGGGAATACACTGTGTAGTAAAAGACATTTAATGGATACAATAAAAGAAGCAAAGGCAAAAACATTGCTATTAAGAGCTGGGGTCTTGTTACAAAGCATGCTAACCCTGTAGTTTAGATCCCTACAAACATGTTCGGGATGGCATGTGATTCTAGCACAAGTTTAGCAGTTCATATTTCAGTCTTTTCCCAAATGTTGATGAAGCTTAAGCGTAAATTCAACGTGGAAGACCAACCTGCAGCACTCCATCCATCGCCTCATCTCCGGCTGCCCCTCAACAGTCATCCAATCATCGCTTAAAACACACCTCCTCGACAGCCTATCACCGCAGGAGCAAACTCCTGCTTCAACCAATCATCGCCCAGGATCCCCCTCTTAAGCTCCTCGTTTCCCAGCGGTGGTGTGACCCTCCTCCGCCCCTCCTCCACGTGTCTCACCTCTACTCTGCTCATAAAGGCTCGTCCTGCACCAGCACCAGCATTTCATACCATTTCTTTCTCTTTTGCCGGGGTCTGGATGTCAAACATGACAATATACTGTATGATGAAATCGCTGAGGAACTCCATCAGAATCAGAATCAGAATAGTTTTTATTGCCATTGCTTGAGATCAAGTTCACAAACTAGGATTTTTTCTCCGAACAGTCGACGTAGGGTCTGATGTCCAGTAGCTCTTCACGAGTGTAAGAGAACGGGGACACACAAATAACGCACAAAAATAGACACAACAGAGCGCACAATAGCACCAGGCCAACCTTACTCGGTGCCATCTTGGATTAATGCTGCCTGAGATTTACAAAAAAGGCAACCCAAAAATGTTAGTCAGGATTTTCTAAATATATTGATGTCGTTATTTTTCTCGTATTGTACAGCTCTACCAATCACACTCTCCTGCAGAAATGCTTCAATTCGATTTTTTTTTAATAAATTGTGCAGCCCTAAAGCAGTTCTTCGAGCCGGACAATTAGCCTATGACCTCACCCATTATCTCACAGAAACCAGCTCTTGTGAGGTCATACTTATTCCTTTGGTTCCAATCGCTTGATGCCACTGCACCATCCATTCAAAAAGAACTTGTCATGAATAGAACATATTACCTTTGGGATTCTGATGCAATGACAGCAATGTTATGGAATTGTATTATTTTACGTACCGAGCAAGATCTGATTCACAGTCTTGTCTTATTGCTAATTCAAAATGCTACAAACTGGTAGACACTGCTGCTCCCAGATGTTTCCTGCACCTCATGTGACTCTGACAAGCTTGCACTCCCCATCTGTGGCCTTCATCTTCGTCTTACGTCGAGAGATTTGTGTGATTTATGCCGTGACAGCGCGCCATGACTGAAAATCCCCTCCATGAATCCGCACTGCGTCCATTTAGCTGCAAACACGCTGAGTTTTATCACAGTCTCAGCAGCCCGCTTCGGAGTACGACTCTGCTCCCGGTGCGATAAACCCAGCAGAGAGGGGATCCCAGTAACAACTGTCTCACATGCAAAGTCCCCACAGGCGCACGGGCACTCAAGGCTGTAATGCATTCTGATGCACCTTGTGATTGTGCTGTAAGGATGGCCGCAGTTCAGAAAAGGCATCTCTTCCATACATCAGACAGCGCATGTTTACATTGCACATATCGCTGAGCACTGCAGGTTTCCCTACTTTAATGCTTTTTGCTGATCAAAGAGAATGTAATAGAAACACTTTTTTATTATGTAAAGGGAATATTAAAATAACATTCTAATTCATTGACCTATTACAAATAACAAAGTGTTTGAAGAGAGTTAAAAAACACAGACTAAGAAGCCATCTGCTTCATTAAAGCTCATACAAAATTCAAGAACAATGGGCTTTATGTCCACATTCAAAGGAAAAGGCTGTACCACAGTGTTTGTGATTTGAAGTCTCTTGTCTTGAGGCTTTTCAAACGAGGACCTTCACCTTGATATTGATGTTATAATCTAAAACAATTCATACCTCAAGAACTTTATTACTTCATAAATTATAGAAGACTTCAAACAACTATTTGCTAACGCTCGTGTGTCACAGCTAGAAAATCCCAGGTTCAATCCCTGATGATTTAATCCTGGGCGATTATTGGCTGGAGCTGGAACGTGCTCCTGCAGTGATAAGCTGTCATGGAGGTTCGGCTCGAGATGAAGCGATGATTGGATGATTGCCGAGGTGCAGCTGGAGATGAGGCGATGAATGAATTGCTGCAGGTCGGTCTTCCAGGTTGAACTTATGCTTGAGTTACATTATAGCACATACTAATCTGCACAGGGAAGGTAGTGGACCAAGGACAAAAAAAACTTTATAAGACTTTTTGAGAGTGGAGGATGATGAAATGTAAAAATGAAAGTGGACATTTGGATGATTGGACGAATCTCTTATATTTATTTTTGTCAATCACAGAACTCACTCCTTTTCAGAAAGCTCTTTGCCAACTTTCTCTCTGTGTCTTAAAAATGCATATACATAAAGTTTTGATGTCTACTGAAGCACTCTCTCTTGAAATACTGTCTCCTAGCAACATCAGCAATATGCCTACAGCTCATTTTCTGGGAAATGCAATTTTTTATGTGAAAATCGGAAAGTGAATGGAGTTTTGTGAGCTAAATGTAAAATAATCTTCTTTACCAGCACTGCCGCTTTTGCTGATGAGTTCCTGTAATTTTGATGTTTTTCATAATAGATCAACTGCAACAAACAAAACAAAAGCCTACCTACCCACACAGACGAATATCACTTTACTTACCGGCCATAACTTTGAAGGAAATAGCTGTTGTTTTGCTTCTGAAGCAGCTTCTTTAAAAGCCACCAACTCTGAAGATCTCCTTGGAGCATTTAGTAGCATTTTGCCCTTCTCCAAATAGTCGTCCGCTTTTCTACCTCAGCCTAAATTCATCTCCCCAAAGTAAACTGACTATCACTCCTTTAGCTTTAAAAAATAAAATAAAAAAAGTGCCTGGAACATGCGGCACACACATGTTAATTAATGAATTAGCTACAGTTGGTTTTACTGCCAAGAAATAAGCTCCCGATGCTACGTGCTACGATTATAGCTCATGTTTACACATTTATAATTGAGCTTCTTCAAAAATCCAATTGTGCCAATAAGGTTTTGGCAAGTGTACATGTACCACGAGAATTAGAACTGATGTTTTGTGCCACGTTAAGTATATTCTAATAGTATATGATTATTTAAGGCACTAGGGGGTTCAATAAACAAAGGTCGAACATCATCCATAAACAAAACCAGGGGGAAAATTGGCATTATACTACAAGTAAGAGGCATTATTCACTCCAGAACCTCAGCTGTACATGGTTTGATTCACAAAATAAAGTAAAACTTGTCACTGCTGTCCCCTCTGATGCAAAGAAATGTGACTCAATCTACTGGGCTAATAATAAAGGATCCTCCAATTGTAATGTCCCCCATAATGTTTTGGGTCTTTCTTCAGTCGAATTTTTCTGTGGTAAAAAAAAAAAAAGCAAAACAAAAATCGACTTTAAAAGCAGGTCAATGAAAACACATTTCAATTTTCCAGTATTTTCCCATTAATACAGAATTAAGTGCACTCCCGAGTCTTCACTGTTAATCTACTGCTCAGCACAAAAAAGAAACAAAAAAATATTAGATTCCTCGAAATTGAAACATTCAGACAAACACAAGTGCAGAAACCAATTTTTCCTCCCATTTTCATGAAAAAGTGTAAATTGCTTGGCTCTCGGCGGGCGTCATACTGACTCGATGATTGATTTTTCATTTGGAGAAGTTTTTAATGTGCTCTGAGAGAATACAAAGCAGAAACGTACTCCTCTGGTCCAGCGCCGGAGCGTCATAGAGTTTGTGTATCCCCCAAAATAACACACTCACAGAGAAGTGTTCCTCAGTTTCATTTCCACTCAGAGACCATAGGCACGGCTGGCAAACGTAATGTGTGGGACGTGTGCGCATTTAGGTCTAAAAAAGCAGTCAAACATTGCCTGCGTTGTTACATAATCATTTTAAACTTTCTCACTAATATAGCCTCCTGAATGTTAAGGCGGCCGCCATCGGAAATAAGTGACATTTAATGATGCTTATAAAACAGTTCATTTAAAAATCAATATTGTTATTTAGATTATTGACAGAATCTGAAATGTGTAGCAACAAACGGTTTGACATAAGCAAGCTCAAAAAACATTTACCTTTTTCGGTCGTCCTCAAAGTCTCGTAACATTAAAGGATCGCCACCTGAACTACTGCTGTAATGATGCAGTTGGTCAGCTCTAAGTTCGGCAATAGTAAATATGGAATATTTTACAGACATAAGACATAGCCTATTGAGCCTGGAGAATTTTAAATATGCGTGTTTTGTTTATAAAGTGTTAAATGGATTTGCTCTACCTTCACATGTCGGACTTCAGGATCAGTTCAGAACAAACAGACTGAGGGTGCATTTGAGTTTCAAAAGGGTGCATACTGAGGTTATCGCCATTAAAATACATTGTGATGCCACTAAAACTGAGGGTGCAAACATTTCAAAATGAGGTTTGCAATGCCCCCTTGTAGATCTGGGCATGGCCGGGACACTGGCCTCCTCCTTTGGATAAAATGCTCTGTCTGTCAAGGCCTATAGACCAGTCTCCCCCCTCACTGTCAGGGACTGTCCCACTACATTTAAAACTCAACTCAAAGAGTGGCTGAAAGCAAACCAGTCATGTGACTCTTCTCTGACATTTCTTGTGCTTCACAAATTTCTGCTCCATTGTTTGTTGTAGAAGAAGGAGATCTTTATTTATATAGCGCCTTTCACAGACATGGTCACAAAACGCTTTATATGAGAGAATTTAACATTCACTCCATACTCGGTGGTGGTAAGCTACGTTTGTTGCCTCAGTTTCCCCTGGGGGAGATTGACAGAAGCGCTGTCGTGACTGCACACATCAGTGCCAACAGTCCCCCTGACCGATATTCATTCACTCACTCACACACGTCATTCATCCTGGCCTATTGTACATGTTTTTAGTGGTAGTGGAAACCGGAGAACCCGGAGGAAATCTACGCAGAGGAGAACATGCAAACACCACACCGAAAGGCCCCGTCCAGGTGGGAATCGAACCCGGGACCTTCTTGCTGTGAAGTGAGAGTGCTAACTGCTGCGCTACCGTGCCGCCATGGTGGTATTTTTGTGTTTTCTGTATTTCTATCATCTGCCTATAGGGACAACGGATGTAAATTAGCCCTGTGGCTATAAACCAGCATGTTTACAACTGTTTTTCCTGTTGCAGTGCAGATGTTCATTAATGTGCATTGTTCCTCCATCAATGGATTTCAGGCATACTATATTCCAAGATGACAATGCCAGGATTCATCAGGCTCACAAAATAAAAGAGGGGTTTGTGATGACTTTTATTTGGTATAGGTCCGTTTTAACCACAACAACCAAAATACAAGCCTACGAGTTTAGCTTGGTGCCCATCAATAATAATAGTAACTAGAAATGCAATGGCTGCGCCATTGCGATTGACTGCGGAATTGCGGGAAGCGAATGCAGAAATTGCATAAACTGTTCAAATTGCATAAATTGCTTAATTTGCATAAACTAGTAAAATGCATAAAATGTCATGTTGCATAAACTGCATAAAGTGGTAAAATGCATGAATGGGTTAATTTGCATAAATTGTGTAAATTGCATAAACTCTTTAAAATTCATAAATCCTAAATGGCATAAACTCTTAAGTTGCATAAACGCTTTAAAATGCATTAACTGGTTAAATCCCATAAAGTGGTTACTTTGCATAAATTATTAATATTGCATAAACTTTTATATTCCATAAACTGGTCAAACTGTTGAAAGTGCTTGATTGGCAGAAGCTGCACAAATGGCTGAAAGGCCTGGAGTCTCCCCATTGGCTGGATTCCCCCATACACACCAATGCAAAAATTTCAAACTCTCGTATAAAAAAAATGGAAAACTGCAGAAGGCCAATTTTTTCTCAAAACCCACAAGTTGCATAAGCTGAACATGCACAAAGTGCAGAAATTGCATAAAATGCAGAAAAAAGTGCAGAAAAGCATGGATTTGCGGCAGCCCCATTATAAGTCAATGGGAAAAATCTCCGACATTTTGGCCGATTGCGGAAAAACCGTAAGTTGCAGAAATCCCAAAAGTAATAGCACCCTTCTCCTCAACATGCGGAACATTTTGATGCATAACTTGCATAAATTGCACAAAGCATGAAAGTGCTGAAAGCTCTAGAAAATCGGGAAAAAGATGGAAGAGGAACTAGAAATGCAATGGCTGCGCCATTGCGATTGACTGCGGAATTGCGGGAAGCGAATGCAGAAATTGCATAAACTGTTCAAATTGCATAAATTGCTTAATTTGCATAATCCAATTTGCATAAACTGGTAAAATGCATAAAATATCATGTTGCATAAACTGTATAAACTGCATAAAGTGGTAAAATGCATGAATGGGGTAATTTGCATAAATTATGTAAATTGCATAAATGCTTTAAAATTCATAAATCCTAAATGGCATAAACTCGTAAGTTGCATAAACTGGTTAAATCCCATAAAGTAGTTACTTTGCATAAATTATTAATATTGCATAAACTTTTATATTCCATAAACTGGTCAAACTGTTGAAATGGCCTCAGTGCTTGATTGGCAGAAGCTGCACAAATGACTTGGCTGGATTCCCACATACACACCAATGCAAAAATTTCAAACTCTCGTATAAAAAAACTGGAAAACTGCAGAAGGACAATTTTTTCTCAAAACCCACAAGTTGCATAAGCTGGACATGCACAAAGTGCAGAAATTGCATAAAATGCAGAAGAAAGTGCAGAAAAGCATGGATTTGCGGCAGCCCCATTATAAGTCAATGGGAAAAATCTCCGACATTTTGGGCGATTGCGGAAAATCCGTAAGTTGCAGAAGTCCCAAAAGTAATAGCACCCTTCTCCTCAACATGCGGAACGTTTTGATGCATAACTTGCATAAATTGCACAAAGCATGAAGGTGCTGAAAGCTCTAGAAAATCGGGAAAAAGATGGAAGAGGAATAATAATAAAGAACATGAAAACCAATAATTGACTGCGGAAGAATTCCGCAGTCAATCAATAATAATAAAATAATCACCCATATTCAGGGAAACACTGAGTATCTTCGCAAAGCAACGCCTGGGTGAGAATGATCAAATGTTCAGTGTTCATATTGTTGTGTTGCATTGGCGGTGGTGTCTCACTGTTTTAGATTTGAAAGAAGGAGGAAAAAAAAAAAGAAAAATTGTACATTCTTCCGCCTCCCAGAGTTCAATGTTTCACACTTGTCTTGACATCAAATTGATAATCATGTAGAGGAATGCTTTATGATTAATTTCCTGTCCGCCGACTCGGCCTGATCAATACCTATTTGCGAGAACTCCCTGGAGAATTAATTGAAGCGCGGCAAAGTGAGCGCAGTAAACCCGACAGAAGACTATTACGGGGGGAGCCATTCCTGTGAACTACAGCTCACAGCGAGAATGAAAGCCTGTCAGTCTGAGAAACATGAAGCGCCGACACGTTTTCGTTTGGTGATAGTGAAGTTTAACTGCGGCTATAGGCAGTGGTACTCGGTTTACTGTATGTCTGACCGTGGCTTTGTAATGGAGCAATCGAGGCGGTTTGTCTGGACGCGCCGCTGTGAGGCCAGACATTTTTCCACTGATGAAACATTTTGTTGTCTACAATCACGTCAGACGAATGCTTAGTTCAGCTTGTTATTTCTGCGGCCCATGACTTGTTGTTCAGACATTTTAGTCGTATCCTCGCATTGGTTGAATCACAGGCTGTAAAGGGTGTTATGCTTCTGGTAAATGTGGAGAATATAACCCCTTCAGAGGCTGCATGTTGATTGTCAAACAGAATTCCTTAGTATGTAAAACAGCAGCATCCCCCCCTGAGGAGTCCAGACCTAATTTCCTGTATTCTCGTATGATGATAATGATAAAAATGATTAAAAGAAATATTTCAAACAGGCCCTTTTTCTGTTGCTGTAATTTTCTTCAAATGAACATTTGTTATCAGGGCTTGACATTAACCATGTGCTCACTGGCTATACTGTGTTAGTCTTCTTTCAAACGTTGCTCACCCTTTAATGTTTTTACTTGTCACACTTGCTTTAAAACCCAATTGATGGTTATTACAACTATGAAAAACATTGTATAGCTACTGTAGGTCTAGACAAGAGAACATCTTTTATTTTCTTATAGTGTGCAAAACCAGGCCAAGTATTACTGAAACCCAAATGGCCAAGAGTCACCAAGAGTATAAAGCTTATTCAACCTGGATAGACTCAAACAGACAAAAGCAGCGATTAGGAAGATTTATGGACACGTATGTTAGTTTTGGCGATCAGACCCTGTAGACATCGATGTATGTTTGTAAGTCAGTATGGATGGACAGCCAGGAGTAAAGGAGCCTGGACACTGGTGGTGGTATAGGAGCCGTGACGGATGCAGCAGGGACAAGCCGTGGGAAGAAGAGGTGGAGATGGGGCGGAGGTGGGTTGCAGCACAGCTGGGAAGCGAATGATCGATGCTTGCTTGGGCTTAAAAGCGAGACCGAGGGCGATGATTGACTGATACGGAAGTGCAGCTCTTCACGCTGAAGGTGTGGCCCTCACGGAAGCGATCAGTGGCTAGAGGTTGGTGATGCTGAAATTAGTCTTCCAAGTTGAATTAACGCATAGGTTTCATAATAGAAATGTATCTGTGTTCGTTAGATTGACTAGTGTTAATGTCAAGTCCTGTTTGTTCACAGATCACTACAAAAACTGACGGATCACCACTATGACAAACAGCCACGCCAACACTCCCGTCTCAGTTATAGACGCAGACTGAAGCCTCTCACCCGTCTGTTATGCAGTATGAGATCAAATTTTAAGAGTGCTAGCAACCCCAAGGTCAAAGTGGGAAACACCTCCAAAGGTGGCAAAGATTGACCAAGCCAAGATCCTGTGGGACTTCCAGATACAGACGGACAAAATGGTAATGGTGAACCAACTGGACATTGTGGTGTTGGACAAAGAGCAGAAGAAAGCCGTTGTGGTTGACATAGCAACCAAGCAATTGCAACATCAGAAAAAAAAAACACGAGAAAGTAGAGAAATACCAGGGGCTCAGAGAAGAGCTGGAGAAACCTGGAGGGTGAAGGCATCAGTGGTGCCCGTGGTCATTGGGGCACTCGGGGCAGTGACCCCCAAACTGGAGGAGTGGCTACAGCAGAGCCCAGGAAATACATCAGACATCTCGGTCCAGAAAAGTATATATATAATATATAATAATATATATAATTATAGCAAATATGATAAACAAGACATCAGGTACTTACAGAACAGTCACCAGTCACCACCTAGTTAATTAAACATATTTGTACTACGCCTTGTCAACTATCTTATTTGTCAATGTCACAGGCAGTGTCCTAATCCGTTTGCTCTCATTGTCTTGTCTGCGGGTCTTCTCTAAATCCCCAACAGCAGAGTCATTATGTCCAACTCCAGTGTGGGGATTATAGGTCTGTGAAGGACATAACTGCCATATTAAAAGATCAAGTGATTTCTTTAATTAAACATCATTAATCCACAGACAGTGATGGACGCCAGATCTCCGCTCCCTCTGAATCCCTGTCTGCAGTGGCTCAGTCACTTGTCAACAGTCAAAGCTGCGGCGCATGATTTTGGCAAATACCAGAAAAATTGGTTGAAATCTATTTGCTCTTTAGCTGCTTTGCTACGTCTTACAAATATAATTACAGAATAAACTTTCAGTCCAATCCATCTTTATTTCTAATAACAACAACATCGAGTTTGGCCAAAGTGCTGTGCACACTGAGTTGCAATCAGAACAAGTAAGAGCACATTATCACAAACAATGAAATCAGCTTCATTCTTGATGAAAAGCCAAAGAGAGAACAAATACTTTATTACCAAAAATAGCAATCTGTGAAATACTTTCTCAAAAATGAAGAACAATGCTACAACCCCTTTCTACAGTGCCTCTGACGATCTCCTTTTCACAGTACTAACTTGTCAGTTATTCCAGTGTGGTATTTCATTCTGCAAAAAAGGCACACATGTAGGATTTAATGTTAGCTGTCAGTTTTGATTTCAGAAAAGCTCAATGAATTCCCAATGGTTGAACGGGTCACCCAACTTTAACTTACTTTCTTTCTTACTTTATGTAGGCTCAGTGGGAAATTGTGATATAAATACCATGTCTCTCTGGTTTAACTTTTACATAGGAAAGACAATGCACTGTATGATGTTGAGGTTGTATAAAAGAGTGCATCGTCACTGCATGTATTTGTGTTTTTCCTTCTCTGATTTCAGTGGAAAAACTGTAGCACACTGTAAAGTGTCACAACCTTGAAGGCTGCAGAGCTGAGCAGAACTGTGAGTGAACACAGTAAGTGCTCAGGACAGTGACACCGACAAAGGTTAAAGTGATAAAAATGTGCTTCAATGCGAGTGTTATCAGTCTACAGCCAGACAGCACAATGTTTTATTGTACAAGCTCTCCTCTTTTAAATCCAGCCCAGACAGTGTTACATGTGTCCTTTTAACCTGAAGTAAAGATGCACTACCCACTACTTCGTATACAGTTTAAGGCTGTGCAAACCTGACATTTTATATACTATCACAAGGGGAAAATAACCCACATGCTTATATTAATCATAGGGATTTAAATATGATCGACTGGGCACACAGTAGTTTGTAAAATCAAGTCAAACGCTCCTCTCTCTCATATTCAAAGTGCTGCTCAGATGTAGGTCTTAGCCTCCTTAATCACGCAGTTATGGTTATTAAAAGATTCATGCGCAGATCTTTTGTGGATTCTGTGGATAACCTCAGCTCTAATGCCTTGGCTCACCTCTGAAAGTGCGGTTAAGTAAAAGATCATTTCTCTAATTCTCATATGGCCCAAAATATTCCATCAGGAGGACTGTTGGCTAATATTATTTTAGTTTTATAAGTTTCAATGATTGTATCTCACATGACGACTGTTAAACAACCTAAAGCTTGAACTGTATAGCGCAGGAGTTGTTATTTAATTAGCTCTAGTCAAGTAATATTCAAGCGATATTATTTGCCAAAGCATTCAATGTTTACTCCTTGTGCAGCTTGAGGCCTGTTTTTATGACGTTTCTTCATAATGAGTCCAAAAACAACACTAGAGTAAGTCTGACACTGAACATTCGTTATTAAAGCCCGGGGATGTACAGTAGCACCGTCCCATTGGGTTAAGGAAAGCTAAAAGGGTTCAGGCGGTCTTGCTGATGAAGCTGAGCTAAAACCTTGATAATTTGATGGCCCCTGGACACTTCACTGTTCCCTGTGGATCTATATGTGTCCTTAGGGGCCACTCTGAGAGCAGGGGTCCCGCCGTAGGACTGTCGTGCCATCTGGTTCATAATAGGCTGTTCTTAAAGCTGTAAGGCAAATGTGACTGCTGCCAGTATATTTATTACCAGGGGAGTTGACATGGACTTTTGAACCCTCTCGTGCTCTAGTTATCTCTGTTCGCCATCAGCGGAAAATCAGTCACACATAATACGTCTTTAATGAGTGATTTTTAACCCTTTCATGGACAGTGGTCACTACAGTTGTTGTTTTCCTTCAATATGAATGAATCTTAATGTCAAAGTCAGTCACTGCAGTGGATGCTAGTGTGTTGCACCATACACTGCTATCAGCTGGCCAGCTTTTCATTCAAAAACAAGATGGCTGAGAGTAGAGCAGGTGTGCCTTGCAGGGGAGGAATGTCTGCCCATCCCTTTTTTTCTAGGAGACCCTTGCAGGTAAAAATAAAATAAAAAATAAAATATGGGGACATGAAGCATCACCTGATTCGAGGAAACTGTGATTAATTATGTGTCCACTAAATTGGACATCATGCATCGCTAGCTATAGGCCACTTTAAAATTCATAGTGTTAACAATACTTCATCTGCAGTAATGTTTTGGCTCTGCTTTGTCTGGTCAGAGGGTCAGGAGGGCAATTATTTGTATGTTTTGATATGATGTTGACCCCTCCTGGAACCGCCACCTTAACGTGGTGGAGGGGTTTGAGCTCCCGAATGATCTTGGGAGCTCTGTTGTCGGGGGATTCGTGCCCCTGGTAGGGTCTACCATGACAGGTCCTAGGTGACTTCTGTGGACTCACCACCTGCAAGAGGCGCCATAAGGGGCTGGTGCAGTGTGATTTGGGCAGGTCGGACGGTTGCCCCCACGACCCGGCAACGGACAAGTGGAAGAAAATGGATGGATGGATGGATGGATGGATGGAATGTTGAGGGCCAAAGCTTTGTATGTTAAATATCGTTTATAGTGTTTACAATATTTCTTTTTAATAATTGTTTTCTTAAAAACATATTTTATCAAATGCGCACGGTCCCCCCTAGTGGACATGTCACCAACACCAACAGAAGGCCTGTTGAAAGAAAAACTGAAAGTGATCATTTTCTTTTCATGTCCAAAGCGTAAAAATCCAGAAGCAGCCTGTCAGCCTGAGAGGGTTCTTTTAAATTCTTTGTAAATATTTATGTGATCTGTGTCAACAATAATTGGCCACAAAACATTAAATGAATGAAAGTTAGTTTTACATAGCACGGACTATACTGACTAAGACTAAGTGAGATAAAGTAGACGATACTGAAGTTTTTATCGCTATATTATTGGCAAATTTTAATTCAAAGCTTTGGCACAGAAGTATCAAACTCTTCACATAGTTAAAGAGGAGCTGTTAAAGTGAACATGAGATATGAGAAGTGAGATTTGAATAAACCCATTTGAAATATTATAAAGTCAGTGTTATGTAAGTGTAGCTGCCATATAGAGGCACTCGCGTTGATAAAACAAAGAAGCTGAACACAGAGCCTAATATAGATCACAGTTTCACAACATTTGTAGTTTATTCCATATTTTACTTTGTCGGGATTTGCCAAGCAGCGAATAGCAGACATGTAACTTTAAAGTTGGACAATGAAGAAATTGCTTGTTTATTTCATATTCTAACAACATGGCACTGTTATGATTGGATTACTTTCTTGTCGTAGCCAGGTTGTCCCGTAGGTATTCTCCTAAAACTTTCCCAAAGCTTTCTGTTGTGACTGAGAGTAACAAACCATCTGGGCAGTCGTATTAAAAACATGCCCTGTCTTCAAGTCACACCTGTCAGTTTTGAGTACAGCATCTAAAAGCGGGTTAAGCATCGGAATAATTGCTTCTCAACTGCAGCGTGATCGCCTATATACACTCCCTGCTCTGAATGATAAACATCCTTCTCTATAGGGATGGCGTTATGGAGGTGTGTGGATTTGAGCTGACAGGAGCGGTATTCAAATCACTGTATCTCTCTGATTTGAAAGGGATATGCTCCTTCTGTTTGAGATTTACTGCCCATTGTAATTCGGACTTGTTTCTATCATGCTGTATGGGTCTTAAAGCTCCTATAAATACCAATTTGCCCAGCGTGATCAGATAAGACATTTTGACAGCGGAGGTATTGAGAAACTTCCTTGGCGGATCATCGGGTTGGCCTCGTTCGTACTGTACTCTGTTTTTGGGATTAGCTTCAAATCCTCTCTTTCAGTCAAATCCTCCATCACTGAACCTGTGCTGTAACTGAGATTTCTGCTATTTTTACCCTCCTCGCGTTCAGTCGGCCTCGATAGGAAACATCAAAGCACATCACATAGTTCAGGAGCGGTGAAAAACCTTTAAAAGATTCACGTAATTGTTCAGCATGTTTGTGTGAGCTCTTAGTAACACAGGAGTCTAAGATAAAGGTTCTTGAGCTGTCATCTGCACTTGGTAGTTTAAATGTTGGATGTTTCACCTCTTATCCAAGATGCTTCGTCAGCAGCAGCAACGACTTCAGTTTGGCAGGAGGCTAAATGCAAACCTCTTGTGGGCAGGGTTTACAAAGCTTTTTACCACATTGTATTTGGCTATATACATATCAATGGCTTTTGCTAAATTTTGCTGCTTTTAACATGGCAATTACTATTTACTTATTATTTGAAAAGGGACAGTGCACATTAATCAACATTGTACAATGTGTAGGGCTGGGTACCGTACTGGTGCCTTAACTGTACTTTTTTTTGACACCTATGTTTTTTTAATTACTTTGGAATAACGTGTATAATAAAGGTATAGTTCTCTATGTCATAAAACCGCACTGAAAGCAACACAGGCGTCACCTGTAACTTCATGTTCCATCCATCCATCCATCCATTTTCTTCCGCTTTATCCGGGGCCAGGTTGCAGCAGTCTCAGCAGAGATGCCCGACTTCCCAATCCCTGCACACCTCCTCCAGTTGTCCTGGGGGGACCCCGAGGTGACACCAGGCCAGCTCGGAGACTAGTCCTACCAGCGTGTCCTGGGCCTTCCACGAGGCCTCCTCCCAATGGGACATGCCTGGTACACCTCCCAAGGGAGGCGGCCAGGAGGCATCCGGAACAGATGCCCGAGCCTCCTCAGCTGGCTCCTTTCGATGTGAAGGAGCAGTGACTCTACTCCAAGCTCCTTCCAGGTAACTGAGCTCCTCACCCAATCTCGAAGGGTGTGCCCAGCATCCCTGCAAAGGCAACTCATTTCGGCCGCTTGTATCCGTGAACTTGTCCTTTCGGTCATTCCCTAAATCTCATGAGCATAGATGAGGGTGGGAACGTAGATCGATCAGAAAATCGAGAAATTTTGCCCCTCGACTCAGCTCCCTCTTCACCACAACAGCCAGCTAAATTTTTCTAAAAACGAGCTGCGCAGTGTCAAAGCGAAACCAACTTCACATGTCACAGATCTTTTCACAGAGTGCTCGCTCTGTCACTAATGATTCACCAAAAATGTCTAATAGAGAGTGAGCGCTCACTTTTCCACAAACAACAATCTTTGATATCCCATGCAGGAGCACGTGGAGGTGGGGTTTGAGCCAATAACGCACAGTTGTCTGTCAGATCTTGTTCTGTGGTTGGTGGTCACCACCGGAAATGGCTCTGTATTTGCATAGTGTTGGATTAATTTCAGCGCTATGCAAATGCTGTCGTGTGTGTCCGGTTGTCATGGGAGAAAGTGTTTACTATGTTGTCTTTGGCTCTCAAGTGGAGAAACTTGCCGGCGGCAACAATGGTAAAAAACGTGCTTTTCCCAAATTGCAGGACAGAAAATGAGGGTCATGGCTTATGTAATTTCCCCAAATTTCCCCAAACAGTGGAATAGATTTAGAGTCTATATGAGCCATCCCAGTGTGAGGTGTGTTAGATTAGGAGCTATACTCTGATAAGGCAACACAACAAAGAGTTCAAGCCTCCTGTGTCTCTGTAATTGGGTTTCTGCAAAGACAAACAACTTAAGGCATAATGGTAATCAAGTAGTGAAGATATGCAAAGTACATTTAAATTAAACAAGAGCTACAGATGGAGCTAATGGAAAAGTCAATCAGGGACATTAGGCCAGATTAAAGACATCTATATGGATAATTTGTCATAGCGAATGCCTCTTGTTCGTTTAGAGTCAACACATGATGTCCAGGACTCCCTTGAAAAAGAGGTTTTTAATCTCAATGGGACTTTCCTGGTTGAATAAAGGTTAAATAAAAGATAATTTATAAAATAATTAAAATATTTTTCTCTGTTTTGCTTCAAAGCTTTGTTGTGTCGAAACGATGTGGGAAATCTTTGGCATTTGTCAGCTACGATCTTTAGACTAATGCTGCAAAGTGTTGGAGCAGTTGGTGATGTTGAGTAAAAACAATACTTTGAAATAAAAAATTATGTCACACGTGAAACAAGACCCCGGGCAGTGTAAGGAATGGCATCTGGGCCAAAACCTTGGAGGAGATTATTTGAATAGTAAAATGCCTGACCAATGAGCTAAGAATGGAGTTAACTGATTTACTCTTTGTTGGATAACCAAAATTGAAAGGACCACTTTATTCAGACTTTTACAACTACTTGGCCTTAGTATTTTTGCAGTATCACTAAAAAAAATAATGCGACGCATTTTCTTCTGTTTTACTCCAGTGACCAGGGCAGCAATGTGAAGATGAAACTTAGAAATAAACATGCAAAACAGACAAACATGCTTATTTATGCAAAACATCAGAACTTTGATGGTGTGTGGACTTTAAAGCAGAACTAAGTAACAGGACCTGTTCACCACAACTGCCTCTAAAATCCTGCACTGTCACTCAAAAAGTTGTTACATGCACGAGTTTAATATAGAAAGTGCAGTTACACGAAGGACCTGAGGTGGCAGTAGTAAGCATAAAATGGCCAACTTATATCTAGCCCCTTTAAGGTAAACAAGTTACTTGGTTCTGCTTTAAAATGCAGAGGAGTTTCATATATTTCTGTGAGGACTGCCATTTTATGTTTGGAAAAGGGAAACAGACTGTATATGCAGAATTTCTCAAATATACAGGAATGAAACTGATCAACACCCCATGTATGTTAAAATAGTTAAAAGCCAAGCAAGAAAAAAGTCAACTGTGCTGCATACTATAGGTCCCATGACCCCTAACTGTTCAGAAGCAAATTCCTCTTATGTTCATAATCAACCTACAGCACTTCACACCCATCGCCCACTCAGCCTTCTAATTAAAAAGTTTGAATTAAAACACTTAAAAGCACTTTTCGTCACTTCCTCCTTGGATAATGAGGCATACTTATGTTCAGCACATTTACTGTAATTATATTCATATACAGTAAGTGCTTCCCTCACCAATGTAGGTGCAATGTATTGAAAAATAAAAAAAATCTTCTTGTAAAGATATTTTCTTTTAGTGTTACTGTGAAGGTGTTTGGTGGAACTTGTGTTATTTACAGACAAAATTGGTTATGTTTATGTAACCGTCTTCGCCTACTCACGATTCTCTGTTGCCGATTCTCTGCCAATTTCTTATTTTCACGGAGACACTCCTCATCCCGTTGCTTGCTAAAAAATGCTTCATGTCAAACAGTCACGCCAATCTCTGGCGAAACAAATAAAAACGTGCAAGAAGTGATGAATAATTCAAACAAGTACACAAAATGCTGCATATACACCCAGGACTTTTCCCATAGAGGTTTGAACCCAAATCACAGGTGACCAATTTAACCAGAAAAACAACGTGTGTGAATGTCACCGTGAATCTTCAATACATATGCAGTGTGTGTCAGGAAAGCAGAGAGCAACATCTGAAGACAGGAGCCCAAACCATTTCCTTAAAGCTGGGGTAAACAATTGATTTTCTTGTAGTAGAATGTGTTGCCCCCATAGGCCTATATTGTAAATACACCAATAAGTGATTAATGTGAGAGCTAGAAGTGTACTGTGACTCTTACAGCTTGCAAACAGGAGAAAATGGTAGTGCCACTGCAAATGTGTTTTTTTGTTACTTACTTAGTTGCGCAATAAAGCTCTTTTCACCAACAATGACATCTATGGAAAGCCTGTCTTCACAATTTGATTCCCTCAAGTTTTGATTTCCGCGTTGGACCAAAAACCAATGTATCGGTGCACGCAGCTCGTACATGTCTTTAAGATTCACCAGGCATTTAGTTGTTCACAGTGTCTTCCCTTCATGCTTTGTGACTCCTGAAGCGGTGTTTTAATAATGTGCCTTTACGTGATCACACTGACAAAGGTCTCACCTCGGCCTGCACTTGTCTCACTGAAGGTTGTTAACCCACAAGAACAAAATCACATGCTATAAAAAAACACTTTATCACTTGCGCTTTACATTCCACTGCGCTGACTTATTTCCTTGTTAAAATATACTACATAGCTCCATGCGCCTTTAATTAGACATGAGCTTTCAGTATCGTTCTTTGCTGGAATTTAGTGCCCTTTGTTAGACGGAATCAAGAAGGCTGGAGGTTCACAGCGGGAGGTCTCTGTATTTATTTATTTTTAGTCCAAAGCGCATGGAGAGGCTGGCTTTGTGGCTTGCAGTCATTCTGAGTCACCGAGATGTAAAAGGTACAATGGTCACTTAGTTCGAGAACTGCCGCTGCTGAAAATAAAATAAAAATGTAATTATTGTAATTGCACATAGCATATGGGATCCAAGTGTGGGATTCAAGAGTGTTCAAACGTCCCTGCTTCTGATTTTTCCCACTTACAAATAGCACAATCACTTACACACAGCTTGATTTGTTACATGCATGAATTTAATAATCACAGTGTGAAGAGGAGTCAAAGCGATGCTAGTAGGCCATGTAGCACAGTTCACCCCTACAGGGTCCAGGACTTTGGTTTTGGGCCACAGCACTGACGGCTCCCATCCCAGATCCAGATCTAAACCTTTACCTTATCCCAGCCGATGTTTCTCGCTAAATCATTCACTCGTGCACATTTTCCATCTGAATTCCAAATCAAAATACTTCTGAAATATCAATCTCTCTTAGTGGACTGTGTAAGATGTTAGTGTTTTTGTTTTGGTTGTGAAGACATGGCCTGGACTGGACAGCAACACTCCTGACAGTGCCCGTTGAGTGCACTCTAAACCAAACAACAGCAATACCAGTGGCGTACATTTTGGCATACATTTCCACAGTAAGTGCATTCTCTCCCCTCTTAAAGCCACTATCCTCTCGCTCTCCCTGCTGCGCCGAGTGTGCAGGCAGCTGTTAGTGATATAATTCCTGTATTTGACACTGTGAGGCGGTGAGTGCGCGGGTGGAGCGTATCCATTTGTGACGGCTGCGGCACTTGTCTGTCCCGCTCGCGCCTCTCTTTGATCACCATCGAGTGATTCACACAGAAACAGGCAGCCCAAACATAGCCACACCGCAGTCGCAGGCATCAGCGTGGAGCTCCGACGCCTGCTCACACCTGCTCTCAAGAATACAGGTGGACCAGGGGTATTTGCAGGTGATAAGACATTTTACATGCTGTCAGAGTGGGCTTTGATACTGAATAACTGCATGGAGGTTCTTTTCTTCTTCAATCACATATCAAGCAAAAAGGATTTTTTCAAAGATTTACACTATGCTATAACGTCCTCTCATCAAAGACAGACCTGGACCGGAGTAGTATTTCACTTCATCCTGTGTAATTTAGCGACCACTTCTTTTATGGCATCATTACTTTGTTCTGTACTTCCTGGATACAATCGCGTCATTGGTAAAACCCAATAATGTCCTCCACATTTTTAAAGCCCATAGAGAATTAAAAAATGTTGGAGAATAAAATAAAATAGCTATTAATCGCACTGGGTCATGCTGTACGGTCGTACCATCTCTGTCGTATTGTCATAACATTGGCTCTCAGACATCCAGACATTTTTCTGATAATTAAAGCACTACTAAGTAACTCATGCCCCTACAGGCCACAAGCGCCACTGCAGGTGTCGTAGCACGTTCGGTTTTTTACTCATTAATTGTCCGTGAGAGTAAATCCTACACTGACAGAAAAGACAAAGAGAGAGAGGGATATTGTACATCCAATTACACAATGGAGATAATTTTTTTCACTCAAACTTGGCTGTAAATACTGTCGAAGTGGCACTAGCCCGCAGTTAGCTTTGCCCGTTAGCCTGCTTCTTCTTCTTGATTCCATTAGTGTGTATTGGTGGAGCCCGTAGGCAGCGAAGTTGCTATTATGGTGTTCTGGCCAGAGACACCAGAGGGAGATGAAAGACCCCCAATCATCCCATCCACGCTTACATTACCCCCAGAGGGACTATGGAAAGGATTTAAGTGCTCAACTTTGTATTTCCTGTATTTTGTTGCGCCACATGTGGAACACTGTTGAATCACCTGATAAAAGCCGATTAAGATCCCACAATCAGACATAGGATGTAAAGAGAATAGCACATCTGACAAATAACCTGCAGCATTTTCAGTGCCTTGAACATTTTTCTGCTGAGCAGTGGTGGGCCCATGTGCAGCATTTCATTGGATTTTGTAGAACAGTTTTTCGGTTTCTTTACTCCTATGCTATGTCTTCTGCAGCCAAGTGTATTTTTACTCCTCTTCTGTGGTTTCATGGAGCTTTCATTTATTATTTCGAGCCCCCGGTCCAAGGCTGTAACTTGCTGAATTCGAGACATGCTCTTTAACAAACCTCCAGGTCCAGACTGCATGAGCACTTTGCTATAATGGGCTTCTGTGAACAAAGAGACACTTCAAACTGATCTTTTAATATTTCTTTTGGCTAAACACCTTTGTCAAATTCCACTCTTTTTCATGCAAATGACCAGCATTAATATCTTGAAATCTGTTATTGTTATTCGTCCCCAGGTTATATAGATTATTATTATGACTTGGTTAAGTATCCTTCTCACTTATAAAATCTATTATTCCTTGTTTTTTTTCATAACTGTAGAGACAAAAAAACTTTGGATACAGGATACTGCATAATGAGCTTAGTTGATACCAGGAGCTGCTGGAGCCAGTTTGACTTGTCAGTAAGACTGGTTATGAAAAGGAAGCGGAGATGAAGGGGCTGAGGAGAGATGATGCATTTACACTGCTTTAGGCAAAAGAGCAAGCTTGCTGAGAGCAACAGACCAAACGTTTATGGAGACGTGCTAAATTTACTTTTTGAGCTGTTAACCAAGTAACACTGTTATTCCCTCAGCAAAAACATACCTGTTTTAATTTTCTTCTGTCACATTTGAGTAATCTTGCTCATTTTGGTTTTCTTCTGCCAAAGCACCTTTATCCACATTTACTGATTTTGTTGCATCATAATAAACCTAAAGTAGAACTTGGGTCTGTGTTTTTACAGCCCATAAACCAGCAGTACAGTACAAGTTGAAGGCAGGCAGATTTTTCCTTGTTAAAAGATTGAGAGCCAAACCTTGGCCCATTCTCCAGCTTCATTTTCTTCAAATTCTAGTGTTATTTATGGTAAATAGAATATCTGCAATTGGCAAGGAATCTTTTAGAATTTTGAGAGCATTTTAATTGGTGTAGATCTCTGTCGTGGGATAGTAGGGCTAGAAGTTCTAAACTGGAGGGACGGATTATTATTATTACAACTGCCACAAATATCACCGGATCCATTTTGAGCGGTTCTGCATTCAAACTGCATCTATAATGGCGCCACTGACATTGACATGCTAACAGACAGCTCTAAAAGCAACAATATCAAGTGTATTTTCCACATGGTAAATAGTCTTAAAGCTCTTTTCCACCTACATCAAGTAACCAGTCACCCATTCACACTCTCATTCATACACCAGTGTACACAGACACTAGAGGCAAGGAGGTGAAGTGTCTTGCCCAAGGACACAATGACAGTGTACACCTACAAACCCTGTGATCATGAGACGACCCACTCTACCATCTACACCACTGTCGTCCCCCCATTCACACACAATGAAATATGTAATATCAGTGCGAAGGTGCCCAAAAGCGCAATTATGCAGGATATGTCAATTTTAAGGCGAGATAAAAGCCTCCCATCATCTTCTAACCTCGCCAATTATTGATGGATCTCTCACTCTCTCAAATGTGCGTTATGTAACCCAGGCTGGTCTTTAAGATTGCACCAGAGCCCCCTCAGTGCAGGAGAGTCTTGCACCGTGAAACATTCAAACCCAGGAGACATGGCTCTTCCTGCTTCAGTGGAGCAGGTAAAATCCTCCTGAAAGGCTGTGGCACCAGAGGACGGCCCACCCCTCGTGTGTGACTGAGAGCGGCTAATGCTGATGTGGTCTGAGGAGGGAAGTTGGAGCCATAGACTGGACTTAAAGATTTGCAAAGTAGGTCACATTTTCATCTATTAGCTCAAATATATGGAAAATACCAAAGTTCCCAATAAGGGACCAAGGCTGTGACAATATAAGAGGTGAAGAAGAGGAGATGTGAGGCTGAGGTTACTGATCGTTCTGCTGCTGTGACTGGGTGAGAAATGAGAGAGTCCATTTACTGTATTTGCGTGATTAAAGGTGAATACACACAGAGCAACTGGAACAGAAAATCGGCATGTACAGTAAACAGAGCTTCATTATATTGTGTTTCTTCATTTCCTTCGGTGGGAAATATACCAATCAACACCACTGGAATCTTGCAGGCGAGCTTTACACTTTTCAAACATGTTCCTGCACTGTCCCTGAGTGTTAGATTCATATAAATTCCATTTATGATAAGAAGCTGTACTATTACATCTCTGCATTTGAATGTGTTTCACAAGCCCATTACCTTGCAAGTGTTAAGGAGATTCTCTGAAAGCGATGTTGTAATTCAGGGTTATGGGCTATTTATTTTCTTAAGAGTTGCGTGGAAACGTTTTTGAATGGGGAATAGAAATGCAATTCAATAAACATACATTTTTTGAAAGAAAATACATAATTTGCCCTTGTTTACATTTTATCTGAACACTCTTGACGATAAGAGATGGCCAATCAAATACTTCGCTCTCCTCATCTTTTCAATAACGTCTCACGCGGCCTCATGTACTTTATTCAGCATTTTGGCTACGTCCTTGTTAAGCTCTCACAAAACAAACTACAAACTGAATTCATCTCACTGCAAGTAAAACACTGAGCTAAAGAGAATACACCAATGGTCCTGCTCTGGCACTGATATTGAAGAGGACGGGACAATCTCCAGGCCGGAGAAACACCAGCATGTGCCCCACCCCACAACCACTGTTGGACATAACTTCCTCATGGGTGTCTGTCCCCCCCGACTGTCACTTCTCTTTAAAAGTCTGAGACACATGCTTCCATCTAAATAAAATGTTCCTGGGTCCTGGTCTCGTGCGGAGGGCCAGCCCGTGCTGTCGTTCAGTGGCTGCCAGCAAACGTCAGAGTGACTCTCGTGCTGTCACCATTTCAAAAACTTGAGTGCGTTAAATATGAAACGAGTCGCGTTTGTGAGACAGATGAGTGAATTTCAAAGGACCTTGAGCTGCTTCGCCCTGTCAACTTGTAAACAACAGTGTTGTCATTAGCACCAGTTACGGCGCACATCCAGTCACAGCAGTTTTTTTCCCTCGAGAAAGGCGTCAGACCTCGTGTCAGACTTCAAGGCAGTGGAGTAAGAGCTTGGTGCCATGTGTGATTAAACTGACAACAATTATTCAAATTTTTTGTTTTCTTTTTTTTGGCCACTCAAAATTTCTAACATAAAAGAAGCAATTTATGAAGAATCAAACTACTGCATGCTGCCCCATCTTCTCCTTCAAGCAAAGACGCTGTGCCATGGTGTTGTCTATGGTCAACCCTTTGGTTTGAGAGAGGTTTTAATTCAACTTTCTCTCTTTGTTGCTTTGGAATTTTGGAGAGTTGTAGAAAGGGGTTTCAGGTTTGCTGTACTGTTGTATTTTTCTTCATCTTTTTTTACCAGCACAGATGATGACTTAGTAGAAGCTGAGGTGTCTATGCTGAAAGGTCTATGCTGAAAGGGTTCTTCTAGAAACAAAGTTATTATTACCTGACATGTTTCCATGGGCCCTCCTGGAACCGCCAGCTTAACGTGGTGGATGGGTTTGAGCACCCGAATGATCCTGGTGGCTCTTTTGTAAGGGGCTTCGTGCCCCTGGTAGGGTCTCCCAGGGCAAACAGGTCCTAGGTGACGGCTCAGATAAAGAGCAGTTCAGAAGCCCCTTATGAGAGACCAACAGGCCCGGTTAATTGTGAGGCTGTCCTTCTGTGGACCCACCACCTGCAGGAGGAGCCATAGGGGCTGGTGCAATGTGATTTGGGCAGCTCCAACAGCTGCCCCCACAACCCGGCAACAAACAAATGGAAGAAAATGGATGGATGTTTCCACGGGGTGGTGTACTTCAGTCGCCGTCAGAGGTGTCATCCGTCGTGCATGACGTGTCCCTAATAAATATTGAAATTAACAACTTAAACCTAATGTCTTTCTAGAAAAAAACCTTTAAGCAAAATGTAACAAGAAGACCTAATGAACGTAATAAAAGAAAGATGCTTCTGCTTCTGCGTTTTGGCAAAAGTTCTTGTTTGTTACCATATGGACATAAGGGGAGAGGAAGTGCATTTATATCAATATCTTGTGTTTGAGAGTCAAAGCAGCATGTGACTGGTTGACAGAAACATGACAGCTTCTAGTGCTAGTAGTTCATACATGTCCATTAGTGACGTCTCTCTTCATACTGTGTTTGACTGTGGATTCAGATTTAAAAAAAAATAAAAAAGAGCAAATAATATTGTTTGTGTATTGTCAGCAAAAAATGTGCTGCGTGTCAAAAATGATGAAATGGCTCTGGACCGCTGCCAACTCAATGATCAGTCCCAGCGGCAGGTTATTTGTCTATTTTTATCAGGCGCTGATAAAACAGGACATTAGCCGGTTAGTGAGCCGGAATACAGCTGGGATTAGGGCTCTGTCAGTAAACACACACTCACCACAGGCTCAGTGTTTTCTCCAACAAGTACTTTACTGTGTGTCTATGGGCTCTGGCTTGACATGAGAGAGTGCAACAAATTATGCAATAAAAAAAATATAGTAATAAGTATTGAGGGGGGAGAATAGTACTTTATGTCACACCACAGTATTAGCATGGAAATGGCATGGTACCTAGTTATCCAGAGTGTTGTTGATTTCTAGAGTTTTTTTTTAGTTTTTTTTTTTTTTTAGTTTTTTAGATCAGTCCATATATTTGAAGAGTTTAGTGTTGCTAGGCTAGTGCATGTCTATGGTAACTAGTAGCCTGCATTAAAAACAGTCTGACTCAAGCGTAGTGCACCTGAGGCAAATCACTTATAACACCAGACTACCAATATAAATGTCTGTGTTGACTGAATTAAAAAAAAAAAAAAAAAAAAAAATGCATTTAAAAGAACGTATATTTGAGCAGCATCAGCTTCCTGGTTATAAGCTACACAGCGGCGGAGTGATCTGCTAGGTTAACGGATCTACAGTTTGTTTACATTACTACATTACTACACTACTATTCACAAAAAGCTTTCTACAAATCAGATATGGCAACGGGGAGGAAGCCGGTCAGACCTGGCAGGCCCAAGCGTGTTGTGAGGGTCTGCTGGGAACGACTGGCGGATCCCTCTGTCAGTGGGGTCTTCAACTCCCACCTCCGGAAGAGCTTCACCCGGATTCCGGGGGAGGCGGGGAACATGGAGTCCGAGTGGACTCTGTTCTCCTCCTCCATTGTCGATGCGGCTGCTCGTAGTTGTGGCCGTAAGGTCTCTGGTGCCTGTCGCGGCGGCAATCCCCGAACCCGGTGGTGGCGCCCGGAAGTAAGGGATGCCGTCAAGCTGAAGAAGGAGTCCTACCTGGCCTTGTTGTCTTGTGGGACTCCTGAGGCAGCTGAGAGGTACCGGCAGGCCAAGCGTGCTGTAGCTCGTGCGGTCACAGAGGCAAAAACTCGGGTCTGGGAGGAGTTCGGGGAGGCCATGGAGGAAGACTATCGGTCGGCCTCGAAGAGATTCTGGCAAACCATCCGGCGCCTCAGGAGAGGGAAGCAGTGCTTCACCAACACTGTTTACAGTGCGGGTGGGGAGCTGCTGACCTCGACTGGGGATGTCGTCGGGCGGTGGAAGGAGTACTTCGAGGACCTCCTCAATCCCGCCGTCACGTCTTCCGATGAGGAAGCAGAGGCTGGGGACTTGGAGGCTGGGGCTGAAGTCACCGAGGTGGTGAGAAAGCTCCTCGGTGGCAAGGCTCCGGGGGTGGATGAGATTCGCCCTGAGTACCTTAAGTCTCTGGATGTTGTAGGACTGTCTTGGCTGACACGTCTCTGCAACATCGCGTGGCGGTCGGGGACAGTGCCCCTGGATTGGCAGACCGGGGTGGTGGTCCCTCTCTTTAAGAAGGGGGATCGGAGGGTGTGTTCCAATTACAGAGGAATCACCCTCCTTAGCCTCCCCGGTAAGGTCTACTCCAGGGTGCTGGAGAGGAGGATCCGGCCGATAGTTGAACCTCGGATCCAGGAGGAACAATGCGGATTTCGTCCTGGTCGTGGCAGACTGGACCAGCTCTATACCCTCCGTCGGGTGCTCGAGGGTTCGTGGGAGTTCGCCCAACCAGTCCACATGTGTTTTGTGGATCTGGAGAAAGCGTTCGACCGCGTCCCTCGTGGTGCCCTGTGGGGGGTGCTCCGGGAGTATGGGGTCCGGGGCCCTCTGCTAAGGGCTGTCCGTTCCCTGTATGACCGCAGCAGGAGCTTGGTTCGCATTGCCGGCAGTAAGTCAGACCTGTTCCCGGTGCGTGTTGGTCTCCGCCAGGGCTGCCCTTTGTCACCGGTTCTGTTCATTACTTTTATGGACAGAATTTCTAGGCGCAGCCAGGGGCCGGAGGGTGTCCGGTTTGGGAGCCTCAGAGTCTCATCTCTGCTGTTTGCAGATGATGTTGTTCTGTTGGCTTCAACAAACCAGGACCTTCAGCACGCTCTGGGGCGGTTTGCAGCCGAGTGTGTAGCGGCCGGGATGAGGATCAGCACCTCCAAATCCGAGGCCATGGTTCTCCACCGGAAAAAGGTGGTTTCCCCTCTTCAGGTCGGTGGGGAGTCCTTACCTCAAGTGGAGGAGTTCAAGTATCTCGGGGTCTTGTTCACGAGTGAGGGACGGATGCAGCGTGAGATCGACAGACGGATCGGTGCGGCGTCAGCAGTGATGCGGTCGCTGTATCGGTCTGTCGTGGTGAAGAGGGAGCTGAGTCGGGGGGCAAAGCTCTCGATTTACCGATCGATCTACGTTCCCACCCTCACCTATGGTCATGAGATTTGGGTAATGACCGAAAGGACAAGATCGCGAATACAAGCGGCCGAAATGAGTTTCCTCCGCAGGGTGGCTGGGCGCACCCTCCGAGATCGGGTGAGGAGCTCAGTTACCCGGGAGGAGCTCGGAGTAGAGTCGCTGCTCCTTCACGTCGAAAGGAGCCAGCTGAGGTGGCTCGGGCATCTGTTTCGGATGCCTCCTGGTCGCCTCCCGCGGGAGGTGTTCCAGGCATGTCCTAGTGGGACAAGGCCTCGTGGAAGGCCCAGGACACGGTGGTGGGACTATGTCTCCGAGCTGGCCTGGTGTCGCCTCGGGGTCCCCCCAGAACAGCTGGAGGAGGTGTGTGTGGACCGGGAAGTTTGGGCATCTCTGCTGAGACTGCTGCCCCCGTGACCCGGCCCCGGATAAAGCGGAAGAAAATGGATGGATGGATGGAGATATGGCAACATTTGGAGGACTACCCGATGAGTTTGAAGAGGTCTTTAATGCAGGCTACTAGTTACCATAGACATGCGCTAGCCTAGCACTAGCCTAGCACCACTGAACTCTTCAAATATAAGGACTTCATGAATAAAAAAATTTAAAAAATCACTCTGGATGACTAGGAAATGAGGCCTTTTGTTAAAAATCCTGAAATATCCCTTTAACTTTATATGTAATCATCATGATTACCAGGAAACATGGATCATACTTTCTTATTTCATGCTTGAGGCTCAATCTGCTTTTTCTCCTGCATCATACTGTGTATTTAAAAAAACAAATCTTATGAATTTAATTAAATTCAAAGTTCAAAAGGCCAGATTGACACGTTGCTACATAAAATGGAAATGGGCTGTAGAATACTTTACCCCTTGTAACCATTTCCCTATTATTACAGAGCTGTAGATTGAAGTTTTGATTAATATAAAAGCACATAGGCACAATCTGGGCAATAGTCAAGTCAATGAATTAAATCAAAATCATAGTCTCATTTATTGCTACGCTGTTCAAAAGACTTTCAAACCGGAATTTCAAAATAAAAGCACATCTGAAGGTTATAAGCAAATCCCAATGTGGCAATACTCAATAGCCCATTCAGTTCACAGTCACTTGGCCCTTTGTCCCTCTGCCACGCTGGTGTGCGTTAAGGACACAGCACTACAAACAGAAGCACTAATCCAATAACCTCGGCTGAACCTCCGATCGTCTGGAGGTGCTGCGAGTCTCAGTTCTGCTCCTATCTCCTCCACAGCAGCAGCGCTTTTGGCAACAACGGGCCCGGGCTGAGAAATGACTATGTAAGAGAGAGCTGATAATGTTTGTAAACTCTGTAAATATGATGCTGCTGCAGCCCGGGACTGTCGCCATGTATGACTGGGACTCGCTGTGTGGGAGTCAAAGAGTCAGCAGCACCAGTAGAAGTACACATGAACGTCATATAGAAGGACATATCGTAATACTCGTTGGCTTGTCCTGATTTGGTCTTTAGCCAGTTAGACAGAATAGGTTTTTATTTGAAAATTGGTATCATCACAGATTTCAGATGTCCTTGCGTGTTTGGACACATAAGCCGAATGTGAAGGTAAACAAAAGTGACGCAACTTTAAATGTCAGAGATTTAAACCATGGTTGCGTCAAGAAAAGCACTCCCCCCCTCCTCGTATAAGAAATGGGCTGTGTAGAGTTTGCTTGTTCCCCCATGTCTGTGAATGTTTACTTCAGGTACTGAGACTTCTTCAACACCAGAAATTCATGCTGTTCCATACTCCTGCAAAAGGTCCTGAATCTCAGCTGAATATGATAGTAAAAAAAAAAAAAAAAAAAGGTTTTCCGACCAGCCTCAAGTGCAAAGTAGCTGCTGCAAATCGCCAGAGCCAGAGAGATTTATCCAACCCATCCTTGATGTGGTGCCCATGGAAGATCAGAAGCAGTAGGGCATCATGGGAACCTTCTTTGTCTCCCTCCCGTTGGTTCTTGATCAGAATTCGCTGGAGCCTATACTCCACACACTACAAAAAGTAAATATCAAGCATTGGCTTGAATTGAGGAAATGTATCTTGTTTTGAGCGGTTTTCACTCATTTAGACACTTTTCCGGATCGGACCAAGTTTACTTTGCTTGTTTGAGGACATTTCAGACCAGTTCTAGGGTAAATCTTGCTTGAAATAAGAAAGTAAAATTGCCAATGAGATAAGACCAATTTTCTTACCCCATTGGCAAAGAAAATGACCTGAAATAAGGACGAAACGTATTGAAACGAGTCAGAAACATCTCAGAACAAGTGAAATAATCTAGGACAAATGCCCAAGAACTTCTTGACTAGTCAAAACAGCTAAAATTTGGATTATTATGCTCAAATTGAGATGTTTATACTGATCTAGTTAATTACTTTTTGCAGTGCAGGTTTAGACTGATGGGTTAACTCGGTGAACATCAGAGGGAGCCCACTGATGAGGTGGATAGACTCCACTCCACTGTCCACACAGCAACAAAGCAATAAACAAATATCTAGATTAGTTTATGTCTGTGTAGGCTCTCAGTCGTGCAGGCATTGTCCATCCTGAATCTTCGAATGTTCCCCCTCTGATCCAAAAGGCTTCGTCAGCGCACTAAGGTTCAGCTCAACTTGCAGCTCATTTTAAGGGATTTGAATAACTCATCTAAAATTCAATTGTTTTCTGCCTCTGCATCTTTACAGCAAAGAGGCTGTGAAGAGTCCTGGACAAAGACCAAACACATGCATGTCAGTGATGGACCAGATCCACCCTCTGTTCTGCTCGGCAAAACAACATTGTCGAGCCTGTCAAGAGCTTTATGTATCTGGGCTCCGCGGTGACGGACAACAGGGAACTGAACCAGATGATCTACTCCGGAAGCATCAGCTCTTCAGTCTCTCTGGAAACCACTCGGGCTGCATCGCACCATCTCACACAAAACGAAGCTCCGGATTTATAACTCAGCTGTGCTCTCCATATGGCGCAGATATTGGCTGTCAAAACCATCGAGAGCAGCGTGGGGGGGAACGTGCCAGCCTAGGGTCTCCTGCCTGACAGCGCAGCGTCACACCCACTGGTTTGGTCCTATACCACCAGACCCTCCAGTAAAAGATCAGCCCCACCAGCCCCCCAAGCCCCAGGCCTACAGGGAGATGTGAGCTGCTGTTATGCAAGGCGAGGCAAGTTAATTTGTAGAGCACAATACAAACACATACACAGGACAATTCATCAAAGTGCTTCACAGTTGCATAAAATTACAGCAAAGCAGATCAAATCAACCCATAAAACATCAACACAGACATTTATTAATTACAGTAAAGAGCAAGAGTGCAGATAATCATCTCCTGTCATACAAGAAGACGGATTCTCCTCTATGTGTCCAGTGATTACATGTCCTCGCTGTGATCTTGACCTTGCAGCCGTCTAGTCCATCTCACATGAGCCCTGTGTGTTTACTTCCTCATCTGTGTCCAGCTGCATCGATCCGCGCCGGAGCCTCTTCTCTTGATTTGTGTGACACTCCTGATCCTCTCCAGATAACAAACTCCATTCTCTGCACGCCTTGCAGCTGCCCAGTGCCCGCGCCTCCCTCCCCTCACGCACTTATATGGGGCTAATAAATAACCTGGCACTGTGTGTGTGTTTAACTCGGCTTTAAAGGCCAATGGAGACGGTGGCGATGGAGATGTTACGTTTTACAAAGTTCATCAACGGGCTGAGAAATATCTTGAGGAAACAAGATTCTACAGGACTGATAACACTGTGAGTAATGGACTCGGCGTATCTTTAACGTTTCGCAAGGCCAGTGGGGTGACATGTTCAGATATCACATCAGATATCAACCATTACAGCAGATAATTGATAATAACTGGTAATTGGTAATTAAATAGATAACTGCGAGGTAGGGTGAACTACTAACCTCACCCAAAACGCCGGTCAGTGAAGATTGTTGGACACTCAGCTATCATGACATACCTACGGATTTTCTAAACAGATCAAATTAAACTGTTTAGAAAGGAGATCCCTTTTAAAGTCCAGGTCTGGGCCCTTTTGTACATCATGGGAAAAAAGAGATAGCAAGTCCTGTTTCACCATGTGTTTATAGTTGACTTCTACAAATCCAATGCACGATCAACAAATAAAAGGAAATTCTCTGTTTTCTGATCGATTTGAAACTAAATCATTTAATCTTCAACATATGTTTGAGCTAATTGAAACACTGTTGTCAATCATTGTTTCTACACTGTGTACCAGATGTTTGAGATTAAGACAAATCCTATGCCGATATCTTTTATCTTGATTTATATTGGAAACTGAAATGAGATTAGCAATGGCTGCTGAAGAATATGCCTTTCAAAGTTGTGTTATAGAAATCTGGACCATTAACTGTCTATTCCTCTCATCATGTCAATCTGCTTTATGGACATTTGACCATTACACACAGTGACCTATATTCAGTGAGCATTACTTCTTTTATTCCTTCTAGATTGCTTCATTTCCCCCCTTCATTTAAACAGTCATCTAATCTATGGAGACGTCCTTGTCCATTACGCCTTATGTATCTGCTGTATCTGTGCATTTCATCTTTGCATCTTGACGACTTAAGCCTACTCTCACCTGCCAGACCATTGGTCCACTCTGATCATGTGATCCTATACAGCATGTATGTATAAATACTGTGTCCAGGCTCTGAACCAACAGAGCAATCTTTGTACAACCTGTGCAAAATGTCTCTCCATATGCAAATGTCAAATAAACCTGCACGCTTAATCCAAAACAACGTCTCTCCAGGTTTCTTTCTACTTAGACCAAACCAAACCACATTTTTTTCCATAACAGTTGGGCAGTACCAAGTTACAAGTAACCAACATACGTATGGAAGGATAGGAGAGCACAATCCTTTTTTTCTTCTACTTGAGTAATAATAGTTTCAATACGATCAATAGTATCATCAATACTCCTACTAAATGCAAACAATAGTTACTCTTTCTATTGTCAGTAAGTTTATAAGTAAAAAAAAAAAGCTTTGATGTTGGCAAATGGAAAAAAGATTTACAGTTTGTGTTTCGTCAACCTTTTACCAGTTTTTTTTAAATAATGCATTCTTTGTAAATATCAGAGTTGACTCAAAACTTTCACTCTCAGTTATTCAGTGCTTCAGACGTGTTTTAAAGAAATCCTGAATTATCTGGATATCAACCTTTTACTTCTAATTTACTTGAGTGAAAATATGTTGTGGTAATGTCAATCTTGGCTGCTCTAACTGCATTTCATTATTTAAAAATTCCACTGTTCTATGAAGTCTATAAGGTCTATAAATGCCACTTAATGAAATATGAATTCACATTCTAAATATTTTATCAAATGGCAAGATCAATCACTTGCGCAACATGCGCACATCGGCATTATGTAAGCTTGTGTACAGTCGCCAATGTAAGCATCAAAGTCACTGTATTCAAATGAATGCATGTATATAAACTTAGAGGTCAGGGCTGTATTGATTTTTCTTTTGACATTGTAGTTGGATCATAGACATCTCCGCTTTCTTTCCCCAAGCCGGCGTCTGAATATCTCAGCAGGACTTTGAAGTTTCTCGAGGCTATTGTTTATTATAGATCTTTGAAGGGCCTGGGCTCATTGGGGACTACACTGAGCTCAGGCTTAAACAAACCAAGATCCCAAAGTGTCCCTGTTCTTATGGAGTGGCTGGGCCTATGGGGGATACTGTATATACAGTATATTCTGGGATTCATGTTTTACCATTACAGGGCAACATAGCTAGAATATTGAGTCTGTCTCCTTAATATTGCACTTGAGTCAAGAGTTGGACATCAGCATTTTTTGTCAAAAATAAATGACTTTAGGTGGTTATGTGTATGGAAAGAAATAGCTAACATATCCATATGAACAACACATCTTTTTTTTTGTGGCCAGAATCAAAGAACAAGTTTTCCACTGTGAACTGCGTTACAATGTCATGCTAATTGTTCCTTCATTCAGTTCGAGAAAAAAGTATTTGGTGAACATGTGCATGCTCAATTTGCCCAAATGTTTAGTGTTCTCTTATTATTCAAATGTGCAAATTCAAACAAAATCTCTTCAGGTAAATATTTAAATTTGTACAGTTCTGCCTCCACAACTACAACAAGCATTTAAATTAGTGCTTTATGTAAAAATGTCCTGGAGGATGCATCACACCAACCTCTCAGCAGATGTTTAGCTTAAAATGCTCACCAAGCTGACAAAACTACAGCATGTAATAAAGGAAAGTCTTCATTAAAATCCTCCAGTTGCAATTCAGCAATAAAAATGCTAAATTGAACAGTACTGGAAATCGGTGAGTTAACGTTACTGGAAATGGATGGGATAACAGTACTGAAATAAGTAAGTTAACAATACTGGAAATAACTGAACTAACAGTACTGAAATAAGTGAGTCAACAGTACTGAAATAAGTGAGTTAACAGTACTGAAATAAGTGAGTTAACAGTACTGGAAATAAGTGAGTTAACAGTACTAAAATAAGTGAGTTAACAGTACTGAAATAAGTGAGTTGACAATACTGGAAATAAGTGAGTTAACAGTACTGGAAATTGGTGAGTTAACAATACTGGAAATAAGTGAGTTAACAGTACTGAAATAAGTGAGTTAACAGTACTGGAAATTGGTGAGTTAACAATACTGGAAATAAGTGAGTTAACAGTACTGGAAATAAGTGAGTTAACAGTACTGAAATAAGTGAGTTAACAGTACTGGAAATAAGTGAGTTAACAGTACTGAAATAAGTGAGTTAACAGTACTGGAAATAAGTGAGTTAACAGTACTGGAAATAAGTGAGTTAACAGTACTGGAAATAAGTGAGTTAACAATACTGGAAATAAGTGAGTTAACAATAGTGGAAATAAGTGAGTTAACAGTACTGAAATAAGTGAGTTGACAATACTGGAAATAAGTGAGTTAACAGTACTGGAAATAAGTGAGTTAACAGTACTGAAATAAGTGAGTTAACAGTACTGGAAATTGGTGAGTTAACAATACTGGAAATAAGTGAGTTAACAGTACTGGAAATAAGTGAGTTAACAGTACTGAAATAAGTGAGTTAACAGTACTGGAAATAAGTGAGTTAACAGTACTGAAATAAGTGAGTTAACAGTACTGGAAATAAGTGAGTTAACAGTACTGGAAATAAGTGAGTTAACAGTACTGGAAATAAGTGAGTTAACAATACTGGAAATAAGTGAGTTAACAATAGTGGAAATAAGTGAGGTAACGTTTCTGGAAGGTACCAACACTTGTAAATGATAAGCCACATTAGCTTAACTTTTTCAAGGCAATCGGTTTTCAAGATTTTTTCACGTAAAGACCAGTGATCACTTGTTACAGTGTTGTTATCTATAGCTTTTTTTTCTTTAAATGTACAGATTTAGCTTTGATGTTATGGACAGAGGTCCCGGTTGGGAGCAGTCTGTATGATTAACCACATTAGTGGAAGATCCAACACAAGGGGAGGGAAGAACATGAGTAAATGAGAGGAGCCTTAGGGTGATGACTACACATGCTGTCTCTGTCATTTGTGCTTTTCTGCTATGTATGACAACTGCTACTACTACTACTTTAAATCCTAGCCCAAGAGTGTCCCTGGAGCCAGGACTCGTACCAAACTGCAACTGGAAGCCTCACTAGCATACACTGCTACTAACAAGCAATTCAATAGAATACACCACACTGACAGCACTTCCTTTAAAACAAAACAAAAATCTCATTAGCCTTCTACCTTCTTCTACCTAAATCCCCAATCAAATGCACCACCTGCGTTGATGCTTCTGGTGTTTCTCATATCCGACCAAGGCCTATTTTAAAACTTGCCTGTGATCCAGAATGACTAACAACTTTCGCTTAGTCTAACTTTTCCCATCATGCACCTGTCGCACCCACTCACATATGTCCAGTTCGGGCCATAGCAGCCTGTCAGCGTCTCTGCTTCTGTAACATGGAGAATGTAAAAGCTCCGCTCCCATAGAATCATTATCTGCTCCTTGTCTTGGTTCGAGCGCTGGCAGTTTTGTGGGCGGGTAATTATTTTCTCTCTCCTCAAGAATGAATGGATCACTCGTCTTCTGAAAGCTGGCGAAATGAAACGCCGCCACGTCCCGCTCAGACACACAGTAGACATTTAATAATTAAACAGTGGCTAACTACAGTCGTAAAGAACTGACCGAGAGACGACACAATGCAATACGTAATCTAGAAATAAGTGTCCCTGAAGTAAGTACATTTAGCCTTGACTTGGCTTATTTTTTTAAAAGATATCTGTCCATGGGGCAAGATTTTTACACTTAATTTAGGAAAAAATTGTACTTACTATATTTACCCTTTTCGTTGTAGATACACATTCCCTCTTTCACGTTCATTTACCGTGGACAATTAAAAAACACTCGCTCTGCTGATTTGTGCATAGCTCCGTCTTACCCCGTCATACCCAGTCTTTAAACCAAAAAAAAAAATCATTACTTTTTTCACTTCCTCCTTGTTTTGCTGCTTTTTTGTTGCTTTTTGATCACTTTTTTGTCACCTGTTTTTGTTGTCCCTCTTTTGATGTTTTTTTTGGCAGCGTTTTATCCTCATTTACATCTATTTTTTTCTTCAGTATTTTGAACTAGAGAACATGTGCTCGGTTAAGGCCCCCCGCCTAAGGGGTTTTGTTTTCCTTTGTCCACGAAAGAAGGTTCAAAAAACCTCATCTGGACCCGGGTGTATTTGAGTTGAAGACTGAAAAGCCCTGTTGTTTTCAGTTCAAAGGTTTGCAGTGAACTACAGAATACCCGTTGAATGCTCATCTCCTCCGCTCTGGTACATCCAGATTCTTTAAATAGGAACTTCCAACGCTTGACACAGCATCTTGAATGAGCGGCGGAGCATCAACAAAAGACCAGTTGTTTTTCAAGCGATTAGCGTGCGCCGCCATCAACCTTCACCTTATCATTTTAATAGCACACCTTTAGGCGTGTGGCAACAGCTGCGAAATGAAACACGCTGTGCCCGTCATGCAAGCGTCACAGATGTTCTACCATTCCACACACGTTGCGCTCAGACACGCGGTTGACATTTTCTAATTAATGGTTTCCCTTAAGCTGTGTACATCTCCCTGGGAAGTCTGACTGCCATGGACGCCCTCCGCTGCCAAAGATGAAAGAACTCATTATTTTCCCTCGCCCGCTATCATGCTCCATGCTTCTTCTGCCGCTTTTATCCAGATAACACAACTATTACATTCAATCAACGGTATACGGCCAGAGGAGGCACGGTCCGGAAGAAACGCACCTCCAGGAGCATAAGCATAAAATTCCATTGTGACCCCCCCCCCCTCCCACGCCGTACCAAAAACAAACAACCCAGCATGCATTGGGGCATTCATCATCGCCGGAGCCGCTTTGACAACTTGCACTGTTTTAGTATTACAATCATAAGCCCTGAATTGGATAAGGGCAGTGGGAGAAGTTGAAAAATGGAAACGCAATAGATTTGGCCCGCCGCCAAGCACTTGAAAAAAAAAAAAAAAGAAAAAGAAAAGGAAACGAAAAATCCTTTCCTGTGCGGCAGTGAAATGATAGCGGGGCATAGAAGTTGCAAGGAGCTGGGAGATTATATTCTAATCCCTAACTCACACTCTAGTGGCTTCTGTTCGGATGAAGCAGGGCTGCATTGTAGAAAAAGGCTAATATGGGAGACGCGACTGAAGCAGGGAAACAGGAGGAAAATGTGTTTAAAAAGTTTGGTGATTTCAAGGTTGGACGTATTGACAGCTGCACGGTGTTTCACAAATTCGACGCGTGGTATTTTGGAACTTGACCCCAGCCACTTTAAGCTGCTGCAGCTTTAGTCAAGGAACATAGGGGGGAAAAAAGCCATTGCTTGTTTTCTGACCTGACTCCTGCAGATAGCGGGGAATACCCTGGTGAGGTATAATTTATTGCTTGTCTCCCGCCTTTTGACCCATCCTGCTGTCTCCTCATACCAAACTAGGATCTTGGTCAAATTCTGGAGTGCTGTATTTGAAGGATCATCTTTCATAATTTGGCCTCACCACTTTAAAAGAAAATCCATTCCTTAGCTTTCCAAGTGATATATTTAGTTTTATTAGGCTTTTAAAACTACTTCACACATTTGGTATTGTTTTTATCAGAGCCACAAACAGGATAAGAACAATTTTGGTGAAGGCGTCTGAACACAGAAGCTTCTTGGATTGACGTATGTTGGAGTTTGAGATGGCGTTTTGAGTGATGGCTTGAATTAGCATGATTACTGAAACATAACACACTTTTGAATGATGTAATATCATTATAACTTGGTTGAAACCTCAAAAAAGTAGACTTTGGATGATGTCAAAGTTTGCAAAATGAGAAGTCAGATCCAAGTTCAACAAGTGGTACTTTTAGTTCTTGTACTATGTCCAGTTTCCAACATTCCTGTCCTCTCAATCTCCTGATTCATGGGTCATGGGGGGCTGCTGTCCTCATGCACTGACTTCCACACAGAACCGTAATTGCGTGCTAATTTTCCTGCTATTTGTCGAGTTTAACGGTAATTCCCAGTAAACACAACGCGGGGCAAACAGGAAGTGCCGCAGATGCAGCGAGAGCGCTAACACATGGGCTACGTCTCAGATACGCGCCGCCTGTGTTTGAGCAGCCTGCCGGGCAAACAGCACCCAAATGGCTTCGAGAGACGGCACTTTTCATTCCAAGCCGATGAATTGGAAAAAAAAAAAAACCCAGGGCTGAATTAAAATTAACTCGAAGTCTCCAATCAGATCTGTGCACATTTTTACAAGTGCAGAGTTAGAGGTTCACCCATTGCTCAAAGGCACTTTGACGGAGATAAATACTCGGCTTAATAAGTGCTTCCCATCTGTAAAGGTTCATTAGGCAACGCTTTTGGTTTTACGGCTGACTCCGAGCGCTGCAGATATTGAGTGGTGATAGTGCAGAGAATGACTTGGGGACACAGTATGATGTTCAGTGGAGCAGTGGTTTCATAGCATTTTACAACAGAAAAGGGTTGACTTTCAGAGCAATATTTTATCGCACAAAAAGGAGCCCAAATGTTGACAAACACAGTTGTAAAATAAAATATAACCGTGAATGACAGTAGGGTTTGTTCACCGACAAACCCACAATGTTTGTTTGACAAATTGTGTGAAATGGAGACGTTTTTCATCAGTTTGCCCTCCCCAAAGGCATTTTTAAAGGCATTCACAGTATTTGATGAATCTTTAGTGTATATTCAGGTGTTTTGGTTGCACTATGTATAGCCATATTTCTCCAAATCATCTGAGGGTCAGAGGATGTATGGCGACGACAAACTGTATGGCAGCTTTGTACAACTAGAAAAGCCTTATATAGGATTCAGAGGATGGGTGGTGAATGTATGAGTCGAAGACATGATCCAGCTCAAAGTATAGAAAAAGGTACTAAATTAAGTTGGTGCGAGGGAGGAGGATACAGAGAGTTAGATGGCGGCAAATACACAGAGAAAAATGAATATATAGCTCACATTTGTTGTTTTAATAGGGTATAATCATACCAACACAACTTCCACTGTAGCCATTAAAAGGCTATTGGAATAAACTAAAGCCCCATTCCTTTCCTTCATGTGCCCTAAGGGGACAGTTTGAGCCCAGGGCAGACGAGGTGAGACATGCTACAATCCGGCAGTACTCTCCTGAAGCAGCCTGCAGGACACCGGCTTTATCTGATATTTTCCATAAGAGTTTATTCACAACACGTCCCTACAGGGCTCCCATAGATGCTCACACCCTCAAGTATGTCTTTTATTGTTGAAATGATACGTATGGGTTTGTATGTCAGCTGCCCAGTGTGATTCTGAAAAAAACCTGTACAAACAGATTTCAGTTCTAAACAAAACACACTGCAAGAACTTAACTATACTACTATACTAGCATATTTATATTTTCTACTACTATATCTACTGGTTGCGGACCCGTCATACAAAGGTGTCACACCAAAACTGCCCTGGCTCTAACTGACAATGCAATGAACTGGTGGAGAGAAGATGATGCTAAATATTAGGGCTGGGACAAAATATGGGATCGGACTTGAATTGCAATACTTTGTGCTGCAATACCAAGTATCAATACTTTTTCAAGTATCATTCTGGCATTTTCATTCTGCACTCCTCTGTTTTGCAGTAACAGCACTTTGCTACATTTTGTGTTAATGCACTTTTGATCTTAAAGAAGAACTAAGTGACCTTGATAAATCCTTTCCATAGTCCCTCTGGGGGTAATACAAGTGTTAATGGGATGACTGGGGGGGTCTTTCATCTCCCTCTGGTGTTTCTAGCCAGAAAACCACCCTTGCAACTTTCCCTGCACCGGGTCGGAGGCCTCAATACACACACATGGAATCACGAAGAAGAAGCTAACAGGCTAGCGGGCGAAGCAAACTGTGGGATAGCACCACTTAAACAGTATGTACAGCCAAGTTTGAGTGAAAAAAAATATCTCCATTGTGTAATTGGATTTACAATATCCCTCTCTCCCAACACGCTACGACACCTGCAGTGGCGCTTATAGCCTCTAGGGGCATGCGTTATAGTTCTGCTTTAACTTGAATAAATGTCAAATGGCACTGGGTTTATAAACTTTGGACACATAACGGTTTTCTTTTAAGACATTTTAAGGTAGGCATTACCAATCATAATTACATATTGTATCGCAATACGTATCAGCCCATTAGTATTGTAGTATGTATCGGATCGTGACAAAAGTGCATCGTCCCAGCCCTACTAAATATGAAGGACATGCAGCTGTTTATTTAAACGTTTTAACCTGTTGATGTTAGAATAAAGTCGACCAGCTTGTTCTTTTACTGCACTTTTTGTGTTACATTTAAATTAATTCACAAAATCAGCTAAACTGGAGTTAATTTTCAAATGAAATGCATTGCAAAAGCTTTCTATTGTGTACAGTTGTAATTTACAGCAAAATCAATGCTACTGTATCTGAATCTTGAATCAAAATCTACTTTATATCAAATCATTTTGCCTCATATCAATGTAAATCAGTCTCAAAGTATAATGTCACACAACATATCATTTAGAATGTCCAACGGTGTGGAACAAAGTAAGTACAACATAAAACATCTATATTTTCTCCAAACCTTTGAATTATGTAGAACTTCCTGGATTTTTTCCACAATTCCAACACTCATGGGGACAGTGGGAAGTGCATGCGTTTTACTGTCAGTGTTTGTTGCTGCTGGAGCTTGAAGAGCGTTATATAAAGTTAAAAAAAAAAAGACCCAGTTTGACGCCTCGTCTCTGTGCGTCCCTCGCTACTGCGTTTCTCATTCAATGATCAGACATGAGAACATGCATTACACACGTGAAATATCCTGTGGCTAACTGGAGGAGGCGTGCAGTTGACATGCGGTGAAGGCGCTGCACTTCATAACCGTATTTTGCCCCTATGTGGTTTCCCTCTGCATGAATAGGTCATATGGTTCATATGGTCGTGTGAATCTTCAAAGCCACATCCATAAACTCAAAGTCCTGTAGTGACGGTGTGTTGAGGGAAATACTTTGTAGTAGAAAGAGTAGTAGCGGTGTTAATTGTCAGCGAGACGCGGTGGTGTATTAGTTGTGGTAGGGTTGAAGAAGGATAGAACAAAGCTTTTACAGTTTCTTTTGGTGTCCCTTTATTGTAGCAGCCTGTTTGCCGTAGAATAATAACCACAGTTGGAGAAGAAGTATTAGCAGTTGTAAAATTTGCATTGTTTTTGTTGTAGTAGAGGTAGGTATTGTATTTTTGACCCTGTTACAGCACACAAAAGACTATTTACTCTCTGGTCTTCAAGCACTAAGGCTGGCTTAGAAAACTCTTAAAGCAGTACTAAGTAACTTGTTTACCTTAATAAATCCTTTTCGTAGGGAGTTATACAAATGTTAATGGGATGATTTGGGGGTCTTTCATCTCCCCCAGGTGGGCTCTGGCCAGAAAATCACAATTGCAATTTCGCTGCCTCCGGGTCAGAGGCCCCGATACACACTAATAGAATCACGAAGAGGAAGCTAACAGGCCAACCGGGCAAAGGTAACTGCGGGCTAGCACCACTTAATCAGTATATACAGCCAAGTTTGAGTGAAAAAAATGATCCCCATTGTGTGATTGGATGTACAATATCCCTCTCTCCCTTTGTCTTTTCTGTCAGCGTAGTATTTACTCTCACAGACAATTAATGAGTAAAAAATCGCAACATGCTACGACACCTGCAGTGGTGCTTATGGCCTCTAGGGGCATGAGTTACTTAGTACTGCTTTAAAACTATTTTTCAAAAGTCATTTTTGGCAAATGCAAAAACAACCAATAGCCATGTCATCCAGGTTTTGACCCAACTTAATTGAGAACCATTCTAAATGTATAATGTCCATTTTCAGCTCTTTTCTTCGGTTTATGTTATATTCTGTTAGCGCGAGGTCTCCTTTTTTGTGACTCATCAAAGCCATATTCATAAATCTAAAATCCCATTGCTTCGGTGTGTCAGGATAGAGCCTCACCGTGGTAAAAAAAAAAAAAAGTGTCTTTGTGTTTGTGAAACAGCTAAAATAGTCTGGATGGATTTAGGATTTCCAACATGGTCCACTGGGTAAACCACTCGCAGCACCTCTCTATGTGAAATATAGACTGCAGTGCACTGTGGGAAATAGAATGTTTACTATCGGCTGTGTCTTTGTTGGATGGAGAAGTACAGCAAATAAAAAAGGCCCTCACAGTCCGAGTTAGCTTAGCTCCCCTGGAGAAATTAGCACATAATGTACTCACATTATGATTCGTAATGTTCTTTTTAAGGCTTGTTAGCGCCACGGTCGGCTGTTTTTAGGGAAACTGCTCCACTGAGGGACGAACTAATGGCCATTTTTTGCAATGTGCACCTTATTTCCCGTCACCTCTGTGCCTTGAATCCATAAAGCTATGAATATTTTCTTTTAAATGTTACAGTTTGCACTTATAATGTTTCAGAAGAAATCAGACAAAGGATATGCCAAAAATATGTGTAAGAGAAATTGGGTTGAAAGAAAACTTTTGAAAAAGAGATCTGCACATCCACTCTTTCTCTGCCTCCTTTTTCTGAAAACAGCTCTACCTTTAACACCTCTGACATTGAAGCAAGTCATTCTGATGTAGACTTAGCCTGGTCTGTCTTTTCCTTTTCTCAGACTGGTCTGAGATCTTGTTTATCCAAGTTCAGAGCGTGAATTGACAGTAAGATCAACTAATCAGAGAAACACATGATCTCTTCCTATCAAAACAAACATGGTGGCTTAGCCAAATTTAATTAAGCAACATGAAATCACACAGAGCACTGAAAAACAGCCTTCTGCTATAAAGACTGTGAATCAGAGGTGAGAGAAGCTCTGAATGATACATGGTTATTTCCTTTGCCTTTGAGTGACACAATAATGTGCAATGGGCTGTGTTCCTCAGATCGAGAGCAGCAGAGCTTTGTTGAATTCAATCCAACCTAATGACTCCCAGCTTTGCCCCGTCCCATAAGACTATTCCGATGAGTGAAACTGTAAAGAAGAAGTACAGTGGATGTGGCTTTGACCATACCTCTCCAGACGAGAGAAAATACAGTAGTTGTAATTGGATCATCCTAAATTGTATGGTGGAAATACTTCCTTAGAGCACTGTGACTCAGTACACTTGAAAAGAAGTTTGACTGGCTCATCCAGATAATATGTGTATTGTGGAGCATTTTGATGGATATTCTTGTGGCACAGTGGCACGGTGGCTAAGTGGTTAGCGCTCTTGACTCACAGCAAGAAGATCCCTGGTTCGATTCCCGGTCCATACAGGCCTTTCTGTGAGGTGTTTGGATGGGTTTCCTGCGGCTCTTCTGGTTTCCCCCATCAATCACTGCTCCTTCCGGATTACCCAGTGGCATCAAAGGATGGGTCAACTGCAGAGGACAGATTTCCCTACAGACAATAAAGTACGTCGTAACCTTCCCTTTATTACTTCATGTGTGAATCACCAGATGTCATTGTGACCTCTGCGGATTATTCCACAAGCATGTGATATGGACGTTCAGTCATATTTAAATTCCATTATGAAAGGCTCGAACAGTCAAATAAATGCACTGGTGAAAAAGACAATTCGGGCGAATCCTGAGGCACTGTGCCGTGAGTGAGCGGGGTTTCATTTGCAACAACAGCACAACACATTTATCAATATGAAATGACACGAAAAAAATAAAATAAAATAAAAAGTAAAACAATATGCTATGGACCTAAGTTGTTTCACTTTGTTTTGAGGCTTAGTTGTGATTGAGTGAAAGGAGGTGCGCTTGATCCAATCAGCAGCAAATATCACTAAAAGTCTGTCCTGTGCCCGAACGATTTAAACCAGAGCCTTTCCAGACTGATACTGCTGCGCTAATGTTATCTACACTGT
Source organism: Gobius niger (assembly GCF_951799975.1). Taxonomy (NCBI): domain Eukaryota; kingdom Metazoa; phylum Chordata; class Actinopteri; order Gobiiformes; family Gobiidae; genus Gobius; species Gobius niger. The sequence goes on from NC_136867.1 coordinate 17,774,864, forward strand.
ACATACTAAAATACTATTATAAGACATTCTTCTTTTTTCACCTGTGCTTTGTCCCCCTCCCTTATAATGACAATGTGTTTGTTTAATTCATTTTTTAGTCTTGATGTATGCTGGAGAAAAAGCATAAAAAAACTTGGTTTGAAAGAGCGAGTCACACAAAAATATTGCTGAGACTATTTTTAATTAACCAGGATGTTTAATTGCTCTAAGAACGGGGTGCATACTAATGTATTATGTTGCAGTTTATCCAATTGACCTATTTCCAGATAATAGGATGTGCTGCTCCCAATCAACGGCTTAAATGTTAATAAACACGGTGAAAACACTCAAAAACAGACATTTTACATGAAGCATTTGTCGCCTGCCAAAAATACCCCTAATTAACATCAGGTCATGTCAGAAACAGCCTGTGCAGAGCAGAGGACTACGCTTTCCTCTATGAGTCACGGATATGTTAATGGACAAAATGAGCATGAAACTGTCTGCAAGTCAATAAGCTCCCTCCCACTGCTGCCTGCTCCCTCCACGTACTCACTTCCATTTTCCAACTGCATCATTTGAAACAAAATGGGGAATCGTTTTCATCCACACATATTCCTCACAAGTACATGTGTTTTCATACGAGCTCTCCAACAAAATCACATTTTTTGCAGAGGAAGGCTCAAAAGATAATATTAGATTGTTGGCGCAAAACTCATTCTCTGAAATCTCCTGCTTATTCCCATTAGAAAAAAAAAAAAAAAAAAAAAAAAAAAAAACCTATTCACAAAAACAACATGAATTGAAAAACAGCCCCCTTTTATCCTCTTAAAATATTCAATCTCATCTGCCTTAAACAAAGTAAAGTCTCCATCTAAATATGAACATTTCCCCCTCCTGCCTCTTCGCTCATCCATCACCACAGTGCCCCCATTTTTCAATTATAATATATAATGTGTTTTCATTTAAGGCACAAATCAGGTTTTGAATAATTCATGTTGATCCAAACTAAACCGTCGCGATTTCCTTCACCTCTGAAAACCTTACTGAAAGTTAACTAAGTGGAAATCACTATTCACTCTATGAACAAGAGTGAATTATCAGATATTTCAAAACGGTAGCACGAGTCATTCATTGTTGTATCTATTATACCAGTGTACTATGTTATCTTGCATTTCAGATTGTTACTATGATTACTCCGCTTTATATACCATCTTGTTGAGCAGTTTCACTTTATGAGCTACTGCATACGTACAGTATAAATCACCAACAGTGCATGTGCAGTGTGGGTGAGTGACAATATTCATTATCTTTTCCATTTCGTTTTGTACAACCTGCCACTTGGTCTGTATTGCTTGTCAGTCTAAGATGACAACCATGTAATCCCTGTAGACATATACAATATACAATACGCAACGTCACAGAAAAACACACAACAACAAAATATGTTGAGTCCCTGTCTCTTGACGACCATTCGAGACATTTGGTCAAAAACGGTTCAGATTCATTTTATTAGCCATTTGCGGAAAAAAACCACATTGTTTTTACCTCTTGTGAAACATTGCCAACTTCAGGCCAATTCTATCCAGCCCTGATCTTGAATTGGTGATTCATGCGTTTATCTCCTCTCATTTAGATTATTGTAACTCCCTTTTCTACTTGTTTTAACAAATCTGCTTTGAGTCGCCTTCAAATGGTTCAAAATGCTGCAGCAGGATCTAGCAGACGGTCACACATTACTCCCATTTTACACCCTCCGCATTGGCTCTCCACCAAATTCCATATTGGATTCAAAATTTTAGTTTTGACTTTTAGAGCACTGCATGGTCAAGCTCCCAAATATGTGTCTGACATGCTGTGCCCCTACTCCTCCGGCCGCTCCCTTAGGTCCTCGGGCCAGAACCTCCACACTGTCCCAAGGACCTGCTTTTAAACCAGAGGTGACTTGTCCTTTGAAGCTGTTGCTCCCAAATTGTGTAATGACCTTCCTCTGTCGCTACGTGTGGCCGACACTGTGGATTCTTTAAAAAAAACAGCTGAAGACTTGGCTGTTCAGACGAGTGTTTAGTTGACAAGGCTGTGATTGTTTCTATGTACATTTTTTTCTGCAATACTTGTTGTCTTTGTGTCTCTGTGAAGCACTTTGTGATTTTGTCTGTGAAAGGTGCTGTATAAATAAAGCTTTTTCTTTTTCTTTTCTCTTCTTCTTTTCTTTTCTACTTCTTTCCTTCTTTTTTCTTCTTATCCTTTTTCTTCTTTTCATCTTTTTTCTTCCTCTCCTTTTCTTCTTTTTTCTTCTCCTTTTTCTTCGTTTCATCTTTTTCTTCCTCTTTCTTTCTTCTTTTGTCTTCTCCTCCTTTTCTTCTCCTTCTTTCCTTCTTTTTTCTTCTTCTTCTCCTCCTCCTTTTCTCCTTATTCTCCTTTTTTTCTTTTTTTCTTTAATTCTTCTTTACTTCTTTCTTCTTCTCCTCCTTCTTCTCCTCCTTTTTCCCCTTTTCTCCTCCTTCTTCTCTTCTTTTCCTCTTCTGCTTCTTCTTCACAAACACACAAAACAACCCACAAACACACAAACACATACAATAACTACATTTCATTCATCACTGATATTTGTCACCCCTTTTCCAAGAAGGTCTTTAAAGGAAAACTTTGCTAAGTTTGTTGAGAACACTGCGGGAAACCCAGGCCTGTCTTCTCGGTGAAGAGAGGTGTCTGGATCAGTTCCAGGGACAGGTGTAGCGAACCGAGGCTCACGGCACAACGGGACAACGGGACACATGGAGTTTAGACAACTCCTGGACTTTGATGGACGCACGGCGCTGGGACAAGAGCTTTTAATGAGGTTAGTGCATATGGGAGGACTCAAGAAGACTACAGAATGGTGGTAGTACTTTGATGACGCTGCTGTTGTGAGTGAAGTGTTGGTCCAATGGTGATAAACTGTCATAGCTGGACCGTGTTCTGCTTACTGCCGCTGGAGGAGAGTGCTTGTGGTTGATGATGCGTAATAATGCAAGCCGCGCATCTTGGATCGCTGGCTGCTTCAGTGCGCACAGGTGTGCCAGGGTTGAGGATTTGTTGCTGGCTTGGTTTTACAATGGTTTAACCAAAAAAATTGTCATATTCACTAGAAAAATAGATTCATGGCCTTGTGCTCATTCATGGCTGTGCGTGTTAGTGACGGTCACTGCATCTTATCAGGCATAATATTCTTACATAGTTTCATGTGTCTCTTTGTCATTGCAGACACTTTTGGTTCAGTCTTGTTCTCATTATATTCATCATTAAAAAAAAAAGACAGACAGACCTTGCTCTAGTCAATTAAACACTCTGCGGGGTAGAGATCGATGAACACAGGCAACTTCAGTGCACTGACCATACATCACTTTATGACGGGCCCGAAGTGAGTATGTGTTGGCCCAATAGCCACAAATCAGTCACACAGCACTCACCCAGGTTGCTACATAACTAATCTAGGCATTCATCAGGTGGTATGGCCAAGCGGGATTTTAAAATGTGCTATACAATTGTATTGAAGGTTTACAAGAAGCCAATTTGCACTTGTGTGAAGGTATGTTCTATTCAAGCTACAAAAACACCGCCGTATTAACATAATGCACTACTGCATTCCTCTCACATACCAAATCACTAACAAACAACCCCTCTCCCATTGCCTTGGCACCACATATAATTACAGCACACCTCTCCAAATGCAGGAGGCAGGTATGAAGTCCATGTAACCTTCAGCAGTCACGTCTCCTGGAAGGTAAAACGAGTTTGAAGGCACAGTGCAGATCCCCAAACAAAACGTAAGTAATTAAAAATGTGTGAGCCAGATGGTCATGCATTTTTAACTCCTCTCTTGGCAAGGAATAGTCTTACCTTGATTTATTAATATCAGCAGAAAAATAAAAGTTGTGGGTGTAAAGTAGATGAGTGGGTGTATATTTTTTTAATTTGGTTTACTTGTACATTTGATACCAACATTTTACTTGAGAAAATGTAATGCCTGATTGGCCAAGATGTACTTAAGCTATACCGTGGTCCGACAAACGGATACAGTAAGTCGCCAATATGACCCCTGTTTGTGGAAGGACCATTTAAGTCTTGGGCAATAGTTTTACTGCTTTACATGATAAATGCTGTGTTCCATCCTCCGAGCTGGAAAATCTGTTTTTCGAGTTATTATGTTTCAATTATCAAGTCGGAAAGTTTAATGACAGAGCCACAGATAATAATGCATTAAAGTTTTCATCAGCCCATGGGGGATGTTTCCAATAGCGTCACAGAGCAAACAATATTATACATCCACTCCTATATACTCCTCTCTTGTTTGAAGGACTTTAATGCCACATCTTTAATATTAAAAAGGGAAAGGCAGCTCTGACTGGTGCTGCTGCGTGTCGATCAAAACCCCCAGAAACTCAAGCATTGACCCCAAATGCCATGACCTTTGGACGCTCCTGTCCTCGTGTATTCAGTCATCAATAACTGCGAAACTGACACAAGCATACACAAGTGATGCTTCTATTATTCATAACATGGACATACAGCCAAAGGAGTAAAAAAACAGGTTGGCTTGCCACTCAACAGATTGAACAATATTCTTAAAATAACTTAAAATAAACTGAAGATGAGTAACGCTGTAACCAGGAAATACACTGGAAGCACCACCAAAAACAGCGAATCCAAAACCAAACTAGAGAAGCATAACCAGGTGAGTGTGTCTATCATATCCATCTTCTCACTTCTTCTTCTGTTCTCCAATTCTGGTAATGATCTTGGCCTTTCTATAGTCCATAAAACAGAAACATGACATTCGCTTGGATCCAGCCTCTCCCCATTCCCCAAAGTAGATACTCATCATGGAAAGACAGTTCAGTGTAAATGACATAAATCAGACTTACCTCTCAGAACGGGGCCGACAGGAGAGGACAGTGCTATGCTTCAGTGCGCAGCCCTTTAGCTCTGCAGGTTACATTTGTTCAGCCTTTCCCCGACCGCAGAAACATTATCCCATCTCTTCTAACTTTGTCATGCTTTTTTCTCGATTCGTCTAAACCTTGGTAGATAGATTTCGGCGAGAAGAGGCGACAGTAGAGCTGGGTACTGTTAAATTATACCAGTATGGTATCGGAAAAAAAGCTTAGGTACTGCTGTTGTCAAATAAAATCAAAGTGTCAATAGCAGGTTCAAGTTTTCATTTCTTCGGTTATCTTTTGGATCTTTAAACGTTTTTCCATGAATATACACCACAGCATACATTATCATTTTAGCATTACACACAGATGGAAAATCATTCATATAAAGAGAAAACAGCAGGGGGCCTAAAATAGAGCCCTGTGGCACACCCATAGTGCATGAACGTAAGCGTGATGAAACATTATTTGCTGATACACATTGCTGCCTTGCACTGAGATAAGATTTTTCTACTGCTGCCAACAATGGCATGGGTCACATAGTGTTACCCCTCTGTATAAAAAAATACAGAGTGGTATCATTCTGGTCTCGTCAGGCTACCCGTGGTTCAAGTTACCGAAAGACCAAGTTTAGAGACCAAGTTTTAATGATGTTGGTCCAGGAAGACCTTTAAAAGATAAAAGAAAGACAAAAAGAAAATATTTTCTGGAATAAATTAACATTATTGTTCTGTTTCTGGTTCTAGATGACAAATATTTTAGTGTAGGTATCGAAAAGCGCATCGTATCGGTATCGTAAACCAAGTATTGACAGTAATGTAAACAAGGGAGAGTATGCACTTAAATCTGTTTGGGGCATACCTGAATAATATGAATGAGAGAGCAGAGAAAGAGAGAGAATTCAGTGAACAAACATTAATAAATCATGCTAGTTAGTGGGAAAGGAGACAGAAGACAACAATGGCTCAGTAGTTTGAGTTTTTTGACCTAGACATCTCTATGGCTTTGTGATGTTTTCATCTCGCTTTGCGCAAATAAGACGGTCTTACATTCAATTATTCATCAGCTTAAACTGGTCTGCAGACAGGGAGAGGGAACAAAGACATTTTAGGATTTTTTATGGCAGAGCGGTGCACACTTCACTATGGTAGTAATGACTACACGCCGCCTCTCCAGCTGGTTTTATTTCATTTTTCTGTGGAGGCGGCGGTGGCTGGTGGAGGGCATACTTTTCACTGTCGTCAAAAGAAATATTCATAAAGGCCTTGATTACAGGGGTCTGCTTCACGGTTTCTGACACAGTACAATGAGTTATAGCTTCGACATTTGTTATCCACTGTGGGATTGTACATTTCAAAGAGGTTTTTCACTCTGAGCTGTGAAAGAGTGGAACGTGAAAGGAAGATGTTAAATAAAGATACTATTGTAATACTAGTGTATAAAGCTTCTCTTAAAAGCTCTGTACCCCTTTTTTGTTGCTGTTAACAACCAAACTCACTCTTGACTTATCTTAATACATTCCCAACACCCCATTCTTCACGGGGTGAGAGACAATAAGAACATTTCACAACTTCCAGGGAACAAAGCATAAATTTACTGTCACAGTGTAATAACTAACTAACCTGAGAGTTCACAATATAAATGCTGTATTTGGATGCACAGCGCACAGTGGACTTTTCTCCAAAAATGTCCGCTTTTACAATAGACAAAATAATTGTTCTTCAACTACTGGAACAAAAATCTTGAACAGTGCCTTTTAAAAGACTTTTCATGTTTCACTCTCTACCCTTTAATATTGTCAAACTGTGATTTAAATTTTCTGCTTCACCGACTCAAAGGGGCTGAGACCATGTCACTTGAACCTGACTTAAAATGTTTCACTGAACCTTTACAACTATGGAGAATTTGGCACTCAGAAAGTACAAATGTACCAATTTTCCAGAATGGTGAAATGTAACTATTTCCTTCACAATTCGAACTTTGCTTAAAGCCTTACATACATTGATGGACCCTATAGTTAAACTGCAAACCAGACTCACAGCTGTAGCAAAGGTTGCATTTGGTGACCGTGGCATAGGAACATGCGCAAGCAAACAGGACACAGAGTAAACCAATCAGCAAATGTGGGCGTCTCATGCAGTGTTATTAGCAGTTTTGCGTTAATATTCAAAAACAGGATTATGAATCACGAAACTCACCTACTGTCGACTAGACTCAAAAAAGATGAGTCAAAACAACTGGACTTACTTTAAAAAAGAGCTGACTGTCAATGTGTTTTTGATAATTTACCGAGTGGCGATTGGAAAAAAAGCTCTCTCTCAATTTATTTATTTGAACAGGGACAATATACAATATACATTAACCTCAAAAAGGAGAGCTGCATTGTACCTGGTTGTAGCACTTGTGCTAATTCCCACCTACAGTCCCTGGGCAGGCTGATGTCAACAGAAGTCTTAAAAAGGAAACATATTAATAATGCATTTACCCCAAACAACATTAAAAATGATCACACACTTTATTCAGTCCTAAGCAGTACAGTACATTGTGGGAACAGGTTTGTTTTAAAATAAGCCATTTTTTAGCCAGGTGTTAAAAAGTGTTAAAATATACACATGTGGTCAGCTCTGTTGGCAACATATTACACTGTCTGATGGCCACACTCGAGAAAGCTGAGCTGCCAAATGCTGTTTTACACTGAGGAATCCCACACTCGCCCCAAATAGTTGACTGAGTGGTTGCATTTAGATATAAATTAGATGCATCTATGGACAGAGAGTTCCTAATATATCTATAATTTGCCGTGCTCAATTTCAACGTATTGGGTAACTTTTGAATAAGTGCTTTTTGAAACTTAAATTTAGGTCAAGAATGACTCCTAAATATTTAATTTGGTCAACATTTCATATTTCCTGACCATCAATTACGATTTTTGGTTTAGTTTCACATAGTGAGAACTGTTGGCGGTTTGTGAGAAACATAGAAACCGTTTTGTCAACATTCACAGTGGCACGGTAGCGCCTCCGCTTCACAGCTAGGAAGTCCCGGGTTCGATTCCCACCAGGACTGTGTGGAGTTTTCATGTTCTCCCCGTGTCTGTGTAGGTTTCCTCCGGGCACTCTGGTTTCCCCTTCCACAAAAAACATGTGCAATGGGTGAATCCTCCAGCCAGGTGATTCATCAGCCTGGCTCCACATCATGGAGGTGGGTCTCCGGGGGCGGCACTGCCGTCGACCACTGCTCCTACGGGTTGCCCCAGTGGCATCAAAGTTAAATGAGAGTTTTTCAGCCAAATGGAAATCTTTTTCATTTCCTCGGACGACATCCTTAAAGGAAATGTTAAAACTAAGTATCTTCATCCCCCTACATGTTCCAGCCATGTCCTAATATGTAGAATGAGCTCAGACCTGTTCATCACAACTGCCTCTAAAATCCTGCACTGTCACTCAAAAAGGTGTTAATCCGGGTCCGAAGTGCCGTTATGCACGAGCTTAATATAGAAGGTGCAGTTACACGCATGACCAGAGGTGGCTGTAGTGAGTATTAAATGACTAACTTGCATCTTGCATCGTACAGTTTTTCCGTGAATATACACTATGTCATCAGCATGCATTATCATTTTAGCATTACACACAGATGGAAAATCATTCATATAAAGAGAAAACAGCAGGGGGCCTAAAATAGAGCCTTGTGGCACACCCATAGTGCATGCTGGTAAGCGAAATGAAACATTATTTGCTGATACACACTGCTGCCTTGCACTGAGATAAGATTTAATCCAATTAACTGTACTCATGCTAATAGAGAAATGTGTTGATTTATCTATCAGTAGCTCATGGTTTACTTTATCGAAGGCCTTACGCAAGTCAAAGACCGCCCCAACAACTCCTCCACTATCCAGACTGGATTTTATTTCCTTAATTAAATAGCAGCATGCAGTCTCCGTTGAGTATTGTTTTCTGAAACCAAACTGGAGAGGATGTAATGCAGCATTGTAATCAAGATGTTCCACAAGCTGCGCTGCAACTACTTTTCGGAAGACTTTGGGGATAGTCCAAAGAGTGACGCTGCTCGCAAACAACATGTGACAGCAATTAAACAAATCTGATTGCACAGGCTCGTTTGAGTTTTCTACTGCTGCCAACGATGGCGTGGGTCACACACTGTTACCCCTCTGTATAAAAAAGAGTGGTATCATTCTGGTCTCATCAGGCTACCCTGTAGTACCACCCTAGAATAACTAATTGCCCTCATTGGCTAGTTAGACTAACCAAAGAAACCAGTAGTCATTGGCCACCCCTGTGAAAAAAGTTTGGTTATTGATGGTTTCTTTGGTTAATTGTCTAGACTTGCGGTTTTTGTCCAAGACATGTGGCAATCATATTCTGACAACCTCCAAAATACTGAGCAACTAATACTGCACCTGTGTCCTTTTTTAAATAGACCGACTAGATTAGTAAAAGCACTCAATAGGGAACAGACAAACTGCAGCCAAAATTCATTTGTACACAAGTTCCTGTGGCTTTTCCAAAACCACTTTAATTTTTTGCTCCTCACTGAATAATGTGTCCAAAGAGTTTAATGGGCAAAAACAAAGTAACTGCAGCACACTTACTACAAGATGTAGAAAACAATCCTAAAACTACTCATTAAATAAAAGATTAATTTTGCTTTTAGTTATTTGGCTCATCAGCATGCAGAACCACGGCCACTGTGCAGAAAGCAAACTCACTTTAATTCAACATTATCTAAAGTCATTAAACATTTAGCTCACCCCAGCCCTGAAAACACAGTTCTCTCACAATAAGTCACTTTTAATATGAGCTGCCACAGAACTTAATATGTGTTGTAATTTTACATATATTAAAGGAGATGTTGGTTTGTGACTCTGCATCACACTATTCATCTGAATGGAACCAGTGCTAATAGCTAGTGTCAGATTTTTCTCATTTCTTCGATGGACTCCCTGATACGTTTATTTATTTACAAGGTGCTGTCAGAGATTTGGGGATATTCAAATAAATCAAACAGCAGCTTATGGGAGTTTCTGCTGGGAGCTGCTCGAAACAAAGAACATTATTAACTTGTCAAAATCTAGAAATGGCATAATAAAAAACAATGGAATACTTTATGTAATTGTTGATTTATGGTTGGATTTTCAGGGATGGCAGGGATGGTTCGGTTTGTTTAAGGTTTCTGGTCTCAGTGCACTTATGCTTGGACTTATATATATATAAGAAATGCATATTTTCAACTTACACGCTTGTGTCTATGGACCAGTGATGTGATAATCACTGGCAGACTCTGATAGCCCATTGACATTCACATTGATTGAGCAATGTACAAAACAAACCAGTCTGGCTATAAGAACATATTGGCATCAATACTAGAAGACGGAATGAACCTAATTGGACTAATGTACATTCTCTAAAAAACACATGGACGTTCTCATCTTCGCATCATGAATATTTTACGATGGGAAGATCAAAGCTGCTGCCTTTTCATATTCGACTTCTTTGAACTGTTTTTTTGTCACGTGTTTCCTGACAGCGATTCTTGGCGAAGCAGTGATTTCTTTTTTCTCTTGTTATTATGCAAAGCGTTCGTGTTGTTTACCTGTCCAATCCCGTTACAAATTTGGCATAGCGAGTGTCTGAATGTAGTCTAGCCCCAGCCTGAACCTTCTCAGCAGACTCTTCAGCTACACTTAGTCATCGGTGCGGGGGATAGAAGTAACACATTTCTCATTAGTAAATGGATTAATTGTTCCACCTTAGCGGTCCAACTCAGTCGCAGAAATCTGCTCTGCTCTCCCCTCAATGGGAGAATGTAATTAGTTAACACCAAATAAGATTGATTAACAGGCTCAAACCGAGAGACTGCTCCGGCAGATTAAAAGAGCCTGGTATAATCTCTGTTTGCACTCAGCGAGGCCTCTGTAATTAGAGCCTACCTGCTGGAAACTTTCAGGTGCCTGTTGGAGAATAATTGGGGTTTAGTTGATACTGTGTTACGCCTCATCTCTGGAGGAGCCGGCTGCTGTTCAGACTGTGTAATCCTGCCTTCTTCTGCTGCCACAGCAATTGATATCCCATGACGTACTGTAGAAATCCCATTTCAGAAAGTTGGGGCACAATGTCGGAATAGTGCAGCAAAATGTGCGTGCCTTTCACAGTTTAGTGTGGGTAACATTTATTGATTTAGAGTGTTCGTTATTGCTTTCCATTCTATCAGGATACCTTTACTATGTCCTTGGGCAAGGCACTTCACCCTCTGGTGTCTGCTGGCGAATAAATGTGAGAGTGCCTTTGAGTGTGGTTCTTTTTTCTCTATTATTTTCTTTCAAATCGCCATTAGTTATGATCTCTTTTCACTGTAAACAACAAGTGTCAATCAAATAATTTCAATGCAGATCTGCCACTCATTTGGCTTCTGTTGCTCTGCTGTTGCCATGCTGGGATGTCACCTGCATAACCTGTATGACAAGTCTTCCTTCTTCTACAATAAAATACAATAACGTTAAATCAGTGCAAACATTTCAAATATTGGTTAGAAAAACATACACATCTTGAGTGTCAAGTCAGTTTGTCAAACAGCTCGTTTCTCAAAGGAATTCTGATTGACCATTTGATCAGATTTACAAGGTACTAGCTAAGTAGTATTTCTTTAAATACATATAATATTTGAAACAGTTTCCTTCTTAACTGCCTGTTTTAATTTGTTTTTTTGTACATTTTGGGGGTCATTTGTTAAGGCAGGTGCTGAGTGCAAGCTGGAAAATAGCTTTTAGCTCTTTGTGGGCATGTTGTGCTTAATTTCACAGTTGGAATTTCCTGTATTACTGTGTTAGGGCCCCAAATCTGATATGTAAGTGAGATAATGCAGCTTATTCACTTTTGCACATGTTGCATGTTTCACATGAGCAATGCACTTGTGCTGCTCACCTGGTGGGAGGGGACCCAAAAATGTTATACATTGTTTCAACAGTTTTTGATAAACATAGCCTTTAAATCAATGCTTATATCAACAGAAATACATTAAATATTTCAGTGTTTGTTATGACAGGTTTAGGGTGGGTCCGTAACGCAGCAGCTGTGAACCACTAGTATAATACATTTTGCCCTTTGTAGGATTATGGATTAAATATGTTTAATTTATCTCTTTAATAAGGCTGTTGTAGTTTCAATATGGGGGGAGTGGATTGAAAAAATAATAAAAATTGGCTTTATATTGTCTTGTGAGACTTACTCAATTACTTACTCATTTTCAGCCTGCAATGAGGGACACGCTGATTGCTGCGAGTAATTAAGTTCCTCTTGTTATCCACCTATTTCGTCCCATGAGCCTCTAGCGTGGCCTCTTAGTCTTATGGCTTTAATATTAGCCAGCACATGCCTTAACTTCTGGTGAGCTTATACACTGCCCGCTGTTTCCAACACATCCTGGGGGAAATGTTGAATCAGAGTCAATATTTATAAGTGTAATTCAGCTGTGGGCTCTAATCCTAATGGCTGCTGCTGGTATCTGTGCCTCGAGCTGGAGCTGACGAGAGGGTCTATGGGCAGTGCGAAGATACAGGACTTTTGAAACTGCAAGGACAAATAAAAGCCTCTGAAGCGGAACACATTGACCTCAGCTCTTTAACAGTGATGGTCGATTCTTCTGACCTGGCCTCAGGGAATAGAGAACTGAGCACTTAACTGCACAGGTAAATCTTTAGACATGTTTATGGCAAGATAATACCTTCTTTTCTGCAAAGTAAATGTCCTTTTTGCCATTTTGCCGGGAACTGCATTGACTACATCGTTATCATTGTGGAATGTATGGGGTTTTGGCAAAATGGAAACAACCCACAAATGTCCAGACGGGGCTTGACTAGGAAATTGCTACTTAAAGCCACACTGCGTAATATTTCACCCAATAAAAATACAAGCATTTCTATTGTTGCCGATATTTTAATTGTTGAAAAACGACCTTAATACTGACCAGACAAACTGTGAGTGCCTCATCTTTCCTCAGACCTGACTGTGACTTTACTGGGAGCGGGACGTCTCCAGCTCGTCTCCATGGCGATGTTGAGCAAAGGCAGCCAAATATGAGATTTAAAATGGGTAGGTCCTCATCCAAATCCATTCTTTGATTACATACTGCAGAAAAATGAAACATTTTCTGTGTCGAGCTGTTAATAAGGAGCAGGTTTAGTTTTGGCAACAGTAGAATCCCAAATGTTGCGCGGTGTACCTTTAAGCTACATTGGAGAAAATCACCTTCTCTATGATGCTCTGCCTGTGATATACTATCTGGCAAAACTTAAAAGAGCAATTACCACAAAACTAAATGATCTCCAGTTCTGCACATTCTGTTGAGTTTGCTATTCATCTCTTTGATTCCTTTTCATGTGTGCACCAGCCACTACGATTTACATTTCTTGCCACAAAACGCCTTTCACACCATAACCCTTTAGTCTTTTTTTTTGTACAGTACTGCTCTAGCATACATCAGGATCACTCCAGGAAAGCAAACAAGCATACTTAAATAATTCAGGGACGTTAATCTTTTATTCACTATGAGTTCATTTTTACAATCACAAAGTATTGCTTGTGACCTTAGCGCTGCCCTACTTTGCATACGTCGTCCTAGGCAGGGAACGGAATAGAAAGTAAAACTTGTTATAAATATTTCATGTAGGACAGATCAAAAAGTGAAGTATGACATCAACAAAATCTTTCTTTTATGGCTTTTTCTTTTTCTCTCAACAACACATTATCCGCGCTTGAAATTGCTTCAGATAAAGTTAAAAATGCAAACAAAAGAGAATATTTTTGTACAATGATGAGGAATGTGTCCTGTTTCCATTTGTAATTACTACAATAACCAGTTTAATTACACTATCATGTACCAAAACATGCACAATAGGTTTATCCTGGGTTATTCTGACATGGAGACATGGCAGTGCTTTACAGGTTGCCCCAGTGAAGGATGGGTCAAATGCAGAGACAATTCAGTACAGCTTAACCTTATACTAGGGACTTAATCATGCAATGTTAGTGCTAGTGGTAGTATACGCCTTTATATGATATACATAGTACCTCTACTGCTTCATAAATGGCTGACACACACACTAACATGCGTTTTGATTTATTTACTGCTCTGGCCCGCATCCCAACACATTCTGGCTGGTTAGTCGCTGAATCCTGGAGGTCTGGCGAGTGGACTCTTCTTTAGGAAGAGTGAATAAAGTCCTGCACCTCTCGTCGCCAACTGTGCATTTTCGCCAAGACATTATTGTTAGAAAAAAGGAACATGTGCCAGAGGAGCCCCTTTTTCACAACTTCAATGCAAAAATGACTTTGTTCAGACGCTCAGAGGGTGTGTTAGTTCACTCTGCAGGGGCAGCGTGGACATGTCGGCCATTTCCTTTTTTCTTTTCTTTTTCTTTCTTACAGAACAGAAATAATGAAAAGGCTAATAAATTAAAATCAGGCCCTAAGGCATTACATTACAGACGTCGGGCACTTCCTGGTTGGACTATCTTACGGAATCCACGTAAGATGTCGTTTCAGTCAGTCGTTTACCAGGAGAGGGTGGAGCAGCCGCTCAGAGAGCAGGATTCAGGAGGATTATACAGACATGCGTGAATGAAGCCAAAAAATTGGGGATGTTTTTAAAAAACACCCCCAGGAAATAGGAAATAGCATAACAACATGGTTAAAAGCTCAAAAAAGTTGATTTTGTGTGCTATAGGACCTTTTTATTATGGAGCTTTTTATGTAACAAAAACAAACCTGATGATGCTCAAGGTTGTGAAAGTATATGACCAATTTCATCGAATGCTATATTGTATTGCCCTCGCCATCGCCAGACTCCAAATCCCTAATTTGCCTAAAGCTGTGTTTCTACTTCACATTGTCTGCATGAAGCGTGATTTGATGCTTCCCCATTCTTATACATTACTAACTACCTTCTGATTCACTGTGTGACTAATGTCCTCTTCATGTGTTTCTCACATGCATTTTCACACTATATACCTATAAATATAGGTACGATGTAGGCGCTTGAGTGCGTCTGCATCTCTATGCCTCCATGTTTTCCGTTCAGATCCTTAGCTGTGATGTGATGTGCACTGGCCCGTTTCTCCATTCGTCCTTGTGTGCTTTCAATATATTAATGTTTCCGAGTCACCTGCTAAAAGAAGAGCTAATGCAAAAACACTCCCCACGAGAGCGTTCAGGCCTCATTATTTGAACAGGAGATGGGCCTAAACAGGATTTTTACAACACACAAAAATAAATAGTGTTTTAATGTGCTGAACTTTTAAACTTCAGTTTATTAGCTATTATTAATGCCTTGCAGACCTGAAGGCTTACTACAACATAAACTTGGTGGATTTATTGAAGCAGCTCCATGCAACTTTTTTTTTTTACTTTTAGAGATAGGCTTGTGTGCGCTTTTTGTTTATTGAAATTGACTAAAGCAAGTTTGCATTTACAAGACAATCGTTAGCATCGTGCTTCACAGCCAGAAGGTCCCAGGTTTGATCCTGTTTCCCCTACCACAAAAAAAAAATGCAATTGCAAAAGGTGAATCCTCCAGCCTGACCGTCAGCCTGGCTCCACATCTGGAGATGGGTCCCCAGGTGCTACACTGCGGTCACTCACTACTCCTTACAGGTTGCCCGAGCGGCATCGAAGGATGGATCAAAAGATATACCACCCTTACCTGAACTCACAGTTTTAGGTCATTTTTTCTAGGTAGAATATGAGCGCTGAAATAAGCGCAAGTGAAGTTATGTCGATTTTGAAATTACAGACATCAGCAAATAAAGTTGCAGTGGCCAAAATGTACCACCTGGCCTCTTTAAGGGTGTGACCTCTGCCTGTTTAAAGGAAAAAGCCACCATTTTAAAATACTGAGATATGTCCTTACCTTTGCTTCGACAAGTTGATGTGTGGTCACATCCAAGTATAGTCACACAAAATGAAATTTTTTCTAAGCAGATTAAAAGGGGAACTATATTGCAAGGCGTAGTAATATTATATTATATAATATAACCTCACCTCCGTTTGGATCCACAGATGAGAAGAGGATAGGCCAGGGGTGGCCAACTAGTCAGAGACCAAGAGCCGAAATTTTCAACCTTGATCCTGTGAAGAGCCACAAAGGCACCGACCATTAGCGAGATCCCAGGGGGGTAGTTTATTGTGATTAAATAGAATGTGACCGTTTTATTTAATCACAATAAACTATAACTTTATGCCTGGCCTTTTTCTTTTTCTTTTTTAATAATTGTGTTAGATTGAATGGTTTTACTCCTCACCAAGATTGAAATACATGTATATTAACTGAAATTTTGTGCTGTTCTGCTCTGACTGAGACAGAATTAGATTTTTTTTTTATTTTTATGCTGGGGTGTGTTTGTATGTGGGGCCCTGCCCACTGAGACCCCTTCTCTGATTCGCCCCTGGCCTGTGCGCTCAGTGCCTGCAGCTTCGTCCTGACTGGACTGTGCAGAGAATGCACTCTAGGCTGCACAAAGTTCATAAACTTTAATCAGGAGCCTCTGGACGACTGAGAGTCTGTTTTATGTTGCATTTGTTACAGTTACTGTCACATGTGAAAGAAAAGTCGATGACTTTGCGTATTTCCGCGTTACGATGTCGCGCGCTTCGCCTCATAGCTTCAAAAGAGCTCCGCTTTTTTCCATTTCCTAATTTTGATCTTTTTCTGTGAATATGACGCCAAATTACATCAAATAAAGAGTAGGCTGATTAGAAATCTGAAGAGCACAGAAGCTGATCCAGTGCCACGATCTGCCTGCTTGTTGTTCAACCCAACATCCCGCTTTGAGTGAAGCTGCTGCACGGGCTCCTTTTACACGCTGCCTCGAAAAGGAGGGAGATACAGACTCTCATTCATGTGTAGAGATGGAAACAGGGTCTGTAGGACTATGGTTGGATTTTTGGTCAAAGACTGTTACAGTTTATGGGAAATATTTACCAATTATTTTGCAAAGAGCCGCACTCTGATTGGCCAAGAGCCACATGCGGCTCGAGAGCCGCGTGTTGGCCACCCCTGGGATAGGCTATATGCAAACGCCGTCTGTGCTCTGTTTACGTGACTGAGGGCACGCGTAAAGACCAGACAGCTACGCATCAACACCTCTAAGCTAAGGTAGAATATCTCAGTATCTAAAAACGGTGTCATATTCCTTTAAGGAGGGTAATCAGGCTGTGATGTGGCAACTGTGAGGAGAAACAGTCTTTTGACTGTGTTGCACAGAGGAAATAAGGGACATTTTTTAAGGCACATATTCGGAATATTGTGCTCATTCATCAAGGAAACACACGTCCAAAACTTCTACCAAAAGGGTGATACTAGTGGCTTAGTGGCACAGGGCCACTGGCTTCTACAAAAGTATACCTTAACCATAACCAAGGTGGGGAAAAAAGTTTTAAGCCATTATAAAAGCTACAAGGCAATCTCCACTTATGACTATTGACATCGGAAGAACACAGTTAAATGATAAATGGTCTGAATTGATGTAGCGCTTTTATCCAAAGCATTTTACAGCAAGGAACCACTCGCCCATTCACACTCTCTTTCAAAAACTAATGTATGCAGACACTGAAGCAAGGTGGGTTAAGTGTTTTGCACCTGCAGGAACCGGGATTTGAACTAGGGATGGCCGATCGGCCGATATTTGTCATTTTTTCACATATCGGTATCGGTCCGATATTGGGAAATGTCGGCCAATATATTTCTTTTTCCTTTTAATTATTTACTGCACCGTAATGTCGTAGCGCACCTGAATGCAGCAGCAGTGTAGACGGGCTAAACCGACCTGACCGGGGCAACAGTTTATTCAAATTATCTAAAATAAACAGTGGCTCCTTCAAACAAAGAACCTCCAGCATAAATTCACACGTCTACAAAAGAAAATGTGTTTTACTAAGTTTAAACAAAGTGGAGCGGACACTTGGACACCACAGAGATACAGAGACACAGGTTGCTGCTGTAACAAACTGGACTAAATCTGCCTCCATGGACATTATTCTGAGTCAGGACTAACAGGAATCATTTTCTGATGGATTATTTGTCGCTACATCTGAGTGGTGAGTGTTGCAAAAGTTTCTCCGTCCTGACGCCAGAATGATTTGTTTGTTAGCGCTAGCATAGCTTCTCACAGGCTAAAGAACACTACACGTCAACATTACCTTTCTGTCATCATGTAGGTCTAACTACAGTGATGATCATGTAGGTCTCACTACAGTGATGATCATGTAGGTCTCACTACAGTGATGATCATGTAGCTCTAACTACAGTGATGATCATGTAGTGATGATCATGTAGGTCTCACTACAGTGATGATCATGTAGGTCTCACTACAGTGATGATCATGTAGGTCTAACTACAGTGATGATCATGTAGGTCTAACTACAGTGATGATCATGTAGGTCTCACTACAGTGATGATCATGTAGGTCTCACTACAGTGATGATCATGTAGGTCTCACTACAGTGATGATCATGTCTGTATTCACGTTTACTGTGCCCACTTTTGTCATGTTAATGACCCTGAAAACGAGGTGTTATGTCGCATTTCCGCGCATATTTAATTAGACACATTTACGATCGTTTGCTCATTTACCATTGAAAACAGTGCAGATCAAAGCTCATGCTAATCTTGTAAATCTACTGTTTGCCTTTTGCCAGCTCTAAACCAACTCTAAATCTTCAGTCTGGCCTCATAAGTTCAGTATAAGGTGCTGTTAAAGTGACTATTTTTTGCAATTCCAAAGCTTCATACAGAACAGTGTGTCCTCAGAGAAGTTTATCAGATTTGTTTAAAGTTAAAACATGTAGCTTAAACAACATGGTAGGCTACATGTTTAAATAAAAAATACAATAAATAGTAGCCTAGCATATTCCCAGTGCCACTGTTACCCATTAATAGAGGACATGGGTGAAAGTATAATAATTAGTAGGTCTGAGTAAATGTTTTGCCAAAATCCAAATGACATTTCCCTCCAACATTGCATTTGGTCTTTTTGATATTTTTCTAATAAAAGCGATTGTTTGTTTCATCCTGGTGTGTGAGATGTGTCCCAGGCAGAAGCATAAGACATTCCAATAATGGAGCAATTTGAAAACTTTACCACATTTGAGCCTTTCTATTGATTTTTAACGCCGAAATAAATATCGGCAAATATCGGATATCGGCCACAGCAGCGAGGCAAATATCGGATATCGACATCGGCAGCAAATTTTCATATCGGACCATCCCTAATTTGAACCCCAACCTTCTGATCATGAGATGACCCTCTACCATCTGCATCACTGTCGCCCAAGGCATATGTCGGCTTCCAGTGCATGTCCCTTTCTACTACTGCTAAAAACAGAATGCCTGATGGGTAATATGACCATGGCTTAGCCTCCCATAGACAAACATCACCCTCAGTAACATGGTAAACGGGGCAAATTTGAGCGCACTCGTGACTGAAATGGCTCTTTGGCTGTTTCTGTACATGATCATAATTACAGGAAGAGGCTATAATGCATCACTGAACTCTAAAACATGTGCACTTCTCAGAGGATGAAAACGCTCACCTTGCTGTCAACACATTTACACAATTACAAGAGTGACATGTGCAAACACGACTAATCTGCGCGCCTCTTTGACTTGAATTTTTCACTTATCAAAGTCAGCGTGGAGAGCTGCGCGTCTTTTATCTCGCTGATAAACAGCCTCTTTCCCCCTGCAGAAATGGCCTCGGTGTCAAATGTAATCTTCAAAGGAGGCAGTGAGGCGTCGCTGGCTTTGGCTCTCGCCCGCGTCCCTTTGTGTGAATGTGGAACAGGACCGTCAGACACATGTCCCCAAGATGTGTATCCCAGATTATTATTATATTAGGCGGGTTTGGCAACAAGCCGGTACTGTCACAAACAAGGGCGAGGCACTCCTCTTTAATGTATATTGTCTGAATGCCTTATACTCGTGAACTACTTCCATTTCTCTATAGTTTGCATTGGAAAAGAACCATCAGAATAGACACACTTTGATCGGTGGCTAAAGGTCTGTGCCACTGTCTGGCCCACATGTTGCTGATAAAACTGGGAATTGTCACTCAAAGGAATTAGTCCATGGGCCAAACCCCAAAATCTGGCATATCGGTACCGAAAAGGTGGCAAAGGCTATCATTGATTTTTAAGTAGGTCCATGTCTGAGGTTTATATTTTTGTATGATAGCCTTTTCAGAGTTACGGCTTTATCATAGTTTTCAGCTGTTGAAGTGAACCACCCCCATGTCAAAAAAGTCGCTTTTAACACTGGTCCATATTTTGGTTTAGGCCATTTCCAGCCCATTAGATACTGATTTACACATTGTATTTGGTATCATTGTAAAGAAGACATTTTCATGATTCATTTGAGCCCAAATGTACTACTCTGTGACTATTACCATGGTAACCATAGCTCCTCAAACTCAAACCTGAGGACGTTTTTTCACCATTTTCACAAAAACGTTTTACTATGTTTAACGCTGTTTCTTCAAGGAACATCACAGAGACAAATGTTTGATACTGGGGAACTCTCTAGACTCTGAGGATTCAGGAAATGTATAACATGTCAGTACTTTCTCAACCTAAGGCCTCACAGTGAGTCACGAAGTAAAAGAATGTCCACCTCACATGAGCCTCTCCCATTGAAATAAGCCTATATCTGCCATTCTAGAACAGCTGGTGAGACTTTCTGTCCAGGACAGGCCAATGCAACTTGAAAATACATTTATAAAAATTACAATTATTCTGTATAATATAAACTGTATCCTAAATTGTAAAAAAAATGTCCATATTATGTAGCCGACACAATGCACTCACAGACGCACTCACTAGGTTAGAAGTACCAAGGTGTTCTACCGTATAGAACAGGATTCTACAGAAAATTAACTCAGGGGACATTAAACGAAAAGAACAACGTTCTCTACACAGAAAGGTCCCACATGGCCTGGGATGTCGAACCCAGGAACGTCTTGCTGTGAGGTGACAGCTAGACATTCAGTCACTCTTGAATCCCCTTGTACAAAAAAACATTATGCTGATAGAAAAGGGTGAAGGGAATATCTTTATGTCCAAGAAGACACACAAACTGCAGTTGGTTAGACAATTGGTTATCCAAGAACCAAGCTTTTCCTGCAACAGTTGACAATGGCGACTCGTGACCAATGGCAATGTTGTGCTTTCTTCCAACCAGACTCCGCGACCGGGAAGGGGCGAGGGAGAAAGGTGGTGTAAGAGTGGGGGTGAATTACGGCTGAGTACAGACTGGAAACATAGCAGGACCGGCTTCACATCTTTTTCTCTCAGACACGGACACTGGTTAACTCACTAAAGTTTTTAGTTTGACCTGATAGAGCTTATAGAACATAACACTAAAGGAAGAACATGAGGCAGCACGATGTAACCTAGGAAAAGAATGTGGGTCTTGTCTTGTTTGGAGCAGCGCTGTCCTTGCGCCAGGTGGAAGATCTGGCCCAAAAAGTGTTGAATGCGCAGGAGAGATTGCATGCCCTCAGTGGTTAGTCTTAGTGTTTAGCGTTCTCTTACCTCTCAGCATGAAGTTCAATTTAGGTGTTTTTGTGTGGAGTTTACATCCTCTGTCTGTGTCTGGACAGATTTTTGGGGTGCTTTGGTTTCTTCCATCAATGTAAAAGATGCACAGGAGGATAATCCTCTAACTTGGTGATTCTGAACATGAGCATGGCTGTCCACTGCTCCTGACATGTTCCAGGGGCAGATGGATGGGTTAAATGGTTAATCTTTGCAAAGGGACAATAACGTACAGCTTCGATCTGTGGCTCCAATTGAAATGCATTATCTGAATTACAGTTCACAAACAGTTGTAAAAGTTTGGAATATCCATAAATCTTCACTTCGTTGTCTTCTTCTGGACCTCGATCCCTTCTCTGTGCATGTACAAATCTAGAATCAATTGGCCTCAGACCCTTGTTCTTCTGCATTGTCCTCACCACTTCCCTATGCATACTTGCTGTTTTTCATCTCCTCATACAACATTCATGTGCACCTTGTTGAGTCCAGTCTGAGCATATGAAGTATCTTCAAAAACACAAATTTCAACTTGTGATACATTCCTTGTGCTGGATAAAGCATTCTCATGCTACAATTTGCATGTTCTGTTTTCTACTTCTTCTCTACTCTTGCTGAGATGTTGAGATAAAATGTGCACTAGAGGCAACAAGAGACGATCCCAAACAGGAATGGTTTCAGAGGTGGAGCCTGCTGAGCTTCCGAGAGACAGTTTTCTAGTTGCATTTGACTGGGCTCGATATAACTATTGTCAGCCTGAGGTGATACTGAACCTGCAGAGGTGGCACAGTCCAGGATGACGACTCAATAAGTGCCATCGCCAAAAGATTTGTTTCCAGCATTTTCTGAAGAGCATGAAGAATAATTCAGGATATGGGCACAACTCTACATTTAAACCTCCACAATCATCAACAGGTTTGTTATCTGCTAAGTTATGATGGGAAAAGCAGCGGCTCTACTCCAAGCTCCTCTTAGTTGACTGAGGAAACTCCTTTCGGCCGCCTGTATCTGCGATCTTATCCTTTTGGTCATTGCCCAGATCTTATGACCATAGGTGAGGGTAGAACATAGATCGATCAGTAAATCAGCTCCCTCTTCACCACAACAGTCACAGTAACAACGATCACTGCTGATGTCGCACTGATCCGTCTGTTGATCTCACGCTCCATCCGTCCCTCACTCGTGAACACGACACTGAGATACTTGAACTCCTTCGCTTGAGGCAAGGCCTCTCCACCGACCTGTCTAGAGGGGAAGCCACCCATGGCCTCGGATTTGGAGGAGCTGATACTCGGCTGCAAACCGCCCCAGGGCAGCTGAAGGTCCTGGTTTGATGAAGCCAACAGAACAACACCTGAGATCCTGGGGTTCCTGGCTGTGTCTTTAAGTTCTGTCCATAGAACTAATAATTACACTTTTGTTTAGTCATTTATACTGCATATTTCATGTGCACAGACTCAATATGCCTGGGAAGAAAATAAATAAATTACACAACATAAAAAATAAAAAATAAACTCAAATACGTTAATACAGCACATACATACACAAAAAAAATAAAACAATCCATGTACATTATAGTATATTAAATAATTTCAGAAAAGCTGGAGAAATTGTTTAATCAAATAAAAATATGGACTGTTTTGCTTTGTCGACTGCCTGTGTGATTTAGTTCTGGATGAGGCTAAGCTGTAGTTTTGTGTTGACTCTTCATGTCCTGGTTTTAACACCTCGCACCTCACCATCTTTATACTACTATATTTGATTTATTAGTAATGAAATAAAACAACTTTACTGAAATGACCTTACAAAATTATTTACTTTATTTATTTACTAATCAGTAAAAAAGGGTGATGTTCATAGTAAACGTGTGGTTTATGGCAAATTCAGCTTCAGAACAGAGCACAGTTTTCTACAGCAAATACATTAACAACTAAGTGTAAAACCTTTGGAATTATCTTGGATTATTGAGACATTTTAGACAAATGTACAGGACTACGTATAGTAGTGAAAGAAACAGAATGCCATTGTGTGTATGGCATAGTATATGATAAATAGCTATAATATATATAATATATGAACAACTTTTTGGTGAAAATACAGAACTGTTCTTCTCCACAAATGTAATTTCAAGTTGCATTGGCCTGTCCTGGACAGAAAGTCTCACCAGCTGTTCCAACCTTAGAATGGCAGATATAGGCTTATTTCAATGGGAGAGGCTCATGTGAGGTGGACATTCTTTTACTTCGTGGCTCACTGTGAGGCCTTAAGATGAGAAAGTACTGACATGTTATATATTTCCTGAATCGTCAGAGTCAAGAGAGTTCCCAGTATCAAACATTTGTCTCTGTGATGTTCCTTGAAGAAACAGCGTTAAACATAGTAAAACTGTTTTTGTGAAAATGGTGAAAAAACGTCCTCAGGTTTGTGTTTGAGGAGCTTTGGTTACCACGGTAATAGTCACAGAGTAGTACATTTGGGCTCAAATGAATCATGAAAATGTCTTCTTTACAATGATACCAAATACAATGGTGTAAATCATTATCTAATGGGCTGGAAATGGCCTAAACCAAAATATGGACAAGTGTCAAAAGTGACTTTTTTGACATGGGGGTGGTACACTTCAACAGCTGAAAACTATGATAAAGCTGTAACTCTGAAAAGGCTATCATACAAAAATATAAACCTCAGACATAGACCTACTTCAAAATCAACGATAGCCTTTGCCACCTTTTCGGTACCGATATTTGGTCTGGCCCATGGACTAAATAGGCCACCGTTTTTACATACTGAGATATGTTCTTACCTTAGCTTTGACGAGTTCTTTAGGACCTGTCTGGTCTTCCCCCGTGCCTTCAATCACGTAAACACAGCGCAGACGGCGTTAGCATTTAGCCTCTCCCTCTCTCCACTATAGCTCCAAAACAGGTCAAGATAGAAGCTACCAAGCTCTTCCACGTTTTCCCTATTTAAATATGGTTACGTGAAGTGTTCCACTACAAAGTATGATTACACAAAATTAAACAATGTGGATTTTCTAAGCGGATAAAAGGGGGAACTATATTGTAAGGCGTAATAATAGCAGGAGTAGTTCGAAATCCGCACAGTAATCTTCACTTTACTGCGCAGTAATCTTCACTTTACTCTGCGGATGCCAAACTACTCCTGGTATTATTACGCCTTACATTATAGTCCCCCCTTTTATCCGCTTAGAAAATCCACATTGTTTAATTTTGTGTAATTATACTTTGTAGTGTAACACTTCACGTAACCATATTTAAATAGGGAAAACGTGGAAGAGCTTGGTAGCTTCTATCTTGACCTGTTTTGGAGCTATAGAGGAGAGAGGGAGAGGCTAAATGCTAACGCCGTCTGCGCTGTGTTTACGTGATTGAAGGCACGGGGGAAGATCAGACAGGTCCAAAAGAACTCGTCAAAGCTAAGGTAAGAACATATCTCAGTATGTAAAAACTGTGGCCTATTCCTTTAAATCCACTCAAAGACTACTTTTATTTCTGTTGTAAAGGCAGTAATTATGTTTTGCAGGGAAGTAAGTTGATCAGACAAAAAGTGTGAAGCAATTGGCCCCCCCATCTGTGTGTTTTATGTAAGAGCCCAGTTGTTCCCCTATGAATCCGATACACACATATGAATCTGCAGTAATGATCTCCGCGGGGAGGCTGACCTATATGCAGTGTGTTGGTTTAAAGTCTAATTAGAAAAAAGTCCTTCGCAGCGGGGGTTATGAGGGGGTTAAAGACATCATATTGGCACTCATGACGTCTGCGCTTTCCTGACGTTCCATGACGTTAGACCAAAGTCCAATACAAAACATTTGCACTCCAGTGGCCGTGGCACAGGGTTTGAGGAACAAGGAGAGGTCTCATCTTCGATCATGAAAGAAGTGTATTGCTTATATAGACAATAGCCAAAACAACATGAACAGATTTGTATGCATTTGGTTCTAACCCAGCTCAACTGTCATCGTGCCACCTACATTATAAATGTGGTGTGTGAGTGATTGGCACAGGTTGGCAGCCATGTTTTTATCAGCGCCATGGATTGCAGCTTGTGTGGTATTTTAGGAGATGATGATGCACTTTTAGAATAAAGGTTTACTGTCATGTTTATGCCTGAGAGTTGACAGTATCTAGTTTCGTTAGAGTCAATAATGTCGTTTATCGCGATACTTTCCTGCCTCAATACATCGATCTTCAAATTTGGTTTTCAGAAAGTAGTCACTGAGTCATGTAGAATTGAAGAGGCCACTTTAGCTTCCACTGGTCTGCACACGGGATTGAAGCACTGTGAACTGCTTGAACCATGAGGGGAAGGAAAAACTCCCATATGACTCTGAGAACTTACACATACCTTGGAGCTATGTTGTAAACCGACAAGCAAACTTAAAAAAAAGAATCATCGTTTTTCCCATTTCTACATTATCCAAGCGCATCTGACTCTGGTCTGAAATGTTAGGGGAATAAAGCTAGTTTCAGTGAATCCTAGTTCAAGAAAAAGCCTCTGTGATGACTTGTAATCACTTCTAAACGTCAGTGCATCGTTCACTTTCAAAATTCTTCAGGGAAAGAAAAAGGAAATAAATGCCTATACTATGTGGGAAAAGCTACGAGCTTGTGC
The DNA here is from genome assembly GCF_951799975.1 of Gobius niger. NCBI lineage: Eukaryota > Metazoa > Chordata > Actinopteri > Gobiiformes > Gobiidae > Gobius > Gobius niger. The sequence goes on from NC_136867.1 coordinate 17,800,992, forward strand.
AGCTTTGTGCACAAACTTTCCCTTACGGAGGCAATATGTGGACTGAATCTGTACTTGAGCGGAGCAATGATGGAGAGCCAAGGCATTCTGAGTGTTTTCCATTAGTGTGAGAAATACTCCGGAGACATAATGTAACAGTCAACACCTCCCAGAGCAGTGAATGTTTGAGAGAGGAGGAGGAAGAAAAACATGTCAGTCTGAGAGTGTCTGCTTCACAGGGGACAGCGGGGGAAAGTTCTCAGATAGTGCCGATGCTTTATTTAAAAACAGCTCATTGATTTTAGATTGAGCAACCGGCCAAGACTGGAAAGAAACAAGAGCTTTCACACGCAGATGTTTTGATGTAAAGTCGGTCAAAAACAATGCGGAACCATAGACAGCAAAAGTTTTTGCACTTGTTGAATGTTGTTGAGTTGTTGAATTCAGAAACTGGCACCACCTTCCTGCAGGTGTTTGATGTTGATTCATTGGTGGAGTTAAAGCTATTTCACCCTGAAAAGACTCATAGAAACAAAGCGGACTTCGAATAGTTTTATTAGACAGGAATCATGTCTGCTGCTCAGACAGTGAATCAACGGTATGAAATACATGGGCATGATGAATGAATGTAGGAGAGTCTGGACACCAGTGGTGGGGGATGAGGCGGCCAGTGGAAACCGAGCCTCAACGAGCAGAGTAGAGATGAGGCCAGGTGAAGGAGAGGCGGAGGAGGGTCACAACACGATGGGAAAATGCGAGGCAGTAAATGAGGGGGGCTTAAAGGCGCTAGATGCAAGTTTGCCATTTTATACTCACTACTGCCATCTTAGGTCATACGTGTAACTGCACCTTCTATATTCAGCTCGTGCATGACGGCACTTCGGACCCGAATTAACACCTTTCTGAGTGACAGTGCAGGATTTTAGAGGCAGTTGTGGTGAACAGGTCTGGGCTCATTCTACACCAGGGGTCACCAACGTGGTTTCCGCGGGCACCCAGGGGCCCTTTGGGGCATGTCCAGTAGCCCTTGGGACTTTTTCTAAAGTGTAAAACACTTCATTTTCTTGAATTTAATTCTTAAAATTACAGTTATTTCGGTTCTTGTGACTCGGTATGAGTTTAAAATAAAGCTATTTTGATATAATATGGGGTCAATATCCTATAAGTGAACAGTGTACGTTTAAGTCTTTAGGATTTGTTTTTAACTGGTAGCCCTCGAACAAGTTAATGCTCTTAAAGTAGCCCTCAGCTGAAATAAGGTTGGTGACCCCTGTTCTACACCTTAGGACATTGTTGGAACATGTAGGGGGAGGAAAACACTTAATTTTAACATTTTTAAACTCAGTATAGTCCCTTCTCCTGGGTGATTACATATTTTCACAAAAATATTATAAGATTATAAGATGAAAATACCCAAAAGTCCATCTTGTAACCATCAGATGGCAATGATCAGGACATTTTGCTTCTGGAAAGAAAGCGGCAACTACCATTGAAAGACATCCTTATGAAACAGCTGGAAGACCATACTGTTCCCATAGCCTCCTATTGCCTAAACTAGATACAGATTTTGGTCTCATACACTCTGAATACTGCTGCAGTTTTTTCGATAGACAAGGACTTTACTCATCCCTAAACCATGTGGCGGTTTTTCGCTCCCATTCACATCATCATTGACTACGTACTGTATGTCCCCTGAAGGTTTGCAACAACAACAAAAAGACCTTCTCTTTTAGGCTTTATGCTGTTTCCAATCTCTATCCTTTTCCCAAAAGCTTTACAAATGACTTCAAGATGACAACTATGCTTGGAGGCTGACAATCTGTATTTTACACCTTTATGAGCGCTTTACATTTGACTATCTTTGAATATGCATGTCCCTCATTTCTTTTTTAATTGGCCTAGATTTGGGGGGAAAAAAACTACTTTTCAAGGAGACAGTTAGACCATCGACTCAAGCCAAGTTGTTTTTCCAGCTGCTTGTCTGTAATTGTTTGTTTTGTTCCATCATTAACCTGCTTAATACTGATCACAGAATACATTTACATAAAATCAGTCAAATAATCATCTTCCACAACTCGCCTTCCCGAAGGACCTCGCTATATTCCTGCCTTTGGGTGATTTACCCCTATTGTTTACCGTGTCTTTTATCTATTGATGTGTTTTTAATGTCTGCAAGGCATTTACAACTTTAATGAATTTATTATTATGGACGGGGCTGCACACCGTTGAGACGCACATTTTTTACAATCGCTCATGTGGCTAAGCTCAGCTATTCATTATCCGATTGGGCATGCATTTGAATACTTTTGTTCAAACAATAAAAGTTTTGGTGGGCAGAAATAAGTTGCCCCGTTATAGAGAGATGAATATTAATGTATCGTTACTTTAAATTTGAAAAATGTGTCTTACAATAGAATGGCGGTAATTAGTTTCTAGGTTGGAGATGAGTTCAGCCAAGGCCGTTTGAAAAGTTCTGCTCATTTAGCTGATGAAGTTACGCTTATGAAACATCCAGTGATCAAAGGTCGTTTTCCATCATGAATTCACAAACACAGACTATTAGGGGTGTGACCATATATCGATTTTGTGGTATGGTACGATATTGATTGTTTGCCAATATCCATACTTTTGATGACGTCATACATATTAATGAGTGACATAATGCATATTAAGGTGGATACAGCGCTAAAGGCTAATAATGGTCAACAATACAGTCAGGACAGAGGGCATAAAAACTATCATGAAAAGTTGTCTTTCTGGAAACATGACTTTGGTTTCTTGTTTATTTCAATGGAAATGAAGTGATGCCACCGATTAGATTAGATTTGGGTAAAGCAGAACTTGAGAAAATGCACATGATTAAAGTGGGGGTTAAGAGGAACAAGGCATAAACACAAATGTGAATTATTACAAAATATGAAGCATTTCTAAGGTTACAAAACGGTTAAAAACTAAGTGTGTCCTGTAGATCAGTGGTTCCCAACCTGGGGGGTGGACGCCCCCCTTGGGATTGCAGGGGGGCCCAGAGCTTTGCCTGGTCAGAGGGTCAGGTCATGAATAATGTTATTTTAGCAAAATAAATGGTCTAAAATCATCAAATATGACTGAGTACGGACTACAGGTGCAATAAACACTCCAATTTCAGTTTATTTGTTTGAAATAAATACTTAACAATTATTTTCATGCTTTGATACATTTGTGGAAGCCACAGTTTTGGACTGGGGGGAGCGCGACCCGACTACAGCACGCGCAGGGGAGGCTCCAACGAAATAAGGTTGGGAACCACTTTTATAAGCGTTTGTATATTATGAAGAAGTATACTCAACTGAAAGTAAATAATTTGTGCACAATTTTGACCGAAAGACTTTGACCGAAACGGAAACTTAGATTATAATGTGCAATATAAAGAATATCTATCGACATATCGTAAGGTTATAGTTATCATGAGCCATCGTATCGTGTATCGTTTCCATTTGTGAGGTACACAGTTTCATTGACTATAGAAGTCACTGAACAGTATAAATTGATCACAAAAAAAATAATTAAAAAGGTGGAGATAAGAGCCATAGAACAACTCCGTTAGTGTCCAAGTCACTAGTACATAGTGTTTTAATATACATGAACAATAATTCCAGTATTTTACTATTTAAAACCACCAGACCACACCAGGTCTAACTCGTCCACACAGGCAGGGTGCACATCTCAGTTTTCAAATCAGTGTAGAGGGACAACTTGATGAAAATCTTCACCTAACTCAGTGGAGAGATTTCACAAAATGTGTTCTATTGATTGAAGTTTGTCTGTGTTGGCCAAACTTGGAAAGTGAGAAAATTAGTTTCAACAACACAATTAAGAATGGACAATATTTGCTACAAGGAGAGAAATTTCAATAATTATAATTTGAATCATTCTGACTTGTGATTCCAATTACCCATTGTTGCACGGCCTAGTTTATCAATTATTGCTTGTTTAGCAAACCTCCTTAATCACTACAACATGTAGATTACAGTATATTGTGTTAAAGTTGTCTTTTATATCTTGTCCCTGGTAAAGTTGCCAGAATCTGATTTAAAATTGAGCAATGAATAAAATAATGTATGTTTTTAGTTTTACTTTTGCTTTGTCAGTCTTCACTAAATCCACCTGTTTAAATGACTGTTTTCGTTCAGAATCAACTTTGATTTGCCATTACATTTCTAAATCAGCACAAAAATACAATGTTTCCTCAAAGAACAAATTTGGGTGACATCCACAAATCATCCAGCTGTTTCCGCTGCTGTGCTTCCTTCATTCATCATAGATTTAGTTTCATTTAATTTGCCTTGATAAATTTGGAAAATGATGCTATCAGCTTTTGCCCATTTCAAGGCTGTTACGGCGGATCACCTGCTGTGCTTAGCAGGAGGCAGAAATCCCCCCCCCCCCCCCCCCCCAACTTTTAAGTGTATCAATGTTTTTTTTAATATGTCCCCAGTGAAGCATTCAGTCTTGCTTGTGTTCACTGCGCTGTCATGGATGCTATTTCAGTATGTGCTTGTCTCCTTCCATCTGTGCATGTATGTTGCTGAAAAACATTATGCTCTGAATTTTGTCTGCTTGTGTTAGCATCTCCTTTCTGTTTTCTGGTCTTGTCATTTCCGATCTGCGCCTGAGGAAAGGTCCGAGCTGCACAGGAGTCAGGTATCGGGGATATTGGGAGCAGTGAACCAGCGAAGGCCGTTCATGCGTATAGAAGATTACACATACACAAACATGCACTTTGCTACGGTAATAACGTGAGCTGCATCCTGATGCCATGAAAAACCCTTGATGTTGTTTTCCCTGACAAAGCAGACTGTCTACATACGCCACACTGAGCTCTATACGGGAAAAGAATGTAAAGATATGAGAGGAGACATTTTTAAGACAAAAGACAGATGATAACTTGGATTGGAGTGGGATTGGTGACATGAAAGAGTTAAAACTGTGAAGTAACGCCGACTGTAACAGGTGAATTTCTACTTTGTGAGATCAATAAAGGTTTATCTTATCTTATCTTAAAGGGACTAGATGCAAGTTTGTGATTTTATGCTCACTACTGCCACTTCAGGCCTTATGCGTAACTGCAGCTTCTATATTAAGCTCGTGCATGACGGCACTTCGGACCCGAATTAACACCTTTTTGAGTGACAGTGCAGGATTTTAGAGGCAGTTGTGGTGAACAGATCAAAGCTCATTCTACACATTACGACGTGGCTGGAACATGTAGGGGGAGGAAAATACATAAGTTTAACATTTTTAGACGCCGTGTAGTCCCTTTAACCATACTTGAAACTGTTTCTGAAGGCACAGATTCCCAGTCTCTCTTCTATTACAATGCAATTCAAAAACCTGTAATATGGCTTCAAACTTGGAAAAGTGACCATTGTTGCATCTCATAAAAGCAACTTAAAATATACTGGCTTCAAAAGGACTGAACAGCTGCATTGCAACCAATGGCCGCTTGCTGCTCTGCTTTATGCCCACGACACTAGAGGCCGCCATTGCTCCGCCATTGCTGTAGTACCTCCATATCGCCGCTAGTGCCCCATTGAAAAGCATTGGAGTTTAGACACCTTAAAAACAACTTTAACGCCTGGTTTCAATTTTTTCAACACTAGACTCAGCTAGATATTCCTCCTGAGATAACGCTGGGTTAGTCACAATTTAAGAAACCAGGCTGGTTTTGGTAAGAAGAATTTTAGAAATCTCGTACTTAATGAGGGTCAGACTGTTGGCATTGGAGCAGCGCGAGCTACACGTCACACAAGGGCCGAGTCTACAGTGAAGATCCCACCCTTATGTCCTTTTTAGGAACATGCTTCGTCAGGGCTGGGGAGGGGGAGTCTGTAAATCCGCCATGAATTCCCCCACGACCGTGGTCATTATGGTAAACGGGGAGGAGTGAGCAGAAGCTGTCCATTTATATACAGTCTATGATTGCAACGCACAGACATCTTAAAGCATTACTAAGTAACTTGTTTACCTTAATAAATCCTTTTCGTAGTCCCTCTAGGGGTAATACAAGTAATAATGGGATGATTGGGGGGTCTTTCATCTCCCCCTGGTGTCTCTAGCCAGAAAACCACCCTTGCAACTTTCCTGCACCGGGTCGGAGGCGCAATACACACTAATAGAATCACGAAGAAGAAGCTAACAGGCTAACGGGCAAAGCTAACTGTGGGCACGGCCACTTGCAACAGTTTTTACAGCCAAGTTTGAGTGAAAAAAAATATCTCCATTGTGTAATTGGATGTACAATATCCCTCTCTCCCTTTGTCTTTTCTGTGTTTTTTAATGACCTAAAAAAAAACGTAACATGCTACGACACCTGCACTGGCGATTATGGCCTCTAGGGGCAATTGATTTTTTTGGTCCAATTGTTTAAAATTATAATTATACTAAAACAGATACATTTGCCCTTATTCTCTTCATAAACATTTGAAAAAATGTACATCCTTCTTTTCCTTAACTGAAAACAACATCCTCAAAGCTGTCATAAACATTCATTTTGACCTTTATTTAACCAGGAAAGTCCCACTGATGTTAGAGTACCTTTTGTCAATATTTTCAGTCATTAGGAAAACCAGAGCACCCAGAGGCATGGGCGTAACCTACACCGGGAGAACCTGCAAACTCCACACAGAAAGGCCTCCTCCGCCCGGGGTTTGGACCTGGCACCTGCTCTGAGGCACGAGCCCTAACCACCATGAAGTATTAATGCAGATCAAACTATTGAGGCAAGTCACATCTTGTATATTGTATTTAACTTCATCGTGCGAATGATTCTCTCACTTACCACCTCAGATCACACGCTGATAACAGAGACTAATCTCCGATAAGGAATATTCATGCGTCTCTCAAGCGCAGGGGCTGCTTGTTGTAAGTACAAATGAATAGCGCGACTGCCATTGTTTCTGTGGTTACCGCGCTCATTGCGATGCATGGGAGTTGGTAAGTACAGCTGCTTGAGCACGCCGCGTGGAGACGGAAGACTCCTGAGTGTCAAATTAACTCCTGCTAAATACTCTTTGGGTGATTACTTTGCGCCGTACAAGTATTTTTAAATAGACAACGTGCACGGCTGTAGGTTTGAATGGGAATCTGAGACACAAGACACAATGCTTTTAGTCATGACTCATGAGGTAAAGGCACTGAAGAGGATATTTGGATCCATGACAGCAGACTAGATTTGTATTTATGACCAATATGTGCACTTTTTTCAGCATATACACTGCGTTCCAAATTATTATGCAAATTGGATTTTTGTGTCAAAAAGGTAAAAAAAAAAGCAATAATAATGAAACTCATGGATGATATCGTGTCTTGGGGCTCTATGAATCACTGACATTAATCTCAGAGACCTGGGATGATTAGTTGTCGGGTTAAGCCCAGTTAAGGGAAAAACTACTGAAAAAGGGTGTTCCACTTTATTATGCAGATCATCATTTTCAAGCAATATGGGAAAGAAAAAGGGACTTTCTGCTGATGAAAAGCGTGAAATAGTTGAATGCCTTGGTCTAGGTATGAAAACCTTCAATATTTCATGAAAGATTAAGCGTAATCATCGAACTGATAAGAGATTTGTGGATGATTCAGAGCACGCTCCGTTTTGTGCCGATAAAGGCATAATATGGACGGTTTCTGCCAGACAAACACATCAGATTAAGTGAACAGATGCCACAAAGCAGCATACAGGTATTTGAAGCTGCTGGTGCCTCTGGAGTCTCCCGAACATCAAGGTGTAGGACCTTCCAGAGGCTGCAGTTGTGCATAAACCTTCTATCCGGGCCTCCCCTAAACTGTTAATTGAAGCTGATGAACAGAAACGGCTGCAGTGGCTCAGAACTACATGAGGACTAATTTTCAAACAGTCTTGTTCACTGATGAGCGCCGTGTAACGCTGGATGGTCAAATCAATGGAGTAGTGAATGGTTGGTGAATGACCACAATGTCCCAACAAGGCTGTGACGTCAGTAAGGAGGTGGCGGAGTCATGTTTTGGGCCAGAATCATGGTGAGAGAGCTGGTCGGCCCCATTAGGCCCTTTTAGGCTCCCTGAAGGTGTGAAAATGACCTTTGAAAAATATGTGGAGTTTCTGACTAACCACTGTCTTCTATGCTACAAAATGAAGAGCCGTGCTTTCCCTAACAAAATCCTCTTCATGCATGAAAACGCACCATGTCCTGCTGTAAAGAATACCTCTGCATCACTGGCTGCTATGGGCAAAAAAGGAGAGAAACTCATGATGTGGACCCCCTCCTCCCCTGACCTCAACCCTGTTGAGAACATTTGGAGCCTCAACAAAAAAAACTTCTATGAGGGTGGGAGGCAGTTTTCATCCAAACGGCAGCTATTCTAACATCCTGCAAAGAAATCCAAGCAGAAACTGTCCAAAAACTCACAATTTTAATGGATTTAAGAATGTTGAAGCTGCTATCACACAAGGGCTCCTATGGTAAAATATAACTTGACCTGTTAATATTTTTTTGATTGAAATAGCTTTTGATTTCAGTAAATATGACCTCCTAATGCTACAAATACAACAAATGACCATTTTCAGTTAATTACAAGCTTTAAAATGTATTGAAACAATGAGTTGCATAATAACTTGGAACAGTGGATTTTGAGGTTTTTACTATATTTATTGTTGAAAAAAATACTGTTATCACTAGGAATTTTTTTCCACCACATTTAAATGATCCTCTCCCAGTTAAAGACTTAAAAATTATGCTGACTCTCATTTGAGTTGACAATTTAGAAAATCTTAGAAAAATGTCATTTGCATAATAATTTGGAACGCAGTGTAGAATACACACAACCCTATTGCCAACACTACCAAAATACTAAAAGCATTTTTGTCTCAGTTTTGTCTCAGTAAAGGTCCTGTCTTAAGAGTTATTCTTTCAACAACATTTCTTGTGTTTATTGTGTTTCTCATTTTTAAATAAAAGTGAAAATGTTGAAACATTTATTAGCTCTACACTGGAAACATCCATCCATCCATCCATCCATCCATCCATCCATCCATCCATCCATCCATCCATCCATCCATCTTCTTCCACTTTTCCGTTGCCGGGTCATGGGGGCAGGTGTTGGAGCTGCCCATATCACATTGCACCAGCCCCTCATGGCTCCTACTGCAGGTAGTGGGTCCACAGAAGGACGGCCTCATGGTTCTAACCGGGCCTGTTGGTCTCTCATAACAGGCTTCTGAACCGCTCTTTGTCTGACCCGTCACCTAGGACCTGTTTGCCATGGGAGACCCTACCAGGGGCATGAAGCCCCGACAACAGAGCTCCAGGATCATTCAGGCGCTCAAACCCCTCCACCACGTTAAGGTGGTGGTTCCAGGAGGGGACACTGGAAACAAATACTGGTAAAACATCTTCCATAATTTTGCTATACTATACTCAACGTGTCTTATTCAGACAGGGTAGACACATTTGCAAAGGGCCCGCGCTCATTACGCACTGTGCATCTACAATCAAATGTTTCCATGCTGAGGCCACTCTGATTGAATGGCATTGAAAGGTATTTGCGTCTGTTTTTATTAATGTTGATAAAAACGGCCCCATGTTCAATGAGAACGATGAGGAAGAGGAGTAAAAGAAACACGTGCCAACACAGCCAGTGGTCAGGGGAGAGTTCACGCACAGGCATCGTGCATGAACTCAGTTCATTCAACAGGCAAAACATGAAACAATCATCAGCAAATATAAGTTCAGATGCCCCAACAGAAAGTTAAAAGCCTGCAGTGTTCTCTGAAGCCGGCGTGCTCAGTGAGAGAAAAGAGAGAAAAGTCGCAGAGAGAAAAGAGAGGGGAAAGAATACTGCTGAAACAAGTAAAAACAAACTTTGGGCTGAAAATAAGGTTTACATCCCTATTGTTGCCCCATTTGTAAAAAAAGATCACTAATTAAATGTGCATACGCCTGAAGTGCAGCCATCAAAAAAACTAAAAAACTCCCTTCAGTTGTTGCATATAATAATAAAACTTAATAATAGTAATGCCATGATTTTGTTTGGAATTTAAAACAACTGGAGCCAACATACACATATTGGCATTTGAAAATAGGACAGCGAGATTCAAGATTCAAGATTTTTTATTTGTCAAATGATGTGAATGATCTGAAATGATCTTTCTCTCATCCTTGAGTGTGGAGCGGGGGGTGGGTGAAAAGGGGTGGGAGGGAGGGAGGGCAGGGAGTTCAGCTTCCCGATGGCCGTGTGTATGAAACTGTTCTTCAGTCAACTGGAACTGGCCCGTAGATTCTTTTGGAAAACAAGAAATCAACCAGAAATTACTTTTACAGAAATGTACAGGATTACCTACATTGGTATTTCGGCTTTAATATTTGAATTGGTGTCTGCCTAACGCATTTGAATGCATATATGGTTTTCAAGCTCAAATGCTTTAAATGCTCTAAGCTTGGGATTTCTCTCTTGCCTCTATGTAGTTGTTCTTGCTTACAAACTGCAGCCTTGCGCTGTGTGGTGGCCGTGTCGAAGGTAAGGGGGCAGTCTGGGGGGGTGGAGTTATTAGATAAGTGTGAGAGCAGTGTTTCGATGGACCCTCAGGCCACAGTGATTGAGCTCTGAAGACAGATTGTGTGCAATTACTGTGCATTTGTTCCAGTGGCTCGCCTCCTCTTAGACAGGGCCCGTAATAGAAGCAGCTCTCTGGCTCCCTGTCTGCCTGTGGACCATCTTAGACTTTTTATTTCTACTCTATCTGTATCTCTCGCCTCGTTCGTCTCACTTTCTCCCAATCCCTTTATCCGGTAAGAACAGTAACTACCAGATCTGTATTTCTCCCGCTTCTTCCACTGGTCGAGCCAATTATGTGCTTCCAAGTCTCTCAAAGGGCCTTTTCGGGAACAGGGAACCCCCCTCTCTGCTATTCCATTAGCTTTTGTAGATTCTGTATCATCAGGATCGGAGGGTTTTTGAGGCTGAATGAACTAAAGCAGTGGCTTGATTGAAATGTGGTTCTCTGAAGGATTTGGATAGTTGAATTTATACAGCCAATTGTATCCCACTTTTCATCTTGCCTTGCTTGGGACGGATGCTGGATTTGAAGTGTCCAGAAGACCACTGGTAATAGGAAGGGTGTAGGTGTAATGGACTTGTGTTATAAGACATTGATTCAGTCTGTTGAGACGTTCGCCCATTATTCTTCATTACTGCAACTAGCATTGCTACCACGCTCTTCTCTGGACATTGAATGTGTAAGTAAGATGTGCTTTTATGGTTGTTGGAAAAGCCACCCTGATCCTATAGCAAGGGTTACTCAACTACTCCAGATTAACAATGACTGAGGTTCTCAAACACACACATATTTTTTTTAACTGAAAAATACTGCCCTAAGATTGGAGTTTGAAGAAGGTTTTTTGTGACTAAAGTGAAGAATTTCCAATATTAGGCCACTTTGGGGTGACTTATTTCGAATCAAACTAATTCCTCATTTGATCTCCTTATTCTAGTCCTGTAATTGTACCGTGTCCAAAAAAATAACTCACTCAATGCAGGCTATATTTTGTTGAACATCCAAGTTATTAAGTGTATGTCTAATTTTCTCAGTTTAGATGCAGTCATTATAGCTTTAAAGGGGCTAGATGCAAGTTGGTCATATTTATACTCACTACTGCCACCTCAGGTCTTACTCGTAACTGCAAGTTCTAAATTAAAGTCATGCATGACGGCACTTCAGATCCGAATCAACACCTTTTTGAGTGACAGTGCAAGATATTAGAGGCAGTTGTGGTGAACAGGTCTGAGCTCACTCTACACCTTAGGACATGGCTGGAACATTTTGAAACTCCCTGTAGTCCCTTTAAACACTGTGCTAAATAAATGTACAACAGGAGTGCTTACCAGTACGCGCTAAAGTCTAAAATGAGGCAGTTTGAAGAAGCAGGACACAAATCAAATAATAGAGTGAAAGTAGAGCGAGCACCATCATCCTGCGTCAGGTCGGTTCCTGTATATTATACTTTAGTTCCACGCTCATTTTGAGGGGAAGAGTTGGGCATGGTTGTGCCAGTTCCTGCTCTGTTCAGCAGTTCTGATAGGTCCATACACGATGTTAGATGTGTCCTCAGAGGCTCATTAGATGTAAACAAAAACTTTGTGAAGATGAGCCAGGGGCTAGACCAGACTGTGCGGAGGACCAATTTGGCCCTTGGGCCTTATGTTGAATAGACCTGCTAATAAAGTTATTTTTAGCCTTTAACCAGTGATTTTAACCTCTTAACTCCCACCTGAACCGAGAGCATTTTCTCCAGTTCAGCTTTACCCAAATCCTGTAGGCCAGTGTAACACCTCATTTGAAAGCTAAGACCTACAAAACTGAATTGATCTTTTTCCTCACATTATCAGATTTTTTTTCATCACTTTTTTTGTTGGGCAGTCATCTCATTTTTGTCAAATTTTTCGATTCGTTTTTTGTCCGTTTTTTTGTCACTTTTTCGTCAAATTATTTGCATTTTTTAGTCAAATTCTTATCACTTTTTTGTCAATTTTTTCTCAATTTTTCGTCATTTTTTTGTCCATTTTTTGTCGTTTCAGTTTTGTTGCTATTTTCACACCTTTTTTCCAGAAGCTTTTAGATTGGGGTAAAGCTGGAGAAAAAGTGCTTGGTTCAGGTGGGAGTTAAGGGGTTAAAGAAGGTACTTTTTAACCATTGTGAGAAAGGAATATTTTATTGGTAATGAATGTTTTGTTTGTATATTAGAGTATCAGCCCGCATACATTTATCTAATTTCAAGCCATTGTTTGCACCCATCTTCCCACTTCCTCCTCAGAAACTCTACCCCCTCCCATAGGACTTTTCCTATTCTGGGGGGGAAAAAAAACAACCTGGTCATGCCATTGCAGAGGACATCGAGCGGGACTTAATTAAACCAGGGAGGTGACAGAGCTCTGCCTCACATGCAACATATCCGGATGTTGACAAATCCCGCACACATTCCAACAAGCCAGAAGACCACTGACTCTTCACCCTTTCTCCCTAACCTTCATGCTCCTGCGTTATTTCACCCAGGCAATTATAAACTCCTCCAAGACTCCCGCACAATTTCCTCGCACTCGCCGGAGACCCACAGGACCCAGCCCTCCAGCGACACAAGATTCATGAAGTGGCACAATTAGACGACAGGGGACTTGTAAACATTTGTAAAGTGACCTCACGTATAGAGCCAGGGAGAGTTCAAGACCACAGTTCAATGTCTCACCAAATATCGTCATTATCTGTCACGAATCATAAGGTATTAATGGTAACAGAAAGTATCTAATAGAGCTGAAAGATTAACAGTTTCCCTAATTCAACCTAGGTGATTGATAATTCACTTTTTATCATTTAACTTATGTACAGTATATGGAAAAGACACTTGAGGATGAAGAATTGCACTTGGTAATGCCAGTGGGAATTGACAGAAAATCCCATAATGGCTGGTGTCCACTAACCTCCATGGGCACTTTTATTAAAAAAGAAAAATACATTAAGATGCAAAAGCCACTCAACAATGTATACAATATATCACTGTCTCACAATTCCCAATCACTACTTTCTTGGCATAATTTAACAATAATGTATCAAATCTCAAGCCATAGCTAGTATATCTTCAGTTCAGTTCAGTTTTAGAACACATTTTTTCAATACCGATGTAAGTGTTTTTATGTTTACTAGCATAGATAGATTTTCAGGTTGCATATTCCATTCATGCATTGCTCTGTACATAAATGTTTTCTGAGCACTGTCTGAATGTACTTTTGGTAAAACAAATTTCCCCACTAAGATGTGTCTAGTTGGATAGTCGTGTTTATCTTTGCTAAATAAGAGTCTCTAGTAAAGAATGTTGGGCCGCTTTGATGCTATTATATTTTTTGAAGGAAAACAATAATCGATAATCTATCTTTTACTGACAAACACTTGAGTCGATTCAGCATGACTTTGGTGTTGGTTGTATAATCGCAGCGTAACACCAGTTTAGTTGCTTTCCATTAGGGATGTCACGGTAACCGGTGTAGCGGTAAACCCCGGTAAAAATTTTGTTTTGTGTTTTTATTATTATCTCGGTGAATAACCGCACCCGCGGTGTAGCCACGGTGAGCCTCACCAGCCACCGTCTCATCTGCTGCAGTTTCCGCGCATGCGCACTTTGTTGTTTGCAACCCAAACAAAACTTTCTCGAAGCTGGAATCATGTCCGACACGACAGCGCGCAGGATCTATCAGCCTCAGAGTTCAGTTTGCGGAGCGTGCAGGAAAAAGTGTCTCCAAATGCAGCAATACTTCGAACCTCTTGACTCACCTGCGTGACCGTCTCCCACAGCTCTATAGCAGTAAGCTAACGTTGGCGTTTTAGCTGAAATGCTGATGTGGGACTTTGGGTTGAGGGAGAATGTAACGAGTCGCCCCATAGTGCGGCTGCAGCGCCACCGCCAGTACATAAGCCATTCGCGGATACCTCCGCACGATGGCCCAGTGCGTTACGGGGCTCCCGGTGGCACATTGCAATAGATTCACTCTCGCCGCAGTTTTATGAATTTAATAATGATGGCATTTTCCCAAATCTGCAAAGCGAAAGCTCACTGGAAGGACAACAACAATGTTCCTGATATAGACGGTTTATCTTTGTTTCTGACGCTATAAATAGTACATGTAATACCCTCCAAACGATCAACAACACATCGTTATAGTTCCTTTACTTTGATGTGAAAAGGCTTTGTCTGTATTTTTTTTTATGTAGCAAGCACTGTTAAACTTTTTTGAAACGATTTCAGTTTGTGTAGGACTATCAATGCTTTCTGAACATATTAACACACATTTAAAAAAAATACCGCGATAATACCGAAAACCGTGGTAAAATTTTCATACTGTGACAGCCCTACTTTCCATGTAAAACAATTACTTTTGTCATGTGCATTAGTCCTGTACATCTTATAACGGAGAGACCATTTCCCGTTTTGCCTCTTCGACCTGCTCTACCAGAGTAGCACCTACTGTGAGATTTAACACTGGATTTGTTTTTATTGACTGAGGGGAAACAAAGAGCAATTTCACATTTCACATAGTGGATTTTTATAGCACAGCATTATGAGCAATATGAGTCATTCCTCTTTATTGTTAAACAAACAAATTAAAACCATCATTTTTACACCAAATCTGTCAATGTTTGAAAACTGTCGTCACAACTTAGACTCAGAAGACCTCTCCATACGCAATAATCACTTTTCTTGGTTTACAGAGCATGGGGAAGACAGTAGCTCCTTGTTTTATTGGCAAATCAGTTTTACAATATTATCCGAATAGATTTTGAAATGTACCGCCTGTCTTATGTCTCTCCATGTAAAACTCTGGCCATTTGTCTGTATCTGTCTGGTGTCGTGGTGGTGTTTAGCCCTGAGCTCATAAATACGTACGATTTCTGTAGTGTAACTTAAAAAAAAAAAAATGAATTGCTAGTTCTAATCCAAGCCTTGTTTTTGGTGCAGCTATGGGGTGTGCTTCAGGCAGATTGCAAAAAGATGGTGTGAAGCGAGGGTGAGTGGTTCCCCACAGGCGGCTACGCAGAGCATGAATTCCACTATGTGTAAAGCGATGGATACAAGAGCGGTATATGCTTGGAAAGGGTGCATGCACTCAAACCAACTCAGGGTTATAACCATTGCACCCACCTGAGCTATGAACCGTTATACCAGCTACCTTTGCTGCTTTGTCTGCACTGAAGCTAACGGCTGTAATGTTACATGGTCTGTTTTTACTGTGACGGAAGAATGTGGAGTTGATGTTAATATGTGAAGAAATGTAACCACCTATAACTGAAATCAAACTTAATTTTATTCTAATTACTATACCTTGGACTTCACAGTCAACTGCCTTTCTGAAATGTTCTCATTTATAAAAAATGGGACCTGAAACTTAAATTAAATTATTATTATTTCTTAAAAAATAATGAGACTACTGGAACAACTTGACTTGTTTTCAGTGAGCGGTTTCTTTTTCAATTTTTCAAGTTAAAGCAGTACTAAGTAACTGATGCTCCTAAAGGCCAAAAGCGCCACTGCATTTGTCATAGTGTTTTACGTTTTTTTTTTTTTACTTTTGTTGTCAGTGAGAGTAAATACTATTCTGACAGAAAAGACAAAGGGAGAGAGGGATATTGTACATCCAGTTACACAATGGAGATATTTTTTTTTTTCAAACTTGGCAGTTAGCTCTGCCCATTAGCCTGTTAGCTTCTTCTTCTTGATTCCGCTAGTGTGTATTGGTGACTCCGATCCGTAGGCAGGAAAGTTGCAATTGTGGTTTTCCGGGCCAGAGACACCAGGGGGAGATGAAAGATCATCATCCCATTAACACTTGTATTACCCCCAGAGGGATTACAAAAATGATTTATTAAGGTAAACAAGTTACTTTGTACTGCTTTAATGTCCACACAGTTACACTTTGACTTTGTTCGACATGGAGTTGGAGAAAAGAATTGGCGAGATGCGACACTGAGGCAGACGTCCATGTTACGCACAATATTTCTGCAACTTAACCCGTAAAGTGACTTTGAGCATCATATAAGACATGTTGCAGCGAGGGGAAGTGAACCTACCCTGGAACAACTCTCAGGTACCAACGCCGCTGTGCTCCTCTCGTGACTCAGCTTGCCCCTGACGGCTCTGCTCCTCGCAACATGTGAGGGGAGGGGACCCATGAGGAGAAGAACACCCCTATGTGGATACATGAGGCCAAAAAGCCCATACTGCTAGGGCAGCCCAAGGGAAGGCCATCATGCAGCTGTTTTAATTTTCAATTTGAATCTCGCCTCCATGATTTTCTTAACCCGTACAAAATCCATCTTCTGTTGCAAGTAGCATCATGTACACAAACAAGATCTGAAGGAAAGGTGCGACCACTAGTATATAGAATTGTATCAGACTGTGGTTTCATTTGTAAAACAGCTATTACAATAATTCTACTTAGTCGTTAATCGTTGACCGTTTTTCTCTGACGGCTGTAATTGCATCCTTTTTACAGCTTCTCCTCAAGGTCCTTCTCTATTCATGAATCACATCTCTCTGAGCTGCTTCACGTCCTCCTCCACAGCGAGAAACACTTGTCATGAGCTTCAGCGACTCTCAAGAACATTTTCAGCTTTCAGCCTTCAGTCTTCTGGGTGCACCACAGAGCATGCCACACGTATAATTAACTTCATACACACGGATCTAGTCATGAACCCGCTTCAAGAGCCCTGTCATCGGGAATGAGTGATTTTTACATTGTTTCTTGTTCACAAATGGAACTGAAGAAGACAGTAAGTACAGTATGTTTGATTGAGTCCACGAGTTAAATGATTCCTGCCTCACTTGAAGACTTGAAGAGCAGTACTAGGTTATTTAAAGCATTTTTTTGTTCTAATACTCTCAATATTTAAATGGTCATGCTATTACACGACTACACGACTTCATTCTCTTGAAGTTACCCTCTGCTCGAACAGCTGGTGACCCCTGATCTAAACAAATCTCTCCTGCACTCCACTCATTTAGCCTCGTATCAACACATACCATATAGCTCCGTTAAAGTAGGAATTAGATTGCGAGCTATTAGTGATCCCTGAAGTCTACATTGCTTTCAACACACAGATACAGTTTGTGCTTGAGAGGCCATGTAATACAGTATAAAAGGTCTATCTAGATTGAGCCAGGTTTAGTTACTTATAGAGACACAGAGCTGCTGTTTTATTGATTTCTCTGTACTTGCTCACAGTATTGGTCTCTGCTGCGGCTACATTTGTCGGAGGAGAGAATACCTTGTTAGTGCATTGCTATACCGTTGTTCCCTTGTAGAGCAACGTCACATTTTCTCAGATAGACCGGTATATAATTAACCATTTGTGACAGTTCAGTTATTTGTGTTAGTCCGTGATCATCCTGTCAGCTCTGTGATTCATTGTCGTTAACATGCCAGACCAGTTGCATCTTTAGTTATGCCGCCACTGTCATTTGTCAAGAAAGCAGCTTTTTGAAGGTAAACAAACTGCTAGCTTATCAGCTAAACCCATTTGAGATCTACAAACATCTTCTTCTGAGACACTGAACAGTGAAGAGGCACCAAGAGCCCCCACACCTGCAGCACGGAGGAGGCGTCACAAGAGGAGCTACAGGAAACAACAAAAGGGACCAACGAGGAGATGGTGATAGACTGTGGAGGGAGCTGTGCAGGAGGAAGAGGAAGGACGAGGTGGAGCTGACCAGTGCAGGACACCACGCTCTGAGACGGGGACAAGCCCAGGAGGCGGTGCACCGTTTCAGATGATCAGAGGAGACAGAGGCTACAGCTACAGTTTCTCCATCCTCCAAGGTCATGCGGGTGGAGTGGCTGAAGGACAACGAGATCATCGACCCGGCCGAGGACAGGAACTTCTACATCACCGTGGACACAACCTGATCATCAAGCAGGCGCGTCTGTCCCACACGGCCAACTACACCTGTGTGGCCAAGAACATCGTGGCCAAGCGCAAGAGCTCCACCGCCGTGGTCATCGTCTACGGATTTCCCATCAACCAGTGCTCCTCCTGTGACCAAAACAGTGAAGATGGCGGCCGCGACACAACGATCTTTCACCAAAGAAAAAAAAGAGTGGAAAAAGAGTGAAAAAGAGTGGTGCGCACTGAATGGGTGCTGCTGCCGGATGCTCTCAAAATTGTCCCCAAAACAAAATGTAAAGGTTTATTTGACTTGGCATGGATGGCCAGATTCATCATTTCTTTTTCAAAGGGCAACCTATGTACTGACATGTTTTTGGTGGGAGGAATTCTAATCTAGAAACAGGCCACACAGAAAGGCTCCACTTGTTAAGTCCCAGCTGTCAGACGAGAGTGCTAACCACTGTGCCACCATGCTGCTAGTGCTTATTGTAAAATGGGATTGTTTTTGATATGTGTTTGGTGTGGGTGCAAATGAAGTCTAAGAGATTTTTCCAGAAGCCTATTTCACCAAGGTTGTGTCAACATGATCGTTCTCCGAAATAAGTTGTGTGCACTGCAAGTACAACTAAAACAAAGCTTTTTTGGTGCACTTTTTAAAATGTTTCATTTTTGATATTATTCATTTTTATGAGCTAAACTTTGGAAAAAGGTCAGGGTTTAGTGTTTGGGCTTAGACAATGTCATTCTATGCACATTTCTTTTCGATTAATCCATCTCGTTCATCTGCACTGTCCACTAAAATTTGCTTGACATAATAGGTGAGAATCCAGGCCAGGTGCACGCCCCCCCCCCCCTCTCCTCCATCCTCCTCAACCCCCCACCATCCAATTATGGGACAATTACAGTAAACACTCGCAGGCCACGCTTCGTCCCAAATGCAGCAGGACATTTATCTCCATCTGCGCAGACACGCAGCGCTCCGGGCTGCGTCCTGAGTGGAAACAACGTCACTGTAAACACAGTTTTTTTTTTTAAAAGCCTTCTTATCTCCGGGCATGTTTTCTCATTTGGTTAGACGCCGTGGAAACTCTAAGTGCAATGATTGAGGGAAGGGACATTTACACTCGTTTACACTGTGCCAACAAACTCCTCAGGTATTTTTGAGGGTCACACACTGTGAAGGAAGAGACAGATGAATATGCGCACATGCTCAGGGTGCAGAGAATGTTCATGTTTTTAAGAGCAGGCTCAAGACCCACCTTTTTTAGCCTAGGTTTTAACTGACTGTTTATTTAGTCCTAATATATAGTATATATGGGAGGTTGTGCCGGCGCATTGTTTTAAATGTTTTAATCTGTAAAGCACTTTGTGATATCTTTCGGTATGAAAAGTGCTTTATAAATAAAGTTTGATTGATTGATTGATTGATTGATTGATTGATTGATTGATTGATTGATTGATTGATTGATTGATTGATTGATTGATTGATTGATTGATTGATTGATTGATTGATTGATTGGTTGATTTTGATACAAAACTGGTCCCCCCTAAAGATGTCTGGTATTGTTTGACTTGTGCTTTGTAACATTTTCTTTCTACCCAGCCCTGTTTGATAATGCTTTGAAGACATGGTGATCCATGACGAGACCCTCTCTACTCTCACATTCTTCAACATTCATATTTTCCTACTGGAAGAATAATTGTGAATAATAAATACCTCCACTTTGACCTTTCCTTGCTGTCGATGTTGTCAGCTGGGTTGTTCTGGTGTCATGATCCAGGATTCAGGGCAACATACATATTACATCAGTGTTATATAAAGAGGGCCTATAGTGTACTATTGACCTTGTGAGCGGCCATGAGGCTACAGGGTTCTTTCCCAGCCAATGTTCTCCACTCACTGTGAGTTTTACTGACAAAGTGCACAGACCAAATGTCTAAAAAGTTTTACACCCACAACATCCAGTCATGTCTTAAAGTCCATATCAGGCAGATACAAATACATAGAGTACATGGCGCTGTGCGGCCAATGTTTAGTTTATTACGTGAAAAGGAAAATAACCTTGAGTTCTGCTATAACATCATTACTTGGCATAAACCAAGAAGTTGTACCATCATTGGTGGAAATATACTACTTCATTTACTTACATTGCATTAGTATTGCTTTAGCGGAGGCGGATGTATACACTGCTTCTATTGTACTGCTGACTACCTGCACAGCACACCTGTAACACATTACCCTCGCAGCAGGGCATCCTGATTGGTCCCAGCTATCCGGCTCCTGGCCAATCATCTTCCCCCCAAACACTATCATTGGGGTTAATCATCCACATCACTCATTGTAAATCGGTGTGTATGTGCCAACACACTCTCCATATACTGTATATACTTGGGCGCCGCGAGGAAAGACAACTTGAAACAACACAAGGACGCTGCATCCGTCCATCTGTCCACCCCCCACCACTGCTGGCTTGCATTGTGGGTAATAAGTGTCCCGCAGCTGTGTACAGTACAGAAAGCCCACTGGCAGTTGAGAGACTTGTCAAAAATGTATTTTATTCTCACTCACTACTCAAGTCTAAGTCCTCCTTCTGCCGCACCTACTACTTCACATCGATTCACTATAAACATGCGCCCACTATTTCATCAAAGTACTTCTTCATAATCACTGCTTCTACTACCGATAATGTAATGTAAGAAATTATTACTAAATACGTGTGGGAAAAGTGTTCCTTTAAAACAGCAGTGTCCGTGTATGTTTTGTACAAAGCTTCACTGAAACAAGCCATAAAATAATCATATTTTGAAGTTGCACAACTAGTTGATCTAGTTTTAAAGCTACAGACACGTTGAGTAGCATTAGTAGCAGACTAGTAGTGTCAGTAATAACAGTAATTGTGCTGTACCTACAAAACAGTGTAGTAATAACAGTGGTAATGGTGCTGTATTTACAATGGCAAAAATAATGTTGCCAATGTTAGCTTTCTTGGCCGCAAAATAAGCATGACTTTTCACGGATTTATAAGTAGTAAAATGACTACAGAAAGTAAACACTGGACATGTGGCGTTTATAAGCATAGTTATTACATTATTACGATTAGACCTATGTTTATGCATACCCATTATATACATATCCATTAATTTGTTTATCTGTATTATTTGGCTTCTTCACTTGATTCACTTGCTCAAGTATCACATCTTGGAACATATACACTCAAATTGATTTGGTCTAAATATCTTACAAAACAGCAACTTCTGTTATTTCTGGTGCTCGTACAGCCTGCGCGCCTCATGCACAAACTTATCATTGAGGCTGCAGTTACGCTTTTTGACCTGATGGGGCAATGGTGAGTACAAAACTGACAAGCTCTATATAGCCCCTTTAAGGTAATAGGATGATCTTTACCTCACTTACTACTGCTTCCACTGTAGCAATATTACTCAGGGCGCGGCCTGACAGGCTGGGGCACGGGGCGAGAAGATGATAGAAAAGGGGCTCCTTCATGGACTCTCTGCTACTATCATGCTAGTCATCATGCTGCGCTGCCTCTAATGCTGCTCTTAAAACCACTTGTACGTGTCCAACTGTTACTACTCACTTTTCAAAGGTCATGGACACTGCATCCATACATCTGCCTACATCCCCCCCCCCCTTTCCACTCTTGACAGCGTTGCCCTGCAGCTGTGTTTGTACAGTGCACTCCTCACACCAGGCCCGCTGAAAGCCCCGAGCCACACTGCCCCCTGATTGTTGCTATGCCGCTTCCTACCGGCGCACACCACCGGGGCAACATACATTACATAAATCAGAGCTCCACGGCTTGTAATTTGTCTGCTTTTCAGCCACAGAAGAATAGATTTGATTCAGAGCAACAGCGCGGTCAGAACATATGGTTATCACGACATGTGCTCGCAAAGGGGTGTCCTTGATGCTGTGCAAATGTATACGAACATGCCTCTGATTGCAGCCTTTATTATTTATCCCCCTGCTATGGAGCGCAATGTAGCTCTGTTGTCTGAGAAATGCATTTATGTTGGAAGCAAACACACAAACATAGAACCACTGCTTGGGCTTTAGTTAAATGTGTAGTTGCAATGTGCTTAGCCTGCTGCAGTAGGGCTTTAGTAGGTTTATTGATAGTAGTTAAATGACCAGGACTTAACCAATGAACGCAAACTTCAGCCAAGATTTGTCAGCACTTTCAAGAACCAGTGTGACCCAATTTTCACTAATAAACGTACATGTAGTCTTTACGTATATGTGTGCAATGAATTATTCACTGTCCATTTATGAATTCATTCTATTCACAGAGTGCTGCATACAAAAGTCAGGAAAAGCATCTGCTGTGTACACTTTGCCATCTCTTCAGCTCTTGTCGGGAAGAGGTTCACGTAACACTCTTTACTCATGAATAAAAACTGCTGCATGCTTCCCTGTTGTGGATGTTCTTTGCGAATTTTTAATATTGTTTTGTGTCCTTAACATAGAAGTTCTATGGCTGAGAACAAACGTGTAAGAATTATATGTGTGAATTCATGTGAGGCGAAGCAGCAGAGGTCCGTTGTAACAGCGCGATGTGTGATAGACGGCTGTAGCTGACATAGAGCTTATACAGTGTAAAAAAATAAACAGACTGAGCTAATGAATCATGCAGTGTGGGCCCCAAGGATTCACACAATAAGACATTGAAGTAAGTCATACTGCTCCCCCACATCCCACCATTATTGAGTCAAATATTTGCAACCAAGCCTCTTGTGGTGCAAGAAAACTTATGGTTACTGCCACTGCTCGTATAACTACAATGATCATTACTATTGCTAAACTATAATTAACATGCATTACTGACAATTCCCAAACCTTTCCACTGAAATACTCCTGTGGGACATTGGTCTTTCTATTTTTTATTATATTTTTTAAAACCAGTCTTGAAAATACCAATCTGTTTTGATTACGCTTCACCAGGTACCATTATTCATTCAATTTACACGCTTGGTGATGGCAAGCTAGGTATACAGCCAAAACTGCCTTGGGGCAGACTGATAGAAGCTCAGCTGCCAGTCTGTGCCATCGGACTCTACAGTCACATACTCCACATTCACATTCTTGCCCAAGTTAGCTCACAGCTAGAAGGTCCAGGGTTGGATCCTCGGGTTGGGTCTTTCTGAGTGGAGTTTGCATGTTCTCCCTGTGTCTGCATAGTGCTCTGTACTCCGGTTTCCCTGACCACTAAAAACATGGACAATAGGAATGAATGATGTGTGAACCGCGAAAAGATACTATATACAAATAGACTTCCATTACATTTCACGGACAAATGATTTAACGATTGAGTTCCTGACGTCCCAGGTTTACAGCACCGTGTATTTCCGCATGGTCTCCCGCCTGATGCTAACCAGGCTCACGCTTTCTTTCTTTCAAGATCAGTCTGGGACGAGGTGCTAAAGGAAGTTTGAAACAGCAATATTCTACTACTGTAATATCTCAATTTCCGGGATTCTCTGATTCTTGAACTCCATGACCCTGCCTGGGATGTCAGACTTCTCTGTGGCCTCGGCCTGGTTAGTGGCATGATCCCTGATTGACATTGTTCCTCTGAGCCTTACCCTCCTGTTGCTGCTGCTTCATACTCTCTCTATCTCTCTCTCTCTGTCTATTAGCCATTACTCTGAGTGGAGCTGGAAGCCAGAGCAATTTACAGGACGGATTGTACAATTATGTCCACAAGTAATGGGGCAGGGACGCACTTTGATCATTGTGCCTTATTCATTTGGAATTAAGATAGTGAAGATGTGACATTTAGTGTTTCTGCACCATAAAGCCATTTGAAACGAACTCACAAACAGCTGTGTTAAGAACATTTGGGAAGATTACACTGCACTGCGATACTGCCTGTAGACAAAATAGCATATCTCCAGTCACTGCTATGTATGCATTTAAGTAAATAGTTTCCAATTGATTGCAACCAAGTTAATAAATGTGACTCCTGTGAATAAACAGACTTTAGTTGGTGCTTCAGTCTGGGTCATTTGCCATTATGCAGTAAGCAGTCCTGAGTATTCCACAAAGTCATTTTGGACAGTAGTCAAATATCGAAAATCCTGCCTTTCCCTGACAGCAAGAGTCTCATGAGACTTTCTACAAGTTGTCAAAATTTCCCATAATCCCTTGACATCTTTATTGTTCTGTTCATCACCGTGTTGGCACAGAGGTTTTGCTTGTGTGGCTAGATTTTGTTGTTTTAGGATGAAGTGTCTCAAATTATACTGTCAAAGCTGAAGTGAAGTCATCCAAAATGCTAATGAAATTGTATTCACATTGAAACTTAGTGCTTTCATATTTTATGTTAGAAAACAAAAATGAATCAAAGAAATCTACACATATGACATTGATCCCTCACTCGAGACACCAACTAGAAACATTTCTGTTGTAAATGTGAGTGGAAAACTTACAAGGACTTGTTGAACACATTTTTTAATTGATTGAATCCTTGTTCGGCTCTGCACTAATCTCTCCCAGGTCACAGGGATAAATAAGTCTTAGATTTTAGTTTAGAAGTATAAACTAATATGAGTATCAAATGCCTTTCAGAGTATGTTTGTAGAGGTCTTATCTCCTGGGTTAGGTTTTTTAGTAATAAGACCCTATGAAGACAGGACAATTTGCCCACATATCTCCTTTCTGCCTCCATCTTCCTCACACTCCACCATATTTGCACTAAATCTATGCCCAACATTGTCACTGAGTCGATTGCTCTTTCTTTAGTTCACCATAAAATGAACGAACAAATCGTCTTTCCTTGAAGTTGACATGCACAAACATTCAGCACAATCAAAGCGTCCATCTCGAGTGCCCTGTTTAATACGAACCGTTCACACTGATTTAAATGGCACCATGCTGCGCCAAGTTTCCATAATGTATACATTGTTCAGCCCGTAGGCGGGAGCTCCCGCTCCAATTACGCTGCTCTCGGCCTGAGATTGAATCTATTATTGAGTAATTGCTTCTATATCGCTGGCCATCACCACAAGCACTTCCATGGATTATTCGCACACATTTTTCAACACATATTTATAAGATGCTTGTTGATGTTGATGGAGCGATGTCCCGATGCCACCCGAGCTATTGACCGACTAATCCTAAATGATGAGGAGAGCAACTGACCCAGATGCTGCTCCATTTGAAGAGGAAGAGGAAGATGAAGAGAAAGACCTTTTAGCAAATTCTTTTTTTGAGCTGACCAACTTCTGAAACCAGTGAGAGCCAAGGACAAGGTCGAAACCAGGAATAATCAACGTTTATATGACAAATAAGACCATTGTTAAAGAACCATCATCGTTTCTTTGAGGATCCGTGTGTTCTTTGAGTATATACATGTGAGATTCTAGACTTGCTATTTAAACGTCCATGTCACTTATGTTTTGTCAAATTTCAGGCCCATTTAAACCCAACATTTAAACTTACAGACTATCACTTTAACCTTCATAACTCATATTTATGATGCGTTTTCTTTTTGAGTCCCCAGTGGATCAGGTAAAACACTATAAAAATGTTAGACTGTATTTGTTAAGTCACTCTGCACATGTTTGCATGCAATTCAAATGTTTCTATAATTATATACTTGAATAGAACCAGATGGTCCAGCCTATCTGATCTGAATTTCAGATCTTGAAAGCATTGTCTAATGAATAAAGTCTTAACAATTATTTGACCACTATCTTTATTTGAAAGAGCCTCAATTAGTAGCTTCTTTATCAAACATCTGTTGCGTTTTAGAAGGTGATAATTAGTCATTTACGCCATTTCAAATCCACCATATGTTTACACGTTTTACTGTTATGATCATAAGCCCACATCACATCTGGCATCTCCTCCACTCCTCGTTCTGCTTCACTCTGTGTTCTTTCTGACTTCAGCGCTGAAAGCTGCAGTTTTCTTTTAGACACAGTAAAAAGTGTAAAGCCCCTGTTTAGAGAAACAGCCCCTTTGGGTAAAAAACAAACATGTCAGCCATCACAACGCACTGTTGCTGTTGCAGTTCTTGGTTTCACATTTCCTCTCTCAGTTTTCGTTGTCATTTGCCTCTGCTGCGGCTGCATCCACATAAAAGTGAGTGCTTTTGTGGAAAATGTTTGCTTGTAACATTTTATTTTGTGGTTTCATATTGGCTTTTTAGGCTATGGTGGATTCAGACTTTCTTTCATGACTTTAAAAAAAAAATAGTTACTAAAATCTCTTTTTCTTTTTTTTTTTTACTGTTTTTCTGTTGTCAACACTGATTTCCCTTTTGTGTAATACACATATACATTTAATAGTTATGGAATAAGTGCGTTTAGCTTATGATTATTATTACTTTTTTGTTTTCTTTTGAGTTTTGAGAAACTTTATATAGGAACAGGAAATTGATGTTGTTCATTGTGTTTGGAATAGGGGGTGGGGTTAAAGAAGTTAAACTTCTCCCCACTTTTTGGACATGTGCATTTTACTTGGTTTTCCAAGAGAATGACCAAGTTTGCTTTTGTCTTTTAGATTTGTAACAGCCTTTATGTTTACATGTTGTACCAGTGCACTGTGTTGCTCACATGTTCAAAGTAAAGAATCAGAATATCGAAAAATGAGCTGACATTTCATGACATAAGTACACTGTACAATAACTGCAGACCCATTCATTCACGGTTTATGAACATCATAAATTCCCTTCATCAACGATGATTTTGAATTCTTTATTTTACCAGGTAAGTCAATTGAGATCCAATTTTCATTTACAACGACGACCTGGCCAAGGTGCATTAGTACAAATGTATAGTGTATATATTTGTTTCGATAATAAATCCCAAACATGTAATATATCAGACTTCCACATTCCAAATGGAGGGGTATGAATACGTCTTGCACTGCATGAATTCGATATCTATCTCAAATGTTGCCATTTGAGAGAACAGTCTACAGGGAAATGAACTGTGTTGATTTGCTTCTAATATATTCACTCAATCTGTTCTCTTTCTTTTTTATCTGGAAAAATGTCAATAAAAGAAACGTCATAGAGTCTTGCAATTCCTTCTACCACAAGGGGGTCAGCGGGAGGAACAACAAGAGAAGTCTGCCGATAAATACCAAATTGTATTCACGGTCAACAAACGACTGCGAGCAAACATGGCAATAGAGGATAAAAGCTTTTTTTTAAGTCCTGAAATGTCCTCTGAATGTTGCTGTATCCTGGTGAGATCAGACAGTGGCTTCCTGTTCAGACCCTGCAGGTGGTCAGCTCTGTTCCTGTAAAACGCAGTAATTATTATTTCTCCGTCCTCCCCACACACTGACTGAAGCCCTTCGTTCGACCGGGGACGCTGAAAGGTGCTTTTATGTTATTTTCCTCAACTTCAGTCCAACAACATGTGACAGTGGCGTTAAATCAAACACAAACCAGCTTGTATAGGAGGAAAAAGTCTCCAGGATATTCAAACAAGCTGGCTCGGGAAACTGCGCTTCTATATTGTCACACAGAGATCACACTACTGCTTTTACCAATATTAATACAGTTGTTCGGCAGATAACTTCTCAAGCTTTCAATTAAACATAAAGCATATATTTACTCAAATCAATATTAAAGTAATGCTCCTTGTTCTCATGCTAAGCACCTGCAGTAGCGCACAGATCATGCAAACAAGACGTAAATGTTTTAAATGCTTATGGCGGCCTCCTCGGTCTCCTGCTCCTACCTTTGTTGTGGTCCCAAATCTCACAGGTGACATTGATGTGAAATGCGCATGTGGGCGTTACACTCATGTTCCTGACAGCCCATTGATTTATTCATCTTCTGTAGCTTGTATGTTGTTGACAAACCCCGTAAAGAATACCCCCGTGTTGCAATGCACTGTGGGAAATATCAACGTTTCGGAAAAGGGGATCTTTTATATGCAAAGGATGTGTCACAACCTCGTCTATAGAGCTATAAAAATGTTAATCTTAAAGGCCTTTTCAAGTTCCTAAAAAGCTGACTTTCTAAAGATCTCTTGGCTGGGAGCGCTGAAGCAGTTTAGTGCTTATCGGCTGTGTGGATAAGGTGGCAGATCGTGTCACGCTAAACCCGAGCTATCAGACTCTGAAAACTCTGCAGACTTCAGCAGGAGCTACAGCTTTGCAAAATAGACGAGAGAGGAAGAATGAGGCGCGCTTTTTTGGACTCTACATGTCATTATTCTTTAAAAGGGTTATAGTGCTAAATGTTTTTATTTTTTACCTCGTTACGTGGTTCTCTCATCAAAAACACACATGGATTTGTATTTCTTGCCATAGATACAGACGGCATCTCTGAAAACGCCCATATATGGTCATGTTTGAAACAGTTAAGGGGGAAAACAAAGAAGAGAAAAAACTTAACTTTCTCTATTTATTCAAAAACGACTTTAACAAATGCAGAATTATTGATATAGTTTTCTACCAAATAAAGATATAAAGGCATGGAAAGGAGCAAAGTGGTTCGACAGCCCATAATTACATAAATAATGGAGAATGCTAACAGGATGCTTCATGTTAGCATCATGCTACATGGTAACAACTGCTGTTTTTTTCAATTCTACTGTACAATCAGCTGTGAAAAAATATCCATATGTACCCGATTTAGACTTGAGTTTATTCACGTGTGATAAATAAGTTCATATTCCACCAGAAATGGCTGAAAAGAGTGGAATGTGGAATGTCCCAAAAGATTCTGATTTCCCCCTTGGCAAAGCCACGCCCCCTTCTATGACGAGATGCCGCCTGTATCTGTTGTTTGCGTAATCCTAGAATGTTCTTCTTTTAATGACTACAGTATGTGCTTAGACCAGGGGTCACCAATGTGGTGCCCGCGGGCACCCAGGGGCCTTTTGGGGCATGTCCAGTAGCCCTTGGGACTTTTTCTAAAGTGTAAAACACTTCATATTCTTGAATCTAATTCTTAAAATTACAGTTATTTCGGTTCTTGTGACTCAGTATGAGTTTAAAATAAAGCTATTTTAATATAATATGGGGTCAATATCCTATAAGTGAACAGTGTACGTTTAAGTCTTTAGGATTTGTTTTTAACTGGTAGCCCTCGAACAACTTAATGCTCTTAAAGTAGCCCTCAGCTGAAATAAGGTTGGTGATCCCTGGCTTAGACAATGCTCCTCCTGTTTACCTCCGCTCCTCCCAGAGCTCCTCAGTGATATTTCTAGTCAGGTCCTTTGATCTTTACTAACCTTCTGGACAAAACTAGCCGGGCTGACTCGATTTTTTTACGATTGTCCATAGCCATTTATTGGGTCCATTTATTGGGTCATATGGAAGATGGCGTCACGTCTGCTGCTGTCATGTTGGATCCGTAAATAAACGTTTATTTTTTTATATCCCTAAACAAACTGAAGCTTCTGTGTGTCGAATAGCGCGTCCTCGTCTTGCCGACCCTCCTCGTTCTGTGATTGGTCCCCAAATCCATGCGAAGCTTTCGGCCATGGTCCCCACGCTGCTGTGCAGTTTGAAATGATTCGAGCGCACACAACAGTCTGGTGTTAGCCAGACTAGGACATAACTGCACTGAAACTTGGAAGAGTTTCCAATTTCTAGGCCTTTGTCAGTTTAAGTGCTCTGAATAAAACCAGAGCACCTAAACTGACAGCATGGCGTCAATATTTAGATACTGTATGTATCACATTTACAGTACAAATGTATGTATCACATTTACAGTGCGTGGTTGTGGCATAGTCATTTACTTCTCAATATCAGGACTCATAAAATGTTAGTACTGTATTATTCACCATTGTGAAATGCTCACACACGATAATAAGAACAAATAATTGTTCTAATATTTATCTCAGGACTGAATTATCCTTTGGATCTGGGCACTTTTAATACTTTCTAAATGCAATCTTGTTTGTTTTTTTCTACCTTGGCATAATAAACTACGTAATAAGTGGTATATATATTTGGCTGCGCCACACTGTCTCACTCACTGTCCAATTATAGCTCATAACTACTGGAAAAGCGCCATCAAACAAGAAATATCATTAAAAATGAACTTACTCATTTTAATATCTTCTCCCGTTCCCATTCATTCATTCTCCCATGGTTTGTTTATGGATTAAATTCCCCCCAAAAAAACTTGCTTAACCTAACTCCTTTGAATGCTGTTATTGATGTTTTTGAGCATTATTTTATGACCAATATTTCCGTTGGAGGTCCTTGTTTATCATTATAAATGCATGACTTAAGCGTGAGTTGCATCTTAAAGTCGTAAGGCTGGACCCACAGCTGTTTCTGCCTAATGAGCTGTCTAATGGAGCCGAGAGAAGGGCCGCAGTCCACCAGACAATGATTTTATATCCCTGCAAGCATCCTGATATGACCCATGTACAAAAGAAACAGGAACAGTAGATTTAACTCAATTGTGGTAAGGAAGGCTTTCTTTCGCACAGACAGAAACAACTGTCTGCGTGTAGCCGTTACCTTTTTACTCCAGCCATATTTGTCGAGTTATGTATGTCAGTAATGTCCAGCTCAAAAGGTAAAAAGTATTAACTCAACTGTCAGATGGGCAAACAACCACAGAGAGTACGGTTGGGCGTCACGGTAGTACAGCGGTTAGCGCTCGTGCTTCACAGCTAGAAGGTCGGGGTTCGATTCCCACCAGGGACAGGGCCTTTCTGTGTGGAGTTTGCATGTTCTCCCCGTGTCTGTGTAGGTTTCCTCCGGGTACTCCGGTTTCCCCTACCACTAAAAAAAACATGTACAATAGGTGAATCCTCCAGCCAGGTGTTTCTGACCACCAGCCTGGCTTCACATCATGGAGATGGGTCCATGGCCCCGAGCTGGCAGCTCACTGCTCCTACAGGTCGCCCCAGCAGCATTGAGGATGGGTCAAATGCAGAGAATAAATTTCCCTACGGGGATTAATAAAGTATAACTTTTACAGTAACATCTTAAACGTGAAAAAACCTATACGATCGCTGGTTAACTGAAATAGCATGCATTTGCTAAAACCTTTAGCATGGTCGTAATGCCATACTGCCGTTCTATATTTAACAGTCTCTACCAATTACAAGTCGGTTAAGCTGAAGATGTCTGTGTTGACTCTCACTCAAAAGAGTTTTCTGTAGCAAAGGTGACAGTTCTAACACCTCCCCATTGCCCCCAGCAAGTTCTTAAAACCAGCCTGCTGACCCAAGGATGAACAGATGAGGTTGAGAGAAAATGTCCTCAACTCAAACAACCCATTCCAATCTTATACAGTACATAGCTGAAGATATTCATTTCCTTTTCCTGGAATTCATAATCTAAACAAAGAAGTTAGTGGTTAGTGAGTGGCTGTGTAGAAGCACCAGAGACTTGCACTTGAACAGAAGGAGGGTCTGCTCACAAGGCGAAGGGTTCACGTATAAAGCTGTTGCAATATGATGATTCTAGCTGAGTGATCAAACAAGTCCAGACTTAGCTCTTCCAAACTGTCTACCGCTTGTATTTGCAAAACTCTGGTTCCCACGACGTACCGTGTTACTAAATCTCCTCAATCTGCTCACATGAAGCTTTGACCTTCCACCAGAACCCCACTTTTGATCTATGACCCAGAAATGACCTCGCGGTATCCCCTCTCGATGGGTTTTATCACCAAGAGGTTTATTTGCAGG
Organism: Gobius niger; assembly: GCF_951799975.1. NCBI lineage: Eukaryota > Metazoa > Chordata > Actinopteri > Gobiiformes > Gobiidae > Gobius > Gobius niger. The sequence continues at coordinate 17,833,051 of NC_136867.1, forward strand.
GAATCTCCAACACTTTTCCTCTTCCGGGCAACATACAGACTGAAGTTTTTCTTCAATAAATCATATACCAGGCTTCCCCAAATCCCAGACATCAACTGAGGTCGAATTAATATTACATTTTACAAAGATTCTCAGCTACAGTTGCCCAGGAGGCTTGTACCGGCAGCAGGCACACAGTCAGAGCTCAAGGAAGTGTCAAAATGTTGAATATGTTATTTTATAATGTGTGACAGTTTTTTTTATTCTCCCGATGCAGTGGTTAAAGCGCATAAGGGACCGGCATGTCTTTTTTTTGCCACGATTTATTCAGGTTGGCACAAAGGGATAAAGCATATAGTGGCGAAAGCTGTTATTTCATTAGGAATGGATTGTGTGTGGCCAACTCAGCACAGCGCTACATCACTGTCTGAGCTCAGACCCACTTGGTAAGTCAAAATAATGTAGTGCACAACGCAATGTCATTTAAAGCTTCAAGAGAAACTTGATTGTATCGTCCGTGTTCACATGACGTCACACAGCCTATAATTTAGTATAGAGCTGGTGCAGCTAAGAATTCTGCAATGGTCGCTATCTTGCAGACTGGACTCATCCACATGGAAACTGTCACAGAGTTCAATGCAGTGTCTGTGATATGTTCTTGCCTGAGCTTAGACGAGTTGATACGTACCTGTCTGGTCGTTGTGCGTTTCCGTGGAAGAGTGTGGTCGCTTCTAACTTCACCCCGTTTGCGGCTATAGGAACATACTGGGAGAGGCCAAATGCTAACAACATCTTTGGTCGTTGTGCGTGACTGAGGGCACACACAGCGACCAGACAGGTACGGTTCAACTCATCTAAGCTCAGGTAAGAACATATCTCACTATGGAAAAACGGTGGCCTGTTCCTTTAACCTTTCACTTTTTTCTTTGCTTTGCTTTTGACGTCTTTTTTCGTTCCTTTTTTGACTTTTTTGTCACGTTTCTGTAAGGTTTTGTTGTCATTTTCAGTTGCTTTGTCACAATTTTTTTTATTGCTTTTTTGGGGTTTTCGTCACTTTTTTGGTCTCTTTATTGTAGTGTTTTTTTTACATTTTTCATTGCTTTTGTGTCATTTTATCGTTGCTTTTTCATCCGTTTTTTGGTCGTGTTTCTGTCGCTTTTTTATTGTATTGTTGCTTTTCCAGTGTGTTTCCATCTGTATTTTGACGCTTTTTTTAAATAAGTTTTTTAGATTTGGGTAAAGCCAAACTGGTTCAGGCGTGGGTTAAGAGGTTAAGATCATGTATGTAGATTCTAATTATGACCATGATTATGTAAAGTCCATCCATCCATCTTCTTCCACTTGTCCGTTGTCGGGTAATGGGGCATATGCACAGTGACCCCACATGATTTACGCCTGGACAGTAAACCAGACGCTGTCCTTCCTGTCCGCTATCTCTTCCCATTAAAAATTAGCAGGGTCCCACAGAAATTAAGTGATAGCTCAAGATTTGGTAAAGGATAGCGAATAAACGTTCGGATGTGGAATTGTTTACATGTTATATTATCTTTTTTTTAACACTAGCCTTAAGCTCTAAGATAAAAGCTCCTACCTTACGACCGCTGGCGTTTCCTTTGGGTGCAGGATTCACAGTGAACATAATGTTTGTAATACGTTGCTGTGACTGTCCATCAGTAACTCGTTGTCCTTAACCAGATCCTGAGCTATCTCTTTATGTGTGTGGGACCTTGCTAGTTGTGAAAGTAAACGATCGCCGACAGGAAGTACAGTGTCTGGCTTATTGTCCAGGAAGACGTCACGTGGGGAAACTGTGCATATAGCCTATGGGGGCAGCTGTTGGAACTGCCCATATCACATTGCACCAGCTATGGCTCCTCCTGCAGGTGGCGGGTCCACAGAAGGACGGCCGTACGATTAACCGGGCCTGTTGGTCTCTCATAAGGGGCTTCTGAACCGTTCTTTGTCTGACCCGTCACCTAGGACCTGTTTGCCATGGGAGGCTCTACCAGGGTGCACGAAGCCCCCGACAACAGAGCTCCCAGGATCATTCGAGTGCTCAAACCCCTCCACCACGTTAAGGTGGCGGTTCCAGGAGGGGATTATGTAAAGTCAAAAACATTGAACCAAGACTCCACTTGGTTAAATGATCTGCAATAAAGCAGAGTAAAAATGATTTATTGATTGTTTACAGACATATTACGAATGATCATTGTTACAATTGCATCACGTTACACATCATTATTCGTGTTTATTTAATAGTTTGTATTTATAGACTTTATTGTCTTTAAAGTGGAAAATGTGTCCTCTGCATTTGATCCACTTTCATCAAGTTGCGCCTGCTGAGCCCTCTGAAGCCAGCATGTTGGTCTCAGGAGAGAGTACCACTTGAAAAAACACCACACAGAAAGGCTCCACTTGGTCTGGGGATCAAAAAAGAGACTTTCTTGCGGTGAGGTTCTTTCTTACTCTCTATGTTGAAAACTCATTCAGGGCCGGATTTGCTATACCAGGTGCTAGTTCGCAAGCAGTACTTAAAATGAGTGCATGCTGTTTTATGGCGTGTTGCGCCTGATTGAAGCTGTTTATATTATTAGCAATATCTGATATGTAAATAAGTTCGCTCTGTGGCCTTGTAGTGTTTATGAGGGACAAAAGTCTCAACTGTGCCTATATCCATAATATACTGAAGAAAAAAAATATATATTTTGTTTTTTCAGCCTGCTGGTACAGACAGTCTCCCCAGGCCATAGAAGAAAATTAGCCTGCGTTCTTAGCCCAAGCACTGCACTAAATAACAGTTAAATGAAGTGTAGTCAGCGGTTTTCTTCTCACTGAGAGGCCACACTCCGGTCTGTCAGGGTCTGGCTGTTTCCACATTATAGCTCTGACCAAAATGCTGTTACAGATGCTTCACAACCACTAATGGAGATTGAGAAATTTGCTTACAACAAACAAAGAGAAAATGGATGCATGTTATTAGAGGCTCCGTTTGAAATTACACTCTGTCAATGGTTCAGATTTAATGGTTACATTTAGTTCCTTGTGTAATTGCTATCTATACAGCCAGGACCATTGACAAGGTGTCAGGGAGAGTTACCGGGGATTACCGGATATTTCGGGTAAGACGGTTGGAATGAGGGATCTCAACCGCCTGCACATCCAAACTGTATTCTGTTATGAAAGCTAAGAGCACGATGCCAAAATGAGGCTCTGATTAAAAAACAACACGATAAAGCTTGCATCTGTTTCCAGTTTGAGAGTTGGGGCTCAAGACAATAAAGATGTCCCCCTTGTATGTTGACTTGGTTTACAGGAGATGGTTAGCCATAACAAACGATACCATTTTTGCAACTGCAGTAATAACAGCGGTGCAATGATACAGAATCCACTTTTGGATCCAGGCCTAATATAACACTATCTCAAGTGCCACATGCGGCTCTTTAAAGGAACAGGTCACCGTTTTTACATACTGAGATATGCTCTTACCTGAGCTTAGACGAGGTGATGCGTAACTGTCTGGTCTTTGTGTGTGCGCTCAGTCACGCAAATAGACCAAAGACGTTAGCATTTAGCCTCTCCCAGCATATTCATATAGCTCCAAACTGGGGTGAAGTTAGAAGCTACTAAGTTCTTCCACGTTTTCCCTATTTAAATACAGATTTCGACTTTACTGTGTGGACGTCGAACTGCTCCTAAGGTATTATTACGCCTTACAATATAATACTCCTTTTTATCCGCTTAGAAAATCAACATATTTCATTTTGTGTAACTAGACTTGTGGAACGTGGAAGAGCTTGGTCGCTTCTAACTTCACCCCAGTTTGGAGCAAAAGGAATATGCTGGGAGAGGCTAAATGCTAGCAACGTCTTTGGTCTATTTGCGTGACTGAGCGCACACACAAAGACCAGACAGGTACGCATCAACTCGTCTAAGCTCAGGTAAGAGCATATCTCAGTATGTAAAAATGGTGGCCTATTCCTTTAAAACCTCTGGTATAGCTCTTTTGGTCTTCAATGAAAAATAAAGCACATTCGTATGAGTGTCGAGATGCTAAACTTACATCGAATTGACTAGAATGCAGACAATAACAAATAACACAATAATTTGTTCAGATTTTCCAGGGAAAGGATCCCCAGACCACCCTATTTTTGGCAATGGCAATGGCAACTTTATTTATAATGCACTTTAAAACAACTGAGTTGACCAAAGTGCTACAAAGGTCAAACATTATTTTTATTTCTGGCAATACAGTTTCAACAATTTAACATCAAATTGGAACCTTTTATTAATGAATTTATCATTATATAGCGTAAATTATGTCAATGTTGTTTGCAGATAAAATGCAATTGCAGCTCTTTCTGTGACTTCCCTTTGGTCTGAAACGGGCTGAACTGGCTCTTTTGATGTCGTAGATTAACATGTATTTGATTAGAATCACAAACAACTCCCTTAATGCCCAATAAATAAACTATTCATTTATTCCATTCTCTTGAAATTATGCGCCGGCCCTTGATGTAAAATGAGCTAATTCTTTGCTCAACAAGGTGTCACATTATGCTCTCATTTATTATGGATGTTGTAGGAAGCTTCAGTTTTGAATTACGACGGCTTGGATGGACGTAATGCTCCCATCAATTTGCTCTCGGAAATTGGGCTCATTATGCCGTAACAGTCGTTGTATCCACCCAATTGTTAATATCTTTTTCGCTGTGGAGTATTGGACGAATCTCCGTGAGTAGCGCACAGGCATGTCGGATGTGGTTTCAGTGGGAGTAATGAACGCAAAGCCCCCTCCGCAAAACGCAATTATAACACGCAATTACAAAACGTTAAAATCCCATAATAATGATTGTCGTGCCATAAGGATGATTATTGCATTTCATTTTCTGGATGGGATCGTTGCAGATGTCCCACAATGATATCTATAGAAACATATACAACTACAATTTCAAATACGCTGTTGGTGTAACAAATACCAAGAAGGACGGAGACTGACTGTGATTCAGGACCAACAGACACAAGTCCTTTATCCAAGCCTCAATCAAACTCCAACTCCAGCAGCCTTTGAACAACACATAAGCACGTTTTTTTTGCCAATTTCTGCGAACTGAATTTGTAGTTTCTGCGTTCTATGTTATTTACTGGATATTTATGTACATCTTTGCTGTGTTTTTATGTGGGATTCAGATGATTTTTTTTTACTGGAGAGAGTCAGTACTAGCCATGAAGGACCAAGCTTTTTTTAAAAGTAAACAAACAGCTAGCTTAAGAGCTAAAGACATTTCAGACCTACAACTTTCTTCTTCTGAAACTCTGAAGAGGCACCAAGAGCCCCCCACACCTGCAGCACAGTGGAGGCAGCACAGTGGAGGCGATACAGGAAACAAAAAAGGGGCAAACGAGGAGAAGATGGTGAAAGACTGTTGTGGAGCGGAGGGAGCTGCGCAGGAGGAAGGCTCTGAAACTAGGACAAACCTAGCAGGCGATGCACCGTTTCAAAGGAGTCACAGCTAACCCAAATCCTGAATGTAATTTTGAGTGTGTCATTTTACAATGACAAATAAATCACTTACTTACTTACTAACTGACGTCCCCTTACAATAGTTCTGACATTCATGCTCCAACTTTGTCAATGCCCCTTTATTCTTTTACTTTGCCCAAGAGAAATTTGCCTCTGCAAATTAGCTTTGTCCATGAGCTCAGTTGTTTCAGATTATCAAATGGGGATAATTACATAATATTCTATCGGACCTCATCAAGATAACTTAATATATTATACAATAATAATATATAAATCTTAGATCAAATGCAATTATGTGCACATTTCTTGCGTACCATAGAAAGCTATTTTACCATTTCATTTCATTTCAACTAATAACCTGATATACAGTTTTAATACTGTAGGGGAGGCGGGACAGAAGGTTTATGCACAACTGCAGCCTACACCTTGCTGCTTTGTAGCAGCTGTTCTATTAATCTGATGTATTTGTCTGGCAGAAACTGTCCTCATTGTGCCTTTATCTGCACAAACCCATGTGTGCTCTGAATCAGCTACAAATCTCTTCGCAGTACGATGATTACGCTTCATCTTTCGTGAAATATCGAAGGTTTTCATACCGAGTCCAAGGCATTCAACTATTTCACGCTTTTCATCAGCAGAGAGACCCTTTTTCTTTCCCATATTGCTTGAAAATGATGATCTGCTTAATAATGGTGAATAATAATGGTCCTTTTTCAGTTTTTCTCTTAACTGGGCTTACCTGACAACTAATTATCCCAGGCGTCTGAGATTGATGTCAGTGATTCAAAGAGCTCTGATACCATCCTTGAGTTTCATTGAAAACCTTTTTTTTTTTTTACTTTATGGCACTGAAATACAATTAGCATTATAATTTGGATCGCGGTGTTTTGGTTGCAACTTTTTCATGGAATTTGGAACTACAAAAAGGTGATGCTTTTCTGAAAACAGTTGTATTTTCTTAACCCTTCTCCCAATTATTTATAGATATGATGCGGTAAACTAAAAACATAACTTTATCAATGTTAATCTGTAATGCATTTTAAACAATGTCCCCGAATCCTGGTTCGCAGATATAAATGAAAATGCTTGCGGAAGCTGAGGGGGGACTCTGAATGTTGCAGATTTTGGGAGGTTAGAGGGAGTTCACGCAGAGTTCAAGACGCTTTATGAAGAGGATCAGAAATGAAAATATCTTCAAATACAAGAGGATTTACCGTGTCGGCGCGTTATTACAGAAGAGCCTCGTCGTGATCACAGGGGTTTGTCAAAGAAGCATCAACTCAATAACAATCGGCACTAAAAATATCTTTGGTTCAATATCAAGGGAAGCATTTGGTACATTTTTAAGCCAGACGCTCCTGTTGTGACCATACAGGCACATTACTGTATTTGGGTGGGTTTGAAGTATCTCAGATGTATGAAGCATTTACTATGAGACAGTGGTATCCCTTAAGTAAAGTACCGTCTAACTACTTTTGGCATCTCAAATAAGAAATAACAATAAACCTGACATGGTGAAGCAGGAAACAATGTTCTGGATTTTTGAAATATTTTTTATCATCTATTTTTAATCTTTGCCTGCAGCACAGAAACAGATATGCGCTAGTTTTATGGCAGACAGACAAGGTCACACCACAACGGCTTTGCTGTCTGCTGCCGCAACGTAGTATTTCACTATAGTAATTTTTATGGTAGACTGTGTGAGTAGTGTCCCAAATCTTACAGACATTTACAGACATTTACAGACAGCATTGTGGCATGATTAAACAAAAAAACCTTTATTCTCCTTATTTATACTACACACATCCAATTATATGTACAAACGGTCTCCTTTAAACTCCTCAAAGCTATGCGGCAAAGCGAGTAACTAAACGTTAGCCTGAGTCAGATGGAGCCTGCGGTGTCTCGATGCCCCCGTCCTGATGAGCACGGCGTAAAAGTGTGCGATTGTAAGCTGGAAGATGCCCGGAAGCTGCCGCAAAGCCTTCTGACCCCTTGCTGCGAAGAAAGAGAAATGTTTATCTCTTAGCTCTGAGCAGGCAGGAAGAGTCATTCAGCCAATAAGACATACAGGTGGACACACGGCCCAGATGTTATTGAGTATAATTTTGGTCTAATTTTGCCCTTAAGTCTCTCTCCCTTCATAAAAGCTGTAATGGAGCACTTGCGTCTCTATTTGCTTTCGAGGCAGGGAGGAAGGCGAGTGAACGGGGAGAGGCTTCCCATGCGCCACATTCGACCTTCAGCTCATCTCAATTAAGCCGTGCCACTTTATTTGCCGGCAGATTTGCATAATTTATGAAGTGCCCCGAGGAAGTGCGTCCTCATTACAGGCCGCATTATTATTATACTTTATTAGGCTGGGTACTGTGGCCTTTGTGTGTGTGCACGTCGCTTGATAACATAGTTGTGACATGTAACCAACCGATCGGACACGCCGTTCCTCCTGTGTCCTCCACTGTCTGAGTCACGCAGCTCCGTGAAACTCAGGCCAAGAGTAAAGAGTCACTTACCTACACAACATTACAGTGCGAAAAGCAAAGGGGTACGTCGTATTCAAGCGTGGGCAAATACATCAGGCGATAAGACGGGACAATGCATCGGTTTTACATAGCCTTCGAAGACCCGAGAGCTGACGGAGACTGACTGAGAGCTGACCCTCAGTCCACTCACTCGCATATGGGTGAGGTGGGTGAAGTGTCTTGCCCTGGGACACAAAGAGAATCTGTACCTGTGGGAGCTGAGGTTCAAACCGCCAACCGTCTCCCCATAACTTATAAGACGCCTGAATAAAACATAATGTACAGTAGGATCTTTTAAACATTGTGGATGGAAAATAACTTTAGGCCTATAAGCCTTGAAATTTATGTATGCAAACAACAACCGTGCAAAGACTCCTGAGACGAGTGAAGCTGTTTGAATCATGCTTAAACAATGCTATCGTCAAAGTTGTTACGCTGTATAACTTGAGCAGGGAAATGATCAGAAAGTCTTTTTAGAAGCCCCTTGTCGACGTCAATCAGCGGGGAATAAGCGTTTTGAAGCCTGGAGAGGGAGACATCTTCTTGATGTTGGTTGATAGCACTGAGAGCTCTTTGTAATGGGCTTTCTACTGAGACAGTTACTCACATACAGCTTGTATCTAATTTATTTTCTTTTGCTTCTATTTCCAAGCTTCCCCAATAAGACCTCATAGTAGCATGTCAGTATATAGTGATACTATGCAGTTTTAAATTATAACACAGAGGCTGCAATAAAGTTTCAATCGGATCATAATGCCCTTCGTTTGTTTGAGTGACACCACAAAATTAGCCTGCCTGCTGCGCAGCAAATCAGCAAAGTCATCAGAATGTAAACTTGCTTACTGTATATCGAGAAAATGCAATTAGGAGGTTTGAATGCAGAGAGGAAGATTTATGCCAGTGATTTGAATATGTCCAGCTATCCATCCATTTTCTTCCACTTTATCGGGGGACAGGTCGCGGAGGCAGCAGTCTGGGCAGAGATGTCCAGACGATCCACGCGTACCTCCTCCAGTTGTTGTGGGTCTCTCCACCAACCTGAAGAGGGGATGTCACCTTTTTCCGGTGGAGAACGGCCTCGGATTTGTCGGTGCTTATCCTCATCCCGGCCACTTCACGCTCAGCTGCAAACCGCCCCAGAGCACGCAAAAAAAAAGAAAACGATTATTTATCATTTAATTTATTATTTAATTTAATTAATGTAAAGTTAAATGGGTGCAAGAAACATTTACGAGCTCAGAGAAACATTCTAGTCCATCACTTTTTGTTTGCATTTTATTTTTTAGACGCATTGCTCTTTGGTTCTTTTTAATAAGCTGTAAATCTGTGTTTGCAGCTAACTGTGGGGAGGCGTGTTTTCGACCCGTATCTAAATAACATGCCACCATTACCAGTCTGCTGCTGACTCAGGCCTGTCTCCTCTACGTGCCCTCATCATCTGCGTAGCCGTATTTTCACATTTGCTGCGACAGACGCTGCTCTGAGAGACACTATAAACAGCTCTGGGGCGTTTAATGAGGCCGGTGTGACCCTGAGGTGAGCGAACGGGGCGAGTTGCCAGATGATTGCGGGTTCAACTCCCGGCAAGACCCGACGGGAGGCGAGACACACTGTGCACATGCAGCAGCACAGAGAGAGGGTTTTCAACGGCACTTCTGCACATGACTGCGGACCCTTTTTGTAATTGATATGGAAATGTTATGGTGTATTAGAAGCTTGTGTGGGAAAATCACTACAATTGTGGTTCACATCATAAGCTGGAGTACTTTTACTCCAGTTGTTATTGTTGTTTAAGGAGGGTTATGTGTATTGGGCTTATCATTCAAGGAAGCTAAATCAATGGTATGAGGTGAGTTTGTTTGGTGCATGAGGTTTATTTGATTCCTCAGCTTTTCCATTTCAGAACAATAACAGAACGTCACATGTCCTTCAAGAACAAATTGAACAAAAGGCCGTTATTATTATTATTATTTTCATTATCAACTTATTCCAAGTCCCAAGCTTACATAATTACCTCCTTCACACCTGATACAATGTTTGTTTCTTTCTTAGCAGCTATAAGTCTGTGTGGATTTAAGTGTGTCTTTACTGTAACACATACTTAGAAACAGTGAACAAGTGTTGCATTTTGCTCTAATGAATACAGGCTCTAGTTAATGATGTCAATGCAGAAGTGGGTGCTATCGTCGAGTTGGGGATGACTGTGAGTTTGACACAATAAAAATGTTCATGATGTTAAATCTCATAAAAGAACATATACTCACAACTTGTGTAGCATAGAAATTATGTGATTTAGTTTACTGGAGACTAATCAAGCATGTTTGGAGTAAATAAGATAATAGAAATACCTGTAAACTATTGTCTGTCTGTTCAGCTTTTTTTATTCAGAACTGAAGCCATATTTCCATACAATAAGTCATCTATAAAGCTAAATCGTCAACATAGCATTTCAAAGTAAGTCCCCTCAAGATATATATATATATATATTTTCTGTTTATTCCTGTTTGGGGATATACTCTGTCCGACCAATAAAAAGTCGCCACAAAAAAAATGTTCTGCAATGGACAAAAGATCGTCTCTATTGATGATGGGAGAGTGTGACCACTATGCAAAGCATTCTCCAGCACATCCCAAAGATTCTCAATGGGGTTAAGATCTGGACTCTGCTGCGGCCAATCCATGTGAGAAAATGATGTCTCATGCTCCCTGAACCACTCTTTCACAATATCTGCTGATCCCATTCTTTGGGCACAGACTGCAGGCCATACCAAGATATATTAAAAAAGCATGTGTTATGTTCTTTTGGCGCAGGACCTGTTGAGTCTTCCCGGTCCATTGCAGCTTTGAATGGCTCTTTCATGTACGGAGGAGGTAATAAGGTTGATATTTTGACATCTTTTTGAAAATGTGAAGAACCGCTGTCGCCCTGATCCTCTGACTCACCCACTGTGTGCGCTCGCTGAAGTGTCAGGACGTCTCGCGCTCGGAAAAGGGGAAGTTTTTGCTGATGTCCACGGCTCTTTGATCAGGCGGACAAGGGGGGGGGCGGGGGGAGGCGCTGCGAGGACCCCTATAGGCGGCTGCGGTCATGGCGGAGGAGACTCGGCGAGGCACAGAGTAGCCTGAGTCAGCTGAAAACCCGGAAGCCCGCTGTCATGGGGATGAGAGCGGAGCGGGAAGAGGAGCGGGCGAGCTGAGCAAACGTGATCGGCGGACAGGACTTACAGCCGTGCCCTCACTATTGGCTTTGAGAAGTGTAAATCTGAGCAAAAGCACTGAGGAGATACAGGACAGTCAAGGAATGAAGTGTTTGGCTTGTACAATGAAGGAAAGATGAAAAGAATGCTAATGCTTTTAATCTCTTCTTATTTCGAAGGTTTTCACAGCACCTGCATTTCCATTATTTCTTTCCATTCATTTACGGACAGTTTTCAAATGCTACTTAACAGCACAGCCTTCAATACAGATATGAAATGCTCTGTAATAAGGACACAAACCGAGTGGCATTGAAAGGCAACAATGAGAGAAATACCTACTGTGTGCCCAGAGGCGATCAGAAAACTAGGGTTGAAAGGAGAGAGACATCAGAACAGTGAAGAGTGGCTCAAACATGGTCAACAACAAGCGCCGACAGGGCCTAAAATCGAGAGCCCTGCGCCTCTGGATATCGGCTAATGAGCAGGCGAAGTGTTTTTGTCTGAAAATGAAAAGCGCAGCATCACGATGAAGCCGTAGGAGAGCGGACGCTTGATGGTCTGAGGCAAATGATCGTCACAAACAATGGAAGAGGGAGCAAGTGGTTTAATTATGTGGGAAATCTTAAACATGCTAACTAGTTATTACTTTAGGCTTTTTGGGTGCTTCAAATATATTCAAATATATCTCTAAGATGCGCGAGTGGGTCGGAAAACAGAGAGGGAAGACACGTCTGAGCTGAAGTGCGCTGCTGGGTGCTCAGGGGCGGAGCAGAGAAGCTTAGGTTCTGGGGGTGAGGGGGCACCAACTATTTCATCTAAATTCAATTAATTCAATTCTCCAAATATTATTGGTGTTGCACCATTAAAGGGACTATACGGAGTTTAAAAATGTTAAAATAAAGGTATTTTCCTCCCCCTACATGTTCCACCAATGTGCTAATGTGTAGAATGAGCCCAGACCTGTTCACCACAACTGCCTCCTGCACTGTCACTCAAAAAGGTGTTACTTCGGGTCCGAATTGCCGTCAAGCACAAGCTTAATATAGAAGCTGCAGTTACACGTATGACCTGAGGTGGCACTAGTGAGTATAAAATGCCCAACTTGCATCTAGCCCCTTTAAACATTTCCGCTTCGGGCATCAAAATGGTTTGCAGTGGCCCTGTGGAGTCTTGCGGTGGATAGTGAGATGAGCGGCTTCACTGACAGACTTCATTCATTAAATCATTACGGATCCATATCAGATTTTGCACCACATGCAAAGATCAGATACAGTTCACATTTGGGCAAGACATTTTGAAGTCTTGCTTTAGTCCTATTAAAGACCTAGTTTTAACTGAAGCTTATTTGTTTTGATCAGAAGTGTGTAGGTGGTTGAGATATTAACTGGTCTGTGAAGTGATTTTGATTAGGTTCGGCATTTTCTCGATTTCCGACCCACAATAACCTCTTTTTCTTCTCTCTCTCGGACATCTTAAAAGCCAAATTGTTGCGATGTCTAAAGTTTGAGAGTTGCAGATGGAAAGACTCACTGAACTCAAAAGCCTGTAAGCATTTGTTTTACTGTTTCCTTGACTGCATCACTGCCTTTCACTTTCTCTCGCGCAGTACTGTAGAGTTTTGTTTTGTGACATAGACTTGCATTAGATAACCATGTTGTTATGCTGCAGAACAAAAAAAAAAGGCAAGTTTCTCCCTTTCTCTGCTCCGAGCAACAAACAGTGCTGCTTTGTCTGAATTTCAACTATTTTTTCTGTGACAAATATAGTTTTTTGTTCTTTTATTGAATACATAAATGTTTAAACTGGCTACAAAAGAAATAAAGGGCAAGGTTGAACCATTCACTCACGTGGTTACTTTTTGCAACCCTGAAGTTGTGAAGCCAAAATGCAAAATGGAGGAAAGAATGAGTCTCTATTAATAAACAAAAGGGATACTTATCTTCCTCCTTCAAAGATTTAAAGGAGCTATATCATGCTATTTTAGCCATTCCAAAGTTAAGTATAGGCATTTATATGATATATTGTAGCTCTACCATTATGGAGCACTCATTTTTGTGATAAATATAAGTGTTTTCTGGAGGTATTTTTCGCTTCGATTCAGTTAGCCCCGCCCCCTCTCTCCGCGCATACAACCGTAATATAAATAAACAACAATAAGTGAAGTCACTTCACGATGCAGTTATACGGAGTTGACATCTGCAACACAGCTTCATAAATGGCTAACACACATGCTAATATGCTAACACACAAGCTAACCCGCGTTTGGATTGACTGTTTACATTGTGGGACTCGCGTTGGTTATAAAAGTTAATCCACTTTGATTCTGGCGAAGGTTCACCAAACATCCATCAGACACAGTCACAGAAAAACACCATTTTGGCTGATAGTCGCTGAATCCCGGAGAAAAAAACAGCTGAGTGGCCTCTTCTTGAAAAAGGTTGAATAAACTCCTCGTCCTCGCGCTTCTTTTTCTCCGTGACATTATCGTTAGGTAGGATGAAGAACAGGTGTGTCCAGAGTAGGTAACGAGCTCCATCTTCACAGCTGCAGCGCAAACATGACTGATCTGTTCAGAAGCGATGTGTTTGTTTTGGCCACAGCTGACCTGGAAGCACCTCGGGCACATCCTTTTTTATTTTTTTTTATTTTTTTTACTCTTTGTTTCTTTCTTACGACAGAAATAATGAAAACGCTGTTTTACAAATTAAAATCAGGCCGTAAGCATAGAATTAAGACATCACATTACAGACGTCGAGCACTTCCGTTCCGCTGTTACGACACAACTGAACACTCAGTCGTTCACCAGGAGAGGGAGGAGCAGCTGCTTAGAGAGCAGGATTCAGGAGGATTACTGAGAGCTGCGTGAATGAAGCCACAAACCACTCTGGGGGTGTTTTTGATGAGGAAATAGCATAACAACATGGCTAAAAGCACCAAAAAGTCGATTTTGCATGATATAGGACCTTTAACTAAATTGTTCTTACAAGGCTCTCATGACATACCATAGACTTACCAGAGCACGTTTAAATAAGTACTGTATGTCTGTAAGTCTGTAAGCAGACATACAGTACATGGATAACACATTACAAAATACTCTTTTTCATATCCATAGCAATTGAACTAAATGTTTTTCTAGATAATTGCAACTTTCATAGTTTGTGTATCATGGATCTGGATGAACAGTGAAAGTGCTGTTTTAATGCTGCATACTCTCTTCTGTCAGTCTACCCCAGGGCAACTGTGGCTACATATAAAACCAATTCATTATTATACTACTTGGTTACTGTAGTCTAGCACTGCTCACTCAGGTTTATTTGCCCTGGGCACACAACACGTCTGCTCAACAGGAGGAAATGAATTTCTAATTGGACATTAGCATGTAAATACATGACTAATGCTAAACATACTGCCGCATGAGGCTTATGAGGGCCAGTAATATCATTAGCACAGGTTAGCGCTGTCGGGCTAACAGCTATAATTACATCATTACAGTGTTTAGAGGTGGCAGTAACTCAGTGACGAGACAAGCCTGAGTGATACACAACTGCAGGAGGGAATAAGATGAAACTATTGTGTTGAAAATCTATTCTTTTCAGTATTTTCCTTTCTAATTAATTATTGAGTCACTTACACCAACAAATACGCCTACTCCTTTTGAGCCTCCATAACTGCATCGTGTGAGTATACAGTAACTGCTCATATAAACTAAATGTGATGTAATACAGGTAAGATGTGATTTACAATTGGCATGTATAGCGTACCTTGGTTTTTCTTTGGTTTATGCAAGCATTTCCTCCCAAGCGCCCAACTTTTTGATTGAATCTTCAGCTGGTGTGGTTGTTTTCCCCAAATGTATTATTCCCCATAGAAACGGATTACTCTTTCTAAAATGCATCTTGTATTTACCATTCAAACAATGATCCCTCCATGTACATCTTCCTGTGTGGCCCTCCCTGTCTGTGTTATGTGACTGTGGTGGCTCCGCACAATGGCTTCTGTCCCATAAATCCACAGTGAGGCTGAGAGGGAGCATTCGCGAGGACCCAGCCTTTATCTGGGAATGACAAATCCCTCTGCACCGCCACACTCCCGATCACCCAGGAACCTTCAGCTGATTTATCGAGCCCCGAAGGAAAAAAGACCCGGAGTCCTGTGGTGGGATATCAGTGCCATTCCTCATCCGGCGCGACGTTTCACTCACGCATCGCCTGAGAAGTCCTAGCCCTTTCAGGTTTTAAGATTTTTATGGCATTTCTGCTTCATCGACTTCTGTTTAGAGACATGGGGAGGGTCAGGCGGGACAAGCAAGCTTTCGACATTACAAATATATTGGTTTATAAATAATATGGGTGACTGTAGTGGATTTTACTTGCAAAACTAGGGGGAGAAGTGAATTTTCTTTAGTGTTATTATGCAGAGACAGCGCTATGATCTAAGGCGATATAATGTTAATATTGTTGATAGAGTTTCAAAGTTGTCATATTGACTTGAAAATCGCAGCACTTCTCCCACCTCTAACTCTCTATTGCCTCCTCACAATCTCAGGCTTGTATCTGTCCATTGTTCGCCGTGCGTCAGTCCCAGGAGGCGTCACGGTGAGTAGGTGAGGCAGGTTGAAGGACACAGGGTGCACCGCGGACACTTCATCACACACCGCCGTCTCCCACAGGCCCACAGCATCAGGCTCCGACAATGAGAGGCGAGTTGTGGAGGTCAGCCTTTTCCTTAGGTTCGGCAGAGCCTGGTTGCGTGCCCATTGAAAAGAAGCAGCTGCTCTGAGCGCTGGGAACAACAACAGGCCGTGGTGCAACAAGGCTGCACCGTCAGTGGATACACAGGCGCCTCTGCCACGGGTAAATGAAGGTTGTGAAAGTCATCATTTACGGATTAATAAGTTTAGCAACCTAAACTAGCATAAAGGAATGTTTTGGCTGTGCTGAAAACAATTGGCATGAAACACTGGCCACTCGATTTAGTGAAATGTATTTCAACATGAAATCTCGGGCCAACCAGTTGACAGCGACGAGGAGGGGTGGAGGAGGGTCGCAGCACGGCTGGGAAGCGGCCGAGTGATGGACGAGGAAGGTATGGAAGTCCTGGCGATGAAGTGGCTGAAGCAGGAAGGAGCAGCTATCGCGATGATGTGGCTTGGGATGGGGCTGTGATTGGATGATTGTTGAAGAGCTGTCAGTGAATTGTTGAATTTGCGCTGAAGCTTCATTTAAACTGATGCACTGTTTACATATTTCAACCTGGATAGACTCAAACAGACAAAAGCAGCGATTAGGAAGATTTATTGACATGTATATTAGTTTTGGCGATCAGACCCTGTAGACATTGATGTATGAAAGTCAGTATGGATGAACAGCTCGGAGTTAGGGATGTCTTCCCCCGGAGCCTGGACACTGGTGGTGGTATGGAAGACCCGTGAAGATGCAGCAGGTAAAAGCCGTGGGCAGAAGAGGCGGAGATGGGGCGGAGGTGGGTCGCAGCGCTGCTGGGAAGCGAACGAACCATGATTGCTGGGGCTTAAAAGCGGGACCGAGGGCGATGATTGGCCCTCTCGCTTACTGAGGTCAGCAGATCAGGCTCTACTGGTGGTTCCTAAGACTAAGAAAAAGCTGAGAGGTGATCATGCTTTTTCGGTGGCTGGTCCTAAACTTTGGAATGAGCTGCCTTTGAATATCAGACTGACTGATTCGCTTCCTGCTTTTTAATCTCTCCTGAAAACACATTTTTTCCGTTTGGAGTATTACCCCCTGGGGAGTTGATTTTTACTGTACTCTGTCTTATCTTTACTCATGTAATTGTATTATGTTTTCTGTAAAGCACTTTGTTCAACTATGTTGTTTTTAAAGCGCTCTAATAAAGTTGGATTGGATTGGATGATTGGCTGCTACGGAGGTGCGGCTCTTACGGTGAAGGCTGTGGTGGAGGGGTGGCCCTCTCGGAAGTGATCATTGCCTGGAGGTATGTGATGCGGAAATTAGTCTACCAGGTTGAATTAACGCCTAGACTTCATAACAATGTACGAAGCACAAAGTGTGTTCCGCTTGGTCCACTTGAAGTAAAGTGTACACTTCCAGGGAAAATGTTCTTTTTCTGTGCTGTCCATTTGCCTCTGGTTTTCCCCAACACTTAAACAAATGTAAAACAAATGTAAACAAAGACATCTAAACATGGTCAACAGCAGTATTATCTTCACTTTAGAAAATCGACATGTTTCATATTGTGTAGCTATACTTGGATCGTGTAACTACTCATGTAACCGTATTTAAATAGGGGAAACGTGGAAGAGCTTGATCGCGTCTAACTTCACCCCCGTTTGGGTCCATAGAGGAGAGGAGGAGAGGCTAAATGCAAACAACATCTTTGGTCTTTTCGCGTGACTGACCAGACAGGTACGCATCAACTCGTCTAAGCTCAGGTAAGAGCATGTCTCAGTATTTTGGAAAAAAGGGTGGCCTGTTCCTTTAAAATGTAACAAAGAAAAAGAGGCAGCCTGATTCAATACCCTGGCACGAGCCTCAATGTTATCATGCCTCCTGCCTCTGTTCACTGTAAACTGTCACCTTCATTAAACACCGCGCGACGATAACAGCACTGAGGTCTCTTGGGTGTGTGACATCATGACCTTGGACGTCCAATCCAAACTCCCTAGGGGGTCACATGTTTACCTTCTGCCCGCGCACGTCCTGTTTCTTATTGACATTTCTTTCCAAATACATCCATCCGCTGTGTCCACTGCTGCTGCACGCGCTCACGGTCATGTCGCGCGAGCTGTTGCTATTTTCTCCTGTCAATCACTTTGGGACCGGAGGTAGCACAACCAGCAATCACCTGTCGCAGCAAGGCCCCTGGACACAGTGTGATACGCTCGCAGGCGCACGCTGATGGATGGGGTTATTGCGTCATATAATTTAATGACTGCAATATTGTCTCGCCCCACCTCCGTTATGAGCAGTTTGAGTATTCATACACTGTAAAAGAAAAAAGAAAAAAGAAGACACATTTATGGCAGCTGAGGTTTTTCACACTGAAATGGCACTTATATTGCATCAGTAAATGTCAAAGTAAATAAGGTGTGTTTTTTTTTTTTTGTGTGTGTTTTGTTGCAAGGCCAGGAACAGTGAATAACTCTGTGTTTACAGAAGAATGCTCCAGACAGAAACACCCAGCTTGGCTTGCCAGAAATTCTGCTTCTCAATGATAGTTCCACTTAGAAACATTCCCAGAACAATACATGTTGTTGGCTGGTTTAACATCTGCAAAACGTCTCCCAGCGTGCAGGTGAGAGACCCCACAGCAGGTCACACTCTTGGACTGGGGGGTGGTTTACGTCCTGGAGCGAATGAGGGTGTGGAGAATTATTGGTGAGTGTCTGGTTTGTTTATTGAGTTTAAATATATATATATATATATATATATATATAAAGTAAAGACACACCCAGCTTTACCCGTGCATGCTTTTATTGTGTCCTTGAGCAAATCATTTCAGCGATCTTGCCTATGACTGTATGTGATAGCGTGCAAAGGTCGAAAGTATAATTGTGTGCACTGTAGTGTACCATAGTGAGTGTGACTGAGGAGTGAGACTAATGTAATGTACTGTTATATTTTTTATCATGTGGGTACCACAGGTTTATCTGTAGGTACCACAAGTATCTGTAAAGAGTCAGTCATTACTTATTTCATTATTAATAAAACATGAACTCTTTCTTGCCACACTGCATAACATGCTACCCACTGAATAAATACCAGCATTTCATTCCATATATTTTTATAAGTTAAGATTGTGAGCGGCTCACCGTATTAGACCATAGACTTGTTAACTGGCTGAAACTCAAAGTGGAACGAACCCTAAAGGACCAGTTTATACAGAAATGGAGGGGAGAATGTGGCACTATGTCGTCTTGTGATGTTTATATGGAATTTAAAACCGTTTTTGAATTAGAAAAGTATCTTTTGTGTGAGAATGTCTCCCACAGACACGCCATTTGTAATTTAAAAACTGGAAACAATCGACTGGCAAAAGTAGTGAGCCGATACAAAGGCATTGACAGAAAATGTCGTTATTGTAATATCTGTAATGATAATGTTGTAGGCGATGAGATTCATTTACTGTTTGAATGTTCAAATGCGGAAGTTGTCATCAACAGAGAAAAATATTTTCCAAAATTTTATGTAAGACACCCTTCAATGTTTAAATTTATTTCACTTATGCAAAATCAAAGTCAAAATGTAATCAGTAAATTTGGTACCTTTTTGAAATACCATGGGTTTGGTCGTGAGCACTGAAATGAAATGAAAGAAAGAAAGAAAGAAAGAAAGAAAGAAAGAAAGAAAGAAAGAAAGAAAGAAAGAAAGAAAGAAAGAAAGAAAGAAAGAAAGAAAGAAAGAAAGAAAGAAAGAAAGAAAGAAAGAAAGAAAGAAAGAAAGAAAGAAACTTTACCACCACAGTCACACACTCTTATAATTTATTAATTTAGGAATATTGTGTTTTAGTTTATATTCTTTGGTTTAGTGAAAATGTCATTCCAATTGATTTCGACAAGGTGAACATAGAAACAAGCATGTGGCAGATAACAAGGTGATGCAAGGCAGTTGTGGTGGGCCTACTGGGTACAAAATTATTTGTTAAAGCCTGAATCCTAACCTAGTGCTATATCAGGTGACCTGGACACGGACATACCGCTTCCTATGTCTGTTTTCAGGGCAAATGCTCAGGACACCACTGGATCATTGTGGCCACACACACCCATCCACATCAGCTGTCGGCACGCGCTCCCCCGGAACATAACCAGTACTACAAAGGAAATAACTTGGGTCAGAATTTAATCATTATTTAATAATTATCTTTACCTGCTCTAGTAGGGCTGTTGTTGCTAGATCGTTAGTTAGTTTCTTGAAAAATACAAATAACCCTAATCCTAACCTTAAGGTTAATCATATCCCTGGACCTAACGTTTATTTGTGTCATGAAATGTCACGTTTTCACAGAGCAAGGAAGTGCAAGGGCTAGAGGAAGAGCTCTGAGGAACTGGGGTTTTTATAGTAAAGTCCAGCGCCCCCAGTGGATGGGTGGAGATCTATTCTATTAAAACACTCAAACTGTCACACCCTAAATTGATGACATTTGTGTCACCGTAGTAACGCTCATTAAGGTTAGGCATACGTCAGGAATACTAAAGCTTTATAGTTGCCTTGGAATACTTGTAAATGTAAGTAATGAAGTATAAACAAATGCTTAATAGAAAGTGTTACCGTACATTTAATCAAACACTTGCCAAAACCCATGAGTTTAGATTTGCACTACCCCGCGACACCTATTGTAGTCATTTCTGTCCTGTGCGGTCCTCCTCGAGCTAATCCACTGTTCCTCCTGAGTGTGTGAAGTTAGAGTGATTACACGCTCTCACCCCTCGGCTCACCTGAGCACTGGAGCTGCACTGGGCGTTTGTTTTGAGGAGCTGTTGACTAGATCGGATGAGCCTTTTTCCCACTCGCACGCAATTACCTTCTGTCACCTAAGTGTTGAGACACATTTTGCTCACTGTAAAGAAAGTGTCAGGGACTGGTGAGAAAAAGGAAGCCAAAAAAAAAAAATCAGCAGCAGAGTTCAGACAGAAGGTACCAATTGGGGAAAAGAAAGTGACATTTAGCACTTATTAAATCAGGAGCCTGACAACAGCAATTTCGTTGATTTTAGAAGACATAAGTGCAAAGGAATCAGTCAGGAGTTTTAAATAATACTTTTCTGACATTTCAGGACCACCTCTTTCCTTTCTGCTTGCTCTGGGACAGTTTTTGGCAAAGAAAAGAGCCCTATTTTGGTTTTGTGATATGTATTCAAAACGTTCCATTTTAATCAAGGCTATCAGGTTTTCGGGAGAACAGAGTGACCTGATATTGAGCTCACCTTTTTTTCTTTTTTTTTTTTTTACCATTGTTGCAGCCGGTCTTTTTACATTGTAGACATTTGGGTCCTGGCGGAGCTGCTTCAGGGGATTCAGGACGGGAGCAACAAGCCGTTCATCTGATTTTTCTTGGTGCCGTTTCAACTGAATCAGCCTGTAACAGGATTGACCTTTCGCGTAAGCGGACCTGACCAAATGAGATGTTGCACTCTGCCTTGACTCTTGAGTGAGAAAATGGTTCTCCTGGCACCGTATCCCCCCCCCCCCCCCCCCCCCACCCCACTCCCCTTTTCCGGCTGCCTGCTCTCTTTCCTCTCGCAGACGCAGGTGCGGACACTCAGAGCGTGCGGGACAGGAAAGACCCATGTGTTGGAGGCATTACACCCAATCTGCTCCAAATTGGCTGTTTGTGAAGCACTTCGGAGCCGTTCACCTCGCACCTGTCATAGTGCAGGTGTGCTTGCGTCCTGCCATTAAACGTGATGCATTTTGCGCTGTCGTTCCGGCGAATAAGTCTGGGATGAACATTAGTTTTCCACTTGTGAGGTCAACGAAACAAATGTTCTACTAGATTTTACACCAGATTCCTTGACTGACATAGCTGTTACTCCGCCCCTCGTGTCGGATCCGACGTCTGTCATGAAATGAAACTTTTCTCCTGGACAGCTTGTTTTGAACCGGATCTGAACCTGTGGAGAACAATTTAGTACTTACTCTCAGACAGCGGCCCGCTTTCTGACTTTGGAACTTCAATTAATTAAGATTCACTTGTCAAACTGTCATACGTAGATTTGCATTGACTCTACCGCTGTGTAAAAGCTAAAAAACAAACTTGCCCAGACTGGTCCAAGTTTATTTATAAGTCTGAGCGGTGTTTAATTGGTGTTTTGTCACTTGTCATTCCTAATGGTCCAAGTCAGACAGCGGGGGTTTGATAAGGTTATTCTTCCATACCATTTAGTCAGCCATTATCTAATCATGGAGGATGGTGAAATTGCACATTTGAGTGATTATGAGTAAAAGAGGCACGCTAACATCCCTACGTTTAAGTTGATCGAGAATCACAATGAAGGAAAGTTCACACACAGAGTAAACAGGTCCGGTAACTTCAGGGGAAGTCAGTTTAGGTGATGAAGGGAGACATTTTTTTTTTCCGAAGATGACCTGGTTCCTTGTGGTGTTTATTTTTCTCCCGTCTTTTCTTCCCTCGCACTAATAGCGTGTAGCGCAAGCACTCACTATTGTCTTGACAGAGGCAATGATGTCCTGTCTGCTGTAATGTTTTATGAATGATGATTAAATATTAACGCAGTTTTAGTGGGACATAAGCGGACACTTTTCAAGGTGACAATGGTCCGACTCCGGGGTTCAGCAAATGGTCAGATGAAATATTCAACTCTCAGATCTGATGTTTAAGGATGTGACAGCTAATGTTGAATAAAATAACAGAAGACAGTGGGCGAAAAAATGAATGATTCACTTCATTGCCTCACTGAATCGCTATTGTCCATTTTTGCGTGAGGGATTTGAATGTGATTGCTATCGCCAAACATGAAGGACAACAGAAGATATTTGCTCTTTTAGTGCAGCTTTGAACAGAAACAAAGCATGCGCTGGCTTGTGTACCCTGTTCCCCCAAAAGTTTGGAGAGTAAAATGTGTTTGATAATCTTTCAACCTTTTACCTGTTTAGTGAACAGAGTAGTTGGTCCCTCCGATCAGACCTGTGAAGTAAAGTTAAAGGGACACTGCATAACATTTTGGTCTATACGGTTGCCATCAGTTAAAAACATGCTCCTAATGACCAGCTCAACACAGAAAATGCTATTACTGCAGTGGGTAATCAAAGAATGGATTTGGATGAGGACCTGACCTGTTTAAATCTCAAATTCTGCTGACTTAAGTCACATCTCCATGGAGACGAGCTGGAGACGTACCCACTCCCGGTAAAGCTACAGTCATGTTTTAGGAGCCGCTCACAGCAAAAGCATGTTTGTTTGTACATTTATGAGGTATTTTTCAATTATGAAATCATCTGTCATAAAATAACTGCTTGTATTTCAATTTTATTTATTGGGTAAAATTCTATGCGGTGTAGCTTTAAAGGTGCACTATGCAACTTTTGAAGTGAAAAAAAAAATCTTAATATTTGCGTATATTTGACCTTTTAGTGACTTTATGGGTGCAGCATGGCACCTTTGCTTTCCCTCACAGTGGGCTTAATGACACTGCAGGATCAGTTGTTTTTATGGGTTCGTACTAACCTGGCTAACACCATGTTGCTATGAGCGCTCGAATTATTTCGAACTGCACAACAGCCTGGGGACCATGGCCGAAATTTTGGCATGGATTTGGGAACCAATCACAGAACGAGGAGGGACGGCAAGATGATGACGCGCTATTCGATATACGGAAGCTTGTACTTTATTTACGGATTTTAAAAAAAAGTTTATTTACGGATCCAACATGACAGCAGCAGACGCGATGGTATTTTTCAATCAAGCTTTAGACCTTGTTCCTAATAGTTTAGCTCAAAAGTTTACAGCGGGTACGTCATACGTCATCGGATACGATGATACGATTGGCTGTGGCTACGTGCAGACGCATGATAGACATTCATACACCACACCTCTCCTACGAGAAAATGAATTGGTGGTCCCCAGACTAAATATCACTTGTGATTTTAGTCTGGCGTTAGCAGGCTAGGTTCGTAGCAGAAACGAAACCCCAAAACAATTGATTCTGGAGCATCATAGACTCCACTGTGAGGGAAAGCAAAAGTGCCATGCTGCACCCATGAAGCCTGACACAACTGAGTCATTACAAGGTCAAATATGAACAAATATTAAAGCTCTGATATCATGCAAAATCGACTTTTTGGAGCTTTTACCATGTTGTTATGCCATTTCCTTATCAAAAACACCCCCAGAGTGTTTTTTGGCTTCATTCACGCAGTTCACATTAATCCTCCTGAATCCTGCTCTCTGAGCAGCTGCTTCCAGAACGGAAGTGCTCGTTGTCTGTAATGTAATACTTTACGGCCTGATTTGATTTAGTCAAACAGCTTTTTAATTATTTCTGTTATACCGTCAATGGTTGTAGGAAAGAAAGAAAAAAATGTAAAAAAGAAAAAGAAAAAGAAAGAGCTGGACGTGTCCGCGCTGCCTCTGCGGAATAAATAAACACACCCCTGAGCATCTTTCAAACCTACTCTGGACACGCCTGTTCTTTTTTCTTACCTAGCGATAATGTGCTGAAAATGTACGTACAGGACTTTATTCAACCTTTCTAAAGAAGAGGCCACTCCAGAAGTTGGAATTTATTTCCGAGATTCAGCGACTATCAGCCCAAATATTGTCTGTGACCGTCACTTCACTGATGGATGCTTGGTGAACCATGGCCAGAACCAGTGGATTAAACTCTTCTAACCAGCGACGATGGAGAGGCCAAAGCGGCCGGTGCGTCAATCAAACGCATGTTAGCGTGTGTGTTAGCCATTTATGAAGCTGTGTTGCAAATGTCAACTCCTCATAACTGCATTGTGAAACAACTTCACTTTTTGCTGTGATATCATATTTCTACAACTGCTAATCACCTCGGGGAGAGGGGGCGGAGTTAACTGAATCCAAGCGTCTTGTATTCCAGGTTTGAAAAATACCTCCAGAAATACTTATATTTCTCAAAAAAATGAGCACTCCATAGTGGTAGAGGTACAATATCATATAAATGCCTATACTGTACTTTGGAATGGCTAAAATAGCATGATACAGATCCTTTAAGATATTTTACAATTTCACTTCAAATGTTGCATAGTGCACCTTTAAGTAAGCTTCTTGATAAAATGGATCATTTTCTTGGCTGCAGTCTTGACACTGATGGCGTGTGTCAGAGGTACAGGGTTATTAATTCAAAAGAGCTTCAACGATACCTTAAAATCAACTCAGTTTTGCCAGAAATCTACAACATAGGCCTGCACTGTAACTGACTGGTGTTAAGTGTGAGTAAAAGATCATGAATCTATTATTATTGCATAAATACATAATTTACAATGGAAAACCCCATGTATGACTGAGAGCTTACACAGACAGACCACTGCTGTTGTTTTTACGCCCATGAGTCTCACATGATGTGCGGTGAATGGCAAAAAGGCCATGCAGACAGGCTGTTTCGTTTCGACCATATGTTACAGCACAAGGAGGGCATTGCTCAGTTTGTGTGTGTTTTCTTCTCGCCTTCAAACAAACTATTATTTAGCTCTTGTAACGTGCTTCGGGGGTCATTTAATAAGCGCTTGCTCATGTGCAAAACTATTGTAACTGTTGTAACATCTTGAACAAAGTGAATGGCTCTGTGGTCACGATCAGTGTAACGTCATTTACTTCCCTATTCCGTTTCTTCTCGTGAGCGCTCAGTGGAAATGCATGTGACCGTCTAATCTGTTTTTGACAATGATGAATCAGCAGCCATTTTAGTTTCAAAGTCTTTGGAGTTAATTTGGATCTCTCTTTCTCCTCTGATGAGTCACTTAGGACACATGGAGCTTAAGCCCGCCATGCGTCACCACCCGCCGAGTCTTTCAATTAATTATAGACTTGTTTTTTTCCCCGAAATCGCATCAGTAGCGCTACATGTTTTTAGATATGAAGCAAAAGTGATGAAAACAGTGTAGTGTGTCGATTGATTTGGAGTCACCGGTAGCATGATGCCGTAGTTATCAAAAACAATCTAAAGCAGGGGTCCCCAACTAAATTAATTTGAGGTCCGCAAACTTTTCTTTCGTAACTTTCGACGCTTAACTTAAAACATGAACACAGGTTGTCTATTTACAAAGCAGAACTGATTAATGACTCATAAACTGTTCAAATTGTTTAGATAATTTTTAATTCCGCCTTAGAGGTCCGGATCTGGACCCAGGTCCGCCAGTTGGGGACCCCAGATCTAGAGTGGTGTCGTAGAGATTTTCACATATCGTCGACCGGACTAGATTGTTTGAGTTGGGGATATTCTTCTTCGATCTTCTGAGGCTTCTTCTTGCTGAGGGCGTCAAATGTAAGACACAGGCTAGAGGCTAATGACAAAATGGGCAACCTGTGTCATTCCATTCAGAAAGTGAAACTTGTATTTTATGTCCATTCATTACACACAGACTGATATATTTCAAGTGTTTATTTCTTTTATCTTGATGTTTATAGCTGAAAACTAATGAAAATAACAAATTCAGTATCTCGGAAAATTTGAATATTACTTGAGACCAATGTTGGCCGACTGAATAGTATGATATATTTGCCTAAATTACTGCAGCAATGCGGTATGGCATCGATCAGTCTGTGGCACTGCTCAGGTTTTATGAAAGCCCAGGTTGCTCTGATAGTGGCCTTCAGCTCTTCTGTATTGTTGGGTCTGGCATATCGCATCTTTCTCTTCTCAATACCCCATAGATTTTATGTAAGGGATAATGTATAGAACGCTGGTCATTATCGGGAAAATAAGCACCGACAGGGCGAACCGAAGGTATTATTAGGTATTATTATTATATTATTATTATACGGCCATTTGCCAATTGAACACACACAACATAAACTTAGTACACTTTTATGAAGGTCGAAAGGTTTATTTAATGACTTCCGCGACAAATAGTTCCCAAAAGTTTGCGCGTTGCTCGGCAACGTTTTGCTAGGCTAGAGGCAGCAAGGCTAGTAGCTAGCCTAGCTACTTAGTTGAAGGCGCAGTTGGAGAGGAGGAATGGTGGTGAATCTATGGGTAAGTTGAAAATCAGACTCACGCTAACTACACGAGCAATTCCCCCAACTTCTCTCGCAGTGACGGGGACAGATAGTGTCGCTACTACGTACGCGCGGAGTGATATGAAAGCACGAACTCCGTTGCCATTGGCAGGGGTCATTATTTTTCTCAGAGGTCTTTTATCAGAAAATAATGACTGGTAGAACGTTGGGAAATCCCATTCATATCAACGGAGCGTTCTACTTACGTTGTGAAGAGCCGTATAATAAATGGGGGTAAGGTCAGGCGAGTTTGCTGGCCAGTCAAGAACAGGGATACCATGGTCCTTTAGCAAGGCACTGGTAGCTTTGGCACTGTGTGCAGGTGCCAAGTCCTGTTGGAAAATGAAATCTGCATCTCCATAAAGTTGGTCAGAAGGAGGAAACTTCCTGGTAGATGGCTGCGTTGACCCTGGACCTCAGAAAACACAGTGGACCCACACCAGTAGATGATATGGCCCCAAACCATCATTGACTGGAAACTTTACACTGGACTTCGAGCAATGTGGATTCTGTTCCTCTCCTCTCTTCCTCCAGACTCTGGGCATTTGATTTCCAAAGGAAATGTGAAATTGACTTTCATCAGAGAACATACCACTCAGCAGCAGTCCAGTCCTTTATGTCTTTCGCCCTGGCGAGGCGCTTCTGACGCTGTCTCTTGTTCAAGAGTGGCTTGACACAAGGAATGCGACAGCTGAAACCCATGTCTTGCATACATCTGTGCGTGGTGGTTATTGGCTCCGGCTGCAGTCCACTCTTTGTGAATCTCCGCCACATTTTTTAATGGGTTTTGTTTCACAATCCTCTCCAGGGCACGGTTATCCCTTTTGCTTGTACACTTTTTTCTACCACATCTTTTCCTTCCCTTCGCCTCTGTTAATGTGCTTGGACACAGAGCTCCATGAACAGCCAACCTATTTTGCAGTGACCTTTTGTGTCATGCCCTCCTTGTGCAAGATGTCAATGGTCGTCTTTTGGACAACTGTCAAGTCAGCAGTCTTCCCCATGATTGTGTAGCCTACAGAACTACTGAGAGACCATTTAAAGGCCTGCAGGTGTTTTCTTCAATATTGAACCTTTTCACAATATTCTGATAGAACAATAAACTTTTGAAATATATTAGTGTGGAAGGAATATAAAAAAATACTGAAATAAATGCACTTTTTCATGTTATTCTAATCATATGACGAGCACCTGTAGAATTACTTGCACTGTCATCTTCTCTACATGATGACACACATTTTCATCCAATCTCACTTTTCTCTTCAGCTTATCTTCCTCATGTCGAGGAACTTCTTCACCACTGACACCTCTGTCGGCGAACCAAACAAAAGCTGATTACAGGGCTGAATTATCTCGATTGCCTGTCTCTCTCGCTAAGCGCGGCGAGATATCATAGCAGCCTAAGAGGAGAGGAAGGTAGACACCGCACACACACTTGTTTAGATGATAAAATCTCCAGCGATAAATCCCCCATCCCCAAGCCCCACCCCAAACAATATAAATGTATATGAGGGGGAAAGTAGGCCAGGGCTGAAGAGGAATTTCATTAAAGTGCATTTTTGTTTAGACTTGCAATTTTTGGGCGCTGAGATCCACCACACACAGAATATAAATTGAAAGTTATGCCAGTACATTATTTAGGAGTCTTCTTTAACATCAGCTTTATTTTTATTGCAAGATATAAAGCGACAAAGCTCTCAATGCCAGTTTCTGAGTGTCGCCCTGTGGCTTGGTTTCGAGTTTTGTGATTTACGAATTCTTTGCATCATGTTCTTAGCATATTTAACACATTAAAGATATAATTTTACATGAACAACACCATTTCAACAACTCTATTTGTGAAACTTTAGTTGCTGGGAGGCTATTGGCAAGGCTCTCCTGCCAATGCCAGATACTTACGAGTTGTTCTCTGCTGTGTGAATTATACGAGGAGCCCCCTGACATTTCAGACACACTTATCACACTTTCCATACATTGACCCCTGACCCCGCTCACGAATCACAATGCTTCATTAGAGTGAGCCTGCAGTTATTTGGCAACGGAAGGAGGTAGGATTGATTCATGAAGCACGTTCACATAAACAGTAGGTATTGCCCTTTTTGCAAGTAACTGGTCATATTTTCAAATGCATCTTGATTTCTATCTTACATTTTGTTGGTTAAAAAATGTTATATGGACCTAAAATGGCGTATTCAAAGTTTCCCTTGCCTTTCTTTCTGCTACAAGTATCAGACCAGGCTGCAGCGTGTTGCTTTGCAGAAGTTAAGCTTCAGTGGATGTTTTTGCCTGTCGGTGCTCTGCGATAGAAGGAAAGGAAAACACTTCTTGGTTACGTCGGGGCCAGCAGGAGCTTAGGGTAACAGGAGGACAATGGTGTCACCAGAGACGATGCAAAGATTATGAATGGTTCATAACACAACTCCAAGTGTGTTTTTGATCAGGGAACAATATTGTGTCATGTTCAACAGCTCTACTTGATTTTGCATATTAGCTACATGCACCAATATTTGAATTCAAACAAAGAGGAACGGGGCAGAGTCACTGTTTGTCTTGATTCCTCAAAGCCATATCAATAGAACCAAGTCATTGTGTGAAAGTTTCATGCCAAGGAACCTTGAAACACTTTAGCCCCAATTCTTTTTTTGTTAAAACAGAAATGACGGGCGGAGCAGATGCCTACACTGTGTCGCTGTGGTCTGAGCCGTGACTGTGCGCAGTGACGGCTGCACAAAGGAGTCAGAAGGTTAAGCTGACAGGCTACAGAGGGGCTTTTAACCACACATCTCAGGGCCATCACTTTGACTGACACCTGACGCGGCCTCATTAGCCGGCATGGACAAGTACGAGTACATAATGGAGCTGGGGGGGCCTCATATAAGAGGATACCAAGGCCAAGCTTGACCACATCCCAGGGCAGCACCAAGGACAGCTCCCCCTCCCCACACACACAAACACACATCCAGCAACAGGAGGTGGCAAAGACCTTGGCTGTAGCCTCAAATGCGGAAACACATAATGGGGGCAAGAGAAAACAAATAAAGCAAGTGATAATGAGGCTTTCCTTCACCAGCGCTGACGCTTTTCCAATGAGAGTCATCTGGGATTTTAATAGACAAACGCAAGACTGGATACGGCTCAAGGGTTCATTTATCCGGTATTAGTGGAACATGCGCAGAAAGAGGAGTTTGGTCGATAGCTATTAAAGTTGATATAAAGAATTGGATTCCTACTATTTGTAATTCTGGGGCGACGGGGTCCTGCAGATCTTACACTCCCAATTCATTCAGTGAAATTAGACAAACACTGACATTTCAGAAACAAAGCCATAGTGAAGAGCATGTTTTTAAAGTGCATAAACAGGGACACTTACTGTATGTATTGGTCAGGACTGTGGGACTCATGCATGTAACACACTAAGCCAAATTTCGAAAAAAAAAGTGTATTATTATTATTTTGATTATTATTATTTATATTTTTTGCTTTTTCACCAAAACCTCCATTTGTGGCTGTTGCTTGTGCAAGTGTAGACTGTTAAACACTGGAGTGCTCTGAGTGAACTGGGGTTGATTCAATTAGCAATTTCGATGCTTTGCTAATTAGCAATTAGCGATAAAAAAAATAATTGCACCCTGAAGAGGACGTCTCTCCAGCTGGCTTCACTGTGAATGTGTAAATTTGTGGTGAAAAACCAAGGGGACAAGTACAGCCAATCGAGCAATTCACATTCAGAGTGAAAAACACTACATTTGTCGGTTTTATTTTGACCATTTAGATTCGGAAGACTTAATGCCTGCAAAATTGCGCCTGTATCTACCTGTTTGTGAAAGTGCTTACCTGCAGGGTTTCTCCAGGCAAAAGTTCACTCGTCACTAAGGATCTTTATAGCATCATGCATGATTTGTACCACCCATATTTGTTCTTGGGGTAAATGTAATATATACAAGGCTATTGAATAAATTGAGAGCAGCCTTTTAGAATCAAGATGGATGGAACCGATAACAAAGTGAACCCCTCTCTACTAGATCAATACAAATACAACCTCCTGCCACAAGGTCATTAGTTGCTGAAGAAGCCTTTTGAGGGGAAAAGCGAAACATCCTCAACACTAAAATAGATAACGTGTTGAGAAACTTCATTGGTCCAGACAATAATGGAAATGACCAGTCATCATCATACAGAAAGAAGGCGGGTTCTGTGTCCCAGAGATGAACATGTTGTGGTCTGAAATGTGAATATCAACCCAAGAACAAATGCAAGAACCGGTAAGAGTTTGTCATCATCCAGAGTGAAACAAGTACTGTACCGACATGGGCTGAGAGGGAACTCTGCCAGGAAGAAGCCCTTACTCCAAAAGAAACACAAAAAGCCAATTTGGGTTTGCAAATAAAAAAAGGAAAAATACTTTAATTTTTGGAGACATATCCCAAGGTTCTGACGGAAAAAAAAACTAAATTGTTTGGTCATAATGACCACCATCACATTTTGGAGGAAAAATGGTGAATCTTGCAAGCCTGAGAAAACCATCTCAACTGTGAAATACAGGGGTGGCAGCATCATGCTGTGGGGTTGTTTTGCTGTGAGAGGGACTGGTGCACTTCACAAAATAGATCATGAAGAAAAAACACTATGTGGAAAATATTGGAGCAAAATCTCAAGACATCAGTCAGGAAGTTAAAGCTTGGGCGCAGATGGGTCTTCCAAATGGACAATGACCCAAAGCATACGGCCAATACTGTTTATAAAGTTGCATAAGGAAATAAAGTCAATGTTCTGAAGTGGTCATCACAAAGATCTCAATCCAGTTGAAAATGTTTGGGCAGAGCTGAAAAGGCACCAGTTCTGTTTGGACGAATTGACCAAAACGCCAACTATTGTGAGGATATCCGAAACGTTTGACCCAAGTTAAACAGTTTAAAGCCAATTCTACCAAATATTAATTGACAAAAAAAAAAAAAAAAACTTAAATTCTGGTTTCATGACATTGATGGAAAAAAATGCAAATGTGTCCTTTTATAAAGTGTATGTAAACATATGGTTCCTGCTGTTCGTACAAATCATAAACTAATAGAACAGCATTAAATAAACCAAAAAGCTTTCCTTCAGCCTCTCGTCTTACTTCTCTTCAATGCTTCTCTCATTTCCCTGCAAAAAATTACATCAGATTATTCCTTTTTATTGCAAGTGATGAACGTGCATTGCTTTAGAAATATGAATCTTTGGTGCCTGATAATTTTTTATTTTTTTTACAGCTCTCTGAGCCATAGTCAGTGTTAAATTGGGAAATTAGTAGTTTCAGGAACACTTTTGGATTGATGTGACGGATCCGGGGAACAGGCCAAAACGGGAGGATCAAATTAAGCACTGTACATAGTATTGTTATCTGCTGCAAAAGAGAGTTATTTAAGCTGATGGCAGCTATTGCGGATATTTCTAAAGATAAGACCAGTTCACGCTGAGTTCTGCCATCAAAGAAATGATAGTTAAGCACTTTATAGACAGACCAAATTACATCTTTTCCCGCAAATGTTTTCCAATTTTCTTGTATGTAATGCATTATAAATGATGTAACATCGAAAATATGTGAAGAACTATGAACAACAAACACGCAAAAGCAGCCATGTAACCTGAAACCTTTACTGCCATCAAAAGAAAGTGAAAAATGTCTGTCTGAAAATAAAAAAATTGAGGGTTCACATGAGCACTGTTGAAGGGCACTGATATTTGTGCTGTGTGACAAAATCACAAATGAGGAGTAGGATTTTACTCATTCACCGTCCTATTTGCACGGATTTGTTCAATGTGGTTCAGTAATATACAACTCGGTAAGTTGAGAATTACTGTAGTACATCCTTGACATCTATAATGGTACATTTATGGTACCTCAAATGGTACTCTACAGTTACAGTGGTACATCTATGGTACTGTATATATAATAGTACGTCTTTGTACTTCACCATTAGTTACAGTGATATTAATTGTGTATTTAATGTGGTTTGTATTATGCAACTACTACGGTATGTACCCAAAAGGCACTGGTCATTATTCAGTAAGCTGTAAGTAAAGTAACTGATGATTACCTAGTAACTCACGGATAATTCTTTCAATTCACGGACCATCATCTGCCCAAGGACAGAGCCAGTACTTACCTTACTGATAGTTACAGGCTCTGTCCTTGTGCATGTAAATCCAGCAGTGTAATACTGTGTTTTTTACAGTTTGAGAAACCTGTTTTGAAATCTGTATAAACTTGTAATATCTGCATTAATTGTCATGGCCACATTTTTGGTGTACTTGGTGTTTTTCATATCAATATACATACTTGTTAGCTACAATGTTGTTTTCTTCTGTGCTGATATATTCATGCACAATCATAACTATATCAAGTGCACAATCAATGCTGACTCGCAGATAAAGTAACATTCATTTTAGTAGTACCTGTTAATCACCAATAATGTACAGTACCAACATAAGTACCATTGTAAGTACTTAATATTCACCACTGCAAGTACTGGAGTTATTCTTGTAGCTTACTTAATACTTACCAGTACCTTTTGGGTACTTTCCATTGTAGTTGCATAATATTTCCCACATTAAATACACAATAAGTACCATTGTAACTAACTGTGAAGTACCATTATAGGTACCATCATAGATGTACCTCTGTAGGATGTACTGCAGTAACTAGGGCCGTATTGTAAAGTGTTACCAAATCTTCTAATAAAACTAATTCCTAGGAACTCTCTCTTTAATAGACTGTAGCATAGACACCTCTAAATGCTTAGTTTGATCCCAATGTTGTCAGTTTGCTCATGGCGATAGCCTTTTTCTCTAATAAAACAGAGGTGTAATTGAGAAGCAGCAGTGGGCACAATAAAAGCGCTGAAGTGCGTACAGGGGCGAGGATTAAAGTGGACGATAGATAGGACACCGCTGTGTCTCCACTGTGAACCAAATCGAGCTGCATTTCAAGGGAGCAGACTAACACAACAGGCAAAGCCTTGGCAATAATGATAATGTCACTAAGGGTTTTAATAGGTTTCATTGAGGATTAGCATTATAACCAGTGGCAGGTGAAATAAGTGTCAAATCCCTCTTTTATGACCATCTATGACGGTGCAGTTGATGCAGGATGGGATGTGGGCGGCAGTAAATATTATGTCCTGCAAAAACAGATTTGGTGGAGTATACCTTTGACTGTTTACCGAAGATGGTATTTTTTTTAAAATCTTAAATCTATACTTACGTAAATGAAGTTTGTGTCCAATGTGTAACAGTCATTTGGTGCACACAGAGAAAGTGGAGCACCAAAGTGTGACTTGGGAGTTGTTTCATCAACATAGACTCATCACGCTTGTGTTGAAGGACGCCTTTTGAGACCCACTTGGATACAGCTGCTGGAAGCTCACACACTACAGGTAGGAGACTCCTGGCCTAGGCTGGTTTCATCTTATGGAAGTCTGACAAAAAAATGTGAAAATCCGTATCATAGTATTTTCTCCGTTGCATCATTCCTGTTTGAATCCACTGCAGTGAGCCACATGTTGTCTGTGTGTATGTGCTGTCAGAATCAATTCCACTGACTTTGTTCTTCAAGGTGTCTCGGTGGAGCGTGTATAGTTCCCGTGGCGCGTTCGATGGTAAACAGTAAAACCCAGCCTCCTCCTCTCTGGGCCGGTCCTTCTGCAGTGAGGGTGGATGCAAACCTTTAGTGTAGAGACGTGCTGTGGATTACTGCGCTGGTGCCTAATGAAGGAGATTGAAATGGAAATGTGGGCGAGTTGAAAGCTGCTGTTTAACGATGAGCTGTTTGTACTGAACATTAACAAGGACGCACCAGTAAAATGACCTTGTGTCGAGGCGGCGCCTGGTAAACTCTACCAGCAGCCATATTGGACAGCATTTCATAGCAGCCGACTGTGGCTACTGCACCAACATTCATGCCTCTAATATAGCACAAAGGTCTGAACATTAGACAGTAGTTCTCTCAACCAAGTATTCAGTCTTTTTGTCACTATGTACAAATGCCCTCTTTTTCCTGCACCAAGTTAAAGCAGTAATGACGTAACTCATGCCCCTAGAGGCCATAAGCGCAATTGCAGGTGTCGTAGCATCTTGCAGTTTCTTACTCATGAATTGTCCGTGAGAGTAAATATTACGCTGACAGAAAAGACAAAGGGAGAGAGGGATATTGTACATCCAATTACACAATGAAGATTTTTTTTTTCACTAAAACCTGGCTGTAAATACTGTCCAAGTGGTGCTAGCCCGCAGTTAGCTTTGCCCGTTAGCCTGTTAGCTTCTTCTTTGTGATTCCATTAGTGTGTATTGGGGCTTCTGACCCGTAGGCAGCGAAGTTGCAATTGTGGTTTTCTGGTCAGAGTCACCAGGGGGAGATGAAAGACCCCCCTATCATCCCATTAACACTTGTATTACCCCCAGAGGGACTACGAAAAGGATTTATTAAGGTAAACAAGTTAGTACTGCTTTAGCTACAGCAGCAGAACTTTCAGCCGCCTCTCCATCTTTATTCCTTCACCGTCCCCATTGTCTTGTCCCAGGTACCTAGGCTCCCCCATGATCAGTATTCCCTAATTTCCTGATGAGGAAGAGTGTTACTGGGGAAGAGTGTCTCCTTACAAGTAAGACCCTGCACCTGATGTTTTGTTTGTTGTGTTTTAAGCATGTTTCACAGCTTTCAATGGAGCAAAGGAGATCTTATAAAAATGTTTTATAATTAGATAGGGCACAGTGATAGCTTTTCCTCAAAATATCCGCGTTCACAAATGGACAAAACAAATTTCATTCCACTACCAGAAATCAGGTACTCTGCACCGTGATTTTCTCACTCTTACACAATGGATGAGTAGGCATTCTGTCAACCCCACCTCTCAGCTTTTTCAGATATGATGAAAAGTAATGTCAACCTGTCCTTCCCCTATATTCTTTGCTTTGTTTGATGTTTTAAAAGCTCACGGTAAAAATATGATAACACAATATTAAGTAGCTTTTCTGTCACCTCGGTCTGAGACATGAGACAGATTTACTGCCTTTAAAATGTAATCCCCAGAGCCCTGTGACATCCAAGCACTTTGCTGTCAAGACACCAAAAAAAACAATGGCGTCAATTATCAACGCAAGACAAAAGAGAACAGCATTTTATTACAAGCCCCAAACGAATCTTACAGGCAGTGGAAATAAGAGCGGCAGCGTGGGATGTTTGACTCACTAATGTCACTCATTTCACTTTTAAAGCAGTATATTTGGGAAAATGCTCTTGAACTCAAACTGCAGTAATGGAAACTGCGGACGGATCCTTGATAAAAAGCTATTACTGAGCGGTGGACGGGGCCGCTCTGGTACTGTGTTGTATGTTATGGAATTAACATGTCACTGCTGAGTTTTTTCTATCATGGCTGGTTTAATCCCTGGAGGCCCCGATATGTTTAATGAATATTTATGATCCCAGTCAGAGGATAGGGCAACAAGCACAGTGTAATCTTGTGAGGGGTCATGAATTTGACAATAATGAAAACATAATCACATTAAAATCATGTAATGGATTAATTTAATAGGCTGCATTATTAATGTAGTACTATGATCCTCATTTGTTTCCCCTGAAGGAAGCTATGTCCATTCTGATATATATTTAAAAATGCCTTCATGTGGATTCCTCAAAAATGTCTCTGTTGGTAAATGTGTTCCATCAATCCACCATTTCCAGATCTTGGGCCATAGGTTCATGGTCAGGAGTATAAAGCTGGAGAGTTCCTGGAGGATTGTGTGTTGGGTTGATGGAAGAAATTGTCAAACTCCACACACATGGACCGGGAAATGAGATTGGAATCGCCCTTCCGTCAATGTAAATGTTGTACCAGTCCCCAGTCATGACCTGAAATGCTACAATGTTCTCCCTGGAGTTGTGTTTTGAGCAGTTCACACATCTTTTACTACTCTCTTCTTCACAAGTGGCTGTTCAGCAACGCGAAAGCTGCTCCCAAACAGCTCCTTCTGGGGTCCTACGTATCCAAGAAATGCTTTCCTCACATCTCCGGCTAGTTGGAACACTGCAAAAAGTAAATATCAAGCATTGCCTTAAATTCCTGGAAGTGGGGAAATGTATCTTGTTTTGAGCGGTTTTCACTCATTTAGACACTTTTCCTGATCGGACCAAGTTTACTTTGCTTGTTTGAGGACATTTCATACCAGTTCTAATGTAAATCTCGCTTGAAATAAGAAAGTAATATTGCCAATGAGATAAGAACAATTTTCTTACCCCATTGGCAGAGAAAATGACCTGAAATAAGGAGGAAATGTATCGAAACGAGTCAGAAACATCTCAGAACAAGTGAAATAATCTAGGACAAAAGCCCAAGAACTTCTTAACAAGTCAAAACAACTAAAATTTGGATTATTATGCTCAAATTGAGATGTTTACACTAGTCTAGTTAATTACTTTTTGAAGACTAGCAAGATTTTTTCCCTCATAACTGAAACAGCTGCACAGCAAAGGGGAGTAAGAAGAAAGGTGTGAGTGTGTTTTGGATCAATACTGCATTTTCTGACAAAGATGGTTATAAATATGAGTTCAGATCATTATGAAATACCTGAAAAAAGCACCTCTTTAAGAGCTGCACCGGGTATCTGACTGGAAATATAAATGCAAAAGTGACCAACAAATAAATAAACATTGTGATTAGAGTCCTCACAATGATGATCAAACTCTTAATAGCTTTTTAATGATAATTCACAGATGCTGTCCTGTGTTTAACATATGATGTGGATTTCATTTATTGCAGTCCGAACCCAAAGTTTTGCTTATTTCCCCCCACATTATATTTAACACCTGGAGCTAAAATGTGGCATTTGACTATAAAGCGCGTGCCACGCTTGGCCCATGGAGATATAAGCCACTGCGGTGCCACCTGACAGCTTCACATTTGCATTAAAGTCTGCCTGGTGTCATTTAAAGAATCGGGAACGGCTTTCATGTCGCACCCTGGCTCCCAACGCCACCCAGTCTATTTAGTGGTTCAGGGCATTTCTTTAAGTGATTTCTCCCCCGCATTGCCGTTCAAACCATTGAGCCAAGGTGTTTCTTTTTAACATGTGCCGTTTGCTGGGGTTGCAGGAAATTGCAAATGTGCGTCCCTCCCTGTCATGTTGGTAAAATGGGCAAAGCAGAAAGAGTATCTAACACCTGCAAATGGAAAGTGTCACAGCTTGATAACAAACCTGGAGGAGGCAGAGGCGAGGAAACACAGAGCGCAGAGTAATGAGCTTCTCGGGATTCAGTCATGTGGTGCGCTGAGTGGCAGCTGGGCAACACTCACTCCAGCTTACACGGGCAGAGGGGGAGTGTGGTTATTGCTCGTTTTAACCAGTAGTTCTCAACCGTTTTCCTAACTGTGACCTTAATTTTACAAGAGGACATGTTTAACAACCTCAATACCCTTCTACCGGACAAAAAGAAAATGAAAGTCATAAATGTCAATGGTTAAAAAAGGGCTTCAAGGATGTGAATCACTGATTTAAACTGTTTGAGAACAGTTTCACAAACTAGGAATATTTCTCGGTACAATCGTGCAACATAAAACATATAACACAGAATTTAGATAAAAAATAAGCCATACAAACTTTAAAACAAGGCTATAAAGGCATGGGTCTGTGTGGACCGTAGCCTCCTGCCTGAGGAGAGAGGGGTGAAGAGTCCGTGCCCAGGGTGAGAAGGGTCAGCTGTAATCCGACCCACACGCCTCCGGGTTCTGGAAGTGAAAGATGGACTTGATGATGGCCGTGTAGAACTGCACCAGCATCTTTGTCGGCAGCTTTAGTTTCCTCAACTGTCGCAGCAAGAACGTCCTCTGCTGGGCCTTCTTGATGAGGGAGCTGATGGGTGGCTCCCATTTGAGGTCCTGGGTGATGGTGGTGCCCAGGAAACGGAAGGAGTCCACGATGGAGATGGGGGTGGGAGACCACAACTGTATTCGACACATCTAAACCTGTCATTGGCTTTCATTACCTTTTATTTAAATGTATATTTGCATTTTTGCTCTGATTTGCAGGGGTTACCGAGTCATTGATTGGAAGGTTTGTGGTTCAGATTCTCAATCCCTAATCCATATTTTTCAATATATTCCACCACTGATGCAACAATTGTCATCATTCTGTCTCAAGGCAGCTGTTAAAGTGGATTCTGGAGCTTAAGATATATTGTGCACACTAATGAAAAGGACTTTTAAGTCCTTTTATAAAAGGGTCAAACCATTATTAGAAGAAGAGTTAGGAAATGTCGCAAAATTTAAATTATGCTCCCTTGAATGAAATAATAATCTCACTTTCAACAAAGATATATAATATATGGTGAGCACAGCCCTGACCTGTGTGAATATGTGGGAGTTTAGGTGACCCATACATTAGTCCTTTTGCTGCGCTCCAGAGCCTACAGAGCTCATAAAGGAGTCACCGATATGGCCCAGCGCTCGCCTCTGCCCCGCGCTGATTTACAGTGGCAGGACGTCCGGAGACAGCCGCCCAGCCTACCGTGACCAGCCGCAAATGAAACAGGAAACGCACAGTCCCATCCTCTCATGGCTGTCCCAGGAAGGGGGGGAAAGATTGCACCCATCCTTTGTAAGAGGACAGCGTGCATGAACAGGGTGGCAGTATCTCACTGACAGGACGCTCTGTAGATATACGTCTTACAAGAACAGGCTCATACTTTCCTCTTCCTTTACCGTCTTGGCCCTACATGGCTTTACTGAGAGCGCACCTGGCTTTTGAGCATTCCCGTGGTGCCAGCACATCTGACCAGGAACTATTTTAGAACTGTCTTGGCTAACCGAGCAAACATGTCGTCAGCAGACTGCCGTTTTGCCAGGGAGACAAGGCAGCCGTCAGAAACAGGCATAGTGGTTTCATTATGTGTGAGATTTTTTACTGACCGCTATTAGCATTAATTACCATTCATTTAGAGGTAGCCACCATTAACTTAACTTCATAATTCTTTATAAGCATTTCAGCTGCTTTTGTCCTCTTGTCTTTGGCCTATATGGTCCTTTATTGCTTTGGGATATGACCACATAATCCAACTTTACTTGATACACTTAATATATGACATGTGTAGATTTTTTTGATGCTTCCAATCTACTGCTCCGAAATAGTTGGATGCACAGATCAAGGTAAAACCGATTTGAAATCTTCTCTCTGCTTGCTTGAAGGTAATGCATTTTCAGTCAATAAAGAAATAGCAAACATAAGGATCTTTGGAACTGTGGGGTGAGCATGTTCAGGACGTACTGTGCCTTTAGCTTTCTCAGAGCGCTTACGTAACTTTCACCATCTTTCAAAAAGCTTTGTTTGTTGTTAGATGTATGAGATGTTTTATATATTTTGACACAAAGTTTTTGTAAAGTTGACTACAGTAGAAACATCTGCAATGAAAGCAACCCAAGGAGAAAGGAGATTATGATTATGTAAGATATGAATTGAATTGACTTAGACCTTGTCTGCTTTTAAAAAGTCCCATAATCATGACTCAAACAAACCAGTGTTTCATGATCAAACAGAGCACTACCTTAGGGCTCTCTCTGGCTGAAGTCACTGGTGTTTCATATCAGGCAGGACAAATTAAGAATGTATGTGTGCTTCTTTCACACTGTTCTCAAATGATGAAATGTGCAATAGTCAATTCAGACTTTCTGTAAAACCTTAAAGCCTCCGGCCCACCCAAATGAGTAAAGTCTGGGCATGTTCTTGGTAAGTTGGCAGCTCTGGCATTGCTGTTTGGCTAAATGAAAATTTACAATGACATCTGCTCTGTCCCATTCATGTTGTCGTCCAACTTCACAAGGAAATACTAAATGGCCATTGTTCTCTTGGCAATGAATATTCCTCAAAATATGTCAAATCAAATGAATCTCCTTTTATTCTTTACGGAGGTAGTAATTCTGGACTTCACTTGTTATTTATCCCTCGCATTACTACTCGGCTTTATAGTCAAAGATAACTCACTTGAGAAGCTTTAAAAGAAAATGGAAATCTGGAGACATTAGTTGTTGTCCCCAGTCTTCTATTTTCTGTGACGGCGCTTATGGAAGTCATAAAAGTGTGACAGTAAGATAAGTATTCACACCGCACATGCTGGTCTAATGGTGCGGCATTATTTCAGATGGAGATATTTCCCCGGGATTTCAGTTAGATGCGTTTGGATCTGTGGAAACTCCTGTCTCTCTGTCGGGATTGTATATAAAGCCTGGTGGAGTTTAAAGATGTAAACACACATGAGTTATGAGGGGGAATAACAGCCCCCGAACAGCCTGCAAACAGACCACGGTGCCTAATATCAGGAAAATATTACTAAGAAATATGAATGTCTATATAGCATAAACAGACGACCATTTTCAACCAAGCCGCACACACGATCCATCTCTTCTACGGCAGAATGAGGCTTGTGCTTGGTCTGTATATGTTTGGCTTGTCAGTGATATTAGGTATTACATCTGAGGGAAAGACTGGAAAACAATGACAGCGACTTTATCATGTCTGTTACTTCTATGATGTGAGGAACACAGGCTGGCAATTCCTTGTTTTTTTTTTACTGCATGTTTGTGTACGCTGTCAGTCGTATAGGAATTTTCCATTGTATAGGTTTTGAAAGTCGTCGATTTTAAGATATTATTTCTGTTTTTGTGACTCACTGTGTGAATATTCATTAGTTATACACTGAAATTAAATAGTGCAAGCTTGCGTCTAAGTTTTGATATGTTTTATTTAAAGCAGAACTAAATAACTCATAACCCTAGAGGCCATAAGCGCCACTGCAGGTGCCGCAGCATTTTTTTTTTTTGCTCATTAATTGTCCGTGAGAGTAAATACTATACCGACAGTAAAGACAAAGGGAGAGAGGGATATTGTACATTGTGCCACAACCCAATTACACAATGGAGATCATTTTTTTCACTCAAACTTGGCTGTAAACACTGCTAAAGTGGCGCTAGCCTTGCCCGATAGCCTGTTGACTTCTTCTTCGTCATGATTCTATAACTGTGTATTGGTGGCTCTGACACGGTGCAGGGAAAGTTGCAAGGGTCAGAGACACCAGGGGGAGATGATTGACCCCCAATTAACACTTGTATTACCAGAGGCAGCACGAAAAGGATTTATTAAAGGGACTATACGGAGTTTAAAAATGTTAAAAGTATGTATTTTCCTCCCCCTACATGTTCCAGCCATGTCCTAATGTGTAGAATGAGCCCAGACCTGTTCACCACAACTGCCTCTAAAATCCTGCACCGTCACTCAAAAAGGTGTTAATCCGGGTCCGAATGCCGTCATGCACGAGCTTAATATAGAAGCTGCAGTTACACATACGACCTGACGTGGCAGTAGTGAGTATAAAATGGCCAACTTGCATAGAGTCTCTTTAAGGTTAACAAGTTACTTAGTTCTTCTTTAACCTCTCACCGCCCACCTTAACCGAGTGCATTTTCTCCAGTTCATCTGTACCCATATCTAAAAGGTTGCAGCCTAGGCCGGTCTAACGGCCCATTTGAAAGATCAGACCTAGAAAACTGATCAAGTTGTTGCCACTTTTTTGTCACACTTTTGTCATGTTTTCATCTCATTTTTGTCACTTTCTAGCCGTGGTTTTTGGCATTTTTTGATGTGTTATTTTTGCTTTTCCGGCACATTTGCTGCTTCTTTTTTCGCTTTTTTGTTGCATTTTTGTCACTTTTTTGTGGCTTTTGAGTTTGCGTTTTCATCACTTTTTTGTTGTGTTTTCAGCTCTTTTTTGTTGCTTTCTTTAT
This sequence comes from Gobius niger, assembly GCF_951799975.1. Taxonomy (NCBI): domain Eukaryota; kingdom Metazoa; phylum Chordata; class Actinopteri; order Gobiiformes; family Gobiidae; genus Gobius; species Gobius niger. The sequence goes on from NC_136867.1 coordinate 17,875,774, forward strand.
CACTTTTTCCCCTTACGTTTTGATGCTTTTTTGTCATGTTTTCCGCCTCATTTTGTCGCTTTTTAGTTGTGTTTTTGTCGCTTTTTGATTGTGTTATTGTTGCTTTTCCGGCACGTTTTTCCTGATTTTTTTTTTTGTGGCTCTTGTTTTTGCATTTTCATCACTTTTCAATTGCGTTTTTGCATTTTCACCTTCATTTTCCTTGCTGATTCTTCAAGAAGCTTTTAGATTTGGGTACTGCCACACTGGAGATGGATCAGGTGTTGTTTCAGAGGTTAACTGGCATTCCCCAAACAACTTGATGTCATGGAAGAATCTCTCAGCTCTAAAAAAGGAGTCCCTTGAAACTGCACCTTTATTTATATAGGACAGCACTTCTTCTGATTCCAGCTGTACCACTGTGTCACAGAGTATTTCACCTCTCATACCAAACGCTTGCATGCTGATCTGGTGTAACACTGGAACATTGTCTTGGCACATCTTCTTTTATTTCACTCGTGATTCAAAGTTAGGAGTTGTGTGTGTTTGTTGACATAAATGAGCTGATGTTGTTGATTCCGCTCGTTCCCTGGTGACCTCTGCAGCCTCTCACCCGGAGAGCGTAAACATGTGCTTGCGCGAGCGTGCCATTTGCGAGGCATTATGATCCTGTCACACCCCCGTACCCACGCCGGCAAACCGATACGCTACAATTACACTCAAAAGTCCTTCATCTGCACAAACAGGTGAAACGGCTGGTGTGACGCAGATAACGATGCGCATCTCGGTAATGAATAGGAATAATCACAACATCTCAGTTTGGTTGTCCAACACACGTCAGCGCATCTCTCCTCTCTGCGCTTCCCCAGTGGGCTCATTAGCGAGCTACCGGATACTCACGACTGCCATATAACATATTTATTATTTACCGTTGTTCTGTTTACTTTTTATGTATTCATTCTCTCACGTTTTTCTCTCTCTTTTTTTTTTTTTTACCTCTTTTTTGGCCAACTTGCAGCACACTGTGTTCTAGCTCGAACTTCCCACTGTACTCTTTGATCTAATATGCCCTACTCTGGTTACGTTTGCAGCTGCTCGGGCAGTTTTGGGATTGATTATTTTGTGGGAAGTGTGGAATATTTCCACTACCTGTGATTTGTCACATGTTGTCGCTCTATTTTTGTGGACTGCAGAATGTCTCCCATGCCTGTCCTGCCAAATCGCTATAGCAGGGGTTCAGCAACCTTTTGGATCAATCAGTCCGGTTTTATTTTATATACAGAGAAACAGAGCATTATCACATTTGCATCAAAGTGCTACAAAACTATGCATCAAAGGTCCATCTAAACATGAGTCTTCAAGAGGGATATTATATTTTTTGTAGGTATAGAGTAATAATCTCAAACACAGCTTCATCACTAGCTAGGAAATGCAATATTGATGTTAAACAGCTGAAACTAAAATCAAGTGATATCCTCAAAAGCCCCTCCCACCCCTTTTGCTGTTTCAAGAGAGAAAAAGTGTGGCTGTAGTGAAGCTATGGTGAGAGTTTTTACTCTACTTTGTGATGAAAGCATTTACTGAACCTCTGGAAGAGCTTTTTGAGAGCTACTGCTGCGCTGTTAGCGTAGACGGAAGATTCAAAGGTTACTCAAAGCTGTGCAAGTGAATTATTATTTGTTTATTGGTTTATTTGGTCGGGGCAGTACATGTTAATGAACATAAATGGGTCTTATGTATGTAAACAAGCCACACCGGATTGTAGTCTTGGACTAATTTCCATCCGTCGTCCCCCATGTGCACTCTCAAACACACTCTCATTCATCCTGGCCTATTGTACATGTTTTTAGTGGTAGGGGAAACCAGAGTCCCCGAAGGAAACCTATGCAGACAGGAGAACATGTTTTTGATGAGAAAAACCCATTGTAACATCGTAAAAAAAAGTTTTAAAAAGTTCATATCAGCATGAAATACAACATGTGAGGCGCTGGGAAGCAGCAGTCTGTATAATTGTCACATTGACAATTGACAATGACATTGAGTCCAATGTGAAGAGCCCATTATTATCATTATTATAATGAGAGGGACCGGAAGGATTCATTTATTGGACCTAATTTAGACCAGGACTAAACTTGGTCTAAATTATGACCTACCTAGAGGACCTACCTAGAGGGTCTAAAGCTGTTGCAACCAGGACTAAACCAGGGCTTAAAGATTACCTTTATTGACCTTTATTGAAGAGCAATGCGAAATAGCAGTATGTGGCTCTAAAATCAAAGGTGTGTCATATCATTTTATGTGTTATCTTAACAATAAATAAATCCTTCCCGTCCCGCTCCTCAGCGTCTCCCCGGCGTTTCCGTTTCCGTTTAACTCTAACTCTCTTGGGTCTAGGACATGAAGTTGTTGTCGGACATTTTCAACTTTTGGGTTGAAAACTGCAAAACCGCTCCCCACCCGCCTTTGTGTGTGAAGGCCGCTGTCAGATCGGGCCTCATTACATTTTGATGATCATCTCTGACTTGTCGGGCAGTAATTAGCCATCGATTGATATCCCTTTTTTCTCCGTTTGACCTTTGTCTCACTTTAGACGCTCGTTAAATTTAATGGCTGATCAGAGCAATGCATGATGGGAGGCGGTGGATGAGTAGTGCTTGTCTAAAGTAGCCCGCGACCTTTTGGATTGAGCAGCGCGATGACTTTGTGAAGTGAGGGCCATCTGCAGATTGTAACTAAATGATGTCAGACTTGTTGACAGCTTCAAGTGTAGACCAACATCGCACTGTTTGGACTGTGTGTTCGCTGATGAGCCGAGGCACATGGGTCAAAGTCATACGTGTGCGCTTTGTACAAGCTATGTGGAAAGTTAGACACCAAGCAAATTGAAAATGTCTATCCAAATGCCAGAGAAAAAGTTTAAGGATAATTCACTTGCCTTTTTTTTTTATCCTCTTTTCACCCAAGCTGATATGTAGCAAAAATGGCCACGATGCAGCACGGCTCTATGTATAGCGATAATGGGAAGAAGATGCAAGGAAACAGATTTCTTTCAAGCTTGAATCAACTCAAAGAAAAAGACGGTGGACGGTTGAACTTACTTTGGTAGCGAAGGTGAACAGAGTCATGGGAAACTAATAACGATCCAATATGTCTTTAGACTTTCTATTTTAGAAGCATTTCACTGACTTAGTGACCTGGCTGTGCTGCTTTCATTGTTTTCTTTGTTCCGTCAAGCCATGCACCTAACTGGTATGTTTATGCTATCTCAGACCAGAAGATATAGTTAAAAATAAAAATGTACTTGCTACTAGTATAACTCTCAAAGTTCATTTAGTCAGACACTAGGATTAGACATGCTGAATTATTTTACCTTTACATGTTTCAGCTGCAATCGTGACGAATCACTTTTTTCCAGTCCAACACCCTTCTCCAGAGATCACGCCCCCTTGTCGAGACCCCCGGGCGTCAGACTGATGGACCTGTCAGGATCGACAGACTGGCCACGCCTTGGAAGAAAGAACAGCTGATAAGTGACACTTTACCGCACGTGGTTTGCGACAAAACACTTCAACATCTCTAATCCTAGTGTCTGACTAAACGAACCTTGAAAGTTGTAGTAAATAGCCATTGTTCACTTGTTCAATTCAGTCTAAACAACAGGTGGCATAACAAAAATGATAGTGCTGTAAGACCCCTGTTTAGCTTTTGGATGTAGTAATTATTTCATGCAGTACATTGAAAGATATTTATTAGAGGTATTTATTCAATCATCCTCAACAAAACAAGGATGTCAGTTCTTCTGAGGACACAGACACAGCCTGCGCCCTATGTTATTAGGTTCACACGATTATCCTCTCGGCTTTTATGATTTAGGCCGCACTGATATTGAGGTGTTCATTACCGGAATAAGAAGTAAGGCGGGATGTCAGGAATTGAAAATGGCCAAGGAGAAAGGGGAGTGAGCCGACCATGACTGTAAGCATTATGGGACAGTAAGGAGGACAAAGATCCTTATGAAGTGTCTGAATGGTTGGGATCGCTGGCATCGAGGATTTGAGGGCAGTCCAAAAACACATACTGTACATTCGGTGGAAGGTCTAGAGTCGGACAGTGTTTATTTTCAGGGTTGAATAAAACAGACAAAGGTGCTCAAAGCATTAAGGAGCTTTAAATTAAGTTTTAGCATATGAAAATTCTTAGTGTGGGCATTTCTGCTTTATATTAAGTCTTTTTTTTGTTTGGTCAGTCCTCAGACCTCATCTGGAAGTGGTTAGCAAGGTTTATAGGTTTTTGTTTCACTTCTGTTCTGTAAAAAAAAAGGATGAAGAATAATCTCTACAAACCAGCCCCAGACGATCTCTCTTTACATTGCTTGAATAGCTGGATCACTGTTGAATCTGCAGCAAATTCCCGGGTTAACAACACCGTAAAGAAGTCCAATGTGTCCAGGTCCAACATGTCAAAATTAAACACCCTATCACATCTTTTCTTGTCTTTTTTCTTTATGGTGCTTTATGTACAGGACTTATTTATTTGCTTGTATTGAACTTGAAAACATCCCTCCCTTATGTGACCGCCTTTCTTTGATTCTAACATTACATGAACCGCAGATTTAACTTTTGCGCACCAAGTAGACTTTCTTGTCCTTCCGAGAGGGAAACAGTATCGCCCCCCCATTGCGCTTCCACTGTGTCGGACTTCTTTGAAAACTTGATAGCTGGAACCCATTTGAGCAGCGGGGAGTCCGGATTTATGGGAAGAACTTTAATGAGTAATTTGTCCACTGGCCATAGCCCTCTCTGTCTGGCTCTCTTCTGTTTGTCTGTGTGTAGGAGGGGTGGTTGTTGTTGGAGGCTGGGACTCTGAACTCTGGACATTGGAGCGCTCCCAGCTGCGACTGTAATTGTGTGCATGTGTTGGGGCCCGCGCATGCATACTCAATCACGTCCTTGTTGATAAATAATATCGGGAATGATCACAGCCAGCAGACACTGTTTTTGTTCTGCATACATTTGAATTTGTCATCCTCAAAATGAGCTGTTGAAGCAGATGACACAAATAGATTTTCGAATGCAACACTATGAATTAGGAGTGTCATTCAGATGTTGTGCCACACTGTCAGAAGGGCTAGTAACATGTTGTGAAATGTTGCTAGTCAAAATCCAACTGGGTAAAGTAATGAGTATGCATGTGTGAATGGGTACAATGAAGTCAGGCTCAATTTTACCCAGAACAGAGTCATGTCCTGTGGGTGTCCTATTCAGCTATCTTGAACAAATATCATTCTCCTACCAATCTGTTTTGTTCTAAAAGCTTTTTCTCGGAAAGCTTATGCATGCTAGTCCAAATGAGGACCACTTCTGACAAGTTGGTGGCTCAATGCAGACTCACAATATGCTGCTGACTTTGCCTTTTTAACCTCTCATCACAAGCTCTTTGACCCGATATCGTGTAGTGCATTATGATGACGTAATCACACCAGGGCTTAGTTTGTTTGGGCTGGTGTGAATGTGAGCCATTTGGGACACGATCTGGATGAACAAGTGTGAGTGCATCCAAAGCGATCTCTGCGTGTGTTCTGGCCCCCCGCTGGCAGGGACCAGACCGGATTTGGCTCCACATCATTGCTCGTTGATTTCTGAAATTCAGTCCTAATAACATAGCCCAATAACAAGGGGCCGACCCCTTGTCCAATTTATTTAATCTATCTTTAACAACTAAGTACTAGAGTGACCCTGTGGTATAAGAATGGTGATATCCATGACAAAAAATAACTACAGACCAAATTCCATCAGTAATAGTGTCGTAAAAATATTTGAAAAAGTAGTTTTTAATCAAATGTTTAAATACATAAGCAATGCTAATATTTTGTCTCCAACTTTTCCACAACAACACAGTGCTATTAAAATTCTCAAATTACATATTCTCTTCCTTAGATTCAAATAAACAAACAGGGACTATATTCATCGAGTTAACCAAAGCATTTGATTTGGGAGACCATTATCTTTTTTTTTTTAAATGAATTACATGCTATTGTTTTTTTCTCTACCAAGTGTGCTCTGGTTTAATATTTACACCATAGATATCAGTGTGTCTCTTCTTAGGGTTGCACCTCCTATTTTAAGATTATTGACAGGTGTTCCACAAGGATCATCTCTGGGTCCTCTGTTGTTTTCTATATTAATTAACAACTTGCCACAGGTTTGTGTTGATTCACAAATTACACCGATGATACTGTTATTTATTCATCCAGTTCCGATAAACAATAAAGTGTATATGCAGAAACAGCCATTTCCGTTTTGTTTTGAATGTATCATAATTTCAAATTGTCCCAGGGGATTGTATTATTGTCCAGTGATTTCTGCTTTTTTGAGCTCTGTATACGTTTAGATTTCAGCCACTTATCAGAATTGGCTATCACTTTGACCAATGAAACGAGCCGTCCTGTGAATCAGCCTGTCAGGACCAATCAGGAGAGAAGGGAGGGGAGCAACTTGATTGTTCCTTGATACTTTCAAATATCTCTCACTCTCTCCTCACGCTGGATCTTACAAACTATCACTTGAACCAGTTGTAATGTTCAAGAGCAGTATCACTTGGCCCCAGGCTCCTGCAGCGCGTGCACCACTGACTCAGCTGCAGAGGGCATACAATGACAACGATGATATTCAGTAATACTCACAGCACTGGCCTTAATTTAGACCTGCTGCAGTCGGCAACACAAAGCCTGGTGTCACATTTTGCTCTGGCGAAATGTGCATTTGACATTGGCACGTTTACAGCAGCGCGCTCTCTCCATTATACCAGGGAGAAAACATTTTATGTCTGAGTTGAAGAGATCTTATATCAAAGGCTTTACTTGTGCAACATGATGTCTTTGCATCTTTGAATGAGTGTGAAGTAGTAAGTGTGTATGGAGATGGAGCCCAGAATTTGTCTCTGTGGTTTACAAACAAATAAGCTACAAACAAATTCTACGTTCTCGTCCTTCATTCTACTTAAGATTGCCATGTTTTAGATTTAACTACATAACTAAGTATAATCTAAGAATCCACAACAGTGTATCCATTTGTGTTTTATTTTGACCATATTAGCAATATTATATTTGCAAGTCTATGTTTTTTGTGCACCCAGAGAAGAAGAAAAAAAAAAACACATTTTCCACTGTGCCAGCCTGTTATTGCAAGTTCCAGTGCCCTGTGTGGCGTATTTGAGATAACGTCCTGTCTTCTCGGTTTGTTTTGGGCAACGGTGATAAATGCGGGGTCCAAGACTGTCCTGTAATTAGTTTCCTATTGTTTATTTGAACACATACAGTCTCTTCATGTCCTCGGAGTTTGTTTACATTTTTACCTCTTCAAATTCCCGTGGAGCAAGATTCAAAAGCCCGCAGAGTCGGTCCCATCGAGGAGGAGATTTAAACGGGAAAACAGTTTGATTTGTGTCATGAGAATAACAAGGCCCTGTGTTTTTATGCGCGGCGGTAATGAATGGAATAATTAGGTTTCTGAGGCTACTGTCAAACCAACATCAGCTCCGGATCATTTCTCATCTTGACTTCCTCTCCCCAGATGGCTCCATTGATTTATCCATTTTCACGCATCCTCCGCTGTGCATCTGAAATATGCCGCTGCAAAAACACATCACGGAGAACAGCCCGGGACAAGGCCAAGGGCATGTGGGGCTTCGAATTTTTCATGCCTAATCTCATCACCTGCCTGGATATGATTAGCATTATATGGGCCCATAATTTTATCTGCCTGAGAGTGCACTTGGTCTTTGGAACACTTTTTTTTTAACAGAACCAACATGAAATCCATATATTTTAGCTGTAGTGCATCTATTGGATGTGCCAGACTTCCATATCTATAGGCAGATCCTCTCACTGGTTCACCGCTGCTCTTCCTTGGACCATTTTAGATACTGGCTAATGCACTGTCCAAGCGCTGCAGACAGGGTTGGAAGATGTTTTGACCAGGACTCTAGAAATGCAATTTTCAAACTCAAACTTTCTTATTTGTGCCATGTCAACTTTGCGGACAAAATATTCACTTCCTGCCCAGAAAGTGGCATTATAAAATATATTTTTCATGTTTAGCTTCAAACATTAATAACAACCTACTGTACTGAATGCATGGGGAGGACAAGGAGAAGAGATGTTTTAAAAAAGATGTGATGGAGGTCATTATTGGGAAGACAGAAAACACTTCACTCACTAAGATTGGGGCTCTTATAGATACATCTTGTCCTTGTATTTACAGCATCATTCTCCTCCCTACATCGAGACACGAGAAACATCAAGTGCACCATCATGGCATTGATGTTTTGGTCTCGTCGGGGTGAGAAGCCAAACATTCCACACACTAAAAGAACCCCCCAGGGTCAGCGTTGACAGTGGTCCGAGAAACGTTTTTCTATGTCAACTTTGCAGACAAAATGTGAACTCTCTGCCAACAAAGTGGAAATACCAAATGTGTCTTTCAGCCATCACACTGTTGCAAATAACATTGTGGGCCAACCTGGCATGTTTTTGGATGTAGAGGAAACCTGGGTGTCTGCCTTCAGTCGCATGTGATCCTCTGGGGTTTGCCCCTGTTTCAGAGCATGGTGTCCTGCACTGGCCAGCTTCACCTCCTCCTTCCTCTTCCTCCCGTGCAGCTCACTCCACTCCACAACAGTCTTTCACCATCTTCTTAGAAGAGCTTAGTAGTCAATCTGTTTTATTCTCGAGTGAACGTCCTTTAGCCAGAACAATAGAAGGCATGTGTGGCTTAGCTGTGAGTCTCACCCGGATACCTCCTCGTTTGTCCCTTTTTGTTTCCTGTAGCTCCTCTTGTGACGACTCCTCTGTGCTGCAGGTGTGGGGGCTCTTGGTGCCTCTTCAGTGTCTCAGAAGAAGGAATTTGTAGATCTCAGTTAGGTAGGTAGGTAGGTTTAGCTGATAAGCTAGCTGTTTCCTTTGAAAAAGCTGCCTTCTTCCGGACCATTATGGACTTTTGAGGTAAAAGAATTTGTTGAACCTCACAAAAACACGGCAAAGACATACAAAAGTATCCAGTAAAACAATCTGGCACACAGAAACCACAAATGTAGTTCGCAGAAAAAGGCAAAAAATGCTGCTGTACCAAGAGGGAGGGAGGTTACTGCCTGTTTACCACTGCCATGATGTCACAACTGACGAAACTACTACGGTCTCTTAAATCTGAAAGCAACCACTTCCCATGTGTATAAAAGTCAATTTCTCTATCCTGCAATGTGAATCAAGCAGGGGGCATGTTCTTCCTCATTCTTTATTCCACATTCTTTTGGTATTTTTGATTCACAGTTCGCTGTCCCTTTGTCTTTGGAGAGCGAGGTAGCCAGTTTAGACCCCATAGAAACAAAAGGGGAACATTGGGATCATTCGGAAGCGCATTGGACTGCCGCAGGAGAAGAGCTGGAGCTGCAGAGTCCTGTCCCACCACTGCAGGGAAAGGCCTCTCGTATTCACATTCATCTTCAAAGCATTGGCTGTGACGCCGGGAAGGCTGCATACAGTGACAACTTGGCACTTTTATGGCAGGCCTTGAGAGAGCAGAAAGATGCTGCCCGCTGCCGACTCTTATCATTGTTGTAGCCTGTAGTCAGACGCTGCACGAGGAGCGGCAGACAGCCAGGTCCACGGCATATGGAAAATGCTGGAGAAATATAAATCTCTATTTGTGAAAAGCTGTACTGTGCCGACATCAAAACTAACATTAAACTCTAATGCAACGTGGCACACAGCTAGACTGAATTTGGAATTGTTTATGCAGCAAAGCACACACATCAATAATGCAAAATTGAATTGCAAGTATAAATAAAACAAGACAGCCTGACAAGTGGACTAAACATATATTCTATCTCTAAAATAATAATTTGTCTTTTTATTTTGTAATGTTTTTTATTCACATTTAACTTAAAGGTTGTGATGCCATGCATTGTTTAGAACTGAGCATACTAACAAAGAAACAATTTCCTTTGACAAAATGTGACTAATTCGAGCTCCATTTCATGAGCAAAAAAAAAAAGGCTTTTGAAACGCAGTGACCTTCCTAGCCCCTTCCATCAAAGCCTATACTGTGGTCCGTTAAAACCAAGTTAAAATTCACAGACCTTTCAAAAATAATAACACAATTTTGTAGCTGGTGACAGGACAGTAAATTCAAGGTCCTATTAACATCAATACAGAAGATAGTGTTTCACTGCTGCCTGTCAAAACAAGCCAATACACCAGTGTTTGAGCAAAAAAGGACAGAGAGTGGACAAGACGGGACGGATTTAACAGCGCTGAGGTGTTACTTTCACTGTATTTGGACAGAGGCCGAAACTATAGATCCTGAGGAGCTGGAACGCAGCCTGGATTGTACAACATGATTATTTGTGGCTATTAAAGATAGAACACTTGCATTTACCATTCACATTACATTTCAATGACACCATGGCAACAGGATGTTTTCCACCGGTGAGGTTGTTGAGTTCAGGTACATACTACGTGATAAAGTACAGTCCTGGGAGCAAGATTTGTAATGCAAACTTAACATGGCGACTAAATGTAGGAGTGTGACAATATATTGATTTTCTGATATATCGCGATATTTTGCGGGACGATGCGATACCAAACCTTTTTATTATCATGCATATTAATGAGCGACATCATGCATATTAATGAGGCCACCGTGCTCCACTGCTTTCATAGGCCAACAATGATAAAGAATTCAGTAGTGTTGCCAATAGAGGGCAGCACTAAAATCTGAAGTACTTGGACCAAACACACACACAAATATATTACTTTTAATGATGAATTTGGGGTTGATTTATTACTTTGGAAATAGGACTGTGGTTTCTTGTTTATTTAGTTTAGTTTATTTGTTTTTTTGAGCAGTTAACTCATTGACTGCCATTTTCAAATCAGAGAGCTCCCCACTGCCAGAGGTTTTTCAGGATTTTGACTGTTTTTTCAAGACCCACAGAAAATGTAGGTCCAAGTCTATGTCAACACGAAACCCACCAAAAGAAAGATTAGACTCTCTTCTTTCATCCCCCCAAAAAGTTTCTTTGTACCTCTTTGCATTCTTTAGTAATCGTCCGTAGAAAATAGGTGAAATCACCCAAAATGCTGTTTTCTGACCAAAAAGTTGAGAAAATGAAAGAGCAATGCTGCCACCTAGTGACTCAATAAAAGAACTTGTCGTTCTTTTATTGAGTCACTAGGTGGCAGCATTAGGCAGCACAACCAAGATTTTAACACTCTACATGCTCAACGCTTTGCTGCAGCTGTTCCCATTGAAAAACCCAGTCAAAGCTCGGATTTCAATTGACTTCTATAGATGTCATTGGCAGTCATTGAGCTAACATTCTGCTCAAAAGGACTTATTTAAATGTAAACGATGAATAATATATAGTATGTTAAAATAAAGGTTAAAAGTTGCATGTTTTTTTCCGTGATGTATCAAAGATTATTTTTGTGCAAATATATCGATTTTCGCAGTAATGGCGCATCGTGAGATAATCGTTTTTATAACTCATGCATCGCATATCGAATCGTGAGGTACCGAGAGAATCCCACCCCTAACTAAATGCGCTCCACTACGTATGCGCTGCTTATTGTTTTGGAAGTAGCACTCAGCTCTAAAAAGGTTGGTGATTCCTGCTGTAGAGATTTTAGTCATTGGTCCAGGACAAGGTGCAATGAAAATGGTCGGCAGCAAGCATGCATATAAAACCATTGAAATCAAGATGATTCACAAAATGTTCTGCAATCAACACAACATAATGATCCAATTCTGACTCCCAGAACATTATTTGGAAGGACCATCCGAGCCGCTCCTGCTGAGTGTTTACAGCAGCCTCAAACTGACCATCAGCGTGAGAAACAGTCCTTCATTACTGGTGCAAAGCCTTTCAAAAAATCTTGTTTAAATATTTCATGCGTATGAGGTGCATGTTTTTGCTTCAGTGTTTGTTGAAAAACCATTTGCATTCAGTGTGCCTTTTCATTAGTTTCCATCTCATAGCGCATACAATGAAATGCGCAGGCCTTAAACCGATTACGGCGGACATCAAATAAGACGTGCTGAGTCTCATTTTACTCAGATCCGGTATCTCCGCTCACCTGCCCCCCCCCCCCCCCCCCCCCCCCCCTCCCCTCCCCCACTGACTCTGTGCTCCACGGTAAACATAAAAGAGAAAAAAGGAAATGCGGGAAGTATTACTGGACACAGCAGGACGGCCAGATCTGCGAACTGATCAAAACCAACGAATGTGTTATCAGTTTGGTTTTTGCTAACTCTTTCATAAGAATGGAATTTGAGGTTTGTTTTGTAAGGGGGCTTTGGAAAGGTATTGAAATCATTGGAGTCGTTAATGTGCGCCAAAGACTGACTTTTCCTTATAACATTAGCATAAAATAAAATGTCAGCGTTGCAAATTAGTTCTCATACAGCATTAGCTTTCTGCCGGGCCTCTGCTCTGACAAAACAATATATAAACAATGCCTTTACCATTACGCTGAGAACGCCTCAAAACTGCAGGGTCACCGCTGCACTGACAGGCCGTCTTCACTGCAACACTCGTTCTTTCTGTCACGCAGCCTTGAAACATGTACTTAGGTTTATTTATGCAGACGGTCAATAGCCGCGCGACAAAGCGTCTCACTCTCTAAAGCAATGTGCTGTGTAGGTGGCTGGAAACATGACATGTCCTCTGTGCAAAACGCCGACAGAAGAGAAGCGAAGAATAGAACCGGGGCTGGCACCGATTTGAATGTATTAGCAGCCCTTAATCAGCGCAGGTGAGATTTGATAGCAGCGAGTTCCTGTCCCATATCCTGGGCCAGATCGCGCCAGCATAGCAGCGCATATTATTATTAAAGGTGGCAGATGCAAAGAGCGCGTGGGAAGTTTAACCTATCTGCTTTAAAAATGTGTAGAAAATTTGAAAATATTCTCCCGGTGGAGCGTTTACATCTGCTACAGGAAACTAGGCATTCGCAGGTTGAGCTGTCGTCGCTGTGTCTACTTGCTCCTAAAGGGGGTAAAGATGAACAGGCTTTGTCACGAGCTTCTTCTCATCATCCAGAGTCGTGCACGTGCTTGGTGGTTTGCTAGTTAATTATGTCTCCATTTCCGTTCAATATGAGTTTGATCGTTTTCAGCACTGGGAATATCTCGACCGTGAGGCTTCTAACACAAAGACTGCCTGTGCGTGTCACAAATTGCCATACCGTGGAAAGGTCGAAAATGCATAGATTAGTTTCAAATGGATCAATAATAAGTCCTTTACATTTGACTTTTGAAAATATCACTTGTTGTAATTATTATTATAATCTCATTTCAGTAAAGCAGCAAATTAATGAATACAATTTTATTAGTGACTGACAGGAAGTGACATAGATAGAGGTAAAGTTCCACAGCAGTTTGACTCACTCATTCCCCATTGACATAACATGGTTGGCACGGCAACAGTGAAATGGTTTGCCTCTATCTCTGTCACTTCCTGTCAGTGTCCAACAAGGAAAATGTCACACAAAATGTCAAACTTTTTGCAAAATCTTAAATATAATTGTGCAAAAATTGTGTCTAATGTGTCATATACACTTTGAGGTGATTAAAGACATTTCGTCACAGCTGCCCTGGGACAGACTGTTTGCCTGCTGCCTCTTTGACAAACAACAATCACACGTTTTTTTCTCCATTTCTAGTATCGGTTTAATTTAGAGACAGTTTTATTGGTTTTTCAACATCTTTTGGCCTAGTTTAGTTTTGTTTAGAAGTTAAGTCAAGCAAACTAGGCCTGAATGATATTGAAGTAACGTGCGATATGCGATACCGTTGTGCAATATCACGCTAACGATATTATTGGGATATTTCACTAAACCATTTCAACACGACATGTTCCATTCTAATTAAACACAAGTTGTAAGTAACAAGTTATTCAGCAAATTGTGTCAAAACAAGACTTAAAAAACATGACATCAACACCACAACAAGACTAAAATGTAGCTAAATTAGGAAATGGTTGACTAAAACTTTAAATAGAGCTTTCACGCATTTATAAATTCAGTGCACTTTTTGGCTGAGATTGCAAAGAAATGTGTCGATCTCAGTCAGATAAAGACTTTCGCGATGTTGCGATATATTGTGGCTTCTCGCAATACGGATATTGCGTCGCCAAATATTGCAATACGATATTTATATCATGCAGCCCGAAAGCAAGCACATGTTCTGGTCAAACTCATCACTGTGTGCCTTTGGTTTCATTCACTTGTACCTGAACTGGAATGTTCTCATCGGAACATGACATTTAACTTTTCCGTGATTGTTGCAAAGGCTATTTTTGGGACTGGCTTGTTTGGTGCAATCTGGAAGTGTTCAGTGAGCAGCAGCCGGAAAAGAGCATGTATTAAATCAATATACCCCTCCTCCCTCCCTCTCACTCTCTCTCTGCCGGGGGAGACATACAGTCAGTCAGTCTGAACTTCCCAAACACAAGACCTGCCTCAGTCCTGCCATGCCATCCTGCCACATTCCCCTTGAGCAAAGCACTTAACTAGCAGCTGCCGCGGAGTTGCACAGTGTCTTGGACCAAAGCCAGTTCTAAATCCTGAAGTCAGTCACTCTCCGATCTACAGCCTGGAGAGTTGCTGTTGCTGCGCCTCTGCTCAGCCTGCTCCTTTATAAAGCAGTACTTGGCAGGGATGTGGCGTAGATATACTTTTGTTTTAAAGACTGTGCCGCTGCCAGGAACTAAAGGCTGCCTGGGAGAAGTAAAGATACTGCTTATGCTGAACATTTGTATCGCTGGAACAAATAACTTTTTATATGAAGTGTAACTTTTATATTACTTTTGTTCATTTTTTCCCCCTATGCATATTGCGTTGTCTTGTAAGGTGGCTCTGCCTCAAAGGTGGCGGTGTGGAGTCATTTTTGGCAGTATTTGCCGTATTATTTGATGTGACAACATTGACACATTGATCTAGTGATTATTGTGAACAAATACCAAATGTCAAAGTTATACGGAAAAAGGTGCAATAACTGACAGTAGCCTGGTGTTTACCTGTATGGTCTGCGTCGGTGTCTTGTTTCTAGTCTGGTTTTGTTCGAGGGAGTATTACGAAAATGAATTAATACACAATGCACTTAAAGGGACTATACAGAGTTTAAAAATGTTAAAATGATGTATTTTCCTCCCCCTACATGTTCCAGCCATGTCCTAATGTGTAGAATGAGCCCAGACCAATTCGCCACAACTGCCTCTAAAATCCTGCACAGTCACTCAAATTTGGGTCCGAAGTGCCGTCATGCACAAACTTAATATAGAACCTGCAGTTACACATAAGGCCTGAGATAGCAGTAGTGAGCATAAAATCACAAACTTGCATCTAGCCCCTTTAAGTCCACTGGCAAGTAATAACTGGTGTCAATGTCCACTGCCTTTCATAGCATATTAGGTTTTGAATATTCAAGCCATGGATTTTCCTACTCTTTATAAAGACTTACACAAATTCCAATGAGTGTGATTGACATGTGGATTAACCAGAAACAAATAGTCCGTCTGTACCAAAACAAATATTTCAACCTGAAAAGACTGGCGATATGAGTGTTTTATTAACAAACATGAATCATTATTTGGGCTCAGACCCCAGTGGAAGATTTAATGAACTATATGAAATGCACGGCATTGCTGAATGACAGCCAGAATCTTCCCCAGAGCCTGGACCCTGGTGGTGGTAGAAGAGGTGACCTGGGTTGGCCAGCCGGAGAAAGGGGTGGAGGAGGGTCATAGCACGGCTGGGAAACGGCTGAGTGATTTACCAGGGAGCTTAAAAAGGGGGTGTGGCTGGAGCAGGGATGAGCCGCTGCGGTGATTGGCTGTCGTGAAGGTGCGGCTTGAGCTGGGTCTGTGATTGTATGATTGGAGAGAGTTGCCGGTGATGAGGTGACGAACGAATGCAGCTAGTAGGTCTTCCAGGTTGAATTTGCGGAGAAGCTTCATGTCAGCTTACCCGAGAAGAAAAAATGAAAAAGGAACTGACAAAAATCTCACAAAAGACTGAGAAACAGCCCTGTCTTCAGCCAAATCAAAAGCCAACTCTGTTATAAAGGCAAGAGAAGTTAAAACGTTTGTTCTGAATGATGCAGGGTCTTAAAGATTCTTCCGCACTTGAGTGTCACGCTACATATAAAGTAATTGATTTGTCATAAAATGGGGCAGTGGAAATCATTAGCTATGAGCTGGATTCCAGACGCTTTTGAAGCGATGGATGCTTTTGAAGTGAAAGTAGGGGTGGCTGGCTCCCCTGGGTAGATGTAACTCAAGCTGACACAACCCTGTGGCTGAGTTGATAGGGCAAAGAAGGAAATTGTGGTGTGAATAACAGCTAGTAGTGCTCATTGGTTTATATAGGCTTTCAGCTGTTGTCGACTGGACTGGGGTTGACTATTTTTAAGCTATAGGTGAAAACAACATTGTGGACATGAATGTTTTTTTGTTTTTTTCAGAATGTGGGGCAGATACTTTGGGATGGAGAGGAGGGCAGCCACGGTATGGTTTTGAGTTGGTGTACTCACTATACCTTAATATTGATGCTGCCTGTTTTCACGTTAAGTATGCATATTAGTTTAAACTGCACCAATATACAACCAAGAAGTTTGTTTCAATAGCTAAATTCTTTAATACAACCGTTTAAAGTTTGTTACAAAAAGCTGCTATATTACTGTATACATGTTGTAACTAAAGTAGTTAAAAGTGGAGTTCAGAGCAGAGATGTGCTTTTATAAGTCTTTCATAAAAAGGGGAAGTGCTGCACAATTGTAATGGCCTAGGTGAGCAAATTCTGCTGTAGTCTTTGCTGTGTTCTCTGCCACAACAGTCCCTTCATACCGGAGAGGAACTAGCTGCCCACTCACCTGTGCTAAAGTGAAAAAAAAAAAAAAAAAAAAACCTTCAACATTGTGTGGAAGTTTTAGAGAGTCTAAGGGTATGTAGCTTTTTCTGTACAAACGAATCCATTCCACGTTTCCCGACATTTTTTACATAGAGCGCAAACAACACTGCAGATGAAAGGGTCCCAGAGACGCTGTCGGAATCCCAAAATAAGTTCGAGGCGGCAAAACAAGTCCCTACAGTAGCACCGCTCAAAAATTAATTTCCTTCCCTGAAATGTGAGTTTAACAGCTTGAAAGTAATTCAAATTTTGTGTAAAAAAATAAAAAATAAAAAAATAAATAAATCAGCCCCCAACAGCTGTCAGTATGAAGAATTTAAATGTCCTTCATGATTCATGGGGAGATACAGCTGCACTTTGAATACAGAACTTACACCACAGGGAACAAGTACATAAAACTAGGCTGCAGGGACTTGTGTAATGTATATGGCTCGTCTGGCCCCGAAACCCAGATCACAATAGTTATTCTGGAAAGTAGTGCAGTCGAGGCTTGAGATGATGGTTGGAAGAAGTATCAAATATCCCTCATAGGTGCAGGTGAAACAGACACATTTGTCATGATCTGCTCTAAAAGTTGTTCAACATTCTCTTTCTTCTATAACTGTTTTTTTTATAGATTACAGCATTCGTCCCGGCTTCCACAGGTGTACACTGTCGTTGTGTCCTTGGGCAAGACACTTCACCCACCTTGTTATGCCTCCAGTGTTTGTGTACATTGTAAGCTCTGTAAGCTGCTTTTTCAATAAGTGAGGGAGGTAGGGGCGGTTTCTCATCATCGCAGGAGCACATGGGCTCTGTTCACTAGTAAACAATATTGAAAATTCCAGCTGCGCAGTATGTCCGCGGGTTTTCCGCGGTTTTCAGATATTTTTGGGCGGGTTTGGCTGCCCAGACCTGGCAAGGTGGCGTTCACGATTTAGAGTGTGATGTCATAATGTCAGGTGGAGGGCAGGGCCAATACAAGAGAGAAATACAGTTTTTGTAAGAAATCTCCAAAATGAAAATTGACAAATGTTTTTCCTCATCAGTATTTGATCATTATTGAATTCACAAACCTGTGATATTATTTTTATGTCTGAAAGTCCTTTCTATTGGACAAAATCACGCTCATGTTTTCGCATATTGTCACCAGTTTTTGAAGTTTTCCGGAGAAAATAATTGGACATTAGTTCATATTTGCTGACAGAGGAGATAATGAACTTTGTGCCAGCTTTTGTTTTATGTGGATTCCTCCAGTAATGACTGAGATATGAGCCAAAAAACAAAGACATAAATATATGCATTTTGTCAGTTACCAGTTACCTGCAGTTACCATAGTTACCGTCAGTTGTCCTCCACCTCAACTTTAAACTATAGGTTCTTTATAATGTTGTGATGTCACGTGAACGCTACCTATTCCTTCGTTATGGCTCTGTCTAGAGCAATCTTTATCTTGGTGTGATAGTTGCTCCTGGAGTCGCTCGGGGATGGCTCCAGACCTGTAGAAACATCTGGACTGAAGGTCCTGACCAGAAACTGTGCGTTGGGCAAGCAGTTTCTGATGGTTGTCCGACAGGCGAGTGTTGGTGCACTTTAGCTTGGCTTCTAGGGCCTTTCGGAGCCCGGTCTTCTCTGAGTACATGCTCTTATATCTCTCCAGCTTCATCTGCAGATCTGCCTCTCTTTTCTCTGCGTCCTGTTGTGACAAGTTTGGTTAAAGTTAAGCCAGGTAACTAAGTTTACGCCATGCGGGCCTGGCCCCCTGCTATGTGACCAGACCGGTTTCTTCCTGTGCTCCAGACGAGACCCTCACACCTCTAGACAATAGGGCCCAAATGGCCCGTCTCCTCGGCATGACAAAGATCTCCTTCTGTCTCCAAACGCCACCCTGATGCATTACCATGCAAAGCGCTGTTTGGTGGCCTGCAGCTGTATTGCCATTTCTATGTGTATTCTGTGTTTCCCTTGTGGTGCCTTTGATGTCTCACCTTTAAAAGATGATGCCAAAGCTAACTTGGGCAGAGCTTACCATGACCTCGCCGTCATGTGTAACCCTCTCCGCAATGCATTGTGTAATAAACTTCACATCTTGACTAGACAAACTTCTCTTAAGCTTTATTAAGCAAGAAAATCCACAACAGTCCGTTTTCGCTGTAATCAATTTCTCCGCGTCCTGCGTAGCAGCATTCAACAGCTTGAGAGTGGAGTCCATCTCTTTCTCCAGCATTTCACGTGCTTTCTTCTCATTCTCCAAGCAGTTTGTCATGTGGCCCACTTCAGACTTAAGCGCCTCATCCTGCTGTCTCCAGTTAAAGGTGGTTTCGATGAGGGCATTACTGTTGGCCTTAGCTTCTCTCTAGATATATCTGAGTTGTTTTTTCAGAGCCTCGTTCTCTAAACGGTGGCCTTCAAGCTTGCTGTGGGACTGGAGGTGCTCCTGCTCTGCTCTCAGACTTCACATCTGTTCTTGTGGTGTGGATGTCAGCTGCAAGAGCTTGATGTTCTCCATCTCCTGATGCCTGTGGAGCAGCTTGTCATGGAGCGCTCGTGTACTGTGCTCCTGAGGCAGCCGCTTGTGCAGTGCGCTGTGGTCCTTCTTCAACTGTATCTCCACCTAACGTTTCCAAGAAGTGAATTCCATCTGGTGATGGTGCTGTGCCGTTTTGAAGCAATGTTCCTCTTCAGGCTCGGAAGAGTCCCAGTCAGAGCCTTCGTTAATCTCCCCTGGGGACAGCTGAGGCCTAGAGTTTAACCTCAGTGGGGTTTTGTGGATTGGAACCAAAGTTTTAACATCTTCTGAAATTCTTTCTCATCGATAATTTATTTTCCTTCAGACTCGGAGGAGATGAGGTGAACATGTCCTTTCTCCCACTCAGAATTTGTATTGCTTTGTTGAGCTCTGACTATGCTCACAACAGTTGGTGTTGCCATTTTGCAACAAGTTCACACGTTGAATAATACTTGACTTCCTATGGACAGAAGCAGTGATAAAGGCTTTGTCACTCTTTCTAACGTAAAATAATTCAGTTTTGACAGGTATAACTGCCGTCTAAATCTCTCGAAGGCTTACTTGACCATCACGATTCCCAAATGCCTTCAAGATATAGATACAGACGGCATCTCAGGGTTTTAAAGCCATTCCACGGGTGAAAAAAACGGTCCGCGTTTTTTTGCCTTGCTGTCATCAATGTCAAATTGTCTATTTCTATCTTATTTTTGATGAAAATCACTATTTCGAAGGCAAATCCAAGGCTCTGTAAGCTGCTTTTTCAATAAGTGAGGGAGGTAGGGGCGGTTTCTCATCATCGCAGGAGCACATGGGCTCTGTTCACTAGTAATCAATATTGAAAATTCCAGCTGCGCCGTATGTCCGCGGGTTTTCCGCGGTTTTCAGATATTTTTGGGCGGGTTTGGCTGCCTGGCAAGGAGGCGTTTACGATTTAGAGTGTGATGTCATAATGTCAGGTGGAGGGCAGGGCCCTATGAGAGAAATACAGTTTTTGTAAGAAATCTCCAAAATGAAAATTGACAAATGTTTTTCCTCATCAGTATTTGATCATTATTGAATTCACAAACCTGTGATATTATTTTTATGTCTGAAAGTCCTTTCTATTGGACAACATCACGGTCATGTTTTCGCATATTGTCACCAGTTTTTGAAGTTTTCTGGAGAAAATAATTGGACATTAGTTCATATTTGCTGACAGAGGAGATAATGAACTTTGTGCCAGCTTTTGTTTCATGTGGATTCCTCCAGTAATGACTGAGATATGAGCCAAAAAACAAAGACATAAATATATGCATTTTGTCAGTTACCAGTTACTGCAGTTACCATAGTTACCGTCAGTTGTCCTCCACCTCAACTTTAATCTATAGGCTCTTTATAATGTTGTGATGTCACGTGAACGCTACCTATTCCTTCGTTATGGCTCTGTCCAGAGCAATCTTTATCTTGGTGTGATAGTTGCTCCTGGAGTGGCTCGGGGATGGCTCCAGACCTGTAGAAACATCTGGACTGAAGGTCCTGACCAGAAACTGTGCGTTGGTGCACTGTAGCTTGGCTTCTAGGGCCTTGCGGAGCTCGGTCTCCTCTGAGTACATGCTCTTATATCTCTCCAGCTTCCTCTGCAGATCTGCCTCTCTTTTCTCTGCGTCCGTTTTCGCTGTAATCAATTTCTCCGCGTCCTGCGTAGCTGCATTCAACAGCTTGAGAGTGGAGTCCATCTCTTTCTCCAGCATTTCACGTGCTTTCTTCTCATTCTCCAAGCAGTTTGTCATGCGGCCAATAGATCCATGCATGCGGCCCACTTCAGACCCGCCCAACATTCACCCCCCTGCCTGTACCCTTTAGTCCTCCAGGCTACGCCCCTTTTGGAGGGAGATTTGAACAGAGAATGTGAGTGACGTAAGCCTCAAGTAGCGGGGGTGAGAATCTCTTTAAGCGCCTCATTCTGCTGTCTCCAATTAAAGGTGGTTTTGATGAGGGCATTGCTGTTGGCCTTAACTTCTCTCTAGATATATCTGAGTTGTTTTTTCAGAGCCTCGTTCTCTAAACGGTGGCCTTCAAGCTTGCTGTGGGACTGGAGGTGCTCCTGCTCTGCTCTCAGACTTCACATCTGTTCTTGTGGTGTGGATGTCAGCTGCAAGAGCTTGATGTTCTCCATCTCCTGATGCCTGTGGAGCAGCTTGTCATGGAGCGCTTGTGTACTGTGCTCCTGAGGCAGCCGCTTGTGCAGTGCGCTGTGGTCCTTCTTCAACTGTATCTCCACCTAACGTTTCCAAGAAGTGAATTCCATCTGGTGATGGTGCTGTGCCGTTTTGAAGCAATGTTCCTCTTCAGGCTCGGAAGAGTCCCAGTCAGAGCCTTCGTTAATCTCCCCTGGGGACAGCTGAGGCCTAGAGTTTAACCTCAGTGGGGTTTTGTGGATTGGAACCAAAGTTTTAACATCTTCTGAAATTCTTTCTCATTGATAATTTCTTTTCCTTCAGACTCGGAGGAGATGAGGTGAACGTGTCCTTTCTCCCACTCAGAATTTTCATTGCTTTGTTGAGCTCTGACTACGCTCACAACAGTTGGTGTTGCCATTTTGCAACAAGTTCACACGTTGAATAATACTTGACTTCCTATGGACAGAAGCAGTGATAAGGGCTTTGTCACTCTTTCTAACATAAAATAATTCAGTTTTGACAGGTATAACTGCCGTCTAAATCTCTCGAAGACTTACTTGGACCGTCACGATTCCCAAATGCCTTCAAGATATAGATACAGACGGCATCTCAGGGTTTTTAAGCCATTCCGCGGGTGAAAAAAACGGTCCGCGTTTTTTTGCCTTGCTGTCATCAATGTCAAATTGTCTATTTCTATCTTATTGTTGATGAAAATCACTATTTCGAAGGCAAATCCAAGGCTCTGTAAGCTGCTTTTTCAATAACTGAGGGAGGTAGGGGCGGTTTCTCATCATCGCAGGAGCACATGGGCTCTGTTCACTAGTAATCAATATTGAAAATTCCAGCTGCGCCGTATGTCCGCGGGTTTTCCGCGGTTTTCAGATATTTTTGGGCGGGTTTGGCTGCCCAGACCTGGCAAGGAGGCGTTTACGATTTAGAGTGTGATGTCATAATGTCAGGTGGAGGGCAGGGCCCTATGAGAGAAATACAGTTTTTGTAAGAAATCTTTAAAATGAAAATTGACAAATGTTTTTCCTCATCAGTATTTGATCATTATTGGATTCACAAACCTGTGATATTATTTTTATGTCTGAAAGTCCTTTCTATTGGACAACATCACACTCATGTTTTCTCATATTGTCACCACTCTTTGATGTTTTTCGGAGAAAATAATTGGACATTAGTTCATATGTGCTGACAGGAGAAAATGAACTTTGTGCCAGCTTTTGTTTCATTTCCTCCAGTAATGACTGAGATATGAGCCAAAAAACAAAGACATAAATATATGCATTTTGTCAGTTACTGCAGTTACCATAGTTACCGTCAGTTGTCCTCCACCTCAACTTTAATCTATAGGCTCTTTAGATTGTTGTGATGTCACGTGAACGCTACCTATTCCTTCGTTATGGCTCTGTCCAGAGCAATCTTTATCTTGGTGTGATAGTTGGTCCTGGAGTCGCTCGGGGATGGCTCCAGACCTGTAGAAACATCTGGACTGAAGGTCCTGACCAAAAACTGTGCGTTGGTGCACTTTAGCTTGGCTTCTAGGGCCTTGCGGAGCTCGGTCTCCTCTGAGTACATGCTCTTATATCTCTCCAGCTTCCTCTGCAGATCTGCCTCTCTTTTCTCTGCGTCCGTTTTCGGTGTAATCAATTTCTCCGCGTCCTGCGTAGCTGCATTCAACAGCTTGAGAGTTGAGTCCATCTCTTTCTCCAGCATTTCACGTGCTTTCTTCTCATTCTCCAAGCAGTTTGTCATGTGGCCCACTTCAGACTTAAGCGCCTCATTCTGCTGTCTCCAGTTAAAGGTGGTTTTGATGAGGGCATTACTGTTGGCCTTAGCTTCTCTCTAGATATATCTGAGTTGTTTTTTCAGAGCCTCGTTCTCTAAACGGTGGCCTTCAAGCTTGCTGTGGGACTGGAGGTGCTCCTGCTCTGCTCTCAGACTTCACATCTGTTCTTGTGGTGTGGATGTCAGCTGCAAGAGCTTGATGTTCTCCATCTCCTGATGCCTGTGGAACAGCTTGTCATGGAGCGCTCGTGTACTGTGCTCCTGAGGCAGCCGCTTGTGCAGTGCGCTGTGGTCCTTCTTCAACTGTATCTCCACCTAACGTTTCCAAGAAGTGAATTCCATCTGGTGATGGTGCTGTGCCGTTTTGAAGCAATGTTCCTCTTCAGGCTCGGAAGAGTCCCAGTCAGAGCCTTCGTTAATCTCCCCTGGGGACAGCTGAGGCCTAGAGTTTAACCTCAGTGGTGTTTTGTGGATTGGAACCAAAGTTTTAACATCTTCTGAAATTCTTTCTCATCGATAATTTCTTTTCTTTCAGACTTGGAGGAGATGAGGTGAACGTGTCCTTTCTCCCACTCAGAATTTTCATTGCTTTGTTGAGCTCTGACTACGCTCACAACAGTTGGTGTTGCCATTTTGCAACAAGTTCACACGTTGAATAATACTTGACTTCCTATGGACAGAAGCAGTGATAAAGGCTTTGTCACTCTTTCTAACGTAAAATAATTCAGTTTTGACCGTCACGATTCCCAAATGCCTTCAAGATATAGATACAGACGGCATCTCAGGGTTTTAAAGCCATTCCGCGGGTGAAAAAAACGGTCCGCGTTTTTTTGCCTTGCTGTCATCAATGTCAAATTGTCTATTTCTATCTTATTTTTGATGAAAATCACTATTTCGAAGGCAAATCCAAGGCTCTGTAAGCTGCTTTTTCAATAAGTGAGGGAGGTTTCTCATCATCGCAGAAGCACACAGGCTCTGTTAACTAGTAATCAATATTGAAAATTCCAGCTGCACCGTATGTGTTTTCAGATATTTTTGGGCGGGTTTGGCTGCCCAGACTTGGCAACCCTGCGGCATCTCGTCATAGAAGGGCCTCAAAACACATTTTGCACGTTAAGGAGACAAATCAGTTGTATTCCTATCTTATAATTATTATAGTGTTGCTTTAGAATGAACCATGAGGAGTTGTTGAGTCCAACACTACTCTACCCCGCTCCGTGGCAATATGAATACATACCGCTCGGCTCTGAGCTCGGCGTGCGGTGTGAAAGAGGCCTAGTGTCTGATGTAGGGGCCCAGTATTAAAAAAAAAAAAAAACGTTTAATGTTTGTTTGCGCATGGATAACGTCGGTAATTAGTTTGTGGCTTATGCTATGACTCACATTAATGCTGCAAGTAGCGCACTGTAGCCTGTAAGTAGCTTGTCTCGGGGCTCTTGTAGTTAATACAGTGGCTAACTATCCTTTTCGCACTGTAGCTAACTAGCCTCGGTGCACATGTTGCTAACACTGCAGTTAACTAGCCTCGGCGCACATGTTGCTAACACTGTAGCGAACTAGCCTCAGTGCACATGTTGTTAATGGTGTAAGTAGGTCATCTCAGGGCTCTTGTTGCTAATATCGTAGTTGGTTAGCCTCTGCGCACATGTTGTTAATGCTGTCAGTAGGTCGTCTCAGGGCTCTTGTTGCTAATATCGTAGTTGGTTAGCCTCTGCGCACATGTTGTTAATGCTGTCAGTAGGTCGTCTCAGGGCTCTTGTTGCTAATATTGTAGTTAGTTAGCCTCTGCGCACATGTTGTTAATGCTGTCAGTAGGTCATCTCAGGGCTCTTGTTGCTAATATCGTAGTTGGTTAGCCTCTGCGCACATGTTGTTAATGCTGTCAGTAGGTCGTCTCAGGGCTCTTGTTGCTAATATTGTAGCCTCTGCGCACATGGTAATGCTGTACGTAGCTAGTCTCAGGGCTCTTGTTGCTAATATCGTAGTTGGGTAGCCTCTGCTGTTGTAGATTTTGTTTAACATCAAAGAATGAGATACAATCTATATTCACTGAAGACCATCCTGGCTTAGTTTACCACTCCAAGGACATTCATACAGAACACATTGCAGCTTTAAAGGACAATCCAATGTTGGTTTTCACTTTTGGTGTTAACAAGTCATGCATGCTCAATACACTACAGTTTTTCCATAGCAGTGAAAACTATGCAGTGGATATTATACACGATCTCCTTGAAGGTGTTGTGCAGTACGAATTAAAACTGTTATTTCAATATTTAATCAGCAAAAAAAATCTTAACATTGGAAATATTGTCACAAAGAATTCAAAGGTTCAACTATGGATACAATGAGAGGAAAAATAGGCCAAGCAGTCTAAAAATGGATGAAGGAAGTAATGATCTTGGAATAAATGCCATTCAGGCATGGTGTCTAGTGAGATTTGGTGGAGTCTTCTGCTGTTATTGATTCAGATTGTGAACATTGTTTTTTCTCCAGTATTGACTCATGGTTTGACATTTTATTTGAAACACTTGATAGATGAACACCATCAGTTGTTTAAGTCATTGTTTCCACACAAAAGATTGATACCAAAACATCATTTTATGACACATTATCCTTGGTGCATTCGCAAAAAAGGTCCACTGCTTCACGTGTGGTGTATGAGTTTTGAAGCTAAACATAACTTTTTTAAAAGAGCTCTAAAAAACTTTAAAGGGGGGTATTATGCTTTTTTCAATCACATAGCACCAGTCACACTACAATGATGACAAAACCTTCTGTTGGTCTGTAAATGCAGTGCAGAATATGCAGAATAACTGCCTTGTATAAAATTGCTCTCTCAAAATGGCTGTAGCGAATGTCTTGAAATAGGCCTCTGTCTCTTTAAGAACCTCTGACCCTTTCCGACACGCCCCCTCCACACGCTGTCTGTGGCATCAGTGGGGAGGGGGTTCTGCTGAAGAGCAGTGGTTGGTTACTCGGCTGGGGACGAAAGGTCGGAGGCGTCTCCAGGAGGTGGGGGCGTTCCTAGGCGGACTCAGGCAAACCTATCCCTAAAATGGCTGCCATCAGAGTTTTTACAGATTACTCAAAAATATGTGAATGTGCCAAGGCAACACTTCAGGCATGTTTTTAATGAGGGAATGACATAATAACATGATGTAAAGCTTGAAAAAGTCGATTTTGCATAATACCCCCTCTTTAAGAATGTCACAAAATCATTAGTCAAACTACATCAAAAACAATTGGCTTACCATTGGGAAAATGTCAACTTTGAAAGATTTTTGGACCTCTAAAATCTTTTGAAATTAGCATGATTGAAGGAGGCGAAGCTTTGAGTTCTCTTTTAAATGTTGATGAGGTGTTAACCACAAACTGGGTGAAATACTATGGAACTGAATATCAGATTGGTTTGGTTGTTTGCACTGACATGGTTTTAGATACTCCGACGTTTAAAAAGATTAACTCCATAATTGTGAATAATGGTCAGGCATTTCTCATGACTTGTCAAGTACATGTTCAACACTTGAATGCATACTGTGTTGAGGATACAGAGGACTCCTTTTCTGTTATCGCTCTGGGAGAATTGTATTATTACAAACCTTTTGATATGCAATTTTCAAATGCACTAGATGACAATACATACCTCGTGCCCCATTGTCACACTGTTAGAATTGTCACACTGCTGTTGTATGGTGTGCCTGTTTAAAAATACAGTTTCACTTGAAATAAAGTGTTTGTTCCATTTTTTTCTGTTTAATGGGAGCATAAATTGGAATGGCATCAACTAACTTACTTGAATTGTAAAAGGAATACACTTGCATAGTGTAATATAAAGAGCACTGAACACTACTGAAACTTCATAAAACATGTCTATATAGTGTCGTTAGATTTGCACTGTACACCACTATAAAATCATCAACCCCTGAATATTGTAAAATTCTACAATCTATAGTGTTATCATGTCACTTTTCTAGTGTTAAGTGTTCAACATCTTCAAAAGTGTAGTTTTAACAATATCTGGTGTGGAGCCAGTTGTCATATATGACAACATATGTGTGTGAGTGTTAAAATGAACAATATGAGAGTTGAATTAACACTTGTGAATTTGTGTACCATTCTATCGTGACAGCTCATTTTTCCTCTTCTGCCTGGACACTTCAGCTTCCTAAAATTCCTTAACCTTAACAGTGGATCTCAAACTGTAGTAAGTGGTGGTGCTTCAGGTTTGCTTTGTGTAACCGAATGGAAAGGCGCTAGCAAGCAGCCATAACTTTGTGTAAACATCTTACTAGCAGGCAACACAGGTTTTCATCAGGCTCAATTATGACAGAGACATGGCATTTACATGTTACTTGATTTATTAATATATATATACATATTTCTCTTTCTGCAATGCACCTATCTTGAAGTGCTCCTCGCAGCTCTTCCGGTTCCTGACTGGTGGATGACGTCAGGGGTGACAGGTCATAGAGGCTTTTTGTAGGTGAGCCCGGGACTAGCGACCCCATACTGCTATACTGAGTTCTTGCTATATTGTTTACTTTCGCAAATATTGGTGAGTCTACAAACACACATGAGAATCCATCTTGAACCGCTCCCGCCTTCACCCGGAAATCCAAAAACCCAAAATCGGTTCTGGCGAAAAAGACGTGCGCCCTCTGCCCGAACGATTCAAGCCGGCGCGATCCTAGATAGATGTCTGTGAAAATATTTTGCCGCTGTATTATCAATCTGGCTCTTGCCGGGTTAACTTCAGGTGGTACACAGGTTCATCTGCAATTTTAGACAAACTTAGAATTGAAGTTAGAGATAGACATGTATGCTTTAGTAATGCATATGTAAGTTGGGTGTGTTATAGGTTTACACACAAGATCAAGATTTAGATCATTTAGGCTCTTTTACGACCCAGTTTAGTCTTGCATTTAATCTTGATCCAAGCCTGGTGCTTGGGAGGTCAAATATGTGTCATTCTATATTTTACTTGGTGGGAAAAGTTTATGAACAACTGTTGTATTGTAACTGTTGTGTTTATAACGTATTGTGAAATTTGTTGATGGTTGAGATATGGCACAGATAAAAATGGTCTGTGTTGTGCGTCTCTAGAAGTCTTTGGTGAACATTTCTGCCATTTCCTCTCCAGTATTTTTCGGTGAACCATTAAAAGAAACATGACACACGCAGCTCATGTCGATAGTGGAAGTCTTGTAGGTGAAGTGTTGCCCGAAAGTGCAGCCTGATCCAGTTCTCCCACTGAGCACAGACTCTGACTCAACCTGGATCTTTTTTCACTTTCGCGCTTTCGTCTCTAAAATCCCTCGCTGATATCAATCACCCTCTCAAACAACTTCTGTGCTGCAGTTTCCTTCATATCTTAGTACGGAAGAAACCCACTTTTGAGAGCGCAGTGGACACGGTGCACCCGTGCGCTCAAGCGGCACTATGCACCATTTTTACGCAGCTTTTATTGTTTCCATTTTATAGCGGTATGAAATAGGCTATCGATTCGACTTGTCCTATTCCAACTTTGGAGCGAGATTGGATTTCTGTAACGAGCCTGGGCTGCGGCTTGCTTGCTCGCGCGCGCACAGGGGTCGGAGTGCGCTCGTGTGATTCATCCGCAGTTGCAGACGCGGCGCGCAGGTGGAGGCGAGGAAGAGGAGAGGAAGCCGCGCGCACGGACGGACCGGAGTGTGGATGCTCAATACGCGCAACACTGACTCCGCGCGAGGACACCGGGGCTGATTTTGTCCCGCGCTCGTTTTTTCCAGGCTCGACCCAGAGTCCGGTTTCATCCGCGCCACCCAGAAACTTTTACCCCCTTCCAAAAAAAAAAAAAAAAAAAAATGATGCCGTGCTACGTTGTGGATTGGAGTGACCAGTCAGCACTTGAGAAATAGCTGCGATTCTTTGCATTTACAAGCGAGAGGACATTTGGTATTCCCTCTCATCAGCGCTATCACTGTCACATCTCACCGGATTCTTCTGCGTAACCCGAGCTGATTATAACAATGGACCTCTTCGGACTGTACTTTCTGCAGCTGGCTCTGATCGGTGAGTTCACGCGCACTTTTATTCTTGCGTAAATCACTGCGCTTTGGTTGTGAGAGCTGCATTTTTGTTAGTTCACTTAGACCGGTCTTCGTGTATAGTCGCTCTGCCTTGACAGTGAAAGATGCAGATTGGGAAGAGGTTTCGCGCTGCCCCGCTGGTGTCACGGTGATGGGGCTGTAGAGGAGTTTTTCCAGCCCCCGGTGTGAGAAACCTCTGAAGCTCTATACGGGACTCCTCCGAGCTGCTCCATCTGGAACAGCACGCATATCCCCCCCAAAAAAATCCCCCCCCCCCCCTCCCGAAACCAAAATGTGCAAGTGCTTATGAAGTAACCTGTGTATGCGCGCGTGGACTGGGAGGCTTTGCCATTTAACGCGCGTGGTCGAGAACGTGCGCACTTGCTTGATGCAGGTGATGGTCGCAGACGTGTGCGAGCAGGACAAGGTGCAGAGAGCGTGTGCGTGGCGTGCACGTGTCTCATCTGCGGTAAATAGAGCTGGGCAGGTGTGCAGCCCCGAACTCCGAATACACTGGATTTAAATAGGAAAAAAATCGGAAAGGGGAAGGAGACGGTGCGCACCTCTTCTCGGACAGTGCCACACATATGGAACTGTGTTTTTTTGTTTTTTTTCCCCCCAGATTGTCTTGTGTGTGTTTATAATGGACAAACATCAGACCCATTGATCACATGGCAGACTAGTTCAAATGGTTTATCCCTGGTTAAAGGCAGATATTTCTGGATTTATAAATATGTGTGTCTGTGTGTTTCCTGCTCTGGATGCATGTGCCCACATTGTTTCCAGAAGAAAAAAAAAGGGTGAAGCTGTGACAATATCATAATGAATGCCTTTGTAAAAAGCTGCGTTTACAACACTACATCCTTTCCCTCTTTTCTTTGAGATGCCTTTTGGATTTGTTCAGTGTTGTTTTTTTTGTTTTTTTTATGTCTGATTCATTAGAGGCTCACTTGCAGACCATCATCGGTTCCTTTTCTTGTCTGACACACAGACTTGCTGAAGCTGGTTGAGGCTGAACAATAGCCACTGGTGCAAATGACCGGACTCCAAAACCTGTCATGTTGTATCATTGTCACCATTTGTATTAGATACTCATTTTCGGAGAGCTGTGCAATTTCCTTCTCCCCCTTTGCCATTATTGTCCCTGTATCTATTTTGACATGCCACGTCCTTGCATGAAGCGTCTGCTGTGATATTTGTAATAAAAACGGATGAATGTCTTGACGAGCGTGTTCAAATCAGCAAGTCATTCGTAATTCCTTTTCAGTCTTCATTTCATGCTTGTTTCAACTTGCACACTGCACATATAGCCACATCCCGCATATCAACCTTGCTTTCACCCGTATACATATTCCTTTTTGAACAAATACCTTCAGACACATGAACTTGTACTGTGTTATGGATGTTGTATGACTAAGGATAAATGCACAGGAAGCAGGCGCAGTGTGGGAAGCGTTGGGGGGATTTGTGTTGCGCGGGAGATTTATCGCTGCCTCCACAATGACACTCCACATTTGAGACCACCATTTCCCCTGCGCTGCTGCTGCTGCTGCTGTGATTTCCGACATTTGCAGTGGAAAAAAGGTGACAGTCTGGTGCTTTGAAAAATCTGGCAGCCTTTTTTCTTTCTTTTTTTTCCCTTTCTTTCTTTTTTCAGAGTTTCTGACTTTTTTGGGGTCTGCGTTTGATCCGAACCAGAATATTTTCAAGAAGGGAACAGATGAGTTATTGATTGGGATAAAAGAAGAGACTTTGGGCTGGGCTGAACAAAAGGCAGGCTTGCTTTGTGTGATTGCTTTTGAAGTTACCATTTCTGATGAAAACAAAAATGATAGCAATTTTGTTTTGATGTTGTGCCTGTTCATTTGGGGATGCACAAGGCGAGTGGTTTGACATTTGGATTTTCCTGTGTAAACATGTGTGCACGTGAACACCAACATGCCAGTGTATGGGCTGCCTCCTGATGAGCGGTTTATTCTACAAATAGGTGCATGAGCAATAGCCAAAAACGGCAAGAAAGGATAAAAGAAATGAAACTTTCTTTTTCAAGATGGAGCGAGTCAGACACAGCCAAATGAGTGTGACGTGACGAGAATCCGAATGAGCTACTGACAGATAGAGACCTACATTGGTGGGATAGCAAGGCAGATCTGTCGGGGAAATGGGGCCTGCATACAATGGGAGAGGAGAAGGAGAGGCCTACGGTTTTGCTGCTGCGGTAGAGACTGGAGATCTAGCTCACACGAGGTGATGACACAACTTTCTTTTGGCTTAAAATTCCCTATTCACCGTTCCCAGCTCGGGCCCTCAGGGGACTGGGAGAGAAGGGCTTGTTTGTACATACTTACTTTCAAAATTACGAGTGGATTTCATTTCTATTTTATCTTCCAAGCCTCCTGATCACCGAAGGCTGGCAGAATATCAAGCTTGGCAGTTACAGCAGATGCAAAACTGTCAGGTGTAGCACATGCCAACTTGGAAACGACGGCGTTCTCTCAAAACGGCCGCATATTGACAAACTAAAAAGGGATCTCGCTTCAAAACATAACATCCTCCCTACTGTACGTATTCACAGTCCACCATATTGCTAAGGCGAATTTGTCTGTGGGAGATTTTTTTTTTGCGTGTGCAGAGGGCTGTCAATTGGGCGCCGGCGGCTTGGCATTTGAGTGAAAGCCTGATGCAAAGCGCGCGAGTCGGAGATGCGAAGGGATATTCTCACCTTGTCAACCCGCGATGTGTCAACGGAGGAGTCGCACACCATCGGCGCGTATGTAGCGTGCTGTGCGCGCGGCGGCGTGGAGGTCCACGGAGAGGGGGGTGGTGAGATCAAAGGAGCCGCAAAAAGCCTGAAGGTTAGACACGCAAAGTAGGGAAGGGAGTCATCGATTCAGACCCATGGGAGAGAGGAGGGAGGAGGTGATTTAAATGGCAGAAAATGGGCGCTAAACTGCTGTCAGAAATGTTCACAGCTTGGGTTATGAGGAGTTGGAACAGATATTGTATTGGACGGGCAGCTTCCATCCGTGGTTATGAATCATTGTGGTTTTTTGAATAAGAATACCAATGTTCTTACACATTTGATTTGACCCAAACCATTGGAAAAAGGTAACTTATAGTTTGCCTGTAGAAAGTAATAGACTCAGTCATAGTCATAGTCATAGTCATAGACTCATTAGACTCAAACAGACAAAAGCAGCGATTAGGAAGATTTATTGACATGTATTTGTTTTGGCGATCAGACCCTGGCGGAAGACATCGATGTATGGATGAACAGCTTGGAGTTAGGGATGTCTTCCCCGGAGCCTGGACACTGGTGGTGGTATAGGAGACCCGTGAAGGATGCAGCAGGGGGAAGCCATGGGAAGAAGAAGTGGAGATGGGGCGGAGGTGGGTCGCAGCACAGCTGGGAAGCGAATGACCCATGATGGCTGGGGCTTAAAAGCAAGATCGAATGCGATGATTGGCTGCTACGGAGGTGCAGCTCTTACGCTGATGGCTGAGGTGGAGGTGTGGCCCTCTCGGAAGCGATTATTGGAGGTATGTGATGCTGAAATGAGTCTACCAGGTTGAGTTATTG
Source organism: Gobius niger (assembly GCF_951799975.1). Classification (NCBI taxonomy): domain Eukaryota; kingdom Metazoa; phylum Chordata; class Actinopteri; order Gobiiformes; family Gobiidae; genus Gobius; species Gobius niger. The sequence goes on from NC_136867.1 coordinate 17,908,805, forward strand.
CCTTGGCTTCATTCAGTTTGTCCAATAGTTCATGCCTGAATTAATGTTTTATGCACGTCCGAGATGTCTGCAAATTCTCTGTAGACATGCCGTGTTCGTGTTGGTGCATTTCGAGTGAAGGCAGCCGTCAACACTGAGGTATCCTCCCGCGAATTTGAAGAAATGTTGTTTTTCCTCATTTGTCATTGGCCAAGTACAGCACTTAAGGCACTCGGGTCTTTACTAAAACATCAACTCTTTAAAAACACTCGCGCTAATGGGACCCACTTTTGTTCCGTCCAATTAGGAGCACTTGAATGTGTGACAAATAGCATTTACATCTAGAAATGGCTCCATCTCTTTCTTGTTTGGGAAGAGTCCTTGAGCTCACCCGGCGGCGCTCTCCACTGACTTCAACCTGCACTTGACAACAGGCCCCCGAAACTACAAGAGAATCTGCGCCTGTTTGGATGAATGCAAAAGTCTTCATCTTGAGCAGAACAGTTCAAAGTGTCATTTATCTAGAGAGGCGCTAAATAGCGAGCGTGTGGGCCCCAAATGTGATGTCAATTCTGCTGATCTACTTTTTTTTTAAATAAATGTTACAGTGAACCAACATGTCATAACGATTGTCCTCTATTGAAGCAGGATGCGTAAAGAGCGTTTACGCCACATTAGCCCGGTGTGTATTTTCTGTATAGCAGGTCAAACTCTTAAACAATATAAAGCTTCACCACAGATGTGAATTAGCATGAGTGTTGCGATGCTTCACTGATCATGTGCCCTCGCCGCTGTGAACATTTCGCAATCATTAGTGTAATTAGTTGACCAGGTTTATCTGCATATTATCATCTTCAAGCAACAAACAGATAATCCACAAAGGCTAGTACCACAACAAGACCTGGCTCAAAGCTCCAAATGTATCTTTTATATTTTTGCTCCAGCTCTAATTGGATAGACTTTAGAAATGGTTACAGTAAAGGTTTTTGCTTTTAGAGAAAGGTATCCTACTTTTCTCAGTATGAGGCAGTTTGGTAAATGTTGTTTTCTCAGGTAGTAATCACTGATGTTGGGTGTGAGTGTTGTTGCGGATATGGGAAAACAGCGGGGTCTAACAGTAATGCAAACCAGTAAAACGATATGCATCGAGGCGGGGAGCCCCATATAACCGCACACAAAGGAGATAAGTTGAAAGAAAAAACAAAACAAAACGGGCGGCTACTGCTGGTGTTATTATGTTGAGAATGATTAAATAAATCCTGAAATGCATCTTGGAAAAATGGCCTACTCTATAGGACAAGTAAGATTTGCACAAGGCTGAGCAACTATCTAAATCTACAACAAGAAGAAAAAACAAGATGTGCTTTATTTTTCACCAAAATCTATAAAAAAAAAACAATCCAAAGTATTTGACTATTAATACAGCACCACTGCGAGAGCTTTTGCTTTTCTTTTGATGGCCCCCATTAGCCATAAACTGGTGATAATCTCCTCCACCTGAAAGGTCACAATGTAACACTTGCTAAAATGGAAATTAAAAAATTGCTAATTTATCCAAGTCCCAAAACCCCCAAGTTAAAAGTCAGTTCCAAGATTTCTAGTCTTTAACCGCGAGCCTCCATTTCATGTTTTGAACACTTTGGAGCAAAGTTATTCAGAAGTAATTGCCCAGATTGAATAATACAGCCGGATAAAGGAGAGGGCTCATTACCATTCACCACCAACTAATTATTTACATATTAACTTCCAGCCTTGCACACGGGCCAGTATTATCTGCTAACAATGAAACCATAAAAGTTCAAATTTCAAACTGTTACAAAAAGGGGTGAAAAAACAGACTCTGGGCGAAATAAATCTTAGGGGTTTTTCCTTCCTCCTATATTATATTGAAGTGATTTCATTTGGTATACTTTCCAATGCATCTTTCTCTAATTTTTCAAAGGGCAACATGGTCAACTTTAACGTATACACAATAGACCACACACAAACTAACCTCAGATTAGCCCCTTGAGTCTTGTTGAGGAGCTGTGTTTTAGACCTTTTTACTGGGCTCAAACTTTACTACAGCGGAGGGACTTTTAAACCCACTCTGCACTAACTTCCCAAAATGGGTCCAATTAAAAACCTCCCAAACAGCTCTCTCTCTCTCTCTCTGGTTCAAACCTAACCACCACTCCCGTCCAGCTCATTGCTGTTTTATATAATCTTGCTCATTTGCATGTTTTCTAACCTTGAACACTGACAGCTAATATTATGGCTTTTTGCTTGTACATGGCCGATTTTATGCATTTATTCTGACAAATCCGAAATCACCCCACGGTACGCCCCCCCTCTTCTTCCTCCGTCCTACACTGACGCATGTATAATTTATATTCACCATGCAGCGCTCCCAAAGCTGGTACAGTCATCGCACTCTTGATTTCTCTTAAAGCCAGTGCCGCTATTGACTGAGTGGAGCAGCAGCAGAGGGGAAAAAAGGGAGAAAAAAAGGAAAGGGAAATATCAGGAACATTTACGGGGCAAACATATCTGGGGCAGAAACATGCTGTGAATAAGGAAAGTATAGCGAGGGGATTTTTCTAGGAAGACTTTAGCGACGTTATGGTGTTCGGACAGTCGGTCAAATGGAGACATATGGGTATTGCATTGAGTAATTAAGCCTTAGTGTAAATTCAACCCGGGAGACTAATTTCAGAATCGCCTACCTCCAGCCAATGATCGCGTCTGTGTGGGTCACGCCTCCACCTCAGCCTATCAGCGTAGAGCCAAACCTTTGTAGCAGCCAATCATCGCCCTCGGTTCTCCTTCCCAGCTGTGCTGCGACCCGCCTCCGCCTCTTCCGTCTACGGCTCTCCCGGCTGCATCCTTTACGGGTCGGGCACTGTCCCGACCAAATAAACCAATAAATAAATAATCTCCCATACCACCACCGGTGTCCACGCTCCGGTGGAAGACATGTCTAACTCTAACCTGCCCGTTCATACTAACTTTAATATATCAATGTCTACTGCCTGGGTCTGATTGCCAAAAATATATAGTCAGGTCCATAAATATTGGGACATCAACTCAATTCCTATATTTTTGGCTCTATAAACCACCACAATGGATTTCAAATGAATTAACAAAGATGTGCTTAAGCTGCAGACTTTCAGCTTTAATTTGAGGCTATTTACATCCAAATTGTTGCTATGTGTGCCTGCCACTTTTTACCTGACTGTACATGTGTCAATAAATCTTTCTAATCGCTGATTTTGTCTGCTTGAGTCTATCCAGGTTGAATTGTGAGTATTGGAGAGCGTGGAGGAGGCTACTTAGACAGTGTTTTGAGATCTTTCCATCTTTAAGCCTGAACTTGACTTGGTGTAGACGGGGCCTAAAGGTCTCGGGTTCAAACCCAGCTTGTACCTTCCTGAAAAACACATTTGGAGAGGGTAAAGAAAGTAGTGGCACTTCATTTCTGTGTCACCAAACAGCATTTGTTTGTCAGCCCTCTCCAGTCCAGTCAGAGGCGGTTTATGCACACTTGCCTCTCCCTCAAATCCTATATAGCAGCAGCTTGACTATCAGCACAAGACATCTCCTCCCTCTGACACTCACTCCATCTTGTGAGATTGATTTATTGATTCCATTCGTCAACTGCCACTCAGCGCAGATAATATTCTGGCATGAGGAAAGTTATTTTTGAAGGAAAGTGCATTTTCTATAGCGTTATGACTAAACAACAATATCGGTATTTGAGTCAGAGCTGTACCCTGATGGAAAAGTGTCTATGTGTTGTTCTGGCAATATTGAAGTTTTCCTTTTCTTTTTTTTGCTGACGAAGCCTTTTGGATGAGAGGCAAAAAGTTCGACACTTCAACTACATAGCACAGAAGATGACTGATCCTTTTTTTTTTTAGATACAGTATATAAGTTTGAAGCCCGTACAACATAATGCAGTAAAAATAACTGTTAAAAGGCAAGTAATGTTTGTTCAACTCTCTTCCACCTAATGTAAACAGAGCACATAGAGCACATTTGAAGAAGGACCTTTGACTGGTCCTTCTTCTGCTGTGTCCATAACTTCACCTTTTTTTTTATCTTGGGATGTAAGCGTCTGATGCAACTTGTTTGTGCTCCGCTCTATAATTCTTCAGTTTATTCTGCAATTCGTCAGTATTATTGATCCAGTGTCTTACATAAAGGCTTTTTGAGTTCATTTCTCAAGGACGTTTCGACCAAGTTGGATCAAAGCCGCCATCTCCACAATAGCAGGAACAGACAAGTACAGTGCAATCAAACCAAGCACCAATCAGGAAAAACAATTATCTTTTCATTGAAGCAGGTCTAGATTGCTGTAATTTTGTCACAGCAGGAACAACTGGCAAGAACAGTAACTGTCCATGTGACAAGGGCAAATTCTGCTATCCACACAAATACATAGATCTCGTCTGTCTATCTATTTTCCTTCTTCGTGTGGGCTTATATTGTCTTATACCTTCTCTGAGGACAAGCGATCAGTCACTGGCAAATGGTTCATCCGTGACTCGCTGACATTTGTGCTCATTCTTTTGACTTTTTTTGGTTTATGTCGTGGCGTTATCTTCGCCCGGCTGAGTGATGGTGTATGGAAACTGGGCAGATGGAAGCAATTACGGGCCTTTTGCTGGTGAAAGAAAAAACTACACTTTTAGATGAAGATAAACAGTCTTCAGCAGAACGGCAAATGTTCTGACTTTTCCGTGGGTTAAAACCTCTGTGACGAGAAAAAAACGTGTCATTTGCACTGGCTTTTGTCGAGTTTGAGATTATGCCACCAAGACAATTACCCTAGCTTTGCCTGCTGAAAAGGATACGACATTTAGCGGCAATGTATTCCTAAGCCAGACGTTTTAACACTGTGATAAAAAGAGCTCACAAAATGGCCCGCGTGATGTGATTGTTAGAAAAGCTTTAAAGGCCACAAATAATGAGAGGGAAAAGTTTAATCAATGAAGGGGAACGGGCACAAAAAAAAGAATGACAACGCGCTGTGGCACAAGAGACATACAGTAAGTCAAGTGTTTGCAGCACTACGTGGGATCAGATATGGGTTTAACAAGCCTATATCTTGCAAAATTGACTTTTTCTTTTTTATAATGTCATATCCTCAGTGGAGTGGTGTTTTCTTTGAGTTATCTTGCATATTCATCTCCCTCTCATGCACTCAAAATGCCATTTCACACCCTGAGACATATGTCAAACTGAGAAATCTACGAAGCTTCTAACACCTTCTCCGAACTCGAGCTCATCCACGGTCAGACCCTTTTCCCCTGCGCAGATGAGCATGTTTGCGGGTTATCTATCATTGTTTTTAGCTTCATTTTGAACTGTTGCCCCCTTTCACCGCAGCGGGCTTGAGCTCACTCGGATTTCAGCGGCGTAAAACTGAAATGCAGTCACGGTAAATGCCCGGGCGAAAGGTGTCCAAGAGACGGTTCAAAAGCCTGAATAACATTGCGGGACCTTCTCGGGGAGCCATTATCCATGATGCTGGCTATTATTTCACCATTTTTTCCCCGAGTGGTTTGAGCCTGACAGTGATATGGATTTGACAGAGATGAGGTGACGCAATATCTTGGGGAGAGTGCAAGGACGAGTGCGCAAGTGTTGTGGATGATGCGGAAAGTCACCGTTACTGATTATGTGAGATTGCAATGACGGGAGAGCAGAGAGAGGAACTTGGGGCTACAGACATTCATGTATTTTGTGAAGTAGTGACATAGGCTTACAAAAGCATCTACTGGGCAAAATGTATGGATACGCCTAATCTTTTAGTGTAGCTTTATGTTGGTTGATCATTGACTATGTCTATTTTGCAGATATAAATGGAAGGCAGGGCGATGGCAGGGCAGTCCAAAGAAAAGGCCACTGACACCACACTTGAACGCTTCAACTTGAACACGCCTCTTCGGATGGAAGCTGTTCTGGCATTTTCATTATTGAACCTGTTGTAATAGGTTCCCCCAAACTCTCCAGTGATGTTATGGAAGATAATTGTAAAGACAAATTGGGGCCGCAGTCATCCATCTCTGCCAACGGCATGTAGGTCAGGTCACATTAAGAGGCCCCCGCACTCGCCTTCTCCTCACTTCCCAAGAACTCCCCTCAAATGAGAGCAGGGCCCCAAATCCCAGTCTGGACCGCGAGCCAAATCAAGCTGACGTTGGACTGTCATACTGCGGCGGCTGTGGCTCCTGGCCCAAGGATCTGGGGAGCTAATTGGTTCCTAATCAGAGATGCTCTTTTTGCCTTGGACGGGGAACTGGGGGGGAAAGCAGAGTTTTTGGCTGCGTGAAGCGTCCACCAGCCGGGTCCGGTGGGAGACGCCGGTGGCGGCAGCGGAGGAGATTTGGAAGGAGATAAGAATGGGCCAAATAGCAGCAGGCGGGCCCCCTCAGCCTGTTCAGATAACGCTGATGAAAGCCGATGAGAGGGTCTTGTAATGTGCGTTGGGCTGCACACAATCAGCGGTTTATGGCATGTATCATGACATGACACGGACAGATGGAGACACGGCCCTGCAGGGAATGAACAATGGCCGAGAATTGGAAAATGCGATTTGGATCTCATCAATTTTGAGTAATCTTTGCCCTGTAGCCAACTCAATCTTGATAGTTTATTCTTTTTGGTTTTTCAGGATTGGAAGTATACATATTTTGGTTGTTTACAGTATCTGTTATCTTTACTTTGCATAATAGAGAGTGAACCTCTGAAACAGTTAACTTTAAAGCGAAATTCTGGTATCAGCAGAAAGAAGGAGAACCATTTTACTTTTGAACTTTCATTTCTGCAACATCAGCGATAACTCTTTCTCCTGTTTTGGCTGTAACGTTTTGTAAACTGTCAATACAGCCACCTCCTCCAGGCTTCAGTAGACCCCATGTGACTATCAGTGACTCTCTTTTAAGCTTTGAATAGGAGCGGGCCACCCCTTCCCTATCTGCGCTCGCCGGATCATCTCTCTAAGCTAATCCTGCCTTACAGTCTTTTCGTCCCATCCATCTAAATAAGGCATCTTTTTTCAGGTTTATTTCAAAGGGGATTGCTGGCTGTTGTGATTGACATGTAGCTCACAGTGTAATAAGGAATTAGCAGCTTTCACCCCCCCCTTTCCCAGCTTGTCTATGTACACATTTAACCACAGGGAACACATATCTGGGGCGCAACATCTCCCTTGTGAGCGCAGGGATGCATAAGTAGGTTTGTACTTTTGTGTTGGTTTACAGGCCAAGGGAAGGACTGAGCAAATGCTATTTTTTATCCCCACTATTTTTACACTGCGGATACTGTATTTTCAATTGTAGGCACTTTACTTTTGCACTAATGTAGCATATTCACAGCAGGTCTGGACTTCTTCCTGTTGTAGATGCCATTTTTAACTATTCAAAAGTTGGAGCAGCGATGCTTTGAAAAGTTTAGTTTGGCAGCTGTCCTAAATTTACATAGGGAGTACAATATTGTCATAAACCAGTGGTAACAGCATTATGCAATAACAGTTCAAAATGTAATAAAATTTTCACTGAAGTGTCGACTGGTTCAGATGCGTGGATGATACCTGGGTCAAAATAAAAAAGAAGGTAGTGGCACCTTTTACAGATCACGTCAATGCTGTGGACCCCAGCATTAAATTTACTCGGGCGCTAAGGAGAACCAGCTTTACTTTTTAGAGTGTAGTGTGATCATAGGGGAAAACAGACAACTCCAGACAGGTTTTCAGAAAGGCCACTCACACAGACCGACACTTCAACTACAGAGTACAGAAGAAGGCTGGAGAACCTTTACTTCACTAAAGAGGGACAACTCCTGTATGACTCCTACTGCTTTACTATCTGCTAACTGTGACGCCTGTGATGCATTTTCCCCAATAATGTTAAAGCAAAATCAAGTAACTCATGCCCCTAAAGGCCATAAGTGCCACTGCAGGTGCCACTGCAGGTGTATCATGTTGTGTTTTTTTTACTCATTAATTGTCCATGAGAGTAAATACTACGCTGACAGAAAAGACAGAGGGAGAGAGGGATATTGTACATCCAAGTACACAATGGAGATATTTTTTTCACTCTAACTTGGCTGTAAATACTGTGTAAGTGGCGCTAGCCCGCAGTTAGGTTTGCCCGTTACCCTGCTGCTTTGTGATTCCATTAGTGTGTATTGGTGGTTTTGACCCGGAGGCAGGAAAGTATCACTTGTATTGCCCCGATTTATTAAGGTAAACAAGTTACTTCGTTCAGTGGCAGTGAATCGCAAATAAACTTACTGGGGATTCTACTGAAGCAGTTTCATAAGGACTGTCCAACTGAAGATGGCTTTGGAGGACTTGTAGGTTTTGTGTATACAGCCAAAGTGCATAAATGTCCAGGCTTTTTTTTTTTTACTGGAACCTGGAAGTATGTAGCAAGAAATGATTTGTAATGAAGGCTATTTGAAAGCTGAAATTATCAGAATGGGACTTTAAAACACCACCTTTTGACATCAGTGTGTGGGGGCCAAGCGTTATAAATTCTTAAGATTGCTGACAATGAGATACCAAAACATAATAATTATTGTGATTGCATAACATCACTTTTGAATGAAATAAATAAATAAAATGAAATGAAAAAATGAAATGAACCCCCGATCTTGTTCACTTTAATAAATCCTTTCTGTAGTCCCTCTGGGGGTAATACAAGTGTTAATGGGATGATTGAGGGGTCTTTCTGGCCAGAGACACCTCCCCCTGGTGTCTCTGGCCAGAAAACCACACTTGCAACTTCGCTGCCCACGGGTCCGATGCCCCAATACACACTAATGGAATCACGACGAGGAAGCTAACAGGCTAACGGGCAAAGCTAACTGCGGGCTACCACCACTTAAACAGTATTTACAGCCAGGTCTGTGTGAAAAAAGTTATCTCCATTGTGTAATTGGATGTACAATATTCCTCTCTCCCTTTGTCTTTTCTGTCATCGTAGTATTTACTCTCACGGACAATTAATGAGTAAAAAACCCGCAACATGCTACAACACCTGCAGCAGCCCTTATGGCCTCTAGGGGCATGAGTTACTTAGTCCTGCTTTAAGGGAACAGCATTTATCATGGCGGAATGTTAAAAAATGATGGGCTCTTCCCGAGTAAATCAAATATTCCCAGAAACTTAGCAGACACAACATTAGCCTCCTCTTTCCAAAGACTTGCTATGACCGGCATGAGACTTCTTAGGTAACATCAAAATGCATGTAAATAGAATCTGGTGAAAAGAACAAAGTGCTCTAATTAAATCCCCCTCTATGTGAATTCAATTTCCACATCTCTCTGTGCGTCCTGTCAGTGACGGAGAGAGCTGCCACGGCTTTGTCTTGGTCTCAGCAAATTCCAATTAGGCCCGCTGCTGTATGCTGACGCGCCAGTCAATCACCGCGGCGGCCCTGTGTTTTAAATGTGATGACAGTGGCGGTGCGCGGACGGCTGGCCCCATTTCACGCCTCTTATTTGGAACAATGGAGGCTTTAGCAGAGATATTGATTTTTTCTTTATGCGCTCATTGTGAAGGGCAGCCAGCTCATTTAGAAATGGGCACGCTAGCACATATCGCTCCTCAGTTGTTTTCCTGGACAATATTGAAAACACTCACACCGCGCTCTTTGTGCTTTGGCCGCTTTGTCTCGCCACTTAACATCGACGCTAGAGGAATGTCAATCTCTTAAGCTTCATAGTATCTTGGTTATTACGTGGAAAGAATGTGATTGTTCGATGATGCGAGAAAAAACAGATATGAACATGCACCAGGATGAGAATGAAATCAGCAGACGATGTTGATTCACATTCAGTCGTTGTTGACTCAATGCTAGCTAATAACCATCGACAATGCTTTCTTTTAGCCAGATTAATGCTTAACTAGCACATTTATATAACCAAGGAAACACTCATTTGATCTCCCTCTGAAGTAATACCTTTGTGGTATCACAAAAAAAAAATCTCGTCTAATGATCTAATCTTCTAATGATACACCTTTTAAAAGAACAGGCCACCATGTTTCCATATTGAGATAATGTTCTTACCTTAGCTTAGACGAGTTGATGCGTAACTGTCTGGTCTTTGTGCGTGCGCTCAGTCACGCAAATGTTGCTTTTAGCCTCTCCCAGCAAAGGTATAGCTTCAAACTGGGGTGAAGCTAGAAGTTGTTCCACGTTTTCCTACCTATGCTGGGAGAGGCTAAATGCTAACAACATTTGTGTGACTGAGCGCACGGACGAATACCAGACAGGTATTATATATCTCAGTATGTTAAAACAGTGGCCTATTCCTTTAAGGTTTGGTCGGTCCTGAGGCAGCACTTTAGAAAGTCAGGGAGTCCCAGCACCTATAAAGGGTTAAAAAAAAGTACTGGTTATGCTCAAAGAAAGTATTTTGCGGAATTGAATGATTGGAAATTATATAGTCCGGTTTTCATTTTGACACACTCAGGTACTCCGGCCTAAAGATTCATATAACCATAGGCCTGAGGACACAATAATGCTGAAGGAGTGGGAATTGAGCTGTCAAACTTTAGGTTTCATTCTTACTGAGCCATCAAAGCCCTCAGCGGGCGACAGTGAGACGACTTTCACTCACCCGGCCTCGTGTTTGACTCCTGTTACAGTAGCTGTGTAAATAGTGTTACCGTTGCCTGTTGATGCAGCCAGTGTCGGGTTCGCTGCCTGCCATCACCTCTGTTTACCTCCACAAGTCCTCATTTACTTTGAGGGGACCCCCTGATGTGGAATGGAAGATCTAAACCAGTCTGCGCTCTGCCTGGAGCATAAGCATCAAACAGCGGCGCAGAGGGAGAGATGAGACTTTGTGGGGAGGAGACCAGGCCCATGTTGGAAGTCTCTCCCCGGAACGATCGGACCTGCCTTCTCCTCTGCAGCGCAATAGTCGCTCGGCATTAGGTCTCTGATCTGAGGTCAGCCAGCATCAGGAAGCTGACCTTTCCTAGATTTCAATTATTTGATAATCCACTGCGCTGCATGTTTGCCTCACTGCAGCTAAGGAAAGCACATAGTCTAAAAGTTAGTTTAGATACGATCGTGTTTTTTCCCCATGTTGATTATAAGTGTCTCATTAGGAATTATGGAAATCTTGTGTCTTTGTGTGTGTGGGTTAATTAGGGAAATTTGTATTGTTAAACAAACAAGTATCCAAACAAACTGTCCTGTGGGGTTAGAAGTCCTAAACCATTTAACAATATTTTAAATTGGAAAATGATTCAACAAAGAAAACTCATAGTATTAGAAGTGGTATACCGGTAAGCAATGGTGATTGAAAAGTATAGAAGATCTTTTATTCTTTTAAGGGCTGATTTTAGAGAGCAATTTTACGAAACACAAGAAGGTGTATTTTTAGCACCTCTGTCATTTATTATAGCTTTGAGAAAGACAGCAATTTAGCTCTTCCTTTATCAAAAGCATCAGTTACGTTCGTACTTTCCCTTTGATGGCCCTGCTGCTGTGGGGATGGATTATGGCTTGATAACCTCTTAGGTCAAAGCCACCAATAAGAGCAGATCCTATCAGTGTAAGGTAATGGACGCAGTCATCCTCAAAGAGAAAATAAGCTACTAACGCTCGCTCACTCTATCCTTCGAGACAAGGAGATAAAGAGAGAGCAGCCATCTTTCTTCTTCCGTGAGCCTGTCCGCAGGAGCAGACCAAATAGAGCAGGGCTACAATTTGCACGAGACGACTAATCCCGATAAGCAGCTGCGGCAAAGCTGAGAGTGGACCCTGAGTCAGGAGGTTGAGTGGACCCACTCCCATCAATAATATTTCAACTGTTATAACTGTCATAATGTCTCTTGAAGATGCCGGCTTGTGCTCAGTTTGATGTACAAGAAAGTTATCTTAAAATATGAGCATTCGGAGAGTGTAAACCCGCCAAAAACCCTGCCCCGATCCCGTAAAGGCAAAGCTACTTTTTAATCTGAAGAAGTTGTATACAGTGGGAGGGAAAAGTATGTGAACGCTTTGGAATTTCTCACATTTCTGGTCACTAAATGTGGTCTGATCTTCATCAAAATCATAAGAATGAACAAACAGTGTCTGCATAAACTAATACCACCCAAACATTTACATTTTATCATATTTTTATTGGCCATAACATGTAAACAGTCACAATACAGCGTGGAAAAAGCAAGTGAACCCCAGAAATCTCGCTGAACTGCTGCAGTTTTGTGAAGAGGAATGGTCTAAGTAATAATTGTTGCATTAGCCTCAGGTTTTCATAAACTTGTGAATAAATTCTTCTATTGATGATAGCACGTTGTAAAGGCCCTGAGGCAGCAAAACAGCAACCAAAACATTTTCTTTTTCCTGTACCGTACTTCACAGTGAGCATAGTGTAAAGATGATGATGTGCTGTCATTTTTTCCTCCTCACATGACGTTGTGTGTTCCTCCCCAACTATTCAACTTTGGTTTGCGAAATAGCACTCTGATGCTCCACAGCACTACTGGACAAATATTCAGTGGACTGTTGGACCCAAAGTTGAATAGTTTCACAACAGCATGGAATCCCTTGTATTAAATAGCTTTTCTGTAGTTGCAGATTAGACGCTCACAAGGATCAGGATTAATCTTAGACCATTCCTCTTTACTTTTTCCATGCTGTCCTGTGAACGTTTACATGTAATGGCCAACAAAAATATGATAAAATGTAAATGTTTGGGTGGTATTAGTTTAATCAGACACTGTTTAAACATTCTTATGATTTTGATGAAGATCAAACACATTTGGTGACCAATTTAGGCAGAAATGCGAGAAATTTCAGCGCGTTCACATATTTTTTCCTCCCACTGTACATGTGTCACATCCTTTTCCGCATTATCAGTGTCTCACACAAATCAATAAACATTTTGAGATAATGTGGTGGACAGGGACTGGCAGCATGTTGAAAAGTATACGCTGGATGTCTATTTATCTAAAACTCGATCTAATGTCTATTTGCAGTTGGAGTTTTAATTCCAAAGAGCTAATGGCTAATGGAAAATACATTTGAACTAAAGACAGGCCTTTTATATTTTTAGGCTCATTCAAATCTTGAGCATCTTTAGCCTTTCATATTTTATAATATGAAAGGCTAATAGTTTGTTTTTCCATTCCGCGAGACAGTGCTAATCCCTCATAGGAAAATAACTGGAGAGGATATTGACCGTTCCTTTTTTTTTTTCTCTTTTTCGTTACACCACATCAAAACTTCGGTACAGTCTTGTGTTCACCCCTATTTATGGAAATACAACAATTCCCAGAATGCACTGTAATACTCCCGGCCATACCCCGAGCCAAGAAAGTGCCACGTCCCAGGCCGTGATAGATGAAGGGGGCGGCGAAGGTTTTATTGGGGGCCATGGCTGCGTCTTGTCGGGAACCGTGTGAATGAATGCGATCCTTGGCATCTGCGGGCACCCGTAACTCCCCCAGCACCATTTTTATTATTACGTATTCTCTGTACAGCAATAATGGTGGTTACATTTCATCCAACATCAATTTGCAATGTTGGCTGTTATACGGTGAATTATGCAACCGTTGGATCGAGGACACAGGCAGGAGCCGCTCGTAACTCATCCACTGCCAACTTCAAGTGCCTCACCAAGACAGGAACATATGGAGGAATCTGAAGAGATACACGGATTGGCAAACATTTTGAGATAAATACATCATATTGGAAGAAAAAAAAAAAAAGGAGGAAGAAAGTAGACATATTGCGCCTCTCCAAAACATAAGTTGGCATTCTGACTCGGGCCGCAATCAAAGCAAAATTGAAATTTGAATGATCGTGATTAGTACGTCGCAGTGGTGTTTCAGCAGACGTGTGATAAAAAAGAGACTATGTGTAGCATCTGTGTCTGCTCGTCTACTATGAGTTGGGCACCTATAGGGTGTCAGCCATATTTGGGACAAGTCATGTGACACCTATCACTCGCACAACGATTGGTGTTTGATACAAAGTGGCGTGGGTGCGTCCCATAGGTCCCATTACAAGACCCCAATTATAACGTGGCATTACCCGGTATGGAATAAAAGTTAATGTATATATTAGTTAACCTCTTATCCCACCCTGAACCAAGCACATTATCTCCAGTTTGGCTTTACCCAAATCTATCTTGAAAAAAGTGTCAAAATAGCGACAAGAATTAGACGAAAACTAAGATAAAAAAGCAACAAAAACGCAAAAAAAAAAGTGACAAAAGAGCGGTTAAACTGAAATAAATGAAGCCTCAAAAGAGCGATTGAAAAGCAACAAAACAGTAGCGGAAAAAGTGACAAAAATGCAGCTTAGGCGGGTTGATACGTACCTGTCTGGTCTTTGTGCTTGTCTGTGGAAGAGCGTGGTAGCTTCCAGCTTCACCCCCGTTTGGAGCTAATATATGTACGGAATGGACCACAGCTAATTTAAAAAGTGAAAATCAAAAAGTTTTCGTTTTTTTGTTTAGAAAATGGTAGTATTAGAGGCCTCTGTATTTACTGGTTCTGATACAGGCCCTCGTGTGTTCAGTACTTTTACATGTTCCATCCGTGATTGTTTTGTTATCCATCCATTTTATTTTTTTGTGAAGTTGTTTTCTGGCTGAACTCCAGTTGCAAAAGGCTTTTTACCCAGAGCTGTGATGTATTATTTCCTAAGAGCTAATTTTGATAGACGGCCTGACAGAGCAGCTTGGCGTGATACGGATTGAATAGCAAATACTACTCCGTCTATAACTTGATGTGACATTTTTAAGAAGATCAAAACTGTATTATTCGGGCTAATTCTGTGATTGTAGACGTACTGTATGATAGTATTTACACTGCTGCCAAAAAGTCAAATCCCTATACAGTCACAAGCAGATGAGACATTTTTCTTTCTCCATTTTCATATTGAAGATTCAATTTGGTGTTTTATTGTTATTGCAAACAAGTCGATAATGGATGCAATTTGGAGGGTCTGACGAACAAGCAAGCAAGCAACAACAAAATGAGGATCTGGAAAGCAATTATTGGAAGTTCTGAGCAAGAGTTGGAACAAAAACTGAAGAGAATGGACTTGTACGAAAAAGAGCAGACAAATGAAATAAATTTGGACATGAGTCTATTGTCAGCCCTTCACTCATCACTGTGTCTTATCAATGCTACTGATATTCCTCCTCCCAATCCGGTGGCCCTGAGTCACATCAGCCCGCTCCTGTCCCTTGGTCTTTAGGATCCATTTGAGAAGATCCTGCATGTTCAGATACGCTCCACTTGACCTCTCCCATTTAGTCTCACCCCCCTGCCTCCTCTCCCCCCCTCTGTCTCCGTCTCCTCTCCCCTCTTCGGAGATGTGAGAGGCCTGCCTGTCGTCCCGTCTGCTCGCCGGTTGGAAGCCTTGTTACCGCGCCCGCTGATCCGTGCCCATAAGCCTGTGCAAAGGTGGAGAAGCATTAGCGGAGCGAGGGCTTTACACAGCTGTCCGCTCCGTGGCAAGCGGCCCGACATCTCCTTCAAACCGCGGACACAATCATTACCGCCACTTCAGCCGCTGCTACTGCGGCTAACACTGTGTCTGAATGGGTTACACTTCACTTCGGGAACAACTGACTTCCTGCCTTACGAAAAAGCGCTCGGTTTTTCTTGGAGACTTTGAAAAAAATGCTTTGTCGTCTCCCATGATGGCAGTAGATGATTTTACACTGAAGCGGAAGTGTATAGATGATGCAAACCTAATAGCATTGTCTGTGCTGGTTTGCATGTTTATGTAGCACTGGTCAGTTCTCGTGGTGTAGCAACTGGAGTGTTACACAGTGTGGTTTGGTTTTAAGTATGGCACACATGTTGACATTCATTGTTCATTCATTGACGATGTTCCGCTATCTGGCTGGATAAAAGTGCATGAGTAAGCTACATTTGTGATGTTAATGGACCAAGCCTCAAAGCAGATACAGTATATAAAGCTCATAGTTATAGACTGTGTTTGTAAAGGACACAACGCCTTTCAGGGCCTGCAATTGATTTTTATTTCTTCCGGCGCTTGGCTTGTAAGTGTTTGTCTATCTCTGTGCGTAACCTTTAACAGAAGCATTGTGTTTTTTTTACATGATGTGTAAAAAAAGAATGGGTATTAACATAAAAAATATGTTCAGTTGGGCACGCTGAAGGGTTTTCACTGAACTTACGACCACATTTGATTCCGTATCCGCCTCAGTGAGTGCAGAGTGGCCTTTTGACAGCTCCTATAATAGGATTTGTTGTAGAAAATAACTTAATTAATCTTGTCTTCTTTGCTTCACTACACTCAAAAAAATGATTCATTGGACTAACTCAATTTAATTGTGGGCAGAAGTTCCATCCAAAAAATATATTTCAACTCAACCTAAACTAAGTTTTTCTGTATATGTTAATATTGTTTAGTTTGTCCAGAACTATATTTCTTCATTTGGCTGACTAAAAGGAAAGGCTTTCAAGTAAAAAAAATAAAATGGGTTTGGGCAATACATTTTTAACAATTAATAGCTCAACTTAAAGGTTTTTATGTAAAGAAATATAAATGAGTTTGGTGAAGCCATTTTTAATAATTATATCTAAAGCTACTGTTATATTCTAAATGTATTATTATAATTTGTGGTTGTTCAACTCAAAAGTTTTCATTCTAAATAAAACATACAAATTTGATCCAGACAACAATATTTGTTGTAAAAGATTTATTTCTTTTAACAAGATAAAACTTTACTCTGAACAGTTTCTAAAAGTTGTTTTTCTTCCATAAAGTCAATTTTACACTTACACACTAGAAATATGATTTGCTAATCTAATACGAATTATCACCTTTTTCAGAATACAGTTTTAACAGTCAGCGTTAAATGGAGCGAGAATCCCATGAGGATGGCATTTTTATCAGGATAGCTCAGAACTAGTATGAATGCCCAAGTCACACTGTCAACCTCGGAGTTGTTATATATTTGACTGATAAATAACAACGTTGCTCATGTTCAAACCTATTAACAAGTTGGCTTGTTGCACAATGTGGCTATGCTGGTTCCTCTGAGCTGAGGTTGTGGGCGCTAGTATGACCCGTTAGAAACATCGTGTTTCCTAAAGATTCTGTGGTAGACAGTGAGTTCCTGGTAGATGATCACATACTGCAGGTTACCAAGTTGCTGTGTGAGACGTCTATGTTTATAAGGATCAGTGAGTTTGTCTTGAAGCTAAAGGCTAGCATTAATTTCATGCATTATACAATTTGAAATAGTATATAGCATGTTAGCCTTTAGCTTCAAGACAAACTATCAATCCTTTATGATCACAGGCGTCTCCTCTGAACTTGTTCCATCATGATTTGAGCACACAGTAAATGATCATCAACCGGGAACTCACTGCCCACAACATAATCTTCAGAAAATATGATTATTATTCCAGGAAAAGAATACAGACAGGAAGTACTGGCGCTCAGAGGAACTAGCATAGCCATACCATGCAACAAGCCTGCAGACCTCTAGTCACATGTTGGGATCCTGAAAAAAAAAGTCCCATTCTTTTCTTTTTTTTTGCTCTTCCAAAAATACTATCACAGAGTGGATTAGCCGGCGCTGTGCTTTTAGACTCTTAAACATTGGAATTTTTGAAAAAATTAAAGCAAAAATGAGAATCAGATGTTTTCTTTCTGGACCCCAGCATGTGACCAGAAGTGGGTGGGAATGTTGAGCTCTATAATCACTGTAAAATCCATTAGTAACAGGTAATGTTTTGAATGGTTATTAATGAATCACAATATCTTTTTCAAACAAAATATGTCGCCATCAACATGGGATCTTGTGTATAAAATCTTCTTAGCTTATATTCAAAATTTCCACAAATTGTAAACTCTCCCTTAAATGTTCACTGCTCTTGAACAAGTATAAAATGAGCATAATTAACAAAATATTTTAAAACAAATCATACAACAGATGGTTTGTGCATTTGAGATTTTGGAAGTAATTCACATCAACTCTAAATCAATCTAAGTACTCAGATTTTCAATCAAACTGATGGTATGTGTCATCAAAGAACGTCTAAACAAAGTATTAACAAAACACAAAGAGTGGACCTCCATTACTGGAACATCTTCATTTTGAGTTGCTGAATTTTGCTGTTCAGCCTGTGTCCATCCATGTGCATGATAACTGTCTGAACAAACTCAAATGTGTGTTTGAGATTGCCTGGGTAGCTTAGGGCATAGATCAGTCCAAAAAAGATGATGAATGCCAAGATGACACTTCCGGCCCGACTGATGACCTTGACACCTTCAACGATGATCCAGCCATCATCAGCAAACCCATGTTGGGCCCTTCTGAAGACAAAGATGCCCATCATGGTGGTCTCCACATCGTTTTCAGCGTCCTCCACCTCATCAATCTGAAATAAAACAAAAATATACATATTTACATCTCTCTCACCATAATTGATTGACTACAATCCGCTCTGCTCCCCAGCTCTGGAACTCTCTCCCCTCCGACCTCCGTACCATAGACACTCTTCAAATCCAAACTCGAAACTCACCTGCTCATCCATCAATCATGGAAACATTGGGTGGAGCAGCATGGTGTTGCTCTGCATGTGCAGAACTATTGTGTTATTGATTGGCGCGGTGGCTTATGGGATGGCACATAGCTCCTAATCACCAGTTAGTTAGGACCAGAGGTCCCTATGCTAAAGTAGCTATGATAGTTAGCATTGAGGCTCCTTTCCCTAACTCCTTCCTCACTGACAGACCAATTCAGAAGCTAGAGAGAGATATATAGAGATACAGATAGAGAGATATAGAGAGCATAGCGATAGAGAGCATAGCGATAGAGAGAGAGAGAGCAACGCGATAGAGAGAGATAGAGCATAGAGATAGATAGAGAGCATAGCGATAGGGAGATAGAGATAGATAGAGAGCATAGCGATAGAGAGATAGCGATACAGAGAGAGATAGAGAGCATAGCGATAGGGAGATAGAGATAGATAGAGAGCATAGCGATAGGGAGATAGAGATACAGAGAGAGATAGAGAGCATAGCGATAGGGAGATAGAGATAGATAGAGAGCATAGCGATAGGGAGATAGAGATACAGAGAGAGATAGAGAGCATAGCGATAGGGAGATAGATAGAGAGCATAGCGATAGGGAGATAGCGATACAGAGAGAGATAGAGAGCATAGCGATAGGGAGATAGAGATAGATAGAGAGCATAGCGATAGAGAGATAGAAATAGATAGAGAGCATAGCGATAGGGAGATAGAGATAGATAGAGAGCATAGCGATAGAGAGATAGAAATAGATAGAGAGCATAGCGATAGGGAGATAGAGATAGATAGAGAGCATAGCGATAGAGAGATAGCGATACAGAGAGAGATAGAGAGCATAGCGATAGGGAGATAGAGATAGATAGAGAGCATAGCGATAGAGAGATAGCGATACAGAGAGATAGAGAGCATAGCGATAGGGAGATAGAGATAGATAGAGAGCATAGCGATAGGGAGATAGAAATAGATAGAGAGCATAGCGATAGGGAGATAGAGATAGATAGAGAGCATAGCGATAGGGAGATAGAAATAGATAGAGAGCATAGCGATAGGGAGATAGAGATAGATAGAGAGCATAGCGATAGAGAGCATAGCGATAGGGAGATAGAGATAGATAGAGAGCATAGCGATAGAGAGCATAGCGATAGAGAGATAGCGATACAGATATTTCTACTACTGCCTATAGTTTACCTTCGAATGGTTAAAATAGCATGATATAGTCCCTTTAAATACATCGGTTATCACTTACCTCCTTAATTTGTTCTAGAAGTCGGCAGATTTTCAGACCTTTGGCTCCTCCCTTGGGCTTAAATATGCTGATGAGCTGCTTTGTCGTGATCCGTACAAATTCGTCATTTACCTTGAAAAAAGAGAGAAAGAAAAAAAAAGGAAATATTCAGTAATCACAGAAATGACGAAGGCACAAATGTAATAACACATTTGTAAAATGTGGAATTACCACACGTAACTAGTGACGGGAAACCATCCTTCAAACCATGAAAATGTTTAATCACATTGATTTTAACCCTTTTTTTTGTAAACAAATCTCAATTACTGGCTTGTTTCCTACAGAATTACACAGTGCATTTTGGCTATTATAGTCAAGCAATTAAACAGGTTCAGCACTTAAAAAAAAAAAAAACCTGGTTGAGTCATGGTTCAGCTGTCAGTTCTGCATTAGTTACTTTTTCATAGTATACTCATGTACTCACTCCATTTGGTGGAAACAATCCTTGGTTTTTGTTCCACAATCTCCAGGCGTCTATGCGAGAAGGTCTTCTCCATTTTTGCCTTGATGACACCTTCATGGTGATGGACCTGTACACGGCAGGAGATCTGCAAAACAAAAACCTTCTTTTAGCTCATGCAGCACATACAGAAAAAAGAAAATTAAATGTAGTTAACAGACATGCATAGTAAAAAAGGTGACACTTCACCTTAATTAACTCAACAATCCACTTTTTTGTAGTGCATATGATGGACGACTATATTAAGTAAACACGTTTCATTTTGTTTTAGAACTGTAGTTTTATTGACTATTTATAGGAATATAGGAATATAGCATACACTTCAGAATAAAATGGTATCAGTTTTTTATGGCTACAGTAGGCTACTAAAAGTTTACAAATGGTTTGGCATATAGTTGCAAGTCTTTCTAGACACGTTCAGTTTTGGTAAACTTGCCAACGTTAACATCTCTGATCAGCAGAAACATATCTGTGAGCCCCCAATGACCACACGGTCCACCTGAGGAGGTCAGCCCTCTCCTCGCTGACCACACGGTCCACCTGAGGAGGTCAGCCCTCTTCTCGCTGACCACAACCGCGCATCAAACGAGCGCAGAGCGCGCACAGAACCACGGGCACTTGCCCTGTCAATTTAGCCATAGGATTTAGCCTCACAGTAAATGTAGCTATCCGTTAGCTTTGCAGGTTTTAGCTTGTAGATCCTCTAATGTTTCACGCGGCTATTGTCAAATATGAAAACTACAGTCATCGCAAAACATGGATTAGTTTTGTGCAGAGTAGCGCACTGTGTGGGCGTAATTTTGTTGTACTGCTACATTAGCCGCTACCGTTAGCTACTAAGTGAAAAGCAGTAAAAGTGCCCATACAGCGGTATAACCTTCACCTCAGCCTCAGCGCGATGTCTCGTGCGGTTCATCGCCCTCAGTGGTGCGTCTGTTGGACTGGGGTTAGCGAGTAGACGAGCCTACAGTCAGCCGGCGGATGCGGGCGGCTGTCGCGCTGCCCAGGTGAAGTGAGCGAGCGCACGCGGGGCAGCGGGGCTCACGCAGCCTGGAGCTGGAGGCTCCTCCGGCTGCAGCCACGGGGAAATGGCATATTTGGCTCAACAGCACCAGTGAACTTTAACAAGCCTCAGCCAGTGTATAGTGGCGTTGCACGCCTTTCCCCTTATTTATTTTCTTATGACAAATCTTCACGATTCACGTGAATGGTATTTTCCAATTTCAAAAGGCGAATTTCTTTGACTGTGACTCACGTTACTGCGCGAGCTGCAGGCGAGAAACTTGAGTTTGAGCAAAGGCTGGCTAATGATTTTAGCTGAACACTAAAACAATGAGCAGCTAAAGCGTCGGTCCAAACGTGTGCCCTGATATACATCTTCAAGACGGACCTCGTCTTGCTTACATCCAAAATCTGGAATGATTAGCTTGACTTGCTTGTTTGAAAAGTTTAGTTTGTATCATGCAGCCTGAGGTAAATTATCAACAGAAAGCGTCTTACCGCGAGACATATTACTCTTGTATAACGACCTATATGAGTTTTCATAATGCTAAATACATTTGCATATTCGTTCATTAAAAAAAAGAAAACTTACCATTTGGACATCTAGCCTTGCCTGCCAACCGAGTCCAACGACGCACATGGTCAAAATGGCCGGTGATCTCCTGGAAGTGAAAATTCAAATCCCGCCCTCCTCGCCCAATCTTTTTTAAATGTGTTGGGGCATGTCCAAAGACTCACATATGAATGTATTTTAGGTTAGAATTATTTAATCTATTTAGGTTTTCATGAAAAGTATTTTATGTTTGTTAGGCAAACTATGTGTGAATGTGTTTAGCCTGATTGATAATGAACAACGTTTTGGTTACACGGATTAACACTATTTGGTTATTAACAAAATCATATGTTTTCTTTAAGCAAATTAATGATTAATGTGTTTGCATCTAAGAGGGGCTCATTTAATGAAAATATTTTAGGTTACATTGAATACACTTTTTCGGATGCTGCCAAAATAAATGTATATTCTTCAGGCAAATGAAATATAAATGTGTCACCTCAAAGATCGGTTGAACAAACAAGAACAATTTACTTTACAGTGAATAGTTCTTTTTAGGTTTGGGTTATACTTAATATAGTATTATCCAGTGAATTAATGTTTAATGTGTTCATTTTAAGAGTGGCCTGAGTCCGTTTTTTGAGTGTATCGTTCCTCTCACAGAGGAGAGTTTATAGTTGGGTTTCACCTTGTAATCTCACCTTCTCCCACAGACTGCTGACCATTTCTCACTTTATACCCTTCTCTTCACTCAGATGTTTCCTAAAATAACAACACTAATATCACTCAGGTCATGACCTCAACCCCGTATTTATTTTCTTATTTGACATTTTGACACAGGAACTAAAACCACCTCTCCCTCCGTGTTGCTGTAATTACTTTACTGTACTGAAATATCCAGATTGTTTTGTGATATTTTTCTTTACAAAATAAAACACCAAATATTCGATAAGATTCAAAGCACTATCTTTTTCATTCATTCAATTATGTAGCAAAGCAACTTTAAAAACGTAGCAGAATATGGACCAAACTGAGGCTAAAATGGAACTAAATAAGGAAAATCACGACTGAAACTGACCTCCACAAGCTACTATATGTATTGCATTAATTTGCGTTCAATCCCCTCCATTATTTTATGCGATTAGGACTTCTTGCTCCATTACGCAACAATTTCAGCAACACATCACGCGCAGCCCGAAATGCCACACGTTTGTGAAGGCTCTGATTCACTTAATGCCACACGCACTTCTATTTGTTAAAATATAATACTTACTTTTACTGTATGTTGCGTAACCATACACTGTTGTCTCCAAGAAAAAAATAAATGGCTGCTTTCAATGATGCCACTCTGAACCATAAATAGCTGACATTTCACTGCTTACGCACTTGGCTGTGTATGTACGAGTGAATAGGGTACATGATGGATGAGAGCCCATGGTACTCTCTGAATGAGATGTTTCAGGTCATAAACATGTTTTTTGCTCATTTAAAGGCTCATTAGATCTCCCTCCACACGGGCTGTCCTGACACATGTGTACTGTGCTCCCCCATTAGTAATTATTAATGTTGCGGGCTTGTGAAGTTCTCCCAGCGCGTCTCATGTATCTTCATCTCCTCCAGCGGATACAGTTTTAATGTTTTGTTGAGTAAATATCACCAACATAGCTGATTCCATAAGGAGTAATTACAGCCACCGCTGGGCACACAACGCGAGTGCAGGCAGATGAACCAGGAAGTTTTAGAGACGGTCTCACTTAATCATGTTTTCTATATTCAGAGGTTTAAGACACGGCATTTACGTTAACATTTTATCAGTGGCATAGGCGCTCAGAGTACCCCCATTCATTGTCAGGACTGCACATGATGAGGCTGTGTTTAAGTGATGCTTCTAACACATGAAACAGTCTTGTGTCTCGAGAGAAAGAGACAGCCTATGATCGGCCGTAAATGCAAACAAAACAAATGCACATGTCCACCCCTACTCCCTGACGACCTCTCTCCCGTGCCACTTCCTGGCCGCAGAGTCTGGTTGGAGGAAAAAGGTTCTTGTAGTGCATGTCTCAAAGTGCGCTCCAACTATGTGCAAAATGTTACGCTATAGTGTGCCTTTCGGGCCCACGATCCCCCCAGCATGTCCCTGGTCTTCCCGGGGGCTTCCTCAGGGGGTGGGACATGCCTGGAACACCTCCTGCTGAGGGAGGCGACCAGGACGCATCCGAAACAGATGCCTGAGTCACCTCAGCTGGCTCCTCTCGACGTGAAGGAGCAGCGGCTCTACTCTGTGCTCCTCCCAGGTGACTGAACTCACCCGATCTCAAAGGCCATCCTGCGGAGGAAACTCATTTTGGCCTCCTGTATCCACGATCTTGTCCTTTCGTGCATTACCCAAATCTCATGACCACAGGTGAGGGTGGGAACGTAGATGGATCGGTAAATCAAGAGCTTTGACCCTTGACTCAGCTCCCTCTTCACCACTACAGTCCGATACTGCACCGATCCGTCTGTGAATCTCACGCTCCACATGTCCCTCAGAATCCCGCGATGCTTGAACTCCACTTGATTTTAGGAAGTGATAAACAGTTTAGTGGGCTTATCTTTTCTTTTTTTATTGCTGTTTTAAGCTTGTGACGTCTCAGAATTGCTCATTTCCTTTCTAATTGTGCATCCCTGCACGGTGTGGGTGGATCTGCCTCATCCTATAAGTGTCAACTCACTGTTACCAAGGTTACGTTGCATCTATGCGCTGCCTGTCATCTTCAATCACAGCTTCGATCTTTAGTTTCTTGAAAACATTTGCAGAAATCTTTTAATGAGAGGTGAACATTTGAAGCAATAAAGCAACTGTGAACTTTGGTGCCTCACTAGCAAATGAAATAAATGTTACAGTTTTTCTTATTTCCTGTCCATCAGTGCTTCTCAAAGTCAGCTCTAAGTCGTATTGTCAATTTCACCAAGTGTTGTTGTACGCACAGAGTTTTGATTTGGCTCGCAGTGTAGCCATCTGTTGCAACTCCCTGTCCCACTCTGTCCAGGTTTGGGGCATAAAGAGCACACTAGATCCCTTGCGGCTCAGTTGCGAGGCAAACAAGCATCTTTCACATAGTCCTACTCTGTGTTCTTATGAGCTGCGCCCCATGAGAAAGGGAGAATCACAGAGAAGTGCTTTCTGTAATGAGCTGAGCCTTGGATCAGGTCTGAGCCAAAGAGCACAACAGCTGACCGCAGGGACGCTGAGGCGGGGTGGAGTTAAGGCGGTGTGGGGAGGGTCTGAAGAGGCCGGGTACCAGGAGACAGAGCTGAAACATTGATAAAGGAAAGATCCACCTCTTCAAGGTGAGGCTGAGCTGTGTGGAAGAGGAGGGACTGCTCTCCCTCCCCCCCTCATCTCCTGATCCATGTCTCCACTCCCCTCGCCTCGCCTCTCTCTTCACTCGGCTGCCCGGGGATGGAGGAGGAGATGATTCTCGGTGTAGTGAAGGCAGGAACTCTCAGGTTTAGCTGAAGTCTGTTTGCTTTCCCTGCTGGACTCCCTCTGTTAACGGTCTAACGCTTCCCCCGCTGCACTTTCTCAAACATTTAGCTCTCCATGGAAAATTCCCCGTGCCTATTCCTACAGCTGCCTTCTTTCCTCTGCTGCACCTGCTATACTTCAGTGCTGTGTGTAGATTCTTCAACATCTACTTACTGTATTTACACATTACTTTGACTGCTGCTACTACTACTACTACTACTACTATCCTTACTAATGCTGCTACAACAACAACTTCCACATCAGTTATAATCTACCAATACTTCAACTTCATCCAGATGAGTGTGATTGACAGGCATCGTCCGTCTGTCCTAAAACAAACACAGCGCGAGTATGAAGACATCATAAAGAACCTCAAAAATCATACAGAGGACGGACCACCGCAGAATCAACAGGCCAAACATTAAACTCTAGTTAGAGGTGAGAGAAGTGATATTGTTTGCTCTGAATGATTGATAACACAGGATTGAGAGGTTTTAAATTGGTATCTGTGATTGGTGTGTAAAAAAAATATATATATATATAGAATTTATAGTCAAGTCATTTTCCAAACGGTCCTGCTTTTGAATAGAAAGTCGAAGGCCAGACTGTGTGTAGACTATAGTGACCTATAGTGACTAATGCTGTAGCAATATCACCACATTTTGCCCTTACACCACTACTGTGTGATCTTCTCTAACCAAATATCTCCCCATGAAATATTGTATTTTCTAAATGGCTAATCCCCCTGTCTTGTCTTCGTTCACTTTTTTTGTTTCAAAGCCACAGCCCAGTTTAGGC
The DNA here is from genome assembly GCF_951799975.1 of Gobius niger. Lineage (NCBI taxonomy): Eukaryota > Metazoa > Chordata > Actinopteri > Gobiiformes > Gobiidae > Gobius > Gobius niger. Next base: position 17,934,929 of record NC_136867.1, read on the forward strand.
TTTTTACACATTTTTAGATCTCCACGTGTAACGGTTTCATCAGAATCCACGACAATAACGCTGCTGGGCATTCATCTCCATTTTCTTTAATAGTACAGTCCGCGCTTTGATCATTCACATCTCTCTATCCGCTCTTGCTTCACGGCGGCAGATTCCTGCTTGGATTCACGTGAGGTTTTGATCCCGCCCATCAAAGTCTCTCTGACACTTTAAAAGGCTCTATCCCCAATGCTCCCCTCTGCAGCGGCGGGCTGTATCGTTAGCAAGAAGTGCTAATTGATTTGCCTCAATGAGTCAAGCGAGACCCCTGCAGCCCCACATAAAGTAACGCAATGTCGAATCACAAGGATGTGATGGATATCATCAAGTGTAACTGTATATTCACTGGCAGCAGAAGGATAAGGATTACGGTTTGGTTCAGACAGAGAAGGTGATGCTTTTTCCTTTCATTAATGGTCAGTGTCAAAAGAGCCAAGAAAGAAACAGCCTTCCACCATGTGCTGACAAGTTTGTTTTTTCAAAGCAGCTCTGGACACAAAAGTGAATGTGTCTTTACCCTCATGGCTTGAAGGTCAATCAGTGTAATCATGCTGAAATTATCCTTGACATCAAGGGCCATTGTTAGTGGTTTTCACTGTGGGTTAGTTTGAGAGTGGACTGTCCAATAGACCGTTTGATGTGCTTTTTCCACAAGGCACATTTCATACAAGACATAAGTGAGGTGTCCCTATAAAATCTGTTGTCTTAAACGTTTCTACCCTCGTCATGACAGCCATTGTACAAACATTCCTCATCTGTGTCATGCGTAATGTCACAACTTGATAATTTTCTAATGTGACCAAGAATAGCAACAATGAAAAATACAAAAATCCAACCTTCACATATTAGACCCTATTATTCTGATCAAGTTCACATTTCACTTGACAGCACTCTGTGGTTTTACATACCCTCAGGAGCGATCCGACCAACCATCCCTATCACTAGAAGCTCATTATAGGCAGAGGAGGCCGGCTGCTCGGTTAAAACAGGAATACATGTTCGTTAAAGGTAATTGGCAGCGCAGCATTTGCATTCTGTTCCATTGTGCTCCACCTCCACATCACTGGCCCCATTTACGGCAATTAAATCATCCATCAGCGAGGACACTGAACTGGAGCCCTATTCTTAAAATCACGTCTGGTTTACAACACCAAGGGCACGGGCTACAGACATCAAAGAAAATGAACCATGTATAGACGGTAATAAGCAGCATAAGCCTTTTTAGCCTCAAGCCCTGACGTTTGCGATGTCACTTTGTCACTTTGTCACTGTGTCACTGTACATGTGTGACGTGCTTTTCCAACCACTCTCTGCTTTCATGTTTTCAGGACCACATACACTATAATGTTTGTGTGTCAGCTGGGATGTTTGTTTTTAGACAGACATGTGTCATGGAGTGCTAATGGGTTTAAGTGAAGCTAACACTTACAGTAGGTCCACACAGTGCGGCAAAGTGGATCAGCCTTCAGTTTGCAAGACAGTGCAGTAGCATCTATAAATGTTGTTTTGGTAAAACCACTTGATTAATGTTGCCATTGGTCTTTTAAAGCTAGGCCTGTCTTGGTGGAGATAGCATTTGTACTCCAGGCTTTGTGTGCTCAGTGGATCTCCTAAACAGCGTGCTTCTCTTCATCAGGGCTGCACAATCAATCGAGCATTTTAAATACATATTAGAGATCCATTTTTACGCCTTAGCTTTTGGTGCACATGCAGGGCAAAGTATAGTGTGCTTGAACCCCCTCTCTAGCAATCTAGCACTATTATTATTTAAGGGGAGACACTACAGGCAAAACTCAATTTTTTCAGTTTTCAGGTTTTGGGCCAAATTGGTCTCTGAACATATAAGCTTTCACCCGGAAACAGAAAATATACCTAATCTTCACAATAACATGTTTAAATATTGCGCTGATTCAACGTTTCCCCATAGACTTATATGGGAGAATGCAATTTCAAGGGCCTTTTTCTCAAAACATTTTTTTTCTGTCATTGTGGCGACACTAAGTCCACGTCAGTAGGACCTAAAGACTTCAAATTTTCCAGCCTTGGACTGAGCAATATTTGGAAGATTTTTTCAGAGGGATTTTCTATTATTTAATCCCTAGCCCCATTTATTGAGTTTTGAATGTCAAAAAATAAGGCGAAAATTACATTTTTACTAATTTTTCCAACAAGAAATCCAAAATCCCCTCTGAAAAAGTCTTGGCAACTCATTCATCAATAAAATGAAACCATAAATTTGAATGTAGCTCTATCCATTATTCAGATTTCGTCGCCAAAAAGATGGGAAATTTGGGGCATTTTAGGCATAAAACACCTTGTTCTTATATGAAAAGATAAAATGACAGAAAACTTGCCATGTATTTTTTTCTCACATTTATGCCAGTGATCTACAGCAACAGTTTCAAATTGATATCTGTAAATATACATGTTTTCCCTATTCACCTGCAGTGTCTCGCCTTAAAAAAAAAAAAACTTTAAAAAGCCAAAAGTCCAAAGTCGAGCTAAGAAGGTAGATTGGAATTATTTCTCCAAAATTATTCATGGTGAAGTACAAAGACTTTCACTCTCTTTCACTCTCCTTTGATTAGAAATTTAAAACAAACAGTTGGCACCAAACCGCTGTTGGTTCAGACCTCTCCACACTGTGTTGATCAGCAGCGGGACACAGTTCACAGTGTTCCTGCTCAATCGCTCTTTCCTTTGTGACGTCTCCTCTGCCATTATGTTGTTATTTTCTAAAAATCAAAACACACACACACACACCTACACACACACACACACACACACACACACACACACACCCACACACACACACACACACACACACACACACCGCTGTTTGTAGTGATGGCATGATGCACATATTCAGATGCGAGGACAATGCTTCCTTTGATACAAACATGCATTTTCCTTTCATTTCATCTGAGAGCACAAAGGTCCTCCAGCTGCCGTCTTGTTGATTATGATGTTTTTCTATTGGCAGAGTCGGTCTGTGAGGCGCAAAATGTCACGGTGGGCCTGGAAATTTCACCGTACACCTCCACAGACTCACTCACCGAGCAAGGAGAGGAACTGCGAGGAAGAAAAAAAACACCTTTGTATTTGGCTGTATTTTTAGAATGCAGAAGAAATTTTACTATTAAAAGATGTGATGAGCAGCTTGTACAGTACGAGACGATGAAGACAACAAATCAACATCAAGACAGTGTTAGATAAAACATTGAAACTAAATCATGTTTACTTTGTGTTTCTCAAGGATGGTGGTACTCAGGGTCTTCTGCAGCTGTAGTCTTGTTTAATATAGAGAGAATTTTATTTCAATCAATCAGTCAGTCAATGGTTTTGTACAGCCCAATATCACAACAGGAGTTGCCTCACAGGGCTGCACCGAACATGAGGGGAATAAAACAGAACAGTAAATTTGACAATGTAAAGTTCAGGCGAATTAAGTGTCAAACACATGTCCAAATAAGTGTTGGCAGCCGGTGGCGACGAGAGGCGTGGGTATCCCCTGTCCTTAGACTCTCCAGCACGGCGAGGAAAAAGTCAAAAACCCAGTGGGAAAAACAAGAAACCTTGGGGAGAACCACAGAAGGAGAGATCCCCTCCCATGGACGGACAGGCTATAGGCCCAGGGCCAATGGGAGTCACTGAGCAGACGGGCCAAGATCGCAGACCGTCCAGTCCTTGGTGTCATATTCCAGTAGGCAGGGTTCCTCCGTTCAGCCGGGGGCCTCTGTTCGATCTGGACAGGCACTCCCGAGGGGGAGTGGGACAGGAGACCATGTGAATAGCAATGAACAGACTACAGATAAAAGAAATATTGTATCATAATAGACAAAGGTCTGCAGTAAGAAGAAGAGGATAGAGGATTATTTATGTGTTTCTTTTGGGGTGATTGATGAGAAAAGGTTGAGAGCTGTTGGTCTGTTTGACATTAGGCCAGGCTAAACCTGTTAAACCGATGTTTTAGAAACTAAATGAGTACGCGAATCACTCATTTGGTGAAGACCCTTAAAAATATCTTTGTTCATTATCATTATCGTCATTATTATTATTACACTTGCCTTAAAACTAAAATGGCTCATTTTTAAGCCCTCAAATGAATTTTTCACAGCCCAAACAAACGTTGGCTGTAGATGGAGTAAACAAACAGGCGGAAGTTACTGTGTGTCTTGAATGAATCACTGTTATTACAGAAAACGCAGTGTACGCCTGTGATTTGCAGCCTGTCTGTAATTCTTGTTCAAATGCTTATAAATTTAGTTTTTCAATTACCGTCTGAGTGTCAGAATGATTTAGCCTAATGATAATCAGTCGGCTTTGATTGCAGAAGCTGAATACTCCTCATTTAGCAGCAAACATGTCTGTGCTCACTACACATGATTATGTGGATAAAATACTTTGGGAGAATTAGCAGCAACTCTAATTCACTTTGCAAAAAGGGAAATTAATTGCTACAGACAACATATCAACACTTCTATGCAGTAGAGCTCTGAATAAAATGCTACTCACACCATAATGCAAGACCACAATGCAAGGCAGGTAAAAATGTGTTCAATATTTATGGGAGTTGACTCAAAGTTTGGACAGTCTTGGTGTGAAGGCCCATCTCTCTTCCTCCATAAAATACCTTTTTTTTTTTGTAAACTAACGAGATGACATGGAATGTGCGGTGACAGTTTTGTTACTTGATTCCTCGGCTGGTGTTGATGATTCTAACACCGATTCTAATACCATCTTACTGTCTAACCTTCTTATCCCATTGGAGCAGCAAGACCCCCTAAAAAATTGCTGGTCATGTGACTGTCAGATTGCCGGAGAGCGAATACATATTGAAATTTTGATAGAATTATATATTAAGTTACTTTTCAATATTTTTTGATTCACATTCAGAACATTTTAAACCTTTTCGATTCCAAGGCAAGTTACAGAAGCAACCGAGCACGAGACCATACTCTGTCGTGGCATTTCTTTGTGATTTCTAACGCTTACTCACTGTCCAACTCACGAATTACTGTGGACAAAAGCGACCAAATGTCATTTTCAAAAACTGATTTCCTCACGGGACAGCGCCGGTCTGAGTCATCCATCAGGGGTGGGGAGAGTTGTTCTGAGAGCTTACCGTCGACAATGCATATCACAATCTGGATGTACACAGACACACAGCGCACATTAATGCTTCTTCTGTACAGTGTTGCCATAAACAAATGATTTTTTTTATCATGGCTACATTGGGGGTGTTCATGTGAAGGTGCTTTTGAATGCACAATAACTTTAATCAAAAAAACATTGAACTGCTTTTCTAAATGTCTCCAGTCAAGTGCAGTGCTGTTGACTGTGCTCCGTCATTGCTGTGTATCAGAAAAACAAGGTCTACCCAAGGCCGTGCTGTCGCCTCGCGGCTGCTGTCCTCCAGCACAGTCTAAAACCTTGAGAAGAATCTCTGAGAAAACTGCTTTGGGCTGTTGCATGTATACAGATAGCTGAGACCGAGATGAGCTTATTAGATTTCAGATTGTTTTGTGTCAATCAAAAACCGTTTAAAGCAGAGCTAAATAACTTAACTTAAATTATTTTCGCAGTCCCTCAGGGGGTAATACAAGTGTTGATGGGATGATTGGGGGGTCTTTCATCTCCCCCTGGTGTCTCTGGCCAGAAAACCACAATTGCAACTTTACCTGCTACGACCCGGAGGCCCCAATACACACGAATGGAATCACGAAGAAGAAGCTAACAGGCTAATGGGCAAAGCTAACTGTGGGCTAGCACCACTTAAACAGTATTTACAGCCAAGTTTGAGTGCAAAAAAATTATCTCAATCGTGTAATTGGATGTGCAATATGCCTCTCTCCCTTTGTCTTTTCTGTCAGAGTAGTATTTACTCTCACGGACAATTAATGAGTAAAAAAAAACGTAACATTCTACGACACCTGCAGTGGCGCTTGTGGCCTCTAGGGGCATGAGTTACTTAGTACTTGTTTAAGTCACATTTGTTTTCCCAAAACGTATTATAAGGGCATGTTCACCTTATTTCCGTGCTGAGTTGAGTTGTTTTATATTTCAAAATAGGTATTGGCCATTGACGTGTGTGTCTCAGCTCCGTGCCATCTCTTCTCCCACCTTCACACACCTCTGCACCACCCGGGCCGAGTCATTTCCCTGCTTTCTCTCTGACCTCCATGTGTCCCACCCGTTCTTCTTCCCAAATCCCTTTTTCCTCTGTAGGAAACGCAGGGTTTATCGAACTGAATCGGACTGAGCTTTCTCTCATCCCCGTCAATGCTGCGCTGGCTTGTTTGCCCAAGTGAAATAAGGGTTTTGGTCAGTGGAGGTTTTGGGCCTGTATTTCTGGATGTTCATCATTACTTTGACCGGTCGCTGAAAGGCAGCGCAGATGAGAGGAGAGCATGCTGATTTATGGGTAATTTGGCCGTGCCGTCTTCTGTTCCGCCGGAGTTTGCGCTGCATTATTAAATATATTTAAATGGGTCGTTATCATTTCGACTCTGGTGCACAGCCGAGATTCCCCCCGGCTTTTCGCGGTGGTTCAGTCTGCATCAGTAAGGACACACGTCTGGTATGATGGGACAGGAATACAAATGTGGTCTAGTATGGGACTTGGACAGTTTTCTAAATTACTGACTAGTCACAAATTAAACACAAACCATTATGGTAGCCCTGCCTCTCCAGTTAAAGGCGATACTGTGGATGTACTGATAGCATCATTAAATATGGAAGGATAGAAGCTACAGATGAATGATTTGGTGAAAAGTGCAAACAGGCATTTACATTTACACTTCTTACTTCAACTTGTGTCATCCACCCACCCCTATAGAAAGTACAATATGAATTATAGAGTCTGACCAAGCTATAAATCTTACATGAGACAGCGGAATCCAGATGGAAGTCGCTTAACAGAACAGACAGGAGCAGAGAGGAGGAACAGAGGGAGGTCTGAGGGCAGAGGTCTTCTGCAGAGCATCCTGCTCCCACACAAGACACATGAATGATTGAACATGCTTCTGACACATGACACACACAAAAAAGGACATCACGTAGGATTTCTAAAGGTTTGGCCCTAAGATTTCGCAACATACAAAAAAATATGCCTTGTGTCGATGCAGGCTGGCCATACTCACACAAAAGATATAGTACGAGTGTTTTGTTTTGGTAGATAACCTGATTAAATGAAACTGTTTTCTCTTGACACATCATAAAGAAAGACGGGGATGAATTAGTAGTAAACTTAAATATTAATAGACTGCAACTTTTGGCTTTGGCTTTTGGATACGACACAAAACTTACTATAAAAACTTACCTCCACACTTGACTTTGCGACACACGTAACCCACTCGGGACGGCCTTATCTTGTACTTGTATTGCACTTGTTCAGTTTTGGCTCTGAAGTTTTATCTCAGTGGTCAGTATCATCACAGGCCAGCCGCCCCCTCTGACCCTCCTGTCATCCCGCTGCAGCCTCCAGCGCCACAGCGCGATCGATACACTCTCGCAACATTGTACTTTGTCACCATTTGTGTCCACATCACAGTAGTACCGAGGCTACTGTCTGATGCAATGTCGCCTCAAGTTTCAAATATGAGAACTCTGATAGTGTATGCACAATGTAGTATTGTTTTTTGGCTTTGCAGGTGCAGCCACTCGTCCCATTCGAAAGCTTAATGATTCTACACAGACCATTTTCTATCCGTTATTCGTTTCAGTGCAAGTTCAGCCTCTTTACTCTCATAATGGATTGTTGCGCCAACGAAGCAGAACATTATGACCACTAATACATTACTGTGTACTGAACAAACCCACATTTACTCGTGACAGTATTTTGCTGGTGTGAAAGGAGGGCAGTCACGTAGATTTGTGCTAGAGATTGCTTTTGGACAACACTGAGAAGGCCATAGGGTCGGAGCGTTTCTAAAATAACAGTCATGTCTAGTGTTTTCCAGTCTCACAGTCGATATCACTTGTTGAAGTACAAACAGAACTAAAGAAGTTTGGCATGGGTCAGCAGTTAGTGCTCTCCTCTTACGGCAGGGGTCTCTAAACTCTTTTCATCAAGGGCCGCAAATTGTGTGTGTAGCGTGGAGCTTCCACGGATCGATGTTCAGTGCTGTTAAACCTTGAACTGGGTGCATTTAAAGTTAAACCATTCGTCACACCTTTATTTAAGCTTGGAACCATCATGCCAGCTCTGTCTCACCATAAAAGGTTAATTTATGAGGTTTTAATCATGAAAAATAAATGATGAAACTTGCAGCAAAAGGTCCCATCTCTGGTGACTGCCTTGTTAATGAGAAGCCTGAGGGCCACCAATAATTGGGCAGAGGGCCCGCATTTTGCCTCCGGACCGCACTTTGGGCACCACTGTCTCACGTCTAGAAGGTCCCGGGTTCGATTACTGGAGGGGTGTGGCCTTTCTGTGTTGGAGTTTCTTTCCCTTTTACCACTACAACTGCTTAGTAGGGTAAAAACCCCAGCTAGGTAATCCCAGTCAATATCCTGGCTCAAGATCTGGACATGGCTCCCCTGGCGCTGCACTGCTTTCACACACTAATCCTGACAGGTTGCCTCCAGTACAAATTTTCCTACGGGGACAAAAAAAAAGTCTCCAAATCCAAAAAGTTTCAGAGTACTTATTGCAGTCTTTTGAGTACAGTATATCGCTGAGGGGATGCTTCGATCTTCCACTCAATGGTGATTAAAGAAAATTGAACTGAAATCGCGCTGATGGTTTTGTTTAAACCACAATAAATGAATAATAAACGTAAATTTGTGCGATCAAGATTTATTTATGTGCACAGCGCTCGTGCATAATCACACTCTTCATTATTGCATCATTTACATATCCGAATGTCAATAGCATATTAGCATCTTTTTCATGAGCTCTGCACAATTAATGAGATTGCCACAAGGCTTTAAATTGAAGAATGTATTTATCAGCTTGTTTTGCCGTCAGCTCTTCATCACCAGGTCTATTCAAATGACATGGCCCAGAATTTCTGTCTCTGTGAGCAGTGAGCCGCTGGATTGGATAATGGCTGGAGTGAGTCAGCTTGTAAGTGGACCTGGCGCAAACCTGGCAAGAGGAGAGGTCAGAAAATTGTGCTTTAGGAGTGATTGTAGGTGGACAACAAAAATTACAAATGGTAAATGCCGCCCTCAGACACCAATCACTTAGTTGACACAAGCAAGTGAGATAAAGCCCGAGGACACAACAACAAGTAACACACACAGTATTATACAAATTCATCCACAGTGCCAATGCCTTTATTTCTCTAACCTGGCTTTTTCGCCCCGCCTGGCACCTGTCCACTCGCGCAATCTTGTGGAGAGCGTGAACTAAAGGTGCCTCCACACCTAACCCTTCTATCAAACTCTGCACTGTTGCTGCTAAGCACGAAGAATCTTTGCTTGTACTTTGGTGACAGCATAGTTTCACCAGCCTTCCATTTCTCTGACACTTGAGGCAAATCTCGCCTCTCTCCTCCCTTCTCCCCCTCCTGATATTAATTCAATATGTGTGGGTTTGGAGTGTGCAGTACCTGTCTGTCCAGCGATCATGTCCTGATAAAATTGTAAAATGTTTTTTTAAAGCGTATATAAGTTTATTGAAGCGTATAAATCCTCTGATACAAATGCCTGGGCTCGGGAAAGGCATTTTAAACCACCGGTGCTGGTTGACATGAAGATTTCCTCATTTATGTTTTTATGATGTAGTAGAGGCGATTTTGTTGCTCCAAATTCAGATGAGCTATAAGTTGTTCTTGAATGTGTGTGTTTGCCTCCTCTTGCCGCTCTGAACAGCTGACGCTCTGACGTGGATTTTCTAAGCGGATAAAAAGGGGAGCTATGCTGTATTGCGCAATAATACCAGGAGTAGTTCGGCGTCCGCACAGTAAGGTGAAGCTATTAATGCACAGATGTCGAAGTACTCCTGGTATTATTACACCTTACAATATAGTTCCCCTTTTTTTTTCCGCTTAGAAAATCCACACTGTGTAACTATACTTTATCATGTAACACTTCATGTAACCATATTTAAATAGGGAAAACGTGGAAGAGCTTGGTAGCTTCTATCTTCACTTTGTTTGGAGCTATAGAGGAGAGGAGGAGAGGCCGTGTTGTGTTTACGTGACTGAGGGCACGCATGAAATGAACTTGTCTAAGCTCATGTAAGAACCTTTGTCAGTATGTAAAAACGGTGGCCCATTCCTTTAAGATTAGGCACCGGCCCACTATCCTTAAGGGTAGTGGCTCGGGCAGGGTCAGGGTTAAGCTGATTGATATATGTATGACGTTTCACTCTGATAACTTATGATTGGTTGACCAAATCACCTACAAAAAATATGTTTAAATCGCACCCAGGGAACATAGCACCCGGGGAACATAGGTGCGAACCCAAAGTGTGAAGGCACCTTAATGCAGAGGTATGTTGCATGTCACATGGTACCTCTCTGTTGCTGAAAGATGCACAAAACGGGATTATTGATTTTTTTCTTTCTTATTTCAGTACGTCAGTCATTATTTGATTACAGGGGGGAAAAAACTTGTGTGATCATATGAATGTCTCTCCACTTGTAAACAGTAATCCAGGCTACTTTCTGCACTCTGGTGAAATGCCTATAGGCCTGAAACAGCCCTGCTGTGAACGTCTGTTATTAATCCTTTTCTTCCCTGGCAGCTCTGAGGCCCACAGGGAAACGTCTCGACTCTCCTTGATTACTGTGCACACCACTGAGCCAGACTCCGCCCACCATCCATGCCGACTGTCAGACTTTGCATTGGAGGCGCACGACGTAAAGGGCAGTATTTAGTGATGACATTTACCTTTGACAAGAAGGCAGTTGGTACTTACGAGTACAAGAGCAGTTTCTTTCATCACCGGATTTAAAATGCAATCCACGTGAAATGCAAAGACATCAGTTTCGGCAACACCGACACCGACACCCAGAAAGTGGATGTGTATAACTTGAGCTGACACAAATCATGTTAACAGTTAACCATCAGGCGACAATAATTTGACCAGATTGAACCTGTTTATCAACTTGCTCGCGGGCAACTATTTTTACTAAACCTTGATTACTCCCCTCTTACTGTTCCCCCCGCTTAAGGCCCAAAGTTACACTCTCAGACTGAAGATTATAATGATGAAACGCATGTGAACTCCTCGGTACATGGGTCTCGGTAACTGGATTATCCCCATCACCCAAACAAATTGAGAGAAATAAATTTGTCGACACATTTTTGGCCACCCAGCTCCCTCGCTCACGTCTCACATTAGCGCTGGAGTGTGGCGTTTGATAAATGTTCCCCTTAAGTCTATTATCCGTGGAATTCTCGGGTGGCACCGAAAGCCGCTTTGAAGTTTTCCTCGGGCTCCTCGTGCCTTCCTGCTTATTCTTCATTCTCAAAACACGCTCAACACTCTGCTCCCCTCAAACACTCTTATGGGGAATTCATTTGTAAACCGCCACATCTGCATTCTGTGGCCTGTTTCCCTCTGCTGTAGAAGGAAACTCTGCAGTGGCTCGTGTGTACTCGCAGTATTGTTCAGCAGCGAGCGCTACATTTACAAGCTCTTAAAAAATATAGATGTACAGTATTAGTCCAAATGACAGTTTTTGTTTTTTAGCTTAAAGGGGCTAGACGCAAGTTAGCCATTTTATACTCACTACTGCCACCTCAGGTCATATCTGTAACTGCACCTTCTATATTAAGCTCGTGCATGACGGCAATTCGGACCCGAAGTAACACCGCTTTTAGTGACAGTGCAGGATTTTAGAGGCAGTTGTGGTGAACAGGTCTGAGCTCATTCAACACAATAGGACATTGTTGGAACATGTGGGGGGAGGAAAATACTTAATTTTAACATTTTTAAACTCCGTATAGTCCCTTTAAAAGTGGTAATCTTTCCTCCCTTTGACTAGTTTGAGCAAGTGAGGAGATTTTAGCCATACTCATTTACAGCGCATTTCAACATTTTGGCTTTACCCAACTCTAAAAGCTTCTTGAAAAATTGTCAAAATAGCAACAAAAATTAGGCAAAAACAAGGATGTTAACGCAACAAAAAATGCCACTCCACATTATCTAATAACTGTTCAAAATGTAACATCATCATTCTTTATTAAGACTCTAGGTCCATAGTATAAAAAGACATATATATATAGACAAGACTCACATAAACAACACATACAAGATTATAAAAGACAGCTATGTTTCCATAAAGGAGACTGGTACCGTGCAGCACAAGACCTGGGCTTCACCAGAGCCACCACCAAAGAGTTCACAGAGTCGTTGAGGCGACAAATTAATTTAAAATACAAAGTTCTCATTAGTGCCTGAAAGCTGTTGACACGAGCCCGGCAGAACAGCAGACTGGCACTACTGGACCTATAGGCTTTTTTTAGTAGCATCCTAAAAGCATCATTATATGCGACTTTGAGCTTCTGTAACGTGGCTTTTTTATATTTACACCACAGAGGAGCTGTGTGCAGAGGTGTGCGGAAACTTCTGAACAGATTGATTCTCACACTGTCAGAGCACATGTGAAATTTCCTGACAAGAATATTTGCTTGGGCATAAATTATACGACACTGCCGATTAATATCATCATCGTCTCAAAGGCGGTCTGTAATAAAGCGACCCAAGTCTTTTGTCCTGTTGCACACAGTAAGACTTTGCCCAGATAAGTAGAAATGTGGGAAACAGAGGTCCTTCTCTCCTTTAGTCCGGCATATCAGTACAGCGCTCTTTTTCGCATTGTATATGATGTCATGTTTGAGTCCATATTCCGAGCAAACATTCAGCAGTTGTTGAAAGCCAGCACTAGTGGGAGACACAATACAATAATAACATTTTAAATTCATTGTGTGAGGTCAGTGACAGGTCAGAAATGGTTAAGTTTAGGAAAGTGGTTTGAGGCGTGTTTATAATTGAGTGTAAACTTATTCATTGACTGAACGATAAAGGTGTCACTATTTAGCTGCTTATAAATGAGTAACAAATGATGAGGAAAGCTTTGGCAATGTTTTGGAAATGATCAAATTAGTATGTACTAATACTTTAATAGTGCACAGTCATCATAAAGTGTTACCACACATTTTCTGGCATTATATAATTGTTTATTGCAAAGAAAAAAAAAATGCGAACAAGTTTTTATTGAGTTGTGCATGTTATCAGGTTTACATACCAATTCCATATGCAGCACACATTTTTTCTATATTTTCCCCTCACCCTTTGTGATAATGGATCTTTTAGTATGAGCTGTTGCACAATACATTTTCATGTATAATTTAAGGAAATAAAAACACAGTAAGACAACACCACACATAGATACTACACGCTCACACACTCACTCACCCCCCCTTTGTCCCACCCCTACTGTCCAGGCATGGTTAAAAAAAAAAAGGAAAAGAAAAAAGAATTAATCAAACACTGGTAGACAAGACTGATAGACAGGAGACAGGTCAGACATATTTGCTAATTTCCTCCGTCAGTGACATCTACAGAAATAGCTGTGGATACATATTTACGTTTATTGCAAAATTTGAAAATAATTACAAAATGTGGCACATTATTACAAAACGCAGTTGAAATCAATTGTTAGTTAATAATGCAATGTTGTTACAAAATGCAGCTCTACAACGTGCTGCGGATCATATGTTGATGTCAGGAGAGAAAAAGAACCGAAAGTTGGCACAGAAAGAATTTTAGTTTTTTGATACCACCGCCGACCAGAGCTTTTCAGTCAGTACCAAGTCGGTACTGTTTATTGGTGCCCATCTCTTCAAAAGAACGATAAAAAAGTGACAAAAACAGGACGAAATAAACTACAAAAACATGACAAAAACACCTTTTCGTCACTTTTCTGTTGCTCTTTTTTGGCTTTATTGTTGCTGCATTCTCGTCACGTTTTGCTCACTTTTTGGTTGCATTTCATCCTCGTTTTCATCTAATTTTCGACACTTTTTTCAAGAAGCTTTTGGATTTGGGTAAAGCCGAACTGGAGAAGATGTGCTGGGTTCAGGTGGAGGTTGAGAAGGCTGTGCGTCACAATAACCTGACATCATTTAAGTGTGTGTGTCCAGATTTAGCTCGTCATTACCCTTTGTTATTTCCATCTTATTACCATACTATTACTGTGCTGTAAAGTAAAGTGCGACCAAAGCTGAAACACACTTTGGAAGATCTAAATGATTGTTTTTGTGCTGGCAGATCTGTATGTATGGAAACCAGTCCCAGTGTAACCTGGTGCTTAAACGTGGTTTCACTATGGAAACGCCTCACACATAAATGAAAATCACTACGCATCATTTTGTACGCTATATGTCCTCCGTTTTGTCCTTGTTATCCTATTATGTAAATCCTATTACAGCTGTATGGATTATGTACTGAGCAGACTTCTTTTCTATACATGATTTGTTGTATTGTGTTTAGTGGTGGACTCACTCAGCAAACAAAATGCTTATCCAACGCGTACATGTTCCCATATTGTAAATCACAAATAAGCACACTTTGTGATCCAGGGATTAGCCTTGATTGGAACTTACAAATGAAAAAAAAAGTGCTCTCCCATTTAAGGCTTGACTTTGACAATGCGATACAAACAGATGGATATTTCATGAAGGATAAAGCGGTTCCGTCAGCAGGCCTGGAGGAAGTGGAGATGGAGCCGATAGTTGGTGGAAGATCATTTCTGGTGTTTCCAGTCTTCCCAGTGTTAAGAGGCACATGCAGGTTTCCCAGACGCACGGACGAAAGCGCAGACAATGATCTGAGGGAGGTTTTGGAGCACATCGCAGCACGAGGAAACGCTTTAAACTTTAATACCACCCCCCTCCGAACACGTGCAGGAAGTGGGACGTTGCGCCGCTCAGAAAACATATTTGTCAATTTTGAATAATTAAAGCGGCGCTCTTGCTCGGAGAAGCTTTTGTTTTCTTGTATCTGACTCGGAGGCTGTGTGAAGCGCGCTGCATTAGGCAATCTCTCCCTCAGTGCTTTCGGGGAGAGGCCACCCATGCGTGCTGATGTCTTTATGCAGAGCTAGGCCTATGTGTGTGAGGGAGGGGGGGGGGGGGGGGGGGGGGGGACAGAGTATTTTAGGAGCAGAATCCATGTTTGGCTGGTCTTAGAATGTAAACACACACAGTTTGGTTGATTGTCCCAAGTTCCAAAGCGGTGGCTTCCCCAGAGCATGTTCAGCTATTGTGGAGAGTTCTTGGTTTGCCTGAACCTTATTTCACCTACACAAATCAAGTCAGGGGAAGTTTATTACATTATTCTCGCCCTGATGATGTGATGCAGAGACGCCATTTTGGAAGGCACCCAAACAAAGCATCTGGAGGGGTCACAGCGTGCGCTTTCAGGTCAGACCTGCCACTAAGTGCTTGTTTAGAGGACAATTTGATCTATTTAAAGTGACAAACAACCAGGAGTCGTGTCAAAAGAACAGTGTAACGTCGCTCTTTTTAATGGATTTCTTCTCAGCTCTTTATGTTTGAGTCACAATTCACAAACACTTTCGATCAGCAATGACAATTTCCACATGGTTGAATTGAGAAAGTGGATCCTGTGGATGATTTTACGTGACGTTTGAAGGTCATGTATAACCATTTTAAAGAAAAGTTAGTCTTTTCCACACTGATCTGACTGGGCGTTACTGTATGAACATAAAGTGGTTTCTATATGTGTCTAAGTGTGAATTGCAGTTAACGCCCTTCCTCCTACAAGACTCCCCGCAGTGTCGCCGTCCAATTTACCCTCCTGCTGCCATCACTGCGTCTATAAAAATATGTATATTGTTTTAAACTGGCCATCACGACCTAGCTTAACTTTTATTGCTATAAAAGCAGTGCAGGTGGAGCAAGCCCATAATCTATTCTGCACTCTGAAATAACGGGGGAGTCACCAAGGCACTGTGTTCTCTCCAAAGTGCCACTTGCTGGGCACATCTCCTGCACAGAGCAGTCCTTAGTATGAGCGGGAAAAGGACACAATCTGCATCTGATCTGAACAGGAATATCAGATCGTTTCTTTTGTTCTGTTGTAACTCCTAAACATGTAAAAAAAAAAAAAAAAAGAAGTGTGTTTCTGTGGCTTGTTATGATGATGAATTATAGCAGATTGTTGCAGTGTTATCGCTCAATCACACTTAAAGTTTCTCACTGATGAAACCAAAAAAAAAAATCCTCCATTGAACTTTATTTGCAAGTTGTTGAATAATATCTTTTCTTCCGAGTTCATACAGCAGGAGAAAATCAATGCGTTTGAAAATGTCAGTATTTGAATATCTGTAAACACAATATTTTCATCTAGTAATTTCTCAGCGAAGGAACTAATGCCATCCGCCCACAGGAGAGAGCATGGGAAAAGGTCTCAATTTATGTAACACTATTCCACCTACGATGACACTCACAGAGCTTTACGTCAAGGAACCACTCTCTCATTCGTACACCGATGTACACGGACGGTGGATGCAAGGTGGGTGAAGTGTCTTGCCCAAGAACACCACGCCATGAAACTTCGCACGAACAAGAACATATACCATCTACAGTACAATCTCTGTAACGGTCTAAAGGAAAAGTTAACCACCGTCCTCTAAGGGCTGCACTTCTGTTGTAGAAGCAAAAATGACTCCAATTCATTTTCTCGCTGTACAGTAAACATCTGTCGCTAATAGGCCTACACAATACTCTTAATGATTGTAGCTGCTATCTTATTGATGCAATATCCCTAGAAGGTACAATCCCAAAATCTGGTCTTTAACCCTTTATAGAGCACTCATTGAAATACTTTTGAATAAATCATTTCAACTTAAGAGTGTTATTGGGGGACATAACACAAGTTTAGTTCTGTTATAGCATTTTTTAAATTTTATTTCAAGATCATGCAGAAAATCAATCTGAGCGAAGTGACCATATTTGTTTCCTTGCCCTAAAGTGCGCAAAAAAAAAAAAAAAGGTGTAATATATATAAAGTATACAAAAAGTACTTGCAGATATCAAGAGGTGCTGGTACTCAGGAGACGTTGTGTTTTGTGATATTGATGTTGAATGATCACACCTTTGTAATGTGATTGTGCTTTACGTGCAGTGGGAGGAGTCAGTCACCTCTAGTGTTTGACCAAAAAGTTGGCTAAAATAAACTTTGGCAACATAAAAAACATATAGTCCTTGGGTTTATTGATTCTTTTGTCAAGAAAATACTGTAAGTATGACTAATAGGTGCGACGGGCGTGTCCAAATATGGACAAAACGGATTCACATTAGGTTTAAGTGATCAAATATGGTGCCTGCCTTTTTCATGCTGTCATTTCACTACGTCCTCCAAAAACCAACACATATCTCATCACTTAGCACAATTACTCACCAATAAAATGTGTGAGTTTCATCAACTCACCATGGTTAGTTTTCAATTCATGTAAAAAAAAACTAACCATGAATTTAGCCAGACTTGGGGTTCTTTTAGACTTCAGAGAAAACAGGAAGTTGAGAGCGCGACAGGTCTCTGCTCATTGGTCAAATGCCACAGTAGTGGGATCTGTGATGTTTGATGATCTCCTCTGATTGGCTGAGTGAGGACCACATGCTTCTTTACCTTAGTGATGTGCAGCAGTTAAAAAATGTGCAAAAAAAAAAAAAGGTTAAATTTCAGCTTTGATTGTCCTCTTTTGATACAAATTGCTCATCATTTTTGTCTTAATTTAACATAATCTGTTGAAATACGATATTAAAACGTTTTAAGACAGGCATGTGAAGGAGGTATAGCGCGAGAGCTAGGAACAATCTGGGTGGCAGCTGACTTTGCGCTCAACTAAAGCTGACTTGGGGGTTAAAAGTGTGTAGCGTGTGCTTCCCTCCATGATAAAGCGGTGACAGGCGTATTGGACATTGTGTCGACAGATGCAGCACACACAGGTGAACTTGAAGAAACCCCGAGAAGTCACACAGAGGACATGTCAGAGATTTTACAGCCCATGATTTTATTCAATGTGGCGTTTGCCCGGTTGCCTGTGCTGAATATGCCTATAATTCTCCATCAAAAACATGACAGGCCATCAAAAGTGGAACCTCAGGGGACCTCGGAGCGTCGGCGCTGTGAATATAGATGTAATAAATATCCCCCCCCGGTCTCAGAAGTGCGCGCTCGCGGGAGGCTTTTGAAGAAAACTACTCAGATCAGTCAGCAAAGAGTGCAAAATGCAGACATAATGCACGTCTTTGGGATTACTCGGAACGCATGGATGGACAACATGGACGTTTTTGATCATTTGTGTTCAGGGGACGGCAAAGGAGAAGCTAACAGAGTCAAATCAAATAGAACAAATTTTTTTTTTTAAAAAGGTCTCCTGGCATCACGATGTTTGTGTCCAAGCTTTTCTCAGTTGGACTAACCCAGATTGTTTCAAGTTTACACCGATGATTTACCCGTGAGGAGGGGAGCTAATTTTCAGGTGGATCAAGTGGACTGTACTGGATGGGTTTTCTGGCAATCTTTCCTTCCCCGTCATATGTTTGTAAATGTTTAATGCACTTTGAGCTGTGCATATCTGACTAGGCTTCAAAATCGAGCAAACAAACCCAAACAGACATGCAGATAAAGACTCAGATATTCATGCCTCAATAAGACAGGGCCAATATTTAAGATCTCTGCTCACCGCGCCTTCACTCAGACATCTCGACAGCTCTCGCGCCTCGGGGCTGAAGGGGGGAACTAACACAACAAACACAAGGTAAAAGAGCTTGATGGAGACAGACAGAGAGACAGGACAAGGACAGAAAGACGGAAACCCTGAGAGCGAAGGAGCCGGACTGACAAACTGCGAGAGTGACAGGGCTCAGTGGTAAATACTAAGAAACGGAAAAATGAAGAACAAAAAAGTAAAAAATAAAAAAAACAGTTCTGTGAGGCAAACAGCAAACATGATGGCCGCCTCATGCCTCTACACCTGCAGAGCTCCCTCGGTAGATTGAATATTTATCGTATCCGTCTTTGGATTGGGTTCAGACTGAGAGCAGAGCGGTGGTGAGATGGTCAGAGTCTGAGCTTTGAAAGAAAGAGACAATACGATAAGGGCTCCAGCGCGTGCAAATGTATAATGTGATATGATCCACATTTCACGCTATTAAACTTTCACCGTATACCAGAGGTGGGAGGAAGTCACTAAATGCAAGTCTCGAGTCAAGTCCAAGTCGTGAAGGTCCAAGTCCCAATAAAGTCCAAGTCAGGTCAAGTCTTGCTTTAGCCGGAAAGTCACCTCAAGTTGCAGTGCAAGTGTTCAGACTAACTTTCACTGTTGGACAATTCATTCTTCTTTTCAAAATGTGTTTATCATCATATCTAGCCTGGCTAACACCAGACTAAAATCACAAGTGATTCGAAATATTTCGAGCGCACACAACAGCCTGGCGTTAGCCAGGTTAATCTCTAACTGCTTTCTCAAGATTTAGTGATGTTGAAAATTTAGCGTCAAATTTTGTATTTGTATCAAACTTTTATTTGGATTTAAAGTTATTATATTAAATTATTATTCAATTGCCACAAAATTTAAAACATATATATATATTGAATGCTTCAGTCAATGCACAAAATTACAGAGACTACAGGGACTAGATCAGGGGTCTCCAACAGGCTCGTGAGATGGTGCAATTCGGCCCCTGAATATGTCAAAAATAAAAAGTAAGTCTCTAGCCCATTCCTGTGTGGAGTTATGAATTTTTAAAGAAATAACCAGAATGCTCAATCAGCCACTAAGGGTCAGCTTAAATAAAGAAATTACAGTTTTGTTCTAATAGTAGGACAGAAGGTTTAGTTTACCTGCTTTACTAGTTTCGATCACTACTGAATGCCAGGGTCATCCGCGCCAAAAGTATCAAGTACCACTGCTGGATCAGAGAAGCCATCGAGATCAGGAAGCGTGCACCAACATCTATGAACCAGGACGACGGAGCATACAGCTTATCTTGCACCTGGGATGCCGTCCTGGAGAAGGCGGCAGTCAGTAGGGGGCATGAGCTCTCCCTACTGACTGGAAAATCCATGTAAGCTGCCTGCGACACGTCACCTCCACCACCAGGTGACGCTTCTGAGGAAGATCAAAGGAAGTGATCGAAACTAGTAAAGCAGGTAAATTAAATTACTAAAAGAACAAAACTGTAATAGGCTTAACCTAAGAAGACAGTATGAACCTTTTACAAAGACTTTAAAGAAAGAAAGGAAAGAATTCCACACGTGTTCAGCTCTGAAAAAATGAAGCAGTCGTTTAAACATGAGTTGCTTTTCCATGCAATCTGAAAGATGTATCTGGAATAATATTTTTTATTTTTGTTAGTTTCTAGTTTTCTGTCAGTGGTTCCCCCTGTAATGCCCCAGCCCCTGTATACTCGGATTCGCCCCTGCTCAAAGTAGATTTTGCACAGCCTTCAGTCCTGCTGGCTCTGTGCGGCTGCGGAAAATAGCTTCTAAATGCTGTAACTTTTGTATTATGCTGTTTTAGTCAAAATGCTGTTTTTGACGAACCGGCCGCAAGATTTTTGTCAATTAATCCAGCTCTCACTGCCTTGTACGAGGCTGCCTGTCTGCACCGTAACTTCAGCCCATGGTTTCTAACTTTTCCTGTCCTTAATAAACGCCTATAAAGTCTGTTATCTTCACCTCTTCACTCACTGTAGAAACTTTTAATGCACCCAAAGAAACACACATTTCTTCCTGCCTTTTCACGCTGTATTGATTAGAAGCGCTGTGTCGGGAAACCGAACAAGCTTGTGGCTAATTACCATAATGTAAACATAGACGCGCTGGTTGTCCGCAATGAATCCTGTTGTCTTTCAACAGACAATACATGAATAATGAATATAATGTTGCAGCAAGTCATTGAAAGTCATTGGCCTCAAGTCCAAGTTAGTAATGCTCAAGTCAGAAACAGGCAAGTCTAAGTCAAGTCTTTTTGGAGCATTGGTCAAGTAAGTCTCATATACCCAGCCTACATGAATACAGAAAAACAACAAGTGCATAGAACCCTCATGCCGCCCTTATGTTAAACATAAGCAATATTAAAATAGTCAGATTTAGGCTCAGATTACATTTGTTTAGATTAACTTTTGGGAGCCTGTAGTAAATGTGGATGTCTAAAGCTAAAACCGGCTCTGCATTGTATAAATCATGAATTCTTCTTTTATGCCTTTGGAAATACATTCTTTGAAATAACGTTTAAATAACGTTTGGGTTCAGGTCCAAACCTAAAAAGCCGGAATTGGGGATATTCCACACACAGTTCACTTTGCCATTAAAATCAATGGTTCTGGTTGGCCAAGCTGTACTACAAAGGGACTTTTTCCACTATAACTTAACTTTGCCTGGGAGCAATGCAATTAAAACAGTAAATCACGCCGAGGCGAGGAAACAGAGGGAAGATGTATTTTTATAATTGCAAAGGGACATCTGCTGCTCGTATTTTGCTTTGCTATTGCTGCGCGTACAAAACCAGACGTGAGTTATCTTTCTGTTCCATACAGTGGACAGTCTACATCGCTGCTACTGCATCGAGAGAAGAAAATGTAAAGGTTTCGGGGAGTACGTTTAACCAGAACTAGTTTCTTTCTCTCATCAAGCACATTAGATCGACTGTTTTATCTGTTGAGGCAAACGTTAGGCCAAAAGAGCAGAATAAGAGGTGCCTTTGTGTGTTTTAAACCTCGTCAGCCCGAGCCCCGGTAACGAAGGCCGGTCAGCACTTGGCCCGCGGGCAAAACATTTCAGCCTGTACACAGCTGCGGGTCACTGTGGCAGACGCAGTGCCTTCCTGTCAGCTAGTCTAACAGCCGTCCTGCTGCTTGCTGACGAGTGTGGCAGTCAGAGTACGTGAGCAAGTAAAAACAAGGCCACGGCGCTTTACTTAACACAAATCTGAAATATTCATAATGAGACAGGTGTCAGACGCGGCTTTCAGTCTCACACTTGATGTATGTTTGTTGATAGCAGTGTCTGGATCTCGGGCTGGAGACATACTGTATGGCATGTTGCATCAGGACTACGCGGATGGAGTGACTGAGTAAAACTTGCTGCAGTTGTTGGCACAAGGAGTCTTTTGGAGAGTTACATCCAACTCAAAACATGTACTGCGTTATAAAAGGAAGAAGGTAACAGGCAATACATTTTCAATGAAAGAATGGGCCTCCGTTAAACATTTCTAGATTGTTTCACTGTGGTTTATAAACAGTGTTGGGGAGAAGTCTTTGAAATCGTATTTAGTTCCAGAATACTGAATATTTGCCTAAAAAAATATTTTGTAACGTATTCCATTACTTTGTCCAGTCAGAGTACTGTATGCTGCATACATAGTATACTTTCACATTGATTTGCAATATATCTATGCACAAATGTGGTGTATAGGCCTATATGATGAAAAAGGCAAGGCACGTTTATTTGTAAAGCATAATTCATAAACAAGGCAATTCAAAGTGCTTCACAGTTACATAAAATTACAAGAAAACAGATCAAATCAACATAAAAATGAATCAATGACAATAAAAGGCTAAAATACATTAGCATTTATATTTATGTATAAATACAGTTTGTACTTATAACGGCTGTTATGAATTTACTTGCCCAAGCAAAAAAAGCACTTTGCAATAGAACACTTTACCTCTCGATATCATGCAATATGAAGCTAAAGTAACAGTATTCACATGAAAGAGTAACTGTACCTGAACACAGTTACTCAAAGCAGTATTTCGAATACATATAGTAAATACATGTATTGCTACCCAACACTTATATCACATGTGTAATGTTAGTGCTTGGGTAAAGTGTCTCAATGCTTTAGACATTTTATTTCTTAAATGTTGCAGTTTTCTTTTGATTATTAAAAGATTCACTACAAAAAGTAAATATTAAGCATTAGCTTCAATGACTTGAATTGAAGAAATCTTTTTTTGAGCGGTTTTCACTAGTTAAGAATTTTTCCTAATCAGACCAAGAATACTTTGCTTGTTTGATGACAGTTCTGACTGATCCCACGATAATCTTGCTTGAAAGAAGAAAGTAAAACTGCCAATGGGATAAGACCAATTTTCTTACCTCACTGGCAAAGAAAATGAACTGAAAAAAGGATGAAATGTGTTGAAATGAGTCCGAAAACAACTCAGAACAAGGTGAATAATCTAGGTCAAAAACCCAACTAAAAACGACTAGAATTTGGATTATTATGCTCAAATTGAGATATTTAAACTAATCTAGTTTATTACTTTTTGCAGTCATTCCCTAAGACGCTCGTGCCGTCTTATGTGTTTACACATAGAGATAGTGAGCATGACATCGAAAGCCGTCGAAACTTTGCCTCTTTTGTCTCTTCGTGCTTGGATAAGTGTCTCATTGGTTCCACATTTCTTTCATATCACACCTTTCATTTTGCAGGGGGCTTAGGGGATCAAGATGCAACATTTCACAGCCATGCTTTTTATTGACATTTTAGCACCTGCTTTCTTTGATAACGTCCTTTGCCAAACATCAAAATCAAATGTTCACCAAGCGGTCCGCTGGAGTTTCAAATCAAATCGTACTCCGCTCAGGTGTGAACGCTTCGCCGCCCCCTTCAAAGGCTTTGCAAAGTAAGAAAACAGAAGTTTGTTTGCACTGCCAACTCCAGATGTGCACGTCTCCTTATGGGACTTGGCTCATCTCATGAAATATTGCTACAGTAAAGCGAAGGTGATATTTTTTCCAGTCATTTCTAACTGGAAGAAGAAGTAAAGCAATTAATGATCATCTGCAATTATAGACGTTATACATGTTAATGAGAGATCATTTTAGTACCGCATTCAAGACACAGTTTACAGCCAGTTTAGAGATAGAGAAAAATTGGGTTACGGCACTTTTTTTAAGCTTCCAACACAAGAACGCTGCTGTCCTGCATTTCTCATGTAACGATTTCTTGCCACAATCTGATCTAGACAAAGGTGTTTAGTGATCCATTTCTTGGTTGCGCAGATAAGCCAACGCTGCGGCTAACATCTCTGTAGCTCATCTGTACCCGAGAACCGTTTTTCACCTCTCGCTTCTTTCCCCGCGCGCAGTCCTCCGGGGCAGGCCCATGCTGCAGTGGTCAGCCAAATCAGCCCAATTAGAGGCGCTCACTGCGGGCTCAGGTAGTCTTCTGGGGAGGCCAATCCCTCTTAAACCCTCTCCATTCTTCTCTTCATGCTAATCTCCCACTGAGGTGAGCACATCCAGGACTGCCTTACTCCGTGGCTTTTTGCCGGCCGGTACCCGCAGGCTAAAGCTCCACTGGTTAGTGATCTGCAAGACTGGGCCAGCTCCCGTGTACTCGCATTATCCATCATTCTGTCAGCGCTTTTAATTCAGCGCATTGCACACGGCTGTAAGAGGACTTGACCTGAATAAGTTGTTGTTTGTATTGTGATGTAAAGGTCAGTGTGTTCGCTAATGGTGCATTGAGGGATTGCTGCAGCTGTAGCCCCGGCTGTCTGGAAGGGTCAGAGGTGAGAGCTGGCCCTGGCACTTTTCCCCTTTTCCAGCAGAGAGGGACCAGCAGTGCGTCAAACTGCAGCCGCTCAAGCACGCGCAGATGTAGCCTTAAAGTGCATATGACAGGTTTTAATGCATTTGAAAATATGACTTATTGAGAGGAATAACATGTATTGTAAGTATATAATTCTAATTTTATTTCACTGAAGCAGCAATTGACTCATAACAACGCCTTCCTGTTTCAATCCAGCACACCAAAATAAAGGCACCATCTTATTCATTAGTTCAGCAGTTCATTAGTTCAACTTTCTTTCTGCCAAACTATTAACAGACAAAACACTTCAAACGTGTCTATTTCATTATATTCTTGTCATGTTGCAAGTACCTGCTGAACTAATCAATGAGACGAGCTGCTGTGCTTTTATTTTGGCGCGCTGGATCGAAACAGGAAGTCACTTCTTGGGCGGCGTTGTTATGATCTGAAGTTATGCACATAGTCAGTTTAATGAAGACGTGTCATTATTTGTATTTAAAAAATATTAAGCGACTGGTTGGCACGGCAACCGTTTGAAATTGTTTGCCTTCATCTACGTCACTTCCTGTCAGTGTCCAATAAGGAAGTGAAACTATAAACATCACAAAAATGGTCAGACTGAAGAAAGCTGAATCAAATTTTCAGCAAAATCTTAAATATAATAATGTTGTCGATGTTTTAGCAAGAATTGTGCTTATTGTGTCATATGCCCTTTAAGTTAATCCACCTGAAATCCCTCAAACTGGAACATTTTCATGTGCAATACTTAAACATGTAACTGTAACATTTGGGACTTATTTAACTGCCAAAAAAGCAACTACAGACTTTTTCATGTTAGCCCATAGGTTATAATTTCACACATCATATCACTATAACAAATCATGAAGAAATATTGAATATGATATGATTGATACTGAGGCTTAGATAATGGACACTCAGGTTCCCAAACTAATCATTGTGTAAGTCTGTGCTTTTCTATGGGTTGGTATCATATACAGTACATGACATCCAGCGACTGCAGCGCTGGTTTGTGATAGCACAGCCAAAACAAGCTGCTTGCTAATAGCATTTACCGCTAACACGAGTTGTCTTTGGTCAGCATTTGTCATCGTCTAATTAGAGTTGCTGACGACCTCTGCTTTCATTATGTGCTGCCGCTAAACCCGTTGTTAAAGTTATTGAAGCTGAATCACTGACAGCACACACAGCGGTCAAGTTAACCATTTCATTAGCAGAACCTTTGTACATGATAATACTGAGGCTCACTTTATGTTACCCCTTCGTAAATGGCACGGCGATATATAAATGTTTCATTCAAACTCTCCACTGTGTCCCAATGCTTTTACCTCTCCAGTGACTTGATAGAGGACAGTCCCCTGATTACCTGGAAATGGAGTCAGTGTTACTTTTTGACTTCACTGGGGGAAAAAATCCATCTTATCCTAGATAAACTGCTTGAAATGTGCTTGAATTAAGACAATGCTGATTTTGAGTAGGATTCAGACAGTCATGAAAAAAACATTGCCAATGGAACGAGCATCAATGCGCTTAGAATATGAAACATTTACTTGAAATGAGACAAAAAAGTCAAGACAAGATGAATCATTCTTGTTCCATTGGCGATAATAAAGTCCAAACCTACTCAAAATCAGAACAAGTTCCGATAATTGAAGCACTTACAAGAGCATTTTTTCCAGGTCTCATAAGTGCCTAAAATGTACCAACCAGACCAAACTTAAATAGCAGATTTCTGTAAGTTCTACCAGAAGAAGCTTAAGTACCACAGTTTGAGTTGATAAATCCTACAAAGTACATATGGCCTGGAAGAGCTTTACATGCCAGTAGCGCCCCCTATATGATCCGACACTTAAATCACGTCTGTAAATGACCACAACATACATCCATCACTCATCTTGAACCCCCTATTATTAATATATGAGTACAACGCTGTACCGAACAGTGTGTGCATAGTACAATATGCAGTATGTATGAATACAGACACGCTGTACATGAGATCGTCAGTATGCCGTATGCGTGAGAACTGTCTTGCCATGAATATTTTATCGGCGAGCATGCGTGTGTAAGTAAAGAGTCCAAGGATTTGTGTGTTCTTGTGTGTAATCTCGGCCCGATGAGGCGATCTGAAGGGAGCGGTGTTACAACGGAGTAGCTTAGTTCGGTGGGATAACAAGGCCAGTGCTGCAGGCGGTGCACTATTGGGAAAGCTCAGGGAAAGTGGCACCTCAGCGGAATATCAAGACCGCACTCACTGTCCCGTTATAGGATGGTGACGGACATCAGTCTGACGGGCCGACAAAGTGAGAGCGGAGAGGCTTAGAGTAACGGAGTCTGGTATCAGGGAGCTACAAATGGCTGTCACTCTCTTGGGCTGGAGTAATACGGGGAAAGTCAAAGAAACTCACGAGTGTCTAGGCGCAGGTTTTCCAAAAGAACATGAAATAAAACAGGAAATGTCCGACTGAAGTGCCACCGCCATTATCCTTCGCTGGGCGTTACACACAGCAACATCTTTTGGTCATTTTGTGCCGTCGTCTATTATTCCCTGCTGGTATTTGTGTTGATTTCACTCGCACGTTGCCGATGGGGACGCACAAACTTCCCAGTGAGCCTTTGACTGACAGCGTTGCAGAAAAACACAGTATGGCCTCCCCAAGTTTCTGCCTCAGAGATAAACACGTAGATTTAAAACATCTGCTTCTCAATTAGAGCCGACAGCCCCAGTGACTACTATGTAATACGCCAACCAACAGCTGGTGTCTGGCACAGCAGCCCAAAATAATATGCAGGAAATAGGCTATAGCACAGAGATAGTTAGGGGTATTTATGTGGTGAGATAGGGTTGTGACAGAGCACATTATGTTAATGAGAATGTGGCCATACCTTGAGAGTAGCTTTTTGGCTGTGTTGGAGATAAAGTAATATTCAAGGGACCGGAGCTTCCATTAACAATTTCTCCCATTGTCAAAGAGTGTCGGAGGAAAGAAGCTTCTCACTTCTCGTGCATTTGAAAATAGTGTCTTTTCACCCGGCGACAAAACAATGACATACTAACAACAACTGATCGAGCGGTATGGATTTTTGGGGTCTGATATCGATATGAACGGGGTTGGCATGGTCGATTGCTGATATACAGGCAGATATTTAACTAACTTAATTTGATGTGTTTATATTTTATATCTCTCAAACATATGGTTAAACATTTATTAATATAGTAATGGTTTCAATCATAGAATTATATATAAATATGTCAAATAGAGGTCGACTGAAAACGTTTTTTTTCTCAGGCAGATACAGATTAATGGGGATTTTGATTGGTCAATACTGATATTTTTGGAAAATGTCCCGTCTATGATCCTCTGTATGATGATTCTAAACGTGATATTATATTATCGCTTTATATTCATACAGTAGGTACTTAAGAGGGAGCTTGTTTGAAAGACAAAAATCACTAGATTCCAAAACAAAAAAAAGGTTAGTCTCACCCCTTATGGTTCAGAAAGTACATGTAACATAAAATATATAAAATAGGTGCACAAACTTGTGACCGATTTTCACCGTGATGTGTCTGTGCTACCCTGAGGCCTAAGAAGTTATGGAAGGCCTCATTTTAAAGCTCTGACTGAGCTCTTTCCCAAACAAAAAGCGAATTTTGAAAAATACTGTACCTCATATTGGCCCGATATGAGGTAGGTCGGGTCCTACTAACACCTCGCAGCACACACACCTGGGGTCGGCAAGATCACTCGGTTGTGGGTCAATTATTGTCCTGATCAAAATATGGGGGGACACGCCTCCTCACAGTTTCCCCATAGACCAAAGGGGGGGTCCGGATGTCCTGGTATGTCAGGTATGTCTCTGAATGTGCAATAATATTACCTAAGAAACAAGAAAAAAGTAAAGTATGGAATTCTAAAACCTGCATACTGCTTGTACCCTTGCAAAAAAGAGTTCTGCTGGCGGCCATATTAATACGAAGGGTGAATCAAAGTTAAATTAAATATTAATCGTTTTTACTGGTAGTGTCTGGGATTAAGTAACAATATCTATTTAAAAACCTCGGTGCATCGATTCAAATTAAAAGATTGCTTTAGTATATATTTATATATGTTAGATAATGAATTATCTATCTCTTTGCTTAGAGAGAAACCTCAGACTCTTCTCACCATTAAATTAGTTTCATCAGGACACAGTGTTCACTAACTTTGTGTTTTTGTTCAATTCATCCGTCTTGCTCGAATGCATTTGTGGTTATTTTAACAAATCTAAGACAATTAACACGCTTTGGAGCCAGCTGTGTGATCCATGCGTGTTTGTTCTTCTTTTTTTTTTTTTTATCTCGGCGCGGCACTGCAGACCAGCGGGGATTAGCAACTCCCAGGCTTATTTAAAGGGTGTGATTACATTTTGAAGGGCGAAAATCGCATTAGGAGAAGTGAGTCAGGGAGACAGACTCTGGTCCCTGTCCCGCTGCTGTGCCCCGGCGTCCCTCTGTATCCACACATGTACACTGTCTTTTTTTTTTTTACTAACCGCATGTTAACAAATCTATGACACTTTGAATGCAGAGCAGCTCAGAGCACTTGCACAATACTGCGTGCTCCCTTTAAAGTGGCAAACCTTGTGCCAGTGTTTGAATATATCAGCACGTCCTCCCTGAGTCACAGTGGGATTTCTCAGTCAGAGGATTTGCGGTATCTCTGAGAGTGAAAAGCATGTTTTCTCTGCATCCGCCTGAGCTCACCTGCAGTGTACATGCTCCCTCTCTCTCATCCATCCCTGTTAGCTGCTCCTCTGATGGCCTGCCCGCTGTAATCAGCCCCCCTCAAAGGCAAACCACTCTCTTTTATCTGAATCAGACCGCTGCCCCCCGCCCCCCCATCGATACCGTCTCAGGACCTCCTCTGTCCCAGGCCTTGCTCCGTCTCGCAGTAACCAGGCTAAATTTAGAGCCTCCACCTCTGTGCCCAACAGCTTGTCTCGACTTTTCCCTTGTTCGACTGCTTTCCTTTGTGATATACCTCTCAAAGCGACATGGCATTTCAGCATCTGTGAAGCAAGTCCACATCAATTGCAGGCGTCTGGCCTCCCCGAAAAAGTGTGGAATTGTGTGTTAACATTAAAAGGAAAGGGGGCCAAAAACGGCAACACAGACGGCACTGAAACAAGTGTGTCTTTAAGTTTGCACTGTGCTGTATTGATTGGTTGATCTCTGAGTTCTGACTTTGAATGTCACCAGCACTTCTGTTGAGCCACATTACACATAAGGACACAAGCTCTCATCACAGCCTTAAGACAAGAATAACAAGAAAGAAGTCTCCCTTAGAACTTTACTTTGAGCTGGTTAAACATATTGATCTCAGAAAGAAACTAGGCCATCATTCTATTTTCTATTGGCAGAGTTATTTATACAAAAATCTTTTTATGCTCTCGTTTCCAAAATCGGCATAATGTTTGGAGGTCAATTAGGACTAGAGCAATAGCTCTAACCTGAGCAATGTGATTCTATTGATTTAAATCCCTTGTGCATTTGTCGCTGGGAAAAATCTTTGTTTTGTTTACGTGTTCCTGGGCTGACTGGGCAGGTCTCGCTGCCCAAATCAAGTACTGTATTTTCCGGACTATAAGTCGCTCCAGAGTATAAGTCGCACCAGCCTTTGCAACTATGGGCATGGAGGCAAAACTGCACCGTTGACAAGCGATCCCATTGTTCAAGCTCTCATTTGCAAACTCGTTTCTCTAGTTGTGGCCATCTAGCTTTTAGCTCGCGATTAGCTTTTTTTGTTTTCTTCATTGCAGTAAGAGCAACCTCCTCCTTTCGCCAGTCCCTCACAAGTTTCTCACTCATTCCAAACTTTCTTTCTGCTGTTCGATGACCGTTTTCTAAATCTTCAGTAGTACAGGAGTAGCAGATACTGGTACACAAGCCTAGAGTGTCCTCTAGCAGCTGTCAGTGTAAAAATCAAAATCAAATGGAAATATGTATTTTGATATATAAGTTGTACCTGAGTTTAAGTCGCACCCAAAGCCAAACCAGAAAAAAGTGTGTCTTATAGTCCGGAAAATAATGGTATATCATCACAAAATTGGACACTTTTCAAAGTTATAGGTGCCCTGTCTGCCAAGCTATAAGGCTTTTGTTTTTACAGTGGGATCTATGGAAAAAGATTCTTCTTGGCTCAAGGGGATTTTCAACTGCTGTAGCGCTCATGGGGCTACTAAATCAAATTGGTTACAGGGGGCAGTGCTCTCTGTACTATCTTTTATTTCATACATGAGTGACTGAAGTCAATTGTAAGCAGCAATAGTGCTATAGCAATAGCCACAGTGGCGCTTTCTTTCCTTTGGTTTTGATCTCTGTGTCTGTGTGACAAGGACAGCTGCGAGAACGTGTGCAGATAATTGGGACCTTTTTCAGGTGATTACCATTCGTGGTGCATTTGGATCAAAGTGTGGACATTTAGGGGCACCTTGAGACAGATAATAATAATGTCAAGCATTGTAACGTGTGCAGATAAAACACTCAAATTGTTAACTATACATGCAGGTTTATTCTCTCCCTGCTCTCTGCAAAGTGGAAGAAAACAAAGAAGCAGCGCATATAAGCAATGCAAAAAGTTCAATACACCTTTGTTTGGGAAAATATCTCCACTCAGGACCTTTTGACATTTGTGGTGCTAAAGATGAGGAGCCTGACACAGCATTATAGGTTTGTTCTTTAAGACTCGATTAAGATACATATTTTTCTGTACCCCCTACTAATGACTGTGTTTGTAAACTCGTAAAGCTCCATTGTAATGCCTGACCATGTTGAAAGACACAGCTCCCCATCTGCGGCCACATATGCCAGTGTGAACAGCGCACCCGGTCCCACTCTTTGTGTCCGCGTCCATTCTGCTGCCGCTGCTCATCCGCTCGCGTCCAGGGAGCAGGACACCGCTCTGAATATAAATCTTCCCACGTCTATAACTTTGTGCATCTCCTGCCTTTTGAATGGACCGCTGGCAGAACAAGGCGAGAGGTTATAGCATTATTCTCAGGAGCAAATAAAACAGCAGGAGAGGCGAGAGACACACAAACACACTTAACCCTGATCCGCTGCTCATGCTGCGTCTGTATAGTTCTGCCCGTATAAGCCACAGGAGCATACTAAGAACGGCAACCCCTTGGGCAGAGCTGTGTGCTGGGCGTAGCAGCAGAGAGAAGGGCTGAGCAGAGATTTGATGCAACATTCTCCTTGTTTTGGAAATAGATGAAGAATGGATGATCTTTAGTTTTACTGCTGTTTTAAAAAAAGGCTTCTTTGTTATTTTACTATGGTACATTACATGGTATAGTCTTAATAGCATATTAAAGACATTCTACTCTGACCTTTGAATATGATACGAGCCCTTTATGTGTCTATCAATGGGGTGTCGGTGACTCTGTTGATTGAGCATTTTCCTTAATGCTAGACGGTTGTTAGTGGTTTGACACTTCACCAGAAGCGTCACAGGAATAATAATGGCTGACACTTGTATTGCGGTTTTCTAGCCTGTGTTTCTCAAAGCACCACTCTGCAGTCATTATTCCTTCACGCCATATACTCGTTGGTGGTAAACTGCTATTGTAGCTATAGCCGCCCCGGGGTAGACTGACGGAAGCGATCACCACTGCGCCACGGTGTCGCCCATAATCTAATTATTTTCTTGCAGTAGAGGAAACGTCAACTCTGAGAAGTGCTTCAACTCAAATGAACAATCGGGATGTGCAGGAGGGTCTGTTAGAGCTGCCGCATAAATGCATTTGAGAGATTTTACTCAACTACCTACTGGCGTTGTCACGATACTGGAATTTCAAACTCGATTTCTACACTGAAAATAAAACTCGATTCTTGATAGCGATTTTGATGCCACAGTAAAAAAGCAAAAACATCATATTTGCTGTAGGAAACTCTTGTCTCTTTCCTTCTACATTGTATTGCCTACATTGCAGAATACTCAACATTATATTCGTTTATTCAGATTTACCATCTTTTTGAGACATTAAGTAATAAAGGGTCCAATTTGATCTTTCTCAATCTCTGTATTTGGCAATTTAACCTACAATATAAAGTGTTTAAAGACTGGATTTGGCCCTGGCCCATGACCATCAGGTTAAACACTGTCTGCTTCTGCCTTCATGAACAGTAACAGTCACTGCTGTCACATTTAGGAGCAGAACAGTGCATTATCATAATGTTCAAACTGACCTTTAAAATTCCTCTAAATATATTCATGAGTTAAGTACAGATAGGTAGCATGTAGCTATACAGTTGACATTGGTAAAACTTCATTTTGTTGAGATTTATTAGGAGATTAAACGGCTTAAAAGCCAATGTTAACTGATGTGACATGTAAACCAATGGATGCCGCTAAGCTAACATTAGCCACAATCGCAAATTCTACAGTTTCTATAAAAAACGCCTGCTCCTTTCAACCTGGTACTGCCCCAGTAATGACATTCTGCACTTCAACAATTGATGCATTTAGTTAAAGTATTTTATTCAGGGTACTTTTTAACTCTAATTTAAGTTTTGTTCGTAGCGCAGCAGGTTCCTTCCTGTGCTCTGGGAGCGAGCAGGAGGAGGAAGGGCGGCTCTGTGCTCTCTCAAATTAATATCTAGCTACGATACCACTTTTAGTATTGATTTAGTATCGAGGAATCTATATTTCTACGTACAAATTTCACGGCTTTGCAAAAGGGTTAAATCATGTATATATTTGATCATGTCCTGTTGCTCCTTGAACCATCTGAATCTCATTCTTAAAGCCACACTGCAAAACGAAACCGATGCAAAACTCACGACATGAACCTAATATGCCTGTCAATGGGGATGTGCTCTTATTGATTTATAAGCCAGTTCACAGTCTCCAAAAACCTATAAAAGACAAAGGTGATTTCAAGTAACGACCTCCATGGCAATACTAGCCTTATGAAATTAGATAAATATAGGCCGGTCTGTAACCTGAAACCGTCTATTGCTGGTACACTTTGCACTTGAGTGGAAAACAATTGGCAGGAGAGAGATGTGAGTTCGCCCGGCGCCTGCAGCCCCATGCAGCGTCATTGATTGGTCTGTTGTTTTGTCAGGGGTCTAAACTCGTGTCAGGACCTCTGCTCAGTCTTTATTGCACATGTCCGGATGCTATGTCAATGTGTTTTGGGGGGTTCAGCAGAGGTCTTCCCCCACTAGAGACATCTGTCAAAAAGTGCCAAGTTTGATCTATTGCTCTGAAGTCCTATGTGGAAAGAGGACTCCACTATGCCTTGTAACTATAGCTTTCTCTGCAGCATCTCCTCTCATACTTTCTGTCTCCTATGTCGTCTTCCACCACAAGCTTTCCATCCATGAGGTATTGGCGATCCTGTATATGTTTGTATAGTATTCCCTCATCCATACAGTGTGCTGTAAACCCGTCACGATGCAGTTGTCTCCTGTCCGTCAGCGCTGACAGTCTCCTCTGTGTGTGAATGATGTCTTCAACGCTGGTGTCCACTCTTATGCTTGGACGTATCACTCACGCTCCTGATTTATCGACTGCAGCCTCGGATCTGCTCTCATCAGCACCGGGCCGTTTCCCATAAGGCCGTTCCGCTCCGGTGTCCTGACCCTGAGACCTGCTCCGGAGCCCCGGGGTCCTGTGACGGCTCTGCATATGTCGCTGAGTCTGTGGTCTGAGACTGTGAAAGCTGGGCTGAGTCACCTCAGCAGCACTTGAAACAACAGCTCCACCGCCAATGAGAGAGATTATCGAGTTGCATTCTTCAATAAGGTGTAAAGAATTCCCTCCAGTGCTAATGTCCATCATACAATTGACTTCTCTGCATCTACCACCTACACATTTGTACACCAGAGCTTTTACAGAATGGATAAACTGTAGGATGATACCCCAGAAGGAGTTTTTTTTTATCACTAAGGGCTAACATGCAACGCTCTGACACACAGGCCAGGGAATAAAAGATGTTATTGAAGTGCATTCATCCTGCGGAGTCATTTATGGCGTCTGTGAGCCTCAGGCAGGTAAGATTTAGATTTAAAGGCCCTGTGACAGATTTGTTTGTTTTTTTTCGAAGTGGATTGCCGTTTATATTACCAGTATATTCTAAAGCAGACATTTGTGAGCTATGCATCTAATAAAGCTTAATTATTGATTGTGAATGAACAAATAAACTCATCCCAGGGAAGAAATGGGATGTTAGGAATCACTTATATGCTTACTTACTGTAAACAATGACCATCACAAACGCACATCTCCAGTCAGTCCGCACGGCTTTACAACTTCATTCAACTCGACAGCCCTGTGTTCTGTGCACACACTCGACTTGTGCCCATCACAAGCTGCTGTCTCCTCATCTGACCCGTCCGACTGTAAAGAAACACCAAATGCTGAGTGAATACCATCTGAATTGCAAAGAAGAGGCGAGCTCTTAATACCTATAGTGACAGCGACACCGACTGGGAACGGCTCGGGATACTGAAACATTTATGTTCGTAATTACAACCTCATTTTGCAATTTAAATTAGCCCCCCCACACCAATCACGCTGACATTAGGCCGCCATATTGTCCTTGTTTTGGGCCCCCGTCTGGGAGCTGTTGCTGCTGTTCGATACCACACAGTCTAATACAGCACTCTGAGCCCATACCTTGCGAGGAAGTTATTGATTTGTAGCAAACTACCTGAACAAATTGAAATAGACTTAGCGCCGGCTGCTCTATAGCGCTAATTCCACCTTTCGCTCATGTGACTCGGTGGGACTGTTGTGTGCTTTTTGAAACCAAGTGTTCATGTTCAGACTGTAATAGAAGTCAGGTGGGGTTGAAAGAAGTGAGGTGTGATAAAGAAGTGTGAAGAAGATTCTGGAGGCTAAACGAAAGTTGAAGAAACAGGTTTGGTTAAAAATAAATGTGGTTATTTGTTTTGATAAGGTTGGTGTTCAGGATTCATTCCGAGGGTATTGGTTGCAAAGTTAAATCACTTCGCCAATAGCATAGAAGGTGTGCTTAAAGGTTGCATTCATGTGTCATCACAATATTTAGCATTATCAGCATTAAGTTTCATATTGAGAGTGAGGGAAAAGTCTTCTCTATCTGTACAAATGAAATATGTATTTTTTCTACTGGAGTGTATTTACTTTAAACCTCAAAAGGTTTAAAGTATTTGTTGAGACTGATAAACATTCAAACTAGATTTGATTATTGGGGTCTTTTATATGTTTTGTTTATTCTGTCATAGTTACTAAAAATGTTTGTACAATAAACTGTACCCACGTTAACCCATAACCCCCGCCTGAACCCAGTGCTTTTTCTCATAGATATAATAAATAATAGACTCCGTCTCCGAACTCCTCCCCGTTTACCATAATAACTACGTTCGAGTGGGAAATCATGGTGGATTTACAGACTCCTCCTACTCTGCTGTGACGGAGCATGTTCCTAAAAAGGGCTTAAGGGCGGGATCTTCACTGTAGACTCGGCCCTCGCGTGATGTGCAGTTCGGTCGTAACCGCGCCGTTAGCTCTAATGCTAACGGCATACAATCAAAGTCCAAAAGTCCCTCAATAGTATATTAGATTTCTAACATGTACCTTACGAAAACCAGCCCGGTTTCTTTAATTGTAACTAACCCAGCGAGCAATATCTAGCTGTAGAAAGTTCCCAAAAAATAGTAACCAGGCTTTACAGTTGCTTAAACCGTGTGTAAAGCGCAATGCTATCTAATGCTATCTAAGAAACTCTGACTCACTACCAACCTTCAAATCAGTGCTCAAAACCCACCTGTTCAAACTAGCTTTTTCCTAAACCCCCTTTTTGTTTCCTTTTATCCCCCATGTAAAGCGTCTTTGAGTGTCCAAAAAAGCGCTATACAAGTTTGATGTATTATTATTATTATTATTATTATTAATGGAAAACTAGCTTGTTTTGCCGCCCAGATATGAATGTACTGCAGCAATGGCGGACAATGTCGGTCCTAAGCGTCGCGGTCGTAAAGCAGTGCAACCAGCGGCCATTGGTTCGGCTTTACCCAAATCTAAAAGCTTCTCAACTTGAGAGCAAGCCCTACAAAAGTGATCATCACTTTTTTGTCACGTTGTCGCCACATTTTTAGTTGTTTTTAGTCACATTTTTTAAGCGTTTCTTACATGTTTTCGTCTCTTTTTCGTCACATTTCTGTCACTTTTTGTGGCTTTTTTGTTGCTTTTTCATTGCTTTTTTTCCATTGCTTTTTTGTTGTGTTTTTCCTCACTTTTTTGTCACATTTTTGTTGCTTTCCCGGCATGTTTTTATTGTGTTCTTGTTGCTAGTTTGTCACATTTATTTATGTATTTATGTTTTTTTCATCCTTGCTTTGTCGCTGTTTGATGCTTTTTTGTGTTGTTGAAGCTTTTAGATTTGAGTAAATCCAAACAGGAAATGTGCTCGCTTCAGGTGGTTCAAGAGGTTAAACAGACACTGACTGATGCTTAGAACAAACTAATGATTCACCCAGTTTTGGACGGAAAGGAGTGTAATGCATGGCGTCCATGTTGCAATTCATCTTTGTTTGCACGAGGCGTCCTCCCCTCGCATCGACATGTGATGAGTGTGAGCTGACCTGCCTAATGCTCCGTCCTCCTCAGCTCTGAGGTTTATGATGATACATGTAAGTGAGCTTTTCTTATTCCACATCATTACTCCAGTCTCACTAGTGTCACTGAAAATGTATTGCCCAGTAAAGCAGGCGGCTTCGTAAGAACGTTGGATATTTGCATGGAGTGGGACTTTTAGACCCATTTGTGAAGGTCTTGTACTAAGCAATTTGAAAGAAGAAAAAAAGTCACGGATGAATGACAGAGATGGATAGTGGGGGTGTAGCTCCAATTGGAGTATCTACGGTGAGGTGGTATGGGCTGTGGGAGAAGTGTGGTGGAAGAAAATGGTTTCATGGCTAAGTTGTTTTGTGGTAGCTTGAAGCCTTGATGATTTCTAAATCAATACTGTGGCAAGGTCAAAATACTCTCTCTTTTCCTCTTTTGCACGCTACATCACTCCCTAGTAGGCGCTGCAGGAGCCGAAGTGTCATGGCCGCCTCCCTCGTGTGTGGATGACAGTTGTGTGATGGTCCGACTCCGGCTCCTGTCAGCAGCCGCAGTAGCCCCCTGTCCGCCCGGGCCTCGCGCTTCTGTCACCCTCCATCATGTCCTGCGGGCTGATGCGACGCAGCAGCCTTTTCCTTATACCACAGAAAGACTGGTGACCGGCTGCTGGGACGTTTTACCCGGGCGACAGGACATGTGTGTGGTGATGTGGTGACGTGTGGGCAAACAGTGGGACATAAATGACCCAGTTTTCAGACATGCATGAACAGCAAGATAGAAGGTCACTTTGTCACCTCTGCTGTGCACATAGTAAATGTGAGAGTCTGGTGTAGGCGCGGTGATGACGTCAGCTAAAGTGTGCGCTAAAGTG
This sequence comes from Gobius niger, assembly GCF_951799975.1. Lineage (NCBI taxonomy): Eukaryota > Metazoa > Chordata > Actinopteri > Gobiiformes > Gobiidae > Gobius > Gobius niger. The sequence continues at coordinate 17,972,992 of NC_136867.1, forward strand.
TGTGCTAACGTGTGTGCTAACGTGTGTGCTAAAATGTGTGCTAAAATGTTCACTAAAGTGTGTGCTAACGTGTGTGCTAAATGTGCGCTAAAATGTTCACTAAAGTGTGTCCTAAAATGTGAGCTAAAGTGTGCACTAAATTGTGCGCCAAAGTATGCACTAAAATGTGCGCTAAAATGTGAGGCTAAAGTGTGTGCTAAAACATGTGCTAAATTGTGCAAAAACGTGCACTAAAGTGTGTGCTAAATTGTGCACTAAATTGTGCGCTAAAGTGGGCCAAAATCCTGGGTCAGCACTTGAATTTACACTGTCTGAATTTTGTTTACGATCACATGCAAAAAAATAACAAATCTTATGCTTGAAATCTTGGACAAAATATTGTCATTAACAGATTAACATTGTGAACGTTAACTGCGGTACTTTCTATTTTAAAATCTTCATTGGTTTATTATATCATGTAATTTACACGTTTTCATAGAATACTCAAGCTTTAAAATATATTTCTTAGATATAAAACAAAATCTTGATTATTTACTTTGAAAATGTGTGTATTCACTGTATCAAGCTTTGTCTGAGGAAAATATAACAGAAGTGTGTTTATTCTGAGTGCTTACCTTGTCTTTTTTTGCACATTGAGACAGTTCTTTTAAAGCTGAACATTGCAAACTTTAATAATAAGCATTTTGAGAAAATATGTTCAATACAAATCCATGAAATTATCAACCACCGTATTGTGTCAAACTGAATGACTGTACAGTATCAAAAATACATTACTATGGTTATTTGAAGACCTGTAAAGGAATAAAAATCCTATGTAAATCTCCGACACATGAAAAACTACATTGTCATTCTCTCTGTCTGTTCTCTATTGAAAACAGTGACAGATCATTCTTCTAAAAAGACTTACATTACATTACATGAGTGTCCAGAGTCCTCCTGTTACTTCTGCTATACCTGTTAAAAGACCATAAGGAATGAATGAATGATTTCCATAGTGCCTTTCACAGACAGTCACGAGGTCACAGAAATGGCCATGACGTCAAGCGTGTCTTCAAAGTCCCCTGTGGAGTTTAGGCCATTCATTTAGGGCCATTACAGTCAACTAACCACTCTTTCAGTTGTTGGCCAGTAAAAGAATTGCGTGACTCAAGCCACGCTTACAACAACTAAATTACAGCCTGTCAATACACAACACTTTCTTCTTTTTTTTTCCAACTTTTTTCATAAAGGAAAATGCCCTGAATGTCTGCTCATAATTATAGGTTGTAAACACAGCAAACAACTTTAGGGCTCATTGTTAATGTACAAATAAATGAGAGAGCAAATCCACTTGAATTATTCATTGTAGAGTCAGACCAAATTAGCAACAAATATGCACAGAATTAAGTATGAGGGTGACTGTTGATATTTCTTTATTTGTATCAACTAAAAAGAAAAACTTAATACCTTAAACTAAGTACAGTTTCCTCTTTATATTGATGAAGGTCTGTCATGCCTTTTTAGACATTTTTAGATAACTAGGGACCATTCTATTTTAGTATTTGTGATACAGGCCGGATTCGCCCCCGGGCCTGACATTGCCTTCCCCTGGTTTATAGGCTTTATTAGCATTGTTTACAGTTCACACACAATAACCAAATTGTTTTTGTGAATTACAAATGCAGTTCCATCTGTGCTGCTCTTTCTGAGAGACAGAAAGGAAGGCGTTGAGTCTGCATCATCATAGGAGCGCTGTGGTTTTCAGACGCTTTGGGTTTGGCTGCTGAAGAGCCTGCTTTGAGTGCTAATTGGCAACTTAGCAGAGTGAAATGAGCATGTATCTCACAGTACATCTTGTGCACACACATACTCCTGTATGTGTTTAGAAGGAATTTATCAACGGCCTATTTTTGCATAGTCATTGTTTGCCAAACCTGCGGTGTTACGTGCAGTCTGCCAATTGTGAACTGGAGAGGAAGTCTGTGTGATGTGGCGAGAATGGGAGAAATACACAGGTTTTATTAATGACAGACTCACTGAGTGGAAAACATTGGTTTTATCGTTGGTTTTATCACCTGTAACTAACATAAGAACTTTTCATGTCAATAAGTTTGTTTGATTTTTATCCATGAATGATATACTGAAAGATTGCTGCACCTATTCTAATGGGGCAACACAAGCTTGTCCCAAAAAAGGTGATGATTTCTCTGCTTTTAGGTTGGTAAACTTTCAAACTATTTCCAAAGTAGGACAAATAAAAACCTTTAAATTGTTTATTTTGCTCAAGTTTAAAGTCATTTCCGGGACAAACATCATTTTGTCATCTGATTTCATGTTGTGTTCTCTGCAAGAGTGAAACTAAAGCGGCCTCAGTTGGATCGTATAATCATATTCAGATTGTATTCTCAACCAATTAATTGTGAGTCCTGTACACCTCGCTTCTATTATCCCATTGACCGCTCTATTCACTCACTCAACCTTATTGATATGTACACGGAAGCATTGACCTGCCCCCCTCCTCGGCGCCTCACCCTGTCGAGCGCTCAGACCGCTAACGCTTAAAATCGAAATCAATGTTGGACTTAATCATTCAAACTCCGTCTAATTTGTTTGTCACTATTGATTGGCCACGACCGAACCGCTGCCTTCTGCCCCTCAGTAGCCCGGTCTCCTCTCGTCAGTGAGCCCTCGTGGGAGTAACCGTGCAGGACGGGGCAGTGGGGTGCCGTGGGCGTTCTGACAGCTAATATTACGATCTAACAAATGCTTTGACCTTGGGGACATGAAGGCAACGATAGAAATATGATGATGTAATTCTAGTGAATGCTCATAAAAGGAGTGTTATGTAAATGAAGATGGATTCATCCACAGGTTATTTAGGTACAAATGACAAAATACGAGAGGGTGTGGCCAAGCCGAGGGGCAAGAAAACCATTTTCACTCTTTTTAGCCGTTTTCTGGCAGACTATAGACATATTTATCACACACAACTAAAGTCAAGCCACGCTATAACACATGGAAATCTGATCATATTTGGAGATGGTGTGGCAAGTTGAATTTAGGAACTGGAAATCTGTCAAAGAGAGGAATTGGCCTCGGCTGTTCTCACCTCTCTCGGACTGACAATAGGGCTCATTTACATCTCATTTGGCCATGCCGCTGTCGTGTCATGTGTGTGGGGTTTCAGTCCTCAGGCCTTGAGTTCACTCACACTCACGCACATAAACTGATCCACAGTGTATTAAACTGACTTTTTAGCGTGGCATTGCTTCACTAAAGGATGTGTCAAAGCAGCGGTGCCTCCTCCCCAAACAACAAAAGGAAACAGGAGACGAGCGAATTCTAACGTGGAAACAAGCGGATGTTTTGTTGACAGAGCGAGACATCAGAGATCAACTCAAACGCAAAATCCACCGTAATAAAAACATAAAAAACGTACTGTTTGGTGCTTGTGCGGGACGCTGAAGCTGTGTGGCCAACGTGCTGTCTGGAGAGCAAAGCAACGTCTCTGTCCCGCTGTCGCTGCTTTGCTCTCAAGGCTCTTCATGAGGAAGCGGCGCCACATGTCCCTGGTTCTAGTGACTGGGCAAATAATGTAGCATGAAGCTAACGTTAGCTTTCCGTTTTTTTTAACCTCTTAACCCCCACTTGAACCAAGCACATTTTCTCTAGTTTGGCATTACCCAAATCTAAAAGCTTAAAGAAAAGCGTCAAAATGGCAACAAAAACGAGGCAAAAACACAACATAAAAGTGATGAAAAAGCAACAAAAAAGCCACAAAAATGTGATGAAAACACAACAAAAAACATGACAATAAAGCAACAAGAAAGTGACACAAAAAGTGACAATAAAAATGCGAGAGAAAAACGCAAAAAAAAGCAATCAAAATGTAACAAAAAACATGAAAAAGAGACAATAACACGGCGACAATGTGACAACAAAGTTACAAACACTTTAGCATCACCACTGCTCTTCTCCATGTCTCTGTATCTTAGTATAAAAATATATTCATCATTCAGCATTTGTTAAAGTAATTGTGTAGAAATAAGAGAAAGTCATTATTTTTTTTCCTTTCTTTGTTTTTCCCCCTCTGGCAGCTTTGAACATGACCATATATGGGCAATTCCAAAGATGCCGTATCTGTATCTATTGTGGGACAGGTTGTAACTATGCCTTGGCCTCAAAGATCGGCTGCGACTGTGGTTTTCAGGGGATATTGAGTGGCCACATAACTGGAATGTTTGGATTGATGCCAGCCCTCAGATTTCTTATGGTCGTGGTATATATGTACATCTAAGGCATTATTAAGACTGCTAAACAGACTTTTCATGTGGACGATCCAGGTTTTGATTCCTTAATTATAGGTCTTTGTTGCAAATAGTTTTCATTTTGGCAAGATATTGCTTTCTGCGCAAAGCTTTTACTCTTCCCCCTTATGCTGCCTTTTGGATCTCTTACTAATTCCTTATGAGAAAGCGTTGAATGGCTGGCCGAGCTTCTACTTTTGCTCTTTACAGTTTTCATTACCCAGTTATAGCACTAACATTAGCCACAAAACTTTCATCTTGGACTGAGAATATGCCCCAGTAGATTATGCCAATTTATCTACCAGCATTAAAACCAAGCGGCAATCACACACACAGTTATAGTCCATTGTGGAAGTTACATCAAAGTTATTTCTCTGAGCATGTAATGTTATTTTGGACAATCCCATTACATAGAAAGCAGCTTACTTTCCCTAAGCCCCCTTTCTTAGTCGCGTTTTAGTACCAGGGCAAGCGTCTCGACAGACAGCGGGTGAAATAAATATGTTACAATGAGTTCTGCATTTTATTGACATGGCAGAGTCTTTCATCTGGAGTGGTTCCCATGTGAAAAAGCCTGTGTCAGCTATTGGGGGACCTCAGGCAGTAATTATAGTTCACATAAAGCCATGGAGTGAAACAACTCTTCTTTTCTTTTTTTTTTTTTAATACCCGGCGTAGTATGAAAGAGCTGCCCAGAGGAACAAGCGCTCGATTCGTATATGCCACACTCAGAGAAAAGATGTGTTCACTCAAACTCGGAGTCATCACTTATTAGTCCCTTTGAAACGAATTACAGAGAGAGGTTTTGCTAGAAAATACAGGTGGAAAGGTTTGTGTAATAAGTTTGATGCAGTGTCGGCCTTTTTGTTGTTTAAGAGACTACTTCATTATTTTGCGTTGGCGTGTTGGATGTGGCAGAAGACTTAGCCCAGAAAACACAGGCAGTACAAAGTAACATGTTTACCTTAAAAAAAAATCATTTTCGTAGTCTCTCTGGGGGTACTACAAGTGTTAATGGAATGATTGGGGGGGTCTTTCATCTCCCCCTGGTGTCTCTGGCCAGAAAACCACAATTGCAACTTCGCTGCCTACAGGTCAGAGGCCTCAATACACACTAATTAAATCACGAAGAAGAAGCTAACAGGCTAAGGGGCAAAGCTAACTACGTGCTAGCACCACTTAAACAGTATTTACAGCCATGTTTAAGTGACAACAAAATTCTCCATTGTGTAATTGGATGTACAATATCCCTCTCTCCCTTTTTCTTTTTTGTCAGCGTAGTATTTACTCTCACGGACAATTAATGAGTAAAAAAACGCAACATGCTACGACACCTGCAGTGGCGCTTATGACCTCTAGGGGCATGAGTTACTTAGTACTGCTTTAAGCTGGATACATCTTGCATGAAATACGATGTAGATTTAAATTTTAATGTCTGTAGTTACAAATTAAAACACATTTAAGCTTCATATAAATAAAAGCAAGTCATACAAAAGCCACAAGACTCTGCTTTGAGACTGGCACAGTTGGAAATTAAATGAAAAAACACAGTAAACATCTGATTACTCCACACAATAGTCCAATATGGATCACTCCTTCACTTTTTGAATAAAGCAACTACATTACTTTGACTTTCATGCACTACTATAATATATGCATGTGCACCTGTTACTGTTTCACACTACAGCAGTCGCATTGTTTATGGCGCTGCGCTTTCATGTGAGGAACAGTTAAAGGGAACACTGCCGCAGCCCATTTGTTTCTCTGACACAGCTGCCTGCAGAGAACTGAGCTTATGGTGTCAAATCAGAAACATATTGTCCCCAAACGTGATGAAAAATTCATGTTTCTTAAGCTCCTTTGATATATCTGTCTGTGCAATGCTTTGGCAGAGAGAGAAATGGCCTGTTCCCCCCACCACAGTGACTCACTGTGACACTTTGGTTAAGAACGTCATTATTCTCCAGGTTTTTATGCATCAGACTTTATTCCACAGCGGACAACTTCTATGTCTGGACACATAAAGCACTGGTTTTCAAATAATACTTCCAGTAACAGCGAATGTTTGGTTATCCAAGTACTGTATAGCTTTAATTGGATGAGGAAGGAGAGCTTAAGCCTTTGGGCACACACAGATTGCAGTAGGTCTTGGTGCCCAACAGCATAAAGCATCAGTCTCCTGGTCTGAACATTTTTACAACATTTCACAATGCAATGCACATTTAAGACTTCATTTCTCCGCGCCCAAATCCCCAAAGGCAGGATTGGGTGTGTTTGGATCCATAGTGCTCCTGCGACTGAACAGTAAACAGTACTACTGTATTACACACTTTTCAAAGGAGATAGGACATGTCTTTTTCCATTGAAAGATGCAATTTCTGCTTCCTTTTCTTCGTGGGAACAGTCTGTGAAACTAGCTGCTCTCATCAACTCTATACACTCCAGTACAGATGGGATATTGGCACATAAACTCCTGTGTGAGCTCCCAAACTGGCACTGGCTTCACTATGGGTTTTTTTTCAGACCGGTACTCTTTTGAAACAAGTTTGAGGGATGGTGAAAAAATCTGAAATCATTATTGGCGTCATTTGAAAGAAAAACCAAGGTGACTTAAACGTATTGCTTGTTCAAAAAGCCGTGTAATATTTCTTAAGATTTCTTATTATTTCATAAGCGCTGGAGAAGGACTTTACACGAATTTGACTTTATGTAATTCATCAAACATTATTATTTTTGCATGGCAGTCAAGGCGGTTCAGTGTTTATGCAATAGACCTTAAGTCAAGACTCTCACTGAGTAAAACGGGGTATTTGGTCGATATAATCAAAGGAACATTGTGGATGAAAGGCTCAGATATCTTTAATACTCTTTCACTTTGCAAACAAGGTGAAAAATCAGTGTTCACAGTGTTCACTCCACGTTCAGCTTTGGTATATTCCTGGATCAGTCCTAGTTAAGTCTTGGCTCGGCCCCGGTTTATTTTCTGAATTATAGAGCTTGTCCTTGTGTGCACCATCAGAATCGCCAAAAAAACATGTCCTGGATTTGCAGAGCCCAGAGCAGCAGGTGGGCCATTCAACATTATAGGTCAGCCCCAATGTAAAACAGCCATAATGTGCAGCTAATGAGGTGGAGCCTGCAGCCACCGTTGGGCTCTCAAGTTGTCCTTTATAACCCACCAGCTGGCCTTTATGTCAGGACGGCTAATATACTGAGCTAACAGAAAGGTATCATGTTAGATAATTGGAGAATGCTGCTGAATATTATTGTTGGCATTCTATACAACTGCATAACAATCCCATATCTGCAGGGAGTCAGAGTGCAGTGGCTCGGCTTCTTCTGTTGGATTGTCGAAAGTCATCATTTATAGCCGAGTGTGCTTTTACTGTAACCTGGGTTTGACTAGATTATCCTGAGAACAGGTCAGGTCAGTGATAGAGTGATACAGATAAGCACTCGTTGGTTCTCATGTCGATCTATCCGAAGGAAACTATAACTTGTCTTGACCATGATACATTGAACTAACTTTGCAGTGTGTATCAACATGTGCTTTGGTTTGGACGTCATTTTGTTTGGTGCTTTATGTACTACTGTGGCGTCTGAGGCTTCCATGAACTCTGCCTCAGATGTGTGTGTGGACTGAATCATTTGATGTGAATGTTCTATTGTCTTTTTCTGTGTGTCCCTGCCCTGGCTTGTCCAAGACAAATTTATCTGCAAGGAGGCAATAAAAATCTAATCTATTCTAATCTAATCAATCGGTTCCCCTTGTAAGCCCGGACTCCCCTGAAAAAAGAGTTTCTGAATGTCAGAGGGACTTTCCTGGCTAACCTAGCGTTGGTTCTGTGGATGGCAAACATTAAAAGGGTGACAAATTGGAGAAACAGCGCAGGGAGGCATATTTGATTGAAGTTGTGGAGTTTTGTCAATGTGACGGAGCTGCAGTTGTTGTCTTTGGGCCAAATCGATGGCTTGTACCTGTCAAAAGGAGATGAGAGAAAAGTGACCTCCCTGGGACTTTCTCCAATCACTCACTTGAGACAAGAGGACAGGGAGGCAGGACACACAGCTCAAAAGGTGATGGACAGATCAAATACAAGATTGATGCCTTCACAGGTGGAATCGGTCATACACAGACAACATTCCTATTTATTATTTATTCACTGTGTGGCTTTGTGTAACCCTGTGTCACACTGACCTATACCTTGTGGCAAACATGTGGCATTTACAAAGAATTGAAAAAGTGAGTGAAAATCTCATTAAAACGTTGAATGTCATTTACTCTATTTAAAAGATGTATTTCGTGGAATTATGACAAAGAATAGTTTTGGCTATTAAAAGATAAGAAGCCAGATTCTAAATGTTAAGTAGTGCTTCATTTTACCAGCTGCATTTGTTAGGGCTGGAAAGGGCACGAACCGTGAGAAATTAGTTTCAAGTAATTTTTTTCCAGCAAATCGAAACAAGACCAAAATAAGGCCAAAATGTAACTTCCATCCATCTTCTACTTAAAATAGAACTAAACAAGGAAAATTACAAGAAATTACACTGCCCGACCACAAACAAAAAGGTTGCTGCAACACTGTTTTTTTGTTTTGTTTTTTTTTTTTACATCGCAGAGGTTTATTGAAACAATGCCACAGCTAATGCATTCATTTTTAAAACCAACATCGTGTATTGATGATGGGAGAGTGTGACCACAAAAATTTGTGACAGTGGAGCAGATGGCAGGGCGGGTCGTCTCATGATCAGAAGGTCGGGGTTTCGAATCCCGGCTCTTGCAGGTGCACACTGTCATTGTGTCCTTGGGCAAGACACTTCGCCCACCTTGCCTCCAGTGTCTGCATATTGGTGAATGAATGGGCTGAGGTCCGGACTCTTTGGCGCGATTACTCCTCATCTTGGAATAAGCCCGTGCCATCAGGGAAGAAGAAATCCATTGATGGAATATTGGTTGGGCAGTGTAAAATATTCCATATTTATGAGCTCCATGCAATATTGGTTTTGGTTTAATGCTGATATGTCGATTTCAGTCACATAGATTATTTATTGTTTGCAAGACTGATATTACATTACCTTATATTGTGATATGATAGTTTTCCTGATATTTTGCCTTAGTTCTCATTCATGTTTTTTGCTTATATTTAATGAGCACACAGGAGAAGTGTCCAAGGCCACAATAAACTGGCGTCAAACCAACCTTTGGGTTTTTGTTTTAATGTTTAACACTGAGCCACTGATATTATGCTCTTCTCATTTACTTTACAAGTTGAAACCCTCCTTCCTTGCATAACTCTAATCGTGTTTTACCTCGTACACATGCTAAATACCCAATACTAGTTCTCTAATTGCCATTTGCCAGCAAGATTGCACTGCCCTGATCAGCCGTAATCTCCACAGACCAAGTGAATCGAACGGTGCATCTCTTGGTAATGGCACGCCTCAGTGCTCGCATGCCTTTCCATTTAAATGTAGAACTGGAGAGGGGACTCTGGTGGTAATTTGAACTGATGGTGAGAAGTGTTCAAACATGGCTAATGCAGGCTAAGCTCAATTTAAGCTAGCATCACACAGTCCCTGACCAGTTGGAGATTTACCAGGAGACGTAGGTGGAGGCGGGGGCGGTATTGGAGGCCATAGATCTGTTTGTTTGGGGATTAGACCAGGATTAGGGCACTAATTCCTTTCCTTTTCGTGTGCATAATTGAAAAATGTTTTTGCACTGCTCAAAGTGAGATGGGTAAGAAAGTCGGGGTAGGGAAAAAGAGAGCGGAGCAACTTTTAACAATGGGTTTGAACCAAAGTCTGGGATTGGGCTTTGTGCTGCAGAAGCCTGTCGCTCCATCTGTGCAACTGAGGGATGAGCAGTGAACCAACCCACTGTGCACCAGTGGCTTTTGCTAAAGAAATGGCTAACCATGGCTTCTGGTGCATTATACCCTTTTCATTTCAAGACAGATTTTAATTGTGTTTGGGCAAAAAGGTTTCAACGATAAATATTATTTTGGTACTTGGATATGAAAACAGTTACAAACAATAAAATGCCCCCTCTACTTTGAATTATGTAGTCATTATTAAAGCCAAGAGATGAGAGATTTGGCCTTTTAATATTACAGACAAACTGGCACTTTCTTTTCCTTGTTACTCTTTTGCTACTTCTACCAAAATAGAAAAGTATTAAATGAGATAGAGATGAGATATGAACCCAGAAATACATGCAACTCTTTACAGGCAACTTTATACCGCACATTTTGTACACAAGGCAACTCAATGCGCGTTACAAAAGCAGATACTTTGAAATTACAATCAGGTTAAGTTAAGGCAAAGCACATACCTGTACATAAAAACTTCAAGACATGGGAAATACAGAGTACACAAGGTCACGTGCAAAGGAAGGACGACCGGCCATTGATCGGGGTGTAGGACTGAGGAAACGTGTTGAGGCAGACGCAGAACGACGGGGGCGTGGTTAGGGAGGGGGTTTGTGTGTGCAGTTGTACAATCCTGAAAGTCAGTGTTATGCAAAAATATGACCCAGAGAGCTCAGTTTGTATCTGGTTTAGCTCCGTGGCTTGGCCTTGAAGGGAAAGTGCAGCTGCTTCAAATCTCTCTCTCAGGAGGAAGAGAATTATTCCAGTAATAGTTCATAAATTTATAATTAATTACTTGGTCTCAGCATTAGTTAACTTCTCCAGAGCAGGTTCCCTTTACAGTTCATCCCTTTTCTTCCCAAAATACAGTCCAACTATTAACTTCGTAATGTTCATTGTGTCTACTTGTGTTCTAGTATCACTTTTTAGGTTTGTTTTGCCAGACACTAAGGTTAGAGATGTTAAGTCTGTCGGACCTGTTGGGACCGTCAGACTGGTCACGCCTCGGAAGTAAGAACAGCTGATAAGTGACACGTCACCGCACGCCGGTGATACTTCTGATGACGGCCTGCAGATGGCAGCTGAAACATGTAAAGGTAAAAGATCTTTAACATCTCTAACCTTAGTGTCTGGCAAAACAAACCTAAAAAGTGATACAGTCCAACTATTGTCCGTCTCCACAGCGAGCTGCCAGGTCGAATACAACAGTCCATCGTTGTTGTGCTTTACTCAATCATCAGTCAATGCCATGTCAAATGATGGCAATTTAATTACACTGACAAGGTTTAACAGTACTTTTAAAGCTATTACAGTTTCATGGGGATGTAGCATTGGCACAAAAACGAAATACGGCTTTCAGACAATGTTGTGTCAGTGTTCAGCTGGGATAAAAGGAAAGTGTTGTGTCAGTAAATGGGCATCAAGATCAACTCCACTTCAGTACTTAAGAAAACAAAACAAAGGAATGCAGCACTTTTCTTTATCACCTGTTCACTCTGGGTTGAAAATATTAGTATAAATGTTCTATCTTTCCCAATTTTGCATTACCAGCACTCAAAATTGAGACATCTAAACCTTACAAAATACCGAGTCCACTTTGAGATGTGTCTGAAATCCCGCTATAATGTGCTCTGTATCCCGTCGCTCCTTGGCAGCGTCTGACACTGACAGATGACGGTGCAGGGCCGAAGATGAAACGTCCCTACAGCTCCTTCTATAAATCACCTCTGATAGTGCTGTGAGGCTGCCTGACACCTGCGCAGAACGGGGATTTTTTATTTGTCAAAAGCCGCATGTAAAGCTCCGCGCTATATGGCATTGAATGTAATACGCCGCCATAAATCTGGGCCCACTGTCCGGACCCGAGCGAGGACTGATGGCTTCATTCACCATTTCTCTCCGCGAGGTGGGCCCGGCGTCAAATGCATCCAGGGATTACTTCCGTCTTTTATCCGCGCTTTGGAGAATTGATGCGCCGTTGCTTTGATGAGACCAATCAAACTTGTCACTTCTGCTTCGGCTGCCGACGCGCCCTGATCCAGATCTCTGACAGGATTCAGCGCTCTGGCACTCGGCACAAAGTGTTTCTCATCTAAAGGCCACACGCACCTGTGCTTAGCCTGAAAGGTATCGATTCTACAAGTGACAATTATACTTTTTCAAATAGATTGTGAGTGTTGAAATGAAATACAGTTGCATTCGTTAAACATTTTCATACTTTGACGGTGTTAGACAGGGAAATGGTCATGAAAGAAAGTCATGTGAGAAACATCATTGTGGAAAACTCATTGTTAGTCAAAACCAATTCTCTCTCTTGGCAATGTATTCTACAGTTTAAACAAGAAACATCAAGCACTGCCTCTGTACAAGCTCTGAATCATGCAGGAGTTTTCCATCATAGAAAAGTTGTCAAAAAGTATAGTCTCATACATACTCGTATGTTTGGGGTTTTTAAGGAATTCTAAAATCCTGCTTTCTGATTTCTTTTGTTGTTGTTGTTGTTGTGGCATTATGCTGTGCACCATTGAGAATTTGGTTTTACCGGAAAGAAAGCCTGCCAGACGGGACCAGCTGATACTGGTCATGGAGGCTACTGTATGAGTGGAGTCCGATGAGATAAGCTGGCCCTTTTTTAATGCCATACCTTGGAGTTTTGTTCTGAGAGGAGAGGTGCCTGTGACATTCCAACTACACTGTCTTCAATAAGATATTGAAGGCTTCTGCCCACTTCACTCATTATTATTTCCTGTTGACCTTCTGTTGAGGTTGGTTTAAACATTTTAAATAAGGCAGTTCTGTCATTACGTACAGTTGTGCTCAAAAGTTTACATACACTGGACGATTATTTTTTTGTGTGTGATTATTTTTCAAAGAATATAAGTGAAGAAACAAAGTGTTTTACAGCAAGCAATACTGCCAATATGACAGATCACAGACATATAATACATTATAAATACAGTTCAGTTATAGTCATAAGTACAATGTTAACTTGACACCTTTCTGCATCAACACCAATATACCTCTTCAATTGTTCTTTAAAAACAGATTAGTGAGTGCCTGGACCTTATATTCTTATGCACATTTACCTTCTTGTTTATACTTTGGCATCTATTATTAATTATTAGAAAATGCTTCTGGCTGCAAGTTGATAAGTAACTTTACTTTAATGAATAAAGCCTTAGCTTTAAGAGCCTCAGATAACCTTTTTGCTCCTATTACCAGACACAGAGATAAATACCATAAAGGGTTGCTATGATTCGACGGCACAGTCAACCAGATAATCCCCTTGAAGCGTCCCTTTTTTGGAGAAGTATCTGGCTATCAGTGGTTCAGTTGTTAAGGAGTGCACTGAAGCTCAAAACTTTGTCTCGTTATAAAAGGATCAAAACATTTAGCATTGATTCGGGCTTAAACGGATTTGCAAAAGATCTTCTGACGCCACACAAGTATGGATTTGATCAGGTTCCAAAACGCGAGAGGGCGGAGATAAGGGCAATTTGGTCTCCCCTAAAGTTAATTATGAGTCGGACTGTTAATGCTGCACGGCTATTCACTCGGACCTAATTAATTACATGCATTGGTCCAGTGAACTGCGGCCGTTTCATTGAAATGCAGATGTGCAGAAAGTCAGTTTGTCTGGAAAGGTGCGGCGTGCGATTAGATAAGAGCCACAGATGACCTTTTTGGAGAAACACCTTCATTTATATTCATCCTCTAAGGCCACAAGGCTCCCAAGTCTCGCCCGGGACCTCGTGTTCCTATGAATGTGCGGAACGCTGCAATTGGCCAACAGGCACTTAGCCAGGCTTAATTTAAAGCCAGGGTTGTTCAATTAGGATTTATCACTTGCTCTGAGTTAAATGTGATAGTTTGCATTTTAAAACAGGGGAACTTAGAATGGGGGAAACTTGTTGAAAGGAAAGTGCGGCCCTGTTTGAGTCATGGTGCGTCTCCATGTTTTATGCATGCTCTATTTTTGTGAAGTTGCCTGATGTTTTTGCCCATTTATCAGCTGCTGGAGCAACACGGACTTAGCAGCTGTGTGTCTCGTCGTGTGACACAGCACCATGCAAGAAACTGAAACTAGAGCTGTCTGTCTGTTACAGGGTTGGTTCGTCAGTGTGTCTCTTCAACCTTAACCGAGCACAGCTTCTCCATTTCAGCTTTACCCAAATCTAAAAACGTCTTGATTGGCGCTTGCAGCCTTTAGCCCAGGGAAACACCTCATTGGAAAGCTAATACTTACAAAAATTGGCGAAGATTTTTCCTTGCATTGTCTTTTTTGTCGCTCTTGTGATGCTTTTTCTTTGCTCATTTACGTCTCATTTTTGTCGCTATTTTGTCTTTCTCTTTCAAGAAGCTTTTAGATTGGGCATGGTTGGAAAATGTGAAAAATGTGTTTGGTTAAGGCAGGGGTTAAGAGGTTAACTTGTTTGCAATGACTGCTACAAATAGGTCGCACTCGACCCCATCCACAGTCTATTCCTTAGAGAGATAATTGGTTTGAGATCCCCCTTCATGTAATTGAATAAGTTTTATCTTTTTGTCATGTGTCATGGAACTTGTCTCTGAAAGAAGAAAACAGCTTGAATGAAATGGTTAAATGGGCAATGGGCAGATTTCATTGATCAATTACACATTTTGTACTGCTTCTTTCAGATATTATGTCTTTTTTTGTTGTTGTCACTTTATGCCAGCTGGAACAAATAAAGTTAACCTTGAATCTTGAATAACTTTCTGTTTCATCCTGGCTTTTGACGCCCTATTGATGTGAGCAAACATCGTGCCATTCAGGGAGCTGCAAGTGTCTCCTCTGCACATCATTTTGAATGAACTGTACAGTAAACATACAGCTAGACTTGTCAAAATGAGCATCCTATTGGGCCCTGTCGAGCCGTGTCTCCCCTGGCTCCCTTTTTTCTCACGCTCAAATCTGCTGGATGACAACATGCACACTGCAGGATGGTGGCGCTGGGCTGGCGTGATTGGAAAAGACAAGGTCAAGTGCGCCACACTGACTGTTGAAGGAGCCGATTGAGTTTTTCTGCCAGCCTAACTATGACGCCTATAGGAGCTGACATCTGTGGGTATAGCGCTGAGCTTATGAAGCAGATGGACCTTAAGGAGGGGATGGAGGTTAAAACTCTGCTGCTCAAAGGACACTGTACATTTATGTTATCTATTAATCAACGACCATTTTATACATTATGTTTTATGAGCAGTCTGTCCAAAGTTTTGTACACTGGTTATGGTACATTTTATGGGCAATGGATGGTATGTAGTCCCAGAATAACCAAAATAATCAAACAGGTATCAAAAAGCTATAAAGACTGGACACTTCATGTTTGGATTGACCCTTATTGCAGCATCAGCAACATGCAAAAATATGGACAATCTCAAATTCAATATTCATTGTAGAAGCGTACAGCCGCAGGAACAAAAAAGCTCCTAACACTATCAGTAGAGCACCTCGGCATCACCATCCACTCACTGACTGAGCTTTTAAGTTCACTCAAAATACTATGCAGTGGATAATAATAATAATCATGCATCAGTTTTATATAGCGCTTTTCTGGACACTCAAAGACACTTTGCATTGCATTATTCATTCACTCCATACTTAGTGGTGGTAAGCTACTATTGTAGCCACAGCTGCCCTGGGGTAAACTGACGGAAGCGAGGCAGTCAATCTGCACCATTGGCCCCTCCGACCACCACCAACCACTCACTCACTACTTTCGCCAAGCTTCCTGGTGCTACCAAACGGTCTCCCATCCAAGTACCGATCAGGCCCTTCCCTGCTTAGCTTCCAAGGTCTGATGGGTTCGGGCACAGCAAAGGCGGTATGTCCTGGATGGGCAGAGCAGTTCGTAATTTGGTTTCTATCCTTTTGCCCATGATGTCCACAATGTCACGGAGCCAGCCTTTTTAATCAGTTGGTTCATCCTGTTCTTATCCTCCACATGCTCCCGCCCCAACACAGAACACCATAGCACAACACGCTGGCCACCATGCTTTGATAAAACACATTTAGGAGCCTCCTGCTCATGTCAAAAGATCTAAGCTTTCTCAAGAAAAATCAATCTGGACTGGGCTTTTTTAAACGTAGCATCGCAGTTCCACTTCCAGTGCATTTTGTTGATGTACACCAAGTACAAGTACTTGCATGTTTCCACAGTTTCAATTGGAAGATCATTGATAACCACTTGAGAGAATACATGATTAGCTCATGTGTTTTTCCCACATTAAGCTGTCGAAAACGTGAGTCATACTAACTAACAGCAGAGCCAATTTCATCTCTAAATGCTTTGTCGTCCCCCTGAAGAATGTCATCTGGAAATGTTTGCAGATGACAAGAAGCAAAACTGTGCCTGTAATGCAACCACCTTGAATTTTTGGTGTCATCTAGAGAAACCAAAAGTTTGTTCTTCTAAAATCAACTCAAAATACCCCCTTGGGTTCTGGGAGCATGACAGAATGATCCAGACATTATTGCAAGCATGTTCATTTTTAATGCGGGGCAGGAGTAGCTCAATATCAAAAGTATTTCCAATCAATCCCACTGGGTAAATAAATATGTTATTACCCACTTTGTTGCTACTTTTTCTATCCTTGTGGTTTCTTACTAAGGGCAAAAAAACAGTGTTAACGATTTTGATTCTGTTTAGGGAACTGTGCTTTTAAAAATGTAGACTCTCAAAAACATGGAGGAAAACACATATTTGTATTAAGACAGTAAGTGTAGGTGAACTGAGGTCAGGTATTTCGAGGTACAGCACTGCAGAGTTGGCAGATTCTCTAGCTTATGTAGCAGTATGCTGGGTGTTGTGTCGAAGAACTGAGATGATGACCTTGAGATGGAAACATAAGAGCAAACATTTCTACAGAGTCTACTGAAATTCCATTAGTTCATCTAAAGGCGCAGTCACAGATCGGAAGACTTTATGAAGCAGCACTTAATTACTGTATGAATGAACAACGTGTGCTATCAACCTGATAACATCCTTCCAGACAAATCAAATTCTGTTGATTATAAGGTTGAATATCTACAACAGCCAGTGCTTCTACTGCTATTGAAAAGGTATGCCTTGCAGATGACTCGGGAAGGCTGTTGTTTGCTAGGGAATACAACCTTAACCCCACATGAACCAAGCACATTTTCTCCAGTTTGGCTTTATCCAAATACTAAAACAAGAGTGACAGAAACGTGCTAGAAAAACAACAAAAAAGCCACAAAAAGGTGACAAAAACTAGATGAAAAAGAACGATAAAAAAAAAGCAGCGAAAAAACAACAACATGTGTGTGCTGTTGGCCAGTAGAAAGGCGTTTCTGACTCCGTTTCGGACGCCAGATTTGTCCAATCACTCCCACTCTGTTGTCTAGTTAAGTTACAAGAGTAATACTAAATAAAAAATCTTCAAAATCCATCCATCCATTTTCTTACGCTTTATCCGGGGCCGGGTCGCGGAGGAAGCAGTCTGAGCAGAGATGCCCAGACCTCCCAATCCACGCAGACCTCCTCCAGCTGTTCTGGGGGGACCCCGAGGCGACACCAGGCCAGCTCAGAGACATGGTCCCTCCAGTGTGTCCTGGGTCTTCCTCAAGGCCTCCTCCCAATAGGACATGCCTGGAACACCTCGACGTGAAGGAGCAGCGACTCTACTCCGAGGAAGCTCATTTTGGCCGCTTGTATCCGCGATCTTGTCCTTTCGGTCATTACTCAGATCTCATAACCATAGTTGAGGATGGGAACGTAGATCGATCGGTAAATCGAGAGCTTTGCCCCCGACTCAGCTCCTTCTTCACCACAACAGTCCAATACAGCGACCGCATCACTGCTGACGCTGCACGAATCCGTCTATCGATCTCACACTCCATCCGTCCCTCACCCGTGAACAAGACCCCGAGATACTTGAACTCCTCCACCGACCTGGAGAAGGGAAGCCACCTTTTTCCTGTGGAGAACCGTGGCCTCTGATTTGGAGGTGCTGATCCTCATCCAGACCGCTTCACACTCAGCTGCAAATGGCCCCAGTGTAGCTGGAGGTCCTGATTTGATGAGACCAACAGAAGAACATCATCTGCAAACAGCAGAGATGAGATCCTGAGGTTCCCAAACTGGACACCCTCCGGTCCCTGGCTGAGCCTAGAATCTTAAAAAATCTTATTGTTGAAAATAAATAATCATATTACTTTCTCTCAGCAGCTCATTGCTGCGTATTTTGCTATCAAAGTGAAAATTCCAAAATAATGATAATGTCGCCCACTCAAATGCAAATAACTACTTAATCAATGAGATATATTTGAGTGCTGTGGTAACTATTGGAGGAAAAATAAAAAGTTCAAAGGATTTAAGTTTATAGTCCATTTACTTGGAGACAAAGTTTACATGAGGCGCTATAAGATTGAATGTTTGTGCTTGTGTTATTAGTATGCAGTGCAGGGTGCAGTGACGCAGAGGCTTCATGAATATGCAGTCGACTGTGCTGTGGGGAGCCCCTGTTTATCTGGAAAGGCCTCCCGAGGAATAGCTCAAGTTTGGAAACTTTTCTGCTGGCAAGACCAAAAAACAAAGTGCTGCGTCCGGAATTTTTTTTTAGAGTGGACGCACACACGGAAAAAAGTCGGAAAATGTGAGAGGAAGTGACAGGCCAGAGATCAGAGAACATCATCATACAGAGATTGGCCCAGACACGAAAGTTTCCTAAGGTAACACTTTGACGGACTGTTTGGAAAGGCGTTCTTGTAAAACTCTCAAATTAATACATATTTATGCTTAGTGACTTCTAATTATTATTTATGCTATGATAAACAATCTAATGGATACACATAAGCTGTTTGAATATATATATTGCATATTTACTGCATGCATTGAATATCTGCAGTAATCTTGGACTTCAGACAATACTTACTTACTTCTTTACGTCTCCAAATCCTCCGCTGCATATATTTCTGCCGGCGAAGATTTGAGATTTCTCTTTTGTTTGTTTTTGTTGCTTTTGCTATTCTGATTTCCGCGGATTGTGACTCAGTGGATCAGGACTCTCAGAACACAATCTCCTCATTGTCCCGATGAAAATAGATGGGGAACCGGAATGAAACATGACAAGACATCAATGCGGCCTATTTTAGTTTAGCAAGTCTTTGTATAGGCCAGTATTAAGCCAAATTTATTGTACTTGGGATAGTGAAAAAAAAAGAGAAGTGCTTTCCTCTCTGGAGATTATGAATGAAGTGTGCATTTAAAAGAGCTTTTCTCCACTGGGAATCCGATATGCCTGTGTTTATTTAGAAGCTTGGGGTATTAAAAGTAATTATACCACTAAGAACAAAGAATTAGCTCAGCATGAAACTCTATTACTGTTCAGCTGTGCTATTATGTTGTCACCGTTTAGACCTAGCAATGAGATGGTTGTCGATTGTTCATGATCTTGATCAGCAAGGCTTGTGTTTGGCATGTCAAATTGTATTGTGTTAATTGTTTTCCACATGTACTTGACTAATTCCAATTTGGAAAACCTTACGCATTGGTTCTACTAAGATGCAAGCTGAACTTTGTTTTTCTTGCTTGGTAACCTATTAGCAGCACAAGTTAATCACAGTGCTTCGCCTGAGGATAGATTTTTAACTAGGATCTTGGTCAGGGAACATTGGTCTTACCGTATATAAAATCGAATAAGAACCTCATAGCCTACCACTTTCCTATTAGTCCTGGGTTTGCTGTTGGTGTCGTTTTCTCCAGAGCATGCTGCGAGTCACCATGTCATTGAAGTCAGGCTTCAATCATGGGAGCCACACCCTATGACTTTCCTGATATAGTCATTTGTGTCAGGTTTGTTGCCTCTGTCCGTTCACATAGTACTAATGACTTGCAGACACTTCAGCCATTTAAATTAATAAGGCTTTCCCATTGGCAGACACTACCCAGCCCAATGCCTGGTCAACCTGCTTTGGCGAGCTTTTCCATAGTGGGGGCCAGGGTCAAACCGGTTTGATCAGGTATTTTCTCGGTAGGTAAGTTCTCGGACAGATGATGACTGTGGCCAAAGCGTGCTGAATCATACCAACGTGATGTGAACAGACCGCTTGCATGTAGCTTACCTTCATAGTTGTATCTAGCGGTTTCTTTTCTGTTTTATTACAGCTTGGCACCTCTGAATGATTCCATAAACCCCAACAGAAGGCAGCATTTGTCTCATCGCGGCTTACAAAACTTTTAATGAAGATCTGTACAGCGTGCTCCTCTGTGGGGGCGCTTCCCACAACAAAGCAGGTGTGTGTGTGGTGGAAACAGAGGCGTGTGCGGGGTAGAGTCGATACATGCACATAGATCGTGGCGTACGCGGTCGAGTCGCGCTTTTGACTGCCGAGGCCAGTGCCAAACCGGTCTGACCAGATATAAGTTTTGCGACCGACCTCTGGCTGTGGCCAAAGCGCACTGAACAGTGGCTTATGTGACATGAACAGACTGTTGGCCTCTGATTGGCAAACTACGTAGAGCGGACAGCCCTCGCTATTAACATGCAGATCATACAGATTTAATATTTCACAACATCAAACCGCTGTTCTAAAAGGGGCAACTTTAGCTGGTGTTAGCATAACATTTGCATGTTGCTTACCTTCATAGTTCGTATTATAGCTGCTTTTTTCCTGTAGTATTAGCCTTGGAACCTCTCACTGATTCCATAACCCCCCCTAGAAGGCCACATTTTTCCACATTTGTTCTCATTACGGGTTAGACAACTTTTAATGCCGTTCTGTACAGCATGCTCATCTGTGCACAACCACTGCAGTTGTGTTGTGTTGTGTCGTGGAAACGCAAGCGTGTATTGGGTTGAGTCGATTTGTGACAATGCGACCACATAGACTGTGAGGTGCGCGGTAGAACCGTGTTCAGTAGAAAGACGGCTTTACTGTACCTGTGCTTTTACGTCAGGAAGGGCCGTCCCATCTGCTAAAAGGGTATGAGTCGAGGTATTCATTGTCTATGCACCACAACAAAACACAAACCTAATAGGCATAACAGGTCAGTGTGCCAGAGTTCTCTTGTGAACCTGTTTTAAAGTCACATTTTTCTTGGTGCAAACAGGGCCTAAAGCTAAAGCGTGCTCCATAAAAAACACTGACAGGAAGGCCATTTAGCTACATTATTTATTCCTCTGTGTTTTTATCCAAGTTTAGCGCCAACAAAAACAAACTCTTTAGCCCTGAGTCTTTGCTTGACCCTGAACGTGGCCTGGATTTCAAAGCGGCATCCTCACCGTTGGGACGCTGTCAATTAAACTTTCACATATAGTCGCAAAACATAATAGTGGCTTTCCAAAACTCTGGCAGCGACGGTGGAGGTGGTGAGTCAAGACAAAGCTATTTATGAAATGCTTTTAACGGGCCGTTTGCGACATGGTGCTCGGCAAAGAGGAGCAAAGTCATGAAGAGGCAGATGAGAGAGAGCATGCCAGGACACTTCCAGACGGAGACCCCAAACTGCGCTGGGAGTCGGGTGACGAAGGAAATGGAGAGCGTGGCACCTATAGAAATTTAAAAAAAAAAAGGTTTGCCGGTCTAAATCTGTACTATTTCAGGGCTACAAATAGAGCTGTCTATGAAACCTGTGTAAGATATTGTACAATTTTAAAGAGGGGGTATTATGCTTTTTTCAGCCACATAGCACCAGTCTATAGCACACTACAATGATGACCAAACCTTCTGTTGGTCTGTAAATGCAGTAAATTAGAATAACTGCCTTGTATAAAATTGCTCTTTCAAAATGGCGGAAGCAAATGACTTGAAATAGGCCCCTGTCTCTTTAAGAACCTCTGACCCTTTCCGACACGCCCCCTCCACACGCTGTCAACACTGCGCTCGTTGCGCTCGTTGTCTCAACAGTATTGAAACTACGATCGGTGCATTTTAATTTTTATTGTTGGAAAGGAGCTACTGTTTATCACTTTGTGAACAATGGCCACACAGGATATTATTTGGAGACGAACCTTCCACACCGGACGCTTGGAAGGGGCTCTTGCCTGAAAAATAACTGCTGTTTGGAGGCTTCTCTTTGCATCTGCCATGCCCTATGGATCTCTAACTATACCCCCATGGACGACACCAGGATCTGCAGGAGCCCATACGATTCAAAGACGGACATTATCTGTGCAGGTGGACAATGGTTTTTCGAGGTTACCCGTTAGCTTGTTATAATCGACTACAGCTCATTGTTGATGAAAAGTCTGCAATAAACCACAAATGTGTAAAGCCAGGCTCATTGTGTGATCATCGTAAAGGCTGCTTCGAGTAGTTGCTGCTTTATTGACGTTATTTGTGCATAATATGCTGCCTGTTTTCAATGAATGTTGTGAAGGTGAAGGTTGTTAGCTTGTCGCGGCTAATAGGGCCTTAGCTCCGGGAGAAACCACTCGGCTACGACACACTGCAGATGAAATGTGAGCAATAAACTACGAAATCAACAAGCCAGGCTCTGTGTGTGATCATCATAAAGGCTGCTTCAAGCAGTTGCCTGTTTTAGTGACGTTTTCAATGCATAATATGCTGCTTGTATTCAGTGAATTTTCCCGTTAGCTTGTCGCGGCTAGCTTGTTAGCTCCGGGAGAAAGCCACTCGTCTATGACTCATTGTAGATGAAATGTGAGCAATAAACTTCCAAATCAACAAGTCAGGCTCCGTGTGTGATCATTGTTAAACGGTTCTTTATGAGTGTGGTGGTTTTATTGACTTTATTTGTGCATATTTCTCGTTTTCACGTGATGACTCGAGGTTTAGCTTAGCATTAGCTTTCTCCGGAGGCTCTGTGCATCATCACGGCCCAGCGCAGAACCAGACACTGAAATAAGTGTTCTTGTCACCGGTTTTAATCCTGGGTGTTTAGGTAACAGAAACACTGATGTGTGTCTTTGTAAAAGTCTGCTGTGGCTCCGGTCCACAACACATGAAGCTAATCCTCCATGATGACTCTGTTTACATCTTAGGGCTAGACACTGCGGGGTGGGGGTTCTGCTGAGGAGCAGTGGTTGGTTACTCGGCTGGTGACGAAAGGTCGGAGGCGTATCCTGGAGGTCGAGGGCGTTTCCTGAAGGAATCAGGCGTTTTATCCCTAAAATGGCCGCCATCAGAGTTTTTACAGATTACTCGAAAATACGTGAATGTGCTAAGGCAACACTTCAGGCATGTTTTTAATGAGGGAATGACTTAATAACATGATGTAAAGCTTGAAAAAGTCGATTTTGCATAATACCCCCCCTTTAACTGAAAAGGCAGTAAATCAATCTAACTTTGGCTGAACAAAAAACACAAACTCACGGAAAGTGTCAGCAACACTGATCAGGACCAACCCATATCTACAGAATAAAAGGATTTATAGAGTGTCCAAATGATGGTCAAATCGGTATAAATCTGGACTGAACCAAGTCCTAATAAGGGACTAAACCAGGCCGATCTGAGTGTGTCATAGTTCTATACGGAAATCCCTGCTGTCTGTTGAGTAAGTACACCAAGAGGAGCCCTAACTTTGTCATTGCCTGCAGCTTTTGCACTCTTCTGTAGCAGCACTGTTTAACTGCAGAGACATATGGGAGCTCCATACACTACATTACTCACTGTGAAATATGAAATGCATTAGCTGCTAATAGTTTCTGAGGGTCTTTGCTTGACACACTTTCAACTAACATAGCGTTATTCCCAAAGCAGTACAAACTTTCAGCACACATTTCGTCAGGCGAGAGCATTAATAATATGTAGTGGGTAATGCATATTGTATGTGCTATGGATCTGTGCATTGTAATTATACACACCAAACTCTGGAGAGGTCAGGCTCCGAGTGCAAAACATGAAACAAAGTGCAGCGATTTAAAGGAGTCATAAATTTGAAACATTAATATGATATGATTATTGAAGTACTTTAGCATGAATAATAGCTCATTTTCATTGCAGCACAGCTCACAAGCGTTGAGATTAAAGGGGGAATATTGTGCAAAATCAACTTTTTGAGCCTTTCATGCATGTTGCAATGTTGTTTCACCATCCTCTCCTCGTTTGTCCCTTTTTTTGTTTCCCGTAGCTCCTCTTGTGAGGCCTCTACTCTGCTTCAAGTGTGGTGGGCTCTTGGTGCCTCTTAAGTGTATCAGAAGAAGAAATTTGTTGATGAAATGTCAATTGTCTTTAGCTCATAAGCTAGCTGATTGTTTACTTAAAGCAGTACTAAGTAACTCTTGTCCCTAGAGGCCATAAGCGCTTTTTCTCATTAATTGTCCGTGAGAGTAAATACTACGCTGACAGAAAAGGCGAAGGGAGAGAGGGATATTGTACATCCAATTACACAATGGAGATCGTTTTTTTTTCACTCAAACTTGGCTGTAAATACTGTTTAAGTGGTGCTAGCCCACAGTTAGCTTTGCCTGTTAGCCTGTTAGCTTCTTCTTTGTGATTCCATTAGTGTGTATTGGTGGCTCCAGTCCGGTGGCAGTCAAGTTGCAATTGTGGTTTTCTGTCCAGAGACATCAGGGGGAGATCATCCCATTAACACTTGTATTACCTCCAGACGGACTACGAAAATGATTTGTTAAGGTAAACAAGTTGCTTAGTATTGCTTTAAAAAAAATCAAAACAAAAAACAGCATGGCCTTCATGGCGAGTATAGACTCTCTTGAACAAATCTTGTACAAAAGTGCAAAAGAATGCTGCTGTACCAACAAAGAGGGCTGTTGCTGCTTGTTTACACGTCGCCATGCCTTCTTCGACCAAATAGACAAATGAATAAATGAAATACCACCAGCAGTAAAAGATAACAATACACTAAAGCTTCTCACGTCTACTACCAGCGACAATGTCAGACTGTCGATCTGCAAAACCGGAGAGGCAGTGGACTTTGTTTTGATGGGGAGCGATGGGAAAAGACTTGAGGGGACAAAGGTGATTTGCAGCAGATTAAACAGGAAACCAAGCCAAAAGGAAACTGAATAAACCTTTTCAGTTAAAAAAAGCGTTTTCTAACCAACAAAATGTAAGATTGTGATTCAGATAGTTACCAAATACCTGTAAAAAAAGATAATAATAGTATTCACGATTTAAAATGTAGAAAAGCAAGTGGCATCCTTAATTGGCAGTGCCTGAAAAGTATGTTTTGACACCTTATCTTATCAGTGTTTTGCTATGAAAGGTTTTTGCTCTTTCACAACTTATGTGAAGTTTGAGCAGATCTAGATCATCCTCAGAAAATGTGTGTAACTTTGTGCCGATTCAAATTTTTCATAACTTTGTTATAAAAGTTTCACTACAGCCTTGGAGCACAAATTCATGGATTTTCAAAGAAGTCAATGTCAAGTCCAAAATACAAGTTGTTTATGAGACCTGCGCTGAACTGCTATGTGCCCCGATGGCCACAGATGGGTAACACTAATGTTTGCCGAGTAGAGGAAATTAATAAAACAACAGACCTTTGTGAATGTGTTACAATACATTGGAATTGTGAGTAAAATAGTATTAGTTTAGTCTAAGTTCACAAAAGTGTGAAACCTCATATGATCTTTGGCTTGTAATGTTTTATGATTCCTGGAATTATTGCCAAAATAACCACTGCACAGGGGGTCACCACTGCAGTGCAAGTAAAATGTTATTAAACCAAAATGTTCTGGGCTTTAAGTGAAATAAAAAAGAAGTTTGTGAGTTATCCTGCGAAAAATAAAGTTGTAAAAAAGCCACTGGCTAAAGTCTAAACCCCATAGACCAAATAAACCTTGACTAAACCAAATCAGGGCATCAAGGATTGAACCAGGACTTAGCCAGGACTAGACAAGGGCTAAACAAAGACTAAACCAGGTTAAGTCTGGAATAACTCAGGGCTTAATTTGATTCCCCAATCACTTAAGTTATGAGGGTGAAGGATCCAGCAAATATCCTGATCAATTAGACCAAACAAGAGCTCAACCTATTCTACTCAATCTTGTAGTTTTGTCTTCCATTCCGATTTGTAATCCTCATTTCTTACCAAAAATATCTTCAGCCCTGCACACAACTTCAATCTTCCACGTCAGGTTTTCGTGCGATCACCTTCAAACTCACAGCTCCCTGGAGTTGCGTGTGCTGAGGTGGCAGTGGTGCTTTTCATTTGTCGACTGTGACTGTACATTCGCAGTGGAACAGTACAGCGGAGGGGAGGGGGGGGGGAGTGCGGTGTTGTCGGGCTGTTGCTGCCTCAGCCCGGTGTCAGTCTGCGTGTCAGTGTGATTAATGAGCTGTGAGCTGGCACCACTCGCTTCACAGGGACCGGCCAGATCAATGTACCCTCAACACGCAGGCTACAGACCCCAATTCACCAACGCAGGGCCAGGGCCGGTTCTGGCTTGGTCCGGGCTCCATGCTAGACGCCTATATATTACTGTAATGTATGTATTTTAGTGTCTAGAGGAGAACATTTCTGGCTTGATTTGAGCATTGTCGGAGTACATGAAAAGTTGTTTATGTGCACTCAGTAAGAATTTTAAAACAGTATGCAGGACTATACTTAACGGAATGGAACAAAGAATAGAATATAAATGTCCGCATAGAGAAAATGTTGACTTTTTATTTTATTTTTACTGGTGATATGAGCATTAGCTTGCACAGGCTATAAAAAAGAATAGTCCTCAATGCGGCTGCCAGCTCGAGAGTCATCAGCCGATAGAAGCTCTCGTCACACTAGTCTGTCGTCTATTATAGGAGCTGAGGTGTGTTAGAAGAAGTCCCAAGAGAGAGCGCGCTCAAAACTGAATAAAATCCTCTCACAAATAACACTTTTGGGAAAGATATACTGGAGAAGAACATGAAGTGCAACAGAACAGATTACCCACAATGTTTTGAAATTGGTTGGCACATTGGCTCAGCATTAGCGCCTCACAGCAAGAGGGTCCCATGTTTAGTCCCAGGCCGGTTGGGACATTCGTGTGTGAAGTTTGCATGTTCTCTCCATGTTTACATTCAAGCTTCTGTTTCCCTGAACGCTACAAACATGCACAACGGGCTCCCCTCTAGAGCCACATACAGCCATGAAATACGTTTTCTGTAAAGTAGCAAAAACAAAAAAAGACAGAACATAAAACAGCCAGCTTTAAAACAAATAAAGGTAAGCTTAACATATGCCATCAAAATATGTATAACATAATATATGCATAAATTCATGATTTTGTAAATTAATGAAGCAAAAATGTAATAAATGATAACACAAACAAAGTGCATTTCTCTCAGATTTTTCTATTATCAGAAGTTTTAGCGTTTGTGCGCACTTCGTTTTTGAGGTATTGATCATTGATTGGTAATTGATCAGAAATCAGACTGTGGAATCCTTCCGCAGTCAATAATTGGTTTTCATGTTCTTTATCTTTTATTAAACTTCCGTCTTTTTCCTGATTTTCAGCAGTTTTCAACTTTTCCAAGACCCGAACCATGACCCAGACTATAACCAAGACCCAGACCAGGATCCGAACCAAGACCCAGACTAAAACCAAGACCCAAACAAAGACAAAGACTAAAACCAAGACCCAGACCAGGATCCGAACCAAGACCCAGACTAAAACTTAGCAAAGACCAAGACCCGAAACAAGATCAGACCAAGACCCATACCAAGACCGGACCAAGACCACAACTAAGAAGCAGATCAAGACCCAAACCAAGACCAGACCAAGACCCGAACTAAGACCAGACCAAAACCCGAACCAAGACCCGAACAAAGATCAAGACAAAGAACCAAACCAAGACCAGGACCAAGACCTGAACAAAGATCAGACCAGTCAATGATCAATACCTCAAAAACGAAGTGCGCACAAACGGTAATTTTTATGTGCACAAACGTGCACAAACGTGCACAAACGTGCACAAACGAAGCACAAACGAATGACACCATTTTGACGCAAATCGGACACCATGGGGGGGCTAACTTCACACAAGTAGGAAGTACGACGTGTTTCTTTGGACGCATTAACCCCTTAACTCCTGGTCGAACCGATTCCCGTTTAACCCCTTAACTCCCGGTCGAACCGATTCCCGTTTAACCTCTTAACCCCCGGTCGACCCGATTCCCGTTTTCCCGGGGGTTAAGGGGTTAAACGGGAATCGGGTCGACCGGGGGTTAAGGTAAGATCCCGGTAATTTTGTACATAGACTGGAGCATTTAAAATATATGTATTTTGAATTTTGTGGCGATTAAATATTAATTAGACTTTAAATCCAAATCCATGACATTTTAAAAAGTTTGATTTTAGCCTAGATTCCAAATCGCTATATCTTGAGAAAGCACTTGTTATTTTCAAGATTAAACACATTTTGAAAAGTAGACACGCTGGCGTTTGTGACTTGAGGTGACTTGCCGGCTAAAGCAAGACTTGACTTGACTTGACAAAAGCTATGACTTGACTTGACTTGACTTGACCCCATGACCGATTGACTTGGACTTACTTAGGACTTGGACCTTTACGACTTGAACTTGACTCGAGACTTGCATTTAGTGACTAACTCCCACCTCTGCCTCAATGTCATCATGGGTTTCTTACATTTGCCTTCAAAACGTTGCAATCTTTCGAGTGTCGATTGCAGACATATTGCATACTGTATGTTCATTTGATTTTTGGGAGATTGAATAGTTATAAACCTATGATTCCTTCTTTCCCTTTCCCTCTATGAGGTTGTCTTTTGGTTTTTGATATCTGTCCGTCCAGCATATACAAAACGCCCCTGTCTGGCGGAGGTTATAATTGCTTTGGCAGATCACAGCAATCAGCCCGGGGCTCAGATTTGGGAGCTTAGGGTCGATAGCTTCAGATCGATGTTGCTTTATGTCGAGAGGAGAATGAGGAGGTGACGATGTCGGCATTCATGAGAAGAGGGATTTTAAATGCCGCAATGATTGTTGATATTGAACACAGTAGAGTCTAAATGGTGCTATTTTCCCAAAGCTGTTTCCCAGACACAAAATGGTCCGAGTTGACTGCCTGCTCGGGGTGAAAAGTTGTTTGGCTGCAGGCTGCGGTCAATGCATTCTCCCCATGCTATATTTAGGTACAAACCTATGTACATGCTGCTGTATATTTGTGTCAGTGGTGGAAAGTAAGTGTTTCACTTTGTTAAAGGGGCTAGATGCAAGTTAGCCATTTTATACTCACTACTGCCACCTCAGGTCATACATGTAACTGCAGCTTCTATATTAAGCGCGTGCATGACAGCACTTCGGACCCGAAGTGACACCTTTTGACAGTGCAGGATTTTAGAGGCAGTTGTGGTGAACAGGTCTGGGCTCAGTCTACTTATTAGGACATTGTTGGAACATTTAGGGGGAGGAAATTAGATAATTTTACCATTTTTAAACTCTGCATAGTCCCTTTAAGGTTTACTTTACTCTGCCCATGTGGAAATTTGTTTAGTTTTCGTCTTAGTCTATTGACTTTGTTTTAGTCAAGATTTAGTCGAAACAATTATTCTTTAGTTTTAATCAACTAAAATGGAATGTAAATGTAAGATTCATTCAGTCAACTTTGCATTTATAATATTTATTATAATCATATTTAATCGAGCTCCTCTGCTTCGTGGAGCTTCTCCCCCATAAGAACAAAGCACAGACTTGTTTCTTCAGCAGTGAATTTAAATGATATGAGGCTCTTTCAAACTGTCATTGGACGTTTTGATGATTTTAGCCTCTTCTTTTCCTTTTTTTTTTGTCAATGAAAATATCTGGACATTTTATTCATAGTGTTAGTCTCATGAACAACTTTTCAATTCGGTTTTAGTCTCATTTTAGTCAGCAATGAAATGACATTCAACCCTCTATGCCACAGCAAAAGCAGAAACAGTATTACAGTCGTATTACTCCATGGTTTTAATAAGAGAAGAATTACTTCCAACCCTTTACCTGAGACAAGAGGAGAAAACGATACGTCTTTGATATTGCAATGACAACATTATCATTATGATGTTTTACTTGGTGCTGCTTTTCTCAGATGATTTAACCTTATACAAAGTCTGATTTCATTTTTCCAGTTTTTTTGTGTCGACTGTGTTTCCGACTGCTTTGCATTCAGGGGCTCGTCTAGCCCTAACTCTGAAAACAAGACAAACCGAAGCGTGACGTGGTTATTTGTAGTGATCAAAAAGTGTCTGAAAATATCTGCTCCAAATATATTCTCTCATCACAGAGAAGTACGACTCTTGATTACTTTTCGGTCCTCATTTTTACGTCGCCGTTCGTGGGATTTCATGCACATCATATGAGGCATACCGAAGAGAGCGAGATGAAATAATATAAGTTAGTGTTCAACATTTGGTCAACGGGCAAAACAAATCAACCTTGTTTGACGGAGATTATGTTTGCACAATATTGTACAATATGTGGAATAATGCTGATCAATAAAGTATATTGTATCGTATATAGAAGAATAATGCAAGAATCACGAGGATTTCAGAACATGGATGGATTTGTTGTGTAATAGATTGAACTGTCATTGCATCATCTGTCCACTTTTATTCTTCCTTTGCTTCGAAGTGCAAATAACATTTTTGCTGACATGCTGTATATATTTTTTGTGATTGCTTTATCCTCCCAGTATATACCCCGCTGCTATTACACAAGTTGGGAAAAGCTGTTCGATATCTAAAAAAAATTCAATCATGCATTGTGACTATAGAAGCTGTTATTTTTTTTCTTCTTCAATGTGACTCACAGTGTACGAGCTGAGCAACAAAAGTTCACCAGTTTCTGCCAGACGTTAATGGCACTGCTGCTGTTTGTGAATGCAGTGATTTCGACACAAAGCGTTGGTGCACTGTGTTCCACCATCACCTCCGTCTGATATCAAAAGAATCCAAATAACCCTTTTGTCAGATAAACAGCAGTCCCTATAGGCAGAGAGAGAGAGAGAGAGAGAGAGAGAGAGAATGGACCAGTCATGTGGAACAGTCTTTGCCTTTGGGGACATAACCCTGATCCAAACACCTCCCACGACAATATTTCAGACGGATCTTATGCACTAAAAGCCCTGCCGCCGACACAATATATTAGCACTGGTTCCCCAGCTGTAAACTGCAGAGGGTAGACGATCTAAATATATGTACAGTATAGTAGTAAGAGAACTGCTACATCAAAATGTTTGGCGATATTGTACTTATAATAGTGATATCAGAAAGCTTGATTATGTTCTTAATACCTTTAGTACTTGCTACAACGATCATTATTCAGTTTATCAGCAACATTATGTCCCCAATAATGACTCCCTGAATATACTGAATGACCAGGTTATGCATGTTTTGTATCACGTGAGGACACATATTTGGATATAGCCAAAGCATACACTGGAGATAGAAGTCGTCTCAAAGGTAAGGCGTTTATTGCTGTCAAATACAGGGAAATAACATGCAAGAGCGGGGCAGAAATTTAGAAAAGGTTTTCTGGCTGTGTCTCCCACATCTGCAAATGTTTGGTCTGTCCAATTATGAGCATCGCCATGTCGTCTCGTCCAAGGCTAAGTTTCGGGAAAGAAAATTAACAATGAAAATGAACAATAGCAACAGCGATCCTGCAATTCTTCTCGGGAAGATATCCGGGTCACGGCACCAATTGTTAGGACCTTGTTAGGACCTGCTCTTCTCAAAGATAAGGTGTTTATTGCCGTTGTTCCTAGTTATAAAGAAGTATAACCAGCTGGTGACTTCAGAGAGAGAGAGTGTGAAGAAGTGAAGTTCCTCTTTATCCTAGTCTTGCACTCCTCTGCGCAGAAAGAGTGACTGCCTAGCAATGAGTCAGTAGTTTGTGGCTATGTGTTTGTACTTTATCTGTGCTTCAAGTTATGTGCAGAATGACTATGGTGATGATTGTCTATGAGCTTATCTCACTGACATGGTCTTTGTGTTCTGTAGTGTGCAAGCAAAGCATGAGTCAGAAGGTTTTTAAGATTGAATTCGATCCGGACATGCATCCGGGCATATTCCAAGGAGGCAATGAATGGCAGGATTCATCAGGCTCAAAAAGTGAAAGAGCGAGTCACACATCACAGAGTCCAGACGTTAGCCCCATTGAGAATCTTTGGGATGTGCTGGATAGCTTTGCACAGTGGCCCGATTCTCCCATCATCAACACAAGACCTAGATGAAAAAATAATGCAACATTGGATGTAAAAAATAAATATTGACACAAAGCGTATTCTTTATTTTTTCAGCCATGGCAATTTATGACTAATGCTTAACACTATTACCACAAAATGTAAAGATACTTGTGTTAAATAATTGTTAAACCACCATTAATCTTTAGTATATACCTCTGGTGAACGGTGTCTATAAACTTTTTGGGTTTTTTGTTGTTGTTTTTTGCATCAAAGTTTCCTCAGGTTTTCCATGTTTTATATAATCCCCCTGAGACTCTTCAGATGAGCCCATGGCACGGCCTCATAGAGAAACCATTAACTTTAGCCTGATCCAGGTCACTTCTCACAACATCCGCTCTCTCCAGACCAACACAATACATAAATATAGTAAACAGCGTAGGGATCAGTCAAGGGCTTATTTCAACACTTTTGGAGCACTTTAGTAAAACTTACATTGCTAACTTTTATAAGTAGCATCATATCACTGCATTGTAACAACAAGTGCAAACACCATCCATTCTTTTTGTTGGTAAGTTTGTTTAAAAGAAAGTTTACTTATCTCAGCACAAACAACAGAGATTATTTGTCATAGGCTTTAATGCATTATAGAGATTTACTTTCCAGCTTGTACAGTGGCACAGTGGGGCCGCAGAGCAGCAGAAAAACAACATTATATCTCTAATGTGAGTATGAGATAATAAATTAGATAGAAATTGGGTATTTTCTCAGCTCATTTGCATTGAGTAAATGCACTTTGCTGGCAATAAACAAGCACGTCTTTAGGAGGGCTCTTTAATAAATTGCACAGTGGAAAAATAAAATGTGGTTTGAATATTTAAACATGCAAAATACTCTGACAATTGGAACCAAACTTATAAATCCTACAAAGGGAAGCAGACGGTCATTTACATCATTGTAATTGTATTAATCAACTGGTGTTTTCTCTACAGACAAGTTCAAGTGCTTGTGTTGCAATGATCGTCGGCTTTGGGATAATCGAAAGACTGACTTAACTTTTTGATATAACTTCTGATTGAGCACATATACTATAAGCAGCCGGCATGTTTTCCAGTAAGTGTTCATTAGGAGCCGATGAACCGCTTCACTCTATTACAGTGCAGTCGATAAAACACTGTGTAAGCCGCGCTGAAGTCACGTGTGTCTTGTTTCATCAGTTATAGCAGTATGTTGACACTTTGCTGTAGGGTTTCTTTAGTCTTTTGACAGCCACCTTATGTCTGTTTTAGTGGGTTATTTAAAGAGATGTCACTGTATCTGATTCTGTATATAAGAAATGTGACCTTAGGTTGATGTGTCTCGCTGCATCTAAAAGCTGCTGCATGACTCATGAACTTACTGAAGTAGATTCCAAATGTTCGTTCCATATTGTCTCAAGAGCTGTGTCATCTTTTCTTTTCTTTTTTCTTCTGTGTAGTGGCTTTTACATTTTGTTATACCTTGCTTTGTTCAGGTTTAAAGGGGATAGATGCAAGTTAGCCATTGTATACTCACTACTGCCACCTCAGGTCATAGATGAAACTGCACCTGCCATATTAAACTTGTGCATGACAGCAATTCGGACCCGAAGTAACAACTTTTTGAGTGACAGTGCAGGATTTTAGAGGCAGTTGTGGTGAACAGGTCTGGGTTCCTTAGGACATGGCTGGAACATGTAGGGGGAGGAAAATACATTATTTTAACATGTTTAAACTCTGTATAGTCCCTTTAAACAACTACTTTATTCCCCAGAGCTGTAATGAGTTTAGTTCTATAACTTAATACAATGTGCCTTCAAAAAATATCCATTTGATGATATAATAGAAGGCAAAAAGAAAAACAAATCTTTCTTTTGCTTTTAGTTTTACGAGCCAACATTGAACTTGCAAGGTCTTCAATTGCAGCAGCTGCCTCAATACAGACGCTCCTATATGTTGTATTCACAAAATAATAAGTGGTTCAAGTTCATTCAATATTTTTTAGTTGTGTTCTTTCGTTTTGTGCAAACATCTGCTGTGCTTTTATTTAGGTGTATTTTTTTTGTTTTTTTTGTTTTTTGCCAACTCCAGACAGGTGGCTGCTGCTGAACAATGTGTTTTTTTAAATGTACAAGGCCATGGAGGCCAGGAATGGATGTACAAATGAAGTTGTTAAAAGTTAGAGATGTGTGGTTGTGTTGACTAAAGCTATATTGTGCAATTAAAAAAAATCTTCTCAAATTTTGACGGTATATCACGGCTGTCGTCCTAAAGCGAGGGTTGATAGTTCATATGGTCATGTGTCACTTTACTCTCCTTCCCTGTGTGGCCATGATATTATACGAGGTGTAATTGATCGTGGCCGTAAAGACTCAGGCACAGATTGGCAGGCTCATTGCTGGTGTGTTATTTAGAGGGACATATTACTTTGGTGTTCCATGTGCATTTTTTAATTAATGGTTCCCAACGAGAGGCTCATTAAAAAGCCAGTAAATAATAACAACATAATCTTAACAAAAAGCAGTCATCCTTAAACTCTATTTATGTGGAAATTGCTCCTAAAGTACATTTGTAATCCTGTCTCTGGTGTGGACAGTTCATATCCCCTGCTGCTCCCACCCAATTAAAGAGGTTATCTGATGTCAGTGTCACCCAGCCCCGCCGCACCTCTCCACTGCTAACCGCTAAACAAGCTCTAACCACCTTCACATTTCTACTAACAGACTCCGGAGTGCTCATCATCACCAGGCTTTAGGAACGGAATAGAAATGCACTCAAGCTCGAAGATCTGTCATTGCAGGTCAGTCAAAAACTATAGGCATGTTGAATTGAATTCTGTGCCTCCGGTTCACATTATTATTGTGTGTCTGCAAAGAAGTGAACGCAACTTTTGATGGCCTTAGGGTTTACCAAGTAAATGAAACTGGCTAATATTGCTTTTTGTTGTAGACAAAAGTGTTACAGCAATGCATAGGCTAAAAATATATTCATTCCAGTGGGTGGCTAGATAAACTGACCTCATTAGTCTGATTACTGTTCTTTTTTCTTTTCTTTTTGATAGATTTGTGATTTCTAAATGTGCTCCCTAGTTCTCCTCCCAATCCGTGATCTGCAAGACGTCCCCCTGACGGACAGATCCTATTGTGCAGGTGCATCTTTTCACTTCCTCTCCGTGCTTCACACAGTATTGTAGCGTAGACACTTCAAATTGCTCCTGACAGCACCCAGCCACTGAGCCCCTTTGTCGGGGTTCTCTCTCTCTCTCTCTCTCTCCTCGGGGCGGAGGATAGTTTCAGATGGGGAGTGTATCAGAGCAGAGCTGCTGGTGATGGGACAGTGGAGTTGTATGAGGTCAGCCTATACTCCTCCTGTCCCGTTGTGCCGTCCCCTCATTAAAAATAGCCCTCTGGCTCTCGGTTTGGGACAGGGAAGTGAAGAGGGCTCGCTGCACGGCACTGTCCTGGACACTTTGGCGAATCACCCAGTCTTACGCCAGCGAAAAATCAGACAAAATTAAAGAGAATATCAACGTCGACATTATATTTATTAGGTTACATCAAGTAACTTTAAAAACTACACATATATAAACAGTTGAAACAAAATACATATACAAGGACAGTGCCGTTTTGGTCACAGTGAGCAGACTTCTCTAAACAGTTTTGAGTTTGGATTTAAAGTGCACGAGTGAGTCGATGTTTGGACAATGTTCCTGAGCTTGGGAGCAGAGCGGCTAAAGGCTCTACGCCCCATGGGGACGAGGCGGGCAGGAGGGACAGTGAGCTGGAGAGAGGAGGTGGAACAGCGAGAGCAGCCAATTGTGGCGATGTGAAGGAAGTCAAGTATGGAGGGGAGAGATTATTGCTGAACTGGACCTCAAATTATATGTCTAAGCATTATAACTTCATGCAGCACCTGTCATTTCACACTTGCTCAACCAAAATATAAATCAAATGAAATTATTTTGGTCGTTGTCTGTCTTAAAAAACGAACAATTAACGCAACAGGAAACAAGGAAGGGAGGAGGTATCCGGGCAAGACTCAAAGCTAGCCACACATGCCTTCTGTAACTGCTATTGTTCTGGCTAATGGACTTGAGAATAAAACAAATTAGCTGCTAAGGTCTTCCTAGAAAGACTGTTGTGAAGCGGAGGAAGCTGCGTAGGAGAGAAAGAGGAAAGAGCTGACCGGTGCAGGACACCACGCTCTGAAACAGGGACAAGCCTAGGAGGCGGTGCACCGTTTTAGAAGAGCACTGAAGGGAGCCAGCCAGGTTTCCTAAAGTTGCTACGGTTTCTTCTACCTCCAGGTTGGCCCACAATGGCGGCCCACAATTTTGTGTAGGCAACTTACTACTTTTAATGAATATGACAGTCCCTGCTTAGGGGTCAAAACAAGAAAACATAGTGCTGTGAATAGCTATACAATACAATACTTTTTCAATGAACATATTAAGCCCTCTTCACGCGGGATTACAAAGCATGGGAATTAGAGTAAACGTTAAAATAAGTGTGCCTGTGTGTGTGTGTGAATCTGCCATGTCAGCAATTTGGAGGGAAAAATGTCACAAAATCTTTACCTTGGGTATTCCGCAAGAGCCTGAGGTGCTTTTAGTCCCACGCAAATTGCCATGTCAGTGTTTTTAACCTGTGTAATGAAGTCTAAATAAGGGCCATCCATTCAAAGTGTCTTTTTAACCTTACATTCACATAAGTCCGCATTCAAGCCAGAGCAATACTATTATGCCGTCAAAGCATTATTCCCAACCCAATGCAGTTTTTTATCCGTTTAAGAGAAACAAACTGTACAGACCTGACCTGGAGGAGTTACGCAACACATTTGGTGTAAAGTTCACACGGAGGAGGCTGTATTTGCATCAAGGGACTGAAAGAGAAAGATTTTTTCATGAGAAGGGCACAAATGCTCATAACACAAATGCCTGGAGGTGAATTCAGTTTAACCAATGTCTCGAGGTAATTCTAATCCAGTGCGAATAGGACTCTGGAACATAAGCAATATAATGTGGCTTTAAGAAGTGTAGCGCACACTTACTGGGTTCCTTTTCAGTGCACAATGAGGACAACAGTATAACGTTGCTTCCTATTGGCGCCTGTTGTTTTTCCTCCAGACGGAACAGCAGTAAATGGTCCAATTTTCAAAGAAGTGCAAAGCCCCAATTTAGTTTTTCTTTTCTCCGCGGGCTGCTGTAGCATTAGAACACATTCAGAGCAACAGATAAAGCCCTCCCTCATGGGCCAAAACACAAACTTATTACTTTAGGTGATACCGGGAGATTCAGTCAGATAACGCAGCCATGCAGAAGGATATTGTGGAGAAAGTGTGATGGATCATATCACACATCCACAGGAGACATGGCCAATGGCTATCAATGCACATCCTCCTTTTAGCCAAACTGTCATGCTGCCTAACCATGTAAGACCAAGCCAAAAACATGATTGTCTAATCCACAATCTTGCATAATGAAATTTGACTTTGTCTCAAATCAAGTGTTGCCGACCTCAGAGGTGCGCTATTCATATGATATCTTTTAATTATTGTTGATTGTAGGCATCGATATTAAACTATAGCAACAGTAAGACTTGACAAATTGATATCACCGTTTGGCGATTGTCAAAATTCTGCATTGGTCGACGTTGGGTTTTGCTGGTGGTAAAAGTTTCTCTTTTCTGCAGTAATTGTGCGCTGACCTCTGCCCTCAGTTCAAACACACATCAGGAGTGCGCTCTGTAAAACTTCTAATTGGACGGTCTGTGGTGTGTTCACTGCCTATACGAGCAATCAGCGTTTCCCCGGCTCGTCACCTCCTCTGACCCGGGCATGCGCATGGGGCAGCGGCGGACCCTGAACTCAACACCGGAGTGATTTAAAACATGAGAGATCTACTCTTTAGCCACACACGTCCACATATAACTATAGTCATTATTCTCATTAAAACAAAGGCCTGAGCCCGAGTTCAACCACTAAACCTTCCACTTATGAATTTTAATTCATTTCAGAGGATGTTTTTGACGGAAACTTTCGGGGTAAAATTATCTGGACTTTGGAGTTCAAAAATCTATTTTGGAGAGCCTGCATTAAAACAAAACACTGCTTTTTAGTGTATGATGTTCAGATTTTAATGTGACATGATGGATTTTCATTGGTTGGGTTTAAAATCTATTTTTTAGGGATTGTAGGATCCGGCTTGAAGGACCATTTTTTCAGGATTGTAGGACTGTATAATATATTGTAACCTCTTGTAAAGGAGCAAAGTCGGACACATAAAGGGCAGTTTAGAGGTCTAATGTGGCTTCAATGTGTTAAGAACATGAATTAGCTGACAAATAAATCCTTTTAACCACCTCTGTCACAGACGCAGACATTTGCAACTGCCTGTTAACTGACTGCTACACTGTTCATATGCTATACTAAACTATAATAGAGAATTTATAACACTAGTTTTATCACTTTAAACCACATACAGGCTCGTGCTAAACATGAAAAGGATTGTCCAAACATAGCATTTACTCCTTAACTAATGGGGAATGTTTAAGTGTCTATGCATATTGGGTTATTTACATTAAAAAGTTAATTTCCTGCTCTTCATGAAGTTTCCGAATGAGATTGCCCATTACATTGAACTCTTGGCTTTTACTTCTCGTGTACATAGAATGCCGAGGCTCTTTGTGACTCCA
Organism: Gobius niger; assembly: GCF_951799975.1. Classification (NCBI taxonomy): domain Eukaryota; kingdom Metazoa; phylum Chordata; class Actinopteri; order Gobiiformes; family Gobiidae; genus Gobius; species Gobius niger. The sequence goes on from NC_136867.1 coordinate 18,011,925, forward strand.
TAAAGCCATTTCAAAGCCCAGTCTAAAGTGGTGTTAAATTGAGCACAAGCAAAGCAGCTCGTCCATTGTTCCAGATGCAAGAACCTCTGTCTCTAATGGAGGGAATGGAGCGGGCCCCGCACGTCTCATTGACCTTGAGGCGGAGCAACCGGTGCTGTTTAAGCTCTTTACCGACACGCTGACCTGACACTGGGAATAAATTGGCCGCAGTCACAGCAGGAGAAAGGGCTGAATCTGTACTACTTTGTTTCTTCTCCATTCACCCCGTCCTTTTGTCTCTGCTGCTGTACGGCCCACGCGGGATTAACTCACTACAGCAGGATTAATGTTCCCGTCAGAAAGCAGCCATTCCTACATATGTAACAAACAATTACTGCTATTGTGCCGCACAGCGAGTACAGGGTAAAGAACAATGTGCATGGAAACAGTGGAAGCAGCGTGTATGTATGTTGTTATTTGTCACACCAGTGGTAGATAGGAGGGTGATAGTTTTGCCCGTGCGAATATAGCGTATGAGTTATTTGGCTTTTTCTCATTATGTGGTTTGCATGTGTGAGTTCATCATTGATTAAGACAGTTAGTCGTCCACATTGACCTTTGTGGTTTGTGCTGTCGTCTGTATTTTGTTCAGTTTTGCGATGTGAGAGTGCGTGAAGAGCAGGGACACTTGTGGCGTGTTTACAGAGCTCTATAGGGAAGAGTCTGTACATATTTAGACAGCAGTGTGACTTTCACAGCCGCACTGATAGCAGGTGAAGAACAAAACCAGTGTATAAAAATATCTCTAAAGAAGCTTACAGCAGTAAAGTGATTATAGCCCGCAGTAATCTGAGGAGCAGGAGCAGTTGTTTAGTAAGAAAGCGCGTATAACACATCAGCAGGGGGCGCTGTGAGGGGATTTTTGTCAGTATTTTACCACAACCAGCCCCAGGGAGGAACCCTATACATCTTTTTTGTGGCAGGGGAAACCAGAGAACCCAGAGGAACCCTACTGAGACATGGGGAGAAGATGCCAACAACACTCAGAAAGGCACTTTTTTTCCAATTTTATTTACATAGTACATTCTGCAGACATCCAGCACTAGGCCAGAAGGTGTAAAAACATTTTGCATTTCTTTTTTTGTATATACTCAAGTAATTGTCAACAACATGAGCAAAAAACGTCCTGCCACTGGCCTGTCTTACTTAGTTCAGTGTTGTTGTCCTGGGATTACTTTTGGATGAGTGAGGTCAGACTGAAGTGCTTATGTGTCAACCATCTGAAGTGAACACTCCCTGATGGAAGGCTATAACCTTCTATCAAACATGTCTCGTCGATGGCACCTCTCTGCTGCAGCCCCTCTCTGTCCCTCAAGTATTTTTGTCATTTAAATGTGCTGTGATCCTCTGATCCTTCAGTCTGAGTCCCACAATCCCAGCATTACAAGCAATCAGCAACAAAGACCAGCGGCCAATCCACTGCTCAACAGCAGGTCAGGCCACACAAACCAGACATAGTTGCGACAAATAGACCTTGTTTCCACAGATTGTGCCCTAACTGAGAAAATGGTCTACAATTACCTCTGAAACGACGCAGTGTTATTCTATCAAGTCCTCAGACTTGTGGCACAACAGAAAGTATAGGCCTGACGAAAACATTGGCTTTTTCCAACTGCTTTTAAACGTGACGTGACATTTGGAGTGTGCTTTCAACTGTGGGGGTGACAATATCATGATCGCTTTTGTCTTGGAAATTGCAGGCCGAAAAGTGTGAGGTAATCATGGTATTTACAACCAAACAGGATGCAAACCCAATTTATATCATAAGAATGTGATTCATCATAACCCTCTTTCAATGAAGAACTTAATTTACCAGGAAAAATGGTTTGTATCTCAACACTGTGCTGTAAAGTGGAGTATAATCAAGAAAACTTAGAAATAAAGCCACATTTTAAACAACCTAATTTGGCAGGAATGACAACATGGAACAAAATGTGGTTAAAAAAAAAAAAAAAAATGCAATTCATTGTGTGTGCAAGCTCATGTGCTAAAAGAATATGCCAAATATTCAAAAGTTTATATGATCTGCTTCTGCTTTTTTTTTTATATCAACAACAGAGTGTGATTTGGTAATGACATCATAGTATTGAGGTGAATTTGCATAATTTTGGGGGCATCTGGGTGAATGAGTATAGATTTGTTTTTTTCTAAAGTTATGTGAGACAAAACAAATAAAAAAGCAGGATATTCATTCCACTTCGCCATTATATACGTCCAACACAAACGATCTCACCCCCAACAGCGGTTCCAACCTTCCACGACAGTCGCCTTATTGTGACCACATCAACGTCAGTGACTAACAATGGTCTATCAAGCTGACAGCCTGTACTTTGCCACCCCAGATCACTGGCATCTTGCAGGCCTCCTCTTTTCGGGGCGGGTGGAGGTGGTGGCTGGCACTGGGACAGGACGGTGCAGCTGGAGGGGTGGGTTCAGCTCCGATCTGCTCATAATGGAGTCTCGCGACAGGCAACAAGCTGACTGCTGAGGGAGACGGGGGGGGACACGCTCTTAAAACGGTTATATAAGGACCGGGGATTAAATATTTAACGTGTGGTCTGATTTATTTAGTGTGAATATGAATGGATGAGAGGAACTCCTAATATGAACCCTGGAATTAACTTTGAAGCGACTTGTAATGAGCCTGGAAATCGTTTTATTGCAGGATAAACTTGACAATGCTTTTTTTCCAGGAACCATCCACTGAGATTTAGTCGAGTTTTCGTCTTTCACAAGTCTCATATTTGGCTACAAGACTCCAAAGACTCTTCTAAACCATAGTATTGTCACACACAATGATCTCTGTTATAATGTAGTCATAGAACAGTGTGTTTCCTTGCTTCTGTACATTTTGATGCACCTCTTTTGTTGCCTGGCTGCCTGCTGACGGCTATAGATCCATAATTAGCAATGCACTTTGTTCCACACGACTAATGCAGCAGTTCTCTCATATATACAGTGTCAGGTTGCATGAATTGAAAAGTATCATCGCGCAGTCCCGTCCCCTCGGTGCCTCTGGTTGGCACCGCATCCTCTGTGGCCAGTCTGTTTTGACAGGGACAATATGAGTCATCTTAATGCTTATTCAGTCTGACTCTTCTGTGCCTGATGAACACTTGTTCTCGTATTTCTATTCCTAAAGGTTTCGAAGCCTCCACTACGCTAATGTCTTTCCCTCCATCAGAAACTCGAGACAGATTCAAACGAACTCACGGGTTCCTCATTGCGACATATGCTCGGCGCGTTAGATTTTGTCAATTCGACGCATTTCAGGATGAATTTTTCTATTTCTCCAGGAGCTGTTACGTGAAAACAAGCTGGGTGAATAAGTATGAAGAGGAAAACGGATATATTGTCTTTCATTGTGTTGAAATTTGACATTTTAGTATGGAAAGATTGTAAATGTCCAGGGTGTATCCAGATATTGCAGTTCTGAAATAAAAGTAGCCCATGATGAATCCAAAATGGGGGGACATTTCGCTATGGACACAGAACGTTGTTTACCTCTAGCTTTGGGCAAATTTCCTTGTAACCTGTCACCTGCAACCGTCCTTTGCGCGTTGTTGCGTCAGATGGCCATCAGCTGCACAAATCACAGCGCATTCCCTTCCCTAATCCCCTTTCGTACAAAAAGTCATTAGTTCTTAGCGCTGTGTTTACATGTATACACGTTTGGTCTGGAACAAGCGGCGTGTCCAATCCCAGAAGGACACCAACAACAAAACCTATTCTTGACTTTGATATTTTGGGACTAAATTGCTTCTTGTTGTTGCCTCTGTCGCTTCTCTATGTCGGACAAAAGAACGGTTTATTTATCTCCAACTTTCTTCCACCGGCTTTCGCTCACTGCCTCTTGTGTTACCGACTTGTTTGGACAAACTTTTGAGAGGTCAAAGCTGAAAAAGGCGTGACCCCTTTGAATGTTCAATTTCGTTGTTGTTTTGGGTGTTTTCTGAGGTCGTGTTGAAGGGTTTCTGTCCTTTCTGACTTCCAAACTTTGGCGTCTGTAAAGCACAGGTACAGGTACAAAATGATAGGTTTCAGGAGAGAAAGTTTGAACAGCTTTAGACATGTCTTTAAAAAAGTGAATATTTTGATGATGCTAAGACCGGTTTTATCGAGCAAAATGTTCACATCTGAGGCAGCCCAGTGATTCTTGAGGTAATATTTAAAAAAGGAGCGTCTTTGAAACTTCGTGGAAAAGTGTAAATAATTCTCTGAATGAAATATGACTCGATGACCTAAGGGTTTAGGCTGAAGCACATGTGGAAGACACTGTACCAGCCTCAGCCCCATGTGATTTTCTTGAGTTTGTTTTTTCTTGTGTTAAAGCAGCACTCAGCAACTTGTTTACCTTAATAAATCCTTTTCGTAGTCCCTCTGGGGGTAATACAAGTGCTGGTGGGATGATTGGGGGGGTCTTTCATCTCCCCTGGTGTCTCTGGCCAAAAAAACGTGCTTGCAACTTTCCCTGCTCCGACTTAGAGGCGCAATACACACTAATAAAATCCCGAAGAAGAAGCTAACAGGCTAACGGATCATGATAATGATCTCCATTGTGTAATTGGATGTACAGTATCCCTAGTGTAGTCTTTACTCTCACGGACAATTAATGAGTAAGAAAAACACAACATGCTATAACACCTGCAGTGATGCTTATAGCCTCTTGGGGCATGAGTTACTTAGTTCTGCTTTAAAGACTGTAAATGTGAGAAAGGTGGAATGGGTAAAGCTGAAATATTGGCTATGGATACATGGATAAAAATGCTATAAAAACCCTTACAGACCTTTTTTTAATATATAGTTTTGCACTGACATAAAGCTGGGGGCGTCAATCTTGAACAATAACTACACATTTCGTGTTACTTAGCCTGAACTCTTCTACTATTCAAAACTTGCAGGCAATCATAGAAATTATTATCCACTTCCTTTCTGAGGCCACCGTTCCTTGTGAACTACCCAGCTCTTGCGTACACCTCACTTCAGTCTGAAACGGGCAAAGAGAAATGGTCGAAATGCATTTCGCGCCTATTGTGAATCGGGAGGCCCGGCTATTGACTTTCCGTGCAATGGATTAGTCACTTAGGAATCCAACTGGGAAATCAGTATTCCACAACACGTCCGCGGCGCTCCGGCTGCTCTCGCTCCTCGTCTAAATTTCATCATGTTTTGCTGAATCGATGATACAAGACCAAAAGCAGCCCATTACAGCACAATTTGAAGGACCAATTATTGTCCAAAGAGATCTCGCCTTGCGACTAAATTCACTCCAAAGTCCTTCTAAGATTTTCCTTCACCCATTCTTTTATTCTTGCACCACACTGACACACACAAGTTATCATTTTACCCTGATGCATGTTTACACTTATTGAAAGAATATTGGTTTTCCGTATAGAAAGCTTCAAGACGGCTTTATTGTTATTAGCTTTGAGCAGAGGAGTGTTCCCAGTGGACACAGCAAGTTGTCTGGTTTAGATGCGTTTGGGGAACACTGTTTAGCTAATAAGAAACTGCGCTGTGCAATAACAAAGGCAAGGTCCCTTGGTGGTGATGTCAAAGATTTACTGAAGAATCCATAGCGCCTTATCTTGATCTGATCGTCTTCAAGTCATCACTCACACAGCTCTGAAGAAGAAGAATAAAAAGAACAGTGGATTGCGTACACAAAGGCACTGTGTAACTTTCCTTTGTGGGTCAGATCTTGGGTAGCTTATTCAGAATGTTGAAGTTGTAGAAGGAGCATTAGACTGTGGAGTCTGTTGATGTCTGTGGAAAGTCCTCTAGAGATCTTGCCATGTCGTGGCTATGTCTTTTTGTAATGTAATTCTACTCCCATATTCAAAGCTCCATTTTATCACTGTGCATTTTTGTAACTAATTTATGCTGGTAAAATGGCGAATTCCATAGTTGAGCTCTTGTACATGGAGAAAGTGCAATATGTTTTGTTTGGTTGATGGTGGTGCAGATGGTCGAGGGGTCGTCTCATGATCGGAAGGTCAGGGGTTTGAATCCCAGTTGATGAGTCCTTGGTTAAGACACTTCACCCACTTTGCCTCCAGTGTCTGCGTATGTGGTGTATGAAGAGTGTGATGGGTTCCTTACTGTAAAGGGCTTTGGGCCTGATAAAGGTAGACAAGCACTATATAAGTTGAGTCCATTTACCATATCTCAAAGAAAATGGCTTCTACTTTGCACTGGATCTCACCAAAGAAGACAAAGAATGCTGGAGTCAGCCCATCATAAAGAAGGCAATTGATGAAAGGAGTTCAAACCATGTACTATTTTGTTTTAAAGGAGTAAAGCAGAAACAAATCCATTAGTACATTGTCAAAACTCCTCAACTAATCACTGATTCAAATTCAAATACTTGAAAACAGACAAGTGGCTTATGTGCATACAGTCATCTTGTCCAAATGTTGTTTGTTGTTTGTCTCTTGAATGAACAACATCCAAAAGTACATTTGGTTAAGCTGAAATAAATACCTGCATCTATCAAACTGGCATTGAACAGAAGGAGTGTTTGATTCAAATGCCAGAGCTTTGTGTTGATACACTTTGATGGAGATTAATCACAAACAAAACAGCTATTGTTCACTCTTTGCAGCACATCGACTCGTATGAGGAAAAGCTGAGTCAAGCTCACACAGTGTTGATACATACTTCATATTTCATCAATATTATTGGCCCGCCGCTCATTTCCGCCATCATTCATTTTATGGAGCGCTCCGCAGACCCTGAATCTAAGTTATGGGGAATTAAAGCTTCTTCTCAGACGTGATGTAGCGGCACAGCCACACTTTCCCAGCTCTGCTATTTAATGGGTTTTAGAAGAGTTCTCCTCCTCTCTCATCCCTCTCTCTCTCTCCCCCCTCTTTCTCTCTCTCCGGTGCCGTTGGCTAAGTGCATCTGGCAGTGACGAATGCCCGGTGGCTGTAGAGCTTCAGGTGGGACGGGGTACGTGAGGAGCAGCCTGAGCAGTGCAGATGTCCCAGTCACAGCTTTACTCAACTTTAGGAAGTGGAGTCAAGTCATTTGGAGTTTGGCAGGACATTTGTTCAAGCCCTTTGCCACACAGAGGGTTAGACAAGTCGTATCCGCTTCTTCTGCTGGTCTATACAAGGTTAGACTGCACAGGTCATATAATATGCTTTGTTCAGGCTTTTAAAGGAACAGGCCACCATTTTTCCATGCTGAGATATGTTTTAACCTGAGCTTAGACGAGTTGATACGTACCTGTCTGGTCTTTGTGCGTCCGCGTGGAAGAGCGTGGTCGCTTCCAACTTCACCTCCGTTTGGAGCTATAGGAATATGCTGGGAGAGGCCAAATGTTAACAACATCTTTGGTCGTTCTGCAGGACTGAGGGCACGCACAAAGACCAGACAGGTACGTATGAACTCGTCTAAGCTCAGGTAAGAACATATCTCAGTATGGAAAGACGGTGGCCTGTTTCTTTAAAGGGTGGCACTCAAGGCAAAACTATTTTTTGTTAAGTTGTTTAGGCCTTTCATTTTGCTCTCTCAACATACTGTGTTTTCTTTTACCTGGAAACAAAGAAGCTCTACCGAATAAGGTGTTTTACTAATTCACTGAATCAACTTTCCTCCATTGATATGTGTCTGTCTATCTATCTATCTATCTATCTATCTATCTATCTATCTATCTATCTATCTATCTATCTATCTATCTATCTATCTATCTATCTATCTATCTATCTATCTATCTATCTATCTATCTATCTATCTATCTATCTATCTATCTATCTATCTATCTTATTTTATTCTGGGTTAAGTCCAGGTAAAGTCCTAGTTTGGACATGCTTTAGTTCATCAAGAGTCGATCCTTGTTTCAAGCTTTTAGTCCTGGTTTATCCCTGATTCAATCTGTATAGTAAACACGCATACAGATACGAAGTTCATATTTTGGGGAAGAATTGGCTCTTTAGTCCCAGAGGTTGTAAGTCAATCTCTCCACGCAAACACAAAAATCTATACGCTTTACATTCCCATCCTCCTTATCTTAGGGAAAGACAGTTTCGCTCTATTCACAAAGTAACACCGTTGAAGCCATACGAGGGACGCTCTGACCACAATGCGAAGCCGTCTAAATACAAACAACCTCACACTTCAAACAGATTTTTACATTTCATTAGACCGTCCTTTTATCTCGCGCAGGTTGAGGACAGAAAGACGCAGGCAGACTCCAAACAAGACACCGAGACAGCTCGGAGATTATTTACCTCAGTGGGATAAACATTTGGGCGTATGGGATGGAACCAATCTGAATGACAAGCCGACTGATTCTACCTAATTGGTTTTGACTGTGTGTCTTTGAACCGCCGCCGCTGTGTTCTCCGGCAAACGCTTATCTCCCGCTATCTTAATTTCATGAGACAAATATCAAAAACCTCCTCTACGCAATGGATTAGTCTCAATATAATGTGATTTTCAATGCCCTGGTTTTGATGTAAACTCTATCTATCAATTGCCTTGAAGTTTGAGGAACCTTTTTTTCTTACTTCAGTTGTTTTTTATTTTTTTTAAAGGAGGCACTGGCCACCCACATCCCGGTTTCACCTGCTCTCATCACTTACATAAGACGGGAAGCTTTTTTTGGAGATGTTTTGAGCAAAGCAGAGCGCCACAGGGTGAGATGGTGTCATGGATGCTGTACCCGATCTGCATTTTGAAAGGTTTTCTTGGAAGATTTGCTTTGTTCGCGGCGCAGACACACATCATCCAAGAAACTCATGAGTGGGGCCTATTTGCATTGGAAATGAATGACATTATCTCTACCTAGCGACGTCTCCTCTCTCTATTCCCTTTTACCTAAAACAAACCCTATTTTTAGAATCAATATTTAAATACCGAGCCGGGATAACATTTTCATCTTTTTTGGCATGTTAAGTGCAGCTTGTCAAGACCAAAGCCGAAAGGAGAGGCTCACTTGTCTGGTGGGGGATTAAGTCTGAATAGCCTTCAAAATGTGCTAAAACATTGCAACAAGATCATTGTCTCAAACATGGCTTAGTTTGAACAGTGTCATGTGAAATTAGCAAGTTTTACATGTCTTTTTTTTTTTTTTCATGGCAAATTCTTAGATATACAACTGAAAAGCTTTAGGGTAAGGTACTTTAAAGAACCTGAATGCGTTTACATGTGCTTGAGTATTCCGGTTATTAGCCATAATCCGGTTATGGCAGTTTTCGGGATATGGTGTATGTGACTGAGAAATGGGATCTCCAAATCCCCATTTTTATATGGTCATAAAAGGAATCTCGGTTTCTCGTATTGAGGCTACATCCGCACAGGCGCATTAATTATATTTTTGAGCACAATACGATGTAAATTGAAAAGCATATGTGGCGTATTGCGGGGCTTGTTCTTTTGAATGCCACTTTGGGCTGAATATTTTGCGAATCCACCACATCCTGAGCTATGGCAGACGACAGCATGTGGTAGATGGTGGGTAAATCGTTACCTTTAAAACGTCCTGGGTCTGTCTTTGCCATCAACGTGGACCAGGGAGCACTGGGGGAAGGTTTGAAGCCGGAACTGGAAGGAGAGAGTGGAGCTGATGGAGTTCACTGACAGCCTCTTGGTACTGTTTTTTTGTTTTTAAAGATAAGATGAGATAAGATGATACTTTATTGATCTCACAGATGGAGAAATTGCATTCGATGAGAGAGCATCCGGTTTTCCATCGCAAACGCACCTGTTCGACAGTGGTGGTGGTGGGAAGACCAGACACATTTCAACAATCGGCGACAGTTTTACGTAATCCACATGAAAAAGCAGTAATAAGTAACTTGTTTACCTTTATAAATCCTTTTCGTAGTCCCTCTGGGGGTAATACAAGTGTTAATGGGATGATTGGGGGGGGTCTTTCATCTTCCCCTGGTGTCTCTGGCCAGAAAACCACTCTTGCAACTTTCCCTGCACCAGGTCAGAGGCGCAATACACAATAATAGAATCACGAAGAAGAAGCTAACAGGCTAACGGGCAAAGCTAACTGTGGGCTAGCACCCCTTGAACAGTATTTACAGCCAAGTTTTTTTTCTTTAGATATATATTTTATCACATTTATTTTAACAAACAAAAACAGAACAAGAACAACAAACAGACAAGCAGGCCATTAATTTATACCCTTAATATTCATAAATGTTTCAATTTGTCCCAGTGCTCCAGAAGTGGATCCCAGGTGAAAATCATCGACCTTTCCTTTTAGTTCAAATTAGATTGTTTTCCAATTGGATATGTTTCATTACATCATGTAGTAAATTAATAAAGGTTGGAGGTTTTTTTTTATTCCAATTTAATAGGATCAGTCTTCTGTTCTAATAACAGTATTCTGCTTGTTAGAAAGATTAGCAGTTACTAGAGTTGATCCAAAAAGTGCAAGCACAGGGTCAGGGTCTAGCTGTGTTCCACAAACATCGGACAACAATTTGAACATTTTAGTCCAGTAAGCCGTTGTGTTAGGACAGTTCCAAAAAGTGTGAGCTCTTAAAGCCTGTTCCGCACCGGTCACAAGCTGTGTTCACCCCATGAAACAATTTGGAAAGCCGTACTTTGGAAAGATGCAGCCTGTGTAGAACTTTGAATTGGAGCAGTCCACGACGAGCACAGATTGAAGATGAGTGGACGCTAAACGATATGGACAAAATTTCATATCTCGATATTTATGCCAGATATCTCGATACAATACAATATAACTACGGGTTCAGTGAAAATCAAGTATTTTTCAGAAAAATAAAAGCATCATAGCACAAAAGAGTGCAGTATTGAATGTTCATATCTCGATATCGATACGATAACGATAAATCTTTCAGCCCTAGTGGACGTTGTCTTGAGCTTTAGTCCATTGAGATGCAGTGATGATTATTCCAATGTCCTTTTGTCAAGATTCCTTTAGGTGATCAAGTGAAGGTTTATATTCCATATCTGACAGTTCATTACACATTTTGGAAATTTCCTTCAACTGATTTTTTAAAAGCACAGTATTCATGTTTGAGCTGGGAGGCTGACTTTACAACCAGTTTTGAGTGAAAAAAAAAAGATCTCCATTGTGTGATTGGGTTGTGGTACAATGCACAATATCCCTCTCTCCCTTTGTCTTTTCTGTCAGCGTAGTATTTACTCTCATGGACAATTCGGGAGTAAAAAAATAACGCAACACGCTACGACACCTGCAGTGGCGCTTATGGCCTCTAGGGGCATGAGTTAGTTCGGCTTTACCGTAAGATGATTCTTTCCATCTAAAATACTTTTATGGTTAAAAGAAAAAACTCAATCTCCTCTTGACTCCAGAAATAGGATCACATCAGACAAGTCGCCGCCATGTTTGTTTATGATTAACAAAGCAAGCACAAGAAATAGGAAGTTAGATATACTGTATAACCGTGAAACAACATATACGTGCCGTTATGTGATATATGCCAGTTACTGATGGAGAATCCATGCCAGAGAAGCTAGATTTCTCATTACCATGAAACTGCTATTTTCAGGTTTCTATAATAACCACAAAGACAATATTAATAACTAGGAAACTCGAGTGCATGTAAACACTAATAGATAAGCTACAATCGCCCACTGCTTCTTGAAGACAAAGGTTTTCCATGTGCAGAAAGTGGTTGGTTTCCACTCAATTATTCAGTTTCACCTTTTCTTTGACAAATGATCATTAAGGTCATGGCTATCCCTGCAACTTTGTGCTGGCGGCGGGGAACAATGGCCTTGGTTAGTTCCAGCACCCTGATATTCTGATATAAAACCATTTTCTCTGTCATTTAGTTTCACAAATATTCATGTCTTGGCACAGTGGGAGGAAGTTCTTATCGGTCAATTGAGATGTTTTAAATATAAATCAAACTGTCATAAAATAATTGAATGAATTTAATCTCAAAACTAACTGCGGTCCGCAAAGAACGTCTCGCAGCGTTTTACTGAAATTGAGTTTGGCAGGAATTTGCGGGAGTCTGTCAAGCTACAGATAACTAATTATAGCCCTCCTTATACACTAATCCCAGGGTTTCTCTTTGTCCCAACTTTCAATTTAGCTGCATTAAAGTTACATTTTGGATTCCATTAAGCCGCAATTTGAGGAAGTCATATTCCATCAGTGTTTAAAGCTGTGTTAGTTCAACCAAAAAAAAATTATGTTCTAGACATCTGTATTCTATGAAAACGCTGTTGCGAGTTAGTGATTGTGTTTTCACATCCGGGGTGTCTCAGTGGAAAAAAGGTTGCACATTTGAATCTTTTTTTGTTCCTGTCACCACATTGAGCCGGGTGTGACACTACATGATAGAACATATTGTAGTGTCCGAGTTAAAGTGTGATAATGCTATATTGTGTTGGATAGTTACCAGTAGAGACACGGTACTATGCTTTTGTTTTGGCTAATGTGCTAATATATCAACCCAAAGAAATGCATACTTTGGCTACATTTGTTCCAGAACTCTTCTATATATGTATACTGTGTGGAAAGAATGAAATCTTGAAAAATGGAACAATACTGCAAACATAGAGATTCATGTTATTGCTCTAACCATGAATATGTTTAGACTCTGTAAGACAATGATCCTTAACCTTAACCAGACACAGCAAAGGTTTTATTCTTTTAACCTTTAATAGGGCAAGTGAGTATTTTTGTTAATTTCCGCACACTTTACATAGGGCCTCCCTGCTGCACATCAGTATAAGGTAAAGAAGCATGTAGTCCTCTCTCAGCCAATCAGAGGAGATCACCCTACATCACAGATCCCACTACGGTGGCATTTAGCCAATCAGCAGAGACCGGTCGCGCTTTCTGCTAAATTAACTAATTTCTTTACATAACTTGAAAACTAACCATGTTATGTTGATCAAACTCACACATTTTATTGGTGAATAATTGTGCTAAGTGATGATGTATGTGTTGGTTTTGGAGGATGTAGGGAAATGAGTGAGATTACAGCATGAAAAAAAAGGCAGGCACCATATTTGATCATACTTCACTTAAACTTAAAAAGTTCATTAGTTTGTCCATATTTGGACCTGCCCATTGCACCCATTATTCAAACTTACAGTTTTTTCTTGACAAAAGAACCAATATACCCTAGGACTATGTTTTTAATGTTGCCAAAGGTTATTTTTAATCAAGTTTTTAGGCAAACAATATTGGAGGTGACTGACCCCGCCCACTGCATGTAAAGCACAATCACATTACCAAAACTCTTGCCTATGATAGGTGTGATCATTCAAACATCAATATCACAAAACACAACGTCTCCAGAATGCCAGCACCCCCAAGACCTGAAAGTACTTTTTGTATATTTTATCTATAAACCTTTGTATTTTTTTTACCCCTTAAACTAAATATGGTAGTTTGTTTACAGTAATTATTTTAGTTTAGAGCAAGGAACCAAATATGGTTACTTCGCTCACATAGATTTTTTTGCAAGATAATGAAAAGTTTTGAAAAAATGTTACACAACATACGTAAACTTGTGTTAGGTCCCCTAATAACAAATGATTTAATTCAAAGTATTTCAGTGAGTTCCCTATAAAGGGTTAAAGGGGATGTATTTATAAATGATTAACAATGAGGAGTAAAGCCTTGTTAATGTTTGTAAAGAATCAACAAAGTTTTCACATTCGCTTTACAAATGCTGCAAATGCTTCATAGTGTAATTGTTATAGCGTTAACTATTATTTGTATGTCTCCAAATATAAACACTTGCTAAAAAACTAATGTCAAAACACATTTAAGGGTGAAAACGAGATGTTTACAGTTTTGCTCCATCCGATTATTAGAAATGCGTTGGTCTTACATGGATTAAATTTGCACATTGCTTGTCAGAAAGGATCCGACACGGCTAAATTTTGTCTTATATGCAAAAAAGGCTGCAGCGTTTTTTTTGGAATTACATTGAGGAAGCCACGGGGGTTGCTGTTTTATTCATAACTCCGTCCAGATGTCACGCGCAATCGATCTGACACCAGACAAACGCTGCTAAAGAAGAGGAAGAAATCAAACAAATAAATAATATAAATCTTCATCTGAGGGTGAATAACGTGCCAGTGATTTCTCTTTCGGGGGGCATGTTGTTTCGCTGCTGTCACAACTTTGCATTCAGAGCTAATCACATGCAAGTTTTCTCCCCCTAAAGGGCAGCGGCAAACAGTTTTGACTCCCAGCAGCGAGCGAGTGAGCAAAGCACCAAACAAAACGCACTTATGAATGATGTATGGGGCGCTGGAGTTTTTCAGTCCATTGGAAAGTCTATTTTTGGGAACAGTGCTGACCGTGTAACGACAAAAAAAAAAAAAAAAAAAAACATCAAGCTTTTTCCCTCACCAAAAAAAACAACCAAGAAGCTGCGTCTCATGCAGTGGAGACAGGGAAAACCAATAAGGCTGTTTATGTTACACCGGGCGCCCTGGACGAGAAGTGTTTTTGGCTTTTTCCAAACATGTAGCTCTGTGACATGACATTCTCATCCAATTACAAGGCTTTCCGCTGCTTCACCTTGAGGACTATAAATAATCTATAGGCTCGCTGAAAGTACGGCACTGTATTACTGCCAATAGAGGGGGAAAAATGATCAAGTTTTCACAAGATGCAGTATCATTTCTCGGATCGTTTCATGATAACGTGATCATTTTGTGATATATATTGGTCTTACTCTTACAATAATGGTATTAGTCATTATCATAAAAGCTTCCTTTGTAATATTTTTTTAACGGTGAACTTGATTTTCTTCTATTCCGTGCCACATTTAGGGTTGTGTTTCTTGTCGACTATAGTCTTCCCCCGCTGACTTACAGCTGACACGTGCTGATGGTTTGTGTTCTAATGGCATTGGATGGCATGCGTGCACAAAACTGAAGTCCCATTCTAAAAAACACTTCAAAGTCAATATGTTGTTGTGTCACTGAGTACCAGCCTTCACGAGGCGGCAGCGGGAGCTTATGGCCTCAGCAGCTTAACTCTAGTGCTTTCCACCACTCCGCTCAATAAGGCGCCAACTCAGGGAAGGGTCACATCTCTTCAGGTCCAGTGGTGCATGAGTCCCTCCTCTGTATAAACTGCACATTGTATACATTATTCACTGCTGATAGAGAAATGAGGAAAGGCAGATAATGTTGCTGGAGCTTGTTTTATTGAAGATCTAAAGTATTTAAAGCTCTGTAAACCACTTCAGTGTCTTGTAACGTTTAAAAATGAATGGGACTACAGCTCCATAAATGGGCGTAGGGTTCGATTTAATTCTGGCTTCGGGCTGTGCACAAAAATCTGCTTTGACTAAACTTTCCTCTCATACCGCCACACACTTACATCATACCTTAGGCAAGGGTAACATTTGAAACTTTAATTATTAATTTGAACCTTTACTGCAGTCATTTTACACCACACTGTCTCCTGTATTGTAAGTAATGCTATAATAATACTGTCTTACAATACAAGTGCAAGCCATTAGTAGTAGTAGTAGTAGCAGTAGCAGTGGACAGCCTAAAGTTTCTTAGAGTCACATGATCTAAACTGCTGACATGGACTAACAACACTGCACGAGTGAAAAAAGCACAGCAGAGTCTGTACTTCTCTTTTCTTTTCTTATTATTAAAATTCTGTTGCTGGTTGGTTTATTTGAGAACTCTTTTTCAATAACATGCGGTGATTTGGTCAGATAATCGATGGTGTCATGTGTGTGAAAACCACCTGACGTGACTTGTGTTTTGGTTTTGAGGCTTTGTTGCTTTTCCTTTGTTGAGGCTCAGGTTTTGGGCATATTAAATCGTTTTTTTTAAAGTGGGAACAAAAACACTGGTTTCAAACGTTGGACAGCTGGATGATGGTACCCTGTGCAGTGCTGCGTGTTGTCTGCAAAAGTGAAATATAATCCCATTTGTATACAATCTTAAACCAGTCTGTAACTTTCCCTTTTTGTCCCTGCCCCTACAGGAGGTCCCGCCGTGGTCCTGGGCTCCACCAGCTGGGACTGCCTTCGAGCCGGAGACACCTGCTCCAGCGATGACAGCTGCAGCCCGCGCCTGCGCACCCTCAGACAGTGTGTGGCGGGGGACGGCAGCGTCAAACTGGGCCCCGGGGCCAGGAGCCAGTGTGAGAATGCCATGACAGCTTTGCTGGCCACGCCCCTCCACGGCTGCCAGTGCAAACGAGGCATGAAGAAGGAGAAGAACTGCCTGAGCATCTACTGGAGTCTGCACCAGTCCGGGACCGTGCTGCATGGTAAGGCTGCCGAGTATGAAAATATCATATCTTCATCATAATTTCAACAATTTCACAATTAGTACCAGTGCACACAATTCCATCCTGCCTGTAAGAGGTAGCACCATCTGCTCCTTCTCCTTCTCCTCTGCCCTGTCTCTGGCCCTACCCTCCGCCAGCACCAGTGCCCAAACTCCGGGGGGAAGACAGGTCCTAAAGCTTGCCTGTCTTTGCTCATGCTCATCATTGCATAACAACTTCTGGCGGGATCTGAGTGCTAAAAGAATATATAATGCTTGTGCTTCTTCCTCCTTATTTCGGAGTCTCACAGAAATAAGTAACATCAGAAGTAATGACGGAGCAGAAGAAAGATTAACATTGGTATGCCTTAAAGCAGAAATAAGTAACTCATGCCCCTAGAGGCCATGAGCGCCACTGCAGGTGTCGTAGCATGTTGAGTTACTCATTAATTGTTCCTGAGAGTAAATACTACACTGACAGAAAAGACAAAGGGAGAGAGGGATTATTATCCAATTACACAATGGAGATATTTTTTGTCAGTCAAACTTGGCTGTAAGTACTGCTAAAGTGGCGCTAGCCTGCAGTTAGCTTTGCCTGTTAGCCTGTTAGCTTCTTCTTTGTGATTCCATTAGCGTGTTTTGGGTCTGCGTCAGGGAAAGTTGCAAACAACCAACCAAAGCGTATCAGCACGAATGCGATATTTTACTTTGAATGTTTTTGTTTGTTTGCTTTTCAATCATCTACAAGAAGAGAAGTGTTTTTTTTTTTTTTGTCTGCAACACGAGGCCTACTTTTAATTTAGTACACCTTGTAAGTACTTGTGTGTACTGGCATCCACAGTGGTGTTCCTCTGTTGCACATAAACAGCCTGTGCCTCCGGAGCGCTCCCAGCCTTCTGCAGTCTGTGAATAACAGACGCAGTAATGACACAAACAGGCACTTTGTCTCAGACTGTTTGGATCTGAGCTTTTTTTTTATTTATTTTTTTTAGTTTTGAAGTTTTCTGTGGTTCAATAACATCCTTAATTGCTCGGTCCTCATAATAACTTGTAGCTTTTCTTTTCTTTTCTTTTTTTTCATTTAAATTATGTCAACCGCAACAGACAATAGTAGCTTGACATGATGGATTTGTAGTATTTTTGCTCCTGTTGGTAGTAGTTCACGTTGTGTTTGATGCCACACCGTTTGAGAATCACCGCTTTAGACCAGACAACTCTTGCAGTATTATACCAACAACCAACTGTGCAACTTTTTATTTTTATTGTGAGTCTGTTTTATGATCAAGCCCCCCACATCTGTTCAACTCTGAATATTAAAAGCTTTCCCTCTGCTTCCAGTTTTATCGACAGATTTTGAGATGACTATTGGCCCGAGGGCTTTATAATTGAAGCACGTTTAACGGCAGTGTGCTGTGACATGGTTCTTAAATCATTTAAAGTTAGGAAAGCAGGTCTCCTTCACTCTCCTCACGCTGGAGACGGAATCTGCTGCTTTTAGGTACCATTTAATTGGATATCAATCTCTTTTAAATGAGCCTGTAATAAATGGGGCCGCATAGACAACATATGCGGTGCCTCTTACTGATATCGACATCCTTGGCAAACACGAGCAACCTCTTGCCCGCGTAGCTTTGGGACAAAACAACTGAAAACAAACTGAAAACAACCACATTCAAATGACTATTTTTTAAACTACAATTATGCCAGGTTCAGCTTGGAAGCAAATCCAATACGGTCAAGCTCGAGGCAAATGACCATATCACAAGGAATGACCCAATTAGATTTGAGAAAATGCCTTGAAAATGGCACAATGTTAGTGCGGCCAATGCTCAGAAATGGACTCAATGAAAATATATAATGAATATATGAGCACCTTGCCTTACAGTTGATGCCCTTCAGCTTCAAGAGATTTCACAAAATGCTTACAAATCGACTGAGGATAAACAAACTGATTCTTCGCATCAGATTAATACTAAGATTTTTCAATAGCTATAACAATATTCCGGGACGTTTGTCGACAAGCGGCGAGAAAAAGCCTCTGAGGATTGAAGCGAAACATCCGATGTTTAAATATGCACAACGAAGGGAAATTCACAAGAGGAACTGTGTAAAACTTGCTTCTTGAAATGCTCAAATAGACACTGGCATTTTGCAACTTGCTTTCTCAAATGAAAGCATTTGGGACCCACTGTATTTAGCCTAATATTGAGCTATTTTCAAAGCAGAGCAAGCGTTATCCCCAGGTCGACGAGTTGGCGATGCCCCGCTCAACAGCAAAGTGATGAGTCAGACTCACTGACACCATGTTTTGTGTTGCAGGTCTAAGCCTTGTGGAGGACTATCCGTATGAGCCGGAGGAGAGGGGCTCGGACTACGTGAGACTGGCCTCCATCGCTGCAGGTGATCCACACAAATCCACCGTCTTCTAGCACCATATCTGTGAACTGGGGGGAATTACAATGTCAGGAAGTCACTATGTTTGTGAGAGTCTTCATCTTCATGGTGGTGCTAATAACATCCAAGGAAACAAATATTCAGGGAGACTTCGGGCAAGGTCTTCATAAACTGAGTAATGAATTGGGTTATGGAATTTGGTTTGGAATTACCATGGAGATTGAGGAATTTAAATAATTTAGCAAAATAGTGGGGGACCAACAACAACAAGGTGTCAGGGATCGGTTAGGGGGAAATGGCTTGCAGTAAGTAAGTGAAAAAAAGCTTAACAATACCTCACTGTCAGAAATTTGACATAAGAAAAGGAAATTGAAAAACAAGTAAGTCCATTTGTATTTCGGCCTAAGAACATATCTCTCAATTATTCAAAACTCCTTGATTTCATTCGCAAAAACAGATAAAGGCTTTTAAAAATAACAAATCAACAAAGCCATGTGCAATAAAAAAAAATGATTATCTAGTGCAGTAACTAGAACAAATAACTAACTCTTCAACATGTTTGAGTTTGTTCCAACTTGTTGCTCCAGAAATGTGCTTGTAGAAGTCAAGTCTTTTTTAGCGCACTTACATAATATTGCACTCTTGACATTTGTACATAATAACACTTTATCCAAACATCCAAACATACATGCTGTTGGATTGGGTTTTGCATGTAAGTTGCTCTTGTTTGAAGGCCAGCGCTGTGTGAGCTGTCTGTGGAGTTTGCCGGTGGGCCAGCCTGAGGCCTCCTCCTCACTGCTGTTCCCCCAAAGGCACACATTAATTACCTATTTACTTTAATGCAGCCGAGAGCAACTGAGCTACGTGGCGTGTGTGAGGGGGGGAGCAATGAAAGGGAAGTGTCACGTCAAGAAATGCGATTTGTTGACGAAAAACTGCTATGTGTGATGGTGCAGGTCAAGAAACACACACGTGAGGAGATGGATTTGGTGAGAGCAATATGTAATGGCAAGGTGGGGGGGTCAGAGCATCTCCAAAGCCATAAAGGCTGATGCTTTTCTGTCGCACAGAATTTTCAAAAAGCAACAAAACAATGATACAATGTGTAAAATGTTCCAATGGGCACAACCAGTCTCGCCGCAGAAAAGTTTTGGTGGTGAACTCTTTGGCACCCCTCGTCTTCATTTGCATACACCGGTGACAACGGAGACGAGAAGACACTTTGTACTTATGAATGATGTGTGAGAAGCAAGTGTGACAAAGGTGAGACAACACTAGTTAAAAGTATTGTATAAAGATTCTCTCATTGTCAGGGTTTCTGAGCACACCAATAATGCTGCAATTCCTACTAAAGTGGAGTCGTGTTTTGTTTTGCTTATCTCGTCTTCACATAATGTGAGACTTAAAGGTCTGCAAAACACAGCGGAGCAAACTGAGTGATTAGAGAGAAATGCATTTGCGTCTGCCATAAGTGTAATGATAAACATCGGGATAAGAGGCGCTCAGTGAGAGCCAAGGCTTAATTAAATGTTATAATACACAGCTTTAAGGATTCAGCTATCATTTTAGGCAAACAGCAAGACTAACATCCAGCAGCTTTATACTAATTATGCTGCGGTAAAAAAATAAAATAAATAACTATTGCTACTACTTCTACTGCTTCATTGGAAGATTAAAGCAGTATTAAGTAACTCATGCCCCTAGAGGCCATAAGCACCACTGCAGGTGTCGTAGCATGTTAAGTTTTTTTCTCATTAATTATCTGTGAGTGTAAATACTACGCTGACACAAAGGACAAAGGAAGAGAGGGATATTGTACACTCAAACTTGGCTGTAAATACTGTTTAAGTGGCGCTAGCCCGCAGTTAGCTTTGCCCGTCAGCCTGTTAGCTACTTCTTCGTGATTCTATTAGTGTGTATTGGTGCCTCCGACCCGGTGGCAGCCAACTTGCAATTGTGGTTTTCTAGCCAGAGACACCAGGGGGAGATGAATGACCCCCCAATCATCCCATTAACACTTGTATTACCCCCAGAGGGACGACGAAAAGGATTTATTAAGGAAAACAAGTTACTCTGTACTGCTTTAACAGCCTCGTTCAAAGACTCTCGATGTTGTCTGTAAGATCCAACACTGTGGTCAGTCACTGCTCCTGCTCCTGATGATTAGAACTTTATGTTTACACGCCGTATATAAACCCCTGCAATGTGTCTCTCCTTCACGTGAGATACAGATATCCGAGATATCCCACTATACTAGCCTCCGTGTTACGTAAGGCAGATGATTAGGAGAGGCCTTCCCTGACCTGTATCAAACCATGTAGGAATATCCCATTTCCTCCCATTACCGCGGCAGCGTTTGAGCTTTGACAGTTTGCTCCTAATGTTTTTTCTCCAGGCGTTCGACTTGAGCATTCCACTCCACGGACGCATTTCAATGAGCTATTAACATTAAGAACGCTTCTGGGCAAAAACTAATGTCATTTTATTTAGAGGTAGCAATACCCAGTGCCAATAAATATGTGCAACCTCGTCGGCGTAAGGAGGGGAAGACGGGGAATTCTAATGGGTTTTTAAATGGTGAACTTAAACGTAACATACTTTTAATTATGAGTGCATTGAGACTAAGACAGGACTGTGACAAGTTGTGGGGTAATTTTTTGAATGAGCTCCCCAAGGCAGGAAGAGACATACAATCCAATACTCATATTATTTCCGACTAGAAATATTGTAAGTTCTAATGGCAGCGTCTCCAAGTCCTGCGCAATAATGACGTTGTCTGTCGTTAGACTTCTTATTTTAAGTTATAAAACATTAAATATCAATGCTGCGATGCCTTAAAGCAATTCTTAAATCGGCCACAATCATGAATTATATATTTGCTTTAAAAGCAACACGATAAGACAGGTCAGGTACTCATGCCGATTGATCTTCCACCAATCCTTTTCCCATTACTTGTGCATAAATGGATCACACGGAGAACTACCTCGCACTGAGTAGCCTAATTTAGAACCTGTATATCACTCCTGACCCCATCGCTAACCCTTATTAATATGACAGTGTTGTTTAAGTCTGCTTTGAATTACTGCCGCGCCTCGGCCCCGCTCTCACTGTACCTCCTCCTCGTAAATTTTCTGCCGGCGCGAGGTCAAAGTTGGAGTCCGCGCGGCGCATCTCGACGAGCCGAACTGCCAAAACAACAAAGGCGTGATTAATGGGTGTTTTTACGGCGCTCTAGCAGCTCTCGCTCACACCAGACGGATGACCCTTTTTCAAAGACGCGCCCCGCATCATCGGGGTTTAGGAGGACAGTATTCAAACTACAGGAGACTTCACTGACACATCAGTTAGAAAAGTTGAGAAGTCGTGACAGGTGCAAAATATGCTTATATGCTGATTCATTTGTTTACTCGGCACTATAATGTGTGAAAGAGTATTGACAATAAGTAACCTTCTAAAGAGCCTATAGTTTGATATGGAGGTGGAACAGCTGAAAAATCATATACTGGTTACTGTGGTAACTGAAAAAATGTAGATTTATTGTCTTAGTTTATTGCTAATTTCTCTGTAAGTCCAGAGCCAATTCATATGAAACTGTCAGAAAGTTCAAATTCTTATCTTTCAGCCCATATGAACAATGGACTCATTATTTCCTCATAAAAGGTATCCAAAATATTATATTCAAAAACATGTGCGTGATGTTGACAAGTAGAAAGGACTTTCAGCCATAAGATTAATATGATTAATATATTATTTGTGAATCCAATCACTATCAAATACTGATTAGGAAAAACATTTCTGTCAGAAACTGTTTCTCTCCCATAGAGTTGTATTGCCACTTGCCCTTCAACTGAAATAAAACTCTGTGACCTGAAAATAACCTATTGATTAAATGTGTAAATGTGAGAATTCTTGGATTTTTGTTAAAGCAGTACTAAGTAACTTGTTTACCTTAATAAATCCTTTCCTTAGTCCCTCTTGGGGTAATACAAGTGTTAATGGGATGATTGGGGCATCCTTCATCTCCCCCTGGTGTCTCTGGCCAGAAAACCACACTTGCAACTTTCCCTGCTTCGACCCGGAACACCAATACACACTAATGGAATCACATAGAAAAAGATAACAGGCTAACGGGCAAAGCTAACTGCGGGCTAGCGCCACTAAAACAGTATTTACAGCCAAGTTTAAGTGAAAAAAAATATCTCCATTGTGTAATTGGATGTGCAATATCCCTCTCTTCCTTTGTCTTTTCTGTCGGCGTAGTATTTACTCTCACGGACAATTAGTGAATAAATAAACACAACGTGCTACGACACCTGCAGTGGCGCTTATGGCCTCTGCTTTAATATACAGGGTGTTGTTTGCAACCTAAGGCCACAGTACGGTCTTTCTGCTTGGCACCTCAAATGGAAAAAAGTGACCGGGTTAGATTATGTGCATTCTTCAGGCTTTCGCTTTGGTGTTTAAAAGTAATCAATGACTGTGACTTTGCGAAATGTCTTGGTTGGGTTGAATAAGGTTTAAAACAGTATCAGAAGACAATTGACCCATAATAAACTGTGTTGACATCACACAATAAAGCAGTTGTTTGAAGCTGTTTTAATCTTCTCATTTGGGTTTGGCTTTACATGACAGGGTAAAAGTGGGCCAGTTGAGAACTATTGATTTAGGACAGTGGTGCCCATGGTGCGACCCGGGGGCCCAATGCAGCCTTCAGACCAATGTTTGGTGGTGCTCAGGCTTCTTGTTAACTATAGACACATATCCCCACATTTTTAATCATACAACATAATTAAAACATAAAAAACCTACATTTTATTGTGACACAGAGCTGGCTTTAAAGCAGTACTAAGTAACGTGTTTACCTTAATAAATCCTTTTCGTAGTCCCTGTGGGGGTAATACAAGTGTTTATGGGATGATTGGAGGGTCTTTCAACTCTCCCTGGTGTCTCTGGCCAGAAAACCATGTTTGCAACTTGACTGCCTCCGGTCCGGAGAAAGCAATACACACTAATAGAATCACGAAGAAGAAGCTAACATGCTAATGGACAAAGCTAACTGCGGGCTAACGTCACTTTAGACAGTATTTACAGCCAAGTTTGAGTGAAAAAAAATATTTCCATTGTATAATTGGATGCACAGTAACCCTCTCTCCCTTCGCCTTTCCTGTCAGCGTAGTATTTACTCTCCAAGACAATTAATAAGTTAAAAAAATCGTAACTTGCTACTACACCTGCTGTTGCGCGTATGGCCTCTAGGGGGAAGAGTTACTTAGTACTGCTTTAAGGCTCCAAGCTGAAATAAAGGTGTGGGGAACGTTTAAAACCACTCTTAAATGCATCCAGTTGAATGTTTGACTGCCCTGACCACCGATCTGTGGCCCTCCATACCCTATACACTTCAATATGCGGCTCCTGAGGAAAAAGGTTTGGACACCCCTGATTTAGGATGCTTTGACACAGTGCTACAACCCTTAACCATCTGTTGTTTGATTCGCATTCACCTCTTTGGAACGTTTTGCTCGTTTATATTCATTTTGAGCAAAGAATTTTTTGAGAGAAGCAAATGCTCGATTGCAAATGTCTGACTCGTAGCTCACCATCCATCATCTCTTCCCTCCGACAGATGCAGTCTCGCCTATGTCATTTTGTCATCAAATCAATAATGAATTCACTATCAATTGGAAAGCTGTGTTCTATTAGTACCACGCTGCCATTCTTTCATTAATTTTAATTGAATCAGTCTTTCACAGTTGGTTGGATTTATCTTCTTCTATTTGTTCATATATTTTGTTTGGAGTCGTGTTTTTTTGACAGAGTTAATTAACGTGATGCATTGATTAATCGGTACGAGCCCCGTTCAGTTGTAGTTGCAGTGCCTTTTTTTTTTTTTTAAGTCACATCTGGGAAAATAAAACTCGTGAGCTCGAATTCAGTCAATAACTTGTATGGGGAGCACTTTGCCATAAACTGTGTAAGCTGTTGAATCAAGTCTTCTGCCTAGTCGTGCACAAATTGCAGATGAAGACCTATATGTATATTTCTAATCGCAGGGAAGAGTCTGCTCCGGGCCATTTGTCATACCCAGCCCTCTGCCCCCCCCCCTTCTCTCTGCTGTTACAATGGGAATAACCCGTGCTTGGTGCTGCATTGTTAGCTGGCTCCTCCAAGGCCATCCATATTTGATTTGACAGCTTGTTGAGAGGCGAACTCACCGGGAGACACAACTACAGGCAGTTTACAAACTAATGAGCGGACTACAGTGCCAGAGCAGCGCGGCGTCATCATGGACATATTGACTGGGAGGGGCGTTGGGGAGAAAGTCCACGTGATGTAGAAATCGGTCCAGAAAAATAAAACTGCCGGAGAATGAGAATGCTGTTGCCTGGTGACTGGTACACGGCTGCCAACTTCATAATTCATATTCATTAGTGAGTCCCATGCATGCTAGCGTTTTGCTGTAGTGGGGATTGTAGGAGATTATTTGTAGTTAGTTGTATTTGAGAATCACCACAAAGGAAGAAATTGTGATATAAATTACATGTAAGTACTGCTGCTGTTATTTACTACAGCTGATACACTGCCTGGCCAAATAAAAAGTTGTGCCAAAAAAAAGGTCACACATGTTGGACCGTCTTTAGCTTTTATTACACCACACCACCACCCCAAGAAATTGCACTGATGATGAGAGAGTGGAGCCACCGTGCAAACCCTTCTTCAGCACCTCCCAAAGATTCTCAGTGGGGTTAAGATGGACTCTGTGGCCAATCCAGGTGTGAAAATTATGTCTCATGCTCCCTGAACCACTCTTTCACAATGTGAGCCGATGAAGCCCCGCCCTGGCATTGTCATCTTGGATTGTGCTTGTGCCATCAGGGAAGAAGTAGTCGATTAATGGAATAGTCTGGTTCACATTCAGGGTGTTCAGGTAATCAGTTGATCTCATTCTTTGGGCGCATAGTGTTGCTGAGCCTAAACCTGACCAACTCCATCAACCCCAGATCATAACGTAATAATAATGAAGATAATGAAGCTTCAGCGTAAATTCAACCTGGAAGATCTACCTGCAGCATTCATTCACTGTCTCATTACCGGCAGTGCTTCACCAATCATCCAATCTCAGTCCCATCTCAAGCGGGGCCATGCCATTAGTCCCCATATTTCCGAAAATTACCATTAGTCCTAAATGTTTAACCCAGTTGTGTTGTGGAGAGCCATATACAGCCATTGGCCCTAACCTTAAGGTCAGTGGACTGTTGCCTGAACCTAATTTTGGCAAGTACAATTTCAGTTTTACATATACATTTTCGGACAAATTAAACGTTGGACTAATGGGCCGACCCCTGCACATTCCTTCTTCAGCTGTTCATCTCCCAGGATCCCCTTCTTAAGCTCCCTTGTCCATCACGCGGCCGTCTCCCAGCTGTGCTGCAACCCTCCTCCGCTCATCCTCCAACTGGCCTCTCCTCGGCTCAGCTTGTCGTGAAATGACCATCTGAATCTCATCCTCTACCACCACCATTTTCCAGACTGTCAATCATTCATCATCGCCAACGTATTTCATATCGTTAATTCCATCTTCCACCGGGGTCTGAGCCCCAATTATGATTCATGTCCAATAAAACGTCCCTAACGCCACCCTGTTTCTGTGAGTCACTTCTATTGCGCCTTTCCTAGCCTGTGTTATGAGGCTACTGTTCTTGTATCCTCAGCTGCCCTTGGAGTAGACTGCATTGTACCTATGCAGGCACAGGGAAGAACATTCAAACGCCACACAGAAAAGCCCCAACCAGCCAGGGATCAAACCCAGGACCTTCTAGCTACAAAGCATGAGCGCTAACCACTGTGCCACCGTGCCACCCAACAGTGAATTAAATCCAAGTGGCAACTGTTGGGGGGTCAGGCAGTGTGCCTCTATGTGATTGTTATTGTGTGAGTGTGCATTGAGTTCGTCAATAGGCTCCACTGCAGAGTCAAAATACTGTAGCAAAGACTTGGACAAAAGTAGGATTCAGGACAGCACAGAGTCGGTGAGTGTCCTGTGGATAGATGGATGGATAGGAGTGCAGGGGATAAGGAGCGCGAGCAGTAATTACAGACAGTGTTGTGGTCTTGGGGAGATGGAGGAGAGGCTGCTCCGCTGCTGCCACTCCGCATTAACACGGCACAATGAAATATTCAGCCAGTGCCGGATCATCCAATATTAACACACAATCATGCTCTATTCCTCACACAATCACATTACATACAACCAGCTTCCACCATAGCCGAGATTGTTCTTCAAAACACATCCTTTTACATGTGTGGAAAGTCATTTGTAAACATTGGCTGGGATTTGACTTGCTCAGACCACGCAAGCAGGATTAAGTACTGCTGCGTCGGGTTTGTTACACCTCATTTTACAATTTGACAGGGACAGAGTGTTGTTATTGCAATGTCGACCAATTACACATGTAAATGAAGTGGACCAGAAAGTGTTAAAAGGTAACAAAGTCAATTTTCTAATGTAAAATAATTGTAGGACTTTTGTAGAAGTTTGAAATGTACTTGCTGCAGAGCTTTGTATCATCCTTTACCCTTGTGGCATAGCCTTGTTCAATGGGAAAATGTTTCTATTGTTATGTGCGAATCAGCTACACATAAAGTCCAAAACAGAAAACTTCCACATCTGTTTTGAATATACAGAACTCATGCATCTGTTGTTCACTTTTCTTCTTATTTCACCCGGAGTGATAGTCAATATTTTAGCGCATAACCGTTGTATTTTTTGGGTCTTCTCTCACAGAGTCAGAGGTGACGACAGTGAACCGCTGCCTGGACGCGGCTAAGGCTTGTAACATCGATGAGACCTGTCAGAAGATCCGCACGGAGTACGTGTCTGCGTGCATCCAGCCCTCAGCGCGCTCCGGGCCCTGTAACCGACCGCGCTGCAGCAAGGCGCTCAGGAAGTTCTTCGACCGCGTGCCGCCGGACTACACCCACGAGCTGCTGTTCTGCCCCTGCACTGACACCGCCTGTGCTGAGCGCCGCAGGCAGACCATAGTCCCCTCCTGCTCCTATGAGGATAAAGAAAAGCCCAACTGTCTGGCTCAGCTGCGTGTCTGTAAGGCTGACTACGTTTGCAGGTAAATACTCTCAAACTCTGACTTGTATTGGGGGATGTTGACCTGTGATTTTTTTAGACTTCTGTGTGGCAAGGTTTGAAAAATAACTGTTTTAACCATTTTTATTTGTCTTGAATGTTTACTTTATATACAGTATATCACTAGATACAGATCAAGTGGCTAGCTCCAATATTAATTTACAAAAGCATTTTTTATTTGTTTGCGATGAAAACAAACTCTTGCATGACATACATTTGTAAAGCCCAACCACTGCCAACTGTTTTGAGGTACGAGCCCAGGCAGAACAAAACAAATACTTGGCTGCAAGGCAAGGTACGGCAAGGTATTGGGTGCCATCCCGGCCCACATGGAGTCTTGTGCGCGGAGTTTGCATGTTCTCCTTGTGTTTTTGTAGGTTTCCTCAGGTTTCTCCAGCCACTAAAACATGTTTGTGTGGGAGTGTGGGAGAACGGATGAAAAACATGTGTGCATTCACTAAAGAGACTAGATACACCTTGGCCATTTTATGCTCATTAGTGCCACCTCAGGTCTTATGCGTAACTGCAGTCTCTATATTAAATGGGCTAGATGCAAGTTTGTGATTTTATACTCACTACTGCCACCTCAGGTCATATGTGTAACTGCAGCTTCTATATTAAGCACGTGCATTGACGGCACTTCGGACCCGAATTAACACCTTTCTGAGTGACAGTGCAGGATTTCAGAGGCAGTTGTGGTGAAGAGGTCTGGGCTCATTCTACACATTTATGACATTGCTGGAACATGTAGGGGGATGAAAATACTCAAAAAACATATTTTTAAATTCCTTATAGTCCCTTTAACCTCTTAACCCCCACCTGAACCAAACACATTTTCTTCAGTTTGGCTTTATCCAAATCTAAAAGCCTCTTGCAAAACCTTGTCAAAATAGCCACAAAAATTAGCTGAGAACGAGGATGAAAACGCAACAAAAGAGCGAAAAAACAAAACAAAACGTGATGACAAAGTGACAAAAAGGAACAAAAAAAAAAAGCAATGAAAACAAATGTCAAAACAGGTTGTGACAACACGGCAACAACACAAGGAAAAAGATCATTTTAGATGAGGTCTTAGCTTTCAAATGAGGATTTACACTGGCCTATAGGCTGTAACCTTTTAGATCTGGGAAAGCTGAACTGGAGAAATTGCCCTCAGTTCAGGTGGGGGTTAAGAGGTTAACAAGCCCTGTAGCAACCAAACAGATAAACAAATACCATCAACTTGCCTCTTCTGTAATTTTGCAAGGCCACATTTTCTGAAAAACATGAGCATTGATTTTATTTAGACCTCACTCAGACCACCACTACACTGGGACTGATAACCCTGAAGTCTTCTCTTTGAGAGCTAAATTGTTCCCAGTGCATTTACACAAGAGTCAACCTTCAATCTCAAACAACAGCAGGCTCCAGAGTTACTTCAAAACTCCATGAAAAGGAGGTAAGAGGAGCTTAGAAGCCAGACCTTAGATTAGCTATTGACCATTAGCTGCAGAAACAAGCCTCCACCTGAGCCCACTCCAGGCTCAGGTGGAGGCTTATTAGACACAAACTTTGCCGGTCTGTCCACGCTTTTGTTTAAAACCATGCTGTGTACCTGTGTAAAAGAATAAAGTACTGGCATTTATTTTACCATTGATGTTTTTATTGCATCTGTACTGTGAGCATGATATAAGCCTCAACATTACCTTTCACTAGAGCATACACATTTCACAACACTTTTCAATATGAATGGCTCAATATATACAGTATTTCTTCTATGGATTTGGTTTTCATGTGCAAAATATTGATTTAAGTTGGTTCGGAGACGGTGGCGTGTGCAGCCAGACGGACCGAAAAGACAAAGCGCAAAACCTTCAACTTCATAGTCAGCAAACTCATCTATTTCCATGACAACAGATCAAAATGAAGTTACGGCGCAGCTTGGGAAGACGAAGAGCGGCGCTATACATGTTTTGAAGCTTAGCCCTGACAACAATGATATATTCACTCACTTTAATTAGTCAACTGTCTTTAATTAATTCCATTGATAAACTCATTTAGTGTTTAATGAGTTTAATTAGATGTGTGTTCGTTTGCTGAGGGGAGGAATCGGGCGACGCGCCGCAGTAGTCATTATTGGAACAGCTATTATCTCCCGAGCTCCTGCCAATATTTACCAACGTGGAAGTGAAGTTCTCCCGGGGGTTAAAGACAGTTTGAACATGTTTAAGATGAGGATCAGGAAAGTATATTTAGACAGAGGAGTACAGCGATAATGGAGCGGACACTTTGGCCCGGCTTTAAACCCCACAGATTAACGAGAATCCGACGTTATACATCGAAGAGACCGGGACTGTACGCAGATGACCTCGAAGCAACCGTGTGAGAGAGGGAGAACTGAAGAATGCAGAGGTTACGACTAAAGACTGGCTGTAGTTGATCAAGATAGTGTGACAATATTGACCACCGCAGTCCACACAGAAAGGGGCCTTCTTGCTAACCGCTCGCCACCTCTCTCTATTAAAATGCATCAGCCGTATCTGCCTCTTTCACACAAGCCTCAAACCACTCCAGCGCAGACTCTCTCTGACTGCCACTGCATACTTCAACCACATTTAATCTAGTTCCTCTTCAAATGTCAGCTACACAAAGGCTCTCATCTGTCACGCCTATCGATCACTCTATACCCCACCGCCATCATCGCCGCGGCTGTCCCTTCCCCCTTGTAAGGACCCCCAGACTTGTATTTGCGCCCCGTAGTCCGCTGGCATTAACTCGGGCCGTCCCTGGATGACTTCTGTCGAGAGCACATCATTACCGAGACATGAGAAATGAGGGGGGAGAGAGAGGAAGGGGGGGGGGGGGGGGGGGGGGGGGGGAGCTAGAGAGTGAGAGAAAAGTTGTGGTGTCCTTAGGGCTTCAGACGCAAATGCCAGCCTGCAGGAGCTGATGTGCCGATATGATGGCCCTGATAGCCTTGCGCAGAGATGATGATGAGGTGGGATATGTGGATATGTGGCTGGCAGGAAAGGTGAAAATGGCACTATTTATATGAAAGATCCATATTTGTCTAATCTGTTCGCCGCTATAGGGCCTATAGACAGGTGTTTCGGAGCAGAGCCAAGGACTATCTCTGCCTCTCGCTCACAAGACTGGCTGCCGACCAGAGGAAGCCCGGGTGGGAAAGTTAAGAAGGATAAGTGACAAAAAAAAGATGACATAGAGGTCTAAGGAGCTGTGGAGAGGGAAAGTTTAGAAATGAAGTGAGTTCTATCAAAGGAATTTACAGAATGGATAGTTTCATTACTATATATGGTGATTATGTGGTAGTGGTACCTTTTTCCACCTCAAAAGAGACATAATGCATTTATTTGAGAGTCTAGCCAATGCTGTTCCCTCATCTTAAAACATGCAATACTGGGTCCCGGAGTAGTATTTAGTTTCATTCACACAGTTTTGGTTGTTAAGTTTTTCCTTGCCTGACAGTTTAGACATTACATTGGTTATTTTTGGTGCAGCCCTGTGAGGCAACTGCTGCTGTGTTATTGGGCTAGACAAAACAACGTGAACTCTCTTCTCCCTCACTGTAGGTGCTCCGATTTGTAATTCCTTGATTGATGAAACTGTCCTCCTCATTTGTAAAACCCGCAATCGACGCTTAATCTGTTCTGATGTTGTTCAAAGTGTGTTCATCGCCGGGTCATCAGTTTGCTAGCATCCCGTTAGCTAAAAGTGAAAGCTTGAATTGACTGTTCTATCACCATGTCATTCCCACTACTGCTTGAAGAGGATGCTCCAGGGCGATTTGAAACCATCATTGCTGTCTTTTCCATTCAAAGACATTATTTCAAATGATACAATATAAACAATTAATGTTAAAGTACCTTAATAAATCCTTTTCGCAGGCCCTCTGGGGTAATACAAGTGTTAATGGGATGATTGGTGGGTCTATCATTTTCCCCTGGTGTCTCTGGCCAGAAAGCCACAATTGCAGCTTTCCCTGCACCGGGTCGGAGGCGCAATACACACTAATAGAATCACGAAGAAGAAGCTAACAGGCTAACAGGCAAAGCTAACTGTGGGCTAGCACCACTTAAACAGTATTTGCAGCCAAGTTTGAGTGAAAAAAATGACCTCTATTGTGTAATTGGATGTACAATATCCCTCTCTGGCTTTGTCTTTTCTGTCAGAGTAGTATTTACTCTCACGGACAGTTAATGAGTAAAAAACGGAACATGCTACAACTCCTGCAGTGGTGCTTATGGCCTATAGAGGCATGAGTACTGAGCCTGATATGCCTACTTTGAATTACTTCTTCTGTTGCCACTTTTACTGCAGTCACTTATAACATTATATCAACAGTCAAATTGGCTTCACTACAAAGCATCTATCATTATAAGTGACATACTGCTCAAATCTGTGGCTGCTAGCAAGCCATTCCAAGCAAAAGGCCTTCAATTATGAGTGATACGTTTGCCTTGTAGTTCTTCGCTGCTATTGTTGAGCCGCAGCCGCCTAAACACACCACTGTATTTCACAACCGGTGATCTTGAGCCTGCCTAAAGTGATGAATGTCTGTGCCCACAGGTCTCGCTGGGCACAGTTCCAGTATGACTGCCAACCCTCAGACCTCAGCTCCAGCGGCTGCAAACAGGAGAACTATGGAGCCTGCCTCCTCGCATACACCGGGCTCATTGGTAAGCACTCTATCGTGATCATGTCTACCATACGTGATACAGCAATGCCAATGGTAACACACAAAGCTCGGTATACACTTCTTTCCAATGAATACAAAGAGAGCTCAAGTCAGTCTAGCCAAGCTGTTGGAAAACAACTTGAATTTGATTGTCTGGCACAGAGATTTAGGAGGCGGTGGAGAGAACGGTGGAAAGAAGGTGAGTGAGGTCCATTCAGATCAATAGAGTCTGATTAATGTGGCTGGAGCTCGTCTTGGCATCATAACAAGCACAATTACAGCTATTGACTGCTGTTTGGCCAGAATTATCCCTCACAAACAATGGAGAGGCCATAATGCAGGGTCCTTTACCTGAGATGAAACGCACTACCACATTAGTATTACTGATCAACGCTGTACGATGAAGTATAGGCTTGTTGGTAAGCCAGTGGCAAAGTGGTTTATCCACTGATCCAAAAGTGAGAGAACCTCAAGATTTTATAGGGCAGAATATGATTTATTTATTTGTTGTTCAAAGTTAAAACTGTTAAAACTTTAGTAAGTCCTTGAGTAAAGGTATCTGTCTAGTTACTTTCTACTCCTGGGGATGGAACCAAAAGAAAAAAGTAGACGCCTTTTTGTGGGACAGATAAAAGCAGGCAGTGATTGGCTATTCTCCTTTAGTCACCTCAAAGTGTGAATCCAGGTGCTGCTGCTGCCACCGCTGTTGTTTGGAAGTGTGGGGCGAAAATCGATGGAGGTAAATCACAACTTTTTCACTACCTCTCTGCCTCAAAGAGCAGCCATTTTATTTCCCAGCTCCTTTAAGAATACAAGGCTCACAAAGACGTATCACCCTTCCACAAGAATGACTTCCCCAAAACATTTCTAGCTGCAAAAGTCCACAGGCAAGAGGCATAAAGAGGAGGACGTCACAAAGGAGAGACGAGGCAGAGTAATGGGGGGCAGGTGTTTGGACTGGTAACAGGGGAGAACAACTAGTGTTTACCGATGGCTGTGGTTCTGGCAGGACTTATGTCATGCTAAATCAACTTTTAGGGGGTTTTAACCATGCTATAACATTAAAGCCTCATCTCAAAATTCAAGTGTGTTCCCTTTTCTCTGTAATTGTATCATTCTATCTTCATGAAGGCTCATTTGCTGTCATCTTCTGTCGTCCATTTACAGGAAGCACAGTCACTCCAAACTACCTGGATAACTCCACCTCCAATGTGGGCCCATGGTGCTCCTGTGTTGCCAGCGGTAACCACCGGGAGCAGTGCAACGACTTCCTGGAGTTCTTTCACGACAACGTTTGTCTCAGTGAGTAATGGACACACACAAACCCCCCCCTTGCATCGTATTGTACAGTATAGGCAAAAGCAGCCCACTGTCCACTACAGTGTTTCCCAGCCAGGGGTACGAGGGCCCCAGGGGGTACGCGAGGACATTGCAGGGGGTAACTAAAAACAAGGTAAAACTGAGTAGTATTTCAATATTATTCTAACCCCCACCTGAACCAAGCCCATTTTCTCTAGTTTGGCTTAACCCAAATCTTAAAGCGTCTTGAAAAAAGTGTCAGAATAGCAACAAAAATGCAACAAAAGAGCGGCAAAAGCATGCTGAAAATGCGATGAAAAAGTGAAAAAATTATGTGAAAAAAACACAACAAAAAGGCACAAAAGAACAACGAAAGAGTGACAGAAAAGTGACTGTCCTTCTTCTGTTCATCTTCTGTACTCTATAGTACTAAACATGGTGAAGCCTCATTTCCGTTCTATGCCTTCTAATCAAATCCAAAATACAGTTGAGCTGATGTAAAATTTGTGTTGTTTTAGAGATATACTGTACCGTAGTACCTTTAATGTCCATAGAGTGAAGGCATCATGACTTTTTATCAGATGATTATGTCATGGCATGAATATTCTCCATGCTACATCTGTGTGGGTTGCTATAGGTTCTCCGATTCACCCCTTCAACCCCCGAAAAAGTCAGCAAATCTTCCACCTACCTTACCAAGACCCAGGTGTAACATCTTGACATGGGTTCCAGGGCACTTGGGTCAAATCCAGAGGACAAATTTAAGTCTATTAATACTATAATAAAGAACTTCCTCTTCCCTGCCTGCGCCTGGTCCCCACTCGAAAACCGCCTTTTCACTAGTGTTCGATATTTAGATAATAGAAAAATAACAACCTTTTTATGCCCCCATGCTATCTTCACGACAGCACAACCGACTGTGAGCAGCGCAAATAAACTGCACATTACAGGTCTAAAATGGGGGCTTTCACAGTGGAGTTATATCTATTTCAGCTGTGTGATGGATGCTTGTTTTTCCTGTGTGCTGTTTACTATAAGCTCCTTAGAGACCGAGAAAACAAACCTTTAAAGCGTCCTCGTTTCGTGTTTGTGTCTGTGCACTCCGAGTCTCCCTGTCCAAACAGAATGGGAGATAATAGGGACGAACAGGTTTTTAATGGAGATGTGATTCGTGGAGCGCCCATGCATGTCCCCCTCTCTCCGTCTCTCTCTCTCTCTCTCTCCAGGCTGCAGATCAGTCAAAAAATAAACACGCTCGGACTCAACAAGAAATGATTAGGGAGAAATGGGCTGGAATTGTGCCAATAATTGAGAAAATGAAGCTTATTTGGGATATGCTGTTATAGTTGTTTACGTAATGTAATCCCTGTGTAAAAATAGCATTGAACAGAAAAGCTTCGGGGATGGCTCGAGGGCTGTTACGGCAATACCAAGAGTTCAGTTCAAATCTGTATTTAGAGTAAATAGGCTACGGATGTGTGCCAGTCCATAGTCGTATTCTGGCATAGACTTCTAATGCGATTGGTGAACAATAGGCAACTTTTGGTTACATCTGCTCGTGCTTCTTCTATTTCTTCTGTGCAAATTTGATACAAAGCAAGCAAATGTTCATGCCTTATGGTCCGATTTTATTTCGGGGTGAGCTGTTTTTGCTGCGCGCTGCAAACCGATTCAGAATAGTCAGTCGTCCAACACTTTCATTTTATTCCATGAAAAAAAAAAGTACGTCTTGTCACACAGAGTCCCCAAAACAACTACAAACCCCTCTGTCCTTTCTACCCATGTTGTTTGCAGGCCGTGCCCTGTCACTTAAATAAATC
Organism: Gobius niger; assembly: GCF_951799975.1. NCBI lineage: Eukaryota > Metazoa > Chordata > Actinopteri > Gobiiformes > Gobiidae > Gobius > Gobius niger. The sequence continues at coordinate 18,047,521 of NC_136867.1, forward strand.
TGTCCGGTCTCTGTTGACATTTCATTTCATTCCGGCCCCCTACTTCAGCAGTATTTTGTGAGCGCGGCCCCGGTGCTGCTGCGCTGGGCTCCGCGTGCTGAGACAGGACTTCGGGAGGCCTTTGATGACTTTGTAATTGAGCATAATTTGGTTTGCTGCCTGCGAACTAATGAGGCGGGGCCCACTGAGAAGTGTCCAAGTAAAGCACTGTCCTTTGTGGAGCTGGAGAGGTGAAAACCGCGGGAGGAAAGAGAAACCCACGACGGGGTTCTCATGCTGTGGTGTAGGTCCTGCTGGTGGTACACAGGCTCGTCTTTAGTGCTATAGGTTCTCTCATGCCATGTTAAATCTATTTTTTGCAGGAACAGGCCACCGTTTTACTGAGATATGTTCTTTCCTGGGCTTCGACGAGTTGATGCGTACCTGTCTGGTCTTTGCGCGTGTGCTCAAAAAATACCAATGATGTTGTGAGCATTTAGCCTCTCCAAGCTCTTCCATGCTTTCCCTATTTACACAAAATTAAACATGGAGCACAACAGGAGCACTTCGACATCCGCACTGTAGTATCTTCAGAATTCTTTAGGAGTGAAGATATTACTGCGTGGACGTCGCTTCTTACTTCAGCCCTGTTTGGGTCCATAGAAATACGCTGGGAGAGGCTAAATGCTAGCAACATCTTTGGTCTTTTTGCATGACTGAGCACAAGCACAAAGACCAGACAGGTACGCTTGAACTTTATAAGGAAAGAACATGTCTCAATATGGAAAAACGGTGTTCCTTTAAAGCTTGTATAGGCACAGTTGGTTTTGACCTGATTTTGTTGAAACTTTTGAAACAATTTGCCCCTGGTTTAGTCCTAACTCGGAGATGTTTATCCGTGGTATGCCCTTAGTGCTTTCTTTTATTTGAAGCCTTCCGCACTCTAATAACTACATCACCATGCAAAAGAGCAACTCCCCACTTCCACGCAATCTCAGAGCCAGGCATATCAGACAAGATAAGAGGACGGACTGAGGTGAAGCTCATTTATTTCGGCAATTATTTAAATTTTAGCACAAAGGGAGGTGGGGTGGTGGGGGGGGGGGAAATAGTGTGAATTAAGCGAGGAAGAGAGAGAAAAGTTGTATTCAGGAAAAAAAAAGCCTGAAAAGGAAAAGGTCCACATCCAAACATTTACAAAGCAACTGTCACTACAGGTGAGAGAGCACTGTGCCTCTTCTCTTGCCTGATTGTTACATCAACTAAATTTCTTGGGTGGAGCAGGCAGGGAGTAAACCAATCGGTGAAGGGTGTTGTTGCAGTGTTATTACTGGTTCCCTGTTGATCTTTGAACAGGCTTATAAACCGCAAAACCCACCTGTCGATGTGTTTTTGGTCATTTAAAACTGATTGGAACAAACGCTCGGCTCCCTCGTGCGCCATCATGGATTTGTTATCGACTCTTACTGACTTGAGGCACAAAGTAAATACAAAGGGAAAACTTGTGTGCAGTGGAACCTTGTTGTAATGGGGGAACATTTCCTTGACTGTCACATTCTCGTTATATCATCATCATCACAATATCCGTCACAATATCCTGTGCTGAAGCCACAGGGTCAAATAAAATGTATTTCAGCAGTTGATGCAGAATCGTTCCGTCGCCTCACTGCAGACCTCAGTGCATCCTTTGCCTTTGATGGTCAGAGCTGGACATATGGAAGTCCCGCTCTTATCAGTGACCAGGGGACACTAACCCCGCCCCCCCCACTCTCTCACACACCTGTCCTACCGCTGCTAATGACCAAGGACACCATTCCCAACCACTCGGTCGCTCTCCCCACAAGATGCTGACAATCTGTTCTCCTCAGTATTGACTACAGCCGCTGTCCCGCTTCGCACACAGCCCCCTAATTGGCTGTAGAGTTGGCAAGAGATGCAGAGCTAGGGTCACTATCCCGCAACAGTCGCCCGATGGATAATGCTTCCCTACTGGACGGGATCGAGCCAAGGTTTACGCATTGATTGGCTGCAAAATTCTGTTTGCAAAAGGAGAAGCACCTCAGAGGATGGATCAATTTGTTATGATCCTTAGAGAAATCACTGTTTGTGTGTCACATCTCGATACGCAACTGCAAGCTCTGAAATCCCCATTACTAATAACTCCGACTTAGTGTCAGAAGAACTAAAGGCAGCATTTATCCACTTCTGGATAGTCAAGAGAGCTATTCTTTTGTGTCTTGAAACTGAGAAGCAGTTCACAAATTGTTGCACATTTATCTCTGTGTATCTTCGTCTTGTGCCATTGATCCTAAATGATTGTATGTTATGCCTATTGCCATTTGTGTCATGTATTTAAAGATTTCTTTAAATTATATTCCATATGAGTGCTATTAAATTAAAGGTGTGTACGGTGTGATGCAGAAATCTACACTCAAAATGTATTTATATATTATTATTAATATTTTACACATAATTAATTGCCAGTGAATACTAATGTCATGTGTCTATATAACATTTGCAATGCAAATGCAATATATTTGCAAATTGAAAAAAAAAATGCATTGTTGCTGAGCATAAATGTGGTAGTTAAGTGATCTCACAACTCATGCTCTGCTTGTCTTCATTTTTAGCATATTTTAATTGCAGTCTCTCTTATGTAAATGTTCTTGTCGGCAATGCGAGACACAGCACAGTGAGCACAAATGCTCATGGGATCAGTTCATTATCTGCTGTATTTGATAATGCTGTATTTGACGTCATGGTTTTCCTTTGGGCTGAACTAATGTCTCTAGGCAGTGAATAAACAGACCAGAGTGTAATAGTCCTGCTCTAAACCTGGTCTATGTTTGTGTGCTTCTGTGAACACTTTGTACACCACTGTGCTGCATATGTAGTCTTAATGATAACTGTATTTGCTCACTCCTACTTAACTTAAAATGGATCGGTCAATTTATCTTCACATTTCATTGGCTTATTCAGTTCAAGGCGCAAAAATGGTTAACACATAAAAGGCACAGCAGTTAGTGCTCTGCTTCATAGCAAAAGAGAGAGAGAGCCAGGATTGGCATTCAGGAAAGTGCATGTTGAGACCCCTCGGCCAGCAGGCAACACACAGTTTTATATTACCTTTAAGTTCATGCTTCTACTTGAACTTAAAAACAATGTTTTTTATTTAACATGGTTTCAAAAGACCCCTGTTTCTATACTTGTTATCAGCCACTTTGAAGAGTCAGACTTACGTAATGGCTCTTTACCCTCTTAAACTGCAAACACTATCTTGAAATTCTGCCTGTTTCACCCTTTCAATGCTATTACTTTCAAGGACTTTGCGTGACTTGGTTCAATAGAGACAAATGAAAGAGCGTGAGATGAAAACTGCTTTGATTTCAGATTAACAGACTCTAATGACGCCGCCGTCTTTAAACCTTTTCATGAAAACAGTATTAAACTGCCATAATGTCCTCTGAACTAATGGATGTTTATTGATTCGAGTCAGGAAATGTGAGTAAAAGCTGTGGTTGAAACACTATTATTTTGTCATGCCTTTTCTGTATTGATGTTGCATCTGTAAGAAAAGCCTTTGATTTGCTTTAATGGTTTTTGACCTTTGATTCACATCCTTCCTTTGAAGCAGACTAATTACATAAGCTTGATTTTATTGGAATCGTCCCTATTTTTGTACATTGAATGATCATGATTTAAAGAGAGCTGCTTTATTTATTTAATCTCATGCTTTCTTTATTGTTTTGGATGACTTTGTACTACTGGCCTTAAATCTTAAATTATGAGAAGCAGAATATACTCGCCATAATCCAAAATGAAAGTGTGTGCATAATATTGAGTTGAAGAGCCAAAGTATATTTGGACAGACCGAGTTAGTCCGCGTTGATATACTACCGTTCCGCTTTCTGTCTCACTCTCTCTCATCTCACCGGCCTGAGCGCGTGGCCTTGGCTTTTCGCTGAATGGAAATGAAAATATGAGAAGCATCTGCATAATTCACATAATTCTGACCTCACCTCCGAATCAATCACATCCATGAAAACAGATGCAGAGCAGGCGACTCACTAGTGGACTATAAATTACAGAGAATGTGAGCGTGAGATGCAGGAGGTGGGAGGGAGGAGGGAGTGTGGGGCAGAAATGACTGTCCTCTGTGGGAGCCAGGACCACCGCTGAGCCGGCTGAAGGCAGGACTGAAATGTAATACAAGTTCTGTTTTGTAGGATTTTTATCAATTATTTTCAAATATCTTACACCAGTGGTTCCCAACCTGGGGGACCTGGCACTCTCTGGTCACAGGGTTGGGTCAATGGTAGAAAAATCCTGACATGACTACAGTATGAAAGGACATGTGCAGAAAAAAACTTTTGTTTGAAATACTGTACATACACGCTTTTCAGTCATGTGACTTTTTTGAATACCGAAGTAGAATTATGCAGTACTACAACATGTAACAATATCTCTACTAAGACAGTGATATTTTTATGTACTCGTAGTCATTGCTCAAGAAGATAGCGGTAAAAACAAGGCCCCAGAGACGTATATTTATGTGACGAAACCAGTGAGTCAGTGTTTAAGATGTTAGCATGCTACCGGCTAGCATTTAACTTCAACAGCTCAGCTCTGACCTCTCCAAGAGAAAGCCCTGAACCACACTCCAAACCTTGGCTACAACAGGTGACAGAGATCAGAGCTGCCACACATAAGGTTATCGTGTTATTTGAATAAACTGTCAATGGTTGCTGTTGTTTGACAAACTGTAAAAATCACAGAGATTGGTTTTCTGGTTCCTCTTTGATGTGTTCATTTAGTCTGAAGAGTGAAGCAGATCTTTAGTAAATCCTGCTGTAGCTCGACAGACAGAGCTGCTCCGTCTGTGCCACATTAGTGGGCTATATCACATAAACGTGGGTCTCTGGGGCCGTGTTTTAACTGTTATCTTCTTGAGCAATGATTACGAGTACATAAAAATGCCACTGTCAATCAGTTGTCTTTCATTTTCATCCTGAGTAGAGATATTGTTATGTTGTTTGTTGTAGAACTGCATAATGCTACTTCGGTATTCAAAATGGCCACTGGAATTATGCATGATGTCATTGGAAAAAGATGTATTGGTAATTATTTAAATGTTTTAATGTATCTGAATTTTGGACTCTCCAACACACGCTTCTAGGAACAAAACATTTGGAACCGCTTGCCTTACACTATTTCCCCATATGAAGCAAACATGCTCAAATCTAGTTTGAAAAAAGTTTGAAACGACACACTTCCCAATCTATTCTGTATTTGTTGTAGACATGTACAATTATTTTATATCAAAGGCAGAATTTCAATTTTCTGTCTTCCTGTTTAGTGCTTGGTAAACTCGATTTCATTCGGCTCCCACCTGACAAAGAAGTTTAATCAGAGAGACCCAGACTGAGCTCATCCGCGATTCAATTACAACAGGATGTTGTGTTTACATTCACGCGTTGGATCAGCAGTGTCTCCTGTCTCTCTCATATAATGAATCACTGTAGATTATAATCTGCACACAGTGTTAGATTATGGCTGGGGAATTGGTTATTGTCTTGTCTTGTTAAAATGCATTATTAAAAAGCAAGAAAATGTACTGTGTCAATGGTAGTTGGCCACAAATATGTCAAGCTGTGAAATGAAATACAGAATAGTTAAAAGACATATCAGGAGTGACCAAAACCAAACAAGAAGGCAGCCATAGTGGGTAAAGCGTATTACTGTACAGTTGCCAATGTTTTCTTCTGTTTTGTGCAGAAAACTCCATCCTGGCCTTTGGTAACGGATCCGATGTGAAGTCCGGCTCCATTCCGCCCGCCCTCGGCAACCAGATCCCACACCTGGTAACACTCGCACCCGGAGTCTCCGTGGAAACAGAGCAGAGCATCCTCAGAGCACAGATACCTACTCAGGTGAGGCCCAAGCAAGAGGAGATGTGATGAAAGATTGAAAAAAAAATGATTGTATTGGACAGTTAGCTATGTTGAAGCTCTCTTTGGCAGTGGATAGGATGGATAGAATGAGTACAACAGAGACAGAAAATCAGATCAGTCCAGACTGAGCTACACATACTGCAACAGAGGCATGCTGGGAATTCAAAGCCTATATGTAGCCAGTATGATACCTCATTTGAAAGCCAAGACCTTCTAATTTCTAAAACTATGTGTAGGATCTGTGTGAGTGAAACACAACTTCCACCATATTCGCGAACCCTAATCATAACCCTAAGAAGTAACAGGTTAAAAAGTCGCTGCCTATGTAACTTATTACTTGCCGTCCCCCCTGATTAGGGCGAGGAACAGCAAATGTGATGTAGGTTGTGTTTCACTCACACACCCCTTACACATAGTTTTAGAAACTAGAAAGTCTTGGCTTCAAATGATGTATCACACTGTCAATACGCTTTGAGATTTGGATATGTATGATGATGATGCTAACCCTAAGCTGGCAGAAAACAGATCAACAAAATCAATTAACAATAACAATTTTTACATCTGCACCATGCATGAAGAAATCGTCCTCACAATAGTGGATGCCACAATAACTGTAGCTGTCCGTTTTTTACCAGCACCCTCTAAAACACAAATGCATAAAATAAAAAAAAATCAACCTTCATGTATCTGTGATCAGGGCCTGAGATGGTGTGGCCGTATACAGAGGACTGATAGAGAGCATATGGAGAGAGGGATGCGAAGGTTAGAGCTGCCAGACGGGAGGCCTAAGGAGCAACAGGGAAATTTATGGGTGTAGTAAAGAAGACATGAGTTAGTTGGCATGGGATAATGGAGGCAGATTAATTGCTTTAGCTCCATTTGAAATATTGATGTTACCGATAGTAAAGCCTACAATGCTAAAAAATCAATCACTAGCATAATGCCCTTTAGATAAATGCCGGTTGCACATCTTTAAATATGCAAAATCCCTCTTGATTACTGGCATTATCCATTATGCAAACCGTCTCAGTGAAGCCTGGACTAAAACAGCAAACAAGGCCCCACAGACGCTCATACATTAATGACTTTGGATTTATAAGCAAACAAACTCTTCATTCAACAAAAGTGGTCAGTGCATTAAGTATAATGCAAGACAACCGACCGTCCACTACAATCTGTACTCAATTTGAAAAAATAGGGGGAAAAATATGGAAAGATTCAACATTTTATGCAATTACGCAAAAGTTAACATTAATGAATGAATAAATAAAGCATATAGGATAAAAGTGTTGAAGTTAAAAATGAATGACTCTGGTATAAAATGCACCACCTGATTGCTGGCTCCAATAGAGTGGGCTAAGTGATTTTTCAGACAACAGGCAAAGTTAATTAAAGCAGTAAATTATGTGCGGACAGCTGCCTCCGAGCTTCAGCGTCTGACATACACTCCTCAACACACTGTCACTTCCACATTACTGTCTGATAAATCACCACAAATTAAATTAATAGAGAAAACGGCGTCGCATTCAAATAGGACCAGGCTGTCCTGCGTGTTTGGGAAGGAGAGTTATTTATGAAAGGACAAGAGCGGATGCTGCGGGGAGTTTACAAAAGGATGTATGGGTTCACTGATACAAATGATTCAACTTTGGCTAGATTACTTTTGCCTGATATATGGGGCTTTAATTGACTTTGTTAAAGCGACGTGCCTAACCAATGGTGTGGCAAGTCTTCAATATAACTTTTGTTGGCACACTCAGCCCTCGCTAAAAACGGGTAGTCATTTGTGCCACTATTAATGCTGCAATACTGATTTCTCTCTTCAGACGGTGTGAGCAGAGAGGGTGTATTATCGGTGGAATTTATCAAATGATTTAAACTTTTTGGAAATTGTCCATGAAGTCGTTTGGTGGTGTTTTTTGTATGTTGGACAATGTCTGGATTTGTTGTAGAGAATCTTGTCTTTGTGTATGTTTTAACTCACTGCAAATTAATTTACCCACGAGGACGATAAATTCATCTGCTGCTATATTAATCTTTTGATCAATCACACAGAGGTGCCTTGCCCATGGATACAATGACAGTATATTCAGTAGTTTCTCTCAGCTTTTTTTGTTCCGATTTAACAGCTAAACGTAAAACTTATTGCACAGTACTAGTCCTGCACATATAAAACACACTTTTCATGACTTTTGCTGGGTAGAAAACTTATTTCAAGAGATTAAAGGTTAAACGTCTTCTGACCATGTGGCGACTACTGACCATAAATTCCTTTCAGAAGATCAATCTGAAACATTCAAAGCAAAAATGTTTTAAGTGGTGTGTCATTTAGTTTTATCCTTTTTCAAGAATGTGTGGGTAAGTCAATGAAGATATTCGCAATCACTTTATTATCCATATTTACCACATTGCTCAATAGCCTGTGCAGTTACACTCTTAAAGCAGTACTAAGTCACTTGTTTGCCTTAATAAATCCTTTTCTTAGTCCCTCTGGGGGTAATACAAGTGTTAATGGGATGATTGGGGGGTCTTTCTTCTCCCCCTGGTGTCTCTGGCCAGAAAACCACACTTGCAGCTTTCCCTGCCACCGAGGCGGTAGCCCAATACACACTAATGGAATCACAAAGAAGAAGCTAGCAGGCTAACGGGCAAAGCTAACTGCGGGCTAGCACCACTTAAAGTGCAGCCAAGTCTGAGTGAGTATCTCCATTGTGTGATTGGATGTACAATATCCCTCTCTCCCTTTGTCTTAGCGTAGTATTTACTCTCACGGACAAGTAACACCTGCAGTGTCGCCTCTAGGGGCATGAGTTACTTAGTATTGCTTTAACATGTGAAAGTCTATTCTCAAGCTTCATTTAATCACAATTAAATACAATTAATTAAACAATGTCTAGAAAATATGTCTGAAAACATAGACTTGTCGCTGATGAACCCTTTGTTTCATGTCTTCAGGTAAACGAAAATGACAGATTGTGGGGCGATGAGGAGGACTCCACTCTCCCCTCTCCGGGACTGTCCGAGCACGGAGCAGCGCCCGTTCACATGGGCCCGGTGCTGGGCTGGCTCCTCCCCGTGCTACTGCTGCTACTGTCCCACCAATAAGAGCCCATCCCGCCGCCTCCACTGAACTGAACTGTGAACCAGGGGGAGGGAAGAGACTGAACTGGAGCCATTCGTACAAGCCGACTGCATCCCACCATCGCTGCCATGGCCCCCCCCCCACCCCATCGCCCCCCCTCCTCTGCACCACCATCACGTTATCCACGAACAGGACGCCAATCAGGGTGTCCCAGCCAATGACAATGCACATCATAAATACAAGGGAACTGTCCAGGAACTAACCGCCCAGCTCCTGCTGCATACCCGACTTTCTTCAACACAACTATGAACAAGTGGATTTATAACATGTACAGATAAGACACTGGGCAAGACAGTGCTGATGACTCTATCGATAAAAACAACAAAAAAAGCCACAAAAAAATGTTATTTTTTGTCCGCGAACATTCCTTGGTGTCAAAGAAACATTGTACACTGAAGACTGTGGTAAGGTGTCCCACGAGATTTAAAAACGTGTTTTTGTCCACATGCGGCTCACGGCTCTGTTCGTTTCTACGCTTTTTTCTCCCCATTTTCTTTTGTTCTTTACAAAAATCTTAAATGCACATGTTAGATGGAAGCACACAGTCTCCAATACTTTTCTGAGTGTATGTTGTGTTCTAAGTTGCAATGAAGAGTTCCTTTTTAAAAACCTATATATGAATGAATATGTTTAATTGAATACTAGCTCTCTCTAAATGTTGCTTTTATTTTGAAAAACTAGGACCTAATTTCCCTCAGTCTCTCCTTTCGGATACCTCGCTTCGCAGGGGGACTCTTCACGTATTCTTTGTTGAGCTTTAAGTGTGAGAGAGTGACCAGTTTGTTTAAAAAAAAAAATGTACAAAAAAGCGATGTGGTTTTTGGTGGCGATATAAAGACGAGTTTCTATTTTTTAACTATATGTGGATTACAGATAATCTATGGAAGGAAGCTAAGTTTGTGGCCAATCATGCTTTGCCATATTGAAGATGAGGTTGAACGGACGGACTTGGAGGAGACGGCCCACACTTGGGTTTACGGACAATGGATTATCACTATGTACTGTACAACGCAGCTCTGTTTTGTGAACCACGGGAATTATATATAAAGTGTTGAGATGGTTTAAGCTCCTATCTGGGAATGTGTCATCTTCAATACTGCCATTAAATTCAGTTGTCTAAAATAAAATAAAGAGTTCCGTTTTTGAAGCGTGGTTTCATGATGTAGTTGTGAATTTGACACATGTGATGCCCACAATTCTGAAATTGTGGTTAGAGAAGTAGCCAGGAATAATAGCCCACTTACTGATCACAAATGAACTCTTTTATTTGTGAATGTAGAAAGGCGCCGGTCTTCAATTTCAATCATTAGTTTAGCCAAAACTTGAAATCAAAAAGCTACAAGGCATATTGTCATTTGGCTTGCTGATGCAGAGTAGATCGAGCACAATTCTACGGAGCCCCTAAAGTTACCTAAAGAGAGGCGTAACTGCACCGTTGACAAGCCTCTCCCGGCAGCACGTTGTTCAAGCTCCCATTTGCGAACTTGTTCCTCTAGCTGTGGCCGTCTAGCTTTTAGCTCGCGATTCGCTTTTTTTTTGTTTTTCTCATTGCAGTAATTACGCTAGTCCCTCACAAGTTTCTCGCTCAGTCAAAACCTGGACACATATAGGTGCGTGTCAGTCGAATGGCTCTTTCACCCGCTTTGTCGAGCTTTTCCATAACAAAGGCCAGGTTTTGGGAACGACCTGTGACTGTGGCCAAAGCGAGCTAGTCCGTGTCTGATGTGACGAGAAGAGACTGCTGGCCTCTGATTGGCAACGAGAGAGTGGATAACCCTCACTAAAGGGGATTTTGTCGATATTAGCATTTAGCCGATGCTTGCGCAGCTTTAGCTGAAGTTAGCATAACATTTGCATGTAGCTTACCTTCATAGTTTGAATTTAGCTGTTTGTTTTCTGTTTTATTACAGCTTGGCACCTCTGAAGGATTCCATAACTCCCACCAGAAGGCAGCATTTGTCCACATTTGTTCTCATCGCGGCTTACAAAACTTTAATGACGATCTGTACAGCGTGCTCCTCCAGGGGGCGAAGCACACAACAAATGCAGGTGTGTGTGGTGGAAACAGAAGTGTGTGCGGGGTAGAGCCGATACGTGCAAGTAGATCGTGGCCGGGTCGCGTTATCTGGAATGAAGGCTTAAGTATGTGCCTGCTTTCTTTGTTATTGTACAACCGTACAGGAGTAGCAGATACTGGTACACAAGCCTAGAGCGCCATCTAGCGGCTGTTAGTGTGAAAATAACAAACGTGAAATTATATATTTTTTATATATATACGTCGCAGCTAAGTATAAGTCGCAACCCCAGCAAAAGTATGAAACAAGTGTGACTTATAGTCGGGAAAATACGGTTCATACAATCAGAATTCCTGATGTTTTTTGTGATAGTTCTGGTCAAGATAAATGGAGAACTTTGCTGCTGGCAGGACCTAGGCAACCGTGGTGCTTACATAGTGCGTAATCTTCTGAAGTGGATGCCAAACAGCATGTTTTAATCCATAATTGCTAATCCAACATATGGGGATTTTACTGCTAAAACTACAAGTCCCAGAATGCCGAGTTGCTGGGATTGGGTGGACATAAAGGTGGCTGGCACTAATATCACTTATTGTTCTGTTGTTATGTTGCTGTTACTGCTCATTTGCTTTCTCAAACCACAGCCTCCTCGCCACTAAAGACATGGCATTAGCTGTGTACAAGCATTTCCTACTGCCTCATTAAAAAGTGAACTCTCCTTTTTTTCGAACCTGCCAGCCTTATTCAAAGCAGCCTGGAAATGACACGTTCTGGCAGAAGCTGAAAAAGCTCATTCCTCTTAAACGTGTCATTGCAAAGCCGTGCGTTGAAACTGCCGCTCGAGTGTGTTGTTATTGCTTTTTTTAAATCACGTATTTTCTCTCAAACCTAAACATTTCTTGCTCTAATCATATCCACTCATGCAGTTTCTCTGTGAGTGGAAAGGAGAGGGAAGGAGCCTGTTGTGATGTTGACAAGTGGGGGCAGAACGCCTTTATTGGCTTGAGGGTGTTTTAGGACCACCAAAAAAACTTTGCATCCACTGAAACGATGTGCAGTAATAATACTCAACCGAAGACAAGACTAAATATTCAGCAAATCTCAGAGTCAATAACAATTTACATTAATCGTAAACATTGTATGGCAAAAAAAATCCCAGTAGTTGAATTACATGTGACAAGATAAAAGAGTATTTTGTGCTCTCCACTGACCAAAGTCTAAACTTCATCAAAAACGTAATATACTTTTAAAACCAGACCCAGCTCTGCCTGATATAGTGAATTAAGAAACTTTGGCTGATAAAACTCTTGGGACCATCTTCCATTTCATATTCCACTGAAGTCGTCCCAGCGCTGTGTTCCTCTGGCTTCACCCTGTGGATATTCAGACCTGCTGCATATCTCAGGCTCTGCTCATAAAGGGAACTTTCTGCATGACCAGATACCATTAGCACTCAGTTAGGAAATGTACTTTGCTTTCCCGGGGACCAGCTATCTCCTCAAATATGAAAAGGCTGGTGTTTTGGGGTCGATAAGGGAGTGTATTCGTGCCACTTCGGCCTCTCACAATGCAGCTGTCTGACCGAGTTATCAGTCAGCGAGAGGTGACCGCGGCAGCGTTGTCCTGAATTGCAGATGGGATGAAATAAGAGGTGAATTCACAATGGTTTGGTGTTTCTGTTGAGATGAGTGTCTTCATCTTGATGTTTTGTGGCAGCGCTTGGTGAATGAACATTTTGTGAAGGCAGTGGGTCAAACTGTGTCCAGTGTTAAAGGCTGATTTGCAGCATGTCTTTTACAGCCAACTATTCTCAGTAGGATTTGTGTCATAGAAAGCCTGATAGTGAAACATGGGTTTGGTTTTGACGTTGAATAAACTTCATTAGTTGACAGCCCATTGTCAACTAATGTGTGTCGCCCATTCACAGTTTCTTCTTTGTTGTACATTCTACATAACCAACAGGACACTTTGCTGTGGAAGTGGGTGAAGTGGGTGAAGAAGGAATTTTGCAAACTGTCGGGGCCTGGGCTTGAACTCCTGAGTCAGCTGTGGCTACAATAATACAATAATGCAATGCAAAGTGTCGGTGAGTGTCCAGAAAAGCCAATACATTATCTTTATTACTATTTCACTGTGGAAAACATTGGGACAGCGCTTTACGATGTAAAACCCTTGCGATCAGGCCTTGTGTTTTTCAGTAACACAAGAATGACGGTCTTGGGTCTCGGTCAAACTCATTAAGCCAATTTGTTGCGTAGCCACAGAATGTTTGCGTAAATGAACAGTTTTTATTCTCTGTAATGCTTGGTGGCTGAGAGGCCTGACAGAACACACATTAGGATGCAGCAGCTACAGGAGAGACTTTGGACTGGCTCGAAGAGACCACGAGAGGGTCTTGAGTTAACCTGACTGTGGATTCTAACCGGACTGCAAGGACCACCAGGACTAAGCCCGGGGTGAGGCCTGTTCTGGCCCATGGATCCATTTGGACATGTCAGGAGGAACTTAGTGAAGTGCAGGTGGGCACAGCTGTCGCGCAGTTGTGTAAGGCTTCGGCCAATGAGAAATTGGTGGATTTATTGAGTTTCTCATTTGGATTAACCTGTGGATTTAATTTCTGTTGGATTTAATGAACAGCCGCTTTGGGGATAAAGGCGTGGACATAACTCAACACCAGGTTTGACACTGAAAGTGAATAAAGCGCTGGTTTGGAAACGCTTCTGAGTTTGGCAGTTTGGCTGATTTATGTCAATTATGCTAAATGTCATAGACGCAGCCTCACTTCTATCCATAAGCCACACAAAGCAAGACAAATGTAGTGGGAGTGTTGGGACACACGTTTAGCTTTTATTCTCTGTTATTCTCTAACCATGACTTTAAAGCAAACAAATTGTGTGTGCCGTCTATTAGGCTATATTCTTACTTGGCTTCAAGTAATACAATTTCTCCAAAGTTTTCCCACCACAATCTCCGATGTTGACTTAAAAAAAAATCACATGCTTGATGTGAGAACTTCACAAGCACAAGCTCATACAACAAACCTGTGGTGTCAACAACTGGAGAAAATGTGTTTATTTAAATTTGCTTATCAGGCTGAGAGTGATCTGAGACGGCTGAAAATACAAACAGAATGAAAGACATGAAGTGTAGTTTCCAAGAAGTGAGTCAGCAAAAAGGAGAGCATAAGTTAAAGAACAACAAATAGAGCACGGACAGCCGGTTTGATGACATTCTGCTTCACTAACTACAACAAATTATACTGATCTAACATGGTGAGGTATTTTGATAACAGATAAAGATGGTCCTATTATCCACAAAACAGTCCTGAGAAATGTTATTTTGCAAAATAAATGGACAATCTTATAATATAAAACACCACTTTCTCCTTGTATAAAAAGCCCTTAGAGATAGATGCGCTCTCTAATTCAGCTGGAGAACATCATCTTTCATCACAGCGACAAAGCAGACGCAGCAGCACCACCTGGACGTGCGTATGGTCCCAGGACACTGTGGTTTTGGGTCAACAGATATTTGGGACACCCTCTGTCCCACATACTGAGCAGTCTGTGGCTCATATACAGGCGGGGCATTCAGCAGGACCACCAGGGATAGACCGCGAGGAGCGTCCCACCTGACATAATGATCACCCTGTGATGGATGGCCTTAGCCACCGCACACACAGGACGGTTAATGACTTTTATACAGAGGAGCAGTCATTAAAGGACAGAAGTGATACTGGGTTATATGAAAGACTGCCATGCAGTGGTGTAGTGACAGTTTGGTTTCCATTGTTGTTAGAGTTAAGTCCCAGGATCAATACTGTGTGGAGTCAGCATGTTCTGGGTCTGGGTAGATTTTCAACTCAAAACATGTACTCTTCATCTAGGTACTGATTAAGATCCAGACTAGATTTTGTATTCTGTGTTTAATTCCTATTTTGTTCATATGGCTTACATTTTAAAGGTAATGTTTGAAGGGCTCTCAGTGGTCCAGTATATTATGTCTATGGGTTTTGTTTAGGAGCTTTGGAGAACACAACTAGTTTCACTATATGTATGTGACCATGCCCTTCCTCCACAGATCTGTCCCTGAGCTTTAACTATAAAGGCTGCACAAACACTATTAGGACCTGGTTAGAGCTGAGGCAGGGACTGGGATTGTGGACATACTTACAAAAAACATTTTACTGTACTTACTTTAACTTGGTGTGGTACGGTAACTTGAACAATACCTTTTTGATTCTGAGTTGTAGATGTATTGAGTTGTATAATGTCCTTAAACAAACCCACCATGAAAATAGCTTTGCCTTCATCACTTAATTGCCTCATAAAAACCGTTGTGGGATAACAAGTGTTTTTCAATTTCAATCATACACACAAACTGCGAAAAGATAGTTTCTGGACTTCAGCAAATACAATATTGATTTAGTGCAGAGTTTGTATGAAAAGCCTGAGCAGAGAAAACAGTGAGCGTGAAGCAGCTCCTGTCTGACAGTTTGCAGCCGGCTAAAGTGTGGGAGGATGGATGGAAGCAGCTCTCCTGAGAAAAGCGCGCTAATTGTGGTAATGTGTCTAACGCTGTCAGACGAGACGAGGGAGAGGGACACATCAAAGCACAAATGCTGCGTTTTAAAAAAAATTAAATTAAAAATTGCATCTCGCCAAGTGACCTTTGTTCAGCACATTTGGGCGCAGTAATAACAAGGTCCAACCAAATGTTTTCTGGTAGTTCATGGCCTTTATATATGGGGAAGGTTAAGGGTTATAGCACCATGAAAGTGACCTCTGCAATGCTATTACCATCCAATAACCAATTGCCTTAATGGGCTACGTATAGCTTGTTCTTATATATTTTCAGTCTGGAAAAGAGGCTGCTCATTTGTTGGTATACAGTAGGTAATTAGGAAGGCTGCCAGGTTTAAAATGCACAGCCCAAGTTGAACCTCGAGGCAGCACAGAACAAGCGCTCGATCATTGTCGAAGGGAACTTGTGTGGTGACCTCCATCTGTCAGCCAAAACTAACTTTGTAATCAAACTTTTGGGATAAGAATGAAGTAGTACAGACGGGGGAAACCAAATTAACAGCACGGGCTGGATCGCGAATGGGGAAGCCTGTGTGCAGAGATGACAGAAACGGAATGGAGAGAGAGAGAGAGAGGCGTCAGACTGAGGAGATGAGAGAGAAAAACAATCATCCAAAGGATGAGGCTTACCAAAGATGAGGAGGAGCAGCAGCAGAGGTGCTTCAGAGCAAGAAAAATGACATCGCACTTAAAAACATACGGGGAATTAATGGAAGATTGTTGCCAAATTATACAGACCATTCAAGAGGAGACACTGCATGTAAAGTTACTTTCAAAAGTACTTTCCCAGATTTTCAGTCCGTTTGCTCATTTGGGAACAAAATCTCTGATCCGCACAAGCTCCTATTATTCCACTGAATCATCTTTCCCATAGATTACATGGAAACTTGTTAATTCAAAGGATGTATTCTGGGGACAACGCCCTCAAACGAGTACAGCCAATTTTGTCTTGAACTTTTGACTTTTTTCCCACCTTGGTTTGGATATAAGTTGATTCAAGGACAAAATAATCCAAAATTCCTGTAATTGTAAAACTAAACCAATTTTAAAATGTTCCCCCATCTTATCTGCAGTGTGAATTCTGTTACATATGTAGACACTAATTTTAGAATCCACCATTAGCATCCAGCCAAAAGTTGGTTCATAAACTGAAAGTTTAAACTGCAGACAGTGTCTCCCCTTAAACAAACCCAAGGAAATGACACAAGAACAAAGGATGTGGATTTTAACATTTAATAATAGACAAAAATGTCATTCTTTTCTGTACATCAGTAATTACAGCTCAAGTTTTTACTCGCAGTTTCATCAGCCTCTAGTGTGGTAATGCTTATTCCTCTTAACATAGAAAATCTACTAGGAGCAGGAGTCACATTTTCAAAAGCCCGGAGAAGTGTGTCTGCCATACAGGAGTTTGTTTTCAAAACCATTCAACAAATATCATTCACAATACTTTCTCAAATATTTACAAAAAAATTGCTAAATTATACATATCAAACTACTTCCTCAGTATACATAATGCCGCTATACAAAGAAATAGAAAGAATACCTGGGTTTACAATGGCCTCATGTTTAAATTAATTCAAGCTATATTAAGATACATATTAACGCTGCCAGTGTTGGACAAAGAGTATTGAGAGATTCCTATACATTCACTGTGAGTTATAGAGGAGAAACGGATGGGGGAAAAGGCCAGTGTAAAAGCTTTGAGGCTGGAGATGAAGGATCTCGACACAAAGCTATTTGAAGAGCAAACTTGTCAGCTGCACAGAAAATACTTCAGATATAGTCGTTTAAAAAGTACTGTATAGTGCACATAGAGAAAAGGATTTGAACATGTAGAAGACGGGGGGGAAAGGTTGTAGTGTCTAACTCAGCTGCAAGTGCTCTGTCCTAAGCCTGGATAAATAGTCAAGGGATTGAGTAAATTTGTTTGTCCCAGGAGGAAAGGACAAAGCGGTACTGTAGTGCTGTTAATGGACTGTACTGTTTACATACACCCCCCGGAAAACTTAATTACCACCTTATTCCTGTTTTAACTGGATTTCCAAAATGCGTGAGAACTGTACTGTAGAAGAAAAGGCATTTGCCAGTAGAGCTCCCTAAAGAATGCACATACAAAAGTAGTTATATTCATGATAAAGTTATGTTGTTTTAGGAACTCGCTCCAACACGGGGGGTACAACATTTCCCAATGCCACCGACTCCGTAGTTAAAATTTTAGTAGATGTTGCACTCCTGTAACCTGCTACAAACAGGTTTAATCAAGCTCAGAAATAATAAATACCAGCCCCCCCCCCTGAGCTTAGAGCCCGGGTGAAACGTCTTGATTAAAAAGTGCACAAAAACACACATTTCCCCTGATTTGCCTAATCGCTCCTGATGCTTGGAGGCCTCCGCTCTGCTCCGCTGTCTGCCGTGAATGTGGGTCAGACGCCGGTTGTGCTTATGGAAAGTGTTTGGAGCGAGAGGCTGGTCACAGAGGACTTGACAAACCAGCCCAAAGTTTAGCGTGATGAGAAAACTTAGGCCTGAGTAAGCCGTTTGACCAAAGTGATTAGGCTTTGAAGGTGTTGTTGATGATGGTGTTGCACAAATAATAGCGTTCTGCATTATTTTAATCCAGTACAGGGGTCATGAGGCCCTCCCCCATGGAGTTTCTCAAGGAACTGACAACTTTTTCCAGTATAGAGTATGTAGACGACTTTAGCAGGTACTTCGATCCCCTTTGTTAACCTTCAGAATACCGTACTTTCTGGACTTTTCTTTTTCCATAGTTTGGCTTGGAGTGCGACTTATACTCAGGTGCGACTTACACATCAAAATATATAGTCCCACAATGCTTGTTATTTTCACACTGACAGCCGCTAGAGGGCGCGCTAGGCTTGTGAACCAGTATCTGCTACTCCTGTACCACTGAAGATTAAAGAAAAAAAAGAAAAAATCGAGCAGCAGAAAGAAAGTTTGGAGTGAGCGAGAAACTTGTGGGGGGACTGGCGAAAAGTGAAGGTTACTCTTACGGCAATGGAGAAAACCAAAAAATCTAATCGTGAGCTAAAAGCTAGATGGCCACAGACAGAGGAACGAGTTCACAAATTGGTGAACAGGTCAACAGTGCAGATACGCCTCCATGCCCAGGTCGTTGTCAAGACTGGTGCGACTTATACTCCAGAGTGACTTATTTATTATATAAGTCACTCTGGAGTCTCACCAGCCAAACATATTATATTCATTTCTTCTTCATTTTGCATTTTTGGCTGGTGCGACTTATACTCCGAAGCGAATTGTAGTCCGGAAAATACGGAGAGCTAGATTTTGTCCCCAGGTCTAACTTTGTCTACCAATGAAATAAATTTGAATCAAGTAGGAAAGTATACAACAAAAGATATTATAAGCCGATATAATGACATGATGGAATTGCTGGATTGGAAGAGTGTTGTCATCATTACTAGAAGACCTAATGAACCTAATCAAATTCAAAAACAACTGTTCCGGTCTATGTGCGGAACCACTGAAACACATTATCCAATCTTCTTTTTGACTTTTGACCGAAGCCTGCTTTCATAATCCTCAGCGGGTCCAATTCCTGTCTAAATTTTGAGTCTTGACCTTTCCGGCAACATGCCTTTGGGCGAGAGATGATCGCACACAATACCGAGTTTACAGTGAAGCCAGTCTGTTCAAGTTATCGTCACACGCAAAAGCAACTGTTTTCTTCTCATATTTTTGACCAGGGTGGACACGAGCTGCGGTAAAGCCTGTACAAAGTCAACGTAATTGCAGAGCAAAAGAGGAAATGAAGAGTGTGCCACGCTGACCTGGAAGCAGTTTGTTATGTTCGGCGGAGTTGACCTCTGGGTATTTTTAACACCTCGGCTCTGTGGCCATAATGACACAAAAATGAAAATTCTGAGCAAGAAAAGAGCAAGACAGAAAGAAGGGGAAATTGCTAGCGTTGTCTTATGAAACATGCTGGTTAACTTGGCTGTTGCTGTGTTAGGATGTGTGACAGTAACCTTGCAACACATTTTTAAGTGGCATAGGCGGCACATTTTGGCAGCAAACTTTTAAGTAATGTTAAACGTGTGCCCTGTAAACAAGCCTCATTTAGTGAAAGTACTAAATTGAAAAGAATGTAGTACATAAACCAGCGGATTTTGGCTTAATGAGGACTTTCTATAATGTCTAGCTCCCATAAAATCTCTGCACATTGTTAGCCGGGGTCCAGATGTGTTGTGGACTGCATCAAAGACAGTTAAAACGAAAGGAAGCTGCTGAGGAGGAAGAATTTTATCTCAGAGAGGCTTTCTTAAACACTTCTGTCAGCACTTTCTCACACTGGTGATTTTAGGATCTGGCTCCACCGCCTCCTCACTACTGCTCCTGGGTCAACTCTGCCCCCGGAGAGAGACAGCTTTAGTGACGGCAGTGTGTTAAAGAGGAAGTAGAGAAAAAACATATTAACAGCTTGTCCAAAGAATGGTGAAAGACTGTAGCCATGAGGGGTTTACGAGCCAGTGTACAAGATGGAGCAGTCCGATGAGATACGGGGGTTCAGGGGCGGAAACCCAGATTATTAGAGCTGGTTCTATATGGAATATGTAAAAAACACCAGAATAAGGCTCATGGATATTGAGAGAAGCCAGATTTTGAGCCACTCCAAGGCTGGGAAAGTAAAGATTTATTAAAAAATGTGCTCCCAATCAATACAGCCCGCAAGAAGGGAAATATCCTGTCAAGCATATTCTCTCTGTAGTATCACATTTTTTTATTACAGAAAGGGAAATCATTGGGTTTTTAGATTCACAAAAACAACCAGCTGTTAAATGGCGTTGAGAACAATAAGATCTCCCACAAACTGAAAATGAGCAGCTTTGATTCAGATGGAAGTGGCGTCCTGTTGCTCTCGGTTGTACATTTCCGTTCCTCTGAGAATTACTGTGTGTCAACTTTGTTCATGCTTTTCGCGCTGACCTTTTCCCGTTCCTAAAAGTGTGGCCTTTTCGAGTGCTTTTGCAGCACTGAACACAAGAGAGCCGCGAGCAAAACGCACCTCTTTAGGACCAAAAGCCGCTTCAAAAAGCTCGGTTTCCTCTTGTGCGACTGTTAATAGGAAAAGGGAGGGTTTCCAGATTTAAGTTATTGGTATTCAAAAGTCTAACCTCTTTAGGGACTAAAGGGGCTCAAAGATGCAATATAGAGAGTATAATGCAGTCATTTACAAATGTATTACAATATTTCAGTAGCAACTTCGACAATTTGTATAAAGAGAAAACTTGGCCCAGACTATTGTTATTGCAATATTATGTGACGCTGTATCTACAATGCAAGAAGCCACAATATATCACAAAATCACTGAGGTCTCCCATCTGCAGCTAAAACATACACACAAGGTAACTGAAACTGTGCAAAAGCTGATCCTCATAATCATTTTCCATATGTAGCCCTGTTTTGGTCCTCATTTAGTATTTCTTTTAAATAGAATAAAACAATCTGACTGTAAATGTTTGCTTGAATTTAATGAAATCAAATACAGCAATTTCTTATATATTGTGCAGCCCTAGAGAACGCCGTTTAAAAAGGCATTGCTAGAAAGAAAATGAGGAAAGGAATTTTATTTGTAAAGTGGAATTAAGTTGGTTTGAAAAAGGGGGGGAATGGAGCGATGTCGCATAGCTTTCGTAATAATGATGCTTTACAATGATACTCTTGTACACAATCCACGGTGCAGGGAAAGAATTGGTAATGTTAACTTTCGCATCCCTCTGTATTGAGCTCAAACGCCACTTTCTCTGCGGCTAATTGGGGAGCTGTCCGATGCTTATAGGGACACTCAACGATCCCCATTGACCGAGAGGAGAGAGGTGACGCGCAGTGGCGTTCGGGGCATGGGAGCAGCAATTAGAGTCTATAGATTTGTCAGGAAACCAACGCGAGGGAGACTCTACTCAACGGGGCGGCTCGCACACGTCTAAGTAATCACTCGAGTCAATTGGGTTTCTCTATCGACACTTGGTCACATGAGGAGGAGCCGGCGTGCTGTCAAAGGGACAGTCATTATACAGCACTGCAATAGAATTAGAAGGTGAGCTATGCATACGGTAATCTAATTGGACAAAAAAAGTGGAAAGATTTGTAGCGAATGTAGTAGGCAGTAAAAATGCCGAAGAGGAGTTGCACATCTGCATTTGGTCGCTGGTTTCATTCCTGCATGGATTAGCAATGTTGGGAGGGGGGAAGGGAATCTTAATTTATTATAGCGCTTTCTTTTATTTCTGGATGACACAAATAACTCAAAGCACTTTTCAAGGAAGGTTGGGTGGTTCATCAAGTGAACCACTGATATTGAGGAGGCTGCTATTCATAAAAAAAGGGATATTTCAGGATTTTTAACATAGGGCCTCATTTCCTATTATCCAGAGTGTTGTTGATTTCTGGACATTTGTTTTTCTTTTTAATTCATGCAGTCCTTATATTTGAAGAGTTTAGTGGTGCTAGGCTAGTGCTAGGCTAGCACATGTATATGGTAACTAGTAGCCTGCATTAAAAACCTCGTCAAAATCATTGGGTAGTCCTCCAAACGTTCCCATATCTGATTTGTAGAAAGCTCCTTTGTGAATTCCACGTGTAGTAACGCCGGCCGCAGGTAAACAAACTACTGTAGATCCGGTAACCTCGTAGATCACTCACGCCGCTGCGTAGCTTACAACCAGGAAGCTGATGCTACTCAAATATAAGTTCTTTTAAATGCAAAATAGGGATATTTCATAAATTATTCAGTCAACACAGACATTTATATCGGTAGTCTGATGTTATAAGTGATTTGCCTCAGGTGCACTGTGCTTGGGTCAGACTGTTTTTAATGCAGGCTACTAGTTACCATAGACATGCACTAGCCTAGCACTCACCCATAGCACCACTAAACTCTTCAAATATGCATGAATAAAAATAAAAAAAATGTCCTGAAATCAACAACACACCGGATAACTAAATCCTGAAATATCCCTTTAAGCTTGGTAAGTGGCGTTTCTTTACTTTTTTTTAAAAAGTAATTTGAGCCCTGTTTCAAACATCACTACAACCATTTCCCTTGTGTCTTGTAAACCCATCGAGTCTCCTTTGTCCTCACCTGAGCACTAATCGTCTGGAGAGAATACAACACCACTGGCCAAAATCCAGCAGCAGCAGCAGCAGCAGACAGCGGGGGATGTTGCTTGGCCAAAAAACGCAGCAGAAACGGCCACCGACCAGATGGTGAGAGCGGAGAGAAAGAGAGGGGACAGACACAGAAAGGCCTATTAGAAATGTCAGTGTGTTCAGATGGGATATGGCCTCTTACAGTGAACCTCATTAAAGGAAGACTGTTAGCTTGTCCGCGCGGAGGCCAAACTGTACACGCCTGCAGTGACACCGGCCCTCAGTGCGCCGAGCCAACATGACAGCGGGCCACAATAGGCGACAAATGGGGCTGAGTTAGCCAGGGGAGGCAACAGAGCGCAACAGTGGAGGACCAGCTCTGGAAGCTCTTTCTACATTTTTATTTCCAATGACACTTTTAGTCTAAATCAAAACAACTTGGGAACAAATTTGATCTCAAAGCCTTGTTTTGAATTAATGGAGCATACTGTGTTGAAATGATTTAGTAAAATATTGTTATAGCATTATTCAAGACAGTTATTGGAATAGAAGTGTTTTTCTCTAAATGCAGCCCTAATTGAAAATAAAAAAAACATCTATAGTTTGAAAGAAACTTGTGAATCCATTGAATTAATTTGCCAAAGTATCAAAGGAGAAATGTGAAATCCGCTTCAGGAGTTAGCCGTCACTGTGGAACTCCCTCTGTGCAGCTTGACATAATCAGTTATACCTGCCTTTTAAAAACAAAACGATACAAAAACAACAATAATTTAGGTCAAAATAAAAATCACAAAGTCCGTTTTTTTTAAAAACTATGAGATGAGGATTTTTTTTTTTTCTAGCAGCAAGCCGTGAACGCCGCGGCTCCACGAGGCGGCGTCGGACAAATGTAAAATGTCAGTGTTTTCATTTTTTGTTTTTTTACGGAGGACACATGCCTCCCTTCTGCCCCACGCTGCCCCTCTAGTGTCCATTACAAAGGGAGCGCAGATTTCCCTTCAAAAAAACAACGCACGCCTCAGTCCCGAAAACAGTTCCGACTCCAGTGTCCCAGCATGCACTGCACCGACGGGCCGAGGCGTTGTGGCGCTTAAGGGGAGGGCGGGGCTTCCGTTAGAGTCTGGTGATCGTTTTTTTGTTCGCGGCGAGAGGGGGTGGGGGGTGTTTCCGTAGCGACGGGGAGGGGGGGCGTGGTCAGATGCAGGTCGCGGGTTGAGCGGAGGGTTGCTGCTTGCGGTTCCTCAGGCCTCCAGACTTCTCCTTGTAGCCCACGCACATCTGCTGAGAGACGTCGACCAGCGCGCTCGCCACCGCCAGGCCTGGGCACAGAGACAAAGGCAGTCAGAGACATTCACACGCTGTTCCCTAATTCAATACACAAAGACACTAACTTTCTCCCTCATGGTCTCAAAACAACAACCCAACAAAATGAGCATTACACATTGGCTTTTTGCTACTTGTGTTACATAAAACTTACTGATAAATAAAAAAACAAAAAAAAGCTGAAATGAAATGGCGGCAATTTATGATATTATTGCTACAAAAAATATATAATTAAGGGCTGCTGTTAAAGTATGTATTACATATTCGCAGGAGATTACTTTGGGAAATGCTGACTTACAATAACGACCTTCGAGGTCCTCATCACTCTTGAACTTTTCTTTTTAATCATGTTTTCGAAAAAATACCTTAACCTTACCTTAACTTAAAAACATATTGACTGATTCGAGCAAAATCCCATCACAGCAGCACAACAAAATCTGCATTAATCCAAGCATGTTGTGGAAATCACTACATTTGAGCAAGTGAGTGGTTGGTGGTCGGGGTGGCTGATGGCATACACTGGCTGCCTCTCTTACCACCACCAAGTATGCAGTGAATGAATAAGGTACACTTTATTCATCCCCGTAGGGAAATTCATTCTCTGCATTTGACCCATCCTCAATGGGGCGACCTGTAGGAGCAGGGAGCTGCCAGCATGGGCCGGCACTCGGGGATCCATCTCCATGATGTGCAGCCAGGCTGGTGGTCAAAATCACCTTGCTGGAGGGTTCACCTCTTGTACATGTTTTTAGTGGTAGGTGAAACCGAATTACCCGGAGGAAACCTACGCAGAGAACATGCAAACTCCACACAGAAAGGCCCCGTCCTGGTGGGAATCGAACCCGGACCTTCTAGCTGTGAAGCACGAGTGCTAACCGCTGTACTACTGTGCCGCCCTATATTAATAATGCAATATAAAGAATGTCCATTAATATAAAACTATATAAAACCAATGCATCATCATCATCATTATTGTTATTGTTACTATTATTATTATTATTTCCTATACTTTGATATTCTTCAGATACTATATCGTGACAGCAACAGCCTCAGTATGACCATCTAAATATCATTCGGTGAGTATTGTGTATCAGAATGCATAATACAGTGTTTTCAGCGATCTTTTGTTTATTGTCAATTATGAACAAAATAAACTTAAAACAATTTTTTTAATTAATACTTTCAAATGAAAACTTTTAACAGCAGTATCTAAACTAAACTAATTAGCCGATTATCCCATAATCCCATTAATACAAGGTATAATTTTACTATTTTTCTTTTCCCTCTTTGGAGTGATTTTGTATGTTCGTCAATTAATTAACGACAATTATTGACGTGCCTCAGTGCAGCACATTTCCCTGCAGACTTCAGCTCATTACTTCACTTTTCTGATATTTATTATGTGGGAGATTAACAGCTAATTTTCACTTTGACAAAGTACCTGTTTTGATTCACAATCAGAATGGAATTTATTGCCATTGTCAAACATGCAACATGAAACATAAAACTTGGAATAGAGATGATGATGATATTTCAAACGTTTAACAACACAAGAACAGAAAAAGATTAGCTCGTATAAATAAGAAGTCAAACATAACCGAGCGCCACTATAGCATGATATTAACTCCATTTTTCCATAGTGACTTTAAGAGCCGAATTTAAACCATAAACTGCCGACATTATAACAAGGAAAGAGCTCATTTCGAGGACGCTACATCCGCCGCTCCACACAGGCAGGTGCTGGGATCATACGCGCGCAGAAAAGCCAATCATTAACTTCTGCCACACTTCATTAACATTTATTAATACTCTGTGAGGCGTGAAATTCCAATATACTCCATTTATTGCCAATGATGGACGCGTTTAGCCCAATCAGGAAACATGGCCCACGGCAAAACAGGGACCTCAGGGGAAACAACTGGGTTTACGTCTCAAATTGACTATAGCAGCTGCTCAGAGCGTCTTCAACTCGCTGTGATTATATGTGGTCTGAATATAAATATCAACAGGTTTGGGGCGTACTCTGACAATGAAAATGATGTTTATAGTGGGTGCTCATGGGCTTTTGCACCATTCATGCACTTTTACACAAACATATGCAGCATAGTGATACTCTAGCATTACATCATCATCTAAATGCTGCAGAATATAATAAATACTTCTAATCCACCTCCTGTTGTGGCATTGTCTCCGGTCCTTGTTAGTGAGAAAGCAGCCAAATGACAAAAAGTGAAAAAGCTAAAAGTTTATTTGTGTCCTGTCTCGAAAAGATATGTAAATGCCGGACTCCAGGAGCACACAAGCCCTAGAGTGAAGTCGCAGACAAATGAATAAGTTCTGTTTTGTCCAAAGAATTGTGGTAATTAATAGGCCCGAGGCGTCCTCATGGTCCTGCACTGTGACTGTGGGGGGCATATAAAACACCAGACGCGGACTCCATGTGGATTTTGAAAAGACAAATCTTAAAAGTTTGAGACGAGACCGGTGCTCCGTCATGACTGCTTTGGAAAGAAACATAAGGGTATAAGATGAGAGATGAATGGGAATTTAAAACAGCAAGTGACAGAGCCGGGCATGAGAGGAGTAATGGTTTGAATACTCAATGCTAACACTGTCTGCGAAGAGAAATAAAAAGGTATGGAGCAGACGGAGTGGAAAAATGACAGAAATCTTCAATGAGGGAAAGGTGCGGGGAGATGGTGAGAATACTAATGGGAGATAAGGACAAGACAGACGGAGCAAAACTATCAAACAGTTTTTCTGATACAATGAGACTCTTGAGAGGTGCCTGTGCTGCAGTCTGATTCTATGTTTAAATTGTTCTGACAGAAGAGGCGGAGCTGATTCGGAAAGTTGCTACATTTTCAGTTTCAGATTTTCACAGACCTATTAGACAGAAACACTCACTCTCCATCACCTAAAAATTCAGTATATTGGTCCAATCAATCAAAAAAACAGCTTCTTCCTCAGGACTAGGTTGGTATTTAATTTGCAATGCCTTACAAAAATGCACAGTATTTAAGAAAAATGTTCCCCTATACAGTATTGCTTACGCTCTTCAGATTCTTGATTTAGTCCAATAATCACTCCTTACCTGACTGTCCTGGAGGAGGAATGCCGCCGGTTCCTCTGGGTAACCGCACAAATATAGACAGCACGGCCGCCTTGTTTCCAAAGCAGGGCTCTAGGGCGATGGGCTTTGGGATGGACTGCAAGAGACAGAAAAGTAAACAAAAAAACATCAGATATCAGCTGTATCGGAGAGAACACATGCCATTTTCAAAGCGTGGATAACTAGGGCTTTGCTGGTGCTGCTTTCGTTTGTGTCAGCAGCAGAATGAAAAAAGAAAAAAAAAAAACCTCTGCAAATACTGATCTGTGGGCACAAATTGGATCCCTTTTTCAAAATCCCCACAGTGCCCAATTCATGACAACACCGCCCGGCCTGCGACGGGATATCAAGTGGCTGCAACACCTTATGTAATACCAATGCTGTGTGTTTATCAGCTCTCATCCATATGTGCGGATGTGCAACCTGTAAACAGTGTCCTCCTGCAAAATTCATGTCTCCCCGAACATCGCTAGATAGGGATACGGACAGCACCGCCACCGCAGCATACTGATAGCTTCATATCGCTCGCTCTCACCGTCCCGATACATTTGAGATTCAGGGGAAAGTGGGCCATGGCTTGGTCTCACACACACACACAGTCCTGACACTTCCTCCTTAAGTAAAACATGAGGAGCACTTCTGAAGCCGCGCTGGCCCGGCTTTAGAGCTGCCCTCGTCGGGCCAGGCTCCCACAGTGTGGCCTGAATGTGTCATCAGATCTGATCTCTCCAAACACATTCAAGGCGTGGGCCATCATCATTTCACACAGAAGAACCAGCAACTGTTTTAGAGAACTTTCAACGATAGGCACCACTATATTCACGACACTTCTCGCTACTTCTGAATACAGAACAGAGCTTACAACTGACACAAAATAGTATAATGATAACACATGAGTCTTTTACTTAACATGCAGTTTACTATTACCGTATTTTCAGGATTATAAGTCGCTCCAGAGTATATGTCACGCCAGCCAAATAATGCATAATGAAGAAGAAAAAAACATATATAAGTCGCTCCGGAGTATAAGTCGCACCAGCCTTGGAAACTACCTGGGCACAGAGGCAACTGCACCGTTGACAAGCCTCCCCCGGAAGCATGTTGTTCAAGCACACATTTACAAACTCGTTCCTCCAGCTGTGGCCATGTAGCTTTTAGCTCACAATTAGCATTTTTGTTTTCTTCATTGTGGTAAGCGTAACCTCCGCTTTTCGCCAGTCCCTCACAAGTTCTCACTCACTCCACACTTTCTTTCTGCTGCTTGATGACCTTTTTTTTCCTTTTTTTTTCTCAGTGGTACAGGAGTAGCAGATACTGGTACACATGCCTAGAGCGTCCTCTAGCGGCTGTCAGTATGAAAATAAGAAACATGTGAAATTATATATATTGATATATAAGTCGCACCAAACTATAAATAAAAAGTGCAACTTATAGTCCGGAAAATACAGTATATGCTTGAATGCTGCACCATTTTGGTGAAAAAAGCCAATTGCAATTTAAAATCAAGATTCCACTCACAGAAATACTAAAATATGAACTGTGAAAGTGAAGGAGATCAAAATAAATCACATACAGTTTGTTTTTGTGTATGTTTTGTTTTGTATACTTTATTGTCCCCGTAGGGAATTTTTTCTGTTGATGGAGATGAACATTGTGCAACCAAAGACTATATTACAGTTTCACAATTTCTGTTCATGATTAATAGTGCGGCCCTAATATGGCATTGTTCCTTCGATCTCAATAATGGTGATAAACAGCATCTGTAGCTTGTGGGGAAGACAGCAACACAGTCACTACAACCAAGCATGAGAAGATACCAGAAGATATAATGTTGCCGACGAAGAACTCTTTAAGAATTTGTAAAATCTGCTAGGCAACATGATCTGAAATGCATGCAATTGTTATTCAGCATTTCTTATTCCAGTCTCCACTCAAATGCTAATACTTTTTCTCAGTGCAGCCGGTGCTCGAGTGGTTAAGGCTGTTGCCATGACTATAACTATTAAATCTATTACCCTCCAGGGTCATCCCCATTGTTCAATAACCCCAAACAAGTGTACTCAGACCAACAGCTGCACAGTCCCCAATTAGAAACCTCAGAACAATATGACTCTAGTTAAACATTTTGACCCTAAAGTCCCAACCTCTGTGTGATGTTAATGCCAGCTGTGACCACTGCAACTAGACCGAGGCCAGCGGTAAGTGGACGGTCTTGGAGCAGAGTGGAGTGTTCCTCTGAGGTCCCACTGGAGCAGAAAGAAAGTGGGCCATGGCACAGATTTGACTTCTCCCCGCTCCATGAACAAAACTAACCCCATACCAGTTGGTCTAGTTCTCACAGCGCCGGTCCGGCAAAGAGTTCAGGGGGAGGTCACGAAACACTTTTAGCGTGAATAATTATGTTAAACGCATAAACTGTTAGCACAAAGGTTTTTGTTCACGAATGTCAACTTGCTAATAAGTTAACAAGTTACCAGTCCAGTCAAATCCTTCAGTCCCTTCGGTCCCTCATGTTTTATTGTTTCCTGGGAGTTCAGATTATGGCCCCTTGAGTCTAGCACTAAAATAGCTGCCTCCAAGCTCCACACATTCATCACCGTTTTTCCCTCACAGTAAGTGCTCACGTGAGGAGGAGGTAGGAGGTAGGTACTAATGATATTCAGGCTTTGACCCATTTTAGGCATTTATTCAGCGCCTCTGTGTCTCTCCCAGGCTTACCTTTCATATAGCGGGATGCGGCGCTGTCGGGGAGGCGGCTTGGGACGTGGCACAGAGACCCGGCGCCTGCGGGGGTGTGTGTCAAAACCCGTGTGTTCTCGGCTCATTTCTACACAAGGGGAGAGGGCTGTTTGTTTACATCTGCGCAAATAAGTGTTTTACGCTTCCAGATGCACAGGTTTTATGCATGAGCGAGGCGAAAGCGACAGGCAGCCATGTTGGAATTCTGCAGAGCCCACTATAGTTGGAGAAGAATGTGTGCAAAGGACAGATGCAACACACAAAAGAAAAGTATAGAGACTAAATCGCAGGGACATGAAAAGGCCTCTCTTCAAATTTTGCATATCAAGTTTAGACTCTCCATTTTCAAAATTCTTCATCTTTTTCTTTCTTTGGTTTGCGCTCATATCTCCCATATTTGTCCTCATTTCTGGCCAGGTTTAATCCATCATGAGTATGTGGAGCAGAGAGAGACACTGTACAGCCCAAAGGATCTATGTCAAGGTCAAGGGCGGTGTTAAGAGGAACACGACAGGACTTAACCATGACTGCGCTTTTGTGCGGCAGCAAGAAGCGAGAGACCATCTTTAATGGCCACTCTACTTTTCTAGTTGGTTCTGAAAAATCCACAGCAGGACAACAATGGTTTTCTCCTCTAAAGACGCTGAACAGTTGGGTTTGTGAAATACTCTGGACCAAGCATAGTTGAAAATCCAGCAAAGACATTCATTGCAGCGCTATGTCAGTAATAACATCACAAAGTAAATTGGACAGACAAACACAGAAGTATGCAGTGGAAGTAGGGCTGCATCATCACAAACTACCCTAGATTTTTATGGTTGCAGTTAGAAAGTCATAAAGGCTGTAGTTATTGCAGTAATATTGTGTCTTCTGAAAACAAAACACAAAATTGGTTTCCATATTAAATCACAAGGCCTAATCTTCAGAACAGAATCTTTATTTTAAAACACAAAGCGCAAATCTTAACACAAAAATATATATTTTTTAAATTGTGCAGCAGCCCTTTTGGATGTCTTTGGATGTCATGTTTGTCCTGTTACCTGCCACCTTAGGGTTAGGGTTAGCAATTATGCATATCTAAATCTCAAAGCATGTTGACTGGAGAGCATACAGCCTATATGCCAATGTGATAACTCATCTAAAAGCCAAGACCATCTAGTTTCTAAAAATATCTTTGTGAGTGAAACACAACTTACATTACATTTGCTGGTCCTAACCATGATGATCACCCCAAACCTAACCCTAGCCCTAGCCCCAAACCTAACCCTAGCCCTAGCCCCAAACCTAACCCTAGCCCTAGCCCTAGCCCCAAACCTAACCCTAGCCCTAGCCCTCGCCCTCGCCCTCGCCCTCGCCCTCGCCCTCGCCCTCGCCCTCTGATCAGGGGGACGGTAGCAACAGGTTAAAAAGTGCAAGAATTCTTCACAATAAAACGAGAATAATCATCACAAAGGCCATGGTCCCAGACAAGTAACAGTGGGACAGTTATATTAACAAGACCTGGGACCTGGGTCTTTAGGTTCCCACATTCTTCCTGTTGCCTCATGATGTGCACAAATTCATATAGGTTTGTCCCAACAGGAGCAGTCTTTTTCAATAAATGTAACCTTAGTCCATACTTGAGAACAACTTTAATTGCTTTCTCTAGTTGCATCCATCTTGCTACATTTTCCACATGCGCCGGAGTCTTACCTGATGTATTGAAATTAAAATGACAACTTAATACCATTTAATTATACAAGTGAAATAATTATTGGCATAAACAAACAGGTCGGCGCTGGAGAAGATTGGCAGCTTGTAGCAGGCGGCCATTACACAACGTCTTTAAAAGATTGAGGAGGAAGTGACTGTTGTTTACTGGGGGGGAAAAATATAAGATTTATTCATGAGAAACTCTGCAGGTGTGAGAGGAAAACTAAACAAGACTAAGAGTGTTGCTTTAAGTGTTGTGTAAGCCGTGTTAGACTAATGTCTTGAATGCAGCAAGAGAGAGATTCACACTATTCATGAAAAAAGTGGTGTGAAAGTGCCACTTCTGCATGTTTGGAAATAAATAAAATAGTTATGTCTGACAAAGTTGTAATTGATTCATTATGGACAACAGTGTTTTGCAATGATTGAATTTGGGATGGAATGTTTTGAATGGAAAGTTACCAGAGAAATGCGCAATTTTAGCGATGTAGTAGCAAACACCATCCATAGACAAATATTTGTGAAAAAATATTCTTAAAGTAGAGAAAAGGGGCGTGGAACAACTCTGTTAGCTGCCGGGTCACTACTGGCAACTGCATCTCACACAGTGTAGTGCCCTAATGCTTGATTTTACAGTATAATCTCCATTGGTTTATTGCATGTTATGTACTTACTTAACCATTAGCCTGAACCGAGTGCATTTTTTCCAGTGTGGTATTACCCCAGTATTACTACAAGCTTCTCAACTGGAGAGCAACAGCATAATGCCTCATTCAAAATCTAAGACCTACAGAAGTGATTGTAACTTTTTTGCTATCTTTTAGTAACTACTCTCCTACTATGGTGATCCAGCGAACACTCTGCCTCTCCTCTTCTAATGATTGTAACTTTGTTCTCACATTGTCACCGTCATTGTGGCTTTTTTGTACGTTTTTTTTTTTTTTTTGCTTTTTCAATGCCTTTTTCATTGCATTTTGTCGTGTTTTCGCCTTGTTTTTGTTGCTATTTTGATGCTTTTTTTTAAAGCAGTACTAAGTAACTCATGCGCCTAGAGGCCACTGCAGGTGTCATAGCATGTCACGGTTTTTTACTCATTAATTGTCCGTGAGAGTAAATACTGCGCTGACAGAAAAGACAAAGGGAGAGACGGATATGGTACATCCAATTACACAATGGAGATCAATTTTTTTCGTAAATACCGTTTAAGTGGCGCTAGCCCACAGCTAGCTTGGCCCGTTCTCTTCTTCGTGATTCCATTATTGGTGGCGCCAACCCGATGGCAGAAAAGTTGAAATTGTAGTTTTCTGGCCAGAGACACCAGCGGGAGATGAAAGACCCCCCAATCATCCCATTAACACTTGCATTACCCCCAGAGGGACAACGAAAAGGATTTATTAATGTAAACAAGTTATTTAGTTCTTCTTTAAGCTTTAAGGTTATGGGTAAATCTAAACTGGAGAGAGTGTGCTCGGTTCAGATGGGGGTGAACACATTAAATCTCTTACCAGAGATGTTTGGAAATCTCAAATAGAGACGATATCTTAATACACTGTGGGCTTTTTAACACTGAAAACAGATGGCAGGCAATGAATCACCTAATTAAATGTGCTTTTCCTATAATAAGCTGAAATGTAAGAAACTGACAGATGCAAATAAACTTGTGATAATTGGCCAAAAGCCTTATGCTGTCTCGTCAAAATATTCTGAAAAACACACAAAAAACACACCAGGAATCGAAGTGAGACAACCACTTTGAAAGTCAGCTAATTAAATACACAAAACAGGAAAGAATTGGCATTTTATGTTTCTATTTGATTGCGCTGGGAGCCAATCTCACTCCTTGGGGCACTGAAACATTATCACCAGTTACTGCTTTGCGTGATCGATGTCTTGATAACTAGACAAGGCAAGAATACTGTAAGGATCATTTCTTTCAATTTTCAAAATCACATCTATGAAATGTGTGTTCAAACTCTGGCAACATCTCCAGCACGGCCTTAGTTTATGTAATATCACACTCGGATAGCTTTTCTCCTCTGTCTCTCAGTTGAAGGCAAGATGAGACCATTATTTTGACCAGGCGAGATGGAGACAGTTTGCTGCAGTCTGCTGGTCCGTTGGTGCCTCGGGCAACACGTATCCTCTTCGATCGGTAACAGGAATCTAAGCTCTACCAGCGATAACCAACAAATAAGAGCGTCTATAGAAGCAAACAGTGGATATACTGCGAATGAAAAATGACTGGCAAGATTTAATTTCTGCACTGGAGGCGGCTGCAAGACTCGTCCGACAAGTCTAATTTTCCCTCAAACGTCTGCGTGTTGCTTCGAGCGTCTTGATCGTTCGAGGGCTCATTTTTCTAGCGGAAGCATCTCATATTCAGAGCAGAAAGATGGAGAAATTCAGCGGTAAATATAAAGTAGGTCCAGTGGAGAAGTAGTCGAGGACTTGGAATAGTCAAGTTTTAACTCACTCGCTTTGGCCCAGGGGGGAATACGGTCTGAAAATAGTACCTTATCCGACATGCTAGGAAATGTTCGAAAGCAGAGTGAATGCAAGGTCCGACCGTGGAAACAAAGCATTACAAGTCTTGGTTTAGTCCTGTTGGACGAGCTTTGGTCCCGGTCAAATCCGGAGACAGTCTCCACTTAAATCTAAGGAGCCATTTACACAACAATAGTCTCAAAGAAAACTCAGCAAAAACGTCCTCTCTCCATTTGCTTTTCAAAATCATGAAGTGTGAAGAAAACTCTTTAGTCACGGCGAA
Organism: Gobius niger; assembly: GCF_951799975.1. Lineage (NCBI taxonomy): Eukaryota > Metazoa > Chordata > Actinopteri > Gobiiformes > Gobiidae > Gobius > Gobius niger. Next base: position 18,081,958 of record NC_136867.1, read on the forward strand.
AGTGCAATTCATGTATTTGTTCAGCAAACACGAGACAGAGGGAAACAGTTTCAGCTTCCTTAAGACACTGGGATATTGTGTTTTCTGTGTTGTGATTGTGAGCAGAGGCGTAGCTTGCCATTAGTTGAGGCAGGCAGCTGCTTGGGGCCCCCAGCAGTCAAGGGACCCATTATTTATAAACTTGCATTGAACTCTTATACTGTATATACAGAGTCTTCCTAATGACTTTGGTGCTGCAAGTATCCCACCTCTCCACCAACAGGGGCTAGTGCTATTTATCCCCCTCCTGCTGCTGCATTAGTGAGTCATATGCAAGTTGGCCATTTTATACTCACTACTGCCACCTCAGGTCATACGTGTAACAGCACTTTCTATATTAAGCTCGTGCATGACGGCAATTCAGACCCGAATTAACACCTTTTTGAGTGACAGTGCAGGATTTTAGAGGCAGTTGTGGTGAATACGTCTGGGCTTATTCTACACATTAAGGACATGACTGGAACATGTAGGGGGGAGTAAATACTTAATTTTAACCTTTAAAAAACTTTTTTTACTCAGACCCAGAGGGGCCCCTACCGACATTCTTGGGTTCTGAATGCGTTCTTGTTCTCGCCAGTTCAGTTCTCCAGCCCTTAATTTAGTTCTGTTTCGGTACGGATACAAAATGGGAATGGATTAAATTGATTGCTGCTCTATAGAGTTAAGAACTCAGTATCGTCTGCAAAATGTGGCTCTTTGGATTCTATAGCAAACCACTGATCTGTATATATATATATATATATATATATATATATATATATATATTAGTTTTCAACTGCAAATTTGGTACTGGGACAAATGAATCCTTGTCTAAATAAGTAATATGTAATTCAAGCTTCTACCTCAGCATCTGCTAAAAAAAAATGACAACATTAAGATACTAGCTCCTCCTAAACCCTCCCCCCTCACTATCTAAACTTGATATGGACCTTGCTGAAGGCCTCTTAGTACAAGTGTTAATAAAAGCCCCAAAATGCCATGGCTGTTTATTGTTTCACAAGTAATTCCAACCTAAGACAAAATTAGGAGACTTTCCTTAAAATACAACCACAAAATCGCACACTTGTGGTCCAGCGACATGATTTATGTACTCCAGCCGCATCAAGGCACAGCCAAAACAACCTCTTTGAAAATTCAATTAGCATCTGTTTCAGGCTGCGTTTTTGGCTGAGGTGCCTCTGTGAAGAGATGCATTCAGTGGCCCCCCTTGGCGGCAGGTTAATAGCATTTCCCACCAGACTGCATTGTTTTAGAGACTCAACCCCCTCTTCCTTTTCCTAAACTCTATCTCTTCCTCCCTCTGCCTCTCTCTCTCTCTCATCGTGTCACGCTCCGTCTCCCTGGGTCTCCCCACATGTGACTTATCTGGACCGGCCACAGGTTTGGTTCAGTTGGCTTCAGTAATTACCACAGTGACCTCACATACACTGTTACTGTTTTGCCCAAAGAAGAGACAATTATCTTTGTTCTGTTTTTCAGAAACAAGTTTTACCCCTGAGTTTACTTCTTTCATCGTTTAAAGTTTTTCTAATTTCTTTCTTGTAGATGTGCCATATGCAAATCCTGTTTTAGATGGCTCACTAGAGCAGGGGTTCCCAAAGGGATGGTCGAGCTTGTGAGACACCTTTTTGGGATGATTTCAAAATATTATCTTATAAAGTTATCGGCACTGCAGATAATATTACTATGAGAGAAAAACATTTTGTCAATTTAAGTTAAACAAGAAAATAAGCATTTCATCAACCTTGATTTTAAAAGCTTGGCTAATTAAAAAATATGACAAAAGGCACTTTTTATAGAGGGGATCGAAAGGTTTTGCTTTTAAAATGTGAGCGCAGACACTTGATAAAACTCAGCACATGGCCCGCAATATGTTACTGTGAATTTCTAATAAAACAAATGTTTGTCTAACACTGAACTGAGCTTATGACCCGCCGCGTCGCAATACGGTCCACCTCCAGCTCATTTGTGAATGAATAGAGACTTCATTAGTAAAACAAAAGCCAAGCCGCTTACACATAGTCACTCATTACTTTCTTTTGGAGCCAGTTAATTGGTTTACAGATCTTTGCTGCTTTTCAAAGTGTGTCGCTAATAGCTAATGCCATTTGGCCTTGCTGCGCAGTACAGAATGTGAACAATAAAGCAAATTCCAATCTAAGAGACTTGGCTGAATGTGATTAGGCCAATAAGTAAAACTCTTGAGCACCAGTCTACTCTGCAGCAATGGGAAAGGCCTGGTTTACATCCGTTGTACTTCTTTTAATTTAAAAAAAAATCCCCACTGTTCAGGCCTTTGACCGTAACCATCTTATCACTCATCATATGAAAGTGAATCTCATCATTTCAGAGATTATAGCCGTGGTAATTTAATGATAAGTCCAGTCACATGTAGCGCTGGTATCTACAAAAATATAAAAGCAGGAGTAATCATTTAGCCTGATGCTGGGACCTTAAGCTCCATTTGGCAGCAGCATATATCTCGTTGTAAGTTCGAAACGTCCCACTGGGGCCAACTTTAATGATGTGATGCCACCGCTGTATGGGTCGTAATGCACCACTGTAGCCTCCTGATAAAACGGCATCAAAACAAGGCAACAAACCTCGTCTGCTGGTTCCCTCAATCGGGCCAGATAGGGGGAACACACTTGCTTTTTAGCGCACAGAAAGCCAAGGAGAAGATCTAAATTGGATCTCTGCTCCTGCCCTGACAGAGAATAGGGAGAATAGCAGGTACGGCTGGAAGTGTAGACGAGGTGAGGTGGTGGGTGGGGGGGGGGAAGGAGGGGGGTTTGTGATTTTCTAAAGCAAAATACAGCTTTTTACCAAGTGGCAGAAAAGGAACGGCGCACACTCGATGTCCCGAAACAGCCAAGTGCACTAAACAGGGAGGACGTGGTTGATGCGAAATGCTTAAAGTTTGGGCGTGAGTCGATCTACCTCTAATATAGATCAAACCCTTTACACTCTCGCGCATGAAATTCAGTTGAACGGGCCCAGTCCAGATCATTGTTGTGCCAAAACACACAGTTATACACAGTGCACTGGCAAGAGCGTAGTTCAGCATGATATATAAGGCCCGCACGATGGCCTCTACTTAAAGGGAAAGGCGGCTTGTGTGGAAAAGCAACTGGTCTGACTTGGATATCTACATTGTTGGCTCTTTCCATTTTCACTTTTTAATGTGATATGTTGCATTTCCAGAAGCAAAAAGCCTCTCTGCAAATCACCTCCAGCTTTCAACTCAAATGCTGCTGCAGAGAATTAAAATCAAAAGCTCACCTTAAAACTTACTATCAGAAAATCTCTCATTAAAAAAAAAAAAAGAAAGTCCCCACTATTTTTGGCCACAAGCAACAATCTTATCAATAGTGATATTTGGTAGAAAAAAAAGTAAAGTGATATTATATATGGTGGTGTAGGCAGTAGAGGGCGTAATTTCCAGAATGATGATTTCTTATACACAGTGGCATCAGTCTGGGCCCCACGCCCTTGTTGGCTCAACAACTCAAAACAGTTCTGTGCAATCGGATTTATTTGCCATCGCCTGTTGCCTGCGAGCGCCAAGAGTTGTAGCAATTGCTGGCAAATGACCAAAAGCACCTCAACAGTAGGTGAGTTTTGTGATTTATAATCCTGTACAAATATTGGTGCAGAACCGCTAATAACAGCACAACAACGACACACGTCCGCCCTTCACTGATTGGTTACTCCGATACCATGGTCACCACACTCAGTCGCTGGTACAGCGATGAGTCTGGATTTCTAGGCCAGTGATTCCCACAGCAAAATACAGCTTTTACCCAGAGACAGAATAGGAGCAGCACACAGTCTATGTCCCAAAACAGCCAAGTGCGCTATACAGAAACACGCATCAATGTTTGTCTATCTTTAGGAGGACATGGATGAAATGGAACCAGATTTTGCTTACGAGTATCCTTTCTCATCAAGGATGCTTCTGAAAATCAGAAATTGCTTTGATCGAGTTTGCTGCCTCTCCATCTCCTCTTCACCGACACCAGTGTCTAGGGCCAACAAAACAAATCTATCATTCTCTCCCTCCATCGAAGCGCTGACATCTGTACCTGCCAGGGAGCCAAAGTTCATCTAATAAACTATTCATCGCACCTCAGTCATTTGTCTGCATGTGTTTGAGTCTCTCCTGGTTTCAGCTGTAAGTCACTGTGTGCTACATGTACATATATGGAATTGTTATATAAAGTCAAAGGGACAACGCATTCATTTTCATGTATTCTTGATAGTTAAAGGGAGTATTTCAATTACATGATTCATTGTTAGTTCAGTATGATACACAAACAAACAGTTGGTCAGGTCTAGGTTCAGCAACACTGTGTGCCCTGAATGACACAATTAATCGGGCTCACATCGTGAAAGAGTGGTTCAGGGGGCACGAGACATCATTTTAACACATGGACTGGCCGCCACAGAGTGTTGATCCTAACCTGATTGAAAATCTTTGGGATGTGCTGGACAAGGATTTGCGCAGTGCACTTCTCCCAACATCAATACAAGAAACATTGTCCCAAAATAACCATAGTGCAAGAAGCGTTTAGCAGTCCCCTCTATGTGACAAGAACAGGAACACACAGGGACAGGCGCAGACAGACGAGGGCTGTGTGAAGCTCCAGAGCCGATAGTGTCAGAGCAGGTCCGGAGATTAGAAACAGTCTACAGTAAAGCGGAGCAGGCGGACAAGAGCCATGACAACAAGCACACAGCGACCAGAGGATAAAACAAAGATGCTCCGACGGGGGAGAGATACAGGGCAACACAGGAGAAGAGGAGAGTTTATTAAATCTGGAGATAAAGCTTTGTGACCCTTCTAAGCCACCATACTCTCCCGTCTCCCACAGTGAAGCTTGGTTTTAAATGACAGTCCCCTACTACCACAGATAACCAATGTCGGGCTTCATTGAATTAACTATTTTCTGGACTATAAGTCGCACTTTTTTTCATAGTTTGGCCCGGGCGGTGCGTCTTTTTTAATATTTATTTTTTATTCAAATATATCATTTCACAGCGGGCAAATCGAGCAGCAGAAAGAAAGTTTGGAGGGTGAGAAACAATGAAGAAAACAAAACAAAGCTTATCATGGGATAAAAGCTAGATGGCCACAGATAGAGGAACGAGTTGAGAGCTTGAAATAAGTGCTGCAGGGAAAGGCTTGTCAAACGGTGCAGTTACACCGCCGTGCCCAGGTTGCCAAGGCGATTGTTCAGAAGTGACACAGAGGATGAAGATTTCAAAGGATTTAGTGATTTGGAGTGAGATGGAGAGTTTGGTACGTTCTTTATGCTATAGTTATCTGAACTGCTTATGTGACACAGCCCTCGTCTGTTATGTATATTAACATACCAGACACCTATTTAGCTTGTTTTTTATGCTTCATGTAGCTAACCATCCATGTGTTACATTAGCATATATTAGCATTATAGTCCGGAAAATACAGTCGAGACACTGCAGATGAAGATTTGCTGTGTATTATTGACATAAATATGGAGGAAAAAATGTATAACAAGTTTTCTTTCATTAAATGTTTTCATATCAAACTAAGGCATGTTATGTGAAAAAAATTGCCAAATTTGCTTATCAATCAATCAAATTTTATTTATAAAGCGCTTTTCATACCGAAAGGTATCACAAAGTGCTTTACAGATTACAACATTTAAAACAATACGCCTTGCACAACCTCCCATATATATATATATTTTATATATTAGGATTATAAATAGATTAGTCAGTTAAAAGCTAAGCTAAAAAGGTGGGTCTTGAGCCTGCTCTTAAAAACTTGAACGTTCTCTGCAGCCCTGAGCTCCTCCGGCAGGTCGTTCCAGAGGCGAGGGCCGTAATATTGGAAAGACGCCTCGCCGTGAGTCTTTTTGTTGACTTAGGAGACCCCTGCCGGAGGAGCGAAGGGGCCGTGAAGGTTCGCAAGGTAAAAGCAGTTCTGAAAGATAAGATTAAAATCGATCCTGAAACACACGGGGAGCCAATGCAGCGATTCTAAAACCGGTGTAATGTGGTCCCGCCTCCTGGTCTTCGTCAGGACACGAGCTGCTGAATTTTGTAAAAGTTGTAGACCTGAAATACTCTTTTTGGGAAGACCAGAAAGCAGGGCATTACAGTAGTCGATACGACTGGTGACAAAAGCATGCATTAGCGTCTCCGTGTTGGCCCGAGAGAGAATGGGGCGGACTCTGGCTATGTTCTTTAGATGGTAAAAACCTATCTGTGATATTCTTAATGTGTGGAATAAACGCCAGCTCAGAGTCAAAGATCACACCCAGGTTCTTCACCTGTGAGGAAGGATTAAAAGACAGTGTAGTTTGGGTAAAAGTCTCTCTCTCTGGGCCTCAGGGCCGATGATTAACATTTCAGTTTTGTCCTGGTTAAGCTGGAGAAAGTTTTCTGCCATTCAGAATTTGATATCTAAAATGCAGTTAAAAAGTGCATCTATTGGCCTGGTGTCATCAGGAGACATGGAGATGTATAACTGTGTATCATCTGCATAACTGTGAAAATTGACCCCGTGTCTCCTGATGACACCACCAAGCATATGCAGATTAAAAAGCACTGGGCCTAAAATTGAACCCTGGGGCACACCACATGTAATTCCGTGCACCTTAGAGGAGCAGGTATCCATTATATTTTTGACGACCAAATATCAATAATGGATAAGATAGGTTTATGGTTTTATTTTGTTGACATATTTGTTACACAGATTTAGGGGATAATGGATACCTTGCTTTGTTTTAAAATTAATACATTTAAAATACATGTAAAAATATATTTAAGAATATAATGAGATTTTAAAATTCCCATTTAACTATAGAATAAAACCCACTGAATCTGTGCAATAATTAGACACTAACTGTGAATATTAGGTGATTTCTATCCAGGTGAAAGTTTATATGAGAGCAAACTTGTCCGAAAACAGAAAATAGTTTTGCATGTGGTCTCCACTTAATATAATTGATATATTGGAGTAGCAAAGAAAATTAGGACAAGCAGGATTTTCAAAATAGGAAAAGATTAAAGTATGGAAGAACTTCACAGAACTTTTACAGATATAGTACGAAACAGCTGATAAGGAGAAGGTACGTGTACCACTTGGAGAGTGCGGTAAAGAGTATGTGAGGACAGTGCCGTAGTGGATAATCTGCTGCGGGTCCTGAGGCTGTAACCTGCTCCAGAGCCCGGGCCCCTCAGATACATGGCCCCTGTCACAGAGAGGGGCCCAAACCTCTGCACTCAAAGACCATAACTCTCCCCCATAACACCTCTCCTCTCTGCATTCAGCACCAATTCATCACAGAGGCAAAGGCACACTGCTGGCCTGCTACTCAGAGGCAGTTTAGCAAAATAAACCGCTGATTACAAACACAATTTAAAATGAATATAAGCATGGACAGTGGAGATGCAGGCAATTCAAGGTTTTAGTGTAGTTTAGTTCATTTTGCTGGAAGTGAAAGTGGCCACAGACGGTGGAAGAGACGCTGATCGCCAAGAGCCCAGTGGGAAGTCAAGCTTTTGGGACAAATATCAGACGGCACTGGGACAGCACAGATCTGGACCCAAGTGAAAAAATACAGTTTCACAATGAATGGAAGTTTCCAACTAACTCCAAAGTGAATCCAATCTGGAACCTCTTTCTGTAATTAAAAGTCACAGCAAGGCTTTGGTGGTTTATATCTGCATAAATAATCTAAAGTATTCTGTGCACTATACTCAGTCTGTCTTTCATGTACCGTCTTTTGAGTCTGAAATAAAGATTGATTGATAGATTGATTGACTATCAAAAGTGTATCTACCTCCCTTTTTAAGACTAACTTTGTTCTCAGTTAAACAGACCCGGGCCCTGTAGCAGAGAAATGCTCAAAGCAGCTGCAGGCGAAAATCAAAAGTTCAGTGCATCGTCGACTCAAGTCCGGTGTAAATCAGATTTTTCTCAGGGTCTGGCTGATACAGGTATTTTCTGACTGCAATGCAGCACATTTACTTTTCTTCAGCTGCGAGTTTTGGACTGTTCCGAGAGAAGAAACATAATGGGAACAGAATCACTTTATGAATTCTGAATAATGTTCAAAAGCAAACTCAAATCAAGGACTAACTTATTCAAAGCACAACACTTCAATATGAAATGTATGTTGTCGCAACTAACCCTGACACAAGACACAATACAGACATAAAATATATATACGAGAATAAAGGCCATTTGAATTGGCAACACAATATTTGAGTAAATAGGGAGACAGGGTTGGGGTTGACTTGAAAAGAAAGCTCTAAATCTTTTTATTAGAATGCGTCTGAATGTTGTTGGCAAATTTCTTTTTCAACAACTTTTAAAGATTAAACCACAGCAATTGTTGGGCCTTTTGACTGAAAAACTCATCAGCAGGTATTGTTCAAGGGGAACAAACATCACACAGAGCCCATTCTATGTTATATGAAGAAGTGTTTAGTTATCTCTCGGGAGTAGCACCACACCTCGTACCCCTTTCTATTATATAGCACCTGGTCCCACTTCTCCATAATCTTGTTTGTGCACCCCTCCCGTCGACCATTCTTTGACTACTTTCCCATCCTTTTTACATATAGAAGTGTGATGAAGGCCTCCTCCGAAGCTCCAAAACTGCCCTCCACCCTCACTCCGTCTGCTTATGATCGTTATCCTCCCCGATTATGAAAATTTGATCGGCCATAACATTATGACCAGCTCTAGACATGAACCTTATGATCACTTTTTTAAACATTAACAGCAACAATGTTTTTACAAGACACAGTGTAATTATTATTTCTGATGTTTATGCTTGTTTTCAACACAATAAAAGCCTATTGTTTGCTTCTAATCATAATAACCTGGCCTGTCAGAGTAAAATGACACTTGACAGCATTCATTATCCGGTTAACCATGACACACCCAGGACCCTTGTCAACATAATTCAACCTAAATTCATCAAGTATCCAACACAATGAGTAAATTCTTTTATCTGCTCAATGAAAAGTTTATCCATTCGCCCCTCTCTGCAGAGGCCAACCGTCCCAGGAATAGAAAACCACAGTCCTGCGAGTAGCCCTGTCTCATTAAGTGATTTCCAATTGCGGCATATCGACCAGCTTTGAGTTTCATCCATTTTATCGACAGCTGCCGCCGGTTTCTCTGTCAGCGTGTGTCAAGCAGATGGTTCAAAACAAAAACAAGCCAATATTTTGGGAAATGACTCATGTTCTTAATATTTTGCTTTTTGGATCTGTTGTAGTTTCATTCCAGCACTGCCTTCTTAAGAGTGGGTGGTTTGGTAATGCCGGCCAAATGAAGACAAACATCATCTCCTTGGATTTCAAAGAGTAGTGGTATAATCTATGGAGCCGCTCCCATCTGCATGTGTTTAACTCCTGGGTTAACTACATTCAGTCCCTATAGGAGTTTGCAAAGCATACACAATAAAGCTTGACTACTAGCATTAGCCTTTCAGACTACTTAGCTTTTTAAACAAGGCTTCACAATAATATGACCATGCTTATGTCAAATCTATATTGAGGAGACATATCAAATGTGTCGGCTCATACAACCCCTGGCAACGACTAACGATTGGGGTTGAGAAGGTTTAGGCCTGGTCAGCTAATTTAAGACTTTTGCAAACAAAGCATTACATGGGTCTGTAATGGATTGGAGCTTAGACATGGAGGAAACTGAAGTGAGTTGATCCAATAGGAGGTGTCACCATAAAGGCTTCACAAATGATCACAATATTATAATTTTCACAATATTAGGTGATGCAATAACCATATCAGAAGTATATACAATGTCTACTCACACTATGCATCTCCAATTGGTTAGTGTTCGAAATGTCCTGAGCTCCTTAAGTTCAAGGTTCTATCCTCACCACACATCATGAAAACTTCCGACATGAAATATCACACAAAAACATCAATATCAATCACATTGTTCAGCTAAAAGGGTCTTTTCGGCACGAAGTCTAAAACTCACAAATTCATGGCATGTACCGGGCGTTTTGAAGCCCTCATTAAGTATATCAGTCCTGCTCTGTTTCTCACAAAAAGCCCAATTTAGTCCAAAACTAATGGAATCACCTTAAAGACTCCGGAGTCACTATCTGTCTCTGAGGCGTGACTGTAATCAGAAAACCAAGAGCTGCTCCCACTACAGAAAAGCGTCATCATAATGCAGACAAAAAGCCGCTCTCCACGGCCATTTTATTAGGAACAGTTTATTATAAAGCAGAGACATGCTGAGGACTAACCGGTTGCAGTAACAAATAATGGGAACAGGGTTTATGAGACTTACACCAGTAGTTGGTTAAATTCAAGCTGTGATAAAGCAGTGAATGAGAGACTAACAAACCCAGCTCAAGTGTCAACAAAGGTTCAAAAAAAGCATTGGTTTTAGACCAAGACCAAAATCAGAAAACCATCCGGCTACAACAACCATGGGCCACTCGTTGAATTTCAGAGAAGCACCTTTAATAAACATGTCAAGAGCTGAAGGTTTTGGTTTGGAGAAAAAGGCGGAGCTCACCTTGACGTTTCCTCCGATGAGGTCAGGCGGCTCTTCGTCTGTCTCCAAGGCGACGTTGATGGTGGCGAAAGGGCGACTGGCCATCTGCTGCATCTCCCTCAGCAGTTGCTAAGAAAAGAGAGAAGAAAAGGGAAGGTTAGAGATTATGAACACATTCAGCGGTGTACAACTTCCTTTTGATTGTTGGGTTGTTGAACACATAATACGTCAAAATAGGGATGTCACGATAACCGGTGTAGCGGTAAACCCCGGTAAAAATTTTGACGGTGAAAATTACCGTCTTGTTTTGTGTTTTTATTATTATCTCGGTGAATAACCGCACCCGCGGTCTAGGCACGGTGAGCCTCACCAGCCACCGTCTCATCTGCTGCAGTTTCCGCGCATGCGCAATTTGTTGTTTGCAACCCAAACAAAACTTTCTCGAAGCTGGAATCATGTCCGACACGACAGTGCGCAGGATCTATCAGCCTCAGAGTTCAGTTTGCGGAGCGTGCAGGAAAAAGTGTCTCCAAATGCAGCAATACTTCGAACCTCTTGACTCACCTGCGTGACCGTCTCCCACAGCTCTATAGCAGTAAGTTAACGTTGGCGTTTTAGCTGAAATGCTGATGTGGGACTTTGGGTTGAGGGAGAATGTAACGAGTCGCCTCATAGTGCGGCTGCAGCGCCACCGCCAGTACATAAGCCGTGTCCGGATACCTCCGCACGATGGCCCAGTGCATTACGGGGCTCCCGGTGGCAGATTGCAATAGATTCACTCTCGCCGCAGTTTTATGAATTTAATAATGGCATTTTCCCAAATCTGCAAAGTGAAAGCTCACTGGAAGGACAACAACAATGTTCCTGATATAGACGGTTTATCTTCGTTTCTGACGCTATACAGTAGTACATGTAATACCCTCCAAACGATCAACAACACATCGTTATAGTTCCTTTGATGTGAAAAGGCTTTGCCTGTATTTTTTTTATGTAGCAAGCACTGTTAAACCTTTTTGAAACAATTTCAGTTTGTGTAGGACTATCAATGCTTTCTGAACATATTAACACACATTTAAAAAAAATACTGCGATAATACCGAAAACCGGGATAATTTTGGTCACAATAACCGTGAGGTAAAATTTTCATACCGTGACAGCCCTGTGTCATAATGCGGGCTATAATTGGAGAAATTATCTGCTCCAGCTTAGGCTATCTACGTTACTGTACTGTACTGTAAGAGCAGCTGTTTGTGTAGGTTTTTCAGCGATGGTAATAAACTATGATTCTAGGTGATCCTCCAATGAGCACACTGTCTCTCCTTTTCTGTTGCAGAATAGATTTTGCTCGGTGTGAAAGGTGTCAAACAAAACCGAGCAGACATTCAAGTCTAAATGTAATGGCATAGTATCTATTATTTTTCCTATTCTAAACATTGAGTGTAGCATTTACACTGTGAGGCCGATTTTCTCCCCATGTTTACCTCAATCTGCATAGAATAGAAAGTGGGCGGCAAATGCTACGTTGTCATACTGTCAAAGGAGCAATCTAACCGTTTCATCCATTTCTATTGAATGCATTTCACTTCTAACATATGTAAAAATATTGTACACATTTCCTTATGTGTGCTGCATTTCTCTGTCTGCTTATGACGGTATCTAAACGACATGGACATTCAACAAAGTCAGAAATAAAGATCTTCCAACTAAATATTCAAAGTTTCTAACACCGAGGCAACACATATGAATAAAAGTCTGAAATAATAACAAACAACTGCAAAGTCGATAACACTTTTATAACAGGAGAAAGTGTTTGTATTGTCCAGAGCTTGAATTCATTTGCAAGTTCACAGTAAGACCCACACGTTGCTTGATTTTCATATTATATATGAAAAACCTGCTGCCAAAGTCCCAAAGGCTATGTGTTAAAACAACCAAGAGCAAACTCCTGTCTACACACTTAACTAATACAGTGAGATCGCTGCACAATTCTGCCATTTTGTCACTTTTTAACCATTTCCAAAGGGTGGTTTAGCTGCGATGATTAGATAAATTACTATGACTTTATTTTGGGGAGCGTAAAGTGCGACGCTGCAGGGCATACGAGACATCATTTCAGTCTGATTTAGAGCAGGAGCATTGGCCAGACGAGAGGAGGAGTATTCAAGAGGGGTGCGAGAGCGGACATAAAAAAATGAGAAAAACAAGACGGTGGGAAAATATAAATTAGGGAAACAAATAACACTGAGATGGTGTATATCTGTATATGCATGTGAATATATTGCCACAGACACAAACTTACAAATATGTTGGTTCTCCTCTATTTCTCTTCAAGTATAAAGGTTTTTTGCAGAGCTGTAGACTCTGAATAATCCTAATAGATTAGCCTGGTGAGCCAGACACTCTTAACTTTCTTTTTAAACGCAGTCATCCTCACAGTGAATTTTTTCTCCTATAAGCTTAATGTTTAACAATTACTGTCGGGCTGCTATTACTGCTTGGGCCTGATAAAGGTAGAAAAGCGCTATATAAATTGAGTCTATTTACCATTTAAAGGGACTATAGGGAGCTTAAAAATGTAAAAATTATGTATTTTCCTCCCCCTACATACAGAATGAGCCCAGACCTGTTCACCACAACTGCCTCTAAAATCCTGCACTAAAAAAGGTGTTACTTCAGGTCCAAATTACCGTCATGCACGAGCTTAATAGAGAAGGGTGTGGTGGGGGGTGGCGTGGTGGCAGGCCGGTGACGTAGTGAGGTTGTTGTGCAAGGGGCGCTGTATCTTTCTACCACTAGGTTGATATGTTGCCACATGACGGAAAACAGAAGGAAAATTGAAGTGATTGGCACATTTGGTTGGAGAGCACAAGTTCAAGTATCATCCCTTTGGATGGTTGAAAACTACAAGTCAATGTGCATTACTTGAATAATGTTGTAAAGAAAGAAGGAAAAAACAATAACAGAAAAAAGAAAGAAAGAAGTAAAACCAAACTATAAACAAATCGAACTTCTCAGATTGGTCACACTGACTGAACGTGGCGTCCTGTCTCTTGTTGGAGGGAGATTTGTGTTTCACTGGCTCGGCGGCTTTGGTGCGTTGCTGGTGTGTCGTTGCGTTGTCGTCCTGCTGCAGCTGGGATTGGCTGGGATCATTGTGCTGACTGTTGCCATCAGGTTGTTGTGCATTGCCCTGCCACCGGCTCCAACAACATTAATGTAAATATGATATCAACAGGGGTGGGAATTTATAAGTTATACTTCCTCCCACTCCTTTTCGAGTTTATGTACAGCATTATGTATATATGTAAGTATATATGTCATGAATGCATGTTAAAATGCCGCAAAAGCTGCACATGTTAATGTAAAAAATGGTGTAAAAAATGTATATATATATTGTACATTGAACTCGGAATAAACAATAAACAAACAAACAAAGGTGCAGTTACACATATGCCCTGAGGTGGCAGTAGTGAGTATAAAATGGCCAACTTGCATCTAGCCCCTTTAGCACTTTTTTTTTTTTTTTAAAACAATGCAAAATACTTTCGTTGGACGCACACGTTTCTAAACTAATCCACTACCGGCCCCCTGCTGGCCAGCCCTCACACCTGCCCAAGCAAACCGAATGGCCCTATGACATCATCACATAGGTGTGTTTTTGACGAGGGAACAACACTTCAACACGACAGTCAATTTTGCATAACCTCCACCCACTTCTCGTGCTTCCCAGTGAAAAGTTTTGAAGAATGAATGAACTGCAGAACACAGCAGACACGTAAGCGGCATAAGGGTGAAAGAGCAGCTTCATTATGATAAGTGTCTTGACTTCGTGGAGTCAACTCGCCGTAGCGGCTGCGGTAAACAAGCCGCAAGAAATGAAAGGACGCCGGTGATTGTAGAGCTGCTGTTTAGAGGTGATTAGGCTTCCCGCTGTTCGAGGCATCACAGAGACGAAACTCGAATGTGCAGCTTTCAACCAGATGAGAGGGAGCGGTGTTTGTATACCTCACAATAGAGCCGAGCAGAGGCGCAGTGCTGGACTTAACAAGGAGGGGACAACAAGAGTCATTTCACGGCAACATCTGAGGTTGGGGCAAATGAGCTACTACCTGTATGGTGAAGTAAAGCACGTCTAAGACCATTACGTTTCATCATCATTTGAGAAAGAGGTTCGTTATTGAAAAGAACACATTATAGATGGCTCTTCATCTTTTGTACATTATCAGGTTTTATCAGGTCAAAGAAGGATTTGGATTACCGGACAAGGGGAGGGCTTTCGCCTTCAACCCAAAACATGCACAGAGTAAAGCAATCCTCTGTGCTCCTGAGCAACATTGTGTCGCACTCTAGATGTGCTCTCAAGTGCTCTATACATCTTTATTATATCCTGCGTAAAACTGTAATATTATGAAGGTGAAGGAGCTGCTGAAAACAGTGCTGTGTAATGATCACAACTTTTCAATGAACCAGAATGAACTGTATGTTGTCGTCTCTTGTACAAATATGCAGACAGTATTATACAGGAGCTTTGGAGTGTCCAAGGACAAGCAGCAAAACTGAATAGACACTGAATGGATGTGCTGAATAAAGGGAGCGTTTTTAGCAGAGTAGAGTGAGGCTCATCAGAGGGATAACGTTTGCGATGACGGCAGCTGCGCGGCCTCTACCAATGAAATAGGTAAAATTGTCCAAATGAAAAGCATGATTTTGACCTCTTTGAAAACATTGGGCAAAATGATGCCGTTCAAGAGCAGTTAACATTTCAGTGGTGGAGCTGTAGTTGAGGTGGAATAGTATTTTAATATTGTCTGGGCCATATACTGTGCACACGTATTTGAAAACCTCTATAAACTGTAATCATTTGGATTGTAAATGTTGGAGTTGCCATCATGTAAAGAACCACGAGTTTCATGGTAGAATTAACTCCCACTATGGCACATGGGGTTGTTTGTGTGTGACGTTGTGCATGTAAAAATCTGCATGCAGATGACTCGCCTTTTCATAAGCGCTGCTCCTTGAACAGCACAAAGCCGCTGAATTGATTTAGTGGAAAAGAAGCAGATGGGGAAGCATCTGAATGTAGCCGTAAACAAACTTTATGGATTCCCCGGTCGTCCATGTGAAAGCAGAGCAGTCTCCGGTGGATCACACAGGTACAACCTTTGTCTAACCGCACACGCTGATCTTCATATTTACAGTTCAGTGTCTGGGGCTTCTCATTGATGGGGACTGTGAATGTAGCCAGGTGTGGAGTAATCAAGGCTTGAATTTTAATATGTTCGCTCCAACTGCGCCCTCTGCAAGGAAATTTAGGTTTCACTCCTTACCATGCTTTTATTTCTTTTTTTAAAATGGATTATTCATTTGTTTCCATGTTTATTTGTTTATTCATATGGATGCGTAACATTTCAAAGTGGACAAAGGGGGTAAAGTGTATTCCACAGTGTCTGCAAAGGCGTGTAAAAACACTGAAGGTGAAGTTTGTGTTTCTATGGCACCATTGATTGTAACATCGGTTGGTTAAGCTGAGCATATTTTACCTGCCCACACATGGCAAGATTTTGGCACTGCCAGCTGTTATTAGTTTGAGCAATTAATTTCATGAAAAATTCCAATTTGGAGGATTACACTTCTCTCTATCCCACTCGCCTAAAGCAGCATTAATTGATTTTCTGGCAGCGTGCAGAGGAACCAAGCAAGCTGTAAATACAACATTTAAAATATTATCCATCAACTCGTTAAGCTGTAGTGCCAAAGCAAATGATTAAAACACAAACAGGCAGCAGACGGCACTACAAATAAGGGTTCCTCTGGCTACTTCACACAAAATTCAAGAGGATGCATAGATCTAGAGGTGCAGTGAGTCTATGACAGAATTCTCTTTACACAACATGTGGTGTGTAGGCAGTAAGAGTGTAGTAAACACTTGAATGACTGGACAAAACTAAAAACGTGTAAATGGAGAAGACAACTTGGTGTCTGGAAAACTTTTTTGGTTGTTGTCCCAATTTTAGAGTAAGTTATTAAATTATATGAAAATGGCAAGACATGAAAAAGATGGTTTTGAATGAGATTTTAAAAAAAAGGCTGTGTTTTTTCCTGGTCCAATGTGGATGGAGTGAATATTGGGAGCAGGCAGAGAGCACAGTGTTTCCAATTATGATGTAAGTGTCCTGTGCGAGCTGCAGATACCTGCACATGACCGGCCATGTGCGCTCATCAGCATTCCACAAAATATCCGCACGCTAGAATTAATTTGAATTTCCCACCCCAGCTTTGGAACGAATAATGCGCCTCAAGGTTGAAGTTAGGATGTTAGTATTTAAATGAATACACAAGGAGACACAGGCAATTAGAGCCAGATCCTTAACGTCACACACTAACGCCGCCATGAGGTTTCAGGGTCAAAGGTATGTTTTCATAAATATTACATAATGTGTTGTGTTGGAGTGATTCACCTGATATAGCCTCTGCGTATGGAAATGCAATGCAAGATGGTAAGACACATTTACATTTTTTTAGCATTTAATCTGTAAAATGTATGCAACATATACTACAACAGCGCCAATTATGCACAAATCGGACTAAAAGAAAAATTAAATCAGATCCATCCAGTGCTATAGTCATCAAACACCATGCCAGCACACATCCCACTACTTCACGGCCCAATGCTTCATTCAGGCTTTTACAACTACTTTAGATGCCTTAGCCTTACTGAGAATTTTGTGAAAACATCCTAGGTTTACACACAGCTGTTATAAAACCTATAGAGGGCCCACCACTTGTGTGTTCAGGAGACCAGAGCAGTGTCACGAAAGCAAAACTTAAATTAAAAAAGAGTTTAACCATAGGCAGGATCACCGCAGGTTTGGTCAAGGTGTCACACATTGAAATAAATGTTTGCGGACAGTTAGCAAGCAGGTTGGTCCGGGATACTAATCATAGTCCGCCAAACATCGCAAATTATGAACAATACAGATGTTTTCAGCTGTTGTTAACCCTTCAACCACATTTAGGTGAGGTCAAAATCTAGTTAGAAATCATTAATCAATTTACAGAACTGAAGATTTTACTTAAGATACAAATTAGTGTCTAAAAATGAGCTAAATGCTATCTCAAATTCAGTCAAGTTTCTACTTTCTGTGGGGTCAGATACACATCCAATGGCCACTAAACATAATTTTATGAAATACATGGATGATAAAGGAACCACAGAGATTATATAAATACCATGAAACGGACAAAACATACCTCCCCATATGTTTGAATTGCTCCGGTGCCCCCCTAATCATTTGTATGGGGATGGAACAATTTAAAGGCTCAGATAGTTAAAGGCATTTCTGTGATTTCTATGGTGTCAAGACTCATAGAAATGAATGGAAATCCCTGACGGACAGCTTTCAGTGCAGAAGAGGGAGACTGACTTAAACATGTGTGAAGGAAACAAAGCACCCCTCCGGGTAAAAAGCTAAAAAAAAAGTTGATATTGATTATTTCAAACTAAAGGTTGTGTTCCCAATCATAAAATAATTCTACTGATAAAGCTCAGATTGCCAACAAACATATGAAATAGACATTTTATTTATTGATGTGTCTATTTACAGACCATGTTGACCTGAGAGCTCTCAATCATCATTCCGCGCAAGAACAAGAGAATACGTAGCAGCAAAGTCGAGATGTAGGAGAAAGGAGGAGGAAGAGGCGTAATCTCGAGCGTTTCTTTAGGCGGCGGTGCAGTGGGCGGCAGAGGCACAGGCTGTGAATACTGAACAGGCAGAAAAGCTTTGATTCTCTCTATAGTACATACTGTATAAGTTTTGTCTTTTCGCATGGCTCCGGTTTCTATGCGCACCCCCATTCATCTTCTTTCCACTTGTGTTCATTCTGCTGTGGATCTACTGTACGCCTCGCTCCAACCACAATCGATACCTCATCACAGCAGAGGAAGAGGCCCAGAGAAACTAAAGCCAACATCACAATATTTTTAAACTAAAAGGAAAAAGGATGGATTCAGACAGGCTTTCGTTTTGTAAGAAGATTAAGATAACCATGCTAAAACGTTCCTGCGTCAAAAGCATTTCAGGACAAGTATTTCCTACTAGGGAAGTTTTGAGTAAACCTGTTGTTCACTCGCTGAAGTCCTCCAAACTGTATTTTTAGGATTTTGTATATCGGGCCAATATTTGGGGCTTTTACAATATCGGCTATTGGCCAATCTATTGGCGATAACAGCCGATATCTTCGGGACCGAAAATGATGGAAGCTTCCCATTCTTTGCATTAGCAAGAGCAAAGGCAGGGCTTTAAAACAAGTCATTCCACAACTTCTGAGGCCTCATGGGAACAGAAAAACATCGCCATGAAAATTGATTAGCAACAACAAGTCTGACGAAAATTTTGCAGCTAACATTGCGTGCAAAATGCCGTGTCTAGCAACAGTACGCTAATGCTAACGGCAACTAATCAAAGCTGGGACAGAAACTATGATTCAATCACCTTACGTAATAAAATAAAATTGGCCTCTGCTGAAGTGGGCAAGATTATAGACCAGACATTTGGAAAAATCGGCCAAAAATATCAGCCAAGCATATCGGCATCAACCATTAAAAATCCCCAAAAAACTAAATCAGCCTTAGAAAATCGGTCGACCTTCAATTTTGTAGCATCATAGAGGAAGCACAAAGCTTAATTTAACTCCAAATTCCATCAACGCTCTCATTTTGCATCACAGTGCCATTTGCTAGTATGCCGTTTGCTGAAAGCAAATGTTTTTGTCCACTACAGCCTGCAGAGGGCGCTCTAAGGCAATTCAAAATCCTGACCAGCCCAAACTCACACTATGTCCATAGATATTTAAAATTTTCAAACATTAATTATCAATGCTGAGGCACCAAACAGATGGATGTGTCCCCATTCAAAGTTTGGGAATGTGGTAGTTAAGACATGGTTTATGAAGTCATTAACTTTTTTAGGCGGGTTTTTCGATCAGAATTGGCACAGGTTTTGTCAGACTAGCCCTTGTGATACGTGGAAAGTCAAATGTTATTGGTAGAAAATACTGTACATGAAAAGTTTGCTGCAACCAAGAGAATGCAGTTTATAGCCCAATAATGCTTGGAGGCCTTTTGAAAGGTTGTGCAAGGTGTGGAGCTTTCACAATCCCTTCAATACTTTGTCTTTTTGATTATGCCACTTGTAAGTTACCAGCCTGCAAAGTACACCTAAAGAAATAATGTGCACAAGGCTCCAATTCAGCTGCATTTTCCCTTTGTGCGCCGGCCGCTTAAGGAACACTTGTGATGAGATGAACTGGAGTGAGGCGAGGAGAAACACAACGAGGGCCTGAAATAAAGCAATTACGGTGTGATTCTGTGGGAAGGCGTTTAACCTAATGACATGGGGCTGGCTCAATCCCGCCGCAAAGCATTCTGGGTTTTCTAGCTCTCAGTTTTAGCGCCGTTCTTGAAAGGGATCATTTGAACTGCAGCATCAAGGGGTCCCAAATGTCTGCGCGCTTTGTTGTGCCGGGATGAAAACAGAGGAAGAACATAGGAAGTCACCTCAAAAACTACGTCCCACAAGGAGCGGGCGGACGTCAGGATGGCAGAGCGGAATCTTCAGATGGGATATATACGTCTTGAAATGGGGTTTCTAGGGCACAGACGCAGGGGCTGAAATTTTGTTGGATGGTTTGACACTTGTAAGGAGGTTGAACTTTGTAGGGCAATGTTTGTTTGTTGATTTAGTTAACAAAGTACTCTATAATAATGGAATTGTTTAAGATCTTCAGATGGGGTTTATGTGCAGGTGTCATTAGGTTGATTGTTTATTTGATTGTACATTTGTAGTGATTGGCTCAGAAATTAAAGCTTGTATCATCATCACGATCAATCCCAATTCTCAAACTTTTCAAGCCACAATCTACAAAATGGCCGCATAAAGTTTACTGCAGCTTTTAAGAATTCCTAAAAGTAAAAAAAACAACAATCTGGTTTAACCTGGTTGAACCCCCACCTTAACCGAGCACATTGTCTCCAGTTCGGCTTTACCCAAATCTAAAAACTTCTCAACGTTTTTGTTGCTATATTGATTTTCCAAGAAGCTTTCAGATTTGGGTAATGCCAAACTGGGAAAAAATGTGTTCAGTTCAGGTGGGTGTTAAAGCAGAACTAAGTACCTCTTGCCCTAGAGGCGATAAGCGCCACTGCAGGTGTCATAGCATGTTGCAGTTTTTTACTCATTAATTATCCGTGAGAGTAAATACTACGCTGACAGAAAAGACAAAGGGAGAGAGGGATATTGTACGTCCAATTGCACAATGGAGATAATTTTTTTCACTCAAACTTGGTTGTAAATACTGTGTAAGTGGCACTAGCCCACAGTTAGCTTTGCCCGTTGGCCTGTTTCCTTGTGATTCCATTAGTGTGTATTGGTGCCTCTGACCCGGAGGCAGGAAAGTTGCATTGTGGTTTTCTGGCTGAGACACCAGAGGGAGTCGAAACACCCCTCAATCATCCCATTAACACTTGTATTACACCCATAGCGACTGTGAAAAGATTTATTAAGTTAAATAAGTTCATATTTATGACCTCAATCCCTATTATACCGTTACTGAATAGTGTGCCATTTATAGAAGTGTAATCCTGGGAACCACCGCGAAGTTCCTCACAACCCATGTTTTCGAACACCAATGTATCACAGCTACATGCATCTCCTGTAAAAAAATCTTTCTAATTTTTCAACCTGCTTCTAAATGCTGCATCTTAAAGCTGGTTTACACCTGGCCACACTCCAATCTGTCTCTGCTCTGGTCAAATCCAATATGTAAACAACGCCAGCAGCACAGTCCGTGACACCGTCTGCATGAATATTACTCCTATTTAATTTAAGTCAACACTTGGCTGTGCACCATATTTCACTCCTCAGTCTGACTGCGGGGCTTGGTTTAAATACAGCGCCGTACAAATTCATGGAGGTGATTTGTTTTTAGCTCAAGCTGAGGCATATTAATGTTTGTTTTGAACCCGTTCTCTATTGGCAAAGTGCGCAGTGAAATGTTGCCAGATTTCCCCATAAACATTTGATCTTCAGGAAATTGAATTTGAATGTGTGACAGGAAGATAACGCATTGCATCCGAATAAAATGGAGGCGTGAGCAGGCAAGTTTAACACGTGATTCATTCATCAAACTTCAAAGCAACAAATGCGCTGGATGGCTTTTACCAGATCCTGTGTATCTAAAACACATCTCTGTCATATCTCTCTGACCTTTTCACCTTCAATCCCTGTTTAACCTCTTATGAGCGCTTTTTCTGCAGTTCGGTTTCACCTAAATCTAAAAGCTTCTCGACAGGAGAGTCAGTGTAACACCTCATTTGAAAGCTAAGGCCTACAAAACTGATTGTAACATTTTTATTGTTATTGCCACTTTTTTGTCACATATTTGAAGCGTTTTTGTCACTCTTTTGTCATGTTATTGTTGCTTTTCTGGCATGTTTTTGTCACTCTTTTGTTGCTTCTTTGTTGTTGTATGTTGTCACTTTTTGTCAGACTTTTTGCGGCTTTTTAACATCACTTTCTTCATTGCTTTTTGTCATGTATTCGTCACTTTTTTGTTGCATTTTTGGCGCTTTTAACTTTTTGTTGCACTTTCATTTCTCATTTGTTGTTGTTTACTAATTATACCAAACCATCTGAAAAATACAAATCATGACAAGAGACATTTTCACAAATCAATATGACGCTCGAGTTCAAATCAACAACACTGACCGTCGCTCAAGTGGATGTTTCAAAATGTCCAAAGTCCCATTTACAGTTCATTATTATACGGCTACTGGGGCCCGGTCCTCCCACGACACAACACCATCAAAGAGCAAAATATCAACCATTTCGTTGGTGAAATAACAAATCAAAAGCAGACTTTGGGAATATTTGGGAACGAACTGCAGTTAGTCTGTGTTGAAAAAAAAAAACAGAAAATAATGGCTTCACAGTAGGTGAACGGGCCGACCATCTCTTAACTGCACAAGCTAATTATTTAGACCCAAATATCCCTGGGAGAGAGCTTCCTACTGCAGGTCAGCCACAGTGCAGCCGAGTTGGGAGCGATAGAGAAGCCTTGTACATATTCAACAACACAACACGGGCGCTGATCCAAGGTCTAATTATATGCACAATCTCAGAGGGGTTAAGATTAGCGTGGTTTAGAAATGCCAGGGGAAGTCGTGAGACAAAAAAGCAGCGTATTTTTGCGCACAGGGATTGTGAATGGCATAACGGTTTAAAAAAATGTGGAAAAGCCGCTCAAAAATGCAACCCCCCCCCCCTCCCCAATTCCCGTGAGGACTCTCATTCAGCCTCCACAAACACTGCTGTATTATTAGTATTCCCCATTTGTGTACCTGCTTGTGCTAGCCATTTATTATTTGCATGTTGTTTATTTCCTTTCAAAACCAAAGCTAATATTTACGGAGACAGAGGTGCCGCTGGCGGGAACGTGTCTTACAGAGGAATCCGGCTGTCAGCGCGGCAGATTATTTTTCATTGCGTTTTGATGAATTTGCTTCTCGTCGGGTCCCGAAAGTCAGCCGTTAGGTATACACACATCAGGCAAAATATTATGACTACCTGTTGAAACGTGCAGCCCCATTTTATCGGTAATGCACTTTCTATTCGAACATATTTTAATCTTAAAAAGCAAAAAATCTACTTTCCATTCCACCTGAGCAACTGTTTCGTCCTCCCTTTTCCAGCCTCATGGATGGTAATTGTGTCTCGGGGCTCTTTGAATCACTTACATCAATCTCAGACACCTGTGATGATTAGTTGTCAGGTTAAGTGGAAAACTACTGAAAAAGAATGTTCCACATTATTAAGCAGACCATCATTTTCAAGCAATATGGGAAAGAAAAAGGATCTCTTTGCTGATGAAGAGCGTGAAATAGTTGAATGCCTTGGTCTAGGTATGAAAACCTTCGATATTTCATGAAAGATTAAGCGTAATCATCGTACTGTTAAGAGATTTGTGGCTGATTCAGAGCACACATGGGTTTGTGCAGATAAAGGCACAATGAGGACGGTTTCTGCCAGACAAATACATCGGATTAATAGAACAGCTGCTGGTGTCTCTGGAGTCTCCCAAACATCAAGGTGTAGGACCCCTCAGAGGCTTGCAGTTGTGCATAAACCGTCTGTCCGGCCTCCCCTAAACTGTTAATTAAATGCTGACAAACAGAAACGGCTGCAGTGGGCCCAGAAATACATAAAGACTCATTTTCAAACACTGATGTGTGCCGTGTAACCCTGGATGGTCAGATGGATGGAGTAGTGGATGGTTGGTGAATGGCCACCATGTCCCAACAATGCTGTGACGTCAGCAAGGGGGGGGGGCGGAGTCATGGTACGTTCTGGAATCATGGGGAGAGAGCTGGTCGTCCCCTTTCGGCTCCCTGAAGGTGTGAAAATGACCTTTCAGGGTCTGACTGACCACTTTCTTCTATGGTACAATAAGAAGAGCCGTGCTTTCCCAAAGCATGAAGATGCATCTTTCAGTTCATTTTTCACTTAATTACAATCTATAAAATGCACTGAAACACTGAGTTGCATAATAATTTGGAACAGTAGATTTTGAGTTGTTTATTATATTCATTTTTTAACAAAATACTGTTACCACTGGGAGGTTTTTTCAATCACATTCATATTATCCTCTAACAGTTAAAGGCTTGAGAATTATGCTGACTGTCATTTGAGTTGATAATTTAGAAAATCTTAGAAAAATACAATTTGCATAATAATTTGGAACGCAGTGTAAGATACTATGCACCCTGGCCAGGAACACCAGAAAATATAAAGTTTCGTGCTTCTTGGACCCCAGTACAGACATTACACTCGTCAGACTAGCTTAAATAGACAGTAGGCAAGTGTTCTCTGTGCAGTGACAGGTCATCAAGACAAGTTACAAAGTGCGAAATATCCAAAAGTATAATCTGAAAAAACCTGAAAAGGGTAATCTAATGAAGAAGAAGATTCAGTTTACCTCTACGAACAGATGCCAACCTGAAGTGTTAACCCGTGTTCTTCACTTCACCCGCCTGTGGTCGTAATGTAATGCCTGGTTGGTTTAGGTTAACATTATGAGGCCTTACTGATCAAAGGCTGTGTGTTTGAGCTTCACGTGGAGGCAGTGACCTTGGCAGGAGCCCGCTGATCAGCACTGCCTCCCGTTGTGACGTCTGGAGCAGGATTGATCACCTCAGAAACAGGCCTTTTGTTCAGCGCCGTGTGGTGCAGCCAGCACTGACCTCAGGAGAGATGAGGCGGAAGACGGCTCCCTCTCTGAATCTTAACTCTCTGCTCTGGTTCAACTATGGGGGCTGCAGTGCTTTAAGGAACTGCACTACCGCTAACACTAGACTGACATGCCAAACAGGACACGTATGGACAGCAATAATGTTCATAAATAAAGCAATAAGGAGTTATGAAAGTTTATGCATGTCAAAAGCGTGGAAAATGCATAGAAGAACAATGCAACATGAATGACTAGCACTTCCCCTACACCTTTACCACCACCAGTACTAGCTACACAAAAGGGAACTTGTCATCTATGTAGCAAGTGCTTCAGTTTAGTGTTCCCAATTTGCTTTTCTTTTTTTTAGCACAGAGCCAAAGTCTCCTTCGGACTTGTCAAGACTTTGCGAGTTGTGAATGAATTACAGAAATTCAGAATCATGCCATTTCAGTGTATTTGTTATACTTCTTGGTGGGATGATACTACTGTTATTACCAAAATATTTCCTGCTAGTTTCGCAGTATTTCCCTCAATGTTTATACTTGTATATAACTAAATACTGCTCATCAAACTAGTCCATATCCACCCTTGTTGGAGGAAAACAAAATCAATCGTGTTCAGCGGGTGTAACTTTTCCCAAGTAAAGAATTGGGCTGCACTCTTTCTAGCTCATAAAGTATCTGCCATGTTCTGTCTATTTCAGGAGGTGCCGAGGAAAAACGCCGTGGACGACGTGCCCCCGTTTTGCGAGTCTCGGGCTGCACTCGTGCGGCAGCGCTTGACATATTGTCTCTAGATAAATGTGTTGTTTGTCTTGGATCAGTCAGCTGCTCCTCCCACTTGTCGAGCTCTGGTTACGTCCCACCAGCACCACCAGAAAAGGAAGGACAGAGGGAGGGGAGGCGTCGCCTTATCTTACCCACTACTGAGCACTATTACTGGGGTGTGTCACCGCTGGAGGGCCTGGAGATGGATGTCTGAAGGTGACTGTCTGTGACTAGGCCAAAAATCATTCCTCACACTTTTATCTAACCCTATGGCACAATGGATGGAGAAGCTATCATAGACCACCATGTTTGAATTCCCACAATGCTTTGGGTCTGGCTTGGCAGTATTATTACAAGTGAATTGACTTAACAGGTCGCAGACTCCAATGTTCAATCTTCCCCAAGTGGCACCACACGCAAAAAAAATATTCCCAACCCCTGCATTATGGATTGTCCTGGCTCTTTTTGTTCAATGAAAAATACATTTCTATATATTTGGAGTTGAACTATAACATTTGAAAAGCATACGGGAGTACATAACTACTCGAAACTCGTCCCACTGCAAGAAAACGTTTTCTTTTAACCAGTTAAGTTCGACTGTGATTCAGAATCTCTTCAACAGGGGAGTCCTGGTCCCAGATGTGAACCTATTGTACAATTTTTTAGAGGTAAGGGAAACCGAAGCAACTGAAAGAAACCTACGCAGTCACAAGGAGAACATGCAAACTCTACAGAGAAAGGCCCGACCTGGCCCCAGACTGAGCCTGTACTGCCACAGTGTTTATTTGTGTGTGCATGGCATTTTTACACCTAAAACAAAACCCTAATAGACTTTGCAAGATTAGAAAGCATGTGCTCCCCGTCTAGGTGAGCGTCTTGACAATAAAACTACATCAAAGTCGAATGTTAGCACAGCATTGTATCTCAAAAAAAAAAAAGTTCAAACTCAGAGTTGTACATGCTTCACTGTTATTGTTTTATCAGGTCATATATTTTCCAGATCAAATAATATTTCATTTCCTTTCATTTGGAGCTATTAAATTGCTCTCATTAATTTCCCATTTGCAGCCATTAAAGAGCGTGTGCTGTAATGATATGTGCATGTATTAATAGCCCTATAATGTGTGAATGGGTTATAAACCCTGCATGACCTACAGTGACTTCTGCCTGTAGACACGTTTCAATATTACATTTTACATGTGCATGAATATCAATTTAGTCACAGAATCTTGTGGGAAGAAAGTTACTTCAGGGCACCACAGTGGAAAAACATTTGCATTTGCCTTCTGTAAACATACAGCACTATCCACCACTTGGCCTTGATTTGTGGTTTTAGCTGCTGCTCATTTGCTGGACTAAACAATATAAAGTTTTGGTGCTGGGCAGATTGGGTCGTACACTGATCCCGTGACAAGTGAAAAATGGGGATCAACAACTCATCAACCAATCTTAGAAATACCAAATAGTTATAAAGTTTTTTTTTATACATTGACTGATAATAAACTTTCTTTGCAATAAAACCATTGATGATATTACTCTAATATGATAAGACTAATAATAATCTGAATACAAAATGTCATCTAAAACAATTTTCCCAAACAGCAAAAGGTTGGCGTACAATCATGCCCAGTTTTTCAGCTCTCGCTTCGACAAAACCAATTGGCCTGCAGTGAGCCCATATTTTCCAGGAGTACAGGCAGCCCCTTCTACTCTGAAGGCAGATTCATCATGTGAATACTTCGCACTACTTTCGGGGCCTTCGAAACTCCCCAGAAAGTCATAAAGCGTGATGTTGGAGTGCAGAGTCCGAGAGGTGGAGAGGAAGAGGTGACTGGGGAGAACTGCACTGCACTTTGCTCTGTAGCAGAACAGGGGAAAAAAAGAAGACATTTCCAACATTTAGGTGTCAATTCTACAAAAAACAGAGTGAGAATGACTTTAGACGAGGGTTGCCTGGAAACATGGGGTAAGCTATACGACAAAAAACACATCGGGATAGTTGGGTGCACTTGATATGTTGTTACAGATTACTCACAAAGCATTTTCCCTCTCATCCTATCCTTCTATCAATAAGCTCTCTGCGCTGTATTAGATGTGAAAAGTTTGAGACTCACTTTGCGTTTGCTTTACTCTGAGCAGCTTGTCTGTTTTCCGAGAACTTGTTATCCTCCAGATTTATCCAAACGCAATAAATATGCCGTTATTGTAGGATGCGCTTTATCAGCATCAACAGCTGAGTATCTCCTCCAAGTGTTCATTACTTAAAGTCTCGCACGCCGCTCCCCGTCTCTGCCTGCACTGCTCACCACACGCTCTGCAGCAGATGGCCCCGTGTGAGGACTCGCTAGAGTGGGAGAGATTGGCAGCGCTATTCTCCGAACCGGCAAAAGGCACAATGGAGATATCAAGAAAGCACGTAGGCCGCATCAGATTCGTCTCCAGAACCAAGCCATATAGAGATAAGAAGGTACCTATCCCCGCCCCATGCGCATAGGTCCCTAAAGCAGATGGCTGGAAGTGAATGGAGTTCACACATGAGCGGGAAAGAAAAGCAAAAAAGCAATCTTTTTACTTTGCACTTTGCAGCTGTTCCCTATGATGTTGAGGTAATGTATTTTAATTCAGGGGGATGCATCTGGTCCCTACTGCTGCTGCTTTCGCTTGCCCAGACAGTTAGTTGGACAACACAGACTTCGGAAGTGCCCCAAAGAGGAGCTTAATAAACAAGGATTGTGAGTGACTAATCTAACATGTGGCGGAGATAAAATCAGCCAAAAAGCCTGCGCCAACAAACAATTGCGCCCCATCATCGCTCACAGATTGTAAATGGACAGGGCAAAGCGTGAAAGGGAACAATAACAGGAGTCCAATGACGACGCGTTTCGGGAGATGTAATTAAGAAGTTCACAGCTCTGGTGAACTCTTTGACAGGGATGGGAGTCCACTCTTTTCCTTTGATTCCATTTTCCATCTTTATTTATATACCAGTACCTTCAGGATCTACTCATTTGGGGGAGCCCACAAGTTCAAGTCAAGACTCATGCTTTGAAGTCCTCGGTGATCAAACTCATTGCTTTTCCGTTGTTGTCCAAAGAGGGAGATTTTTACTCACATCAACCGCATTTTAAACACGGTCTGAAAATATTTTTATTCGGTTACGACTTGAACGTGTACAGGTTCAAAAGTTTACTGAAAATAAATAAATCTCCCAACTCGCACCAATCTTTCGAAGACTGCGCATAAATAGGCTTTTATCTGGCACCACGCCGAGCAAACGTATTTAAATTCCACAGCGCGATTCAGAAACACAGCTTGTCTCGCAGTCGCCTCATCGAAATCCACCCAGACACATCCTTTTACCATTTATTGCCTTGGTGCCCTGGCCAATAGCATGTTTTTGATGGTGAAATTGCTCTTGTTAGTGACACCAGCGTCTTCTGTATCGACAGCCGTATAGATCGGCCATTTTTCAAAATGGTTGTTTGCTGTTGCCCATTACAGTGAATATAACTTCAATTGGATTTCCAGGGCTTCCATTTAAGCGTATTTCATCTTTCCCCCTTGAGCATAATTGAACCTCTTACACACCCGTTTATTTCCAACGTGTAATGACGTCATTGGTTGTCATTTGCATCCGTCTCGACCCATCTAGCCGGTCCCGGGGTAGCCCTTTGCAAACATCAACTTGTGAAGGAATAGTTTGCTCTTGAACTCCGGTGGCAGCTGAGATTATCTGCTCATTTAGTGGAGTGAGGCGAGTACAGTAAGGCTCATTAGAGATGCCTTGATAAAGCACCATTAGTGGCGTGACTGCGATGCAAATGAGGCCACTTTTGGAGCGGCCACGAACACTGCGCTTTATGGCTCTCGCGGTGTGTGTGTGTGAGAGAGAGTGGGGGGGGTATGGTGAAGGCAGAGGTGGACGAGTGCTCCCGCCGCGTGCCCTTGTAGGTGGACTGAAGCATGCGCCGCTCTCAGTAAGAATAATTGTGCCCTTGAAAACGCACTATAAAGGCCGTAGTTTTGTTCTGGATCGGGAGTGTGCTGCCGTATAGTGTTGAGGGGTTGCTTTATGAAACACACAGACATTGACTTCTTACACAAGGCTACAACATGCCATGCAAATGTGTCATTCCAACAGCCATATTATCATATAAGGAAGAAAAAAAATTGCTTGAGTTTGACAAGGACCAAAGAAATACATCAAAGAAAGCATTGTACTGGTCTCGCCAACTGCTCCAGACAAATGCAGAAGACAAGTTTCCCCCTGAGGACAATAAAGTATAGCATACCTTCATCTTGCTTGTTCTTTCATATGTAAGGCTTGAACACCAAAGAGTTTTAGTCTTATGAGTAATCCCCATGCATCTTTAAGGTCCCGAATACAAACGCCAAACTTGAAGCCCTGTGTATTCTGAAATAGCAAGAACTGTTTTTCAGTATTTTGGCACAACAGCCATAGCTCCTCACATGCTTCACCTGTTAGTTCAACTTGGAATTTTATCAGATGGACTGAAGAGCAAGAAATAAAGGCAGTGCAAAGTTTACAGTGGCCAGGAGTATAAATGCTGGTGCACGAAGGACAGGCATGCAATACAATTTGAGAGGTAGGGGTCTCCAACCTTTTAGATTTGCTACTTGTCAAACACTTGTGCAACTTGGGTGGAGTTCACCTCATGAAGTAAGTAGCCAAGATAGTTCTCCTATACTCCTCGCATACCATTTTTACCTAAAGGTTTGCCACTTGAAGACGGCTGGAGAGCAACAGGTTGGAGAGGCACTTTGACTTTCAAAGATCAACCTTCGACTGTGTCCCAATATGCGTTCAGTCTTAGAAGAAACATCAAAGAGTTCAGTACTGCTGGACTAAAAGATGGAAAGAAATGCCTCGTGCCTTTGTTTTTATCATTGGTATATTTGGACAGATTCGGGTTGGACGACAAAGAATTATGAGGTGACATTTGGAGACGGGAGAACAAGGAGGGTCACTGTGGAGCAGAGAAGGTCGGCGGTGACAGGGGTGGAAGATCAAGCCGTTTTTCAGCTGTCAGAAAAGAAGAGTTTCGGCCGGGAAAGGAGTGAGTAAAGGGTAGGGACAGAGTGGGACAGGACACAGAAGGACACAGACCTCTGTCCCAACTCCAGGGTCAGCAGTTTGCGAAGGCCAGGACAAGGCACAAGGACACACATTTAAAAATACTCACTGCTTAGATAAGTTGTTATTGGGAGATTCTTTGCTAAGGAAAGGTGCATACAGTTTTGAAATATGAACCAGCATTGCAACATAATTAGTCAAAGTGGTTGGTGGTACTTTGACAGACAAATATTGTAGGCGGTACATGTGAAAAGCTTGAGACCCATTGAATATCAAGGTGTTAGTAAGGAGGTAATTTGCCAGTAGCTACAAAGCATGAGCCAATATGTACGGAGAATGCACCAGAATTTAATTTAAGAAAAGCAAAGATGCGAGTTATGTCATAATATAATTTGAAGAAGGCGTTGTGCTCCCCTGTTTACTGGCCTGGCCCTGCAGCTCAGGCTCCTCTCGGCTTGTCTAACCTCAGATCAAAAGGCTGTGTCTGGACTTCAGAGAGAGAGCCTGTTAAACCCTCAGATGTGGACTCTGATCTGCTCGTATTCAGTGCACTGTAAACCTGCACCAATCATCAAAGACTCAGCAAAGTGTGGCTGTCGGCGCTGAGGAATGTTATGTGCTTTTTTTGGGGGCTGGGCAGTCACTCTAATCTAATACTGTCCGTCAAATGTGTGCTCTGGGAAAATGGATTCAAAGGATTACGAAGCAAGACATGAAATGCAAGAGGTCAAATGCTACTACCACTCCAGCTGATGGATGATTTGATTTGGTAAAAGTAACAGAGGAACAAAGGGTTGGAGACTCCTGTGATGGGGAGTTTGATAAAGCCATATTTAAAACAAAATGCTGAAATGGATATGTAGGTCGACCGATAAATCGGGACAATATTGTGGATTTTACATTATTGGCTATCGGCCAAGCTAGCATCAAAAAAGCCGTTAACTCTAAGGACCGAGAGTGATAGAGACTTCCCACTTTTTGCATTGGAAAATTCTT
Organism: Gobius niger; assembly: GCF_951799975.1. Taxonomy (NCBI): domain Eukaryota; kingdom Metazoa; phylum Chordata; class Actinopteri; order Gobiiformes; family Gobiidae; genus Gobius; species Gobius niger. The sequence goes on from NC_136867.1 coordinate 18,113,680, forward strand.
GTCAGGGCTTTAAAATGAGTTCTCCCACAAACTCTCCCTCAGGGGAACAGAGAAACATCGCAATGAAAATTGGTTAGCTACATGTTTGTATTGCAATTAAAGGTGCACATGTAACTTTTTTATGTGGATAAAAAACCTCTTGATATTTGTGCATATTTGACCTTTTAGTGACTCAGTGGCGTTATGGGTGCAGCATGGCACCTTTACTTTCCCTCACAGTGGCCTTTATGATGCTCCAGAATCAATTGTTTTTGGGGTTTCTGGACCGTTTCTGGTACGAACCCCTAAAAACAATTGATCCTGTAGCATCATAAAGGCCACTGTGAGGGAAAGCAAAGGTGCCACGCTGCACTCATAACACCACTGAGTCACTGAAAGGTGAAATATGCACAAATATCAAGTTTTTTTTTCCACATAAAAAGTTGCATAGTGCACCTTTCACCTCAGTGAATATGGAAATGCTGTATGTCATTTTGAAGCTAAGCACCTAGAGAATTCAATCGCTGAGCTATTTTCAACCTCCACAATTGTATTTCTGATCGCTGTGCAAAATGCCGCGGCTAGTAACAGTATGCTAATGCTAACGGCAGTATGCTAATGCTAGCTGCAACTAATCAAAGCTGGGACAGAAACTATTACTGAATTAAATAAACAAATAAATTGGGCTCTACTGGAGTGGCCAAGTATTTATGTTTTTACAGGATTATAGACCGGACATTTGGGAAAATATCGGCATTGCCCAGTAAAAATCCCCCAAAATCGCCATCGACGTTAGAAAAGTCCATATCAGTTGACCTCTACATGTAACAGTCTTCTTATGACGAGGACATGAGAAGCACCTCCGCATAGCTCTATATCTAAACCAAGTAAGTGCCCGTGCAACATTTGACTTGGAAAGAATGTGGGTTTACACATCACAGGCCATTGAGCAGCTCTCCATTCATTTTATGACATAACGGCAGGTCTATCTGACGCGCCCGGGCCTTGACACCTCGGCTGATGTTCATATTTATGCTCTACAGAGACGGAGGTGGTTGGGACGTCCTGTGAGAGGAAAGGGCAGCCTAATGGTGTAATAAATAAGAGGCTATACACAGACTTTTATGCCGCTTCCTGTGCCTCCATGCTCCCAGCGTTCCGCCCCAGGACAAGTGTAAAACATCTACAGTAGTTAATCATTCGGGACGCCCATGATCAAAGACATTATGGGTTTTTTTTGTAATACCTCGGGGTGCTATACGTGGCCAATATATGTCGAGTTATGTGTGATGTATGTGTGCGTTAGGGCCACGATGGATGCTGATAAACAAGCAGGCTGTCACAGGGAGATATTAGCGATAATGGAGGAAGATATTAAAAGATAATACACAGGAGGAACAGGGGAACCAAAGGGCATTTACAGATGGAAACATCACAAGGGGAAGCCTCAAAATACACAGGATTTCAAAAGGTGCTTTGGGATTTGATAATCAGTTCTGGGGGGAAAAACTTTTAGCTTAAAACACAAACATCAAGTATGTGCAAACAGGGATAGTCATGGCTAAGTCAGGCTTTTCACAAAAATTAACAGTTGAGACAAAAGGAGAATTGATAATGAAAACCTTTTTTTTAATGTAAATGATAGACGTAACATTATTTGAAAAGTAGAAAAATGTTCTTCAGTTCGGCTTTACTCAAAGTTTAAAAGCTTCTTAACTGAAGCTTACAGCCTATAGGCCAGGGCAACGTCTCATTTAAAAGCTAAGACCTACACAACTAATCTAAGCTCTTTCATCATTTTTGTCGTCACGTTTTCGTCACGTCTTTATTGCATTTTAATCAGGTTTTTGTTGCTTTTTTTATATGTTTTGGTCCTATTTTGCGGCTTCATCACAGTTACATGACACTAAAAAACAAAATACGGCCAAAACTTAAGAAAAAAAGCAATGAATATGTGACAAAAATGCGACGAAAATGCAACAAAAATGACAAAAACTTGACAACAAAAAATAGGATAACGCTTATATGAGTTTTGTAGGTCTTTCAAATGAGGCACTACTCTGGCCTATAGGCTGTAAGCTCCAGTCAAGAAGCTTTTAGATTTGGGTAAAGCAGAACATGGAGAAAAAGAGCTCAGTTAAAGGCAGAAGAGAGGGGCATTTTAAGATCTTAAAATCTGAAGTATTAAACTGTCTCAAGCACATTGTTCCCAAAATTTCATAATGGCTTTTGTAAATTGATAAAAGAGTATGACTCAAGTCTTACAACAGCAAGTTTCAGAAAGTAGCTTCCCCAAACTCTGCTGGAGCCGGAGCGATGAGGTGGAGTGAAATTAGACGTCGTGTCCTCGGGCAAAGCAAGTAAAAGCATTGCTATTATTACAGTATTTTGCATCATGATGTATGGCCTCTTCCTGGATGCTTCTGCTCAGGCTCTGCTCTAATTAGCTCGCTTGCTCGTCTCAACAAAAAAAAAGAAATGGTGGTGTTAACATTTGTTTGGTTTGCAGGTTGAGGCAAAATGTGTTAAGAGAAAGCAATACTACTTGTGCTTTTGTTTGTCTAAAGAAAAGAACACAGTGGAAGGATAGCGTAAGATTAGTCTGATTTTGTGCAGTTACATCTAAACCTCTTACCCCCCTGAAGCCAGCGCCTTTTCTCCACTTTGTCCTCATCCAAATCTAAAAGCTTCAAAAAGAGGGGAAAAAAGCATAAAAATAGCGAAAACGAGGACGAAAACACAACAAAAGTGACAAAAAAGTGACAAAAACGTGACAAAAACATGACAAAAGAGAGATATAAAAACGTGACGAAAATGCAACAAAAAGAGTCAAAAGAGCATCAAAAATGTGCTGGAAAAAGCAACAAAAAAATGACAAAAACGTGGCAATTACATGATTAAAATGATTTAAAAGAAAAAATCAACAAAAACATGACAAAAAAAGAGACAAAAAAGAGACAATAAAGAGACGAAAACACGGCAATAGTGCATCAAAAATGTGACAAAAACATGGCAACAACTGTTATAATCACTTTTGTAAGGCTTAGCTTTCAAATGAAGCATTACACTGTTGCTCTCCAGTCGAGAAGCTTTTTAGATTTGGGTAAAGCTGAACTGAACAAAATGTGCTATGTTCAGGTGTGGGGGTATTTTAGAGTGGTTCCCAACTGTTTTTGTCCCACGTACCCCTTGAGGCATTCATCAATACTCAGAGTATCCCCTAACTCAAGGATCCTGCCAAAATGTAAACAACTAAACATAGATTATTCAGTGTGTAGTACAGTGTTATGTTCAAAGTATAGCTAAAATACTCAGAAGCAACTTTTCTTTGGAAAGTATTGAAATTCTACTCGGTTTCACCTTCTTATTATAATCTGAGGTAATGAGGTACTGTTGGCCAACCAGGCACACTTGGCAGGGGGTATTTGCCAACATGCTCTACCAGAATAACTAAAGTACCACAAACTGATCATTCATACGTTATCTGCGCGTGAAGCAAAACAACCAAAAAGTTAAGATAATATGAAATGTCCTTATTCTCTGCTCGCCCCATAATGACTAAGCTCCCTCCATGCTGCGCCCACATGTTCTCTAACCCAGCGTTGACAGTTGCAGAGGGGCTTTGTGAGTAAACGGCCACTGCTGCTGCTTAGGTCTGTGCCATCTGGATGTGCCCTCTCCTTCAAAGGAACCAGCGGCTTTGATTAACACCGTGCGCCGGCAAACACACCTCCAGCTCATATGCAGACAGATGCAGCGGACGCACAAGAGGGAGACCAGACAGCTTTAGAGCAGAACAGGTGGAGTGCATGGTATTTCCAAATGCCCCCGCACGGGCCGCGCGCAGAAATCTCACACAGGTCACGAGCATAAAACGATAGGGCATCCGAAGTTCAGGCTGAAAAGCTGCCAGGGGTGAAGCAAGGAAGTTCATAGGTCGACAGCTTCGGGAAAATTTATGAACATGCCACTGAGCAGACTAGGGAAACATTTTCACATTAAATTCACATATTTTATTTTCACCTGTGCCCAATGTGTGACGAGGCTTTTGTTACTCCATAAAGCAATAACAACTTTTGGCACACGCAGTGGGCGGGGGCAGTCACCTCGGCTATTATTTGACTAAAAATGTGACTAAAATTAACCTTTGGCAACATAAAAACATAGTCCTAAGGTTTATTGGTTCTTTTGTCAAGAAAATGCTGTGGACAAAACGAATGAAATTCAGGTTTAAGTGAACAGGGCATATGATCAAATATGGTGCCTGTCTTTTTCATGCTGTAATTTCACTCATTTCACTACATCCTCCAAAACCAACACATATATCATCACTTAGCACAATTATTCACAATAAAATGTGTGAGTTTCATCAACTTATGGTTAGTTTTCAAGTTATGTAAAGAAATGAACCATGAATTAAGCCAGACTTGGGTCTTTTTCGGGCTTCAGAGAAAACAGGAAGTTGAGAGCGCGACAGGTCTCTGCTCATTGGTCAAATGCCACAGTAGTGGGATCTGTGATGTAGGGTGATCTCTTCTGATTGGCTGAGAGAGGACCACATGCTTCTTTACCTTATACTGATGTGCAGCAGGGAGGCCATATGTAAAGTGTGCGAAAATTAACTAATGACTAATGACTCGGGTTAATACCGGGTCAGGGGCTTGTCCAGACATTTTTCACTGGGGGGACATCAAGGCTGGTTCATGTGATTGAGAGATTTAAATTGAAAAGATTTGAACATTTACATTCTCTGTACTACCTGGGTGGATTGATTGTTTTTGTTTATTTCTTTCTAATGGCCATTTCCCACACTTGTTATAGCTTAATCACATTACAAATCCAATGTAATCTCCTTCTGCCTCAGCCTCTTTGACTGGGGTGGCCAATCAGATTCCAAGGGTGGCCTGATCCTAGACACGCCCTGCCAGAGGAGGAATTAAAGCAGGATCGAAATGAATGCAAATGAGGGCTTGAAATCTGAGTAAAAATCCAGCACTGTACACCATCACTGGGACCTATAACACAGCGTGAGAACCATCACTTTGTTTTTCGCAGCTTCTACCATTTCTACTAAACTGGTTCCATAAATAACGTATATGAGCCTGTAAGCCTAGTCTCAAAACTTTCCAGATGTGAGGAAAAGGAGTGCAGCGGAGCGAGGTAATTGTGAAATCCACAGTTGATCCTACAACAGTAACAATGTAACATGAAGCAGGCCCGTCCCGCTGAGCAAACATTAAAAGAGCAATCCCCGGGGAACCATTTGGTATTCAGACTTTCATTATTTCACTTTGGTAACCTTAAGCCCTTCAACCGCAAAGTGATATTTTTGACAAAGTTTTAAGAATTTATAACACTGGAAGAAGAGCTTCTAAAAGTCAAGGCCTTTCGTTTTCCGCAGCTCGAGTATGAATCACTACAACCACTAACTCTGCTTGCAGAAGAATTATTTATAGTCTACTTTTTAAGAAACATTGCTTAAAGTTCAAATATTCAACATCTGTTTAGAACAAACTGAGAAAATAGTTTGAAATGTGAGAAATACAGTAGCAGACACTGTTCAAAGTTTACAAAAGCACCTTGCACAGAGGAAAATATCTTCATAATCACTGTGCCCCTGATTGCATCACAAATTCCTACATGTTTAAAGCATCTGCCACCTCGAAGCAGTCCCTCAGAATAAGATTTTTTTTTTTTTTCTTTTTACAAAATACCTGAATAAATTTGCATAAAGAACACAGCTAAAACATGTCTGATTTGTTGTGAAGAAAAGATGGAATAGAATTTCTTTGTTTATGAGATTGACTTGACAAAATGTGAATCACCTATGCAGCTATATCTTGGATTTTCTGCTGAATTAATTAATTTTCCGTTTTGAAGATGCTTTATTTTTAGCTTTTTAGGATCTTTTGTAGACTAACCAAAAATGGTGTATACATCTAGAAATAACATGCTGTTTCTGATACAAAAGCGGCATTAGAAGATGAAAGAGCTGAATCTGGTGCTTAAAGGGGGGTATTATGCAAAATCGACTTTTTCAAGCTTTACATCACGTTATTATGTCATTCCTTCATTAAAAACATGCCTGAAGTGTTGCCTTGGCACATTCACGTATTTTTGAGTAATCTGTAAAAACTCTGATGGCAGCCATTTTAGGTATAGGTTTGCCTGAGTCCTCCTAGGAACGCCCCCACCTCCTGGAGACGCCTCCGAGCTTTCGTCACCAGCCGAGTAACCAACCACTGCTCCTCAGCAGAACCCCCTCCCCACTGATGCCACAGACAGCGTGTGGAGGGGGCGTGTCTGAAAGAGTCAGAGGTTCTTAAAGAGCCAGAGGCCTATTTCAAGACATTCACTACAGCCATTTTGAGAGAGCAATTTTATACAAGGCAGTTATTTTAATTTACTGCATTTACAGACCAACCGAAGGTTTCATCATCATTGTAGTGTGATATAGACTGGTGCTATGTGATTGAAAAAAGCATAATACCCCCTCTTTAATATAACAAAACAGTTCTAAATCAACTCAACAAAGGTAAAACTGTGGAGGCAAACTGTGCAACAGAACAGATCAGAACACTTTTGGACCCAATTAAAGACTTATCAAAGCAAACCGACTAACAGCGTTTGAAAAAGGATGTTAAAGATCTTGAAAATATGCTCACATTCATCAGCGGCACATGGATTAAAATAACTTTTTTTCCCTCATTAGTTTAGACTTCACTTCAAGCGGACCAAGTGTGAACACACCCTAAATATGCAGGTTCAATAAAATGTGTCTCAATATGTTTTGAACAAAGAGAAAAAGAAAAACATTAATTCTCAGTGGACAGTTTGGTATTCTGTGCGTTTATGCAGTATCAATGTGTCCCGCCTAAAGCCCATAGCTGATGTGCTCAATTCCACCCACTAGAAACCTTGACAGAAAGAATCCCATAAAGTGGTTGAAACCCCGTCCCCCTGCCTTCATAAAGGACTTGGGGGACATTACCGTCTCACAATGCCTGTGTGACAGCTCAACCCTCTTAAACTCCCTCCTTAAACTCAGTTGACACGCAGGCGACAGAGCTCCGGGCTACGGCCTGAAATCCCGCGGCCCGACACTGACCGCGGCAAATGCAATGGCCCTCATTTGGTGTGCGGCGGCGGCGGCCCGGAGAAGGGGGGAGCGTGGGCCATAATGAGATGGAAATGTGTGTCACTGTACAGCTGATGCAAGGCCCCGGTAACGCACAGCCAACCGGAGCCGAGTGGGACGGGGGCCCTGGGGGAACGGAGCGGAGAGAGAGAGAGAACACGAAAGTCTGCAGCAAAGGGGAACGACCTCACTGAATTAGAAAAAAAAATTACATAAAATAACATAAAACGAGATTAGCTTTGTGTCGGAGGGAGATTATGCGCCACAGATTTCACACTGTTCAAAGAATGTGAATGCATGAGGCGCTATGTGCATGTGATTATGCATATTCTGCACGAGTGGGAGAAGGTATATTTAGACAAAGGTTTCTCGAAAGAATCTGAGGATAACTGCGGCTAAATGAAATTAAACTCCAAAGATTGGCAATGCTTAAAATGGCTTAAATGCGTCCATTATTTTAAATACATTAAAGTTTTTTTTGCAGATTTTATGGGATGAAAGTTGGTAAAAGTCTTCATCCAGACATCCAAAGGTCAGTGGTTAGAAACTGGATCCATCGAGTGCAAGCTTTGGCTGTGTCTTTACCTAAAGTACGTCACCCATTGCCCAAGTGAATGTGTTGTGTGAGTGAGCAGATGGCGCAGACTGGCAGTCGTGCTTCAGTCAGTCTACCCCAGGGCACAGACTATGGCGTGAATGAATAATGGCTACAGGGAAGCGCTGATGGTATAATCTTATTTAAATCAGATTATATACATATATGTTCATAATGAGAGCTAACTGAAGGTCCGACTGTGGCAGAGTAGAGTCATCCAGAGTGCATTGACACATGGTTTCAGATGAAAGGTAACCGTTTAGGTTTACAGACCAATAATTTGCAGATTTTACCCATATCGGTCCAATCACAGACCGAGAGGCGGGAGTTCATAGCACCAAAGAAAAAGACTGACGCACTGTCTTCTGAAAAGGCTTCCTGGTGCTTGCTCCTGCAACATATCCAGCGTTTCTCTAACTGGTCGATCCCGTCTGTCAGTCACGCTTGCTCCCAGGCTACATATCTTTGAAAAATCTTTGGAAAAGCATGTAGTTTGGCTGGCCAGGCGGCAATATTTGTTTTCCTAGGATTGGAAAGGCCAGTCGCTCCTTGATTGGCAACCAATGATAAATGGAGCTCCAACCATGACTTCACCTCAACAAAACGCTATCTTAAACCAATCCAAACTTACCATATACCTGACCCTAATCCTAACCTTAAGGATAGTGGTGTTCACAAAAGGTGTCAACTAGGGAGTCGATATGCAAATGTGGCCTTTCCCATCCTAGGACAAAAAAACTGCGGTCAGGCAAGCATCTCGCTATCTGTAATCTCACACTTCACCATAAGAGGCATGTCCCTGCTAAAGAACTAACCCCAACATTTCTGTATCTGACTATAACTACAAAACAAAGCCCTGATTACAAGCGCTTTGAGACACTTGTAAACTCAAGCTGGTAAAGTGTAATGTAAAAGTTGGCCCGTTATCATTTTTACTAACCACATTTATGTTGATGGCAGAAAAAGAACATCATTCTATGTATCTGAACATTGATCTTCCTTTCCCTATGTGACTTTCCAGCTCAATAAAATAATGCTCCATTACTGTACTTCCTAATAAACATAAATCAACATAAACTAAAACGCAACTTGGTTTGAGGTAAACAAGATTTAAATGCAGCTCAAGCTCAGCCATTAGCGGCTCATCATTACGCTCCAGGTTAAAATTAATTACTGTCATTTTCAGTGGGAACATTTGGGAGGAGATTAAGACGAGCGCATGAAGGTGAAATGAAAAGTTTGGAGGAGATGGACCCACAACATCCATCAACCGCAGCCCCGTTTCGGAAGTAGGAGGATCATGTATGCCATTCGTTCGAGCTTTGTTTTGTGGAACCTGGTTGGAGATTGCTGGGATTACAAAACCGATTTCAAAAGGGTAACATAGCTTTAAATCATTCTACAAGAAAACTAACAAGCGAGCCTGTTATAAAAAAGTTAGCAAAAAAACAACCTTTGAATTACATTTTTGATGTCAGGATGAGCCCCCGACTTTAATATTTTTAGTTCACTTTGTCCAAAAATCCTCTTGACAATAGCAAATGTTTAAAAAGTTAGACCTGGCTATTATGTGATGACATGGGGTCCACTAAAGCAGGTGTAGAGCCGGTCAAGAGGCGCCAAAAGTCGAGGGAACAAAGCACTCCAAACGGTCCACGCCAAAAGTCTTTCAGGTCCACAGAAAACACACTATATTTAAAACACCCATTCATCCAGGTCAGCCACATGTCACGAAATGATTTCTCTCTGAAGTTAAAATGTATTATTCAGCATGGAGAGAAAGACCATTCCCTTTCTGTCCCAAACTGTCCCTGCGGCGGTAAACAACTCAATCAGCTCTCAGCACTTCCATATCGCTCCTCTGTTTACTGCGGCGGCCCCATGCCTCACACAGAGCCAGGTTAAACACAGTCGCCCGCACAATCACTCCCAGAAATGAATAGGCCAAGACTGCAGCTGCCACCTCAGGAGCGATACAGCCCCTATACCAGAGCTACAGTGCCAAGACCTGGACGCAATCAGCTGTTAGGTTCGGGGTAAATGTAGCCACACAATCCACAATGGAGCAGAATCTACCAGAACGAACCACAACATCAATGCCTTAGTAATCAAAGGATTAGCAGAATCAAAATGAGACAAATTAGAACCTAAATGGGAAAAAGTCCATCCATCCATCCATCCATTTTCTTCCGCTACTGCTGCCCCCGGGTCGCGGGGGCAGCAGTCTCAGCAGAGATGCCCAAACTTCCCGATCCACACACACCTCCTCCAGCTGTTCTGGGGGGACCCCGAGGCGACACCAGGCCAGCTCGGAGACATAGTCCCACCACTGTGTCCTGGGTCTTCCACGAGGCCTCTTCCCACTAGGACATGCCTGGAACACCTCCCGCGGGAGGCGACCAGGAGCCATCCGAAATAGATGCCCTAGCCACCTCAGCTGGCTCCTTTCGACGTGAAGGAGCAGCGACTCTACTCCGAGCTCCTCCCGGGTAACTGAGCTCCTCACCCGATCTCGGAGGGTGCGCCCAGCCACCCTGCGAAGGAAACTCATTTCGGCCGCCTGTATTCGCGATCTTGTCCTTTCGGTCATGACCCAAATCTCATGACCATAGGTGAGGGTGGGAACGTAGATCGATCGTAAATCGAGAGCTTTGCCCCCCCGACCCATCACTGCTGACGCCGCACCGATCCGTCTGTCGATCTCACTCAAGTCATTTTCTGTAAATTTGAGGTAGAAAAAAAAAAGGGTAATTGTTGGCTTTGACAGGAAAGGAACTGTGTGAATCTTGTTGTATGTGTATGTTGTGCAGCCCGAATTAAAAATGGTGCAGAATGGTTTTTAAAGACCCCTTGATCAAATCGTAGTAAAGTTCATTCAGAAAAGTGACTTTTCAATTGCATCAAATTAAAGACATGAAAAGGGACTATATGGAGCTTAACATTTTTAAAACTAAGTATGTTCCTCCCCCTACATGTTCCAGCCATGTCCTAATGCGTAGAATGAGCTCAGACCTGTTCACCACAACTGCCTCTAAAATCCTGCACTGTCATTCAAAAAGTTGTCGCACGAGCTTAATATAGAAGCTGCAGTTACGTTTAAGCCTTGAAGTGGCAGTTGTGAATATAAAATGACCAATGACCTTTTAATGACTCTGTGGCATTATGGGTGCAGCATGCCACCTTTTCTTGTGGCCTCTATGACCCTCCAGGATCAATTGTTTACAGAGGTTTGTACAGAAACCAGACTCCCAAAAACAATTGATTCTGAAGCGTCATAAAGGCCACTGTGAGGGAAAGCAAAGGCGCCATGTTGAACCCATAACGACACTGAGGCACTAAATTGTCAAATACACACAAATATCAAGTCGTCCTTTTCACATAAAAAAGTTACAGAGTGCAACTTTAACTTTCACACTGCACTGAAAGTGTTGGGTATAGAAGTGTTGCAATACCTGGTGGCTGAACCACATGATCGTCAGGTCGTCAGGTATGTTGGAAAAAGCTGAAGATTTACCGCAGTGCAGCATGACACATACTGACACCAGCAACACCTCAGTCTAATTTAGACACTTGTCAATGTTTATTATATATATGCTTCACACCGATCTCCCTATAGATCTTGTTGTGAGTTCTCTCGTATGTTAATGTTATATCAACTCCAGACGCAGCTGAGGAAGACTCACGTGTCGCTGTGATCACACCTCCGCACTGTACGATGCACCACTTATTTCGACAGAGTTTATGTGGGCACTTTAGTCAATTGGCAAAGCAATCATCCGGAGATAAAAGCCTGCATTAGTCTGTCAGAACAATGGCCGCCTTCAAACCAGAGGCAAAAAGAACAAAATTCAAAGAGGACGGATGGTTTGTTACAAAGATCTTTAGCTAAATGCAGTCAGTGGCCGAGGCAGTAATTATAGCTCATCTCTCATGGATTTGATTCTTTCATGGGGAGCTTTCTCATTTGGGAGAAACTTAAAGCGGGGGATACCATGCATTTTGCATTTCAAACACATCTTGATCACCAGCTTACACTTATTTAGAAATGTCATACGACTAACTAAAACATTTCACTTGGTTTAAACTCAGGTTCAAATCACACCTGACACCCTTCTCCTGTCGCTGTGCATCGAAACAAACTCTGATGCCGCTAACAATACACTCAAACATGTAATGACGAATAACGAATGGATGAAATACTGTAAATTCCTACAGTTTTAGCAGCGGAAGGCCTTCCCCTGAAAAAATCAGAGTGAAACCAGCAGCTGAGCAAATCCACAGGAAACCATAACATACAAGGTGGTGTTGGCGTGTTTGTTCTGATGCCGGGTAAAAGCCGTGTGAAAGTGCTGTCTTTATGAACAAAGAGACTTACTTCTCTCCGCCGCGACGCCCAACAGCTCTGCTTGATTTTCCACACCACAGCAGCCACCAGCAGCAGAGACAGGAAGCAACTGGGGGGGAAAAAAAGAGCAGAACGGTTAGTAAAATGCCAATAGAGGGAAAAAGTACAATACAGCACAGAATGGCGGTACTATTTAAGCACTTCCTAATGACGCTCATTTGTTTTGAAGTGCCTGGGCTCGCGGCCTTTAACACAACTTAATAAAATATCTGGTTTAGCACAATTCCCTTATTGGGACACTTTTTACAGTTACTGATCCCTGCAGAAGGGGGAAAACTTGTAAGACTGCCCCAGTTATCCAGCCATCACAATACTGACCTAAAAAATCATTGTATATGGGAAAACAAACAAAGTGTTGTGAGGTATCTTTAATATACAACTTTCCAATAGGAAGTAGCATAAAAACAGCCTTTGGAAGTGGGATAAATCAGGATGGCGGAAGCAATTAAGAATAATGAGCTACAAATAGATGCATTTGCCGTTTTCTCAGCGTTCAACCAAAAGCAACTGAACACGCACAAGTTATGAGAATGAGCTACACTCTCAAGAAAACTTTCACACAATCACAATTGGGATTTTGCCTGGGTTCTGCTGTTTAATTTGTGCAACACTCATTAGAATGCATAAGTAAAATCTCTTAGCAGAAACAAGTGTAAGGTGTTATAATTTAAAGCCTTTGTCTCATGCCTTTGTCTGCGCCTCATGGTCACTTTACAATTTTCTACATTATTCATTCACACCAAAAAAAACAGGCCTTACCCTGCCTAGCTTCCATGATCTGACGGGATCGGGCATAGCAAAGGCGGTATGGACACATGGGACAAAAAATGAGTCAAACTGAAGAAGAACTGTTATAGCTTTTGCGCTGACTTGAAACCACACGGTTGTTACTTTGAATATGAGGATGAGGAGCTGTCACGGTAAAGCTCGTGGGACAGTTTTTCATAGTTGTTTTGGCGTTGCAGTGTCCAAGTAAAACAGATAAGGTTAACAAGTGGCACCAGCAAACCTTGCTTTAAACTAACCTGAAAACTTGAATTTTAGCATTCTGCTAAACATTATTTCTTAGGCTTACACTTTTTTGTATTCGTTCTCCATATTTGTTCAAGTGTGGCGTATTTTAAATTAAACTGGCTCCGATTGCACTGCCTCTTTTCAAAATGGCAACCACAGCAGCACGAACGGAAACCCGTGCTGCAACTCTGCCACCATGATGCAGCATAACACCAGGTGCTAAGACAACCAACCTTATGAAACACCTCATCTGATGCAGACGCCTTAATCGGTCTTTACATGTGTCCTTCTTGATGTATCCCAGAATGCTTCGAGTACATTCTCAGCACATTAACCTTGGCCTCTGGCGTCCAAATTATCAAGAGTGAAGGCCACACAGGTTTAAAAGCAGAAATATCTCACAGTATATTCAATTAAGTGATCTATTAAAATATATTCCATTGTTGCAGAGTCATTTATTGAGCAAGGATCCAGGTTAAAGTATGCACTCACTTCAACTTATCAAAATAAGTGTTTTACAAATGCCTTTTGGAAATCTAACCCACAGTGCATGCCTTTAATTTGACAACAAATGTCTCCGATTCATATCAATTGGGTAAATATGCCAATCAGTGCAGCATACAAACAACTTCATTACCACTTAAACATAAATCATCACCGTCGGAACTCCCCTAAGGGTCCGATTATGCATTATTCGCCTTAGTGAGTCATGCTGCCAGTTGTTGACAATAAAAAAAGACTTTAAACTATTTGCAATTGATCCCCTGGCAAAATGCAGTAAATTCAAAGTTAAAAATAAAAATTGTGTAAATCTGTTAATAAACCTGCAAGAGTGTGCCCCGAAAAGGCAATTATTGTTGGTTTTGTAGGTTCAGCCCCTAAGCTATTGTGACTGATACCTGTTTATAGATAACTTATGGATAACATATCTCATTATTGTTGCTTTGAGGGCAATCGAATACATACAAATGTCTTCCATCTTTGCCCCATCAACACTGCCATCTAACCACCTCATTATGGTGGATGAGACTTCTTGGATTCAAGTCTTAATTCATCTCTTGCGCATAGCCCCGGCCCGCCCTGTGTGGCACCATCCACAGAGAAAACCTCCTCATCTTCACAAGCTCTTAAAAGATCCAATGTGCCATTTTATTGATCGGGCTTCCTGCTCAGCTTAAGCACTGGCTGATGAATGACCTGTGTGAAAAGATATGAGCCGGCAATCAAAAGCCTGGAAGCAGCAGGGGACAGAGAACTTACAGACACAAAGCGCAGGGGGAGAGGGGCGAAGGCAAATTAAAATACAACAATGCACTCAATAGAGTCCATTTGAATTTCACATGGTGCAAGAGAAGTGACCAAGTCTGGCAGCTTCTTTAGCAATTGTGCCACACCTGTGCCTCGCTCTCACAGCCAATAGGAACCAGCACCGAGTCAGTGTCCAGTCTTCCATGGGCACCCACAGACACCAGACAGGTATGGAAGTATGTGTAACTCGTCTAAGCTCAGGTCAGAACATATCTCAGTATGGAAATATGGTGGCCTGTTCCTTTAACACAACATTTTATTATTTCTATCAGAACCAGCATCAACTTTAAAGGGACTAGATGGAAGTTGTCATTTTATACTCATTACTGCCACCTTGTGTTGGGCCGGTTATATATTCAGCTCGTACATGATGGTATTTCCGTCCGAAGTAACAACTTTTTGAGTGACAGTGCAGGATTTTAGAGGCAGTTGTTGTGAACACATTGGGCTTATTCTACATAATAGGACATTGCTGGAGCAAGTTGGGGGTAGAAAATTCATATTTTTAACATTTATCTAATCCTTTTAAGTAGTTGGACCTAATATAGTTTCAGTTAAATTGGCAGGATTGGTCTCAGCTCCTCACATGTATTAAACATTGGATTATTCTGAGCTCCGACTGACCACACTTAATGTCGGAAAACAGAAAAAAGGCTAATGGCATGTGGACCTCTTCCCCTTAGGTGGACTATATTCGACCAGTGCAACGTCAAATAAGAGAAAGCTTTTAAGATAAGAGGTGAAAAATCTTTAGCGAAAGAAAAACCTTGTCCAGATGACTACTTTTGCTACAGTGCCAAGATAAATTCAACAGAAATATTTTGCACTTCCGCAAAAAGAACTCTAATTTAATTTGATATCCTGCTGCAGAATCCTTTGGCATAGCTCACAATGATCATTATGGAGACCAGCGTGTTGTTTTACAGTGGTCTTGTGCCCATTTTGTTGCCACCAACTGTTCCCGTCTCTGCTTCGGACCAAAATGTCAGCCATATGCTCCCACTGTGCACGTGCTGGCACTGGACGCATGCAGCAGATTGAATATCCATTTAGCCACTGCTCCGCTCACTTTATGTACCTCCCCACTCTACACAATGACCACGCTGGGCCTTCTGGCGATCATCCACTCCTAGATGTCTTTACCAACATTGTAATGAAGCCGCACTCACGGATAATTAGGAAGCAGTCGCATAAACATTTATAGCACGACAAACAATCATTATTTCAGGGTTTTTTTTTCCAATAGATGCTAAATGGTTAGAAAACGATAGAAACAAAATGCTTTCAAACGTTATAGAGCGAATTCAAGGATCTTTGGGATATCTCTCATTGGCCGAAAAGGATTTCAAAACAAAAGAAGAAAAAACAGCATACAAGTAGAAGTAAAAGCGACCAGACTTCGTTTCAGACTCAAAAAATAAGAGAATATTTGTTTTATTTAAAGCCTACAATTTTTAATAGTTGTAAAGAGTTGTCAAGATAACAGGCACAGTAACACATGCTTCATAATCAACATCAAAGTCCTCTTGCAATGGCCAAATTACAGTATTTCCAGACTTATGTTCAATTCAGAGTCTGGCACCTGGTGAAACAGTATTGTTCTAACACGCATCGATCTTGTGCTGTGAGTAAAACGAATGCATATGTTGCATGTGGGCCTGTCTGAGAACAGCATGCTTCCTTGTGAACCTTTGTGACAGGATTAATTGCAACTCAGCTAAGAGGTGCCGGTTTCATTCCTTCCAAAATGATTGAAAAAGGCTTGTATAGCGCTGCCTCCATTCCCATTACAGTCCATACTCCGACGCTCCCACTTCCATGAAACGCAATAATTTAGCCTCAACTCCTTGATACATTCTGCAGCATGAGAGCAGTGGAGCAGAGGCCATAGGTGAGTGTGGCTGGGTGAGCTGACAGCAGTACAATAGCCCAGGGCACACAGCAGCTGAGTGCTCGCTGGTCTATGTCCGACTGAATACTAATCCGGCGGCATGTGGCTCCTGGCTGCTCCTCCGAGGCGCGGGAAATTAAAAGCACTCACCGTTCAACACCTTTTTATTTCTGTGGCGCTGATGGGTTTGTCCAGTGGAGCGCTCAGTACCAGCCAGAGGTCTCCTGCTGCTAAACCCCACATTTCTGCAGGCAGGAGGAAGGCAGGGGGTCAGCTCCCTGAGAGACTCACCTACAGCACCACTACATTGTTTTTGCTCTAAAACAGCCCTGCTCTGAAGTATTAGTCTGGAACTATGTTGTTGAAGGCACCAGGGTTTATGTGGCAAAGTTAAAACAACTCATCTTTATTTATTGAAATGCCACATTTGTGCATTTTCTCCAGGTAAACCCATGGGATTGGTATTTTTACTCTCAGTTTAATAAAAATGCTGTGATGTTTTTAGGCAACTCATAAAGTCAAGATGAGGTTTAATATATATTGTGCTTTTTATGAAAGGTGCATTATGGAACTTTTTATGCAAGAAATAAAGTTATTAGTGCGTATTTGACCTTTCCCAGTGGGGGTGGTTAGCATGGTGCCGTTGCTTTCCATCTGGCCTCTATGATGCTCCACTATCAACTTTATTTCAGATTTTAAGGGTTCTTGGTATGTTTTCTGGATGGAATATATGCATAACCATGGAGACAGTTCCATCAATGTGAAAACCTACCAGAAACCCTAAAAAACAATTGGTCCTAACCACCCATACATGTGCTGCTGGGCATACTTAATAGAAACCCGTTTCCACATTGGTGCATCACACCTCTTAAAGCTGCCCTAAGCAATGTCTTTATGAATTATTTTCGTCAGTAGGTGGAGTAGTGAACCTCCCCTCCCCTGGCTTTGGTTTGTGTTTACATGGTGCAGTGTGTTGAGGACGACGATGGCGCAGATGGGTTCGAATCTCACCTCCTGAAAGTGCACACTGTCGTTGTGTCCTTGGGCAAGACACTTCACCCACATTGCCCCCAGTGTCTGCGTACATTGGTGCACGAATGAGAGAGTATGAATGGGTGAGTGGATCCTTGCTGTAAAGCGGTTTGAGTGCCTAATGTAAGTGGAAAAGCGCTATATAAGTTGAGACCATTTACCATCAGAAAAATAGGCAGCAGTCTGGTTGTCTTATGCAGGAGATGTTTATTTACCATTGGTGCGAGACCCGGAGACATGAACTCGAGACCTTGCGCTAGTTCCATCATTCTGGTCTGTCTATGTTTCCACAGAAACGGGATAAATACCCTCTCAGAGCGTCAGACTGTTACGCAAACAAACGTTCAGAGGCTGAGAGTGGCGCCTGAGCAGCACAGTCAAGGCTATGACAGAGATAGTACGACTTTACAGCCTGACCCAGTATGATAAATTGCGATTTAATGTTATCCTCTAACAGGCATGTAGCTTAGAGTAGCTTTAAGTTTTGGGAGATAGAAATTAATAGTACTAAATGTGAATATTGCAATGTATTCCAATCAATTCTTTACCATTATGAAATATTTATTTACCCCTGAACAAGATGATCTTTTGCAAGTCTGTCCAAAACAGCAGTGCCTAATCTACAACTTCCACACATTACTGTAGGAGCCAGAGCCATTAAGTGTCTTTTACAAGCAGCAGCAGTGCAGATGCTAGAGGATGGGCTCAACTCCTCAGCACGAGTGTTCGTCGCACTCTGAAAACTCAGAGATGTTAATTAGTCATAGTTAATTAAATCTGCATTCAACAGTTATCACGCAGGCTTCAAAATGTGTAAAAGTATAATGAGTACACAAGCAATTTCACTTTTAATGCACATCCTATAGCTTTGACAAACATCTTTTTGCAGTAATTCTATCGACTTGCATGTTTGAAATCTAAGGAATTGAACGTAAAAATAATAATAAAATCAAGCAGAAACTGTCACAGCTATAATTGTGTGGCTAAACTTGGGAAACAGTGAATAACAATATGTTTCAAATCATTTGGATGGAAGCGCTTTTGGAACAACAACTGTAAAGTTATTAAAAGCATCCCCCATTTTGGAGTTGAAGCCTCACTCAGTGGCTCCGTTTCAGTCAAAATGTGTGTGCCGGCCGGGCTAATTGAAATATTCATAAATATATTAATAAATAACATAATGAAATAGAAAAGAGGTGAGGAGAGATTTCAAACTCTTACTCTTCTCACTTCCTCACTCAGATATTACAGTGTGAGCAGAGTTTTCCGTGTGACGTTTCAGCTGCAGCACAAGTTGCAATGATACTGTATTAAAAAAAGAAGCAAAGCAGTTGTCAATCATCATCATCAAGCACACGCTGCATCTTTAAATATAGAAACAGCTGGGAAATCGATCAATCAGAAACACTGAAAATTCAACACTCTCCTTTTGCAAAGCTTAGCTCCATTACAAAGCAGGCAAATAATGGACAGCTTTAACCAAAACGGCTATATAACTAGACCTATATGTGCACTATCCACTATAGGAGCAGAGTCTACAAAGGCCCGGCTGATCCCCTGAGACCCTAGTCCTCTCGGGACATCCCAGGACGCAGCACCTCATCAGCACAGGTGAGGGAGAGGAGTGTCCTGCTGGTTTATATATTATGGATGTGATGCAGAGCTCCAGCACTCAGGCAACATCTCCTCCATCTTTCATTGGGTTCAAAGCATGAACATTAATGACCCAAGGGCACAGTGAGACGGCAAAAGAGGAAATTAAGGGGTGTTCAAAAATGAATACATCTCCGCCTGCTGGATGATTACATGTAACACAATTTGAGCTCCAACTGTTCTTTCTTAAAAAAAAAAAATCACTGGATATGTTGAAGTCTTGTTTTCACAGAGCTGGATAAAAATGGAAAGACAAGGTTAGGTTTGGAGACGGGGTGAGAAAAGTGAGTGAAGTGGTTAAAGGAAGCCGACGCCTGGTTCAAACGCGCGCACACACACACAGAGGAGGGCAGTGCCGAGAGCAGGACTGTGGGCTGCCCCTGCTGAGAGCCCGAGGAGACCCCAGAGGACACGCAGCGGCAGTGTCCCAGCGCCCCTGCACTCCTACTGCTGCGGCGGCTGCGTCTCGGGGGGACACTACAGAGAGGGGGAGCTGTCAATCACACCGACACCGGCTACTGTCAGAACCAGAGTGCGGTTTATGCAGGCTGCTGACGCTCATGCACTAAAGTAAAGTACTGTCTTAGAACAATCGATATTTACAGTGGCACTGACAGAAAACAGGAATCGTTTCACCCAGAAACACACTCATACTGTGCATTCAGGAGGTGATTATGCAGAAAGTGCGAAACTATTAACTATTGTGGCTGTTTGCTGCTCACTTTCTCAAAACACGCCATCAAAATTATTCAAGATTAGGTGATAGATCTGGGACATATAAACAGCTCTAGCAGGCACCAACTTTTGACAGGAGGCTAATTGCTGTTGCTTTATGTATGTGTTTGTTGTATTTCGCTCCTCAAAAACATTCCTGGAGGGGTGTTTTGTTTCATCTGCACATATTTAGCAGCTTTCCTATTTAGCATATTCTAAACTGGTATAGTTTTTCAAGGAGTTTCCATATGAAGTTTCCATTCTTGACAAATAAATACATTACGTTTTACTTTATACTAGGGTAGGGCGATACTGCCTAAAATCTATGTCACAATACAAAACAGAAATATCATGATAACGATATATTTGATGATATAATTGACAGTGGCGTACCAATTTTCTCGCAAGTATATGGCCCACCCTGTGATACAACCAAAATACCTAGTCTAAGGTTTCAAAAGTGCGTTATAAAGATGGAATAAAGCATAGAGTCAAAGGCACTTTCGTCACAGAAAGCCGAATGATGGATCGGCGTCGGAGTCATGGCTCTATAATGAAGTCTGTCGGATGAAAACTCCTCGGGACATATCGGGGATAAAGTGTCATTAGTGAAGCTTCTGGTCTTTAATTTGACATTTACAATTGATCGTTCTGAACCCGGCCCCGTGTCTTGGGCTTTGGTTAGCCCTGGGTTTAAAATGTGCTTAGTTAAGATTAAACTTTTGCCTTTTAGTGAATCAATAGTGATTCTCAAGCTTCCTCCCAATATCCAAAACTTGCGTCGGGTCAATAGTTTTTAATCTTTTCTTCCTGCTTTTCTGTGTCACTAAAATAATAGTCTAGCTCCTAGCATACAGTACATTGAAATGCATTTTGAGTTGGCTGAGGTTTGACTGTTTGTTTGTATCCAACATTACAATTCCTTAATCATAATTTGGATATAGTCATCTAAAAAAAAAAAAAAAGTTCAACGTTTAATCTGATATTAAAACCTTGTCATAATGTTGGACAGCCACATGCAGACACATATTAAAGGAACAGACCACCAGTTTTACATACTGAGATATGTTCTTGCCTGAACTTAGAGGAGTTGATGTGTACCTGTCTGGTCTTTGTGTGTGCGCTCAGTCACGCAAAACAACAAACGATGTTGTTAGCATTTGGCCTCTCCTTATGTATTCCTATAGCTCCTCACGGGGGTGAAGTTGGAAGCTACCACGCTCTTCCACGGGCACGCACAAAGACCAGACAGGTACACATCAACTCGTCTAAGCTCAGGTAAGAACATCTCTCAGAATGGAAAAACGGTGGCCAGTTCCTTTCACTGCATAACATGGTTCCATGGGTTAACAACATTAATTATGATGCCTGACGCCGAGTAATGAGCGTAATCTACTATCTCATTTCATATTCTACCAACTAACCTAATGTTTTTTGTTTGTTTTTTTAATCATCTCCACATGGCTTCAGCAAAGAGTGTGTTTTGGGGTTTTTTGCCTTCAAAAACCGGTTGAGAAAAGGGTCAGATTGTGGATCAGAGGCCAGAGGAGTTAACGCAGGGCTGAACTATTCCCAGGATGATCTGATTCTGAGCACTTAAAAACCCAGAGCTTTACAAAGAAGAAAGTGCTCAGTGGCGTCACCTGTTGACTCTGAGACGAGAGCTGACTTTAGTGAAGACTCGAGCTTCAGAGGAAAAAGATAAAGTGGGTCTCACTCAGATGTACTGAGGATGGACTTTAGGTGAAAAAAATAAAATAAAAAAGATTTATTCAAAGGCGTCTCGCACAAAACGTAAACCATCTGACCAGCTCGGGTCAGCAGACCTGCGGGCGCCCCTTCTATACCCGGAAAAAACGTTCAGCTGCACTTTGGATAATATAGATCCAAGGCTGTATACATTAGAAGATACTGAAATGAAAGTGCTTTTTATGGAATGTATGAAAACTCAGACAAAAACAGAAAAAGTATGGTTCAGTTACAGGATCTGCACAGAGTGATTTAGGTCAAGTATTGTCCTTCTTAAAACTTCTTTCGGTCCTTTTCATTCATATGTTAAATGCTGTTGTAACAATAACATTAAATGAAGTACTGTCCTTCTCAGTGGATTTTCAGTTCTCAGTATATATGTTTCTTTCTAGTTCCTATACACATCATACTCATACCGAGTGCAAGCTAAAATGGAGACAGTATAGATACTCTTTCTTATGAGGCCAGTTGGTCTAAGAATATTCGATAAGCGCGTGTGGAGATGGGAGCGGCCACCACAAAGCTATTTTAACAGTAGCCTTTAAGCAGCCCAGATGTGTCAGGGAGGTAGCGGCGACTCTCGGGAGGGTGAGTTTTCTGGAGCATCCAGCTCGGCGCTCGACAGTACGGGGGGGTTAAGTTCAGGAAGTAGAGAATGGAGAGGGGTGAGGTGTGGTCAAACCAAAACAAAATATCAGGATCTTGTCACTTTGATGTCTCTGCTTGAAAGAAAAATAAAAGTGAACTTTGCTCTCAAAAAATCCACAGCAAACCGCAGAGGCAGAAGAGACTGACAGCTATATGTTTACTATGGGGGCTTCTTTCTCTGGCCTGAGAGAAAATACTGCCAAAGTCTAGGCGTGCAGCGCGATGGGAGTTACATGAGGTTATTCTACCATTCAACGCTATATAATGACGTGCTAATTGCAGAGCAGAATGTAACTGTATTGCATTTGAAATAAGTGTTTTTACTTTGCGATGAAGTGATTTCGCTTGGGAAAAAGGTGCTGGATAGATGCGACCTCAGGAAGACCTTTTTGGGAGCTTTTTGCAACACTGGTTCAGACATTTTTTTTTTTCCAAGGCTCATTACACACTGATGAATGCTTCTGTGACCCACTTTCACGTCCCAATCCAACAGTTGAAAACCACTTTCCAAGGTTATTGTTGACCCTCTTTATTAAGCCTACCTTGAAAGTGACACTGGTTCAGTGCAAGATTTAATTTGGAGACTTTTTGTGACCTTTATGCCTCAGTGACGACAAAATAAACTTCTTGTGTGTCCTTGTGGTGTTTCAAGTCTGACAATGTAAGCCACAGACACAGAAAAAAATTCACAAATAAGTCGTCCCGTTCAATTTTTTAAAAGTTTAATTTCATTTAAGCTCCTTCGGGCTCCCGCATTCAGCTGTTTGGGCTTATCGAGCCAAGAAATTTGTCATTCAGGTCAGCGTTACTTCAAAGGCTCCTTGTACGACAGTGGCCAAGTTTATAATGTAAAAATGTGACAGTTTGGGGGGGCAAAAGCTTTGAAAACATATTTCACTGCAGTATCACAAAATAAACGTTGGGTGTCAATACCCGGGGGTTTCCAGGTCGGCAGGAAAACATTCAATTTGCCAAATAACATCGGGAGTTGATTTATTTTTTGTAATTTACTAAAAGCTGAGATAGGAAATGGACAGTTGATGGACAGTTGGATGAGAATATATCTGTTTGTTGTTTACTGCATGTAGGTCTATAGCAGGAGGGGGACTGGCTGGCTTCATAGATAACGCTATGGCACCACCTTCATCTGTCCCCACAGGGAAAAGTGGCACCGAGCAGGAGCAACCAGCAGCGAGAGAGAGCGACTGAGTGAGCAAACAATTTCCACGTTAATTAGCATTCCTTCCTCCCACGCTACATAAACAAGCGCCAACAGAAACGCAGGCAAATGGGGACAAGGCGAGATGCTAACTTTAGAGCTAGTCTTCTGTTGCCTATTGCATCAGAGGGACAACAGAGAGAGGACAGAGACGAGGCAATGGTACGGGATACAGACTGCAGCGGTGAGTCACAACACTCAGACAGTGGACTGTAGCGTACTACAAAAGTGAACTAAATATTCCACTTATGGGAAAACAAGTCTCAGTCATGGCTGTAAATTGGTACATGCTCACACATTTGAGAAACGGCTGCAGTCCCGAAAGCTCTGCATGTTTCCTGTTTTACTTCAAAGACTCAATATGTTCAGCCGTTGAGCAACCAGCATACAACTGTTCTTTTCTCCAAACCACAAATATATTCACATGATTACTCATTTCTAACTTCATGACCACACACTCTGACAGAGTTGCAATTACTGTAATTGATTTAACCAACTATCGACTCTGCAAGTCTAACATTGGCTCAGACTTCCTGGAGGAGCAGTTGTACACTGTCCATGGAGCACAGTGTGATTTGGAAACAAGTTCATCACTGGCAGAACAGGACGTGTGCCTTTGCCGGATAATTGTTACAAAAATACATGATGCCATCATCACAAACTAATGGCTGACATTCCCTTTGTACCTTCATCACGACATCAAATGGTAGATGAATGTATAAAGCACCACTCATCACAGAGAAGGGTTGTTCAAAACGTTATCTGCTTGTTTAAATGACGAGTCTTCTGTACGACTAAATAATTTTGATCTGCTCAAGGACAGCAGCTTGCATTGTCAGTGTGGTCGGCAATTGCACAGCCACCTCTAGCAGGGTTTATACAGGCAGAAGCAAGTCAAATTGAATGCTTTTAAATGCCATTTTAATGCCTAAATACTATATTTCAATGCCACAAGCAGAGGAAAAATGTAGAGGCTAGAATTGAACAAAACAGCCAACTTTTGAGCAAAAAATATTTGATCTATCTCAGCCTAAGCAGCAACTGAATATGTTTTAGAACAAAACTTTGTAATTTCTATGACCTTTTACAGTGAAAGATGTTGAGCAAGCTCATAGTTTTCCAAGAAATTCAGATTAGATCATTTGAGGGCTTTTAATGGCCCGTGGAAACCCTGTCTTGAGTTTATGGCTGAATATGTCACGTTACCTGTAGTGCACAGTGAATTGCTTATAGGTTCTCAACACATCAGTTTAGCCAAACTTGCTCATTAATTTACTGCTTTTAACAATAGTTTTTAGTCCAAGTTTTGCTTTGGTAAACGTACGAGATCCACAACACTGAAGATGATGCCATGTCCATCTACATGCAGTCCATAAAAAGATATTGCTTTTGAGAGGACACACACATTGGAGCCAGAGCAAAGGCCAAAGTATGTTAAAGTGTTTGATATATTTGCCGGTACACGCAGCAAACGTGCGCTTCAAATGCTGACGCAGAGAGATGTAGATGCTGAGCGAGGCTATAAACACTAAAGCATCATGGGAGGGATTGCAGGGGGGCATCAGTATGCAGGAGATAGTGCTTCTAAAAGCCCTCCACACTCGAGATTCATCTGAAACGTTATCAAACATCGCTGTATATTGGAAAAGGGCTGGGTAGTGCTTGAAAAAGAAAAGTAAATAAAAGAGAAACCTTGAGATCAGCGCTATCAAATCTTCCCTGCCTTTACATTGCCGCACAATCAATAAAAACCAGCGTGGCGGCCATTTTTTTCTGAGCATTGTAGCGCGCACAGAGGTATGAGGATGCTCCGCCAGGGTTAGGTTCAAACAGCAGAATCAGCACATGCATCAAACACACCACTGGAAAGCATTGTGGGTCCCCTCTCATTTCTGAATCGATAAAACATTACCGCGGTTCCTGGGGAAAAAAAGAAAGAAATGGGGAGTAAAAAGCGTGGGGGATTCATCATGACAGGACGTCGCATGTTCACAGCACGCAGCGCAACCACAGGCACCGGGCTGCTCCACTAACTGTTCCCCAGGGGAGCGCCGCTCAGACGCAGGGGAAATCAAAGCGGCAACAGCAGCGCACTTTCGGGCAAAAACATGGGTGAGATGGGTCTGTGAAGGTGCAGACTTGTCAAGGTAACTGCTGTGGCACCGGCAAACTTACCAGAGTGTGTAAAATGGTCTCATGTAAAGCGCTTTGTGATGATGCCATGTCTGTACAAGTAAAGTCCTTTCCTTCCTTTCCTTATATCTTCAGCTTTAAATAAAGTGGATTAGACTGAGCCACAGTCTGCAGTACTTAACACACCTACTGTATATGGAGGCTCTTGTGTGCCTTTGAATTTCGGACACGTCAGGAGTGGTGGTGTTAAATTTAATAGAAGCAAGCAGTAAGTCTGTGCTTATTCAAGTGGATTATCTAATCAAATTCACATCAAGGCCAAGTGCCAATTTGTCTGTCTGCTGTGGAGTTCTCCTGCCCAGTAATGGGTATAAACGTCCCCTTGACTTTAGGGACCTGACGTTTTGGCAAGCTCCTGATAATCCTATTGTAGAACAGTACTTTTTTTTGTTTTGTTTTTTTTACTGTTCTCCTCCACCTCACCAACATTGCCCCAAGAATTTAATTTCATCCCCACATTCAAACGGTCCTCAAGGGGCAGCCAAAAAGTAAAGGCAGTTTCCATGTGACATTCATGGAGGTCAAAACACGACCAAAGCACCGTGGTGTCACTTCCTTGGAACCCTGCGCTCTCTGAAGCACCGATTACTCGAGTTAAAGTGAGGTCTCTGGGCTTTGTTTTTACATGTTCTCATCAGAATGAACCGAGTCCAAAATAACAAAGGAAGCGAGATGTTGATTTGCATAAACCGCAGCTAATTGTAGCTAGCGCCCGTCACACTGACCTTTTATGCTGAAACACCTAAAGTTCGTAGCAAATTCCATTCTGTATCTTTTCTGGAGCCGTCCAGCGTCTAAAAACGTATCGGCAATCTGTTAGGTGGCTATTATCCTCGCTGTTCATTACCACGCTCGCCCTCCAAGTGATCCGTTTCATATGCAAATGCTTCACTCGGCTGCATTGTGGCTCAATATTAGTTGATTTACTGTTTCCATAGACGGACTGCGATGAAACCACCATTTTCTCCATTTTCCTGAGAGAAACTGGCGAGAGACACGCTATAATGTGGCGGATCTGGCGGATAAGATGAAAGCCCGTGTGAGATCGTGCCCATACCGACAGCAATCCGGCCCTTATAAAACCAGTGGGCAGGGGCCGCAGTCTTTCACAGTAAATGGTCGGGTATGCCGCATTTGCTAATACATCACCCCCTCACCGCACGTCGCAGAAGAGTGTGTCCGTTTGAACGCTTTCCCCCCGACCGCGGCGTGAAGAAACAATTTGACGTTTTCTGCACTCACCTGAAGAAGGTGACGAAGAATTGCACCAGGTCCATGAAATTACTGTGCTGCGAGAAGGCAATCTGTGGAGACAAACACAAGCATGGAGTCAGTGTGAGCGAGAGAGTGGTGCCGTTTAATAGGAACAGACTTAAATAGAAGGGTCAGCGTTCTACAGCGGGCTTTCTGATCCGACTGACCTTCTCCGTTTGACAAAAGGCAAAGTAATGAGGAGCGCGGATAACGAGCCCTCACAAAGACACGCTGTATTTGCGCAATATACTGGATATATTTATAGACTCTGGATTATGCTACTGTAAGGCATTTCTGGCCATATTGCAGAGGGACGGAAATCAAATTGGACTTGTGGCAATTGTTTTTATGAGGGAACTGTGTGGGGTACACTGCTCCAATTCTCAACTGCTTTTGGAGACTGTTTTCCATAAAGGGTTGGCGTTGAGTTGTACAAAATATTGGCCTTCCTGATGAACCCTCGAACCTGGAGTTGAGACAAAGCTTTCACGATGCCAAATGACTCCCTATTTATTTAAATGGCATATGTCGCCCTGAAAAGATATTTACTTCCTTATTACTTAGCTTCTGCATTCATGGGTTGACTGGGCACTGTGTCCCTCATGCGAGTTCTGAAACATGTGCCACTGCTCGCACCACGTTATTGTTTCCAACCAGCAAGAGATTTGCCAGTTTACTTTCAAAACTTCATTTTATGAGCAAAACAAAGATTTCTAAGAGAGAAAAAGCACATGATGCTAAAAACAATATGAATCGCTTCAAAATCCAATCCTTTTTCAAAGTTATAGGCGCCCTGTCAGCCAACGATGAGCAGGTTGTTTTAACATTACGTTCTATTGAAGAAATCTTTTCTGGACTCAGAGGATTTTCTGCTGCAGTTTCAGAGTCGAAATGGCGACAGCTCTGAAGGTACTTCACTCGGTACTTTCACACATCCATGCTTAGGACAGTGGACAATTGTTCCTGTCATTACCATTTAGAGCCGAAACCCCCCAAAAACTACCAAAACGTTCTTTCTGTACAAATCATTTATTTCATTGTCAGTGAAAAGGTGAGTTTGAGTAAAAGGCCAACGTATGCATTATATACATTTTATAATTGCAATGTTGTTACACAGTCTGTGTTTATTTTGACATAGATGATCTTTCTATATGCTGTACATAGCCAACTCTTTTCACAGGGATTATTCTAACAGGTGGCTGCTGATAAATGATATTGTACACGGGGATGCGCATATGAATATTTATAACTTAAAACCTCTATAAATGTTCCATTTGTGCTCTTGGTGGTTTGCAAATCAAGTTAGAAGTTACCCAAGGTCTCGGCTACTTCACATAATGCTTCTTGGACCTAAATCAAAATTACTGCCCACTGCCTCATTCCCATACAGTCACTGTAATCACCACAAGAGCCTCACCGTGTTATCTTAATCAAGGTTTCCATAGTAACGTTAATAATGCAAGTCTACCCTCCCCTCTAGTCTTCCGCAAACTGATGCTCAAAAACCTCCAGTGGACTTGATATAAGCTTCACAAAGAGCCACGCGACACCACACTGCCCCTCTCTGGCCGTAGAAAGCCACTGCAGCTAATTTGAAAAAAAAAGAAGCAGAATTCCCTTCACATATTTGCTCTCTCAAGTGACACCTTCGCTTGGACCGTCGCCGCTTGTCTTATTATTCGAGGGATTTGCATACAATTACAGCATGCCAGAAGTGAGGGGAAAAAGCTGTAAAATCAACTTGAAGGCATGCCGTCAAAGCTTCTGAATACCTAATACGCGATCAGCACCGTCAATGTATGCACGGAGAGGGTAGGTGGGTCAGATGTGAAAGCCGTGACTTTATACAATAGCTTTCTGCATTAGCCATTGTGGTGTGAGGGTTTTGTAATGGAGCTGGGGCCTAATTTACTTGTGTAGTCAGCACCATCTGGTTTGGTAATGTGCTCCTGTTGATTACTGTTGAGGGCTGAGGCTGTAATAGGGGTAATTTTTCGCAGCACAGTTGAATACAGACAGCTCAAAAATGCCACGAAACAAAGCGTGTAATGTTAATAAGTCAGAAACATGCAGATTTATATAACTTTGGGGTTATGGAATGAGAAATAAAGTCCCTAGTCAATAAAAAGAATGGTTGTGGAACTGAACCCTCGTTTGTGGTGCTGAAAGTTGGATTGATTGATTGTTCAATATTTTAAATGTACAGCCAGATACTGTTTAAATACTCCCGCCATGATCAAATTCATCTCTAACTGTGTCTAAAGAGGGCACTGTAACATCGAAGTGAAGTTTAGGCAAGGTTTATTAATTTGCTCCACAAGTTTACTTTCAGAGTAAACACGTATTTGCATTTTGCTCCAAATTCCCATCACATTCCAATCCAACCATCGCATCCTTTTGTCTATCCTCTGCTCTTCAGCTCAAAGGGACTCAAAGGGAAGCCTCTAATGTATTTTAACACAGACACAAAAACAGAAATGTCTGAGCTTCAAACAAAGCAATTAAGAGCTGGTCTCACAGAGGATAGCGGCCGTTTGGTTGCATATTTAGAAACTTAACCAAAGCTAATGGGAAATTATGTGGCGTGCAGAGCTATTTAGTAAACAAGATGAGCGTCGTGTTTGTATCAAGTTTAAGTTAGGCAGACCATGGTTAAGTAGCTAAATAAGCCACGATAAGACAAAGAATTTCAACTATGCTGTGTGTTTATGGCTAGACAAATGACCTCCAAAGCTTGATGTAAAGTAGGGCCTTCTGCATTACACTGCTTTAAGATTAGCTTTGGAGACTAATGGCACAAAAGTCAATATGACTCAATCTACAAGTAGTTTCCTAAAGAAATTTCCTTCTGTCAAATAATGTATAACAGAGCTTCAGACATGTTCCTGGGCTTTGGGGTAAATGCTCTAGTGAGTCAGAAAATCTTTACATTATTAAATAAAAGAATAGATCAGTCATTTCAATGAATTCCTTTTCTAGAAGGCCAAACCCAGATATGTTTTAGGGCAGCTCAATATATAGTCATATTATTAGTGGTGGTGGTCAGAGGGGCCGATGGTGCAGACTGGTTGCCTCGCTTCCGTCAGTCTACCCCAGGGCAGCTGTGGCTACAATAGTAGCTTACCACCACAGAGTATGGAGTGAACGAATAGTGCAATGTAAAGCGTCTTTGAGTGTCCAGAAAAGCGCTATATAAAACCAATGCATTATTCATTTCATGTGGCCCTTTGGGGAGCATGAATTCCTGAGCATGTCAAAAAAAAAAAAAAAAAAAAGTTATGGATTTTTAACGAAATAACCAGTTTGCTCACTCCAGCCACTAGGGGGCAGTTTAAATTAAAAAAAGGAAAGAATTCCTCACGTGTCCAGCAGAGGGTGCTGACATCATAAGAGATCAGGATAAAAACACCTTATTATAGCCATGTGGTAACTGGTCAGTCTGCCCCGGGGCGGCTGTGGCTACAATAGTAACTTACTGCCATCGAGGGTGGAGTGAATGAATAATGACTTTATGTAGCACTTTGAGAAACATGTGGCACAGGCTGATGAAGTGCAATAAGTGTAAGATGTTGTTTTTTATGAGGCCAAAGTCCTTTATAATATATGCGGCCCGCGGCTGAATTTCGGCCCTCGACCCAAACGACTTCAACACCCCTGACATGAGCTATGGACCTTTGATTTTTAGTTCACCAATAGTCCAACACCACCATTAAAACTACACTTTTCAGTTTGATGTGCTTCCCTGCCACCACACTATTAAGACATGTGCTTTGATAGTGTGCGCGTGTCTTCCCCATGTTGGTCACAGAGACACAGGCAGAAGCGACGGGATGCTGCTGGGCTCGTTACGTGCCCAGTGGAGAGTGACTCTTTAGGGGGAGTGAACGATCTCCCAGCAGGCCCTGACAGCCTGCCTCCAGGCGTTAGAGCCGCACATATTCCCTCTTTAATGGTTTCTGACAGTATCGGACTATTGGAGGAAAGTGTTGTTATCCACGTGCAGGGGGGGAGCTCAACAGGTTTCACAAGAAGAGAAAGTCATGCGGGAGAACAATGGGAGAGAAAGCGGATTAAAAAAAAAAGAAAATACCAGAAACATGTTAGAAATTGTGCCTAACAGGGTGGACATTATCATTTGAGCCCACATGCAATAGTAACATAGAGGTTCATGCTTGAAAGTATTGAAAGTGTTTGGGCATACGACACAAAACAAGGAAACTAAACCATATGATTGCCTATAGCTAACACTCACTTCTATACCAATGTCCTTAAGTCGTCAGCCTAATATCTGATACTATTTGAGAATCACTCTCTTGTGTCACCTTTACTCTAATACCATTTCTTAAGGGTCATGAATGTCACTTCTTTTATATTGAACAAGACTTCTCCGAATGCAGTGGTATGCAACGTGGTGGAGTGATTTGCCCGAGGACACTGACAGAATTACATTAGAGCACGAATTGAACCACCAGTAATCCTGTAAGTGGTTTGCCACCTAAGCCACCTCCATTTTGCCCATGATCACATAGCACTGTAATACACACTGATATAACCATTAACATTCCCAACACTGCCGCCTGCCGAGACACTGCGCACACATTTGATTTGGGAGGCTGGGTTGGCACAATTACCCAAGCATAATGAGTTTTAAATCTGGCCTTTCATTTTGTAAAATCTCCTTTTTAAAAACTGGCTGCCGTCGTGCCATATATTTACATTATCATTCCCCCCCTTCGATAGCGGGTACTTTTCGAATCATTCTCCGCTAATTCACAGCTCCGGCGCGCGTTTGCCAACCTCCCCGTGATTAGCCTGGTGCCGTCCCATCAGGCAGCCATGCATGTCCTAGATACGCGCTACACCGGTCCACACAGCTGCTGCCTCTCACCGCGGGACAGCGTTCTGGAGTCTGTTCTAATCTCTACCATATCATGACATGTTCAGCGCTGCGCCGAGCACCCGATCACAGCTCTTTATAGCAATTAGTCTGGGATTTGTCTTTCATTACAAACATCATTAAATTCAGATCTATTCGTCATCAGGAGAGAGAAAGGAACGACTCGGGGAGGGGGAAACTTCTGAGTAATCTCGGCGCAATTGATCCGTCCTTTGATGATTCAGGTTTCGGTGACGCTGTTGGAGTCAGCGATAAAAACAGCGCAGCATTGGCAGTTGTGGTTGTATTTCATCATTGCTGCTTCCAACTGTTGCAGCGTGTTTTGTCTAGTTAAAACACAAGAAGCTGGAAAGGTGGAAATGATGATATTTTAGCAGAAAGGTTTGATTCTTGAATCTGAAGCCTTTCTGTGAGTTTTCTCCTTTTCTGGATAAGTTTCCTCCGAGTGCCCTGATTTAGGAGATCAACCCACAACATAAACAATAGGTAAAATCTTCCAGCTAGGCCCTCTCAACCATGAGCCTTGATCAAGATGTGAAGATGGGTGCCCTGGCGCAGCGTGCAGCCGCCCATCGTGCTTTACAGGTTCCAGCGGTAGATTTGAAGCATAGGTGCAGAAGACCCATTTTCCTCAATTCTTTAAGGAAGTTGTTCTTCCTTAGTGAAAAAAATGATCTCCATTGTGTAAATGGATGTACAATATCCCTCTTTGTCTTTTCTGTCGGTGTAGTATTTACTGTCGGACAATTAATGAGTAAAAAACCGCAGCATGCCACGACACCTGCAGTGGCGCTTATGGCCTCTAGGGGCATGAGTTACTTAGTTCTGCTTTAATGAAACTTCTTCTTAAAACATAAGTGAGCTATTTTTTGTGACAAGTGACGGTGTCAGTAGTAAAAACAGTATCAAGGAGTGATTTTCTTGCATGTAAAACTGTTGAGCATATAGACATACAATCATTCTTCTTCCTATGTGCCTGGTGCTTTTTCCTGCTACGTTAATCAGATAACATCTTGGACAGTAGCCAGATACTTACAGGGATCACCAATTACTTTTTTTACTGCATTTTAAATCAAGTTAACCAATCAGTTATGCATAGATCTTAAACACTTTCTCCACAACGGCTCCACACAACTTGTTGATGGAAGAGACCGTCTGTGATGGTGTGGCTGTAGTGTGTCTTTACTGTCATGGCCTCACTTTCTCCTGTCATCAGAACACATCGAGCCCGGTCTGCTTAACTGTCATTGCCCTTGGCCAGGACAGGGACATAAATCTGAGCTGTCCCAGGGCACTGTGCGCTCAGTGACCCCGTGGGACAGAGGGGAGATGGACAAACACAGCCTCCCGACAATAAAGGTCATCGACTACTGCACTTTGTGTGCATTATGTTGTACATATGACAATGTATCTTCAGGGGCGGACAGAGACTGAACAACTTTTTCCTCACTATTTGATGCTTTCCTTTTTAGCTTTTAGATTTGGGTAAAGCTCAGTGAAGGCGGGACCGGTGGCCCTAGAGCCAGTGGTCCTTCTGTGCTCTTCCAGAATGGACATATGGCCAGTCTGCCTTTGTGTATCTTGCATAAATGCAATGATTGAACAACATATCTCATTTTAACAGTTTTTATCAGTTCTTCTTTTGACAAAATATGTCGCACGGTTAGTATAGTAGATCAATCTATGTTAAAATTTGTTGATTTCAATATATTGTCCAAAGTTTGACACATTCAAATGGATGGATATTTTCCCCATTACAATCATAAAAGTATGCATTCATACAATAAACATTTTGTGATAAAGATAGACTTGTGATATATGCATTCTGAGAGTTATGTGTTACTTATGCACCAACAAACTTATCACAGAGTGAACTGAAACACGTCTAAATGAGAAGCAAGCGGCGGAGTCTCATAACAGATGGCGGCGAAGCAACAAGTGCAGGGATTACTAATGCAAGGAAAACAAACATGACGCTTCCCAGATGACACGCACAACACTTTGACAACACTTCTGACCACGTTAGAAACACGCAGAAGCCGGTCAGAGGCGCTTGGTGCACGGAGCAGGAGAGAGAGAAACGGTTCACTTCAGCTCAGACAGAGGGAGCTTAGGCAGCACACGGCCCACTCTCAATGCAGCATGTGTTTCATCTTAACATTCCACTTTGCCCTTGCTCTTTCTCAGCGGCTGTGCACGAACCGGCTCTCCGCTCTCTGACTGCCAACACTGCGGGGCCAGCCGCCTACAAGCGCACAGGCGAGCTCTCATCTGAATGAAACGGCGAGCCAACAGCAGGCAGGAAGCATAAAGGAGAGATAGATATGGAGACAAATAGAAAGTCTTTGAGAAAGCTCTTCCAAATGCTGGGCCAATTCGAGGATACTGTGCCAAGTCAGACTAGTTTGACGCCAGAAGCTCTTTATAATGAATCAGAAATGTAAGTCTCGTTGTAATTACATTGTCAAAATCAAAACATTATTTATTGAATTACTTTATGTTGCCAACACGCTGACCTTCAAGACAGAAGTACAACTAATATTTGAAGGTGTAAAAGTTAACAAAAATAAGCGAAGAGGAAGTTTTACCTTCTATCCAGGCTCCATAAATAGGACCCATGTGCTTTGGGGCAGAAGGGGGGAGGGGAGTTGTCCTACATGATCCCACCCAAAAACAGCATTTATACAGGTGAGGCCGCTAACACTCTTAAGCGATCAACTATGGACCTAACACTGCTTTGACAGAGCAGGTCATGGAGGACGGAGGCTGGATTTCTGCCCTTCAGGAGGAGTGTTAGAGGGAGGGATGGAGCTTTCATGGGGCAGCCACTCAAATCTGTGTCAGGGGGTGGCTTTCGAGAGGCATGGGGAAACTAAGAAACCAACGCTGTATATTGTTAGTAAACTGGTGCTTTGCGTTTTATTTACTGTGGACTTTGTTGATTGCAATATGCTGCACTGGTAACTGTGGAAGCTACTGTGTTCATAAAAACATAAATATGTCGAAATTGCATACATTAAGGTTTCAAATTGAACTACAGAACATTTACGTGACTTAAGTATTACTTATGTACAGAGAAAGGAAGTAATGGGCACATTAAGGAGCATAGCTGTATCGCTCTCCTCTGTGGCTAGCCTAAGCAGAGCACAGCGGGGCTCTGTATGGGACAGACCACTCTCCGCAGCTTCCACCAGCAGCGGACACGGAGCAGCAAAATCATACGTGCCAACAGACTTGAAGTCTCAACACTGGGCTCTATTCATGGCGGCTGCGAAAGAGCTACATCAGCACAAACTGAAGGGCAGGTAATGTCGTGTTCCTCATCCAACATTTCATTATGGAATCACACCTTTTAACACAAAGAGTTTGTGTTTGGTGGGACACACTCTGCATTAATTTGTACTCATAATACTGTTTGGTCATCATACTGACTAAGATGGGGAGTCTGGCGTCCTCCTATAGGACATTGCCAAGGCCTGAAACCACAGCTGGTAAGCTGACACGCACAACGCACAGTGATAACCATGTTCACTTCATAAAAAGACACATTTGCATTTTGTTCTCACTGTCAGACATGAAAGCAGAATTAACTTTTATTTTGTCTTAGGTCAATTAGAATTTTTAATTATTTCCACTTCAAATTATAGATAGAATTTTCTACACATTATTTTATTACTTTTTACAAAACCAAAAGTTTAGTTACAGTTCATTAATATTTGGTAATATTGCATCCATTCATCCAAACAGAACTGGTGTTCTGTGTTTGTAAGCCATCTTGCATGTACATGCCTTTTCAGCTCTGCCCATACACTTTAAACTGGATTGAGACCAGGACTTTGTGATGACATTCACTTTGTTATCCTTAAGCCAATTTGTAATCAGTTTGGTTTGAGAATTGTCCATTTGGAAGACCCATCTGCACCCAAGCTTTAACTTCCTAGCTTAAGTCTTGAGATGTTGCTCCAATATTTCCACATAGTCTTTTTTTCTTCATGATGTCATCTATTTTGTCAACTCCCTCCCCGCAGCAAAACAACCCAACAGCATGATGCTGCAACCCCCGTATTGTGTTGTCACAATATCTTGTTGTCACAATATTCCCATTTTTTCTTTTCTTCCTGGCAGAGTTCCCTCTCAGCCCATGTCGGTACCGTACTTGTTTCACTATTGATGATGCCAAACTCTTACCAGTTTCAGCATCTTCACCATGTGTTTTGCATTTGTTCTTGGATTAATATTCACATTTCAGACCACAGCACGTTCATCTCTGGGACACAGAACCCGCTTTTTTTCTGATAATTTCCATCATTGTTTGATCCAATGAACCTGGCACCTTCAAGTGTCTTGAAATTGCACCAGATGAATGAACCAGACTTGTGCTTCCAAGGTCATGACATCATCATCTGGACTTTTGTTTAAAAGTATAGTTACCTTAGTGTATGTACGTGACTAATAAAAAATCTATCTCTCCTTTTTCTGGAATCTGACAAATCTAAATATTTTTTTTGGTTGACCTAAAAAAAATATATAACGAATGCACTACATGTTCACCCTCATAACGTTCATCACAATACTAATAATGGTTCTAGCAGATAGGGCTTTTTTTTTTTTTTTAGGTTTTAGTAAGAAAAGAAAGATCTAGATCTAGAAGAAGTGTGTTTAATCACACACATAGCCAAAGTGCCAAGGCAAGTTTATTGGTAGAGCATAATTGAAACACAAGTAAAGTGCAAAGTGCCTCACAGTTTCATACAATTACAAGACGGCAGATATAATCAATCCATTAAACATGATTATATTAATTGATTAATTACAATAAAGAGTACAGATAAAATGCAGATTTCAATTGTCATATACTGGGGTAAGAAGACCTGTTTTCACTGCATCATTATCAAGTAGCTGCAGTATGATGATCATCAATCTTAAAAATTAACTAATGTGTTCATTCTCTGTAAAGAGACTTATATAAGAATCTTACGTTTTTAACCATTGTCAATTATGTGTGCAGGTTTGTTGTCTATTTCTCTATGGGAAATCGGACAGGCCTTCGTATGGTGCTAGATTAGTAGAAAGGGAAGAAACTTCCACATTCTGGCATAGCACAGTAACAATGATGCACAAGCTTCGATGAAAAGTAATGCAAGTTTGATGAGAAGGAAGCCCACGTACATAAAGCCGTGATGAGATTCAAGCGGTGCATACGAGAAGCGCTGACATCCGAAAAAACATACATTGCATTTTCAATTTGTCATGCAGCGATAATGCTCTTATACATAAACATCCAACATCGCCTCTCGCTGTACTGAATGTTATGAGGAACAATGCTGGTTTGGCGACTGTCTAACGGAGATACGACTGTGCTTCAAAGCCTGCAGTGGGTGAATTAACCAAAAGGTACCAGCAGTCATTATACATCCTGTTTAATCCCCACGGCTGCAATGACTGACTGGTTTATCTTGTCATTTTACTCCAAGGTTTCCAAGGCATCCTCACTCTCATGTTCTGCCACACTTTATGTCTATATGGGGACCGGGGAGCATCAGATCTCAATAAAAGATTAATTACTTCCCGCAGAAAGAGGTTAAATATGCGCGCAGTTATCGGGAGTGTTCGCAACACACAGTCGGAATTTAAATCCTAATCCATAAGGACATTAGTCTGATAATACTGAAATAACTGTCATGGACGACATTTAAAGACTCTCGAGGGAAAGGAATGGTGCCCAATTAAGATCAATTCAAGGCATTTGTTTTGTCTAAAGTGAAACATGAAGAATTTCGCTGACAAGGATATAACAGTATGAAAAAGCGTGCCCATATATAGTTAGAAAGTGAATAGTAAGCGCCACATCGACTGTATACTACATAGGCTACATAATGTTTTCAGTATTCTGCATGCAGTAGTGATGAGGAAGCAGTCAAGTGAAGTTAGCGAAGAAAGAAAGCCTCTCCGGGAGTGTCTTTCTGTCCAAAACTTACTTGAATTTTGATGGGCCATGTGAAGTTGCTGACGTAGACAAAGAAAGTAATGTTGGGGCTGTTGCGGAAATCAAAGTTCTCGTTGGAAAAACTGTCCTTAAACTCCTTGATGTTGCTCCGGGACACGATGGGGATCTCTTCGCCAGTCTGTGTACCGGCTACACATCAGAGAATAGACACAGTTGGATTAGAATTCACAATATGACTTATCGTATGCTGCAAAAGATCAGGAGTTGCTTCGTACCTGTGAAGCTGGTGGCCCATGTGATGTTCAGGTTGAAGTTCTTTGAAGCATTGATGAACATGTCCAGATCCCGGTTTGGCTACAACATAAAAGATTAATCCCCAAATTAATTATGTTCCACAATGAAGGTAGTTACGTATGCGTTTGCTCTTCTGGAAAAATGCAGAACTAAAAAGAAAAATACACAACTGCTGGTGTAAACAATGACTGCAATCCTTTCCTATTAAATGAAAGCTTGTTTGTCACTTTCCTTCAAAATGACGTGGATAAAACGATATGAAAGTGATTCCCCTTTTATCTCTTTGAAGATATAGTAATTTAGAAAGTAGTTATTTGAATGAACCACACTCAACCACTTTTTCAGTCCATCTTTTGTGAACTCAGAATAGAGAATATTTCCAGGTGTTTGCAGTGAAGGGTTTTCATCCATGTGTGACGCTAGGGACTTTCGGCGAGCTACACCCAGTCAGTCACTGTGACATACAAGTCGGCTCACTCTCAGGTCAATGACTATAGGCTACTTTAAAAGGAATATCCACCATTTTTCCATACTGAGATTATGTTCTTACCTGAGCTTAGACGAGTTCATGTGTTCCTGTCTGGTCTTTACACGTGCGCTCAGTCACGCAAAAATACCAAAGATGTTGTTAGCATTTAGCCTCTCCTCTATGGGGCAAAACGGGGCGAAGTTATAGCATATTACACGATCCAAGTACAGTTACACAAAATGAAACATGTCGATTTTCTAAGCGGATAAAAAGGGGTACTATATTGTAAGGCGTAGTAACACCATAGGAGCACTTCGACGTCCGCGCAGTAATATCTTCACTCCTTCTTCTATGCGTGGACGTCGAAGTGCTCCTATATAGTACCCCATTTTATCTGCTTAGAAAATCAACATTTCAATCCAATACTTGGATCATGTAACTACTCACATAACCGTATTTAAATAGAGAAAACATGGAAGAGCTTAGTCGCTTCTAACTACACCCCCATTTGGAGAGGAGGAGAGGCTAAATGCTAACAACATCTTTGGTCTTTCTGTGTGACTGAGCGCCAGACAGGAACACATCAACTCTTCTAAGCTCAGGTAAGAACATATCTCAGGATGGAATATCGGTGGCCTGTTCCTTTAAGATTCACAATATTTATTAATGGATGCTTTAGGACAGTGAATGACACTAATGTTAGGTAGTATTGTGCTAACTACTCAGCCACGTTGAGTGTACCTCTAATATTTGCATTTCATAAGTACAATATGTTCAGGGTTGATCAACTATTATAGACTGCTACCATAGTTGAAAGCCATTTTGGGTTATATCCTTTTGAATTAAATGGCCATGTTTTTTTTTTCTTTCTGTCAGACTGCTGTGAGAGTTTTGCTGAAACATATGACTGCTGGCTCATTAAACTTTACCTAAGATCAGCGTTTGGCATCGGCTCCC
The DNA here is from genome assembly GCF_951799975.1 of Gobius niger. Taxonomy (NCBI): domain Eukaryota; kingdom Metazoa; phylum Chordata; class Actinopteri; order Gobiiformes; family Gobiidae; genus Gobius; species Gobius niger. Next base: position 18,153,036 of record NC_136867.1, read on the forward strand.
GACGGCTTTACACTCAGCAGATTTGCCTCATTTGATGCAAGGTGAATTTATAGAGGATATCCATCAAATAAGTGTTGCGCGGTGATTAAAAAGTCATTTCTGGTGCCTTTAAAAACACATTTGTGCACACCTCTAGCTGCCTTTGTTAGGTTTTGGCACAGGCGTTGTCGGTGGAGAGGTGCCATCTGGGATATTTAATCAGATCTTTATGTTTTTCGCTGCGCTCCAGATGCTGCAGCCGCGTAAACAGCAGCGGACAAGTGCGTCTCTGCAGAGGCAACATCTGTGAGACCGACTGGGAGATCAATGTGTTCTATGAGTCTCTATTACGGGGAGAATGCTGTTCATCACTATAGCTTTGTGAATGAGGGTAGCGCCTAAGCTGGAAACTGGGTTAAGGTTAAGGTATACTTTGTGGTCCCTACAGGAAGATTTGCCCTGTGCATTTTGACCAGTACTTCAATGAGGTGTAACCTGTCAGAAGCAGAGGGCAACCGTTGTGCACCGTGGGAACCCATCTCCAGATCTTAAGTTATTTTTGTTCAAGAGTATCTAGCTGGAGGACTAGCCTATTGAGCATGTTTTATTTGTATATTATGTGTACCGTAAATTCCGGACTATTGAGCGCACCTGTATATAAGCAGCATCAACTAAATCCAGAAAGAAAAAAGTACATATATTGGCCGCACTTGTCGATAAGCCGGAGGTGTCTGTTCATGTTGTAGCATTGCCGAGAGATAAGCGCAGTGCGGGACAGTTTACACGCACAGTGTACAAGCAGCACCATAGGCAAGTGTCCCTCCTCTGCCGTTTCATTCTTATCGCCTCTCTCATTCTTCACAAAAATTGCCCTGCATTTTCCATACTTCTACGCACTAAAATGGACACCAAACTATTTATCCAGCCCACTGTGAGTTGAAACTGTTCTGACCGAAAGAGTGTAACGCGATAGTCTCGGTGTAGTGCCAGTGTAAAAGTGCTGGCCGTGCCGTGCTTTAGAAACGTGACCGATACACACAAATACAGCTTGTAGCAGAGATTCACTATGACAACACTGGGTGTAGCCATTGGCCGCCATTGCTGTAGTACCGCCATATAGCCGCTAGTCTCCCATTAGAAAGCATTGCACTTTAGACACGTAAAAAAGCCTGGTTTCTAATTTTCCTAAACTTTCTACAGCTGGATATTGCTCCTTGATAACTCTGGGTTAGTTAAAATTAAAGAAACCAGACTGGTTTTCGTAAGGTTTTCAGAAATCTCGTTTACTAATGAGGGCCGGACTTTGATTGACAGGCTGTTGGCATTAGAGCTAATGGCGTTGGCGTGGCTACGACCGAACTATACGTCACGTGAGGGCAGAGTCTACAGTGAAAATCCCGCCTTTATGCCCTTTTTAGGAACATGCGCCGTCACAGCAGGGTAGGAGGAGTGGAGAAATTGAACGCTAAGCCGTTGAAAGCTTTAAGATATCTATACATATGCGAGAGTGTAATACGTATCCACCACCAACTTATTAAAGCAACTAAAACAAAGCCAAGGGGAAAACCTATGCAGTCAGACGTGTAATTTAAATTCAAATCATTATACCATTTAAAACACCATTTACATTTGGTGTACTGAGTCAGTGACCCTCGATTTGCCATTACAATATCCTAATGTCAGATGTAATTACTTCAGACAGAGCTATATTACCCACTATACTGCTTTATGCCCTATGTGGTGCCCTTGTAATCTTTATTCAAACTAGCCTCCAGTGTCCGTAGCGAGTACTGTGAAATTATACTTCTCCACTGGCGCTGACTTTGCAAAACGCTATAATCCTTAATGAAGGGGACAGGAGCTCAGGCACACACCTCCTCAGGCGTCGCCACAAAGTTGATGGCCGTGTAGTAGCGGTCGTCCTCCTGCGACAGGCTGAAGGTGAACTGGTAGTCGATTAGGAGCGTGTCTGTTTGGAGGGTCCGGCGACGCGGCATAGAGAGAGAAAAGAGAAACAAAACATGAATCAGAGTGGTTTTGAAAGTCACGCAAGAACTCTGCACAGTGGTGGTCGTCTAAAGGAAAGTCAGGGTAACTACAGGTTGTCACAGATGTAGATGTGGAGATGACATTTAGGCACCTTGGTATCAGCACAAAATATAAAGTATCTTCTGAAAGCTTAGAAGCCAAGAGATAGAACTGATTTTGTTCTGTGCTCCCAGAGGATAAGCTCAAAAAGTCGGTCGTATGAAGGTTGAATAGTTGGATTTTTTTTTTTTACCAGGCATGTCGAAAAAGTTGCTATGCAGTGATTTCATTAATGCAAAGATTTTGAGACTATTTCCAGAGACCTTGGTATACATTTCTAAATTCACGTGCGTAACCTTTCGCCTTGTATTTGAATTAAACATTTCTATCGGCTCCATTTGAAACTCAAACCAGAAGCGCATTAATTATTATCCAAGGCGTTCTGCAGAAACTGTAACAACTACCTGTCAGAGAGGTAAGCCTGGCGACGGCAATCTTTGTATCACCGCAGTTCACGGTACAAGCAAAAAAGTTCTGGTTTCATTTGAAGGTTTTCTAAAATAAAAGAGGATTCTGACACTTAAAAATTAATGAACTGAAAAACGTGAAGAAATTGCTCGAAAGTACAATAAATATGCTAATGACACTGTTCATTCCCAGTCTATCATAATCCCTTAGTCAGTGAAGTGGGCCATGTAGAAGTCTTTCTTTGGAGCAGGGAGTGACCGAGTGATGGAATTACACCGGAAAGTAAAGCACAAACGATGGACTGTTGTATTCGACCTGGCAGCTCGCTGTGGAGACGGAGAATAGGAGGACTATATTTTGGGAGGAAAAGGGATGAACTGTGGGGGAACTACCTGCTCTGGAGAAATGAACTAATGCTGAGACCAAGTAAAAGATAATTAATTATAAATGTATGAAGTATTACTGAAATATTTCTCTTTCTCCTGAGAGAGGAGGTTTGAAGAAGCTGGACCTTATCTCTCCTACGTCACTTTCCCTTCAAGGCCAAGCTATGAGGCTAAACCAGATACGGACTGAGCTCTCTGGGTCATAAATACAGAAATCAATCTAAAAAACTATGCGTTAGTTCAGATATTTCCCAGTTGTGAGGCCAACCTTCAGAATCAGTTCAGATGGGAAATGGAATGAGTGCTCCAATGAGGGTAGTACAGAGAGAATAAATAGCATGAAGCGGTGCATTTTAAAACAATCAGGATACAGTCCTAGCAGCAATGGAAAGGTACACAGCCCATGTCAAATTTCACCTTTAACATTTGATTTGACCCATTTCTCGATCCACGCAAGGTTCAGCCCGGACTAGTTTCATAAATAGCAGAAAAATAATTTGAAAACAGTAGCCGCAGTCTCAGCAGTGGCAGCAGAAGGAAGAACTTCCAGTTATATTCGAGATTCAAAACTTCGGTACTACAAAAATAACTAGCAGTCATTTCCTTGCTTTCATGGGCATGTGGCATGTGGATCTAAACCAGGGACTTCCTCTCAAAAACCTGCTTCTTTTCCAGCTTAAACATCAAACATGGTGACTTCCTTTGATTTGAGAGCTGTGTAAGTGTCTGAGCCACAGCCGGTACAAGGAACAGGAGTTGGGTCATTACTGTGGACCTCCGAAAACCCTATAGACGTCCCGCTTTCTACTGCCCTAATTGGGATCGGACTTGACTTACAGTAACATGTTCCTTTGAGCGGGTTGCCTTGGTAGCGATTCTCCACTTCACACCTACAACACAGAGAGGGGATGGATTAGACGGCACGAAATGGGGATGAAAAAGGTTACAGAAGAGAGGGGAAAGCAACGAGAAATTTAAAAAAAAAAAAGTGAAGGAAGGTTTAGAGGCTGATAAATCACAAGTACGGAGTTTTGACATTTAGGGAAGTCACAAATCAAGAGATGCAGAAATTGTGGACAGTTTAAACAAGTGTCAGTCATTGTATAAAGCTATGAGACTTCAATATCCATAAAAGAATAGTCTTCTCAAAGTGTTCTGAAGTATTCCCCATATTTAATATTCAGTAGCAGCTGTTTAGACATCCTCCAGGTATCATTTCTCTAAATCATCTTGGGGGTCGGAAGTTATTTGCAGACAATGGCCTGAAGTTACCTCAGTTGGTTTACAGACCGTGAAAATGAGCGTGTGAGAACCAAAGACGCCGGCGTGTTGCTTCACAGAGCCACAGACTAAGGACTCGGCGTGAAGAGAAAGTGTGAAGGAAAAGCGAGTGACAGACAGGTGTGAACTCACAGGTGGCAGCGGTCACCCTTGATGCCTTTGGTGGTGCAGAAACACTTGCCGCTGTTGGGGTTGCACATGCTGGCGTGGCCATTACACTTACAGGCTGAGGAGAGAGAAACGCAAAATATTGTGTCTTGGATGTTGCTTTGTGTAAGTTTTAACATGGTTACTTGTGAAACGTTTGAAAGTGATGCAAATTCAATAATCTGTAGGTCTTAACATGTGATATACTCAATTCTCTATTTATTTACTGCTAGTCTGCACAGTTTATTTCACAATTAAGATGAAATTACGCCTTTAAACATCAAACCAGGTACTCGGCTTCATCATGTCTCAGTTACTTATTCGATGAGTAATTGAAAACGACATGGAAAGGAAAAGACGGCAGACTTTTTCAAGCCTAGGTTTATTAAAAATGTTTTAAAAAAAGGGAGAAAATTAAATAAATCTGTAAATATACCTGTTTTGAGCCCTTTATTTTAATCCCAAACCCTCCTATTTTCAGATTTCAGTCCAAAAATGAGAAACATTATGCTTGGAATTAGAGTCTGATTAAAATGCGTCACGCCTCAAGAGCAGATAAAAGTGCTCCATCGCCCGTCATGGTTATCGCTGAGAGGTAACAGCTCCCTTTGAAGTCTGTCAGTGCAGCTTTAGGTAAAGGGAAAGTAATGAAGACGCATAAACAACGGCTATAGTCCTGGGAAACATATACGGCGGCTGAGGTATTGATCAACCGTCACTCATGCAGTAATTTTATGCATCCCCGTGGTTCAAACAAAAATTCACATCCCAAATTCAGAAAACACATGGGACAAGCAGGTGATGTATTGGAAAGGTAAATGAAGCCGTCCAACAACTGAATTGATTTGTTGCCCTAATGGCAGGCTGTCACTTAAAGCAGCGGTAAATCTTTATTATCCCCGGGGAGAGTTTTTTACAGAGCTGCGCAGACAGACAGGAAAATGGCTGACATAACCCGTACTGTAAAGCAACGACAAGGTAAATGAAGCCGGTTGACTGACTGGGTGATTTAGTGCGGTGGTTCTCAAACTGTGGGGCGTGTGTCACTGGTGTTAATCTTTAATTAACAAAGAAAATATTTATTCTAACTTAAAGCTGAAAAAACGTTCATGTTTATTTAGCCTGAGGTTGGGATGTCAGGATTCAAAATTTTAAAGTCACGATTATTGTGAGTATTGCGATTGCACCATTATTGACGATTAGCGAAATGAAGGAAATACAGACAATTTTTCGAATCCTTTATATTACTGTCTAAATGTTGACAAAACATTACATTAATTGTACATATTTATGTTTATTTAAGGATTTGCTTTAGATGAAAACTTATTGAGCATTCAGCCTCTGTTATCTTTTATTTTGCTTTCAACCTTATGTAAACCTTATGTATGCTGTACGTGAGACGATTATACATTCACTCCACACTTGATGGTGTTCAGTTTCCCCTGGGTGAGACACTGTCGCGACTGCACACATCCAACCACGCATTCACACACAAATCACTCATCAAGCCTTTTGCACATGTTTTAGTGGTAGAGGAAACCGGAGTACCCAGAGGATATGGGGAGAACATGCAAACTCTCGCTAACCACTGCGTCACCGTGCTGCCCAATAGACAATAGATGATTATTATTACCATATCTAGAGGAAGCAAATTGGGGTGAATGTTTTACACTATCATAACATGTTCCCTCTCTGATCTGTTGTCTCATGAATTTACTATTGTTGCAAAAAAGAGTGACCTAAACAAATGGACCGGCTGATGAACTTGTTCTCACACACTTTCACTTTAGTTTCTACCATGACATACCAAACACAGCTGCACACTTGAGGCTTTTCCCATGGCAACGTAATTCAATCATCATGTGAAAATGGATGCGATTTTCTCTCTGCACATTGGATTATTTAACCCGCTGCTACACCTTCATGTGTTTTGGGATGGATTGAACACTGGACATTGAAAATTGCAAAACCACTTAATCTTGACATCATTAGCCTACAGTTAAAACAGGATTTTTGTCTCACCTGAGTCATGTTTCAGTCCTGGCCTGAAAAATTGCAAGAACTGCAATTGTTAAGGCACAATGAACAATATACTGTATTCTTATTTTAGTCTTGTGCACAGTAAACTGAATCTTCACCATCAAACCTAAATTGCAAATCTAATCACAATCCTGTCACAAACATTCCTATATGATTTTTCCAACAGTGTACAGCCAGAGCCTTTAGTCCTGGTATGTTTTGGTTCTATATTAAGATTAATTATATTCTATCGTACTTTCATGTGTTGAAAATCATACTGAAAGATGGCGCATTTCTATTTTCTCAGGTTGTCTTTAATTTAAAACCTTTGATTCCCGTGTGTCTCATGAATAGTGCGAATGCGGATGCTCACGTTGACAGTTGCCTCCGTTGGTTGGGTCGCCGTAGAAACCGGAGATGCAGCTCTCACAGTGTCGTCCCGTGGTGAGGTCCTCGCACTTCTCGCACACGCTCTCGTTCACGCACTGACTGTGACCGTTGCACTGGCAGGCTGCAAACACAACACAGCACGACATTGAGTGTAGAAAGATGTGTGAAAGCCAGTTTGAAGTGGTGTGTTTGTAAACGCGGTGTCAGAGAAGCTGACGCATCAGACAAAGCTATAGTTACAACTTGCCATTATACATTTTCTGTACAAGACATACATAATTGTGCTGCATTAACACTTTTAATATCACAATTTAATGTATGTATGTGTATGTACATTAATTAAAGTATTTTCAGTATAATACTAGTAACTTCATTATACAACTATCAATCAATCTGAAAACCATGAAAACGCCTAAAAAGAGCATACTGTGGCTTTCAAAAGAAAAAACTTGAATGACACATGGGCCTTTGTGAATGTTGGTGTTGACAGTGTACCTGGGCAGTGTATGAAGGACCAGTTGTACTTGGCCTCGCTGGGACACATGCTGGCGTTGAGTGCGGGCTGTGGGCTGGGGGGTAAACCCGGCAGCGTGGAGGGGGCGGGCACAGAGGTTTGGAACGGGCCGCGGTACGAGCCCTCGATGCACTGGCCCTGTCCCGTGTTACTGGGGTCAGTGCACCACCCGCAGCCCGGCTGGTCCAGACACTGACCACACGTCCGGTACCCGGAGCAGTTCTCTGCTGTGGGGGAGGCAGGACACATGCTGGTTATCACAAAAGCATGATTGGGACACTTTTTGATGCCACTTTTTTTCATGACAATGCAGGTCAGGGTGAAAAATGTTAGAAAGACGTTCACAATCAGGTACAAACCGGAACCACGCGAAAAGATCCGCCGTCTGAAACTCTCTTTCTGTCCCCCCGCGTTACAATCTGAGAAAGTGAGTGAATGAAAGCGGCTATGGCACAGCGATGTCACAAGGACTTTATCTTTTCTCAGCGCAAAGTGTTTTCTCCATTATTGAATATCGTTGCAGTAAAAACACGATGTGCAGATGACGCGCTGTTAATAAACAACCTCGAAGCAATGATCAAAGGATGAGAAGAAAGACCGCTATATGGAAAAGTGCGAGCCCTGTTCACAATGCACGCCATTTCTGTCCATTATGTGTGTAATCTGTCTGTCACAAGCTCGATGCAACCTGTCAGCCTTGATGCCATTTTACAATTCAACGCATTGAATAACCAATGGTTGTCAATTAACGGAAAACATTATTTTCCAAGGTAATGCAAAATGCACGATTGCTATGCCTTGATACCCTGCCATTTCCATCCTATCACCATGGTATTACTGCGTTTTAAAGTAAAGTGCAAACAACAAGGGTCCAGCTCAAACCAGAAAAGCGTCTGATTTACACAGGATGTATACAGTTCTGTGGATACTTGACCTTGGATATGTTAATTTGGTGCATGACATCCTATTCCACGGTGTGTTTTCATCCCAAAGGGCAGTTCCAACAGTGAATGGATATTTGGACACTTAATTGACCAACTATGTTACCATGAATTGAAACTGTTCTCTGCTTTCCCACAGAGACACTAGAAACCATTCTGATAAAACAGGCTATTTTACAAATACTGTAGAGGCGTTCAAACCCACTGCTGCTGTGTGCTTTTAAGTCGAAAAATATGTTACTTGACTGAAAGCACGTTAAAAGCTGGAGAATTATGATGATGTGGGGCGACATTTCACGCAACTTTGATTTCCTTAATGATTTTTTAAATGAATCGCACCTTGTAAATTACACTTCAGTAGTTGTTGGGTATGTACGTGCCTGAATCTTGACTCCAAATACTTCACTGCACAATTTCCCGCAGCTGTCACTACATTTCTATACGGCACCGGGAGTGATCTATTTGGAAGCGAGTTGTGGGAATAAAAAAATGCAATGCTGAGATTTCCCCCCCATTAAAAAGCATACAGTTTATGTGTAATCAATGGGCTTTGGCTCGAGAGATGCTGAAGGCAGAATTGTTACGTCAGAATATTGTATCAACACCTCTTTTTCACTTGGGAGCAATGACTGAAGGTGCTGCTATTTAACTATCAATTAAGATGTCAGCGATGAGGAGTTTCTTTAGAGGTTTAAAAATGTAAATGTGATAATTGGAAACAAACTTTTTCCTCACTGTTTATAGTGAGAGCACTTCTCATTATAAATTAATCACACTTATCAATACATCACATTTCCTCTCGTTGTCCTTTGGGGTCGTTCGTAAAAATAGAAAAAAATCTCTGGATTCTTTTATCTTTTTCCTTCTTGTCGATTGAGACCGTCTTAAGACTTTGTGTGCAAAAGTTTCTTTTCAAACATATAAAAGGCATGTGCATAAAAACAGTAGTAATTTATTTTTACCCTTGTAGCAGAAAGCCATTGTCTATTATATTAAAATATAAATCACGACCATTGAATTCTCATCACTTTGCCTTTGGCACTACATAAAAAGGTCACACACACACAATCTTTCATTGAACCAGCTTTAGCTTTGTTTACAGGGCATATTCAGTGGCAAGATCTTGTATTGATGATGGGAGAGTCAGACCACTGTGTAAACCCTTCTCCAGCACATCCCAAAGATTCTCACTGGGGTCATGGGCTTAGAATACGCCTGTGCCATCTAGGAAGAACAGATCCATCCATCATTCAGTGGCCTATATTTATGTAGTCAACTGATCTGACCAACTTTCGCAACCCCTAGATCCAAATGGCGACTTGAGTGTTTGAGGCTGTGTAGAAAAATCTCTTTGATCAACAAACATGTCCCCATTGTCGCCGGATAGTGAGAGAGAGTGGACTTACGCGGACACGAGTTCATAGTGTACCACTCCATGCACTGTCCGAAAGGGAAGGAGGCCACGTAGGCGTTGGAGTCCACGCACTGCTTCATGTTGCTGCACCACATGCACTCGGAGCTGCCGCTGGTGCACTCGCTGCAGGTGGAGCGCATGGCACACGGCGTCCGGCACTGCTTGGCGCTGTGGTTCGCTGCGGATAACAAAAGAAATAAAACAACAAGGCAATATATTCAAGTTAATTAACATAGGAGCTTGTTTAGTGAAGCTACAGGGACAAACCATAACCAACAAAGCAATATTGTTTTTCATTCTGCAAGTAACTGTTCAATAAAAGTTTCAAGGGAATGCTTCCAACAAGTGAATAAAAAGCGGGGACTTGTATTAAACTTAATGTAACGGAACATATAGGAGACCCACCTGGCCTCTCACACAGGCTGCCGTTGACTGGGTTGATGCAGGTCTGGGCCTTGAGTCCACTGAAGGCAGGCTCAGCCAAGTATCCACAGAAGCCTGCGTCGCTGGGTTCCCCCGGCAACCACTGGAGAGACGTGTTAGTGAAGGGAGACATGTCCTCCCAGCACCAGTACGAGACGTTGATCTTCCTCAGTCCCACCCACGGAGTCATCATCGCCTTGTACTGGAAAACATATTTGACAATGGCAAAGGAATTGTTCATTGCAATTCAGTGCAATGCAGAACAAATGCACAAATTCAGGCTTCTTTCAATACGTGGGGGGCATGACTTGGATCCAACCATATGGGCAAGACACTACTCGTCATCTACACATTATTGTTCCTTGGACGTTTCAGAAATATTGATCACTTCGGACAAGAGCTATACATATTTATCACCTTTTGCCCATTTTAAGCTCCCATCTCTCCAGGTCCTGTTCACCTCCAGGACCCAGAGGCGTGTGGGTCGGATCTCTGCTGACCCTTCTCACCCTGGACACGAACTATTCACCTCTCTCCCCTCAGGCAGGAGGCTACGGTCTATCAAGACCCATAGATCCCGCCACTTGAACAGTTTTTTCCCCACCACCGTCAACGATAACAAGACCTAGTAACAGTATAGACTGTAATCTGCTCCATTGCACTATGTGGTAAGTCCGCACTTAGATCCGCTGCAATCACTTATCACTTTATCACAATATGGAAATCCAATCCCGATGTTGTTCGATGTCAATTGTCTTATTTTTTTTCTCTCATTTATTTTAATATTCTTTATGCATGCCCCATAGTGCTACCGTTTGAAGTTTTATAGCTTATTTTTTTTTATCTAAGCTCTGTGTTATGTTTTTATGTGTAATGTTGCACGTCTTCACAGAGAAATTATTAGTTTGTGAACCGGTTTACAAACAATGGTAATAAAAACTATTCCGATTCTGATTCTAAAGGCTCCAACAGAACAACTTTGAGAGCAAAATCAGCATGCTGTCTATTTTATTCATTTATTTAATGGTTCATTTGGTCGGGACAGTGCATGTTAATGAACATACATGGGTAGTAATAAGTGCTACTCACCCCAAAATTATGTGATGAAAGGGTCTTTTTCAACCTAATTATAAATACTGCACATATATATATGTATATTACAAAGTTGAAAGAAAACTATTCAAAAGTTACAAAAGTAAAGCAAGTAAGAAAAGCAATGATTGAATGTCCACAGCCAGCCATATAATATCACTATAATTTCAGACTGGCGACTGGTCTATATTTAGTTGGTAGAAGTCACAGTGCGATATAATCATCCAGACTTTCGCCTCCATCTCTAGGACCTGCAGTGATGAAGGCTTTACTGACGCCGTTAATGTACCTTAAAGAGCAGAGCAGCCTGACGGAGCCTCTGCTGAGCTCTGGGCCCTTTTGGGATTACGTAACGCTCAACAGTCAACTTAAAGTGTCAGCACATAATGAAATATTTAGACGGTTTACTTGTGATCAGGCCAGTGCTGCATATGATTTAGTCTCGAGTTATGTTGGGCTATACTGGTAACAGGATGAAAACATTAAAGAACATCTTAATTAGGGTTTGGAAATGCAGCTTCCCTTTATACATATTTTATACCCACACACAAGTCTAGAGTTCAGGGCAGGTTCAAAGACTCGTCCTCATTAAGGTATAGGTCTAGAAGATTCCATATGCAACTTCACACTGAGAAGAGGTTTGTTTTAAGTCAACCGTATGGCATTACAAAGTGTTGGAATTGCAACACTTTTTCAATCAAAAGTTTGGTTTTGACGACAAGCCTTTAATTTAGCCAATAATTCAAGGCAAGGTCAGTAACTAGCATGATTAAAAGTATGAGGCTATTTAATCTGTGATTCAGCACAAGGAAAGCGATGCTAATAACCCACTATATATGAACTGTAGATTCAAAGTCCCCCTGTACTGGAAGTTTCTGTGACTTTGAGCCATGAATGTTTGGGCAAGACTCATCAGAATCAAGTTCAATCACCATTTTATGCTAATTTAGTTGTTTACTTGGTTGGACCAGTTACTCATGTAAACACATCGAATTGTGGCCATAAGCTGATATCCATCCGTTGTCCTGCATCTTTATAGCTGGAGAAAAGTTTCAAGGGCTGCATCTGACTTCCTCAAATAATACCCCCTATGTCCTGGTCCTACCTCCTTACCCTTAACCTTTCATGGGGTCAACTGTTAGATCTCTATGCAGTTAGAACTAGAGCTTCGGCAGCATTTGCCCAATTTGACTGTCCTCCCCCAGGGTGGAAAACACAGGGGAAGTGACGTCGCCAATAGGTGTGACATGAAAAACTACATCACCCATATAGTATTGGACTCCAAAAACACTCCTACTGCAGCCGCTGACTTTAATTACTCAAACATGAACCGCAATAATAACATCAAGCCACACAGTAAACAGACAATGATAAAAAGCTGTTGCAGATTTACCTACCACAGCTCCAGCTTTATCGAAAAAAATGTAATTGCTTTGGACAAATATTCCACCAAATCCTGTCCTTTGATTCATCCTCAGACAAAGATGCCGCACAATGTATGCAAATTAGCCATGTGGATTAAGTTTCTGTTAAATGAAAGCAAAAGCACAAACTGCCTTAATTTAGGCCATTGCCTGAGGCGGCTCTTTAAAAACAATGACATGTGACCGTGCTGTGGTGACTCTAACATGTATTTTGCAACAGTGGCTTATGGGACGGCACATAGCTCCTAATCGCTGGTGAGGGAGAGGTCCCAATGCTAAAGGAGGTATGATAGTTAGCATTGAGGCTCCTTTCCCTAACTCCTTCCTAACTGACAGACTATTCGGAGGCTTCTTATCATGGCGGATGCTGACGCACTTCCGGTTTGGCGCTAGACCTCCAACCAATTTACTGGTTTCAGCTTCAGCCACAGACTTGGGAAGAACAAACAAACAAAGGCAACACTTAGCCCAGGGAGAGGCGACGGCACCAACAGCTGTGCCACAATGTTCCTGGAGTTTTCTTAGGCAATACATCACACTATAACGCACTAGGTAATGTTGCTATTTATACAATTCTACCATCTAAATGCCCTCTACACATAAACAGCTACAATTTATTCAAGTACACTTAACAGTTTGGTCTATATCAGCTCTAAACGGGAGTGAAATTGCAATATAGCATCTTACGTGCACCTGAAATAACCCCAGCTCCTCCATGTAAACACTGCAGATCCATATCTCTATATTATGTGCGTTATAGCCAGTGGCAGCAGTGAAATAGAGATAAGTAAAGCCGTTTGTCAGTCCGTCCTTCACACCTTCACCTTCATTTGCAGCCGCCCGACCTGCCTGGGATGATCTAGCCTCGCCCCGCGGAGGAGAGTCGATGGCCGGGGATAGATTTCTGGATGTTTGCTCTAACGGAGCGCGTAAGAGATGTCGGAGCTCAGAGGAACCGTTCTGTTAATGGGAGATTTGTTTCATGCTCAGTGGCCCAAGAAAACCACAGACAAAACATTCTACTGCAGCTCACCGATTGACAAGAGGAAAATCCAAAAAGTGAAAAGAAAAAATAGAGAAGTGCAAGGATTAGCTGGGAAGTTACAGGGAAGAGTTTGTTCTTCCAATCAAGCAGTTCAAAGATGGGAAAAAAAAAAAAATCAACATTTGCCTGCTATGGCTCTTATGAGTCACCATGTTGTCGTGGCTGGACTCTGTCATCACAGCAAGAGGGTCCTGGGTTCAACTTCCAGACCAAACAAGGCATTTCGGTATAGAGTCTGCATGTTCATGAGTAGTTGCTAGGCCGAACATGGTCTCATCGCTTCACCAAATGAACAGAAAGAGCTTTCTATTAGCAAAACTTAGCTATTGATGTATTTGTAACATCATAAAAAAGCGGAAGCAGCAGAGAAGTTTTTGGATAAGTCCTTACCACCACGCTCATGATCTGCAGCTCTTTCAGCACAAAGTCCACTTTCTTTTGAGTGGTGAGAGAGGCCAGGACGGCGTTGTGGCTCCGACAGGCCAGTTTAGCGTTGTCATACGAGTCTTTGGCTGTGATGAACTTAAGGCAGGAGTTTCCAACGAGATGCCAGCTCTCACCGCAAACGTTATCTGCAAAATATATAGAAAAGGTTAGAGGTGAGACAGTATTTTAAATGCAACTTAAAAAGAAGTCTTGATGTTGTAAAGTTGTATATTATCATTTGGATTTAATGGTGTACAATTTAATGCAAATCAATGGAAAATACATTTTTTATGATCAACTGTATTTGTTTGCATATAAAAAAAAAAGAAAAGTTTGATTCAATATCTGATTTAAATCAACCTGTAATATCATACCTCGCCTGTAAGGAATTGTGTAAAATGTGGTGTAATAAAAATAAAAAATAAACTTCTGTCTTGCAGTGCATCATTGGTCTGACATGTGCCAGATAAACAGACTGTGTTTTGGAGAGCTGATCCCCTGAACTGATGCATTATTTATAATGTGGGTCTGTCCAGCTTCTGTGTGCTGTACCGGGCAGAGAGATGCACTCCTGGTTCCTGGACTCCCACTGACAGTTCTGGTCCACGGCGCAGCTCTTACAACTCGTTTTCTTGTTGCAAACAGAAGAAGGATTGTCCTTAGGGCAGCCTTCAAACTCTGCAATCGCCCCCTAAAAATAGAACATAAAATCAGGACAATACACTGCTACAATTTTCCACTTTCTCATCTGTATAATCAGATTTCAAAATAAAATCAGCATTACTATGAAAGGAAATGCTATTGTTTTGAACAAATAGTAGATAATTTTAGATCACAAATCATCTAAATGAGACTAAGTTCTTGTATTTCACCCATGTGAAAAGATATAAAAATTTCTTTGGTGGTAATATTTTAATGTGTCATAAACAAACAGGTCTCCAACATCATGTACTTAAGGATTGTAGCACAGGCTAATTTTCAGCAAAATAGATAATAAAAATATATTAAGGCAGTCGTTTATTGCATGTTTCCTGAATTGAACAACTGAAATAATAAATGAATTTTCCTTGATATTCAAGAATTTTTATTCAGGATGAATCATTTTACTCAAGAAAGCCTGAGTTGTTGGCACTAAAAGCCATAGAAAACGCTACAAACATAAACCAGAGGAGACATACGAGCGCTCAGCGTGCGCCGCTCAGAATCTTAATGAGCCCAAATTTAATCTCAGTTGATAAATCAGATTTAGAGCCGGGATCAAGAACATGCTCCATCCGTCACTTATTTAAGCATAATTCAGAAACGCCGACATATTTCCATTTATAACAGTGAGGGAATTACAGGCTGTCAGTTATATCAATACATCTTGTTACGACATTTATTTATTGTTTTAATCAATGTTAAACAAGACATTGTTCACCATACAGGCAGAAACAAAAGCCCCAGAGCGCAACACCATTCTGCACTGGATTTAGAGTTTTCTCATTTAAAAACATTAAAGGCATGGGGTTTTTGAACACGCTCTGCCAGTACTAGATGTTTGACATAAATTATTACTGTAATTTCAGGCTGTGTGTTTAATTAACAGTGTAAAATATCAAAGCCGCACTCTGAAACATTCCAGGTTACATGTTGCCGTGTCACAACAGCAACTACAGATTTTTTTTTCTCACCAAGCCGGAGGTGCAGTTGCTTCCTATGGACACGCACTGCGAGGAGCACCACTGGCAGCCGTTGGTGTTGGCGGTGCAGCTGTAGCAGTCCGTGTACTGGTCACACCTCTCACTGTCAGCATCTGGAGAGGCATAAGACTGAATAATTACAGACTGAAGGGTACACAAATATGGCAGAGCAACCGTCATTTCTGGCCAAACAAAAATAATAAATACAGTACATAACAAGGTCACATTTGCATCAAAGAAATAGGGGACAACATGAACAATGACGCAATTGTATCCAGGAAGTACATGACAAAGTGCTGACACCGTAGAAGAAAGAACAGCTAAATTAAACAGGTTTACCCGAGGATTACTCAAAACTGTGTGAATGGAGTGAAATACTCAAGCTCAAAAAAGTTGATATTGCATGATCTCCTTTAATATTTGACCATAGATAGCGTGAGCACGATTGTATGACAAACCTCACAGCCCCAGAGCAATGATTAAAATGTACTGTGACCAATGCCATAAGTTTTGAAGCCAAGCGGTTTGTTGTCCAAATGGAGATGTTTGAAAGTGGGGCAGGGTGAGGCCAGCAGCGGCCGAGGCCTGACACTGTATTAACCGAGCGGGAGATTTGGGCTCCACAGCAGTTTCCCATCTGTTGACTCTGGCGGAGGGAGCTGCTCCGACTGAGAAATGGGGGCAGCATGTTGTGGAAATAGGAGCGTTTTTGTGACAAATGACAAACCGCAAACTGCAGTAAGAGAAATGTCAGTGGGGAGCAGCTGAGGAGGCTACACTGTCCCTGGTGATTACCTGCAGCAACGCGGAAGCAGGGGATCATGGGAAATGGGCACAATGAAAAGAGAGGTGACTTTGGGTGCCGAAGTATTTTTGTGTAGCATTTCTAAGGTTTTATTAGAACAGTTTCAAGTTTATTTGGCATTATCGCCACACAATTGATAAATCTACAGGCTAAAGAAAAAGGAAAAACTTTATTGAATCAGATCTGTACAAGAAAACCTTTACTTTTTCCTCCAATACAGCTGGTATTGCAAGAAAAAATAATCTTCCCTTTCTCTGCTCTTAATACTAAATGGTACACTAAAATAGAAATAAGCTTGATCTTTCAATGAGCTTTCAAAAGTAATCAAGGAATCATTGCTGCCCTACATATAATAATAATAATAGGACTCATTGCTGCCACAAATGCACTCTTCTGCTGGCCACGTTTCGTCTATTTTTCTCAGTCAGAGATTTGCATGGGCACTGGCAGTGTGTGACTAACAAGCAGCTCCTGACAGACAGTGCATCTCATTGGGCGCGAGCTGTGGAGCCTGGAGAACAGCCGACTAAGACGTGAATCCCCAATCACGTCCCATTACCTGAGACGGGCAGAGATGGTAACATTTACCTGAGTAGCGTTTTGAATTATTTATACTTAGATGTTAAAATGATGTCAATTTGATGATACAATACAAACGTTATGACCTAAAGTAATGGCCGAAGATGGGGTGGGATTGAAAGCACTGACCTATTATTACCTTCCCTGAGCAGTGGGCACTTACATGATCTGGTGGTGCAGGAGGGGGGCAGCTCGGGTGTTGTCTCGGCGCTCTCCCAGGGCAGGCAGGTCGACTGGGTGCTGTTCCACACGCACTGTATCCCGGGCCAGGCCTGGGCGCAGGAGGCGTCGGAGGAGAAGGCCGCGCAGCTGGGAGAGGTGTACAGGAGCACGTCGCTGAGGAGCAGGCTGTTGAAACCGCCGAAGACGTGCATCACCCTGGCGGAGAGGGGAGGAGAAGGAACTGTTTATTATTGGAAAATCAAATTAATGTGTGTGTGTAAGGAAAAGGCTTGTATATTGCTGGTATGATCATTTTTAGCATGCTAACAAATCAGATAGACGCAGGCCGGAAACACAGATCAGAGTGTTTCAGCAGTAGAAGACTAAATTACCAAAATATAAAAGGATTATTTGGCAGAAAAAAAACACTCATGAACAAAGTTGGCCTGTCCATTTCTGCTCCAAAGTCCATCCACTTTCCTGGCTAAATCTGGGTAGATCTGAGCAGCTTTGTCTATAAGGGGTGTCTCATCTTTCCGCGCTCATAAGTCTGTTTAAATCCCTGCCACGCGCCGGCTCTCTCTCCCCGCTGTCTGCCGCCTCCACCTCCCAGCGGACTCCCCTCCTCAGTCCAGGGCATTTCTGAACACTCCTGCCCCGCCGCTACGCTACAGGATCAGTCCCGGTGCAGCTCCGAGTGTGTGGCGGGGCGGGAGGGCACCGGGGACAATTTGCGCCGGTCTGATCAAAAGTCTCCACGGATCATAAAAGGGCACACTTCAAACTCTTGTTCTGGACGTCCTGCTGTGAGCTCAGATTAGAGAGAGGAGAACGAACGGGCCATACCTCCTTTTTCCTTTTTCATTTTTGGGACAGATGAGTCACGGGGGGAGGCAATGTCGGCAATTACATCAAAAATGTCTTTCAGATATGCTTTCAATTTGCTCTGAAGGCACCACATAAACTAATGGTGATAAGATAGAAATCCATGCATTGTAGGGCAAGTCATATCTTTTGATTGATAACCATAACACTTAATCATGTCCTTATACCAGGGTAGAGAAGAGGTTTTTATTTTTAAGATTTCATAACAATTACCCATTTGTGTCCCCACATATTAGGCAAATGGGATATAAAAGTTGCTAATGTTTGCATTGTGTTTTGCGTCTTAAGGAGGATTCACACCAACCCGACCCACTGTCACTGTTTGGGGGGGAAGCTCAGGTTTCCTCTCGTCTGACCCCGTCTCACCTGCTGAGAGCAACATCTCCACTGAAGCGAACTGAACCCCAGACCGAGCCTGATAGCTGCACAGTGCACGTGCACAAAATGTTTGTAGTGTACGTTTAGTACTAAAGTGTAAACAAATAGCCTCGGTCCCCGTTCAAATGCTGTGTAGTGATAGTCTCAGGCGAGTGAATTGTATTCTCAGATAGTCCCATCGACTTTTTATTTCATAGCTTATAGTTTGTATATTTTTCCAGCTGATAAAACATTAGTGCGAGGGAGACAAATTTAGAGAGTTTAGTTACTCAAAAACAAAGCTCTCATTCTAATATTCAGCTGACTTGCTGACCAGCCAGTAACACTCATCCAATCACAGCACTCCGAGCGCGGCGGCAGGGAGATGCCGAATTGACAAACGCAATCGACCAAAAAAGGCTTCACCGTCCCTCCACGGACCCGGCGTCAACGACCAACACATCCGTCCCGACATCCGTCAAAACCTACCTGACCCCTCCCAACTATCTATTAGATGAACACAGCATTTTTGAAACTTTTCAGTCTGGTTTTAAAAATCTTCACAGCACTGAGTCGGCACTTCTTCGTGTTTTTAATGACATTTTTATCTCAACTGATGCTGGCTACTCAGTTGTCCTGGTGCTGCTAGATCTGACGGCTGCATTTGATACAGTGGACCACGCGATTCTCCTCTCACGGCTTGAACACTGGGTGGGAATTCGTGGCTCAGCCTTGCAGTGGTTCCAGTCATATTTGACTGACAGATGCTTCCGTGTAAATTTTGGTGCATGCGTTTCCTCTCAGGCCCCTTTGTCATGTGGGGTACCACAAGGATCAATACTTGGCCCTTTATTGTTTTCCTTGTACATGCTCCCACTTGGTTCCATTCTGAGAAAACATGGCATGACTTTTCACTGTTATGCCGATGACAGTCAAATCTACCTGCCTTTAAAGAAGGGTGACCCACATGCTGCTAGGCCCCTTTTCGATTGCATCAGTGATATCAAAGCGTGGATGGCCCTTAACTTTTTATGCCTAAATCAGGACAAAACTGAAGTCATGGTTTTTGACCCTAGTGGCCCTAATTGCACCCCTCCTGACCTTGGCTTTTTGTCTGATTTCGTCAAGCCGGTTGTTTCCAATTTGGGCGTAAGAGTGGATCCCGAACTCAAATTTGAGAAACAAATCAACGCTGTCGTTAAGTCCAGTTTTTTCCACTTGAGAAAACTGGCGAAATTGAAGTCCATTTTATCAAGGCAGCATTTTGAGACTGTAATACATGCCTTTGTAACGACCAGGTTGGATTATTGTAACGGCCTTTATGCTGGTGTGAGCCAGAGGGCGCTCTCTCGACTGCAGCTCGTTCAGAACGCTGCAGCTCGGCTTTTAACAGGGACACGGAAACATGACCATATCTCACCGGTTTTAGCTTCTCTCCATTGGCTCCCAGTCAGATTTAGAGTTGATTTCAAAATTCTTCTCTTTACTTTTAAAAGTCTGAATGGCCTCGCCCCCACCTATCTGTCTGACCTGATTCAGCCTTACGCTCCCTCTCGTGCTCTCAGGTCAGCGGATCAGCTGCAACTGGTTGTCCCAAAAACCAAGCGCAAACTTCGGGGAGATCGGGCCTTCTCTGTTGCCGGCCCGCGGCTGTGGAACCAGCTGCCATTAGAGATTAGACAGGCCCAGTCCCTTCCTGTTTTTAAATCTCTCCTAAAAACGCACCTTTTTTCTCTGGCGTTTAATGCAAATTGAGATTGCTGCTGTTGTTGTACTCCTTACCTCATATTTTTTTACTGTAAATATTTGCATCTGTTTCTGTGTGCGGCACTTTGGCCAACTGTACAGTTTTTAAAGTGCTTTATAAATAAAGTTGGTATGGTATGGTATGGTATCGATTATCGCATTGGTGTGAAAGGTCCTTTAAAGGGGCTAGATGCAAGTTGGCCATTTGTTACTCACTACTGCCACCTCAGGTCATACGTGTACGTGTGCATCTTCTATGTTAAGCTCGTGCATGACGGCAATTCGGACCCGAAGTAACAACTTTTTGAGTGACAGTGCAGGATTTTAGAGGCAGTTGTGGTGAACAGGTCTGGGCTCATTCTACACCATAGGACATTGCTGGAACATGTAGGGGGAGGACATTTTTTTACATTTTTAAACTCCGTATAGTCCCTTAAAGCTCACACACTGTCATTTCTCTAACAAGAAATCCACAGAGCCCAATGGCTTGGGGTCCTAGATCTGATAACTAACACCAGTGGACAATAAACCTAACAAAGTGACAGCTTAAATCTTGCCTATTTTATTGTGCCATTTTTAAAACTGTAATTGTGCTACATACCCTATAGTTGAGTTACTTTCATTGACCAGTTCTGCAGAAACAAGCTTCTGAATTCATTTGAAATGACATTAAAAGTTTAATTCATTTATGAAAACTGTATGCAATCTACTCAATATTATTGTAGTGCTAGCTGTGATTCTAGTAGCAGGTGCAGTAGCAGTGTAGAAAATGGCACCATCAAGTTTTGGTTTATTTCATTTGCAAAAGCTGACAGTTGGAACTAAGTGTGGTTTGTTTTGTTTGTTTGTTTTTTAATGACTGACACTATATCAGGCGAGCCATTCACTCTCCTTCAGATAATGTTCTTTATATAGCCACTTCAGGTTCATCTGTGTGACTGTTTTATGAGCGCATTCTAAAGTCATTGTGTTTATCTAAATGAAGTCAAACAGCTTTAATATGCAACTCTGTCTTATAAATATGATTTAGCTCACTATTAACACAGCAGATTGTACACAGCGCAAATCTATAAAAAGGTTCTCCCAAAATTACCTCACTTTGGGAATATAGGTCTAGCTCTATAAAAATGACAAGGAAATACACTGGTTTCTCCCCATTAAATAAAATATGTATTTTTTATGGAGGGAACTGACGGTAATTTGATTTTAGGAAGACATTTTGTAATTTTAAAAGTCTATAGTCTGTAATATCCGCACACTGAAACGCACTGCTCTGCCAAAAACGGTTCCATTCGTATCTTCATACAGCCATTATAGGCATTACTGTCCAGGGAGCAATTTTCCAACAAATGGAGCTAACAGAGAGCTTCAAGTGAAAGATAGTCTAAGGAGAGAAACTATATTTCTTACGGGGGAAATGAAATGGTTTCATACATAGTCCCGTTCATAAATGGGAATACTGTCGATTCTCAAACATTAAACAGAGGATGAATAAAGATACAGTGGGGAAAAAAGTATTTGGCCAAAATCCAATACAATGTCTATGTGAAACTGACCAAATACTTTTTTTCCCCACTGTATTAGTGTTTTTCCAATACCATTTCTTCCCATCAGATACATGGGCTCAGGGTGGCTGCTGATGCCCGTCCAATACCACACAGTGTAAGACAAAAACAACAGCAAGGCCTGTTAAAAGACGCCAAGTCTTTTCTTTCTCTATGATTGAATTCTTAGATCTTGCAGAGCCTCCACAGCCAGTATTTGATTTAAGCAGCATTGACCAAGATGCAGCCAACGGTGCTGCCATCAATGGATTCTTATTTAGAGACACACATGGTATTGGTTTGGTGGTATTTTAGGTTCTCACCAAAACCAATACCTGTAGTGATATCAAAACAACCCTTAAAGACATAATGAGGAAATATAAATAAATGAAAGTGTAACAAAAGTGGTTTAAAAATAATGTCATAACAAATTGTCTGGCAATGAAGGCGTATTGTTTAGAAATGCAAAGCTATTATTACAATATAGTGCTTTTGCTTAAGCCCTGTCGCAGTGCTTTCTTAAACTGTGATGCAGCACATTGAGCACAGATAATACGTGGGCTGCTTCAGGTGGTTCAAGCTCCGCTGCAGTTGACTTCTTTGCCTAATTTAGAGTTTTGTTATTGAGTTAGTCTTTATTACGAATTCGTTTTCTGATGATTTAGCCTAATTTTAGCCATACCTAATTCAGCATACATTTGGTACTGACTTTATTGAGTGTTTTTCAAAAGAATTTCACGCTTTACCCCAAATACCACAGGTTTGAAGAAAAATAACATGAAACATACCCTTCACTGAAGACCGCCGAGTGTCCAAAGCGGTTGATGTCGTGGTGCAGATCAGGCCGAGGAAGGACCGTCCACTCGTCACACGCTGCACAGAAACAATTACGTAGAAGAAGTCAGGTCTCAACAGCTCATAGTCCAACATCAATCAACATAATGTGTGTCTTTCAGTCAGAAACACAGCCTCAATAAGATCTGCTGGACAACAACAATGATATTTTTGCAATATTTTTCACAATACAGCTTAAGTAAGAGGACCTAAAGTATTCAACCATCAATCACCCTTTAAAAAAAGTTACATTGTGGGAGCCTCAACACAAAAACGTGCTCCTAACTTTGGAGAGCTATAACTCAGTGGATTGATATTTTTTAAAAACGTTATTTTTTGTTCAGAGATCAGACCCTCCTCTAATACATGTAAAAATAATATTTCTTTATATAACATTTCTTTCTTCACAAAGTTACTGTAGTTTATAGTCCACTAAAAGCAAAAGGGTCATATCTGGTCTGGTTGATGCAGCCAGGTGTCTGTACGTAAGAGCAGGATGTGTTTATGTGGCAATTTCACATTAGCATTGTGCTCATAGAACTCCATTGAAATCACTATCAACCCGCTAATTAAAACAGACATTAAACATATATTTTCACATGTCTGCATATTCTTGGAACACCATGGACTTCATATCAATGCCCTGGTAATGTTTTTGTGCTTGGGTGAAAATGGGTTAAACCCTATGGCCACCAGCAATCAAAGCAAAGCAGCAACATCTCTTTGCTTCCATTCATTGTATTTTGTTGCTGTATATATATCATATTTCGGTTGTCAATAATAGAAAGCTTAATTTAAAATTGTCTTCATGTCCCTACTTCCCAACCCACCTGTTTGAAAATCATAGATCTAAAGCATTCTATGTAGAGCGTGAAATGAAACTTTACCCTCCAAAAGCCCATAGTGACCTGGATAGGAAGCAGCCACAAACAAATCTTTATTGCTTATAAAGTGTATAAACCATGCAACAGTTGTTATTTCATCACTTTCTGATACTAAGCATTTGTTTTGCTGCGACCGAAGGACAACCAAGTGACAAAGATGTGATGAACTGTTGGTACGACTTTATTTATTGCTTCGCTCCTTGTCGTCACATAGAAAAACAGGTTGAATGGAGTCAATCTGCATATGTATGATGGACAACTCTGTGGCAGCTCTGTACCATGTCTGGAGTGCTGACACTGAAATCATATACAGTAGATTTAAACAAGTGTGAGAATGGGATCCCCATCAGAGATTGTGACAAGCGCAACAAGACAGACAAAACGGCTAAACATACAGCACTGTGTGGGAAATATTTTAGATGGATCAAACGTTGCAGCCAATGCAGCCAGTTTTGTCGGCAAACAACTTCTATCTCACTACAGCATACATTAAGGGTTATTTGTGAATTATTTGACTCCAGTTTCAACTTCAACTACAGAAGCCCAAGGGAGTCAAAACATCAAGCTCAAACTTTGGAAAAAGTCAAATAGAGGATATCAAGGACAAAATATGCAATGTCATGCAAGGTCTATAGAAAGTTACTGAAAGGACTTGCATGGTTTGTTTGAAATTCGAAAGAGTTGGGAGAGACAATAAGCAAATTGTCTGAGCCGGGAGTGGATCTCAAAAAATGCCCAAATAGACTTTGAAGTCTTGGCCTCAGCTCTGGTCCCAGTGAAAACAAAGGACTTGGAGAGTTGAGTGTGAAAGTCAAAGCCCTTTGCAGCCGGCCCATTGCTGCAGTACATCACCTTCACATCCCACAATGCAGTGCAAGTCATCATTGTCTCCCACATCCAGTGGCATCAGCCAGCATTGAGGATACACGGGTGGACAGTGCCCCCTAGAGGCTCAAACAAGAACAGGAATAAACTGACTTGACACAAAGCTCATCCAGCAGTGTCAGGACAGCGGACAGCTCCTAAATTCACTGCTGTAATTGAGTTCGGCTTGTTAAGAAGGCGCAATTAGTTGCCTTTTTGCGGGGCAATCTTGGCTATAATTACCACACAATTACTGAGTTTTAGTGGATGGCAGGGCCTACAGCTGGAGAAGAGGAAATCCTGCACTCTCCAATTACAAGATGACACCGACTGGGGCTGAGCTGATGAGTCTGGCACTATAGTTATACTTTTCTATGCCCTTTAGAAAGAAAGGAAAGTCACGTTTTATGGCAAAGGGTGAAACAGGATTTCTCGGACATACCATCCTTCAGTTAAGACAAATACATCATGGAGTGTTGACACCAAACCACTTGTTACTGTTGATGGTTATTAAACAAGACACAGACTTTAATATGCAACTCCAACTTTCCAAATTTTAGCTTTCTTCAATCTGCCCTTTCAATATACATTTTCTTAGGATAAAATGTCATTGTTGCTGAATTGCTTCACAGTTTGGTCTAATCTCGATTTAGTTTATTTATTGCATTTTTAGACTTGGTTTAGTCCAGGTCTGGGCTTCATCTCACTCTGGTGAAAAGCCAAATACTTTATGAGGTGATATTTAAGATGAAAAGTTTGAGAACCACTGAGCTAGAGTATTTCTGTTACTTCACCTTCACCAAGACAGAACGGCAAGTGACCTCTTTTCCTGATCGTGTCAACGTGAAATGCTCACTTATTGAATAAATGAAATTAAATAAAAATCCAACCCACATAAGATTTTGTTGACACAGGAAAAATATATATTTTCTTTTAGCATTGGTCTTGGAA
This sequence comes from Gobius niger, assembly GCF_951799975.1. Classification (NCBI taxonomy): domain Eukaryota; kingdom Metazoa; phylum Chordata; class Actinopteri; order Gobiiformes; family Gobiidae; genus Gobius; species Gobius niger. The sequence continues at coordinate 18,178,306 of NC_136867.1, forward strand.
AATCTACTATCTTTGTGTACAAGCAGGATTAGTCTCATTATGCCAATTAAATGAGTGAATAGTGGGCACATAGATAAATGAGAATAGTGGGCACATAGATAAACCGAACAGGACATCGACTGAGGATTATATTAATGCCTTTGCTTGAGCTATCACCACATTATCCGCCTCCTCTTCGAGCTCGGATCTGCTTAAGACGGCCCTTTTGTTGAAGAAGCAGCTGTCACAACATGCAATTCTCATGTACAAAGGCAGTCGATTTGGTCCAGGCTGCGTGTGGCCCCCATTTCTCTGGCCGTCAATCATCTTTGGAACAGAAAACCGAATGGATTTGTGCGATAAACTGCAATGTGAAGTGAAGTCTCATTCCTACAAACTAAAGCCGCACGTGCTAATGAGGCTGAAATAGTCACAATATGGGATGTGAAAGAAACTAGTGACAATGCATTCTAAAACATACTGTAAAACCACATCATTATGCTCCGGGTCTCAGAGGCACTGCAGAGGTTAACCACACATCATTTATATATTAATGAATTAGTTTGAAATGAACTTTATGGGGATTTGTTGTATTTAGCCTGTAATCACTCTCATTTATCATTTGTTATGTAAAATTACGGGGGAAATAATAAGGAAAGATCTTCTGTCCAACTAAAAGAACCATCTTTAATAGTTTCAACTAAGAAGACAGTATGAACCTTTTCCAAAGAATGAGGAAAATCATTGCATATCCGTTGGAAAGTGAATGCATTATTGTTTAGGGGCCCTGTGGGATCTTTGGATCAATAAGGGGGTTGCGACGTGCTGGACTTTAGGAAGCGCTGCTCTATTCTGTGACTGAGTAGAGTTGAAATGCATGGGCTTTGTCTAAATTAGGCCTGAATGCATTTGTCAGCCTCCTAGTTAAACCGCCAAAGTCAAAGTATCTTCAGCTTCTTGGGAAAATAGAAACTTTGGCGTAACCTGTCTTCTGAATGGCTGAGTTTTATTCTTTGTGGACAAAAAGAGCTATATTTACCATTCATATTGGTTCAAATCGTTCCATAAAAATATGCCTCCTCCTTTTACTAAACCAATGCATCGTTAATCCTCTAGATGGAGCCATTTCTTACTTATTTCACAAGTGTGCTTGAAGCAACCATGGAAAGTGAAAGTCCTGAAATTCTGCATGTTTAGGCTCCTCCTTTTCCATTTTAACACTTCATCAGCACTTAGCAGGTCTGGAGATCTTTATGCATGAGGTGGGACAGTAGTTTACCTCCGGTGTAAAGACTCCTGACCTTCTGTCTAACAACACAACACAGACATCTCTGCTCCTGTGGCTTTGTGGCACCGTGTGAATGCAAAACACCCCGTGCTTAAAAGGACAAAGTGTGAGATCAGCAGATTCACAGAGAGGTGCTGATGCAGTGAATGTAAAACATTCAGGCCCAAGGAGAGAAGCAGCCAAATTTAAATTAACATTATGGAAAGATTTGTTGGGAAAGGTAGCGTACATTATGAGTTCAGTGACTGCCATGGTTTGTCTTTACCAATGCTTGAGAAGTGTAAAAGTAATCTTCTATTTGTCAAACATATGAAGCTGAGAACATTAGGAAATCACCGGTAACGCTTCCAGTCACAAAGCATTGGTTCTCTGTCAGATTAAACTGCATCCAGACTTGGGCGTCATGACGGATTAGTGGTGGATCTAAGTTGAGAGTCAAACATACCCAGGTTGTATGAGAGGAAGTCGGAGGAGAAGCACTTTGCTCCGTGGCTCATGGACGTGTCATTGTGAGTGTTTCCACCAAAAACCAGCATCGTCCCGCTCACGATCACCGCTGTGTGAAGGTACCGGAAGAAGCCGCTGTCTCTCAAGATGGTCCTATCAAACAAAAGAGCAAAACAAATAAACACACCAATCCACAAAAACAGCACATTGTACCATCATTTATAAGGTGATTGTTCTGCCTTCATACATTTATTTTAAAAATTACAGTATGCCATAGTGGACACTTCCAACAGAATGTGGCCTTTCTGAGCAGCACTGCCCCTAACCAGATGATGACCACACGAGTATGTTATCTAAAGTACAAGCGCACTATAAACTCATTTTCTACAGATGATGCAGTATGTTTAAGGCCAATAGAGGTATGGCACAGTATTTGAAATAAACATAACATTTCCCAAGTTTAATTGTTACAAATGCTAATGATAAAGAACAGTATGTGCCCATTTACAAAGCTTTACCTAATACGAATGAGACGAACAAAATGTGACCATACTAAAGTGTTTTTCTTACCACTTCCTCCTGTCCACATCGAACTTGTACAGGTCTCCCGCCAGGCCGTACTTGTTGGCGCTGAAGGCCTTGTACCCTCCGTGGATGTAGATGGCTCTGGTCCCGGGATCGAATACGGAGCTGTGCCCGTACCCGCCCTGCACCAGCGCCCCGTCTGTGGATACCACGCTCCAGGTGTTCGTCCCTAAGGAGAGACGACAAATAAAAGATTACAATAGTGCTCTGTGTGAGATCATGGGTTTTGCTTAGAGAAAATAAACACTGGCTAATATATCATAATAGCAAAATATCAACATAAATGAATGTGGAAGATGCTCCAGATATGATGACGGCTGTAAATATTGAGCTTTGACACAAACAGCAATAGTTCCTTTACTCAATTTGATGTCACTTCTTTCTTGTCATGTAATACTTATAGCTTGGATACTGCATGGTAATCTCTTCCTTGTTAATTCTATACATTTACATAGCATCTTGCCTGGTACTCACATTGGCTTGTTCCAGATTATTATAAATTACAAAAAGAACCTCTCAAACACTGGACATTTGGCATTTAGATAAAGCCTAAAACTAAAAGCGTTCTGCGTAGGCCTTATCCTGAAAATGAAGTATCAGCTTAAGTAATGACCTTATTCCAGATTCCATCTCATTAAATAAAATAGAAGGCAGTGGCTTTGGGGCACATTAAAAATGCACAGACACATTGTTCATAGTTTTGGGACACTCTCGTCTCGCTGACTCACCGATGTTATACTCCTGCACTTGGCTGATGTATCCATAAAGAGGACAGTGGCCGAACATGACGAGCATCACAGCATTGTCCCCTTCCTGGAGGGGGGGCACGATGTGGGCGGAGTGTCCCACCACGGCGTACTGGTCCTTGGCCCGAGGGCTGAGCAGGACCCAGGTCTGGTTCTGGATGTGGAAGACCCATAGCTGACTGGACACGTTCCCGGTGGAGTCAATCTTCCCTCCGTACATGTAGATCTTACCCTACGAGACAGAAAGTTTTAGACATAAAAGACTTTTTTATAAAATATTAAGCTCTAGATTTTATTTATTTTAATCAGCCTGTCAAGAAATGTGAACTAGCTACCGTGCTACCGATTTTTGATTGATCGGAATTAAGAAACATATTTGTTATTCTATCTGTTGTTTATTTGTAATGTTGAAAATGTAGAAGTTAAAAGAAAGAAAAACCCAGTGATCATAAAAACATAACTTATTCAGTTTGGATGCTCTTTATTTAAGTCTTCTTTCTAATAAGCTCATTGGTGCAAAAAATGCTTCTTTTTTTTTTTTACTCCCCAGACAAGGTTAACTGCTGACATTTCCTCTGGCACTGCTCCAGTCTGAGGAGCAGACCAAATAAGTGTCTGGCATTTTCCCTCCGAGGCCAACGCAGGATATGGGAATATATCTGACAGGGAGAGGCTGCGGCTGCTCTGGACTTGGGAGGTTTGGGTATTATTACAACATTGTCAAATTCGATTTAAATACTTTTATTTAACAGGAGAATGTAATCACCAAAAGGGCTGTAAGAGTAATCACAATCTAAAGTTACACAAGCAAATACTGCAATTTTGTAGAAACAAGAAAAATCACAATGAGATTTTTTCTAAATTGTTTGGCCATATTTACAATGTCTTAGCTGCATTCTCACAAATTATCTGCATCGTGTTACTTCATCATTTCCCTCTTCTGATGCTTGGATTTGACATGTTAAGACTATGACTGGAGCAAACTTCTCCCAAGTTCTTATCCAGTTGGCTCTATGAAGAAATAAACTAATAACAGCTGATTATATCTGTCCTTTCGAATAAAAAGCAACAGGAAAACACATTGCTATGCATGAGGAGGCCGCAGAGGTTTTATTGTCTCGCTGTCTCGCTTTTGAAACATGACATTTCCCATTTGGTGCAAGTTGCAAGACAAGACGTGCACGTCATCGCTCTGTCCGTTCTGCATCGCCTCTGATTAGGGATGAGCCACTTGTGATTTTTCTGACAAATGTTGCAAATCAGATCAGGGATTCATGCAGAAAAATCAACATTCAGTTCACTGCACTTTCAAACATGTCCAGACACAAACATTTGAGAGACGAACTGAAATATGAACCGTGGAAGACCTAAACTTGCAAGAACACTATTTTGCCAATATATTGTGCAGCCGAATATTTAACCCTACCTTTGGTTACATTTAGGATTGTATAAATAAGCCTTTGAACCTGGCACTGTCTCTCACACACTGATGTGATTTGTGCACTTCAAACCTCTGCAGCTCCGGCCACTGCGCTGACAGCCTTTCCTCTTCCTCATTTGTAATTCTATCGGGGAGCTTTTCACCACTCCACTGCAGCGAATCAAAAAGCCACACATTTCAAAACGAGACATCAGCCCGGGCTCCAGTAGAAGATACACAGAGCGCGGAGGAGTTTATAATGTTCGATCTTTCCCCATTGTCTTCCATAATAAACTAGAAGCTGCGAGGATGTGAGTGAAGGGGCTATAAATAGAGCGGCCACAGCAGCAAAGCGAGAGGAGTGTCCGGGATGCGCCGTTTGGGATGGGTGGGTTTCGGATGTATATTTGGGGGATGGATTAAGCGCTGTGTCCGAATGTCCACTCTAAACCTTAACCCCTCAATCACAAGAGAGCTGCACAAGAGTGAACTATAGAGCACTCATTCTGTTGATGATTTATTGATGGGATTCTGGCACACAAGTTCAAATGAAATTGGCTAAACTGCAAAAATGTATTCCTGCGATAAAGACCAACCAAATTATAGAGAACATTCGGTATTAATGAATAAGTACAAGTCAGATGTACTTTATTCAATACATGGCTGGATTTCTACTCAGGAGTCTTTGGGGGAGGCTATAAATCATCCAACAGCTCAAGCTAAAGTTAAGCAGCAAATGTGACTTTCCACCCAAACAGCTTAATCAAGACTTCATTCCAAAATCACGACACTACAGCCAATTAACCACTTACCCCCGCCTTAACCAAGTGCATTTTCTTGGGCTTTACCCAAATCTAAACGCTTGTAGCTGATAGCCCAGAGTAACGCCTCATTTGAAAGCTACACAATTGATCTAAACTGATCTTTTTCCTCGCATTGTTGCTGTGCTGTCGATTTTTAATAATCATCACTCTTCTGTCACTTTTTTGTTGTGCTTTCATCACATTTTTTAGTCCAGACGTTTTCCCCTCTCTGGTCTCGTCACTGGAACAACACCAAAACACTGACGTAACCAGTACATGGTGCGCTGTGTAGGGAACAGTGTGGACATTGGGACGTACCTCGTGCAGAGCCAGAGAGTGACCGTATCTAGGGGCGACGGTGTTCACAGAAGGGTCCAGGGTCAGCCACCGCCTGCTGCTCAGGTTATACCTACAACAGACGAGGAAATGAGTCGGTTAGAAAGATTCATCTTGTACTTAGGTAGTAAATGTTGTAGTATTTCACAAGTTCAGTACATACTTCCTGTCAAATAAATATATTCACAAATGACTATTACTTGAAGATATTTGACACACTCCTAGTCTAGTGTCCAGCATGCTTTATTTTAAGAACTGTAGCTTGCTATTAATGTTCCTTCCCCTCTAGTCAAGTAAAAAAAATCTACCTTTACCCAAATCTAAAAGCTTCTCAACTAGAGTTCACAGCCTATAGGCCACAGTAAGAAAAGTAATTTGAAAGCTAAGACCCACAAAACTCATTGTAACTTTTAAGTTTCGCTGTTACCGTTTTTTTTGGTCACATTTTTGAAGCAGCTTTGTTGTTTTTCAGTCACTTTTCTGTCTTGTTTTCATAGGGTTTTTTAGTCATCTTTTTGTCCTTTTCTGTTGCTTTCTTCATTACTTTTGACGCTTTTTTGTCGCGTTGTCATCACATTTTTTGTCATGCTTTTGTCGCTTTTTAAAATTGTGTTTTTGTGCATATTTGTTGCTCTTTTGTTGCTTCTTTGACACTTTTTTTTGTTTTTTCATCGCTTTTTAGTTGTGTTTCTGACACTTGTTAATGTGTTTTTATCGCTCTTTTGTCACCTTTTTTTGTTGCATTTTCATCCTCGTGAAAAATAGAAAATGTGCTCGGCTCAAGAGGTTAAAATAATATTGAAATCAAAGGTGGTCTCTTATTTTTAGTACAATGAGAGGTACTTCAAGAAAAATGTACTTATTTCTGGATTACTTTTTGCAGTGTGTCAATCACTTCTTGCCTTATCCTGTGTCCCTATTAAATGACACACGCATTACTTATATGCAACTAAAATTAAAATATCTTATAGCCTACAATTTGCCCTATTTATAAAGCTGATCATCAAGGAACACTCATTTTTGATAAACTATGTCAGTATGGAACCTGCCTGGACAACTAAGAGTTACAGCGGCTCTTTACAATACAGTGAATACACAACAGTATTGATCAAATTCTACAATTCATTTCTCTTTGGTGAATGCCTGAATTCTAAAGCAAAAAAACAATGTGTACACGGACCAGTTTGGACTAATCATACTTCAAAGTATAACATTTCCTGCGCATTTACATGAAATAAATTGGTGTTAGTAAGGTTTAACACCACCAAAAATGTCTCCTTGGTATGCGGAGGAAGACTAAAATGTTTAAATATTTAGTTTCCCTCGGTGAATTTAAGTACAGTTGTATCCACCGCGTACGAGCAGTGAATTTGGGATGAAAATACCGAGGCCTTGAACTGTCAGCGGCTTCATAAACACCGGGAGAGAGTGGATGTTCCTGGGAGGAGACGCTCGGCCCTGTCATTTTAGACTTTAATTACATATTTGACTTTGTGCAGGCTGTCTGAGAAAGTTCTTCACTGCTCATTTTATCAGAGCTACAGAAAGTTGCTCCTTTGATCATGAAGCTGAGTTAAAGTAATCAGGTTGTTTTCATGTCCAACCACCTCAAACATACAGCAGCATGAACAACATACATAGAGAGATAAAGGCGCAGTATCAGTGAGGACAGAATCTACTCATCCACTGAGACTTGGCCCGACAGAAATAAAGATAGTGTTGACAGAAAGGAATCAGTGACATCCTCCACTTTAGGAACCACTGGTCAGTTCTTCAGTTTGAGAGTGGACACAGATTCCAAAACACTCACGCTTTGACCATGTGGTACTCCGACGCATTGAAGACGTATCCCCCGATGACCCACATGACGCCCTGGTCCACCGCGGCTTTGTGGGCCGCCCTGCCCAGGCCCGGGTCCGAGTAGTCTTCTCGAGTCCAGAAGGACGAGTTAGCCGGGACAGATACCGAGCAGTCCGGACCTGGAGGGAACAGAAAACAAACCGTCTCAGTACTTACTTATCATCAACTTTTGGACAATAGGCAGAGTTTTAGTTTTTGGTTAATATCTCAGTCATCACTGAGAGAATCCACATGGATTAAAAACTCTCTCAAGGTTCATTGCACCTCTGTCAGCACATATGAACTAAAGTCCAATTATTTTCTCATGAGGCGTCCAAAAGTGGTGACATTTTTCAAAAACATGAGCGTCATGAAGGACTTTCAGACATAAAAAATAATGTGGCGGGTTTGTGAATCCAATCACTATCAAATACTGATGAAGAAAATTAATTGTTCAGAGATTTCTTGCAAAACTGTTTTTCTCCCATAAAGTTGTATTGGCCCCTGCCCTCCCCCTGACATTATGACATCATCACATTGTAAATCGTGAACACAACCTACAACCAGCCGAGGGAATTAAACATGATTAAAAGCAACATATAATGTACGAGCCTCAATTTTTAGCTGATGGCACTGGTAACAAACTGGAAGTGACCGGTAGTTTGAGAGGAAAACAAGACTTGAAATATATGAATGGCACTTCTATGTTCTATCTTTTGGGCAATGAAATAGAGAGAGAGTCGCAGCCGTAGCAGATGAAACGACCCAAGTAAAACAGGATTACTCCAGAAATACTACTCAAGGTAATTTTGATGAGGAAACAATGACATGATTAAAAGGGCAGCTGTGTATAGTAACCTATTTCAATTACACCAAAGGGAAAAATATTGTACATTACATTTTAAGACTTCCAGCTAACTCTTAAGTTATTCATGAAGGAACACACTGGGAGCCAATAGTCTGGCTGCTTCCCTTTTGTCAACAGTGACAATAAAATCAAAATAAGGGGATTGTGTATTTCAAGTCATTTTGAACAATGCTGCAGACAAAACCAGAACAAGCTATTTTTAGGAAAAAAGGATCATGTCTTGTAAAAGTCAAGCGAACAGTAGCAGCTAATTAACGGCATCTCCATATCCTTTAAACAGGAAGTAACAGTCGGGAGTTTCCCATTAACTTCTACTGTATCATCAACAATACAGCGACATGGAGGAAGTGCTGTGAGTCACAGAAACAATCAAGGTCATGGTTGTCATTTTGGGCTTGGCTCAACATTACTTTGCAAGTATTTTATGTATGACTGAACAGCCAACAAACCTGTATTTGTTACATAGGGAATATAATTTGTAATCGGCTATAGAGACTAAAGAGAAGCTAATAAAGACTAGAAGTGCAAGTCAACCTGTTTCTAAACTCCCTTGACTTTTGATAATTAGCCGTGGACACACTGTATTGCAGCGACTCGGTGTGAAGCGGTGCAAGACTAATAAAGCAATTTAAAATGGCCATATGAGTCCATTCAGCGGGAAGAGGAGGGCACAGTTTGAAGCATTGGTGAACTGCACTCTATACTCATTAGAGAAGTGCTGGTGTGAGTTATACTGTTAAAAGTCAAAATGGTGGCAGCAGAAGTTGTGTAGGCAGCTGAAGAGAAGTTGAATCATGGGTAAAATATGGAATTAGAAAATGAGAACAAGACTGCACTAGAGGGTCATGAGAAAATATTAATGAACATTTTTGCAGGACTAAAGATACTTAGTTTTCTTTTCTTCTGACCTTGTAAATGTCTACAGACTTTTTTATGGAGATCTTCAGGAATTGCAGATCAAGTGCATCACTATGAGCAACTCTGCTTTCAGTGATTAACATGCCGTGCAGTGTAACCATGAGGGGAAAGGAGATCGATTTTTGAATATGATGTTAACATATGATTGTTGTTTTATTGAATCATGTGGACACTTGCTACATACCAATTTTCTTCTGCTTTAAAGGAATAGGCCACCGTTTTTATATACTAAAATATGTTCTTACCTTACTTTAGTCGAGTTAATATATCCCCGTCTGGTCTTTGTCCGTGCGCTCTGTCACGCAAACGGAGCACATACGCAGCCTCTCCCACATGTCACATAGCTCCGAAAAAGCTCACGATAGAAGCTACCAAGCTCTTCCACGTGTTCCCTATTTAAATAAAGTTACGTGAAGTGTTTTCATGCGAAGTATATTTACCCAGAAATGTAGCATGTCGATTTTATAAGCAAATAAAAAGGGGGACTATATTGTGAGGCGTAATGATACAAGGAGTAAAACGTCCGCGCAGTAACTCCTAAAGGTTATTGACGGAAGTGAGCGGGGGGAAGTCTTTAGGAGTTACTGCGCGGACGTTTTACTCCTCGTATCATTACGCCTCACAATATAGTCCCCCTTTTTATTTGCTTATAAAATCGACACGTTACATTTCTGTGTAAATATACTTCGCATGAAAACACTTCACGTAACTTTATTTAAATAGGGAACACGTGGAAGAGCTTGGTAGCTTCTATCGTGAGCTTTTTCGGAGCTATGTGACATGTGGGAGAGGCTGCGTATGTGCTCCGTTTGCCTGGCAGAGCGCACGGACAAAGACCAGACGGGGATATATTAACACGTCTAAAGTGAGGTAAGAACATATCTTAGTATGTAAAAACGGTGGCCTATTCCTTTAAAACTAGGTCCTCCTGACACCAGAGACGTGAGGTGAAACATTCTCATCTCAGTCAACTTTCAAAACCATGATAGAAAACCCCTGGACAGCTGAGAGCTTAGATAAACATGCTCAAAGGGAATGCACTTGTTGCTCCCTATGTATGTTTTATAGTCAATAAAAACTATTTATTTATTGAACAATTACAAGACTGACTTTTACAGTGTTTTGGTGGGTGTGATATAGAAAACAATTTAACCTTTTCCCATCTATGTGTAAAATGTTTCACTTTCCCTTAGACTATGACTCAAAGCATTTTTGTATTGTCTTTAACACCGTGCGGCCGTGATGTCTGTCAGAGTGAAAATAGCTTGATCTAATGCTCTGCTGTTACTTTGATTGTCTCCCTAGCAGTCAAGTTAAACAATTTAAGGTTGTCAGGCTCCGATCCTCAACCTACAGCAATAATAAATATCACACAAATTAATTAGCAAACTTAAATGCACGTTTGAGTTTATAAAACGGGATTTTGGGAGGAGACACAGGGGGATTATCTTCCTGGGAGCGATGCCACAGTTCCAGCACAGTTTTTGGCATGTGCAGACCTGCTTCCTGCTCCCTGATGATATGAGACAATACACCCAGCTATACAGTCCTCAGCGAGACTTCTAGGCTAAAGACGGCTTAAACAGAAAAGCGCTGTACGAAAACAAGGTGCTTAAAATGTACACAAAAAAAGCACTGTTATATCCTGCAGAGCAATGGTAGAAGAATAATGCATGCCATGGCAAAAAAACAACACAATAAGGAGGAAAAACATTTAGGCGCCTTACTTTTATTGATCCGCCTTACACGGGTTACGATCAGACATACCTTGCCAGCCGGTATTGCAGATGCAGGCCTTCTCTTCGCAGCGCCCTTGATCGGGGTAACCGCAGTTGGCCACGCAGTACGGGACGTCGCAGGCCTCTCCTTTCCAGCCCTCTTCACATTCACAGAACACTGCGCCGGTGGAGTTCCCCAGAAGGCACTCCCCGTGACCCGTGCAGTTATTGGGACAGGTGTTCACCCTGCGAGACAAAGTGTTTCAGCTCATAGTTTATTGTGAAGTAGTCAACAGCTGGCTCAGATTGGGCAGATATTAGACTGGCTTTAGATATTAGGGGTATTTAAATGAGCTAATTTAACACAGAATTGACAGTCATTTGATTTCCGTTGCATGTTTTTGTCTCTCATATTGTTATTATTATTTCGTCCAGGACTGACCGGTGGCGACACTGAGCATCAGGTGCGCTTTGCTGTGTTTTGGCGAGTGGGCCATCTGCTCCTCCGGCGCGTCCCGCTCTGAGCCAGGAGCCTAAAGCTGTCGGAGTAAAGTGGCCTTATGAGAACCGCACAAGCGCTTCAACGAGCCCCGGACCAACCCAAACACGACACTGGGTAATGGCAACATCCCAGTGTCGCACGTTTCTGCAGCCAATGCGGCAAAATAGGCAGCACACAATGTTTTGCCAAAGAAAATACGTTTACGCTGGGCTTTTGAGATGATTTATTACGCCTCTTTACAGGGTGCTGCTCTTTGCTATGCTGTTAATTAGGTACTGGAAGAATGGGCGCATATAGTAAGAATATATAGACACTGATAGATAAACAACATACCAGGCGATACCAAATGTTGTATGTCTATTTTCTAACCACACCATCAACCTGTAACTTTCTGAATCTCCCAATCACTTACATCACAGCCCCGTCCAGCCCCGTCAGCCCCGTCAGCCCCGTCAGCCCCCTCAGCCCTCGTCTGTGTCTTTGCACAAAGCCTCTCGTCTCGTCTTTATGTGGCGGCGGCGCGTGTTTTGAAGCTCGCAGACCAAAGACGGCGACCCGGGGCACTCTCTCTCGCCTTTATTTCTCCGCGCCTTTTTTTTTACTCGGCCCAACTTCAATCCCGTTACTATGACAACGTTGGCAAAAAAAAAAAAAGCTCCCAAAACCCCGGCGACGAAAGGCGGGCTATTGTGGCCTCTCTGCAGATGTTTGGCGAGGGCGAGCCGCTCTTTGGCTTTCAGAAAACATTTGAAGATGCAGGGTTTAAGCGCTTCTAGTCAACTTGTCCATTTTTTACATACTGAAAGACATTGCGGCTGAGGAGATATCAATTGGAAACTTTTGCTGTAGATTACTGATACAAATATGGGGGGAAAAATTATGTTTTGCAATTCTCCGTTTTTTTTGTGTGCTACACTTGGATACAAAACATGTCAACATTTGTGAATTAGTACAAAGACAAAGGAGTGCTGTGATGTTGATGTGATTTCCTGGAAAATTTGTCATAAAATAAGCATTGCTCGGGGTGATTTTTGGTCTATTTTTTACTCCCACGTCAAAACTAATATATCAACAGAGAAAACCAGTTTAGAATGTCAACATTGACCAGGCCAACTATTGTGAAACCCAACAAACATTATTTTTACAACAATATTCATGACATACCCATCAAAAGTTGGGAGACACTATGTATGTATAGGCTTTAGTTTATTTTCAACACTATTTACATTGTGTGATTCTCAATGAAGACAGAACACATGGGATTAGGGCCGAAACAAAAAAGGGTGAAATAACTTCATATGGTTTAGTTTAGTTTAGTGTTTAGTTTAGTTTATGTGAGCAACATGGAAAGACGCATACAGGTATAGTAAACATGTAGTTGTAGAAAAATTCAAAAATTGCAGAAATATTCAAAACATAAGAAGCCTTAGTGCAGCTCAAAGGGAATTAATTCTTTTTTGTTAATTAATGGATCCCCATTAGTCTTTACCATATAAAGAGTATTCTTCCTGGGGTCCATGAACACGTAGGAAGTAGGAATAAGTTAATAATAACTTATAAGGCACTACCCCTCCATTCAATGCACATACACAACTTACACTACTGCTGCTGGTTGTCACCTGAGATGGTTTAACAGTCTGTGAAGTCAAACCATTTCTGGTGACGACATCATGAAGAATTTTGAACATATTTGGTTTAAAACATAATTCCATATGTGTTCATTAAAGAAATGCCTTCAGTGAGAATTCACAAGTCTTGAAATAATATAAAATAAACAGGTACTGTACATCTCCATTATATGATTTTATATAGTAAAAATGTATTTAAGCATAAAATAAACTCCAATAAATTCACTATCTAGTTACCTGTTTCAGATGTCAATATAAAAATGGATTTATTTAATGTATTGGGGGATACGAGTCTCAGAATGTGCTCCCTCCTGCTCGTCTGTGATGAAGCCATTCACACTCTGACATGAGAGGGATCAGATCACTCATATCCCTCCGTACAGCTGTGTAGAGGCAGCGGCTGATGTTTTTGAGAGTGATAGGTTTTCTATGCGTCATCCAGTCCGAGAGCGCGTTTGAAGTGGGCCGCCCGCCTAAAATAAGACTCCACAGACAGTGAAATCCTCGTCACTGAGGAGCTAATATCAGCGCTGGACGTATGCAAAAGATATCATTGAACGGCTGTGGTTTCGAAATTGCAAGCTTTAGTTTTTATGTCATTTGCTACTGATGGTTGTCAAGCTAAATTTTGAAAGGCATGAGGATGAATCTGTGGTTGAAAACATCTGGATCTCACAATACTAATGGGTTATAGGCTTGTTTTGTGCTAAAGGACAACCACATGGAGGATTAGCCTACAACACAAATCTGAAAAGTTTCCCGGAGCAACTGGCTAGTTAGTGCCAATTTACCTGAAGAGATTTCAAACATATTTCAAACAAACTGTTCTGACCTGTATGAAATGTTGAAGCCTGTGAGGTTATAGGCGGCATCACTGAAGAAGTGCAGAAGAGCAAACCCGGACTGGGACACCACCTCAGGAACCGTCTCATTCCCATAACGCTCTGGGACGATCAGACCACTGCACGAGACAGACAGACAGACCAAATGTTTAGAGTGAATCTCTAGACTATAGGCAAGGTTGCATAAAGGCAGTGCAAGTGCTTTACAGAAAACAAAAGCAGGATACATTTTGAGTAAAAGAAAATTAGGGATGCACCGATACCACTTTTTCTAAAACCGATACGAGTACGAGTACTTGGATTTAAGTACTCGCCGATACCGAATACCGATACGAGTACAAGGCATTTTCTTCAACATTCTTACTTTTTTCACAGCAGATTGGTTTGTAATTAGTAAATTTACTCATTTGCTACACATTTAAGAGCAGTTATATTAGAATTGTGCTGATGCCATTTATTTATTTATTTTAATTTTCATTCAGTTGATTTTTAAATTTTTATTGCACTGTCCATTATAGACGAAAAGCCCATGTCCAAAAGCTCCCCAATGCCTGTGCTTTATTCATATATTTTTATTTAACAATAGTATTGAGATGGTCTCTTTTCGTCTTTACTTCAGCTCCGTGTGGATTTTCGCGTGTGTTTTGTAGCAACTTAGCGAGTAGCTACAGCGTTTTCATTGTTCTGCTGCAGCTCATTTTCGCTCAATATGGACATGCTATATGTCTTTACGTTGCATTTTCTGAGGACTTTTTAGTCGCTGGGTTAGTTTTTCAGATGAATAAACCTCTGGGCATAAAACGGCGTCAGAATGGCCAAAATTGCGCTAGCCGCGAGTTAGCAACGTTAGCCTGTATGTTGTAAACACTGCAGACGCTGCAGCACCAACAACATTAAGCTCTGGTTAAATCCAGCACAGACTCTGATTTAGAGAGTGCAGTCTGTAATAAAGTCAGCTCTATGTGGAATATTGTATTTGCACTAAAGAATTCTCCAGTTTGTTGCTTCTTCTCTCCTCAGCTGAGAGGTGCGCCTCGTAGGTGCGCTGGCCGCACGTCAAATGGTATCGGTTTCTGGTATCGGGACCTCATGAATGAGTACGAGTATGAGTACAAGCATGTGGTATCGGCCCGATACCCGATACTGGTATCGGTATCGGTGCATCCCTAAAGAAAATATACCAAACATACTTAAAATAATAATGAATGAATGCACCAGTCAGACACCAATGAAGAGATCTGAGGCTGGTTTCAGTTCATTCTTATGTTGATGTATTTTTTTAACACTTATACCTGAAGGCCGCCAGGAGAGGGGCGTAGATGGAGTCTCCGTCATAAACATACAGGTGGTCCCAGCTGCACTCCGTGGCAAAGTGGTTGAACCGAAGCCGAATGATGGTGTTTGGCCTGAACACACAAAACAGAGACTTCATTAAGGACATTTGTGTGGCTTTATTTCAAATCATTACAAAACACAAAGAATGATCAAATAATTTGACCTGGAAAAACATGAGCTTATGCAAGTTAAATGAACACAGTGTACTTGTGACAGCACTTAAATAGGAAGAGAATGTAATGCTGTTGATGTTGCCTATGGCCACAATGTTTAGACATCTGTGCATTGTATCGATAAATAGACAAAAATGTGTTCTATGAAGACCAAAAAACTAAAACTAAAGTCTGCGTCTATTAGGGCTGGGGCAATCCACTTTTGCCTTAAAGGAATAGGCCACCGTTTTTACGTACTAAGATATGTTCTTACCTCACTTTAGTCGTGTTAATATATCCCCGTCTGGTCTTTGTCCGTGCGCTCTGTCACGCAAACGGAGCACATACGCAGCCTCTCCCACATGTCACATAGCTCCAAAAAAGCTCACGATAGAAGCTACCAAGCTCTTCCACGTGTTCCCTATTTAAATAAAGTTACGTGAAGTGTTTTCATGCGAAGTATATTTACACAGAAATGTAGCATGTCGATTTTATAAGCAAATAAAAAGGGGGACTATATTGTGAGGCGTAATGATACGAGGAGTAAAATGTCCGCGCAGTAACTCCTAAAGACTTCCCCCGCTCACTTCCGTCAATAACCTTTAGGAGTTACTGCGCGGACGTTTTACTCCTCGTATCATTACGCCTCACAATATAGTCCCCCTTTTTATTTGCTTATAAAATCGACATGCTACATTTCTGTGTAAATATACTTCGCATGAAAACACTTCACGTAACTTTATTTAAATAGGGAACACGTGGAAGAGCTTGGTAGCTTCTATCGTGAGCTTTTTTGGAGCTATGTGACATGTGGGAGAGGCTGCGTATGTGCTCCGTTTGCCTGGCAGAGCGCACGGACAAAGACCAGACGGGGATATATTAACACGACTAAAGTGAGGTAAGAACATATCTCAGTACGTAAAAACGGTGGCCTATTCCTTTAAAGGGGCATGATGCAAGCTGGCCATTTTATACTCACTACTGCCTCCTCAGGTCATACATGTAACTGCAGTCTCTGTATTAAGCTTGTGCATGACGGCACTTCTGACCCAAAGTAACACCTTTTTGAGTGACAGTACAGGATTTTAGAGGCAGTTGTGGTGAACAGGTCTGGGCTCATTCTACACATTAGGACATGGCTGGAACGTGTAGGGGGAGGAAAATACTTAATTTTAACATTTTTAAACTCCGTATAGCCCCTTTAAAATAGTCATGTGTCCAAAGTTTATAAACCAAATTTCATTTGACATTTACTGAAGTGTTAAAGCAGTACTAAGCAACTCTTCCCCCTAGAGGCCATAAGCGCAACTGCAGGTGTCGTAGCAAGTTGCGATTTTTTCACTTATTAATTGTCTTGGAGAGTAAATACTACGCTGACAGGAAAGGCGAAGGGAGAGAGGGTTACTGTGCATCCAATTAAACAATGGAATTTTTTTTTTCACTCAAACTTTGCTGTAAATACTGTTTAAAGTGACGTTAGCCCGCAGTTAGCTTTGCCCGTTAGCCTGTTAGCTTCTTCTTCGTGATTCCATTAGTGTGTATTGCTTTCTCCGGACCGGTGGCAGTCAAGTTGCAAACATTGTTTTCTGGCCTGAGACACCAGGGGGAGATGAAAGACCCTCCAATCATCCCATAAACACTTGCATTACCCCCACAGGGAGTACGAAAAGGATTTATTAAGGTAAACACGTTACTTAGTACTGCTTTAAGATTGAAAAGTGTATCAAAGTGCTGTAACTGGAAAACAAAGGAGTGTATGATAAACATTCCTCCAAACACAAGTATTGAAAATATTGCGATACTTCATAAAGTACTTGGCATTCAAATCTGATCCGATATTTTGTCCCAGCCCTAGTGTGTATAGTCCCCACTACCACCACACAATCCACTGTTGCACAACACAGGCATGGTGTGAAAAATGTCTTGCCCAATTATTAAGTGCCCACAGTGGGAATCAAACCACCGACTTCAGGATTGGTTCGTGAAAATCCTCATTAGCGCAACACTGTATAACTTTCCAGCTCTCATACTTTGACTGTGCATTAATGCTGTGCTAAACTGCAGCCGTTTGATTACTGACCTACTTTCCCAATTAGATCTTTGCTTAAAAAACAGTGGCCACTTTATGTCCCGCGGTCTGAATTTGTCCATTTAAACTCGCCTCCCACTCGTGAACAAGCTCAGAGCAAACTTCAGCAACAAAATGGACATGACTTCAGCAGCTTCAAGATGAATAATTAACAAACGTGTGAAGGAGCCAGCAGTGGGAACCGATCCCGACTGTTGAGTACGATATCTGTTGAATTGCTTTACAGTAGAGATTCCAACTCAGGCTGAGGGAGGGAGATTGAATACTTTTGAAACTCTGTTCTTGATCTCACTTTGCAAACTAGGAGTGTCTTTCAGGTCTAATCAGGAGAAGAGGGGGAGGACTTCATTGTCTACCGTCTATTCTCCTCTCTCGTCTCATTTTGCAATCTTACAATCACTTTAAAAAAAGATTCCACTGAGTCTTA
The DNA here is from genome assembly GCF_951799975.1 of Gobius niger. Lineage (NCBI taxonomy): Eukaryota > Metazoa > Chordata > Actinopteri > Gobiiformes > Gobiidae > Gobius > Gobius niger. Next base: position 18,196,228 of record NC_136867.1, read on the forward strand.
TCTAACACTTGTTTCTGGCCTTGTAGATAAAAATTTAATTCTTTCTGTTTGATATTATTCTGTTTTGATATTATAACTGAACAGACACGCGCGTCAACCAAAAAAAACAAATGGCAACACCAGTGACAAAGATTGCAGTGACATATTATTCCAAAAAAGACTCTACAGTGTACTCGCCAGTCATCTAAAATTCCACCAGTGTGTCACAGTGGCTATTCAAGTTGTATGTACAGCCAATAGATCAAACAATGCATATAAAAGAAATGCAGAAATATTCCATAAGAAATCACATGAGCAGATCACGGTCACTGCTATGCCACAAGCTCACGTACATAAATGACGGTGCTGAACTGCTGCTTTTATATTTTTAGACTGAGGGTTGCATTGAAGAGCTTGCGTTCAGGAATGTACCCGTACTACATCAAATTAAACAAATAAATGAAACGACTTCAAAGATGCGATGCGTGCAAAGCTCCATTTAGATCGACTCCTTATGCAGGCCTACAGGAGGCACAGTGAATAGACGCATTTATCCGCTTATATGATTTACAGACTGCAGATACAGATGGCCTTGAGCTTCAGTAAACTCAGGACTTGTGACTTGAGAAATGCTATTTACTATGGTCCCGCGTCGGCCATTTTCATTTGTAAATCATCAAGTACTGCGTGTAATAATGAGGAGGCAAGTAATTGTACATTGTGGCTGTTCCTTTACTTTTCTCTCTTTATGTGGCGTTAAAGAAATGTCAAGGCTACATGACCTGGACTCAGCTCACATTTCAAACGTTTCATGACTCAAATCGATAATTTCTTGGTGCGATGATGCTGACTACAACAGAAGTACAATGTGCTATTGGATTTCTCACTTACTTTGTCTTTTCCATTCATCAACATCCGCACACGTCACACTCAGTCAGTTATTCAGAATTTAAACAATTTTAAAGATTCCCCCCCTGAAAGGCCGAACAAGAAATTGAAATTGATTTAAAATGACAAATGCTCGGAAATCACGAAGAAGTGCTGCCAGTGGTGTTGTATATAATGCTTGTGCTCTTGAGTTAAGTCTGGCAGTGGTTTTCAGTCTTTGTGCAGTGTTTGACGTGAAAAAGGTGCTAAACTTACTGTCCCTCGATGAGCCACGTGCACTTGGTCTTGTACTTGTAGTTCCCAGGTCCATCGGTGAGGTGTCCCGACGGCCCGGTCAACCTGCAGAGCGGACACGGGACAGATGATGTTAACAAAATAAACCTTGGCCATGACATAAAAGCACATAACACTTCAGATGAGTTATGTCTTGTGTGGGCCAGTGTAAGCAGGAAGTGCTTCGATTTAACTTTTGTTTAATAAACAGTTGATAAGACTCAAAACACTAAAAATATGTTGTTGTCGTAGTTACACACTTATTTCACTTGTTGGATACGGCAACAGGACAGATATGACATATAAGGAGATATGATTTCCGTAACTGTTTCTGTGTAACAATACTGTACCAATGGGCCATGACCATGTTCCAGTTCTATCACTGGAAAATGGCATTTATGCTAAAGAACAGTATTTCCAAACTGTGGTACAGGTACCACTGGGATACAAGGGCTACTTCTGGTGGTACTCGGCACTAGCCTGGCATCCAGACTAATCTCCGATGTTTATTAAGCGGAGTCTGGTTGGCGAGACTAACTAATTTAGAGAAGATGTTATCAACATGTTTGTCCTACTTATGATTAGTCTTGGTCTAGAACTTCTTTATTTTTGGTCAAGTCTTTGGTTTAGCCCAACAACCATTTCAAAAACATTTTACAAACGTGCATTTTGTTTCATAATTATAACCATGTTTTTCACAGATTTCAGTGATTGGAGCAGGCAGTACTTCTAGAAATCATACTCAGATATCATTTGTAGGAAAGAGCTCCTGCTGGGTGTGTCTGCCGTGGCTTTGACAGTGCAGTAAAAGTGTTATTAAATCCCAGGCTCTCGTTACAAAGCGCTGAGTCAGCAGAGGTTTGTAGAGGCGCAGGTAAACCCCTGCTCCTGTCCCGGGACAAGCCAACAGACCTGCCAATCATTAAACCTCATTACAACAGGGCTCCGCCCACAGCAGGGCGATCGATGAAGGACTGATGACACAGCAATGAGAGAGGGACGGAGAGGAAGGAAGGATTAATTGCACAAACAAGTCCTATTTACACCAAAAGACGCTAAAACAACAAGAAAATATTTACATCCAAGATGTTTTTTCAGGACAGAGAAAAGACAGACACAGTAACAATAAGCGAGCAAGTGAGACAGAGAGAGCGCGGCAGATTACATAAACCGTACACCTGGGACGTCCCGCCGCAGAATCACAATCTGTCATTACTGATGTACAGCTCAAGCCGCTGTGGTTCACAAGCGCCTCTCCGCACTGCAAAGCCAAATCCAGCTCACAACACTGGCATTAGGCTGACAGTAAACAGGACTTCTTGGATCTCTACTATCAAATCAATCACAAACAAAACTAATAAACAATCTAACAAATGTAAAAGAAGAAAGTGAAGAAAGTGGCTGAACAAAACCATTTCAACACACCATGTACTAAATCAGGACCAAAATAAGGTGAAAATAGGAAAATCGTGCCTAAAACTGATCTGCTGAATCTGTAAACGTCAGTCACGTTCAGTATATCGTGGCTTTTTGAGATATGGATGTGTGTTATTGGGGCATGGAGGATAACTTGTTGATATACTGTGCAGGCCTGAATAGAGGTACATTACATTTCAAACATCTATTGATTTTGGCTGGACTGCACTTTAAGACTGAGTCACACACTCAGGGGTTTCCCGGTGGACTGTAGTGAATGCTCATACATCACTGCGGCTCTGAGCCATGTCCGGCTGCATCGCACAAATATGTCTTAAGTCCGTCTCTAGGCAACAATTGTTATTGAAAACTTCGGCAGGATCCCAGAGCGTTGGTCCAGGCCAAGTCCAAGTACAGAGGTCTTTTCAGGTCACCGTCATCAAAATAAGACTTTTTTTTTCTTTTTTTTTTACTACGAATGCACAAAGTGGTTCGTTTTCCTCTCTCAGAAAATACTCCTCCCTGTTCAAGGCCTGGACGGTGGCGCAGTAATTGCATGTGAAGAGATGATACAACGATCTACCGGGACAGAGGACGAACTCCACTGAGAAATATCCAAGCATTACACCTACAAAAGGGTGTGAATGGTAATTAGATGCTCATAAAAAATACTGTCGACAACACACTCCAATAACAGCTGGTGTCTGCAAGAAAATCCCCTATTACTTTATATTACATTAGTTTGTCCTAATACTCAACATGTGCGTTTCATTACAAGGCAGTTTGGCGACTAATATAATCGTAGTCCATCTGTTTTCAGGATCTATTTATGTCTACTGTAGCGCCAGTTTGATCTAAATGTCAGATAATACAGTCCTGTAGTGGTGGTAATGTAGGGAATTGATTCATTTAAAAAGGGTGAGCATGAGCATGAGAGATTTAATTTTATAGATGTCACTTTTAGAACAGGATCTTCAAGAGGAGACACTTCTGGCACAACTCAAACAGTCAGTCTCGAAATATGCAAGACGTCACCTGGAACAAATCAACAAAATATCCAATCTACACAACAATCTGTTCTGTAACTTCTCACGCAGTAGGGACATGTCCACTTACAGACACCACTTTTTTTTCTACAACAGTTACCTAAACAGAACATTAAAAGGTGCACTATGTAAGTTTTTGACATTTCAGTGACCCAGTAGCTGTATGGGTGGTCAGCTTGGCGCTTTCGCTTTCCATCCTGGTGGCTCCTATGATGCTTCAGGATCAATTTTATTTCCTTTTTTTTATTTTTTATTTATTTTACGATTTCTGGTAGGTTTTTGGAATGAAATGCATATGTAACCAAGGATATGGTTCAATCAGCAGTGACAACCCAAAAACAACTGATCCTGGAGCATCGTACAGGCCAGCAGGATGCTAATCACGCAAACATAAGCTGGGTCACTGAAAGGTCAAATACGGACGAATATCAACTTATTTTGCATAAAAGGTTGCAAAGTGCACCTTTAAAAGGGACTATACAGAGCTTTAAAATGTTGAAATTATGTATTTTCCCCTACATGTTGCAGCAATGTCCTAAGGCAGGGGTTTCCAAAATGCGGCCCGGGGGCCAAATGCGGCCCTCAGACCAATTTATGGTGGCCCTCGGCCTCTTGCTGTATCGGTACACATCACCAGAGATGGACCTTTTTATTTGAAATGTAATAATTCTACACAATTCTAACCTAACAACTAACATTTTATGGTGAGACAGAGCCGGCATGAAGGTTTTAAGCTTAAATAGAGGTATGGGGCACAATTTAAACCTTTGCTAGTCGAAGGTTTTGCGGCACTAACTACTGATCTACGGCCCTTCACCCCGTGTACGCTTCAATATGCGGCCCCCCATGAAAAAGGTTTGGACACCCCTGTCCTAAGGTGTAGAATGAGCCCAGACCTGTTCACCACAACTGCCTCTAAAATCCTGCACTGTCACTCAAAAAGGTGTTCGAATTGCCATCATGCACAAGCTTAAAGGAATAGGCCACCGTTTTTATATACTAAAATATGTTCTTACCTTACTTTAGTCGAGTTAATATATCCCCGTCTGGTCTTTGTCCGTGCGCTCTGTCACGCAAACGGAGCACATACGCAGCCTCTCCCACATGTCACATAGCTCCGAAAAAGCTCACGATAGAAGCTACCAAGCTCTTCCACGTGTTCCCTATTTAAATAAAGTTACGTGAAGTGTTTTCATGCGAAGTATATTTACCCAGAAATGTAGCATGTCGATTTTATAAGCAAATAAAAAGGGGGACTATATTGTGAGGCGTAATGATACAAGGAGTAAAACGTCCGCGCAGTAACTCCTAAAGGTTATTGACGGAAGTGAGCGGGGGGAAGTCTTTAGGAGTTACTGCGCGGACGTTTTACTCCTCGTATCATTACGCCTCACAATATAGTCCCCCTTTTTATTTGCTTATAAAATCGACACGTTACATTTCTGTGTAAATATACTTCGCATGAAAACACTTCACGTAACTTTATTTAAATAGGGAACACGTGGAAGAGCTTGGTAGCTTCTATCGTGAGCTTTTTCGGAGCTATGTGACATGTGGGAGAGGCTGCGTATGTGCTCCGTTTGCCTGGCAGAGCGCACGGACAAAGACCAGACGGGGATATATTAACACGTCTAAAGTGAGGTAAGAACATATCTTAGTATGTAAAAACGGTGGCCTATTCCTTTAACTTAGAAGGTGCAGTTACACGTATGACCTGAGGTGGCAGTACTGAGGATAAAATGGTCAACTTGCATCTAGTCCCTTTAACTTCCAAAAACAAGGCACATTTTGACTTCTTTATTCTGAAAACAAATTAGCAAAATATTCTCTGGAAAAAAATAGTATTTAATGTCCACCAAAAACACAATTTTGATAAAAAATCATTTTTATCTATCCCCATTCCCCCATTTGACCGGATTCCCACTGTTCAGCTGAGGGAAAAACTATAGTAAAAGTCGCTCTAATCAAATGTAGGAGGCAAAGTACAAGCGGCGCCAACTGTGATAAACAAAACAAAAGCACGGGCTTCGGCAATCATTAACCGACGACTGACAGAGTGTTTTCCGAAAAGACATTAACTACACTGCGTTGTGTTGTGCTGTTTATGTGATTCTATACTAGTACTAATCTACTATTATTTAACAATAATGCTGCGGGATTTAAATAGATGTGAGCATGGCCCCCAACAAAAACTAAACTGCCAATAATGTCCATGTATAAATGTTGATAGTGAGGGCTTCCTGTTATGTTTGGCGCCAGTGTTTAGTGCCTGTGTGTTGGTGTCATCCTCCCAGAGCAGCAGTATCTCCACTCACAGCCAAAGAGAGCAGCCCAAAAACAGAGCCGTCCCAACAACAACAACCGTCTGTCCACACAAGCTCCACATCCACATGGAGAGGAGGCCCGTGCTTAATCCAGCCTGTGTAAACTGTTCCACTCTGTAGCTTTGGTATGTTTTAAATTATTGTAGGTAGTTTGAAGTCTGTTGTGCTCACCCGCTGACCGAGTGGGGCCTCTCTTCATTGCTCTTTTATTTTTGTATTTATTTGTGCTTTTTTTGTGTTTTGTGTTCTAGTTGCTTTTCCAGCACGTGTTTGTCACTCTTTTGTTGCTTTTGTCACTGTTTTGATGCTTGTCTTTCAAGAATCTTTAAGATGTGGGTAAAGCCAAACTAGAGAAAATGTGCTTGGTTCAGGTGGGGGTTAAGAAGTTAATAGTTAATAGTTATTTAGGAAAAGCTTTTTGCTAGGGTTTACTGTTTAGGCCTTCAACTAGCTTGAAAACCAGACAAAATTATTCTAAACAGTAAACAAGTTTGCTCACTGTGCACAGTACAATGTGTCTAGCATTTATGTTGCAACAACATGGCCAAAACAATTAAGCATCACCTGGAACTCGAAGTACAGATAAGGTCTGGTTGATCGGTCATCCATGCAAGACAATAAGCGGAGCTCGCCTTCCATGCGGTCCAGATGTTATGAAAGACTTTCTAAAGTGTATCCGTCACAATCTTGCGAACATGTAGTTCAGCTTAAGTGGACTATTGGGTTTATTGTGAGGCTTGTGAGCAGAGTAAAAGTACTGAGAGCTTTGCAAAATATTGCTGTGAACATAAACATGTTGTTACATTATACTATACTATATATACTATACAATAACAATAATACAAGACTGTTTTGAAAAACGCTTGCAGTGTCACCTATATGTCATAATGGTAAAACTTCAGTGACCTTGGGGGACCTCTAAATATTATCTAAATGAGCTGAAATTTTTAAAGTAGTTTCATGGTGTCATAGTGAAACTTTTTAGGGGGACTGCACTGGCATTTTCCCCAAAAAAATTTTTTGGGACACCCTACCCCCCTCCTGCGGTAATCCATTGCTCCAGACCGGTTTCAAATCATGCACTTGACCGGCTGAGAGCTGTCATCACTTGTTGAGACTGGACAGATTTCTGACTGCACTAATCCCTGATGCGGCTGAGCCAAATGTGAAGAAATTCTGGACATAAACTTGAAGAAACAGACGGAAAAGGCTGAACACACAGAGAGCAAAACATATCGACAAACAGCAACAACATCGAGGCATTTTCTGGCCACATAAAGAGTAGCACAGTTGTGTAATTGTAAGTAAAAGTTCAGTTTTGGTCATGCTTTTCCTAGTTTAGTTCCATTCCAGCCTTGTTTAGCCTTGTGTTTGAGCCTGTATACACTACATACAGTCACAAATAGCCCCCAACGGCGCTGGGGGTCACTGGGTTAGCATCAGGACAGGAGCGTCCCACACAAGGACCTTATTCAGCCGCTCTCAAACTCACGAGACGCCGCAGATCTCTTAGAAACTCAAGAGGCACGAAAAAGCCCATAAAGCTACATGTGTTTGGGGATGAGGGGCATAAAGTCTGAGCGTCTCCATCAGATATGACTGAAGAAGAAGTGACCTACAGCGAATTACGTGACATTGATCCATGTAAAACCTTATCTCTCCATTACTCCCCATACTTTATTAGAAAAAAAAAATAGAAACCAAAACCAAAGTCTCCAGAGCCTCAGTAGCACTATGTATAATAAGTTTCTATATTCTGGCTCCCTCTCCTCAGACAAAGCCGCACACATGGGCCATGGCCGAACCTCCTCATGGACTCATTAGATCAGCCGGGGACATAAACAACAGCGGAGTGTGCAGTGCCCCTCGGAGTGTTGACATTGGCCGATCCGGGGGACTCCATCTTGGCACGGCGGCCGCACAGAAGGCTGCTTTTTACCGTCCCGGGCCTCTTGTATGGAACCATTGTCCGTATGCTAAACACCGAGGGAGCAGTGCCCGAAAAAAAACCAACGGCCCTTTGACCAAGACGCAACAACACGACCTCCCGGGTTCGTCTGGGGGCTGCACAAAACACACTCGAGTTGCACCGGGGTAGAGCTCCTAAAACATTATTTACAACTGATAAAGTACCATTGTATAAACAGGGGATTTACCAAAGAGATTTCAACATGTTTTTAGCTAAAAAAGAAAAAAAAAGCATGTCCTTGTAGGGAAAGTTGTCCTCTGCAACCCGGCAGGGGCGTCCTGTTTCGCCTATGGACACATCTCAAGATCGAAAGGTAGGTTTGTTCAGAAGTGCAGAGCTGGAGGAACTGGCCAATTGTGTAAAGATTGATGGAGGAAACCAGAGTGCTGACAGGAAACTCTCCCAAACACAAGGAGAACATGCAAACCTCACACTAGGAGTTCTACCTGTTACTGTTTATTGCTGGATGACACCAGGACAAAAGCCTTTTACAACAACTATAAAAAGAGACTTTACAATCACTCACATCCCGATACCACATGCCATGTTCATAAAATTGACGAGATTATGAATGATGAAAACTTTTAGCACAGTAGGCTCTGAACTATGGATCCTGTTGGGCAAAGACGTGTTATCCAACAAAGACCAAAACTGCCATAGCTTTAGAGCAGGGGTCCTCAAACTCCGGCCCGTGAGATGATTTAACCCGACCGGCCCGGAAAAAAAAGTAAGTCTCTAGACCATTCCTAGGCGGAGTTATGATTATTTTTTTTAACTAAATAACCAGTACACTCATTCCAACCACTAGGAGGCAACTTCAATAAAAAAAAAAAATAATTCCACACGTGTCCAGCAGGGGCGCTGACATAAGAGATCGGGACATAAACAACAAATTATAGCCATGTGACAAATGAAGCTTACCATCTCAGCTATTACTTGGGTCACATTACGCAATGATGTTTTATTTGAAGATAGTAGTAGTGGGGATGACTGTGCCAGGACAGTAATCTCTACTTCACAATGAGGCCGGCTGCATTTTGCCGGGTCAAACAATTCTATGTTATAGCCAACCCGGCCCCCCATCATAGTCAGGAACGATAACGTGGCCCCCTGAGAAAAAAAAGTTGAAGGACCCCTGCTATAGAGAATGGAGCGTCAGGCCTTTATGCGATTATTTAAACTCTCAACCCGAATGCAGTGCATCAAAAAGCACATCGTTTCTTGCCAACTTTAAACACTGTTCATATTTCCAAATACTTCCCTTTTCCTAGTGACATGGGTTAGAAGATTACGTTTCAGTAAAAATGCTGATATTTGAGCTGTCGGTTTAAAGCCTTTGTGCGTTTCCGGACACAGACAAACACTGTGCACACAAACGTTTACCTCCAGACGATTCAAACTTTAATGAAGCCCAAAGGGACCGCTGACCACAGGGCCAGACGGGCTTAAGTGCAGGGGCTGACATACATTTTATACACAGACTAGAAATGGGGGCTGATAATGGAACTCATATTTCTGCCCTCTGAACGAACTTCACATCTGGACAAACTGACAGTAAAAAAAATGATCTTTATCGTATGAACCCTTCCCCAAGTGCTTGATTTGTAAATGAGTATTTTCAGGAACACTTTTGGACTGATGTGATGGATTTGGGGGAACAGGCCAGAAGCGTAACCAGGACACTCTCATTAAACGCCATAATATCATCTCAAATCTTTCCCGGATACAAAAAAAAACAACGAAAGGTGGGGGAATGAATTAAGCACTGCCCTTTTCCTGAACAGGCATGGAGATCTACGCTTCCAGCTGTGACACACCTGGGATAGAGTCGTGCAGAGGTCAGAGGATGCAGTTATCGAACATCCCAAATCACGCAGTTTGAATCACCGTGACCGGAAATGACCCCGACCTCCACATCTCGCAAGACCAACAAACGTATCAAATTCCGACCTCTCGCATCTTTGCCGTGAGCCGTTGTTCAATCGGGTCCTTCTCGCGTCCTCGTTTACACCGGTTATTGGGTTTCTAATCCGTGAGGGGACAGAGCGTTCGGCACAGCGGGCGAGGCTGTAGTAGACGCGGCTATAAAAAGGTGAACGCCACCAGGACCCAGGATGCTGTTTCCATGACGACCGCATCACAAACGCTTATGGATGCTGTGCGATAGTAAGTAAGTAGAGCAGCGCAGGTGTGTCGAAAACAATGGATTTCACAGAGTACGCAAAGACTTAATACAAAATACTACATTTATTATATAGGTAGGATAAACAAAACCACTTTTAGGGTTCAGTTCCTGGTGCAGCTGTGGGAACTTTCCATGGGAGGTTTGCATGCACTTCAATGGACAACGTGTACTGGTTTCCCCTTAAAACATGCACAACAGGGTCATCTCTGGGGACAGGACTCGCTTAATGCGAGACCCTGAATCACATTGGGACTTTCCGGGTAAAAATAGATGACAAACAAAGAGGAAAAGGTCTGAGTGTTTTTGAGCCATGAGAAAAAGTAAAATGGAGAGAAAGAAGATATTGTGACGATCTCAAAAAGTCGGTTGGGAAAATTTCAAACAGTACATCTTCTATTGGGCCAGCGGATTTGAATGAAAGAGGTTGAACATTTGAGCAAGCTGAAAAGACGTCACGTTGATCATATGAGAGAGAGAATAAATCAAATGCACTTTAGGCTTTAATCGCAGTGACCCGGTGACCTGAAGATGAATTCAGGCAACAAAGCACTCAACCAGACAAGAAACATCGGCTTTTTTGAAGATGTGGGTGATAGAGAGTGTCACAGCTGAAGAAACTGTCACTTTAAACAAGACACCACACAATTTACGTTTTCTGTATATGTTTTTATGAAGAGTTAAGATGACCGAGCAACATCTAAGCTCATCTAAGTTTTCCTCAGGGACAAACGCTACTTAACCGCTGTCATCTTAAGAGAAGCAACACGTTTACCACCCGCTACAGAAAACTTCCTCTAACTGAATCCACTTTTCTCCGTGAAAGAAGCAGGAGCTACTCGGCACAATAGGAATCTTCATTTATTTTCAGAGCACTTTTCTCAGAAGTTACAAAGAGCTTCACAGCAGAACAAGGGGTAATTTGGACTAAAATAGGCTTTTTCTGTTCGGCGTCTGATGTGAGATTGACAGAGAGAGAAAAACTTAAAAGCAAAACAGCGCAATGAAGCACAGTTTACAACCGAAATATTACTTTTTTGTCTATATCATGAATATGTTTCAAATGGGATTTAGTGAGTAGGAGGACACAACTGCAAATGGCCAAATACTTTCATTTAAATTACTCATTGGCAGGGAATACCTCCCCCCGGGATAAAAACTATGGCAAATGGTCACATTTATCTCGACCTCTGACACACTTCTACACTCAATATGTTTTATAAATGAACTACTCACTCGTTCAAGGCAGCTGAAGTGTCTTATAGCCTGCAGAAGGGTGTCAGCAAAATGCTCTACTACTCAGAGAAATTGAAGCCTATACTGTATGTACAATGCTACAGTCATACTGCAATCCAGTCAAAGTAATATGTCAAAATGCAACAAGTCTGACATTTTCCTTTATTTTTCAAAACTGGTAGTTACATTTCTTTTCTCCCTTACCACAAAGACACCATTACTGTCAACAGCAGCCATCCCCTGAATCACTGCAACTGTCCAAAGTGTGACCCAGGGACCAAATGCGGCCCTCAGACAAATATATTTTTTTCAAAATAATAGTTTAGTTTATTTGTTTATTTGAGCAGTATACATTCTGCTCAAAAGGAGTGGGCTGAAGCAAGAAGCATATGAACGCCCACCCCCAGCTTTGTTTGACTTAAATCATCGTAAAACATCCCATGATAAACATGAAATACAATGAAATACAACCTACTTCGGGTGATCAATACAGTATTGCAGGAGAAAAATGTGACAAAAAAAGCAAATAAATGTAGACGATAAATATTGAGGCTAAAAAGTGTCATGTGTATCTGTCATCTATTGAACAACAAATCGATATAGTAATTATTGTGACAGACCTACATGGGGTTACGCGTCAACACTTAAAGCAGAACTAAGTAACTCGTGCCCCTAAGCGCTACAGCAGGTGTCGTAGCATGTTGTGTTTTTTTACTCATTAATTGTCCGTGAGAGTAAATACTACGCTGACAGAAAAGACAAAGGGAGAGAGGAATATTGTACAACCAGTTACACAATGGAGATAATTTTCTTTCACTTTCACTTGGCTGTAAATACTGTTTAAGTGGTGGTAGCCCGCAGCTAGCTTTGCCCGTTAGCCTGTTAGCTTCTTCTTCGTGATTCTATTAGTGTGTATTGGTAGGTCCGGCCCCGGAGGCAGCAAAGTTGCAAATGTGATTTTCTGGCCACAGGCACCGGGGGAAATGAATAACCCCCTAATCTTCCCATTAACACTTGCATTACCACCAGAGGGACTACGAGGATTTATTAAGGTAAACAAGTTACTTCGTACCGCTTTAAAACTACATGTAAAGTAAAAACCTAATCTTGACTGTTGGTTATATGTGGATTTAAACTAGGCATGGTATGGACAGGGATTAGAGACCAAAACAAAAACAACGTTCCCAGTGAAGCATACAGACGCTGATGTCAGGTGAAGATATTACCAAAAACAACCGATGGACAAGGGGCTGTTTTTGTTGCCGCTTCTATCTTTTCTCTCAACTATTCAGCCTGTAGTCATTCCAACCAAGTTCCTACAAAATACGCCAATCACAAGCCGGTGTATTTTTGCCTTTCTGACACGCCTCTTAACTCAAACTGCCGTGTTTATTCAGCACAGGTACTGGGTCATTTCCCGTGTTATGGTAAGGATGCGCTCGGTGTGGGACCTGGCGAAAAATGTTGAAAAATCATGTTAGTTTTAGCTGTCGGACGCTTTCCTGCGACTCGTCGTCATACGTTTTCACACGGGGTGAATCTAAAAAACATGGCAAAAATCAACACCACGGCTACTGCTGCTGATGGTGATGATGCGGTGAGCTTGTTGCCGTGGGAACAATACAATAGGCACTCATAATTTGGTCAAAAAGATAAAAGGAGATTAGCCTAATTAGACTTTTTTCTTTCCATGGGTCAGGAGTGATTGAATATGAGCACAGTTTCCAAATGATTAAAACTACTGTATTTAAGGCAGAACTGGCAGAGGGTTATTTTAAGGCAGTACTTGTGTCCGTAAGTTAGGGAACATTATGTCTCATGCTGCGCGGGATATAATTAATATAGTGGCCAGGGTTTAGCTCACAGCAGGCAATTTATCATCGACCTCTTAAAGCTTTTAACCATGTCATCTGCATTTTGGTCAGACGCAGGATGTGCTTTACAGCAACTACTACTTTTTTTTTAATCCAAGCCCAGAGTATTCCAGAGAGAAAACAAACTGTGCCACGCGTTTGACTCTGGCAGACTGTCGTTTGCTACTGAAACTACTACCGGCAGCACGATTCTGGAACAAACTTGATTGTGATTTTGAAGGAAAGAATTGGAATTAGAGGCGATTTTTGTTGTAAAATGTGGATTCAGGTTGTTCCGTGCATTTAATTACATCTATAGAAAAAAAAAAGTGAAATATGAACTTCTAAACAAACACAACAAAGAGCATGCTTTGTAACATGAGATCTGGGTGTTTGGAGTGAATATTGTTCAGCCGTTTGCGATTTTGCAAACTGTGACCAATTACCAAACTGCAACTGAAACCTCAACTATGCTACAAGAAAGTCTGCATCAAATTGACAAGAGCGATCTTGTTAGAAAGAGACAGACCACTGACCAAACAAAAGTTGTTGTGCGGAGCCCAAAGCCTTTTGTAGCTTAGTTTCAATGTAGAAAATGCACCAGAAAAAGACACATATACAAAATGTGTGGGTGGTTTTAAACAATAACTCACAAAGTAAAAGTTAATCTGAGATTTTATCAATAAGCAACAAAATACCTCATAAACAACCAGCTTTTACAACTTTTATCAGCCAATGTACCACATTCTATCGCTACAGCACTGTAATTACTCCAAACTAGACCAAACATGCCACTCGTACAAGTTTACTGTGGGACACAGACAAAACATCAAGCCTTCATCCCCACTGCTGTCAGACTGTACAATAAGACTGTAAAGTAACATGTGCAATAATCTCCGTATCAGCTGCACTTTATTAACTCTGAGTGATCTTCTTGAACGCCGACTGTAACAAGTGAATTTCTCCTTTGTGAGATCAATAAAGGATTATCTTATCTTAATAGAGACTCTGCAGCAGATAAAGACCTGCAGGTCACAAACTAACCATTTCTGATTGTGCACCAATGCGAAAACATACAGATATAAAGCATCTGCAAGGAAACGTGCAAGATGAGTGCAAGGGCCATGTCTGGTTAACTACAAGCCACATGGGCGAGACACAGTTTTTATGAGGGGATTGTAGATTACAGTGTGTAAATGTAGAATATGAAATGCTTGTGGCTCCAGACATTTGATCAAAATGGTAAGTTCACCTTTGGTCAATGTCATTTATGATCATGGGACTTTTTAAACGCCGGGTCCACTGCCAATTCTGCTGAAGGAGCCTTAGAGTTTGGAGGAGGACAATGGAAGATTTTTGCATTCATTTTGTGTTTGAGCTGAGGCTTGAGCTTGAATCACAATAGTAAAATTTTACACACTGAATGAAAGTTGCGGGTTAAGACTTCTTCATCTCGCTGCCAGTGTCGGGGTCCAGTTTTAAAAGCCTTGTAGAGCCATTTTCTCATATAAAAGATTGCACAGCGCTCACAACCTTATGCCAATACCCATAACAACTTGTTAAACAGTCATCCTGTTCCCGGTCCACCACTGACTGTTCCTACTCAGACCCCCAAGAGCTGCAGTAGTGGAGATGCTCTGACCCAGTCACCCAGACAAGACAGTGTGTCCTACTTTCACAAAAGCCTTGGTTATGCTATAATAATGCGCACAATTTGAAATTCATTTGATGAATTCAACAACGAGCCTGGCCTAGATAGATGTTATAACCTCTTTTATAACTATAGCCTGTAGCCTTCTCAAATAATCATAGCCTCTCTCCTCCAATTGAGGACCCTTTAAATAAAGATCTTCTTCTTCTTCTTTCCATAAGATCAGAACATATAATTCCATTCCCTGCTATGGCCGTACAGAGCTCATGAACTTAGGAGCAAAAGAACACAACATTTCAGGCAGAGATCCCAATACAAGCATTACTGGTCATTCTAATGGTGAGAAATACTTCAACAAGATGCCTCTTTACTGTGAGCGGGCTGGAGTCCCCTCAGACCTGCCTCCAAACTTTGCAGGGAGCGGGACAACAGGCACCGTCTCCATGGAGATGTTGCCTCTTTGCCTTGATAATCTGTACGTCTTCCTCCAAATGCTTTATATGTCGTAGGTGTCCCGCGATCATCAGGAGAAGTTTGACAGCTGTCCTGTTTGCTGATGTTTTATAACAGTGTAGTTGCAACATGTGACCAGGGATGTTCGGCAGTGTAGCTTTAAATGCAGGCTACTGTGCTACAATGTAAAGAGGCAGAGCAATAGAAGACACAGTGTAACGTGCAGCATGAGGTCCGGGTTAATGTGGGACTAGCGCGGCTTATGGTTAACTATAGGACACTTTCTGTTGCGCGTCTCGTGAGTGCATTCGATTGTGCTTTAATTCAAGTCACCTGCCGCCTCACGCTCCTCTCGCCTACCCCTGCGCCCGTAGCGTCCCGGGGCAGAACACGGCCCCCAAAAAGCGGCGTTATTGTTATGGCTGTGCGTGGTGTCTATAGCCTATACACACTATACACTGTACCTGAAGCGTCCTCCGCAGTGCTGGCATTGGTCCCCCACCCAGCCCGGGTAGCACACGCAGCCGCCGGTGGCCGGGTTGCACTGTCCGTTCACGCACGGTTTGTCGCAGTCCTTGGCCTCGTTGAGCGCGGGGAGCCCGGACAGCAGCCCCGCGGCGGAGAGCACCAGCGCGGCTAGGAGCAGCAGCGAGGCCCGCGACATCCTCCACTAAAGATGGCTGCTATTGAGTCCGGGGACGCGCGGAGGGGCAGACGCGCAGAGGTACGGGGAGCGCGTGGAGGGGTTGCTGCCTGTGGCGCCGGTGCCGAGGTTCGGCTCGGGCTTATTCGCGTCGTGGCTCTCGCTCTTCGGGCAGGTGGTGCTCGGTTGGTTTACATCTTCACAGCGGCTCTGTGTTTGCCTGCGCCGCTGCACCGAGCCGCATATTGACATCCAGAAGTGACGTACGTCTTGGCAACGGAAATGCGCAACCGGGACAGACGGACGCACGCGCGGGGGGCTTTAAACCGGGAGCCTATCATAAAGTGGCCTTCAGTGCGCACATGTGGAGCAATAAGCTGCAAGAAAACAGTGTTGCCCTTTATAAATGTGTGGATTTCTTTATGCCATGTCCTGCGTCCTGACGTTTTATGTGTTTTATAAATGTAGCCTTCATTGGTACAAATCAAAAGTTTCAAATAGCCTATACAAGTCTCCATACTATGTTCTGTTAAAATATTAGGGACACAACTTTGGCGATCATATTATGGTGTTTGAATTTGTCTGAAAGAATAGGTTATAGCAGTGTTGGGGGTAACGTATTACAAAAGCTACACAAATATATTAGGACTTTTTTCAGTAACTAAGGAATAAAAGATATTACTGAAACAAAATGAGAATATTTTAGTCATTACAATACAAAAGTGTATTGTATGAACAAAATAAGGCCCCCAAGTAAAATGCAGCACCAAATCAACATGGACACCGTGTAAGATCTGCTGTTGTCAAAACAATACAAGAGAATGGGGGATAGTAAAGAAAAGGAAATTGATGACTGCCCTGCATGTTCGGTGGCATAATTACTATTTGTAGTTTTTATTCTGCCAAAAGTAACTCAAAAGTAGCTTTAAAGAAGTGCAACTCAGCTACATTTTGGAACAGTAATATATATGTAATACAAACACATATTACATTTTGAAAGCTGTAACTACTAATATAGAACATATTACTACGTTAAAGTAACACTTGCTCAATTTATAACCCTGCTTTTCACCAATCAGGTCGCATTCTAAGCATTACCACAATTAAACAATGTGTTTAACAAAACAATGCAATGTCAGGATGTCTTTACTTATTTACCTTTAAGAACGTTCAAAATGTCTGCTGTTGTTGAAAGCATTTGAGCAAAAACTAATGGACTCATCTTGTAAAAGGAATAACTCACAGCTCGGACATGAGTGTTTTTGAACAGTTTATTAAATCTGGACTTGTAAGAAGTCATCATTTATCCAACGCGCTCCATCGTCTGAAGCGCATTCATCATAACACCAACCCCACAAAGGATTGATCGCGGCTCGGGAACATAAATAAAGAAAATGAACATATTTACAGTCGGGAAAAAAAAAGGATGGGGGCTGTGCACATGAAACATCGCACAACCACATGACCAGACGGAGGAGAGAAAACAGGCGTGGGATCACAAAAAAAAAAAAAACATGGAAAGAAAGTGACACGAGGTCGAGATTCTGGGCCCAAACAAAGATACAGTACTTACAATGATGCTTTCCTCAAGTGATTTAGTTTGAGACATGTCTTAATATACACTGGCAGGGAATAACATGACAAAATGCCCTTGTGAAGCATTGTTCAGTCCACCTGTAAATCAACTATGTACAGAACGTATGAATTTTCAAAATACATGTTCACATTTTGTTTAAATTTGCGTCACACTCAAGACAGACTTCTGATGATTGGACTCCATGGAGAAAACCATACAAGACTAAAATCAACAACAAACCCTGAAAGCTTTAAGATCAATTGTACCAAAATATTTCTTACAAAAGTACAATCATTGAAGAAAAAGTACAAGTTTGTGGGTGCGTGGTATACAAACAGGTCATGTGACTTTACCCAAGAGTCTTTTCCCGTACATACAAAAAAGTCAAAGCAGGTCCGTGTCCGCTGTAGACAAACTAAAGGAGACAAAAATGCATAAAGGTGGACTTAAATGGTGTCGTGCTTTGTGTAAAAGAGAAGCACGAGACGTCGGGGGTTTGAAGTTGGGTTGTAAGTCGAATGCTTTACTTTCAAATAGATTCAAAATGTGTAAATTGCCGCATGTGCGTTAAACAACCCCCCTCCAAAGACTCCCAAATGGATCTCCAGTGAGTTACAGCGTGTGTGAGGTGAATCTATGGTTAGTGAAAAGTACACTTGACTGTCTCTCGTATGGCACTCTGGTCCTGCAGGTTTCCTCTGGCTCCTTAACAAAAACACTGACTTAGAAAAACGTTATGACCACAGCCTCCGGAGGGCGCTCTGCAACATTCAACTTATCTGTTTAATGGCAAAAAAAATTGTCCCGTTTTCTACAAAAAGCAAACCGTCTTTCAGTTTTCAAAGGGAAGGGGGAGAAATTCCATTTACAAGCGATTTATTTACAGCGATGATCGGAAATTATTTGCTCGAGAGAAAAAAAAGATATAAACAACTTTTCAATTCTGTACAAAGATCCCCAAAAAAAGGAGGCGTTTCTTGTATGATTGGGCACCCCCACCCCCAAAAAAGTCATTGCTCAAAAAGCTGGGGATTACTGGCATTAGGAACAACGCCTTCACCTCTTTTTCTCAAGTCCATGCAAAAAAAAGGATTCATTTGTTCCAAGAAAAAGGCAAACCATGTCAAAAGTCATTACAAACCGCTGTGTCTCAAATAGAAAAATAAGACAAAGGTTTTGGTCTCCCATCAGGCAATTGCGGGTGTAGCTCACAGCTTTTAGTGCCAGCCCATCTTTAGTCTCACGAGTTTGGGATGGTCCAAGAGTCAAGGCCCCTCTGGAGTGTCCTCTGCAGGCTTTTATTTTTCTCTTTTTGTTTGTATTCCTGAGGTCTCGGGGAGTGGTCACTGGCAGGATGGTGGTGGGAGTGAGCAGTGTGTTCCGTTGGTTTACGACTGACTGGGATGAAATAATAATGAAAGTATATATGACAGATACAATAGTCTATAGAGAAGGTGAAGTACGGTCTCTTCCGGTGTTGTCATGTATATGGCAGGGGTAGGCCAGTTCCTAGTCAAAAGATGAGAGTCTATCCACACTCATGCACTACTCTAATACGGGTGTTCATCAGATAATTAACATAACATGGGTCTTTTCCCATATTTTTTTCCCCCAAAGGAATTGATAAATTCCCGTAGTATTTTAGTATACTTTCTGTTGGCATATTCCTCAAAATCAATCGAGTGGGACATAGGATAGGATTTCTTTTTACATTGCCTACCCCTGGTATATGGTATATTGAAGATATACAGTAAATGAGGAGTTTGCAATAGTTTTCAGCTTATAAAACCTACTGAAATGTTTGTATGAATTTAGAAAAAACTGTGCTTTTTAAATCTTTTTTTCTATTAAACTGGATTTAAGTTTAGGTTTGTCATGATTTTCTGAGGCTTAAGGCATTATGTTGTATACTTGTCACAGCAATTCAAAAGTAGATTGTCTTCATTTGTAGGTCCCACGGCGTCCACAAGAAGAGACGAACTTTACCTTCTCCGTTTTTGCCAATGAGGAAATTCAGTTACAAAATGATTGAATGGTTTGGAGGTATTCGGCATTAATAACGTTGTTTTCATTGATCACGCTTGTTTATTGTATCGAGGAGCTGCAGTCAACACAGCCCATCTGCTCGCCTCTTGAAATATCCTCGAGGAATAAGACGCACGGGCCAAGTCCGGTGGCGATTTTTCAATGGCCGTCTCGTAATAAAATTGGTAATGTCATTCAAACAAACAAAAAGCTGGGGTCACTGCTGTGTCGTCCTCGGGGAGTGGATATTTTTGTGGTGATGCCGTTCCATAAGGAGAATAATGGGTCATGTATTGATTAGGAGGAGGCGGAGATTTGTCGTGTGGGCCGTCCCATTGAGGAGGCGCTGTAGGTGCGGGAGCGCTGTCTGACGGCCAGGCGACACGTCAGCTCCAGCTCCAGCTCCTGGAACAGGGGCGTCCCGGTGATGTCCACGGCCTCGGGGCGCTCACTGGGGCTCGGGGACAGCATGCTGCGCACCATGTTGAGCTGCGGAGGCAAAACAAAGACGGAAGTGGGTCAGGAAAGCACAGGTGAAGAGGTTGAGTCTCTAAAGGGGCTTTAATCTGTCGTATCTTTCATTAAACTTTATACCATACTTAAAAATACAGTGAACTTGGATAGTATTGGCGCTTGCAAGATATTTTTTGCAGCAGCTATAACCAGTAATATACTCTCAGTGCTTTGATAGTTACAGATAAGTAAATGCGATAATCCATAATATTAATCCAGATGGTTCTACGACAGTAAGACCTGTGGCACACATGACACCGAGAGGAGGGGGAGGATCTATAAATAGCTGAGCCCGCAGCGAGTGAGTGGGATCCGGGCATTTCCAGAGGGAATCCTGATTATGCTTCAGGATTATGTTAATCCCATTAAGACAACAAACAAGTAAACACTCAAATGCAACTAACCAGACGCACCACGCACTGATGCATTCAGCACATACAGCTCAATTTATCGCTTCAATAGAAGATTAACTGTGTTTGATTCAATTATGACAAAGACACAAAAGTCTCGGTCTTAGTCTTTTTAGCAACTTTTTAAACTATTCAGTTGGTAACGAGTTATAAAACACAGCTATTTCTGATTGTGAAATATCACGAGAATATCCTCTGCATTGTTACATGTTTAATAACTTCATTAAGTTCACTTTTATTTTTGAACAGAGACGTGTTTTTTCAGTTGCTATTCTCCAAAAACACAAATATTCTATTAATGGACAAAAAACAACAACTTTGTATTGGTCATGCAAGAATTTTTTTGTTTGTTTTGTTTTGTAGCCACAGCATCAAAAATTGGCAACTTTCAATGAACGATTTCTTTCACGTGCAGTTATGCACGGTGTCCACTAGATCACAGTAGAGAGCCGCTCACCTCCTGGACGTTGTTTTTGGAGAAGACCTCAGGGAAGCGCAGAGCTCTCACCTCAGTCAGCGTCTGGAGAGAAGAAGAAGTAGTAAACACCGGAGCCGCTAATCAGGGCTTTGTTCACCAGACAAAAGATTCACCGACGAAATAGATTTCCCCTGCACCTTTGAAACACTATTATTCAAGATGGAAGAGATTATTTAAATGACAATAGTGTATTAAGATGCCCTCAACAGACTGCGCACACATAATTGGATAATTAACATAGTCACAGTGGTATCAAAATAAATTGTATTTTTCTATCATCGCTATTATAGTATAGTTTAAACAAATTAGAGCAGATAATACTCCTCAAGCACATAATGAGGTAATAATTCTGTGACCTGCCAAGAAATGTATTAAGTTGCTTTAATACAATTTTAGCTTAAGGGATGAGCAAATGGGCTGTCTCTGTAGTAATGCGTCTGCCTTTCACTGCAATAAAAGTGATCAAGTCCCAGCTGAAAGTAAGTCATTGGCAAACAGTAAAACGAAAAGTACAACAGTATGAGACGTGTCAACAGCTGATTGATTTCCCTGCATTTCAGCTTTGTCGCCTTCATAAAAAGTGAAAAAAAGCTGTACAAAAAGCTTATTCAGACCAAGCTCTTCAGTAGATTGTCATGAATGACAGTGAATGAATGGGGGTGAGGTCATGCGTTGCCGCGGTGACTCACCTGGACTCTCTCCATCTGCGTCCTGAACGGGAACAGCAGCTCGAATAGGATCAGGCCCAGAGAGTAGATGTCCACTTTGTGAGAGTACGAGTTTCCAGAGAGCTGCGGATGCATTACAATGAGTTAATGCTTGTTTGTGAATCCCAATCAGCACTACATCTTAACTTTCATCGACTGTAATGACATGGGTTATGGTTGGACTGACCTGCTCGGGGCTCATGTACAGCTTGGTGCCGACTTGTCCCGTGTGGCGCGTCAGGAGCGGGGCGGGGGTCAAGGCACTGGACTCATCCTCGTCCTCCTCCTGGTCCGTGGCAGTCACCAAACCGAAGTCCCCCACCTTCACCACGTCGTCCATGGTGAAGAAAATGTTGGATGGCTGGAGGACAGAGAAAGATTAACCCAAGAACTGCAACCCGCCTCAGCCTGGCCTCTGTTTCTACCCAAAAACATGAACTGTCCCGCGGATGAACCTATCCCTAAGAAAACCCTGCTCCAGTACCACTGACTCTAAAGCCCAGGCCTAACAACCTAACAACTCTTTCTGACAATGATTAAAAAACTACTTCCTGATGTCAGACCTTCCCTGCCTGCCTAGACTATGACCATAATCTTTATTGCAGTTGAAGACGTAAATCCTCCTGCCCCGGTCTTATGTTCGACATATGTAGTTTTATAATTGTGCTGATATTTGATAGCGCAAACATAAATCAAACATACATTAAGCTCTAGGGTCAGCATTAAAGTTGGCTTCAAGCACACGGCGGGAGATACTAAAGATGATTCATGGTTGGTTTTATGGCTCCACGCTGCCCCCTGTCTGTCTAAATGTGTCTGCGCGGGGCTCACCTTCAGGTCCCTGTGCATTAGCCCTTTGCTGTGCAGGAAGTCCACGGCCTCAGCGATTTGGAGGAAGATGTCCAGACACTGGTTGTGCTCTCTCTGGTCCGGGAGGCAGCGCTGGGACATCCAGTCCTTCAAGTTCTCCTTCCGACAGAGCTGCATTTGGATGTACAGGTACACCTAGGGGACAACAATGGAAATACTATCAAATATTATGGATAAACTACATGACACATTTTCAGATAAACTCTTTTCTTTCTTTCTGTAGAGCACTTGGAATTACAACATTTATGAATGGGAAATAAACGCATCTTGATTGTGGATACTGAACTTTTCTTCCTCATAATCTTTCACTGTGGGCAATTTATAAAAACAGATTTAACTTGGTATTCCTTCTCAATGTGTCAGATATACATTTAAGACACATGTATAACTTTAACTATTTAGACTTCAAAGTAAAAAGCCACTTAAATAGTATGGCACACGTACCTTTGGCGAGGGCTGTGTGCGTTGCGGTGGAGGGTTTGGGGGCAGGGCCAGAGTGAGCGAGGTGGGGCGGGGCGGAGAGGATGACGATGGCGGTGCGTCCCGTTTTCTCGTGTTCGATGAAGTGGTGGTGTTTTTGGTTGTGGGGGCGGGACTCGTGGCTTCGGAGGCAGAGCAAGAGTCTGTCTCGGCGTCGGCGTCGCGATCGCAGCCCGAATCCTCGAACACGATGTCGAAGGAGGAGGAGGTGCAGTCGCTGGGGCCGCGCGGCGGGCACAGCTCAAAGGAGTGCGGCGTGTCCGAGGCGTCGGGGTCGGCCTGACTGTCCCGCTCAGACATCAGGCTGTCCTGTCCCAGCAGCGGGTGGCAGGACAGGTCGCTCTCGTCTGTCCCGAACCCGCCGCCCCCGAGCCTGAACTCCACGCCCCCCCCTCCGGTGCTGCTGGACAACACTGACACCTCCAATCCATCTCCGCCGGGACCATAGGCCGGGGTCACTGAACTGGACACGGGCACCTTGACCGACAGCGCCTCCATGTGGTCAACGAAGCTCATGGGCCAATCAGTGGCACTGGGAAGAGACAAAGATGGATTATGTCAAGTAAATAGATTTATTCAGGCTTCTTTTAAAGTTTCATCAATAAGAATGTTAAAAAAAGAAAGCAGGAATAATCATCATATGTGAATTTGTATAAAAAGAATTTGCCGCAGTATTTAACCTTTCAGTTGGTATAAAGCCTTGTTACATAGAGCGGCTTTAAGAGTTTACTTTAATGAAATCTATGGCAGGTGCACTAAAAGTTCACAGCACAATGATAAGATACATGTTGTATATTTATATTCCAGCAGAGCAGAGGATTCATCTAGTCTTCACCACAGACTCAGCTCTTTTTTCCCGGTGAGAGCAGTGCTCCCCCCGTCAGCCCCAGAGGATTACAGGTGTAACGGGCCTCACCTCTGGTCCTGGAGCCAGCGCTGGTCCATCTCCTCCTGCCAGCCCTCGGGGGGACTCTCCTGCCAGGCGTTGAAGTAGCGGATGATCCCGGGGTGCTCCAGCTTAGCCAGGGCCTTCACCTCACGCATCACCTTCTCACGGGCCTGCTCCCTACAGCGGCCAAAATACAAGTTCATCATGACACGCCAAACTGCATGTTACATGATACAGCACAGTGCAGGCAGGTACAGGGGTTAACTCACTTGACTCTAATCTGGTTTATTGCAGATATTTAGCCAATCATGTGTACTTTTTTCTTCCATTTCAGCCACATTCATGACCAGTGATATTGCAAATGAAACACGTATCTCCCATATTCAAATTAGCAACTCCTAGTCAACCATATTCATTTTTTTTTCATTCTACTGTTTTGACTACTCGATATAAAGAAAGAAATGAATAAGTTTGCTACATTACTTTCACAAAGCGATAGCATTCAATTAGGAGATGTCTGTACACACCAAAGGCTCACTGAAGAGTAATTAAATGCCTATTTTCTCCAGCTCTGCGTGAGTCACCCGCCAACAACTGGGGCGAGATGAAACTGTGTGCGGATCTACCACAGCGGAGCCTGAGTGATAATTTTTCATGCTTGTCACAATAAATATACACACACCACTGGCATCTCTTTAGCATTCATGTTTAGTCGAGTAATTTAGCTGTTGCGTAACTCCTATTAGCGGCTTTTAACAAGATACAATAGGAGATGTAAACGCCTTGAGCTATATCCGCATGCTGAGATAGACCGTGGGGCTTTTTACCTGCTGGGCAAGCGGATTCTTTTGATAGCGTAGTTGCAGTCGTCCACCTTGTTGCGAGCTTCAAACACAACGCCAAACCCCCCACGGCCCAGACACTGCACCGGCTCGAAATCTGTCAGATACCTACGGAGAGAGAGACAGTTCATTAAGGCCCGAAGACAAATGGAGCTACTCTCAATGTCAAAGAGGTGCCGAGAGAAAGTGTTACGACGAAGGGAAAGTTTGGCTAAATTGCGCAGAAGTGGGTTGAGAACAATTGGGGAGAACTGCCCGGTTGTGTCCTGGGAGTTAGATTTCGAAAAGTGACCAGCAGAAAGTGGGGCAGTAAAAGTCGCACGGAAAGGTCCATTCATCTTGCAGTCTCCGGGAGTGGTACTACAAAGGACTGAATTAAGTGGTTGTTCTCAATGGGGGCCTCACCGTGAAAGAGCGAATTTGCAATTTGAACATTATCAGCAACATGAAATCTTAGTCAAAAAAGGGATGGATTTGGACACATAGAGAGACCTGTAACTCAATGAACACAGTACAGTTTTGTATCCATTGAATCTTTGTATTGTATTTGTATCCTACAACATGTGTTTATTGAGATATAAAATTAATTGGTATGAGTACAAAGACAGACTATACATAAATGAAGTGTTTTCATACTTGTTTTGAAGGACGTTTCTAGTAGGGCTGAAAGATAGATTGTCATCGTATCGATATCGAGATGTGAACATTCAAGATATCAATATTGCAATAGCAAAATACATCGTTATCGTATGGATATCGAGATATGAACATTAAAAATATTAAATCAAAAATGCAATATATAAACGATATAGATTTTCATCAATAAAAGTACACTCTTTTGTATTATGATTTTATTTTTCAGAAAAATGCTTGGTTTTCACCTAACCCATAGTTACATCGTATTGTATCAAGATATCTGGCATAAATATTGAGATATGAAATTTTGTCCATATCGTTCAACCCTAGTTTCTAGATGTTGGCATTTTTTGACAAATCAACTACATTACTGATGCCCCATCTTACAATCACTGTCCAATCACTTTTACAATTTGTTTGGTCAGGTTTTAATGTTTTGCTAATTATTACTTGCATTGATGATATTAAGCCCGTGGTATTGATCATAGTTTTACACCAATTTTGTAAAGAAAAGTTGAAAAGAAGTTTAATGTTCTATAACCAGGATTGCCCTTGGCCCATTGGTACAGTATGGTGGCAAGGTCAACGTCAAGCTTATTTATATAACACATTTATAAACTGCCCCAAAGTGCTCTCCATATTTAATGCAAAAACAGAAACACGGAACGGCATAACAAAACAGAAATCAAGTACCAGGAGAAATGTACAAAATATAAAATAAAAAAAACTCCAGCCTCCAGCATTATCAAAATGTCTAGCTCAGCTTGAATTAAAAGCCAATGGCGAAGAGGCAACAGTGACAGTTACGGCATGTCACACACTATCTCCAATATGAAATTAAACACGTAACCTGTTAAATGCACTTTAAATCTACTACCTACGAAGCTAAAGTGAAAGCCTAATTTGTACACTGTTATCTCCTGGAGCACCTGTTATCTTAATGTGAGCTGCACATAATTAAGAACGTGTTACTGAGTGATAGCAAACCCGCTGAGCCTCTTCACGGGAGGGTGAGGCGTCTTATTAAGAAACAAGGGAACACATGTGATTCAGCTTTAGTTCCCGATCTGTATCTTAATGAGGCTAAAACTTTCTCTCAGTGACAAGAAAACCCCACTTGATTTATGCCAGGAAACTTTATTTTGTAAAATAAATCTGGGCGGACCTCTGCTGGGGCGGGGCGCTTGTCATTTCTGGGTGGATCAAATGCAAGAAGAAAAATCTAGTGACAGTTTGAAAGGAGGGGGAAAAGTGCAGTTTAATCAGATTTCCCCGGGTGTTCGGGAAGGTAACGCCACTTTATTGAGCTCCTGGACGTGAAAAATGCAAATGGCATCGATCGGACTAGTGGCAGGCAGTGGCAGCCCATAAATTATGTCCAGTGATCATATTTAGGATGTCCGTAGCAACAAAAAGCATGTGACAATGTGCTGACAGTGATGTAAAGGGACGGTGCGACCCCGTGGCAGATGCCGTGCTACGGGACGGGCAGAGGGGAGGGGGGCAAGGGCATTTTTGTTTGATAAAAAAAAAAAAAGTGTTGTCCAATCGTGCACTTCTACTACGGCTTGCATCACGTATCTCTGCCTGGCCCAATAGGTTGTGTCAGTGTGATGTCATAACCTTCAGAGGCAAGAAGTCAGTGGCACAATCGGCTGCCAACAATGTGCCAAAAGTCTGATGTCTTGGCAAGGCTTATGGTTGGTCTAAGGAGACTGGCACAAAGTGAAACTCTCTGGGAAAAGAATACAAGAAACCTACTTTTTCTGCAGAACCGCCAATTAGATGAGGTAGAAAAAGTATATTATGCCTTCCTTCTCTTGAATTTTGTCTTTCACACTCAATCTCTGGAAGACGAATGCAAGCTATTAATACTGCCCTCTGCGATCAATCAGACTAGTTTTTTTGGCATTATCAGTTAGATACCAGAACATGACCAATAAGGAGGAGGAGCGGGCACCATGGTAACAGCCCAGTCTCTGAAGCTTTACACCTCTAAAAGCCGGAGACTCCCGCGGGACGCCCCGGCGCGGAGAGATAGACAGGGCTGCGGCGCTCCTCTGTTTTCTCCTGAGTCACTATCCTTTACACCTGTTCTTAATGATGTACCTCGACACGTATTCGCTGGATCTCGTCTCCACGGCGATAGTCTCTTTGGTCTCCACCACCTCAAGGTCGAACTTGGAGTCCGTCTGGCACTGGGTCTCCGACTCTTTGCGTTGCTTTGGGGACACACAGGAAAGAAGATGACTTTGAGAAACTTTAATCTTGTCATTGAATGTTTTTATAGTACGTTTTGTGGAATAAAAATGTACTTAAATGATGAGATATTATTTTTCTACAGTAATTTAATGATAATGTTTTTATGTTTTATGTTTCTTACACATTTTTCTCCTTTACATCATTTTAATGTTGCAGAATGGTTGAAGTAAAGTTATTTATTTTGGACATTCAGTGAAAAGATATTAAGACAAAGTGGACACTGTAGATGATTAAAAGAAGTCAAACTTTTTGCCCAATTCAAATTGTATATAAGCTTCTAATGATTTTACTACTACAGATCTAGAAAGGCATAGATCATCATTTATCAGTTCATGTTTTTTTAGGTTTAGTTATGAAACAATATTATGTAGACAAACACTGGATAATATGAGACAAAAGTATTGATCAACAAATGTAACGCTGGATCTGAAAGCGGCGTCTTACCCGGACACTGATGACGGGCGCTGGGGGGTGGAAGAACTTGCGTACGATGTAGGTGGTGGCAGCGATGCAAAAGATGATTGTCCCGATGATCTCCTTCCACCAGGCCAGCAGCAGCACCGGGTCCTTCCTGCGCCGCGACTCTGGACCTGCCCCGTTCCCCTCGATCAGGCTCACAGCTGTCTGCCGTTTCTCCCGGTAGCGCTTGCTGTACGGGAAGTAGTAGCCGTTGTCTGATTAAGGAAGAGAGGGGGAAAACATTTATTTTATTGAACTTTTACTGTATTAGGAAGAAGATGAAAACTCCACACAAAAAAGCCTCCATGCAAACCTAGATCTAGAAAAGAGTGTATATTGTTCAGGCATAAGTCTGTCGATAAATGCCATTTCTGAAGCTGTGTATTGTATTGTGTATATGCAGCAGTGTGTAGTGTCACGTTTCAGTTTTCTCAAAGTTAAGAGTTTCTAAGGGAGCGTATGGGACTCTTACCATATGGATACTGCAGGATGGACAGCGCCCCGTTGCTGTATTCGTCGTGCGAAAACTTATCATTGGTCAGACACTTGTCAAACTCATCGGAGCCGACAAGCGCAGGTGTCCGCGACGGAGAATCTGTGTCAAGGACAAGATGAAACGGAGCTCTGGCTTAGAGACAAGATCAATAAAACGGTGGCACATCACAGCAATCAAGCACTTACGGACAAGCGGCTTCCATTTGACAGTCGGAAGGGGGACCATATCTTTCTCTGATGTTATGGCTTTGGACGGGAACTTTTCTGTGATCCTCACTGAGGATTGGAGGTAGTACTGTCCTTGGAACATCCCAAGGTAAACACTGGACTCTGCGTCTTCACTATTGCCATCTTCATCCTCGTCCTCTTCCTTCTCTGTGCGCCTGCTGTAGCTGGTGTCATCGAATAGATTGATGGGTGTGACTTTACCCCCACCCACGAGCCAGGCCGAGGCGATAGGGGTGCAGAACTGCAACAAAACAAAATCAATGTTAGAAGTTCCTTACATCCCACCGTAGACTTCTCTCCCCATCATCAAGTATCATGAGAGGCACTGCACAGTTCACTTTATGAAGTTGCCTATTGGTGTGGTTTGTTGAGGCATCTTTAACCTCTTAACACCCGCCTTAACCGAGCACATTTTCTCCAATTCAGCTATATCCAAATCCACAAGGTCACAGTATTTTTTGTGTTGTTTTTGCGGCTTTCTTCATCATTTTTTGACACTTTAAATAGCGCGTTTTGGTCTAGTTTTTTGTCACTTTTTAATTGTGTTATTGTTGCTTTTCTGGCACGTGTTTTCACTTTTTTGTTGCATCTTCATCCTCATTTTTGTCACTGTTTTGACGCTTTGTTCAAGAAGCTTTTAGATTTGGATAACGCCAAACTGGAGAAAATGTGTTCTGTTCAGGTGGGGGTTAAGAGATTCAAGATACTGTGCCTGTTCTCAAACATCGACAGAGTGGGTGTTTCTAGCTCTTACAAACCATTGTACACTTTTAGACCTAGATTACTTCCATTTTAATTTATTTACTTTTGATCATTTCCTGTCACTTTTCTCTGAGTCTCTCACCTGCCGCTCCCAGACCAGCTGTCCGCCCGGCTCTGTGCTGAAGGCCATCACTTTGGAATGGGGAACAGACACTTTGATGACCAGGTCCAGGTTGTGGTTCGACCCCTCACCCTGCTCCGTGTCATTTGGCTTGTCTGTGATAAACTTTGGAGACTCTTTCCACGTTTCACCGTTGGCCATTTCTCCCTCGAGAAAGTTCATCCCTGACTGAGCCTCGGGGACCAGCTTCAGCTCAAAGTTGCCCACACTGAAGTTCCACCTGGAAACGTCAAGATGAATCAGTATTAAATGCATGTACACATTTACTTCAGTCAAATACTTATTAACACATAAACTAAACTAAGAATGTACTATAATAATCTGTACTCTCACAATAATCATGACTGCAAAATCTGACCCGGAGACAGTGCAGACATTAATAAAGCCCAGACGTTTACTGGTAATGGCAGTCACTTTACGACCGCAGCACAAAGTCAATAGTCTCTCCTGCTGTGAGTGATGGGCTGTGACAGAGTGATTGAATAAAACTCACTTCTCCGTCCCGGATCGAGGCCTGATGGCTCTCACAGTCTTCTGGGTCCTCTGCAGCAGCAGGACGTCTTCCGCCTCCCGCTCCTCCTGGTCCCAACGACTGCAGCCCACCGCCGAGCAGATGTACCGGATCTGACGGTAGATCAGAAGAAAGGTTTATTTTGCTTTAGTCGGACACTTTTACGGGCTGATGTATGGGATGTATTATACTATCGTTTCCTGGTACCTTCCCACTGAACGCCCCGAGCCCGTAGGTGGTGAGAGACTTGCCCCCGACCAGCACCGTGTCGTCGCCGATGCGGTAGGACGACTCCAGCAGCGACTCCACACTGAAGGGCACGGCCTCCATCAGCTCTCGGTCCCGGTTCCACTGAAACAGGGCCCCATCCAGAGACGGGATCATCATCTTATTGCCAAATACCTGCACACACAAAGACAATGTAGCTTATTACACTTTGTCCTTACTGTTGCAAAAGTATAACATGGCTGAAGAAGACGATGTGGATGAAGAGTCTTGCAACATGACAGCATGTGCTAATCCCAGTGCTCTACTAAAGGGGTCCACTGAGGTCCAATTTGAAGAAACATTTGGCAAGCAAAGGTCCGGAACATAACATGGTCCAGTTGCCATTCTTTGCAAGGAGGGTATAAAGATGACCCCAGTGTAAAAATGCATCCCCTGCCCATTTAACAAACACAAATAAAAAAAACATTCAACAAAGGCAGTAGGTTACATTGATATAAACTTAAACTGATCATTAACTAACATGTCAACATTGCAACATCGGTATCTGAGTTTCCCTAAAAATCATTCTCAATTTGTGCTTTACTCATTGAAGTCAGCAGTGAAATTGGAACTACTGACTGTAACTAGGCAGGTGAGCAGATCAGCCTCACAAACAAACGCCTTTCATTGAGTGAAATGCACAATCTGCTGAATTAGTTAAAACTTCCTTAAATATCCTTTCCAATTTACAAAATGCCTGGAGCGCAGACACAGAAACATAGATCGACACGCGTCAGACACTTGGACTCAATCCACGGACCATTACACAACCAAGAGCCTAAGTAATTAACCTGGATCCAAGGAAAGTGTGTGACTGAGTGTAAAGCCTCTGCTCACTCTATTGGCTCTCGACAGGGGGGCAGCCAGGATGAGATCATCGCAAAAAGTTATAAGCCCGATTTATCCTGCACAGCTTCAGCACAGGGGAGTTTCAGATAATTGTCTTTTATAGAGATGTCAGTCACTGGGAGAATGACGTTTAAGATGTTGGCAGTGCATGTTGAGACTCTTTTGGCAACAGAACAGCGATGAAGCGCACTGTATTAGCAGAGTAGCTTTATGTCCTTTAGTTCAACTTCATGAGACTCTGGGTCTGATCGATCCCATTTATAATCTATGCAGCAGATGCCAACACACAATGGAAAAATACAACAGAATTGGGGGGCAGAAAAAATACTGTATGTTTAGATTATCTGCCAAATGCCAATACAAGACAAATTGCTCGCTAAGAAAAGTGCAGATTATACCACTATACTAAGTGTTCAGGTGTTAGTCCTGAGCCACTGTGACTGAGTCGCGCCACCATTGTGGGCCAACCTGACCCGCATGTTTTTGGCGGTCGGGGAAACCGTAGCACCCGGAGGAAACCTGACTGGCTGCCTTCAGTCTCCTCTGATCCTCTGAAACAGCACAGGGCCTCCTGGGTTTGTCCCTGTTTCAGAACGTGGTGTCCTGCACTGGTCAGCTCCACCTCCTCCTTCCTCTTCCTCCTGCACAGCTCCCTCCGCTCCACAACAGTCTTTCACCATCTACTGGGAAGAGCTTAGCAGTTCATCGGTTTTATTCTCCAGTGAACGTCTATTGGCCAGAACAGTGGGGAAAGAAGGCATGTGTGGCTTAGCTGTGAGTCTTGCCCGGATACCTCCTCCATTCCTTGTTTCCTGTAGCTCCTCTTATGACGCCTCCACTGTGCTGCAGGTGTGGGGGGCTCTTGGTGCCTCTTCAGTGTTTTAGAAATGTGTATGTCTTTAGCACATAAGCTAGCTGTTTGTTTACTTTTAAAAAGCTGCTTTCTTCAGGACCATTATGGACTCTTTGCAGTAAATGAACCTCACTGAAACACGGCAAAGATGTACAAAAGTATCTAATAAAACAATGTGGAACACAACACAGAAACCGAAAAACGCAGCTGTACCAAGAGAGAGGAGTTGTTAGGTCTAATTGTTGTAGGAATTATTAAATACATAACATTATTAGATGCATAAAAGATCCTGCACCATTCAAACCTAACAAGGACTGCGGATGTCATAAAACAAGATTTAATTAGAGTTAACATAACATGCTTGTTTTATTTGTCAGGCTGTGGGGGAAAATGTATTCTGATATGCAACTGCAACAATAAATGTCATGTGGAATATAATAACAATATTGCAACACAAGCACTTCATTCAATATTGAGATTGTTGACATTGCCATAAAATGACATCGGTGGTCCGGTCTATTGGACAGCTCTCGCTCTGGACAGGTCTAAGCGAGTACCTGGCGAGTGCTTTATTACACCTGTCCTTGGCCTACACACATTATCTAATTAGACTTTAAAGTAAGTACAGATCAGCGGCTGTGGTGGATAAAACTATGTGTCAGAGAGTGATTTAGAGCCAGGGGCAGAGGTGATGTCATCTCTCACGGAAACAAGGGGCCGGAGACGAGACTGAGATAAATTTAGCCGCGAATGAACCGAGCGAGGGGAGGGAGAGGAGGAGGAGAAACCAGCCTGACCATCACACCATGAGCTGGGGCTGCGGGAGGAGGGGTAGACCTTGGGGAGTGAGTCATGAAGGCTCTCAATGGCTTAATCCCAGACCCATTGACAACAGCTAGTCCCTACATGCGCCTGTGTTGTTCCCTACAGATTAAACACAGCAGAGAGCAGATTAAGAGTTCTGTAATGTAGAGGGTCATGCGATGATGGCACTGGGGGGCTATTGGGAGTAATGTCATGGAAATGGAGTATGTTTTGTTTCAGAGTGTTGAGCTGAGAAAGCAGAAGTACGTGTGAGAAGACAGGTGGCTGATGGATATGAGTGAAGTAATAACAGAACATATGGTGCTAGGATTGATCACATTGCATGAGAAGAGAGGAATAGAAAACTTAATAGCAACATAATCGCAATTTCAGTGGTAGAAAAGTCTTCATCGAATTAGCCTGCTGACCTTGTTAGCTTAGTAGCAGTAGCTTACATCTTAACCTCTTAACCCCCGTTTGACCGAGCACAGGTTCTCCTGTTCAGTTTAACCCAAATCTAAAAGCTTCTCGGCTGGAGAGCATACAACCTATACGCCAGAGCAACGCCTCATTTGAAAGCTAATACCTACAAAACTCATTTTTGCGTCTTTTTTGTTGCCTTTGTAGACACATTTTTGTCGCTCTTTGTCACAT
Organism: Gobius niger; assembly: GCF_951799975.1. Taxonomy (NCBI): domain Eukaryota; kingdom Metazoa; phylum Chordata; class Actinopteri; order Gobiiformes; family Gobiidae; genus Gobius; species Gobius niger. The sequence goes on from NC_136867.1 coordinate 18,229,832, forward strand.
TTTTATCATTTTTTGTCACTTTTTTGACTATTTTTTGTGACCTGTTTTGTCACATATTTTGTCATATTTTGTTGCTTTTTTGTCATGATTTGGTCGCCTATTTTGTCACGTTTTTTGACACTTTTTTGACTGTTTTTTGTCACCTGTTTGGTCATGTTTTTGACGCGTTTCTGACACTTTTTGTTGCTTGTTTTTCAATGTTTTTGTCGCTTTTTTTCTCTCATTTTTGTTGCTTTTTTGTTGCCTGTTATGCTGCGCGCTTTGCAGCAAAATTCGCTCTTTTGATGCTTTTTTTGCTGCACTTTCATCCTCTTTTACGTCTCACTTTTGTTGCTATTTTCGCCGAATTGGAGAAAATGTGCTTGGTTAAAGCGGGGGTTAAGAGGTTAAGTCTTCTCTCAGATTTTTTCCCAGATTTATTCAGGCCTACAGACGCCTCAACAAGTTAAGATTTAAGAAAAAGGGGGAAAAAACACAGAAAAGTAGCTAAGCATTTTGGAAAAGGTTCAGATGGTCAGCTGAGTTCAAACCGTCTTCAATGCCTTTCCAGCCTTTTCTTCAATGTCCAGGCTTCACATCGAGCGTCTGGTGAATTATTGAACCACGGGGAGAGAAAAAGACGAAAAAAAAATCATTACACATGAGCCAGGAGTGGTTTGCGCGGTTTTGAGACGAGGCTGTAGTGGGTTTTGTGGCTGAAGTGGACGATTCACTTTGATATCGCCCCTGACAGCTCGTAAATGATACAACAGCCCCGTCTATGAGCGGAGCGGTAAAGCTGTAAGTACGGTCTTTAGACAGTGAGGAAAGTGGGGATAAGGAGTCAGAAGCTACTTTTACAACCAACAGAATAAAGAAACCTTAAAATGAAGCCAAGTCCATAGTGTAAAAAGAGCCGTCAAAACAAACGCCTCAAGAAAGTAAACAAAAAAGTTATAATTGGTGAATTCTAAGCTATGGCGGTGAATATGTTACTAGGCAAAAGCAAATTTTTGTTTTGTGAGAACTTAATCAATGTTTTTATCATGATATTGAACACGGTGAAAGATTATTTTCTCTTACATACTCAAAATGAGCTAAAATCATTTTAACCAATGCCGTAGATCGTCTTTTTCCGCCCACAATACAGCATTTTCTTTACAGTCATAGCGCGTGTCAAATCTTTCCTTCAAAACATGTTTTCCTCCACATCACGTATGTAACTGTGCCACGAAACCTATAGAAATCAAAAACAAAGCCTATATATAGCCCTCTGTAAGGTAGCGGGAAGTAAATTAGACTATAGAAGAACAAAACACGTCTTAAGTGGCGGGCTGTTGCGGGTATAGAGACCCCGGGTTCAGAGGAAATTGCGCTTTGATGAACCGCGGGGCGAATATAAGATCAAGGACAAAGCTACTCCTCCCCCCAATTATTCAAAACACGCCATATCTGCACCCTTTGTACCAGAACAGATCGTCTTGTATTAGCAAACGCCTATTAGGCTAATTAGTGCATTTCAAACATTCATTCATGCATTTTCTTTTATTTTTGCTTCTAAAAAATGTCCACTTTCACTCCAGGATTCATTCACTTTTTTTTTTTTTTTCCCTGTGGTAGACATGGCATCATTAAGATTTCATTCGCCCTTGAAACCCGTTTGTTTTGCGATGAGACCGTGTTATTATGAGTCAGGCATCTATTATCTTCCACTGTAGAGATTGGTTACACTTGTTAGAGGGTGATTATTTGATGTTAATAGTAATGACATGTGACTGGGTTTGCCCCCTGGGGCAGCAGTGAAGGGGGTGGGGGGTGGTTAAAGCGGGGTGTTGGGGGTTTGGGACTCTGGGACCGCGGTGGTGAGTAAATGTTGATGCCGAAGCTCCACTGATTCTGTCAAACAGCGTCACTCGTCACCGCCCGCTAGACTGTAAGACCACAATGCACTGCTTCAAAGAGACAAGGAGGTACAAAAGAGGCTAAATGAACTCAATGACCTGAAGGTTACAAGATGTTTACATTTAAGTAGGTCGTTTTAAAAAGCCATCATTAATCAGTTTAATCAGTCATAAGCACCCAAATTAATATATATTAATAAAATAATTTAATCTACAAATATAAATTAATCAATGAAGAAGCAAACGACTGGTTGAGCAGAGTCTTTGTAGGAATTATATAGTTGGAGTGTGTATGTTTTTTGTAAGAGTTTAGTGTTAGGGGGCTGGGGCTGGCAATCATTTTACTGAAGACAATTTGGTTAAAAACTCAAGAGGAATTTAAAAACAATATAAATCAATATGCGTCACAATAAGTCACGATTTTAAGCTTCCTTCTTATCATTCCACATCGGCGATACGATGATGGAAATTTAATTGCTTATTTTATCGCAATTCTGTGGTTCTCTTTCAACATTGTTTTGGTATCTCACATACATCTCACTCACGTCTCAGAGAACCGGGGTTAATTTCTGATACAGAACTAGACCAGGAGGAAACTAGGTCTAAACCAGGTCTGAACTTGGAGTAAACAGGGACTAAACCTGGAAGTAAGCCAGGCTAAAGCAGCGACTGAAATCAAGGTCTAAACCAGAACCAAACTAAGAAGGACTAAACCAAGGACAGCAGAAAACGAGGACTAAACCTGGTCTAAACCCAAGGACTCAAACAGAAATAAACCAAGAGAAAACTGTCTATACTGAACCACGACTAAACCATGAGTGAAACATGTCAAAACTACGGTCTGAAACTCGGACTAAAACAGGTCTTACCCAAGTCTAAACCCAAGGAGAAGCAGATGGCTTTAGTTTCCTTTTAAAGACAATATGCACATAAATCATAACAATGTTGGCCAAGAAGTGACTTCCTCTTTCGATCCAGCACACCAAAATAAAAGCACCATTTTATTCATTAGGTCGGCAGCTCATTAGTTCAACTTTCTTTCTGCCTTACTATTACCAGACAAAACACTTAAAATGTGTGTATTTAATGATTTTCTTGTAATGTTGAAAGTACCTGCTGAACTAATTAAATGAGACGAGCTGTGTGCTTTTGTTCTGGCGTGCTGAATCGAAACAGGAAGTCACTTCTTGGGTGCCGTTGTATGAAGTTATGCACAGAGTCAATTGAGAGAAAGTCAAAAATTGTGATTTAAACTAGAAAATTATGATAAGATCTTTTGGCCCTAATTCCACAATAAAATCTAAAAAAGTTATCTGGAAATCGTGGTGATTTTTAATAATTTTACTATGAATACATCTTTATCAATGCAGAATGTTGCTTGTGACAGATTGATGGACTGATCGATGACATGCACCGTTTCCCTGTAAATACCGGTGAATCCATGTTAACTGTAATTACCCGGCGCTTGAACACGTGTTCTTATGGGAATAAAACAATCAAAATGAAAAGCTCTGAGCTGAAGGAGCATCGACTTCCTGCCACATCCATGGGTTCGTGTGGTCCTTGCGCATTTCCCTGCAACACCGAGAGACTTATGGGGCTGTCACGTCGCTCTCAGCCTGGAGTCAGATCATTAGTCACTGCGCTGCCATCAGTCACATTTCACTGACGCCGACACAGGTAGCGGCTCAGTCGGGGGTGAGAGAGTGGTTTTGTCTATCGCAATGACATCATCCCGGACTGAAGCATTACCTCACCTCCTGATACAATCCCTTTAGCCCCGCCCCCACAACATGACTCATTCACACTGGCACTGAATGCTGCTGTCACCCCCCAAAACCTGCATTGACAAATCTCTACATTTTAACTCAATGACAGCCAATCACCCAAACCTAAACCTGACACTGAACACGTTGTTCAATAGTCAATAATAAAGCTGCTATTTTTCTATTATTCTCATCTTGATTTTTGAAACTTTAAATATGTCATTTTTGTAATTGAACATTTAGAACATAAAAGTACATTATGGCACAAAGGCAATCAATTGCTAGCACTTGTATTTGATTTAGTATTAACTAATGAATGGCAGTCTGGTCTTGAAAGTGCTTCAACACAGAAAGTTTCAAATCTATGTGAAAATCAGCTACAGCCAAAACATCTTATCCTGTTAGGTTTACAATGAACCAAAACTATGACTAAAAGAAACTCTCCCGATTCATGAACTCCCCCTAAAAACCTGTTAATTCAAGAGGAAGTGCCATCTCGTCCTCCCTTCACAAATGATCTCGTCTTGCACAAAACCTCTCAGCCCGAAGCGGCCTGTGGCATTTGTGAAGGTTTTTTTTTCTTCTTTTTCTCGCCGATAATGCTGTTTGTACATTAGTGAGTTTGAGCGCAGAGGGACGTCCACAGACAACTCTAAAGGGCTGCAGCAGGTGACTGGCTGCTCCCCCCTCAGTGAGACGAGTGCAGCCAATGGCATCGCAGCCGTCCCCCCTCAGCCCCTAATCACTGAGCAGATGAGGCCGCTGCAAAGTTATGCACAGCAAGAAAGGGATTTGAACACAGTACATACAATGAACAGGATGATTTTAGTTCATTTATAAAGTTCGGATTTATTATTGCTTTTTAAACACAAAAAATAATCTAGAAAGTATGAGTTAATTTTTCTTGAAATATGTGCATTTGTCCATCACTTGAGCAACTTTAAGAAATCTGACCATGAGGAAAGTTTTTTTACACTTATATTCAACATCAACAATCTTATTAAAAGTTTTTTTTTTTATCCAATTTTGAGAGCAACTTGCCATATGGACAGATTTTCTTGAAATTAGTTATCAGGGTAAATAAACTTTGCTTATTTATGATAGAGATCGGAGACTTACTTTTCATTTAGTTTACTTATGTTTCACTTTGTTTTCTTGTAAGCTAAGAAAATAAGGCCATATATCATGAACTACTTCGATAAGATGATATAGCTGTATAACACTTTGTACCTTTACTATATGATTAGATATGAGCAAGGATGGCATTGGTAGCAGCCATAAGAGATATGAGAAATACGGTGCATTTGTGCACTCAGAACTGTGAACTACTGTATGCTATTGTGTTAATAAATCTGGTCTTTTGACACGATCTGGCGCTTCCTCTCTCGTTAAAGACTACTTTTTGCAGTGAACCTGTAACAATATTATCTTTTAGTTTTTAAAACACAGCGCTGAAATTTCATTGCTTCATTGCTCATCTGTGCAATTCAGGACAAATTTCTGTTCACATAAAACACCTGGACTCACTCATCCTCGGTACAAGGGGAAGTGAAGAAAGTCTAAAAACCAAATCGGCCATCTTATTAGCAAGGTACAATTTGTGGGAGTGGCAATTTGAGCAGTGAAATTATGAGTCCAGTAACGGCATCTGGGATTTCAAAGCACAGAGAAGCACCACGTTATGCCATTGGCAGGTGGGAGGCGAACATGACATAAGAAAAAAAAAAAGCTTCCCCCAATATCATCAGTCAATATACTGATTTGAAGTAATTGTATCTACTAGAGTGTTTGTTTTGGCTGTGCAGAGCCAAAGGATCAGACGGCATCAGCATCAGCAGAAGCGCCCCCCTCCCCCCTTTCAAAGGATACATGCGGCGGGTTAAGAAGGGCATAGAGGGCAGAGCGGGTGATGAACTTATATAAAATGCTCAAATGTCAACAACGGCGCGTGACGTCAGGGTGTCAGCGGGTTCGTTCACGGTCGGTCGGGTAGATTCGAGTCAACAGGTGAAGGCGGTGAGTCGGTGTCGCCGCTGAAGGATGGCAGCTGCCACTTCTGCGTACGTCTATATGGGCATCTTCACACTTCCACGGCAGCAGCAGACACAGCGCGCAGATGTTAACAAGGCAGAGACAACGGCGGGAACTCAGAGGCGACAGTGACATGTAGTGGGAGAAATTGTTGACTGTACGCCGCTTCTACAGACTAGACAAACTAAGGGCTGTCACAACTTGAGCTGGTGCTGATACTCGGCAGTCTCTATAACAGGGATAAAACCATCATGCTTCTATGAAAATATGGACAGGTTTTTCTCAGAGATCTTCTACAGCAGCAGCTTATCCGTTTTGATTGCTACATGTCCAAGTCAGTTCCTTTTTCTGAATCAACTTTGTCAACTCGAATCTCACTTTATTTATAGAGCACCTTTCATGCTCACGTACGACGAGCAGTGCTTTAAGAGAGGCTGTAACTCCCACCTGCACGAGCACATTTTCTCTGGATTCTTCTCAAGGATTTTTGAAAATAAGCACCAAAATAGTGATGAAAATTAGACGTAAAATAAGAATGAAAAAGCAACAAAAAAAACGTGACAAGAACAACAAAAATGTGCCAAAAAAGGCAACAGAAATGTGACAAAAAAATCAATAAAAAGTGATAAAAAAGCAAAACTTGACAAAAAGGCAACAAAAATAGGACAAAAAAGCGACAAAAATGGGACAAAAAAGCAACAAAATGTGACAAAAAAGGCAACAGAAATGGGGCAAAAACGGGACAAAAACGTGACAAAAAAGCAACAAAATGTGACAAAAAAGCAACAAAAACGTGACAAAAATACAGCAAAAAAAGTGACAACACAGTCTTAGCTTTCAAATGAGTACTGTAGGGCTATATAGGCTGTGAACTCTCCAGTCAAGAAGCTTTTAGATTTGGGGAAAGCTGAACATGGTAAAATGTGCTCGGCTAAAGCGGGCGTTAAGCGGTTGAAAAGATATATATACTGTATATAGTATATAGTCAAATGTATTTATGCCCTATGCCTTTCTCAGGAGAAATATTATGCTACAACGAGGCAATAGAGGCTCTGCTCCTTCATTTGTCAAATGTGCAAACAATGGTTTCATTTTTAAGGTAACCACCATGATAATTAGTCATGAATAATTAAATAAACACGCAACACAAACAGCCAACCTTTATCCATAACAGCCGCACACTAATAGCTAATGATGCCTTTTGCTTGTTTTAATTATTTTCCTCTTTGATTTGTGATCAACCACATACGAAAGCAAAAAGGTTCATATTTAAACTCTAATATCGCTTTTCGGTCATTTGTATCGTTTAACCAAGCAGACACATTTTTATTGCCATCTTTGTATAATTCATCTTCAATATTTCAAAGATCAATGCATCAGGAAACAAGGCTGCGCATCTGTCAACAACATTATCATACTAACAAGCTCAAAAAGCCGCCCAATATTTATGCACGTGTCGCACAAAATTAACTTATCCGACTGCACAGATACGGAGCAGCCCCTCCACTTGTGTTCATTCATCACTCTCTCCTCCGGGGCCTCGCAGACACAGCACATATTTCCGACCGAGACTTTTTATTGTGCGTCTCCTTCCCTCTCTTGCCTCTAGGGGCACATGCGAATTCACCTGGTGGCAGTATTAAATCGAAGTCTGTCAGGTTCAGAGCTCAAACCAGCCTCCTCGTAAGTCACGCGGGACCCAACCCTCTCGCTTTTAGAGCCAAGAGTGCAATTACTGCTTTTGACACATGCTCAAAAAGACTCGATAAGGAACTAAAGGATAAATATAGAGATCAGGGCGAGCACTTTCGAAAACATCTATTTCCGAGCTTCTTGTGTTTGTTTGTGTGACTTTGAAGTATTTGAAGAAGAGGGGAAAAAAAGGCAAAATTATTGAAATCATACACCACTCTTGAAAAAAATGATTTCCAATGTCACATTTACATGTTAATGCAGATGGTCTGGGTGCTGGGAGGAACCTTTAGGGCATCTCCATATTATAACCTCACACGGCGCAGAATAAAAAGGGCTTCATGAATTTTGATTTCGTTGAAACGCAGACGACTTTTCCCCACACTCCCAGAGGCTTCACCGTTTCATGCCAGACTTGACTTTAATAAGCGAATACTCCACTTGGCTCTAATCTTGAGTGAATGTTTATAGATTTGCTCGACAGTCGAATACTTCTCACGGAAACAAACAAGAAAAAGGGACTTCTCCAGTTTGATTAGGTCTGTTGTAGTGAAATCCCTGGAGGGGTTTTTGTTTAAAAGTGGATATCAAACTCTTGTATTGCACCTCTAAGCAACAAACTGAGCTGTCTGCACGTCCCGCACTGATGCTGAGAGGGGGACTGGATTGATTCACTTTTTAAATCCCGTAAGACAATCCACTAATTAGGTTTCGTCTGCAGTGGTGTCGCCAACTATTTTGGAAGTTATTGTTCAAGTTATTCTCCAGTTCGGCTTTACCCAAATCTAAAAGCTTCTCGGCTGGAGCTAACAGCCTAAAGCCAGAGAACGGCTCATTTGAAAGCTAGGATTAGGAAAACCGATATAAGATTTTCCCTCACGTGGTCGTCACTTTTTTGCTTTTTTCTAACAGTTTTGTTGCTTTTTCATCAATTTTGTGTCGCCTGCTCTGTTGAGCTTTTGTCGCTCTTTTCATTTATGTCTCGTTTTGTCGTTTTTTAGTATATAGCATTTAGATTTGGGTAAAGACAAACTGGAGAAAATGTTTTACTTGTCATGTTTTTGCCACATTTTTGTGTCACTTTTTTGTCACTGTTTGGTTACATCTTTGTCTCTATTTTGTCATGTTCATGACGCTTTTTTCATTGCTTTTTTGTTGCGTTATCGCTACGATTTCGTCACTATTTTTTTAAGCTGTTCTTTCTAAGTCTGTTTTTAGATTTGGGTAAAGCCAAACTGGAGAAAATGTGCATGTGGGGTCATAAAGTGTCATAAACGTTGAATACCATTTTTATTTTCCAATAAAGTGATAATTATGTAGGATACAGGAAATGGAAGCAAAAAAAAAATGAGCATGATAACTAAAATTTGAGTTGCTTTGACGAGTTAAGATATAGTTGGGCATCTGACCTAGATTATTTCACTTTCATTTTGTCTTTGTTTCAGGTTCATTTATTTGCCAATGGGGTGCTCTTGTCCCTTTAACGGTTTTACTTCCTTATTTCAAGCAAGATGAGAGAAATGTCCTCAAACATCAAAGTAAACTTGGTCCAATCAGGGGGGGGAAAAGTCTAAATAAATGAGTGAAAACTGCACAAAACAAGACTGATATTCTCTCTATTCAAGTCATTGAAACCCATGCTTGATAGTTTGTGCAGCGCAGGGATGATTCACAGACAGGTCAATATTCAAGCCCCAAGACAGATCTATGGGAAACAAAGATCTGCTGATAATTACCTGCAAGTGATGTCAAATGATCATGTAAGTGTCATATTGATTTTGGATTGAATCGGGCAGTTTAGCCAGAATCAAAGGCGAGCTCATCTGTGGAAATGAATCGAAAACAAACCGTAAACTCCGTATCTCATCACACTCAAGTGGACCAATGCATGAATGAAAAACTGCTGACTTGAACTCTACACAGTAGCGGTGGTTTAGGACATTTCAAAGCCTCTCCATTCATTATTCAAGGGCTATCTCTAACTATTTTTCTCATTCTAAGGGTCAATTTTGGAAGCAAAGTGGATTAAGGAGAGTTCATTAGTGTAACTACAGAGCATCACGTTCAGCAGTGTCCCGCGTTAGCCCGCTCTAGACACTTGTTAGTTTCAGAGGCTTTTTCCCTGAGGCGAAAACCACACACACACAGCGCGTCCAGATCAAAAAACACACTCTACAGGCTGCTATCCCCCAGTACAGCTCAGGGCTATACGCTCGCGATTCACACAGACTTCGTGGGCGGTTTAAGCCTCTACATGTATGTATCTATGTTCTGATGGTGGGGGTCTCGCTGCGCCGCATGTGTTGAAAAACCGCCACAGTCAACAAAGCGCGGGGATCCTTTGGGCGAAAAACACGATTTCAGGGTTTTTCTGAGGGGGAGGAGAGCTTGTCGGCTCCATGTAGTAGTTTGTTTGTTTACACGGATCGGGAGGCGAGCAACAGCGAGAGACGAGACTGTTCAAAGTGCACCGGGTTCAATTACAGATAGAACAACACCGTTTTCACAACGACAAGTCAAACAGCTGGAAATTGACTTTATATGACATTAATAAGGAACTGGAGTTTTGTTGTCATTTGCTTCAATGCAGACTTTATGGAGATTCGTGGCAAAAAGAAGTAAATGTTGTTAAGCTTGGGTTTTCGGGTGCTGCAGAGCATACACTGGATCCGCTCGACATCCCCTTTCTTGTGTTTTTATCACTTTTTCATCACTTTTTTAAATTATTTTTGTTGCGTTTTTGTCTCTTTTTAGTTATGTTTTTGACATTACTTTTTTACGCTTTTTTGTTGTGTTTTGGTCACGTTTTCAATACTTTTTTGATGTGTTATTGTTGCAATTCTGGCATGTGTTTGTCTCTATTTTGATGCAGAACTAAGTAACTCATGCCCCTAGAGGCCATAAGTGCCACTGCAGGTGTCGTAGCATGTTGCGTTTTTTTACTCATTAATTGTTCGTGAGAGTAAATACTACGCTGATAGAAAAGACAAAGGGAGAGAAGGATGTTGTACATCCAATTACACAATGGAGATATTTTTTTCACTCAAACATGGCTGTAAATACTGTTTAAGTAGCGCTAGCCCGCAGTTAGCTTTGCGGGATAGCCTGTTAGCTTCTTCTTTGTGTTTCCATTAGTGTGTATTGGGGCCTCCAACCCGGAGGCAGGGATGTTGCAAGTGTGGTTTTCTGTGTAGGACTACAGATGGAAATTAGCACAGTGCTAAATCTGGCACAGCCATCTTTTTAATGTAACTGCACATTGTCCTGATTAAATAAACTAAACTAAACTAAGCCAGAGACACCGGGGGAGATGAAAGACCCCCCAATCATTGCATTGACACTTAATTAACACCCCCAGAGGGACTATGAAAAGGACTTTTAGGTAAACAAGTTACTTAGTTCTTCTTTAAAGAAGCCTTTAGATTCGAGTAATGCCAAACTGGAGAAAGTGTACTCGGTTCAGGTGGGAGATTAGAAACAGTTAAAGCCAGACAGCTGTTGTCCCACTGCTCTACTGCCGCACCCAACCCAAGTTCCGATGTAAATACCTACTCTAAAAGTGATTAATGTGATGCCTTGAGCCAGTTTTAACCTGTTGAGGACATTGTGGTGTTTTTTGTCCGTTTGCCCTTTCCCTGAAACGCATGTTCATGAGTTTTGTCCCACCTCTGGTTTGCTGAGGCTGGAGGAGACCAGGCAGCCTGAGCCCACGTCCAGGTCCCACTGCTTCCTGCCCTGATTATGAGGGTCCAGAGCCGAGATCCGCCCGTCCAGAGTGCTGATGATCACCAGGGACCTGAAGGACACACAATACGTTTATTACAATTACATTTGGAGATGCAATCAGATGGATGCTGACAATTGGGGCACGGTGGAACTGCGGGTATGATTTCTGACTCCCGACTGCTACTTAAAACAATCTTTATGCTCTTCATTATTTGTGGTTTCACCGTCAACAGTTTCTGACCAAGATCTGAAGAAGAGTCTGGGCACTGCACCACCAGAGTAATTCATACACCACTTCACTTCACGAGAGCAGCGGTGGCTTTAGAAACTGACCCGATCGATTAGCTTTCCACTTGTCAAAATCAGTCACTCAAACTTAAGCTCCCGCCCTCTTCCCTGCTTCTAAAACATACATTATAGAACAGTCGAATAACATGTCTAACAAACAGGTGTTGCTACGAAGAGACAATCAGTGCGACTCATTTCACCCGTTAGTCGACATTAGATCACTCCTAATTGGTTTACAAACAACAGACAAGGCACTATAAAAAGGTAAAAATTATGAGCGTTTATTGCTGCAGATGTTGTGCTTTTTTTTCTTTCAGCCCCGTCTTCAATGAACACTGTGACCTTGAAGAGCAGCAAACAACACCTGTCCCACGACGAGTCCCACCTGACAGCTGCTTTCTGCTGGAGGCAAACAAAGACGGCATCCACTTAATTATTCTCTCCACCTTTCAAAATAAGAGCTCAGAGCAGAACTGATGGGAGCTGTCAGTGATTACTATTGATCTCACTATAGAAATCTGTAGAAACACCTCTTAATATTAGGACGGTTTGCGGCGTTGGGTGAAAGAAAGGGGATTTGTAGGCGTGACGGTTATTCGATATTGAAATGATTTTGAAACCTTTACAGTGATTCACTCTCAATAAGTTCATCATAGACACCTTGATGCCAGCTTACAATTCAATCTAAAGTTGCAAATGGCATCACTGGCTGGTGTGTTCCTGTGTCTAAAAGGAGGGGATTTTTCACAGAGCCCAGTCCGTGCAACTCCACCTGCATAATAAATAGCCCGCAGGCTGTGTACATAGTTGTTATAGTGAAAATAAACTTGTATTTGTCACTGTTTTGTGGATGCATTACTTTTGTTTGCGCACCCATCTGGCAGCGCTGTTTGGTTCGAGCCACAAACAGATGGTCTCGGTGACAGAGCGCTCACCGGGGAATCGACGCCGTTCTCACAAAGAAAACCACTCATTTGGACGTACGACTGACTCGATTTTCATTTCATATTAAGTTCATAACAACAGTAGCTTAGATTAAGGCCAATTTGAATGTGAGGTGTTCATTGACCTACAACTGAGTGAGTGTGAGCGTCGTTCAATATGTATTAAGGAGAATGAAGTGTTTTGTCCTTAAGGAATAACAAGAAGAGGGAAGATGATCTCTGGGCATCACTAATGTCAAAATAATATGATTTCTAAAAAGTTATGTAGAAGCCCTGATCCAAATGAGAGAGAATTTGTTATGCGACAAAAAATGCAATACCTCAAGACGCTAACAAAGTGGGCAAATTGTGCACATTGATCATTCAGAATTTACAAATGGAAAAGAGAATCTAAAAATACTGCACATTAAAAGGAGCTTCCATGGAAGATTAATAGACTTGGGGTTTTTCACCCATGAGACTAGACGAATAAATGATAGATTGTCAAGTTAACAAGTTGTTTTTGTTCTTCCTATTAATCTAAGGGCATCTATCTGGACTTTGAATCTCCCCTTTGAATCCTGCCGCATGTTCTTCAAAAGTGTATCCACTTTAGTTGCCGACGCTGCACAATTTGTTTAACAGTCGGTAAGTAACTTGGGGCGATGAGCAGTGGTTAAATAAATCAAGACATCTCGCTCCATTGCCGCATCGACTGTCAATCACCCCCTTGTCGAGCGGAGGCCCCTCCTTCTTCTCTGGTGCTATTGATCTTATCTGTCCTGAGGAGACGTGTCAACACGGCTCTTAGCTTTACTTAACCAGCAGCGCGCACACGCTGTCTCCAAGCAGCCCCAGACGACGCGCGCTCGGCTGGGACGCGGCCCTCATGGTCGTCCCAGCGCGGGCCTCTGGATGTGGGGCGATCCCTGGAGGACAACTAGAGCCAGCAGCTGTGGGGGAGATGCTTGTTTGGCTCTTCTGATGTGTCCATCATCTGTTGTCATGACCGCTACAGGCAGAAACAGTGTCCTCCGCTCACCCCGCTGTGGCTTTACCGCTCAGTCTGCGGCAGCACTGGGAGTTTCATTGGGATTAATAACAGTGATGGACACAAACTAGGGCTCGGCATGCACCAGAGCGGGTCTTTGTTTCAGAGGTCACTGGGTTGTTTGCATGAGAAGTTGGCCTTGAGTTATGGAACAACTTTTTTGCGTTGTTTCCATTTTTCTGTGTTTTGTCAAATCCATGTATTCTATATTAGTTACGAGTAAAATTTTGAATTGTGTTTTACTGAAAATAGGCTGTGTTTTAGAGGAATGTGTTCAACTAATCTGTCCATGGGTTGTAAACAAAACAGAAGTTGCGTAATATCAGTCAAATTGGGCTTTACTGCTGCATAATATGTCTTCAAATGAATGTAATATCACAATATTAGGTGGCGCAATGACTATCAGACTGATTTTAACACTTAACAACCTAAAACAAGCCTGAATTTCCTCTTTCATTAATAATCAACCATTGTTTTGTTTTGTTTTTTGCATTTTTTGCCGTAATAGTCATGGGCGCAGATAGCGGGGGGGACGGGGGGGACATGACGTACCCAGATTTTCATTCACCTGGATCCGTCCCCCTCACTTTTATGAAGAAAAATATCTTGCAAGCATTTTGCAATGTGCGAAACAGCGCCTCCCTTGACCATTCACTTTGATATGCGGCGAGAAACGGTATTGCGCTCATGTGTTTGTGTTGACTGGGCTGTGCGTGTGTCAAAATGCGAAACGCGAGCTGTTGGTTTACTTGGTTATCAGACAGTGTAGCCTACGTCAGGACTGCTTTTTCATACGTCATGTGGCATGCTTGGTGAGTGATTAGAAACCGTACCAATACGCATTATTGTCTTGCAATGATGGGCAATTAAGTTTGATAGGTTGTCATGCCTGAGCAGCTTTGTCCCCCCCAGTTTCAAAAACCTATCTGCGCCCCTGGTAATAGTTATCGAAAGCCAGTTATTAAATATGGCAATTTTGTGCAGCCTCAAGTGCAGTGCAACATTTTAAACATAAAATGTTGCAAAGAAAATAAAACATGTCTGAACTCAAGTCACTTAATCCCTAATAACCCCGAGAGCTCCGTAAGCACCTTCCTTGGACCCTGCAGGTGAACTCTATCGAACGACTAAACCCCATGGATTTAACCTATTGACCAGTGTTGCTGATGAAGAGCTGCAGCGTGTTGGAGGATGTTAAAGTCTTAGACAAACAAAGACGGGGATTGTTTCTGAGTCTGGATCAATACGAGGAAGCATTTTCTTACATTTCTGACTGAGACATTTGCAAGAGAAAAGTCAATTTAACTGTGACAGGCTTGGGTGGAATACAAACACATTCAGATGAAGCGCAATTCAGACGTATTTGTTGCTATTTGCTGATTTTTTTTTTTTTCCTGAGCAAATTTTTAGTTGAAACGCGGCTTACGTTGGGAAAACATTTGGTGAAGAAAGTCGACTTAACAGCGCGAGGCTTACATAAAAATGCAAATGGTGTCTCTAAACTGTAATGAGCCGTGTGTCTTTCAACCCCATCAAAGCCCAGATTATCTCCGCAGATCTGCTCCAGGACACTTGTGCTTTGATTGCCGAGAACAACTGTTTTTCTAACACTGTCCCGCCAATGACAACAACAGCACTAAACCGGGGCTTCTTCTTCTTCTTTTTCTTTTTTTCCCCCCCCTCTCTCTCTCTCTCTCTCTCTCTGTCTCTCTCCACGCACCTCTATTGGCTGCGGAGACCTGCCAAAAATATTAGGCTGATTGGCTGTTGCTAAGCAGTTTGACCCCGCCTCCCCCCGTGTCATGCCTTGAATGCCGACAAGTCCGCGAGCTCCAAGTTCAACTTCAGAGATAGAAGATTTATTGTAAGGGGAGATCAAAGGGGAGCACGGACCCTTTGTACTCGGGATAAAGGCTGTGGGGGCAGGGCCGTTTAACTCCACAACTATATGTTACAAGGATGAAAAAAAGGAGAGCTTAAACAAAAGCAGACCAACAAACACTGAACTCCAGGCAATTTGTTTTTGCAAAAAGTCTAGCCCCGAGATGCTACAGCTCTTGCCTGTCACCGAAGAGGGAGAACATGTAGCTGGAGGGCTTTTCTGCTGACTAGGACTTAAAAAAAAAGTATAAAGATGTTGAAGATTTAAAAATAGTGAAAGGATTTGGCGCAGTGAGCTGTCAGCCGTATAAGGACTGCCTGTCAAAGTGTCACAGCACAAGTGAGAGTTTCTTCAATCACCGGCGAAAAAGGAGCAAGACGCCAATTAGCTTTGCTCTCGCCAAACCCCCACAGAGACACACACTCAAGACCACCACATACACACAAAACATGCCCCATTGAAAGAAACAGCCGCGCTGTTTACACAACTCCAGTCTCTAAGGAGCGGGATGCAAGCCCGTCGAGCCAATCGCGTCAAAAGCATCCCCGGATTCACCAATCGGAGCGCTGTTTTCCCCCGCCGTCGTCCAATGGGAGGAGAGCGCCGCGGTGCTCGGGCCAATGGTGAGGGGAGAACGTCTGTAACCATGCAACAGCGGTGCTCTGCTGCGGCTCACAACAAAAATACGAGAGCATGGGGAGCACGTGGAGGAAGTTATGGCTGCAGCAAAAGAGAGATGGAGAGCGGGGAGAGAGGGAGCCGCGCCCTGCTCCAGCGCTGCAACATGTGCAGCTTTATCCAGAGGGAGGGGTGGGTTCAAGTCTGGGGAAGAGACGGAGACGGAGAAAGGGTCGGAGCAGTAAATGCAGCGCAATGTGGAAAAGTTAAGGACAGTTAGAACTAATAGAAGTGAGGGCTGCAACAACAACGCACTTTAAACCCGTTATGTAAGCCAGTATGTAAGAAGTATTTCTTACCGCAGCACGGGGCAACTCAGGAATTTAGATTTTATGTATGCAGAAAATAAAAGGGAATTTTGTTTTTTTGACAACTTCTGAGGAAAAAAATTAAGTATTACAGGAACTTTCAAATTCTAAAAAGAAAACATATTGGTTTATAATAGTTAAAACACATAGTGTAAAGCTTATTATTGCAGATTTCAATATCTAAGACTGAACCAGAAGCTTCAGAGGCGTCTGTAGAAGCGACCTCTCGTTCAGAGGTCACTGCAGCAGATGCAAAGGGTGTGGTTTTGAATAAAACTCTGGACAAGTGTTGCCGTGTCCTGTCTCCTCCTGAGCCGCAGCAGCGCACATCACACGTGGCTAAATACAAACTCTATGGCGCCACTCTCCTGCCGTCCCATTGGCCGACGGGAGGATGCGAGGCTGCGATGTGATTGGTTGTTGCCAAGCAGTGAGGGAGCCGTGCAGGAGGGAAAACAAGACGGCATGGTCCGGCTATAACTCCTCAACCAGCAAAGTCTTTTCTTTTTTTTTGTATCCAGACTACAGCCTTCTCTGCCATAGCCCCACCCAAACTGCAGTGTGGCTCCCCGGGACGCAACCGAAATAACCACTGACCTAAAAAAACTCCGCAGCAGTCATCAATCATCACCAAAACTACACCACATTTATGACAAACTTGGTAAACCGAACAAAGGAACAGCATTAAAAAACAACAACACCAGGCCTCATAAAAATGTGGAAATGCATTGAAGAAATGTGGTTATATGAGACACAGTAGTGGCTGTAGTTAATGAGCAAAGAAAAATGTCTGGTTTTAGCAAAGTGTGAGAAGTTCCCACTGGGATTTTCTGTCACATCTCAGACTGTTATTTTGGGGGCACAGTCTATTAATAAAAAAAAAAATGCAGCATAGTAGGAGCAAGGAACTGGCACAGAAAAATGCGTGAAAAAAAGTATCAGGGAAGAAGGTGAACTCTCTACTCTGCCAAAAAACTGTCCCAGAAACAAAGTGTAGCTTTTTTCTTTTTTAAGAGTAAGACTGGGCTTTGAAAGAGTGGGTGGAGTTATGCCATAGCAATAACAGTACTATGATTGATGATATCTTTCAGTGTGATAAAATGTAACATGAAATTCTCTACAGTGTTGTTAATGTATCAACGTGTATGGTCTAACTAACTGTCTAACTTTCTCCCTGTAGTGGGGAAGGAATGTTGAGGCAAAGAAAATAAAGGTTGCACTTCAGAGCACAGTAATAACATGGCAATAGGACGAAAATAGCGAGTTAACTTTACAGTTCATAAAGCATTTTGCGCTTATGTGTCCAGATTACCAACAAAATACACATTTACTGGAAGTCTGTTATCTTCTTTCTGGGTTGGTATTTGATTATGCAGATTATTATGAAATAAATGATGTGTGTCCCGTTTCCATGTAATTGCCATCATTTCCATCCTGTTATTATTACTACTGTGCTGCTGTAAAACAGTCATTATGTAATGCTGCAGTGTCAAATGCTTAGAATGATTGGATGTCTTGTACCAATTGTCATACAAACTTTATCTAAATTAATTTTTTAAAATGTTTAAAAGTTTCTTTAAAACAATTTCCGTGTGCCTTTCCTCTAGTTTACCCCGTCCCTCTTTCCTCCAGAGGTCATCGGGTCACCACTGCGTCTGGTTGCGGGCGCAGTGGTTTTGTAGGGCAGTGCGCCTGGACCCATGCGCCCAACTCAAAGTGTGAGCTCGGGACCCCTCGCTGTGGCGGCATTGGTCAAGGAGTCGGCTGGATTCTGCCAGTGGCTGTTGCTAAGCAGCGGCTGCGGGAGCGAACGCAGCCCCAAAAAGAAGAAGAAGAAGAGGGGGGGATGAGGAGGAGGAGGGTAGAGTTCAAACATCATGACTCTCACCTGTCCCCTCGAGGGCCAGACACACTCTACAAACCTGTGTTTCACATCAGTGAGGACGCAGAGGGGAGACCCAAGAGTAAAACTAAAACTTTAGTCAAAGCCTTGACTGAACCGGCTGCACCAAGTGGAGCAGAAAACAGATTTTAAGATCATGTTTTAATAGAAGAGTTTATAATAGTTTTAATTTACTGAAAGCATTGTTTTGATTACTAACATAATGCTTTTTTTAATGCCCACATACTACATTTTAATGGCACAAACGCAGAAGAAAATATGCGCATATTTAATTTCTTAGGATTTGCACAGTGGCGCAGTTGGTGAAGCGGGTCGTCTCATGATTGGAAGGTCGGGGGTTTGAATCCAGGCTCCTGCAGGTGCACAGTGTCGTTGTGTCCTTGGGCAACAACACACAACACTGGTGTATGAATGACAGTGTGAATGGGTGAGTGGTTCCTTGCTGTACAGGTGGAAAAGCGCTATATAAGTTGAGAGCATTTACCATTTCATCAAACAGAGGAAAACAGTCAACCTTTAATCAAAACAATGTGGTCAATTTCAGCAAAAGACTGCAGCTGAATACATATTAGACCATCATTTTGGTATTGGTACAGTAAAACGGATACAGTAAAATATGTGAACAATGTCATCATTTTCCAATAAATTTAGATTAATGCTAGTTTGAATCCGATTTAATGCTTTTAATGACATCTAAGGTCTTGAGTTTGGCCCAGTTCATCTAATGACTTTTAATGCTTTTTAATGTCCTGCAGAAACGGCTAACAGAGATCCAATATATAACATTTTTGGATAATATTATTCAAGGTCAACTTCAATAGCCAAGAATTGGACAAAATCCTGGAAAGGCTGCATATTGAATATAAAGCCTCATGCAAAATGTATCATGCTGCAACAGAAAACATAGATATTTAGGTTAAAACCACCCGGACAGTATTGTGGCAAACCTTGTGTCAGTTTATACAGCGCAGTGTTTACAGTGAGAGCACAACATTCATGAGCTGAAATCCACCTGCTCCACCATCTACACCTGACTCTGTTTGAACTGCGAGAAAACAGCACAGACTCACATTTGCTGAGACTTCAGTTTTGGCTAAATAAAAAGGCATAGATTTGGGGGCTTTTTTTTTTGCAAAACAAGGAGGTGAGATTCCAGTCTCACTGCTTGTGTGCGGGTGGTTTTGAATGTGAAATATTTAACCCTTCGACTCTTTATTCTTATTCTCCTATAACCTTTCATAATCAGTTGTGTAAAGCTGTGATGTTCTTCCAATTGCAAGGCAAGATTGTACAAAAAGATACCATTACAATATCTTTTCACAATTTGCTATGTCTTTATGCTCCAACTCAAAATCATTTAAATAATTTCCTGCGCCTTTTTACGGATTGTTGATATATAAAGTTAACCGTTCTCCAAGTCTGAAGTGCACAGTCGGTCACGGATGTAAACAACAGGGACGTATAGATGTCATGAAGAGGTGACAGGCATCAGCGACGAGACAGCAGCAGCCGCTCACGTCGGTCTCAAAGCAACTCGCGATCAAAGACAAACAAATGCAATATTTATAGTTTTCCACCGCACCGCAAACACCACACGAGAGGCGGTGACAGAGATCAGTTCAACAGACACGTGCGAACTGTCCAAGATGAGTTTAAAAACAAAAATCATTTTCACGTTCAAATATTGCGAGGAAATCCAAGTGTGTTGATTGGATTTCTCGCTGTTAGATAAATGATCAAAGCAAGAAAGCTCGGATTGTCATATCAACAGACAGTGTAAGCAGAGAAGCAAAACAGTGGTCTTCTTGTCTAAAAGTGGCACTTGTTATCTCCCGCAGTGTTTGACTTGGAAAGAGCCCAGGGGGAGGGACAGAAAGGTCAGTGGACGGAGGTGATGTGTGTATTAAGAAGCCCAGTCTAATTAATGCAGCACATTACCGCCCCAGACTTTCACTGTGTGGGTTTTTTGCGGGAAGTGAATACAAAATGAGATGTCACAACTGCTCCGACCAGGTGAGCAGTTTTACACTCTCCATACAGAGGAAATTATAAATCACTATCTGTAACGATTAACATTTATTTTACAATGTTATTTAAAGTAATAAGCTGCCATTTCATTTATTAGTGACATAATTGGGCCCTGAACCACAGTGAGATCAAATACCAATACGTTTGCTGTTGTATATTAGTTGACAAATGCTAAAAGTGACTCTGTAGTAACTTTAGTTTGTTTGTTTGGCCTGGATAGTGTATGAATGAGCACACATGAGGCTCATGCATGTAAACGCGCCACGCTGAAAAGAAGGAAGTCATAGGCTGATAATCCGACGTTCCACATTCACACTCACTGATGCATTCGAGGACAACAACATAAGAGGCAAAGTGGGTGATGCGCCTTGCTCAAGGACACGACAACAGTATGCACTTGATTCCAAACGTCGACCTTTTGAATCCGCGGACAAACGGATTGCTCTAACCACTGAGCCACCGTGACCCCAAGCTTAGGGCGTTCAAGGTGGTATGTCTGATCCATAACTTTAATGAAGCTTTCTCTTAAAGCGAAGACAATCGAGAGTCATTTTGTTTTCTTCATAACGCTGACACCGGCACCCTCTGTTGTCATTGAGAAGAAAAAAAAAAAAAGAAAAGTAAAACCAGACAGAGCAGCACCTGCTAAAGGTCACAGAAAGAAGTTTTTGTAATGTAAGCAGGTTATCAGCGCTAAAGAGCTGACTCGAAAAATGTCTGACCCACAAAAACACAACCTTCGACTCCTTCTATCGCAACACTACTTCAATACTTCGGATATTTTTTTTAATGCAAAATGTGTGTTTGAACCAAAGCTTTTAACTTGAGCAAAGACACTGAAGGATCATTAAGCAGCTACAAAGCTACAATTTTCGATTCAATCAACCATATTATTTTCAGCTAAACTTTCTTTTCTTCTGTTGGTCTGTCCTATGGGGAGACGAGGAGCTTCAGATCTTGTGACATTTGTAAAGTTCAATGGCAAGTCTCTGGAGGAGTCTGGGTGGAAACGGTCTGGAGCAGAGGAAACACACAGGGGATGGAGCTCATACAGTAGCAGCATGCATTAGGGAAGCACTGTATGGAGATAAAGATATAAGCTACAAGTACACACAATGTAGAGACAGGCTCATGTTTTATACCCAGAACAAATGAAGCGCCATTCAATCCGCTTTATTGTTTTAACCGCAACAGCTTGTAAATCAATTATTCACCATTTAGCTACTTGGCCTCGATATAACCCCGCTAGCCCCAAACATATTGGCATTATTTAATCAGATTGTCATAAATCTATAGCATTGTCTCATTACAAAAGTGCTAGTCTGATCACTACGGGGAAAAAAGACAGAGATGAGACAGAGACAGAGATGTAGGGATCTGGCTGGTTAATAATGAAGAGCACATGGGAGTAGACGTATAGACAGAGTGCATTAATAAGAGATGCCATGTAAAATGTATGCAATAATAGATCAAGGAGAATAGCTGGGATCAAGAAGCTGGGACCTCCACCAACAAAGATGAAGATCGTCCCATATAGCAGGACGTCAGATCCATGAAAAGCAAGGACTACAACAGGTCATCGAATAACGGTGATCTATAGACCAAAAAACCTTCCCATTGTTATTACATTTACTGCAGGTTACCCGTCAGACGAGATAGAAAAACAGCACAAAAAGTGGCCAAAAGTGGAGCTAAATCTGTTATTATTTTCTAAATCAGCTACATTTTGCTTCTTTGTTAGTGGCTTTTATTACCGGTATATAAACTGCTTGCTTCTGGCTTAGCAGCAAAACAATCCCAGATTAAGGCCTGCATAAAGAATACAGGTTTGATTATTTGTGTAGGAATACTCAAATGGGAGGTTAAATTGTCCCTGCATTATTCAACAACCTGCAAATGAAAGCTTAAAAAGACAATCAAAAGTGCATGAACTGGAAAATGATTTAGGGTGATTTTGGATGTAGGTCTAGTCTGCTAAAGCATGCTGAAGCTTTGGTGCAAGGGTGTGAGGGGCAGGTTTAAGGAGCAGGAGTTTGGTGGCACAGCGGGGGGAGCAGGAGAATAGTGTGCATCTGGGGTGGAGACGTTCAGCTAATTATACTTTGGATTTCCTCTGTTGCTGCTGCAGATGACAGTCAGGAGCCAATCCCCAGCCCTGTACAGTGATGCTACAGTGAGCTCAATACAGATTACAGCACTGCAGACAATCACCACAATCAATACACGAATTAGAACAAGTTTAAAAGAGAAATCCTAAGTACTAACTAGGCTTCAGAGTTTCGCCTCTCAACCAAGTGGCTTGTCAGTTCTGGACAATTCGCTGTAAGAACTTTTAAGGCTTTAATTTTCATCAAAACAACTCAGATAGAAAGGGGTTTAACGGGTTTAACTGAAATCTCAACCTTGAAAGCACAAACAAGCCGCATGAAAGGTGCACTTCTGCATTCCAGTGCATTTTGCAATCATCTGCAAATCAATGGAAAAAACATGGCTGACAAGAGCTATTTTTCCATTACATGTCACTCAGGTCATTGTAACTGCGGTTTTATTGGCCATTTTTCGATGTGAGATGTTCTTCAACAAGGGCGCAAGAGATTCAACAGAAAATCCCTATAAAATGTTCTCAAAGTCTTGCAAAACTCAAAGCATTGGCCTTCACAAAAACACATTACACTCTGCTGCTTCATGAGTGTAGAGCATATCAGGGACGAGAGCCAATATCTATTTTTCAACAAAGTTTAAGAAAACTTTAGAAAATACTTAAAAGAAAGTGGATCTCGAGTTGTCAATGTTTTATCAGCAGGTTATAGAGACCGAACCAGCTCTTCAAAAGCATAGACACGAACAATGATTTCTATTTTATGACGAGTTATGAGAGGACGCAGACACAGAGGTTGTAAAACTACACAGAGAATATTTTATCATGGGCTTTCAATCAGCCAAGACATGCCGCTGGAATGAGAAAGGCTTCATGGAGTCGAGGAAACAAGGCATACATGCTGGAGAAAGAGCGCTGCTGTGCCAAACATCTGAGGTGGGCGTCAGACACACTGTTTACCAGGACGGCCAATCAATGCCCAACCCGCTGCGCCAAGACGGGACACGGAGATTTAAAGGGAGGAACTTCCATCTACTTCACCGTACATTTGTGAAAAAATATATATTCAGGAACTTCTCATATATGGTAATAGGCAGTAGGACAATTTATACAAAAAGAGAGCATCACTGTTTTTACAAGGAGAGTCACACAAATGTTCCCTGTTACAGTATTCTGCTCTGTTGTTTAATTGTGGCACTAAACTCTAAATTGGACTTAAGCAGGCGATATATCATCTCTCTCTGTGTATGAAACTTCCTATTCAACAATGCTAGAGAGAACTTTTGGATTATAAATAAAGTGGGAAGATTTTAATCATACAAATGAATAAAACAATCCTCACTCTTTGACTTTCTGTATGTAAAAAATTTCACTTTGACACTGGACGTCACAGGTACTACCGTGCACAGAAAAGGGCGTCCACAAATATTTATTTAGACAGTAAAAATACAAACAGGATAAACCCCATGATAATGTTCAATTATTTCATTTTATTCTGTCTCAAAATTGGTATTGAGGGTTCTCCTAAGTATCGAAATAGTGTTTGTGATTTTGGTATTGTGAACGCACAACTACACCGGCTGAAAAAGAGCCAGTGAGTCACTGTCAGCAGATTAACAGAGCATCCAGCCCTGGATACTGTTACACCGGATAATTCCCAGCTTCATTTTAGGTGACAAACCCCCACCCTTAGCACCTTTTGTGATTTATTGCGAATTCCCCATAGACACTGGTCTGTGTCTTCCCAGGTGCACAACACACTGGTGTAAAAATAGCCACCTTACAACTGAACTCTACTGCTCATTTTTCATGTTTTGGTTTTCAATTTTACCAATTTGATAAGTTTGAATCTGGGGTCTTAGTGTGCACACATGTATGACGTGAAACCATAAAGAAAGCTTATCTTTGTTTCCTGTTTTATGGTCGTCTGTCCATAGTTATGTAATACACAACAAGGGAAAACATGCCTCCAGCAAACTATCACCAACAGCAGTTCAACCTGAGAGCTGGAAGTTAATACTAATGTTATAGCCAGCTTTACAGGACTCTGCAGTTAAATAAAAGTCAGTGGGGGTTAGGTTAACAGGCTCGTGCTCATAACAATAAACAGACATACCAATAGCCTATAAACACTATGTTACCCCCATGACAGCTCGCCCAGATAATGTAGTTAAGCAGTCCCTTGCTTGAATGGACAAATCCGATCACCGGAGGCAAAGAAGTTTCTGGACCATGCGTTGCGCGCGCTGCAGGGGGCGGGATGTGCCCGTACATGCCTATCTGGGCATCATCACTTAGCACTGCTGATGCTGGTAATGTAACAAGTATTTACAGTGACACTTTTTAACCCCTACCCTTGAAGCCGTTAATAAAATCAAGTGTTTGTGGAAATGAGAGACTGGTGGAGAAGATGACAACATGCACACGTCAAAGATGTGCAAACTTGTGGTTAAACTGGGCTTAAACACTGCAGCTTTCTCTCTGTGTTTATATAATCTTCTGCTGATGAGACTTCACAGCTGTTTAAATGACACCCGTCACTTTTTCTTGACACTTCCTGGGATGAGCTCACGTCCACGTACCTTGTGGGCTGCACGTTGCTGCTGTTGTCCGCGGACGAGTCCTCCGTGTCCCCCGCCGAGCCCAGGTCATCGTCCTCCACGGTCACATCTCCAACCATCGGGGCACCGCCACTGTCCTCTCCCCAGTTCCTCTGGTGCTGGTTGTTGTTGTTGTGGTGGTGGTGGTGCGGGTGCTCCATAGCTCTCACCCCATGTTCCCCCGCGGAGGACGCTGCAGAGGAAGGCAGCTCCGTGCCGACGGTGCTGGTGGAGCCCGGAGCGAGCGACGTGCCGATGAGAGGCTTTAGCAGTAGCAACAAGAGCACCAGGGAAATGCTCACGTTTCCAAAGCGAAGCCCCCTTTCCATTTGTAAGACTGGCACATTAGTGACAGATGAGATTCACATGCCACGCGTCCGCTGAATTCTGACATAAAAAAACTAAAGTGTAAAAATAGACAATCTATCGAGAATGGAAAAATAAACGCAAATGTGTCCTGCAAAAAATACGCCCTTTCAAAGTCAGCTTTAAGTAAACATAAACAGCCACTGGGACACCATGTTATTCCCTTTATACTTGCCTCTAGACATGCCTTGGTAACGCTAAAGCCCGCCCCGTTTCTAAACTGGGATTGGACGGATAAAACTCATCGCTGGGCTAAAAAATAACAATAAAACTTCCCATTGCACGGTCTCACGCCAGTCACGCACACTCGCTTACTAAGCACAAGGCGATTGCGCGAGGGAGCTGCCAGTCCGAGAGGCGGGACCTACGGGATCCAGCCTCCCAAACAGTGAAGACGATTGGTCCAAGCGGCCGTCTGTTAAACACGCGCATGCGCACTGTCGGACGCCGCGCGACGAAAGCAAAAAGGTGACGCAAAAAAGTCCCCGATGGCGTTTCCAAATGTTGCGCCGCGATTGGAGGCTCGTGCAGCTCGTCGGCCAATGGGAACAAGGGTAAAGTTATGGCGCGGCGCGATTGGTTTCACATAAACTCAGCTGAGTGAACACCGCGCAGGGATTGGTTAAGACGGCCGTCATTCAAGAGGAGTTGTCATGAGAAAGTTGACATGAAAACACCAACGTGGCTGTATTTGAGCGGCACACACTTCCTCATCACGAGTTGAAACCTTTTTTTTTTTTTACCGCTTAAGGGTAAACAAACCGAAAAGGATATTACATAACATGTGGATACAGTACTGTAAATAGATGCGGTTGTTAACAGGTTACCGCTGCTAAAGAAGAACTTGCAACATCATGTAAAGGATCAATGTCATGCAAGTATAGTCAGATATTAAGCTCTTAAAGGAATAGTTCACCTCCATACTGTGATATGTTCTTACCTGAGCTTAGACGAGTTGATACCTACCTGTCTGGTGTTTGTGCGTGCCCGTGAAAGAGCGTGGGAGCTTCCAACTTCACCCCCCTTTTGAAGCAATAGGAATACATTGGGAGAGGCCATATGCTAACAACATCTTTGGTCTTTTTGCGTGACTGAGGGCACGCACAGACCAGACAGGTACGCACCAACGTGTCTAAGCTCAGGTAAGAACATACAGTGAACTATTCCTTTAACCCCCGCCTAAAGCGAGTGCATTTTCTCCAGGTCAACTTTACCCAAATGTCAAAGGTTACAGCGTATGGGTCAGAGTGCCTCATTTAAAAGCTCATGTAAACAAATATTTTTCCACACATTGTCACTTTGTTTTGTCACTTTTTCATCACTTTTTTTTTGGCTTTTTTGTTTCATTTCCACTACTTTTTTGGCACTTTTCGTTTTTCGTTTCACTTTTGTGACTTTTTTGTCACTTTTCTGTTGTTCTTTTGTGTCTTTTGTCACTTTTTCCATTGATTTTTTCTTTTTCTCATGTTTTCATCGCTCTTTTGGTGCATTTTCGTCTCATTTTGTTGCTATCTTGACACTTTTTTCAAGAAGCTTTCAGATTTGGGAAAAGCCAAACTGGAGAAAACCTGCTCAAACATGCAGGCGTATGCTCCTTATAAACCGTATAAACATAAGTCATAGAAGTAAATGTTTCTGAATGACAGCTGGTGCTAATGTCTAATGGGGAAAAGACACAATTTACTCTTTTCTTCACTATAACCTGCGCACTGTACAAACTAATAGAGGTAATGTTTTTATTTTTTTGCATGTCATTTCTTTAGTTTATCTGAAAAATGTGAGCTTACACTGTAAACACGAGTTCTAGCGCCCTCAAGTGGTAAACTAATATTACAACACTAGGACATCGTAGGTCTGGGGAGCTGCAAATAAAACAAGTACGCAAATGTATGATCTTGTCTTGTATTGATGTTGTTAAAAAATAGTACCGTCACAGTAAAATCACAGTCATATTGGCAAATCATACAGAAGGAATGCTTGTGAATAACAATGTTGGAATATCAAATTAGTAACAGTGACAAAAAGATGATTGACAATATTTTTCAGAGCCCCCAAGACAACCATTCTATACCCAGTTGGACAAAAACTAGGCTCAAAGGACCACATGAAAAGAAGAATACAGCACCTTAACGACTGAAATTAATAAACACGTCGTGCATACACACTGCACTAATCAGAGTCAAGGTCTCAGATTTAGAATCCACGAGGCTTCATTTAGACCCACAAGTCTTAGGCGTCCGTGTGTGAGGTAAAATAAAAGAACATACAATTGTTTGGTTTGTAACGTTGGAAAACAGATGGCACAGGACTTAAGTCGCTCTGTGTTCAAGGCACCAAAAACATGAAAGAGTGCATGGGAAGGCAAAAAGATTTGGAAATGTTCAAGACCCAAATATTTACATCACTATGTGGTAATTGTACCTTGTTGAAACTAAAGTGCAGTATTAGAATTTCTGTTAAAGTTGATGGCAATGCCCAATATTAGTAAGGAGTAGGGTTAAGGTCTCCCTAATGAAAGGCAACATGATAATTAAGTAACCAGCAATTGTTTTATCAACTGTTAATTAAGTACCACCACCAGGAATAAAAAGGCTGTTTCAATAAACCTATTTAGATGCCCCGTGTTGTACAACTGCAATTTTGATTAAAGGCACACCATGGGTCTGTCGACAGTGTGGCCATAGTCCCTATAAGTAAGCATGTTTACTTTAGTTTGATTGTGTTAATAGATAATTGACTTGTCAGGCACTTAAAAAACCATTAGCTGCTGCACAATGGGGGAACTGCATCGTGTTTTAAGTTTATGTGAGGTTCTGTCCAGCTTTTTAGTATGGTGGGGACTTTGGCTGGTCAGGTACTGGAGTTTAAATAAAGGAGAGGTCACTTGAAGAGGAGAAATGGCGCTGGCAGGCCGGTCAGTGCACTGTAGTGTTCCGCGTCTTAACACTGCCATCCTCCATCCCAAAGTAAGCCCGCTCAGCCATGCCCACGAACAGACCCGTCTCCACAACGCCTGGAGACGAAACAAAGTAACAATACTCCATTTAAACCTTTATATATCTCATCGTATTTAATAGTAAAAGCAGATTATACAGCACACGATTACTGAGGTTACACAGGACTACAGTCTTGCGCACAAACATGAAGCATGAACAAAAACGAGTCTTGCCTAAATATTTCATGGTTTTAAGTTCAGGAAACATACAAAGCAATAGTCAATAATTGTGTTTAGAACGAAGCTGATCTCACCTGGAATCATCTTGATCGCCATGTTGACCTCCTTCCAGTTTTGAGCCTGTTCAAATTTCCAGTCCAGGATAAAGTTACTGTTGTCTGTCACAACCGGACCCTGACAGACAGAAAGGGCATAATCTGAGTTACCTGCTGCAAGATAGGGCGCCATCTAGTGGGGTCTTCACGTCAGTGCAAACAACTGTATTTTTGGCACATCAATTGTAAAAAAAATGTGTAATTGACTGATTACACACTTTGTCATTACAATCACCTTTGTCTAAGAAATTATTTATCAAAACGGATTTGAATGTATTCCAACATTCATCATAACAGAGAGCTTTTTATTAAGAAATCGGGGGTTTGTCAACTGGTTTGCACAAAGTATCCTTCTGTAACTACAGCTTGGCTTTGTTGTGTTGTGACATGGATTTTGAAACAATGGTTTGTGCCTACAAGGAAGTGAAGTTGTGTCACTTCACTTACTGCTTTACTGACAGCCATTCGTAGGTTCACCTCCCCACCAAAGCGTCTAGCGATCATCCTGGAGACAGGGACGTATGCCATGGGTATGACCTCAATGGGAATGCCCTTCTTCCACTGTTCACCCAGAGCCTTTGAATCCTTCCTGTAAGAGAAAACACAACAGAAGATTTATTATAGGAACAGTACGGGTAACAAAGAAACTGATGGAGGTGATTCCATTTAAACCCTGACCTGAAGTCGGCAATAACCACAAAATGTTTTGCACAGCCAGCGACAATCTTCTCCTGAGTCAAGCAGCCTCTGTGACGCAAAGAATGAAAAGCAGGTAACTAAAATGTCAAAGGTTAAACCTGAATCTGAATGACCTCAAATATACTCACCCTCCACCTTTGATCAAAGTGAGATCATCGTCCACTTCATCTGCTCCATCGATCGCCACATCGAGCTGCAACAGAGGCCACAATAACAAAAGTGCCCTGGGCATGGGTGCAGCAGTAAGTTTAGGGGCTAATTTATAAGTACAGATTAATAGCAAACAAGTTAATCGCCTAAACAAGGTGTGAGGTGCCAGTGCATCAACACTAGAGTCATTCATACCTCTGGATGCCGGTCCAGATCTGACAGGGTGAGGCCATGCTGCAAAATCAATTGTCGCGCCTGTGGTAGTAGATAAGATGATTAGAAGATCAATAAAGAAAACTGATAATGAAATAATGTAAATAACACATTATATTCAAACCCACCTGGAATGAAGTGGGGACACATATGATGTTCAGCTTCTCTTGACGCACTCTGTCCGCTGTCCCAAACACACACAAAACAATTAGCACAGAGTCATCCACCAACTCAACAACTGACTGGCATAAAACTACTTACCCAGCCTGTCCACAGCATAGACAATGGTTGAGCCACTGCCCACTCCAACCACCTGGTTATTCTGCAACAGAGACACACATTTCTCAGTGTGATGTGACATTAACAGATCAAAAGTGATGATTTACTTCATTATACCTTCAAGAATCTTACATATCATTAATAAAAAAACATTTGCACCAAAACCTGCATATCTTTAATGAGTGTTTGAGTGATTCAGAGTAACCTTTGTGACAGATAAGCCTCAGCATGTGTAGCACTATCAGTAATATTTACATGTCAAACAAGAGGTTTTTTCCTCCTTATTTCATGCGCCCTCGTAAAGAACTATAAGTCACGCTCTATTAACACTCTGGTATGTTTAGACACATATTCTTTTTTTAGCTTTGAATCCAGAAAAAGCTCATGACACGGGTTCAGTTCATCCTGAGGTATAAATACTGTATTAGATAAGAAGTTAGCAAACACGCTACATTCAATGGGAGCTAACCGCTAGCCTCCACCACATGAAGCCAAAATAAAGATCAGCTTGCAAAAGAAAAAAACATGAGTACAGTAAAGAAAGGCCATGTCCTGCACAGACGTGTCCTTGCACTGACCTGTACATGAGTGTCCACTGCGGCGTATGCAGCCAGTTTCTTCGCCTCCTCTGCCATGATGCTAGCGGCTCGATGTGACTGGAAACACGCGTGTTTCACGGAGGCTTCAGCGGACAGGAAACCAGAGAGTTTAGTGCGACAGACCCACCTCCCGACAACAATCATGACCCGCTCCGCCCACGGAGATCGGACAACACCAGAGGTCAACCCTCACAGGAGCAGAAAAGCACCAAGACGCTGCTGTGGACGGTCCAAAGTCCTGTCCAGTCCAGCCCGCGGTGTCCGCCCCCCAGTCCATCCATCCTCTCTCCCGCTGCAGTTGTGGAGCGCGTCCCAAAGTAAATCTACCTTCTACCTTGCCATGGAAAAGTAATTTGTTGTTATTTACAACTAAAAGTACATAAAAGTCAACATCTAGCAAACAGTGTTAATTCTGAATCGTCTGAAAGAGCCTCAGATCATGTAAATTCTCTGCCAAAGGAAAAGCTCTGAGCTTCATTCATGTGGGAGCTGCTCCATGAAGCAGAGGAACAAGATTAAATATGATTATAATGAATTTTATCAATGCAAAGTCGACTAAATTCGTCTTAAATTCAGTCAACTAAATTTACTTGCAATTTTAGTCGACTAAAACTAGACTAAAATTGAAGATGTTTTTTTGACTAAAACTAGACTAAAATCGAATTACATTTTCGTCAGAAGACTAAGACTAAAACTAAACTAAAATATTAACACTTATTAACACTGCTAGCAAAGGCTGTAGTCTACTGTTTTAAAGGGACTATACAGTCCCTTTAAGTTAAGTTAGTTTAAAAATGTTAAAACTAAGTATTTTCCTCCCCCTACATGTTCCAGCCATGTCCTAATGTGTAGAATGAGCCCAGACCTGTTCACCACAACTGCCTCTAAAATCCTGCAGTCGCTCAAAAAGGTTCATTCGAGTCCGAAGTGCCGTCATGGAAGCTGCAGTTACACATACGACCTGAGGTGGCAGTAGTGAGCATAACATGACCAACTTGCATCTAACCCCTTTAAAGTCATATCCTTTAGCAAATAAATGTGTTTTTCCTTCCATAAATCTTTTCATAAATCTTCTCTTTTAATGCACAGCATAAACACTTAGCAAAGGGTGGGCCGGTTGCTCGGGGGCTGCTACCCTCTGGCATCAGGTCGACAAAAAAACAATAATTTAAAAAAAAACTTTTTTGACTGATTAATTTTTTTTGTGACTGATTATTTATTTATGTTTTTTTTTGGTATTTTTGTTGTTGTTTGTTTGTGATGTCACTCTAAATCTGGTTACCATGAGCGTTCAATCAATCAATGAACCAATCTGTTATGCTTCTCAGGAATAGATGTGGGCTATGTTATATCAGAACAACAACATATCAGCATGTTCATGCTGTTATTACAAAATCATCATCATCACAACCCACACAGTATTTATATTGTATATAAGCAATATAAATACTGTGTGGGTTGTGATGATGATGATTTTGTAATAACAGCATGAACATGCTGATATGTTGGATGTAGGAATGAATAAATATACAATTGTTATAAAGTGCAGCATTTTGTGAATGTTGTTGTTGCATCTCATGTAAACATGTAACGAACTTAATTGTTTCATTACTACAAGCTACCAAGGCACATTATTTAAATTACTTATATATGAATGGGGGTGGGACTAGATAAGTGTGTCTTCTTTCCACTCCTTTTCGAGCTAAAATGTTTTTTTTATGTTATTCTGTTGGCCAATTACAGAGGCAAAGGAAGTGTGTTGTATGTAAAGGTAAAGATTTTGGACAGATAAGGCATGTACTCTTGTCTCTGTATTTGTTCTTGTACAGTTTTGTTTATGGCTCGAAATAAAATGTTCAAATCAAATCAAATAATATGACTTTTTTTTTTTTTTTTTCAATGAATTTGTTTTGTAGACACCCATTTTTGGAACCAGTGATCTACAACTGTAGCCTAATTTTTTGCTAAGGCGTTAGGAAAACAGGAACTAATGGAGCCCACTCAAGTTAAGTTGTAATTACCAGGTAAATATTATGCAGTATCGCTTTAAAGCCACACCGCATAGAATTTTACCCGATAAATGAAATTGAAATACAAGCATTTATTTTATGACAGATATTTCTATCAATGAAAATGACCGGGAGTGGGTACGTCTCCAGCTCGTCTCCATGGAGATGTGACGAAAGGCAGTAGAATTTGAGATTTAAACAGGTTCGGTTCTCATCCAAATGCATTCTTTTATTACACACTGCAATAATAGCATTTTCTGTGTTGAGCTGGTCATTAACAGCATGTTTCGTTTTGCCGGCAACAGTATAGTCCAAAATGTTACGGAGTGTACCTTTAAGTAGGCTAACGCAAGAACATTTCAGGGCCAGAGATGATTTATTGACCTTTACAATTTTTACATAATTAACAGAGACAATTTCTGTTTTTGTTTTTTCCATGCTTTTCATCATGTTTTGGCGAATGGTATACACCTGATGCATCTAGCCCAGGGGTGTCCCACGTGCGGCCCGGTGGCCAAATGTGGCCCTCGGACCAATTTTTGGTCTTGCTTAATCTGTGCACATCAGAGGTGATCCTTTTTATTTGAACTAAGATCATTCTACACAATTCTATCCTGACGGCTAACATTATATTGTGAGACAGAGCTGGCATGAAGGTTTTAAGCATAAATAAAGGTATGGGGCACAATTTACACCTCTGCTAGTCAAAGGTTTCGCGGCACTAACCACCAATCTATGGCCCTTCAACCCGTGTATGCTTCAAAATGTGAGAAAAAGTTTGGACACCCCTGATCTAGCCCTATGTATTTAAATCACAGATCGGTTACAGCGAAGCAACGCTCTGTCTGTAAACATAATTTCTTCAATTCAGTTATCTTAATTTTTGTGTTGTCGAAAGGCCACTTTCTCTTAACAATAATGTGTTTTGGTTCAGATAAAACACTGAGGTCACAACTGCTCTTGAATATTTCTCTATATTGTAGCCTACCTCATTCTTCCCTGTATGGTTTTCATTCCTTGCTTTCCTTTCTCTGTTCATCTCCTTTATTTTTCCAATAAAAGTGACAAAAGATGATTGAAAGAAAAAAAAAACATTTCAAGACAACATGTGCCACTACTACTTTTTTATTTGGCAAACAGCTTGAGATAATCTCTCTTTTTCAGTGTACAGTATATTTATATATACTATAGGAAACCAACACATTCTTTTTAATACCCATTTTCTCATTTTTACATCTTACAGCTTACAAATATAGCTGATCTTTTTGACAAAATTACAGATTTTGTTTGACACCTAAATTAATATGCTATATAAAAATCCACACATCTTACATTCATGATTAGAAAAGTAGGCTATTATATGAAATCGGGGAAAACAGAAAAAAAAAAAAACGTCACAATTTTCAAACAATTTTTGAAAGGGCTGAGGTTCGGAGAGAGGCAAAGGAGCAGTGCTGTGATGCCATCCAAGGTTAAGTCCTCTGAGTTTTCAGTCATATTGTAAAACTGTCAGTAGAGATATCAAGGAACAACAATACCGCCACAAAAAACAAAAACAAAAAAAGATTGGTCCAAAGATTGAAGCGGTCGCCATAGATTATTCAACCAAAGAAGTTGATAAAAACTAAACCGCTGCATTGCAAACTGTACATTACTGTATTATCCATACCTCGCAATCTTCTCTCTCCAAGTACTGTCTATAGGGCTTAGTCCAAAGATTATGCAAATGCAGAGCTGAGCAGCGCGTTCTCTTTTTCGGCGTTATCTCGGCGCAAAGACATCTGCTCAATTTGGACATCTTTTTCCTCACATCTGTAAGACAACAGTGCTGCATGAAGGAGCTGCCATAGGGAGACTTGGAAAGCAAATACTGAAGGTTAGATTGGCAACATCACTGATGCTTCTTTATGGGGGAAAACAAGTCACATCTTTTACTTTAGAGGTCAAAGAGTCACATTAACCGAGAGTTAAAGCTAATGTTCTTATTGTGGATAGAGTAACTTTGTACTTCATAATCATGGGGTTGTGATGATTTTACAGCAGTTAATATTCTTTAAAGGTACTGTTCGAGGATGTATGTTGAGTGAATTGGGGAATATAAAATGCCAATAATAAATAAAGTGGTTGTCTTTGTCTGCCCTGCCACTTTAGCTTCCCTGTATCCAGGGTGAACCGCCTCAGGCCCATAGTAGATGGGGTCGGCTCCAACCACTTTTGACCCGCAACAGAAATAGACAAATAAAATATGAATAGAAGCCAGTGTCGTAGTAGGAGATACTACAGTTTTCCCCCAAAAAGGGAATTGACCAACCTAACCTTCCTGGCACCGTGAATGCCAAAAAGCTTGATGCAATATCTGACTCAAAGGAGAATGGAGTGGAACCCACAAGGACGGACTAAAAAGTTGCTCAAAAATACTTTGCTTTGCTGAGGCGTCGCTGGAAAAGTCTCACCCGTCAGTGGAGTGCGGTCGTACACAGTATTGCTGAATATTGAGCGCTGCATTTGCTTGTTTTTTTTTTTTTTTCTGAGAAGTTTGCTTGCTACATGTCCATTGGCATCGCATCATGTTTTTAAAAAAATCCAGTCAAGTCATGCTGGAGGCGAAACCACTGCGTAGGATTCTTTTTTTTTGTCTTCTCGTAGGTATTAGTGGTCCAGAAGAGGCCTGGGTTGGATTAGTACATGACAACGTTTGCAAGCATTTTCTAATCATAACACCAAATAACGATAGAAAACAATACCCGATTAGTCTAAAACTCTTTGAACACTTCGCTCACAAAAAGAACATATTAAGCATTTGGTCAAAAAAACCCAAACCAGTTAATTTCAACATTTGTAACACATCTTTTACCCATTTTCTTGTTCCAAAAATTGAAGTGGGAAGTTGACGTAACATGAAAAACCAGGGAAAGGCAGACACTCAAAACACAATGAACTATGGACAAACAGATAAAAGTAATCTCTGTCCAACATTGCCTTTAAAGAGAAAATAAATATTTCTATGTCAATGCAGCCTAAAATAGTTTCATATTGCCATAATATACTCTATTATATATTCATAATTTGATAAAGATTTAATAATAACTATATGTTTTGGTTTGTGCTGTCGGTCTAAATAATTACATCTATGTAATATACCATAAGTGTGGAATGTATTAGGTAAATTCCACTTTAAAAATGAGGTTTGGTGGCAGTAAGCCTGATGGACTCACACCGCGTTCCCTTGTCCAATACTGGCTTCATAGGAATGACTTACCAAAGTAGACAACAGCGTCCTTCACAGCTAAAAAGGTGGAGGAATGTCAATTTAACACTGAACAAAAAACAAAGATTGACTTTACAAACGCACAGCACCGGCGTACTCATCGAGACCGTGCAAGTGTTTACAAAGGAACCAGTGTAAAAACACGGAGTGCAAAGTGTCAAAAGGAAAACAAAACAAACAAACAAAAAAGCTTAGTTATTGGTTGTACCCATTGCAACTTTGTATCAATAGCTTGCTGGCAGCGTTCTGGACTTGCACGGTCTGGAGTGAATACTTAGGAGGGCGAGTTGCGTGAGAGAGGAACATGGGAGGCATGGCACTGAAGGAGCGGACAGTCAAACGCAGGTGAAACTGGGAGGTGCCTCTGATTTTTCTGTCTCTGTTTGACTCAGCTCTCATTTCCAGTGCTTCACCTGTAGTAGATAGTTCTTTATCAAAAATCTAAACAGTCGATTTATCCTTTTTGCTTCCGTAACAGTTTTGCATTGAAAAGTGTCTTTTTTAAATCCTCATTTTGTTTTTTCGTTCAGCTTCTTCTTTTTTTTTTTTTTTTTCCTGCGGGTCCCTCTGTGCAGCTACATGTGCTGAGCGTCCATGATGTCCAAGTATTTAGCCTCAATGATATGAGGAAGAACGTTGTTCCTGTGCAGAAAGAACAGAGGAAATAGTCACCAAAGATGCAACTTAAAGGGACAATACAGAGTTTAAAAATGTTAAAATGATGAATTTTCATCCCCCTACATGTTACAGCCATGTCCTAATGTGTAGAATGAGCCCAGACCGGTTCACCATAACTGCCTCTAAAATCCTGCACTGTCACTCAAATAGCTGTTACTTCTGGTCTGAATTCTCATGCACGAGCTTAACATAGGGACTGCAGTTACGCGTAAGACCTGAGGTGGCAGTAGGGAGCATAAAATGGCCAACTTGCATCTAGTCTCTTAAAGCAACTGTAAGCAAACCAGACCAAGAAAAGAGCGCAGATCAGTTTGCTTCACAAGCTTGGATTTATTGCTGTGTGCTAAAGTTTCCACATGTAGAGAATGAAGATTGTACTTTTTAGAAATATATACTATTATTTATTGAAGATTTTTCTCAGGGCTGATGCTGGGATTGTGAATTATTCCTACAGCCTGCCCCTGTTTTCACATGTGAAGTTTGTATAATATATCTTCTGCTGAGTTTAAGAAAAGGTCAGGCAAACTAAAATATATTACTTTGTACTTCTTGGCAAAGGAGTAAATGAAGCTCCCTTAGACATTCAGTTTGTCTTTGCGGCTTGACAGCGTGCGATGTATGCAGGAGCCCAGGGGAAGGTGAACTTGTGTCTTGAGGAAGTGGTACCTGATTGGGATTAGCAGGATCATGACCAGAGGGAAGATCATTTTCATGTACGGGATGGGGTACATGCCGAACGTGCACAGCACCAGCAGCTGCATCATCTGCAAGAAGGTGAAGTAGTGGATCTTCCTCTGGGGCACTTTGCGGATGTAGTGGGTGGGAGGGTACGACGTCTGTGGAGGAGAGAGGATCACAGCAGATTAGAACACAATCCCTTTCTCACTGCCAAGCCTTACAGACAGTGCCCAGGGAATAGATAGCTCACACAGGGCTAACTCCAAGGGCAGACAGCATGTTTTCAATCAAATCCAAGTAGTCAGCATGAAATTCAATATTCCATTTTTCCCCCTGTGGATTTACTTTATTTAGTGTCTAAAGCTGTAAGGAGAAGAGCTGTTTTCTCCAACAAACTGGAGATGTCTAAGTTTTTATAACAACTTTACAGTACATTATAGCTGATATGTTTGCTCTTTCAGGGAAGCTTCGCATGCACTTAAGAGAAACATACAGGGCTAATGTTCAAGTAGTGTTAAAATTCAATAATGTTTTGCCCACTGGGGTGAGCTTTATTGAGCCAAGCCGTTGGTGTTTCAAGGTTCCTAAGGCTGTAAGCAGAGCAGTTTTCTAGTGAGGAATGAATGTGTGCAACCTTCTTTATAGGACTGTAAAAAGTCAATAACAAAAATCAGTAATAACACACAGTAGACTAACCCTAAGAGCACCAAGGGTTGTGAAGATGCTGAGCTGAGGAACGTTTTGTTTGTGTCTTCTACTTTACGCATGTTACAGCAGCAGTTATTTCAGGGGGGTTCCAGACGACATGGGAGCCATACTTTCTAGAAAACATGCCCTGTGTGTTTATATTAGACTTAATGACTAAAAAAGGTTGGACTCAGAGACAGCCAACACAAACACATTGCAGTAGTATTGGCCAGACCTTTCAAGTCAAATTGTTTTGGTAAAAAATTGATGGAAATGCACAACATAGCAACTACATTAATTAATCAGCCATTCTCAAGTACCACCCCAGATATTGCCCTATACTCATGATTTTATACTTTATACTAAGAGCTTTGGCAGCTTTTACCAACATTACAAACCCATAAACGTGACATAAACATGGTGACATTGACAGATTTGTGGAGGGACATGGCTCCAAACAGAAACTATGCACATTATAAAACACAATGGCAACAACTCAGCCTTCAGCTTCAGCCGGCTGCAAATCTGTTCATAATAAGCTAATACAGCTTCATATTTCAAAGAGACAACACGCTTTTTACCATTACTTTTGAAGGCAGAATAATTGCATTTAAGTCTAAGAAAAGAAGTTTGATCATTGGTGGGAGAGTTTAATTAAATCGTATAATAAATTACTGCAGAGAGTCTGTACTAGCCATGAAGGACCGGCTTTTTAAAACGAAATAAACAGCGGCACAGTGGAGGCGTCACAAGAGGTGCTACAGGAAACAAGAAAAAGACAAACAATGAAGTAGAAGACCTGCAGATCGCAAATCTTCTTTCCCTACTATTGTTCTGACTAATGTTCATTTACTGGAGAATAAGATGGATTATATTCGTCTGCTACGCTCTACCCAGAAGACGGTGAAAGACTGTTGTAGAGCAGAGGGGGCTACACAGGTGGAAGGCATAGAAAGAGCTGACCAGTGTGGGACACCATGCTCTAGAACGAGAACAAACCCAGGAGGTGGTGCACTGAAGCAGTTTCCCCTACCTTCCCCTTTCCATTGCCACAGCTGACCTAATCAACAAAACAATTTTATAAAAATGTCATTACTTTAGTATCTATCATTACATAGTTGCAAGAACTTACACTACACAGCTAAATACTGAATGGTAAATATGGTAAAATTGTATAGTGCTTCTCTATTCTGTACATTAGGCACTTAAAGAGCTTTGTATAAGGGCGTACACATACACTGAAGGCAAAGTGGGTTAAGTGCCTTGACCAAGGACACAAGACGACCCGCACTAAAATCTGCGCCACTGCTGCCACACAACAGTGAAAAAGAACATCCCCAGTCAGAAATACTGTGGTCTATAACTGCAAAAAAAGAAAAAAAAAAAGAAAAAAAAAAAGTGAAGTCTACTCTACAGTATTCTGCCATTTGCTTGCTTTGCCTTGCCAAGCTGCCTACAGTACCGTCTTAAAGACATTTGGGGGCACTAGAGTGTGGCAGGAGGACGAGTTTTACCTTTCAGTGAAGGTGAAATCGGACACTAACAAGACAGAGCTACAGGCTTCACTGTTTTGCAAAATATGAATCTTTGTGAGGAGCATCGACTTTTTAAATTGCTTCATGTCTGTAATTATAGACAATTTACAGATTTATGCAGATTGAAGAATGTTCGCCCTAAACACACGTTACAAAACAAGCGCATTAGAAACAGATTGTGGTTCACCCTGAAAAGACGAAAAAGAAAAGCGAGGCCCAAATTTCTTTCTATCCCTTTAAAATTTTCACCTTGTCTTAAAACTGAACTTTAGAAAAATGCAAATGTGGCGTCATGACTCACGCCAAGGTTACGTCCACACACTCCCAAGCTGCACCTCGGTAACCTTTTAACATTTTTACCTACTTAATATTCTTGTCTCAATAGCTTGAAAAAAAAAATACACAGAGGTAAAGAAGAAGCGGTAATGGTGGTATGTTGCTCTGAAGGTTAAGTGCAACAATAGATCTATCAAATCGTATGCTCTTTGATTTGAAAAGGGATATTATTTCTGTAATTCTGATGCACTAAAATGATAATGACCTCTGCATATTTTAGGTTAGGAAAACAGGCCTGGAAGATACTGTTTATGTTTTTGGTTGTTAGAGCTACCTGTTCCTTGAGTAGCAGAGCCATGCGGTCGCACATCTGGTTGCCGTCGATGGAGGTGAGTGCGATGTAGAGGAAGAGGCCGTACAGGACAGGTTTGGGGATCCACTGCAGCGGCACCGGCAGCAGCAGCACCGACACCCCAATAAAGATGTTTGCAGCAAGAGACGTCAACCGTGTCTCCTTTACCTGGACGATACTGAGCACACACAAGGGCGTACACGGTCAGAGCAGGAATCACTTCTGTAGCTTCAAAAAATTATGTGCACCCAAATTAACAATGCTCAATTTGGTAATGGTAATAAAATGGAAATAGCGCTTAGCGTGCTAATTGTGCATAATTGTGCATAAGTGTGATAACATGGTAATTATGGAAATTACTCATGAAGCAAATCACACACCTGTCATTCTACTTTATTTTATAGTACTGCGCAAACTCCTAACCCCCCCCCCGACCTGGGACAAACAACACTGTAAATGACCAGGAAACACGATTAGTATTTTCATAATATTTACGTGAAAACCCGCTCCCTTGTTGCCACGCTTATTACATCCTATTACCATGTTATTACTGTGCTGTGAAGTGCAACCATTTTCTTTCTCTTGAGTAGAATAAGCATCATTCTTATAATTGTAGATTCAAACCATGTGAGATGTAGCTCCATAGGCACTGAGTGTAATTTGTATTATCATATAAGATTCTGAACAAAATGACAGAAACCCAAGCCCTTTCAGTTCAAATTAAACTTGCTTGTCGACTTTAGTTCTTGCGATCACACGCCTCATTGTGTAAGTCGTCTCTGGGTTATAGTATGTTTGGAAGGTTTTAGCTGTGAGGATGAGAATTAGGTCACACTGTGAATTTGTCTTAATAAGAATCATGTCTTCCATCCACTTAAAAATGATCAGGGAGTTGTTCGGAGTTGAGAGCTCGAGGAGAGCAAAAGCGTGTATTAATATTTACACCTTGTATTCAATCAGAGGGTTTGAGTGAAGCCTCGTCCCAGCATGTTTAGAGCCTCGGGAAATTTGGCTTAAAATACATTTCTAGCATAGCACTGGAAGTACAGATAATGTATGGATAACGTGTAAAGATGAAGTGGCTGTGATTAAGCAACGGTGCACAAGTTTAAGATGGATGGACATGAACATGGTATTGTCTGGATTCTATGTCACTTCTATAGCCTGTCGGGCTGTATGTATGGGCCAATATCAAATATAAAAATATTAAAAACCTTGTCAGATCTCAGTAGATAACCAGGGTTGGGCCTGGGTAGTACCTGAATGGGAGACCGTGAGAGGAATACCATGTATCCTGTGTGAGAGGCCACACTTCTGCCTATCTGCTCCAAGGGTTCTTATGGCTACATAGTGTATGTATCTAATCAGGGTGAATGAATTCTCCCTGTGATCATGTTGGTGAAAGGCGCAATACAAAAAAAAACCTCCTCTTCCTCCCCTTTAATACCCATGATGAGGATGTGAATTTGTTTTCTTTTTTAACTCAGTTGGACAGTGTCGAATTTCACTATGTAAAACACTCCCTTCTCTCTGCATCTCCAGTCATTTCTAATAAACAATCTGCAAAGGGAAATTACTTTTCTGGTTCAACAAACAGCATTCAAAATCACAGTGAGTTATGCATTGAACGTAATTTCTTCAAAAAATCTGAATGTTTTTGAGACTAAATGTCAGAATATTCTTGATGCAAAGAAAATAACACAATGTCTAATATCTCCAATTATGCTAAATACTGTATAGGAGTTTTCCTTTGTCTCATGGATGGCACTTTGCAGCAGATTAATCCTGGATGAATGCAAACTAGATTTCTGCACATCGCACATGGCTGCGGCGATAAAACCAATCCTCTCATCTCCCCGGAGCTCCTTCACCTCTTCCACCCGCAGAGAAAATGCTTAGTTACATAGTAATCATGCAATCAGTGAGGAGCAAGATACAGTAGTCTGCAACACAAAATTACAGTGGATCCACACTCCACCAAAGACCTTTAATTGAGCGTTTGATTAGCGCTGGCTCGGCGGTGGGAGGTGTCACTCACGTCTCATAGAGGTGGCCACCCTCCACACGCTGCTCCACGAAGGCGAGCTGCCGCACGTGTAGCGTGGAGTGAGGGAACGCCGCGTGCATCCACGGCAACCCCATCACCGACATCAGGATGTTAATGAGGCCAGAGAGCATCAGGTCCCAGTGGTAGGCCGTGCCCTTCAGCAACCTGTGGACAGCGGGCAGGGACAATATCGAGGAATATTACAAACAGCTACACAAACAAAGTTAACACGCTAAACACTCTATTACTGACGCCTTTTCAGAAATGTGTAAACAAGAAATGACTCAAATGTTGTTTAACCTGTTTTTTGTGCATAACATCGTATCGTAGAGATAAAAATTTAATCAAACACCAATTAGACACTGTATAAAATAGTATAAAACACGCCACTAATTCACTTGTTTTATGCAAAGTAATTTATGTGGTGCAAATGCTATAAAAGACACTTTTTTATGAGTAGATAAAAGGGAGTTATGGCCGACATCAATCCCTCAAACTTAATCTGTCACAGTGCAGTCCAATACAAAGAGTGGCTGCGTATTCCTCCACTGCAGACGACCCCTTAGTGCGGGAGCAAAGACCCCACACAGCAACGGCCATGAGATCAGGGGCTGAGAGACAGTTTTACATACTGTAGTATTTCATGGTCGAACACAAATCAAAAGGGCAGGACGCTCCTAAGGTCAGCAGCGCCCTTCACCACGAGAGCTGTGGGCTTTCACTGTTTACTGTCTCACCATTAAACATGAAAAATAATGTTCCTGGCCCATACATCATTGCAAATGTGATCAAACGACAGTAAAACCCGTTATGTTGGTTTGGGAGATATTTAAGCTTTTGTTACTTCGACCGTCTGTCATGTCAAAGCTTTGAAGAGAACTGAGTCACTTGCCCTTGACTGTGACATTCAAGCACAACAATACCCAGCCATTCAGTCAATACTCTCCTCATGCTATGATTATACAGCCAAATAGCATTTAAGATATTCTAAACAGGCCTTAGTGTGAAGCCTTTATTCTTGAAAGCGACGCAGAGTTATAAATTATACAAAGCTGATGATAATGATATTTTTATGAGGCAACAACAAAAGGATTACTCCAGGACAATTACCTGCAATGCATCACTGTGTCTGTGTCTAAACAAGCCTTTTCTAGATATATAGAACCATAAACACCTGATTGCTCATATTGCTGTTGTGTCTTTGGGCAAGAAACAACCATTTTGACTGAAATATTATTCAGAAACTACACTATAATGCCGGAATT
The DNA here is from genome assembly GCF_951799975.1 of Gobius niger. Lineage (NCBI taxonomy): Eukaryota > Metazoa > Chordata > Actinopteri > Gobiiformes > Gobiidae > Gobius > Gobius niger. Next base: position 18,273,057 of record NC_136867.1, read on the forward strand.
ATTACTTTTTTTTTAGCTAAGTGCTGTTTGCACATGTGGCAAACCTCCCTGCAGTACAAACCTGTCTTCTTTATTTAAAATCAAATAAAAAATGGTCAATCTCTGTTAAATTTGTTTTCATCAAATAACATTTCTGTGACTATATTTTGACGTCTTTAAGCCGAGGCGCGAGCAGTGACACAAATACCCTGAAGTGTTCGCAGCTGCAGCCCTTTTCTCTGCAACTTACAATTGACAAACTGTGAAGGTTAAAGACAAGCAAAACTGTAATATTGACAAACCCCCAGAGCGGTGGCCCTCGGGTTTAAGCTTGAACAGATCAATAACACAGTCACAAAATGATGATTTCGCTTCTCATTTGAAACAGGCGACCAATTAATTTTTTGAGCCACGAATCTCGATGATAAGTGCGTCTTTCTTTGTGGGGTTTAACTGGGCTGTCTGCGGCTGAAAAAATAAGCTTTAAAAGGGAGTTTGGCGAATGCAAATTTAGAACAAGAGGCTACAAGTTCATGGTCTTGTTTTAGCTCTGAGCCTGCTTCATAGCTCCCTGCCTGCGACAATTTACCTCACGTGTCAAATTCATGGTTCAGTTAATCTGCTCCCCTCAAACAAACAAGCACATATTGAGAATGAAGAGCTCAAAGAGTAGCCAGAGGATACTTGGGAGCCCTATTGAAGCGTCGCACAGACAGACTATATCACTAATTAAAACCGAAACACTCAGAAAATGCTTATGTCGTTGTTTAAATTCCTGGTCGCAGCTCATTATCTCAGGCCTATTCCACAGAAAACAGAGACTTCAGCTGCCAGTTCCCAACAAAGGCATTTCTATGTGTACGGAGGCATCATTACCGACAGAAAGTTTTTAGTAGCGTTGCGTAGGTACTGCAACAGGGGCAAAATTACAGTATTTTCCAGACTATAAGTCGCACTTTTTTTCATAGTTTGGCTGGGGGTGCGACTTATACTCAGGTGCGACTTATATATGAAAATATATAATTTCACATGCTTGTTATTATCACACTGACAGCCACTAGAGGGCGCTCTAGGCTCGTAGACCAGTATCTGCTACTCCTGTACCACTGAAAATAAAAAACAAACGGTAATAAAGACGCTTGTGAGGGATAGGCGAAAAGCAGAGGTTACTCTCACTGCAATGAAGAAACCAAATAAGCTAAACATGGGCTAAAAGCTAGATGGCCAAAGCTAGAGGAACAAGTTCGCAAATGGGTGCTTAAACAACCTGCTGCCGGGAGAGGCTTGTCAACGGTGTAGTTGCCAAGGCTGGTGCGACTTATACTCCGGAGCAACTTATATATGTTTTTTCCTCTTCATTATGCATTCTTTGGCTAGTGCAATTTATAGTCCGGAAAATACGGTAAGTCAGATTAACGTTCCTGTAGTTATATTCGATCCAATGTCCATCCGATCTGAAATTTTGAGGGCAGGCACCAGTATCGATTTTAAGGAAGTCGGAAAGGTGGTGGAATGGTGAAAATTACAAGGTCTTTTGAGGATTTCCATTAGTGTGTGAGTCGCGCCTTGATATTGCGATCTTTACCTGTTCTCTGGAGCGTTGGTCAGCGATACGACGATGTTCTGGTCGATGAAGATGAGCAGCGCCAGCAGGAAACCGAGCCCCATGGCACTGACCACGTTCAGGGCCGACAGACGTTCGAACGGAGCCACGTTGAAGATCGGCCGGTCGTGAACTTTAAACACGGGAACTGTTCACAAGAGAAAACGTCAATTAATTCATGAATTCCATCAAAATGCAGATTTGGATTTTAGCCTTTAACTAATAGAAGGTATGTCGCAGCTTGGTAACAGCATAGCAACGAAATCCAAATGGGTGTTAAGTTAAGGCTCATTCATACTTCACAAGACGCAAGAAGTTCTTGTTCTTGCACCCTGAGCTGCACAACAAAATGAAGTCAATTTTGCCTTGAAACTATTGTCAGTAACAAAACGTTTCCATGGCTACAAGGCAAAAGTGACTTCATTTTGTTCTGCAGCTCAGGGTGCAAGAACAAGAACTTCTTGCGTCTTGTGAAGTATGAATGAGCCTTTATAAATTGACGATAATTTGTTTTGACACTCAGTCCGGAATGATGGCATTGATTAATTTTTATTGCAAAGTCATAACCGAAGACATGGTTCAGATTCAATAACTAAACTAGACTAGAAGTGATTGTTACCACCAATACTACAAGTTTATGATCAGCTGTCTGCATGTTGTTTAAGAAACTGTATGCATCTCTAAACGAAATATGTGATGTGGAAGTTAGATCTTCGCACATCAGAACATAAATGTCCTTTCTGCCCTGAGCACAACTCATCTCAAACTAATCAAACCAATCTTCACAAAAACAAAGTGTAATAACTGTGTTTGAAAACTACTCTATTCCAATAAGCAAGTGTATTTATAGTCCAAATTGCAGCCTGCGTCTCCTCACACGCTCCAAATTGGGTGCATTTGGTTACATCTAGTGAGCAATGATGACAATACAATAATAGCACTATTGACTTATTCTCTCTGGAGGTAGAGGAGGAATAAAATTGGCTCGGCCGTCGAATTGAAATTCACTTGAGGGTTTGGCACTGACTCTGTGTGTTTCCCGGTCCATCCCTGGAGAACAGCTGCTGCCTTGGCAACAATGAATGGAGCCTTGAAATTACGCTAAACAATAAGGGCATAAATGCTGCACATCTCCCTCTGCCTTGGCCTGGGTTTGGATTAAGAAACGGTACAAGCGGTAAAGTCGTCCTCGTTGTTTGAAGGCATCAGAGATTGACAAAACCTCACGGGCCACGCTGGGTTTTTCAGTCACAAATTTGAGCTCATCACGATTCCTCGTTTTGTTTTGTGAACAACGAATGAATCTAAATGTTTTATAAGTGTAAATCAAAGCTTTATTGGTATAACTTTTCACCAGATATAATTCTACTTTATTTTATTTTTTTTAAATCAAAGCAATCAAGTCATTTCAAAGTAATATAAATTTCCTTGCCAAAATGCAAATCTCCCAATATGAGTCTGGACAATGACAATGTGAAGCTTGTGAAGGTGTAAGCAGGAAACGGATTTGAACCCTTGGGCAGACACTCTCTAAATATCCACTTCCCTGTCTTCAAAATGGCAGCTGACAAGTAAAGCTCTTTGCGTTTAATCAAACCAAAACACTCCCTGTCATATTGAAGCCCACATTTCAGCAGGAGCACGACACGGGAGTTATTTTAAGATGCAAAACAAAGAGCAGTTTGACAAATTATCCCTCCTCACAAGTCCAGGACGGGTTTTCGAGGAGCACTGGGGCTCTTTGTCTATCACCTCATCACTCATTAAAGACTGTGAAGGGCCATATATGCCTATACATGTTGCACAGGGGTGAGAGGTAGGAGCATGGCCTCTGGGCTTTCACTGCATCTGTTTTTCCGCGCCAGTCGTTGTTAGAGCTTTGGCAGCTGCGTGATTTCAGAGCTTTTTTTGTAGAAAGGGCAAGACGCTCCTAGGATGGATTTTCAAAGAGCAGACTGATTGAACAGAAACCACATGGACTTCAGTAAGTTACAGCTTTCTTGCTTTGACAGGTAAAAAGTTGGTGCTTCTGAAATTCGAGGACAACTGAATAATGGAATATGAAATATGTTCAGGTCTTTTTTCCCCTTTTGTGGTCTTTTTTATGGCAAATACTTGGCCTCTTAGTGTGTTACAGTTGAAGAACTGAATAGCTTGTCCTGATTCACCCCTGTCCATTTACCCAGGCTTAGGACAAATGCAAAAACTACAAATTGTGGCTAAAAGCAAACTAAATACTGTAGACTGTAAATAATTCATAGATATTTGTATATTATCTTGATTCTTGTATTTTTGTGTTTTTTTTTATTGCTTTCCTTGGTCTTGTAGCTAGTATTTGGAAATGCTGCTCATAGGATGTACATGTAACCACTTAATACAGTTTAAAAGCTGCATCCTGACACATCACTCGAGTACTGCCCTGACAAAGGCCTAATACGGCTAAAACACGTAGGCAATGTTTTAATCTAATGGCCATGCTGCAATAAAGGCCTTTTACCAATACTTTTCTTTGAGTGCCTCAGTTTTGTATCTTTTTAAATACAAATTGTGGCTATCTGCATCTGGGTAACGCAAGATTGATGGTTCTAATTAGAAATTTTCCTTTTGGATGTTTATGAAAATACTACATGACCGATGCATTGATGAGATGCTGCATCCATCCTGTAGCTATCGGGCAAACTTGTATATGGTTAGTTTAGTTTGACCTTTTTGACCTTGATGAACAAGGTTGCAAGAACCAGGTGGAGCTTAAACTGAAGGAACTGAGTCTGAATATTGAGTTATTACAGAACTGCTGCTGGTTTCACTCCAGTCTCTTCATGCCCTTGAGCATTTTTGTTTTTCTGACTGTAAAACTTGGCCAGACTCGCATTTAGTGCGAGAAATACTGTAAAATGACAAAGGGAAAAAAATCCATTATGACTAGTTCAAAAGAATCTACCAAACCATAGTCAGTTTTCTCTTCATACAAATATGCTGTCATGCACTTTCAACAAACACTCTTCCATGTCCATGTCCATGTTCATCCAGTCCACAACCTTGAAGATCAGTGCTGACATGTGTTTGACCGTGTGGGACTTCTGTACGTCATATGTTAATGGCCTGTATCAAAATGCCCCCCAAGGTTTAACAAACAAACAGCTTTTATTACCTATGACACTGACTTCAATGTCATGTGAATAAATTCAGGTAACATAACACATACAACAGTGAACAGGCCATAGGTTCTAACATATCTGTGTTCTTGTTCCTGCGAGTACTTACAGCTACTATTTTTTAAAATCACCACCCAACAGATGACCACATTGTGAACCCTGGTGTGGACATTATTTTGCACTTTCAGGTGTAAAAACGTATAGCGTATAGTGCACAGTGGCCTTGTTACATTGTATCACTGTGTCCCTGGTTTGGGGATGTCAGCGCTCCTTCTCTCTCACACGTCCGCCCTTTTTGACACTTTTAGATTCCTCCAGTGGGAGGCTTCCAGGTTGGAGCTACATTTAAAGTGAAGAAAATGACTTCTGAAACTAGCGGCTACTCCCACTTTGCAACTCCATAAGTCAAGAAAAGGTCACTTGAAATGTTACGGCCACTTGCTCACGGTTAACTTTGATAAAAAAGATTGTTTCTACAAATATATGATGTTGCTCTTTTGCGGCGGCGCTGTATTTTTACCTTCCAGCTAAAATGTCCACTTAGCGTCTGCTGCTCGCTGCCCCTGATGCACCGGCAACATACAGGTATATCACCGCACTAAATTCACTCAGGCACTAAATGTCCAGTGAGGCAATAAATGATACTAACGCTCAATGTCACTGAAGATGTAGGAGCCGATGAAGGAGAACATGAGCACGGAGATCGGCAGGGCGCAGTCCGAGAGCACCTCCCTCACTTTGGCATGCAGGAAGGGACTGGCAGAGAAAGACAAAGAGAGACAAATAATACAAGAATACAATTACTGTGGACAAGACAAGGACAATGGCTGCAATCCTCACACTGCTTAAGTACCTCGGTCCGCCTTTTGCTTACACAATTCAATTCGGCTTTGAGCTTGATTTGATTACTGGGAGCAATCAGAAGTAGAATATTTAATGCTTATTAAATCAAAAGACCGGAACAGGAGCTTTGACGGAAAAAGGGACATTTGTAAAAAGCCTGTCTGGAAAGTTCCCGCGAGGAGTCTGGCAATCTTTGGAGTCAAGGCCCCACTCTGAAGTACTCAGCCCATCAAGGGACAATTCCTCCAGTGATTTATCTAAGTCAGGGGTTCTCAGACTGTAGAAGCACTGCCGGTGGAAGTCCCTCATCTATATTCCAGGGTATAGTCCCGATTTTGTTCCGTTCATACAGGGTTGGTATGGTTACATCTTGGTTAAAACTGGGTGTAAATGGTCTGTGCTGAGTAGCAGCAATTTCAGTCTGGGTAATTGTTGCTTAGTCCTAATAGTTTAATCCTACTGAGAGTAAGTTAAGCTGCAGTTCGTCCCATTTTCTTACTATCTTCTGTATAGCATTTTACAGCCATTTTATCCCTTGGCGGGCTCTTGAGTCTGTGAATTGCTGAACTTGGGGGGGGGTTGATGCATGGCTGCGGCGCCGTGCCTACCTGCGTTTAAACTGGTACAGGGTGTAGCCCATCCATAAAGTGCCGAGCATCAGCAGCAGACAGAGCAGCGGCCGCTCCCGAGTGCAGTGGATGATGGATTCGGGGAGAGCGCTGAGAGCGAAACCGGCCGTGACGCTGGTCTTGTTCGCCACCGACACGTCCGCGGGCCGGTGCAGGTCCACGCTCCTGTTCGATAGTGTAGGAGGGTGGTAGTACTTCTGGAAAACTGTAATCACAAAATGTTAAGGTTAAAGGTTTGTACAGGTGTTTGTAAAATATATATATATATATATATATATATATATATATATATATATATATATATAACAATAACAGATGTCGCAGTAGGATAATTAGACTTTGAGAAGCAACAATGTCTGATTTTAAATAACAATAGCACAATCTCAATGTCAGTGCCAAATTATTTGTGTCATACATTTACAACAACACTAGGTCCCTAAAGTGCTTCACATACAAGGCAAAAAGACACTATATAAACAATATAAAAATATTGATTAAAAAGACACATAATAAAGTAAAAATGCAGCTCAACTTGAATCGAACGCCAACGCAAACAGATGTGTTTTAAGGGCAGACTTAAAAGTTTGTTAAGTTGGAGCAGCCACATTAAAGGCCCTGTCTCCTTGCATCTTTGAAGCAGAACTAAGTAACTCATGCCCCTAGAGGCCACAAGCGCCACTGCAGGTGTCGTAGCATGTTACGTTTTTTACTCAATAATTGTCCTTGAGAGTAAATACTACGCTGACAGAAAAGACAACGGGAGAGAGGGATATTGTACATCCAATTACACAATGGAGATATTTTTTTACTCAAACTTGGCTGTAAATACTGTTTAAGTGGTGCTAGCCAGTTAGCTTTGCCCGTTAGCTTCTTCTTTGTGATTCCATTAGTGTGTATTGGGCTACCGCCTCGGTGGCAGGGAAAGTTGCAAGTTCTGGCCAGAGACACCAGGGGGAGATGAAAGACCCCCCCCAATCATCCCATTAACAGCTGTATTACCCCCAAAGGGACTACGAAAAGGATTTATTAAGGGAATCAAGCTACTTGTTACTGGGACCTAGGCATGTTCAAAAGACAGTTTGCCAATCCAGCCGAGACTGCTAAAATGAAATTAATTTGAGAAATATGTATATAATACATTGCGGCATACTAATTAGGCGGACTACATCGAAGTTAATTGTTTTACACTTTTTTGAACGTGACATATTGGACTTACAAAGGCCTGTTATATTGTGTTAAAGTCGGGGTACACAGCAAAAACTGCAGAGTTAAAATCTCAGGGTTAAATATATCTGAGTTGTTTTTAACACTTAAAATGTTATTTTATCACTTTAAGTGTTAAATGGTGACCAGCATAGGAGTTATCTGTCAGTGTTGATTAGTCCGGAGTAAATTTAACACCTAAATAGTTAATTTGGCACCTCCCACCCCACCTGCACAGACAGAGGACCGGATTGAACTGGTATGAGCCAGCTTAGACACAGACGACACGGTGGACCTGCACGAGACATTTTCTGCTGCTCCCTTCGGTAAGCACAATTTATAGTAAAGTATTCCTTAATTATTAACTATCTACTCAGGAGGAATAACATCTTTAGTGAAGGATGAGCCGAATTGATCAAACTTTATAACGTGGATGTCTTTTTGATGTAACTTAGCAGGTAATGCTTGCAAACTATTGCGGCCAAAACTTAATTTTTTGGACAGGCCTCTATAGTAAATGTTTATTTGGAGAGTTTGGGTCAGTAGAAGGGTTCAAAGCAATGCACCGTGAAATTTTATTTAAGGCCAGATATGCATAATTTCCTCACAAACTGCTGCATGTAGACTGTTGTTTCATAATTCTAGTCAATTAAATATTATTTGTAACTGTTTTTCTGTGAATGTCTTTCAGTAATTGAGAGGTCCTGCTTGCTACCTGAAGCAAACCTTACATTAAAGGGTTCAACTGGAACATAAGTGGATGAAGAAATATTCAGTGATCACCTTCACCAGACTCTAGGTGAACCTGTGCTAGCACTTTTCTCAGATGATGGTGTGATTCTTATCATATGTAAATAGCCATTACTGTGTGAAAAATGTAAAGTATAACTCGTCTTTTGTTTTCAAGAATTTCCCGACTGCTCTGTTTCATCTGCATCTGAGATGTCTTACGCAAGCGTAAGTTCTAATGCATCCGCAACCAAGAGTCGAGGAGACCGAGGCCGCATCTGCGAAACAAGCTGAGGTATTTAGTTTATGTCTTTTTAATTTGTTTGTTCTCTTGTCTAAAGTAATGTTTTCTTCCATCTTTTTATCAGTAATTGAGACCGTGTTGAAGGACAAGTCTGGTGGTTCAAAGTAGTCACATCCTTTCCATCTATCCAAGGTTTCTGGACACATAAGGCTCGGTATGTTCATTTTGATGTTCTAAGTAGTGGCTCGTTTGTACAGTTCTGGTCAGTCTGGTATTATTTTTTGCAGGTTAATCAGGACATCACACTTTTGTTTGACGAGGAAACCAAGGCATCGTCCGAGAGGCCAAGCAGCTTAGCTCAACACCTGAGCTTCGATGCCTGATCCAGACAGCACAAGCATCATCTGTAAATACCCTTGGTGAAGTGAGTGTTTTCACATTGTGGTAGTATTTTTAAAAGTAGGGTTTAGCCTGCACACACTTAAAATGACACTAGTCCTTTTGGTAGCATTTATCTCTTTTAATTTCCATAGAGGTAATTTACTTTGTCCAATGATTTATCTGCTTTTAGCTTTCGATGACAAAATGAAATCCCTGTTGCTCCTGATTCATCTCCTTCCACCACCGCCTGGAGGACCAAAAGCCCCCAAAATCAGTGCATCTGATGCAATTGAACGACTTGTTGTTTTTCACAAGGTAATACATTTTTGAATGAATATCAAGTGTTCAATCTTTTAAATTTACCATTTATGAATAATAGTGTCTTGTATTTTTTTTCAGTGGGCCCCAGTCATGCTGCAGCTTGGAGAACATCTCCAGAATCACAAAAGTCAACATCCCTACATCCTCGCTTTTGGACCACCGAAGAAGATGACAGCGGCTACCTGGCAATGGTAGATGTGGTCAGTGGTCAACAATATCTGCCTGAAACGTCAAAAGAAGTGTTCTCAGCAAGCGGGCGAGAGTTAATGGTGTTGAACATACAGTAAAGCTGGACTTGTGATTTGGACTGCAATGGAGGTAAACCTGGAAATTGGTGAAGTACTATTTGTTGATGACTGTAACATTTTTGACCCTTTTGATGAGCACTACCATGCTTTCAGTGTGTTTCAATGTTTCAGAGAAAGCTATGTACATTGTTCCACCATTCACAATGTTTTTAATGTGAATAAATGTTTTAAAGGAACATGACTCATGGGATTTTATTTTGAAAAGTAGGTTGGTATTTAAGACCGTAAAGTGTATAGCCATTACTCCTTCAAATGTTGAATTAACTCCAGGAAAGGGTAAACTTAAGTCTCCATAAAGTGTAATTTAAGTTACTGCAAGTAACTCAAAAAAGTGTTATTTATAAACACTCTGAGTGTTATTTTGAATACTCGGTGTGTTACTATAACCCCGACATAAGGGTTAATTGGTAACCCTGTTCAGTGTTAACTGAGATAACACTTTAGAAAATGTTAAGTTAACTCAGAAAAGTGTCTTACCATATAAAGTCTGAGAAAGTGTTAAAATTGACTCTAATTGAGTCAAATTAACACCACAGTTTTTGCTGTGTAGTGAGAAACACTGTTAAGATTGTCTTGAGCCTCCAGCTTTCTAAACAGCCACTACAACATAAACTACATTTCAGGAGTCAGGATTGATTCACTCCCACAGGAACAAAATCCCTTTTGTCAGTTTGAGTTGTTCACTTTGCATCACTAAAACAAACCCTGTCCAGTCACTATACGGAGAGTTCAAGATACCTAAAAGATTTATAAGTCATTTAAGAATGTGGTGTGCTATTGCTAACTATACACCAGCAGCTAACATCTGCCTAATGAGCTGTAACAGCTTCTTTATTAGATGTTCAAAGCAAATTTAAAATGAAGATGCAATTTCTACTCTATTCACTTCTTGAAATACTGCCGTGTCATACACAATAAGGCTAAGACCGTTTATGTTTCACATATTTCTGAACTTTAAAAACATTTTTAAAAAGCATCTTAGGGACTCTAGATCGACTTCACTTCAATTTGAATTCAATCAGTTCTGTCAGCTTTACTCACTCTACAATTTTGAGTATATTTATGGTACTTAACATATGGTACACTGTGTGCCATATGTTTGCCTCATTTACTTGTCTTATAACCTTCCTTACAAAGGTATGCAAAGCACAGGGATGATCCCAAGAGTGGTCAAGTACAAACTCCAACTTCCCCTCACAAGAACAAGCATCATAATTCTAATAAATGCCTAGTGTACCATTTGAGATTGTTGATATTCTAATATTCTAATGATACAGTACGTGATGAATGTTGTGGGGAAGAGAGTGATGAGCATCTTCCTTATGTGAAGATAATCAAGCTTGTGGACCTTGCACTCGCCTCTCTCCCTCTCTCTACCCTCATTTACATTTCCTTTGAAGAATGACACCACTAGTATACTATAGTGTCAGTATAGTGCTGTTGTCGGTGAGTTCATGGTCATATTCACTCTTAGTGGCTTTCCATTACAGAAGATGTGAAGTTGTTCAGGCAACACCAGTGGCTTTATAATATCCGCTCTTGGTTCCACAAGGTGTTTGGGATTCAAAGTGTCAGCAGAACGCCCCAAGTTAATGTTATGGTAATGAAAATATGTCGGGAGCGAGTTTTACAAATAGTTTCTCAACACTGAACGAAAACAACAGATTCTCGCTCTCAACTTTTTCCAAATGAAAGTGCAGAGCAGTTATGATATACACTGTCCCAGGACGAGCTGCAGCAAATGTGAAATAATGCCTCGAGCGGGATTAAAATCTCCATTGATTTAATGCATTTGAGTTCAACTTTTAAGTGCTTCGACCTACCAAAGTTATACAACAAACTTTTCTTCCGAGCCAATAAAATCTATTTATATTCTATTCTTCTCTGTAAATCTACTTTTAATTGACAGATTTAGAAAGAGCCCTCTGTTAAGTAACATTAATGTCATATTTAAATTACATTTGAATAATTGTACAGCATTTTCATAGTTACTTGTACTGAAGAGCTTTGATGAGTGAGAAGTGATTAGATAAGATGTTGAAAAGGCAATTTCAAAGCAGGACTCGTCTCGTGAGTCAGTTTGATAATAGGTGTGTTTGAGATGAGCCAGACGGACGTAGTTTTTACAGCCGACTGCTGTCCGACTTGCTCCAGACGGGCTCTGATGTCACGGGCACGTGGGGCACGGAAAGATCGTGAGACCCCAACGAGAGCAGCCGACTTGATCAGCCGCTGCATCTCTCCAGAGGCAACTGCAGCGGCTCCACGGCCCCGTGCATGACGGGAAAACGCCCACCTGTCCGCGGCTCACGCTCAGGTGATTGGATACGAGTCCGCTGTGATCAGAAACGTGCTCCTCGCCCCCTCCTCTCTCCTCTTTAGATCTGAACAAATAAACTATGACTGAAACTATTAAAGTTAAAGCTCCTAAAATAGAGCTCATGTTTGATGCTTTTCAGAACAAACTAATGATTTAAAAGGACGTGTTTTATCTCACAAACTTGAACAAACGAATGGGAAAGTTTTCTCTGATGAAGAATGATGTCTCTGGAGTAAAGGAAACAGAGCAGGAGGTGAATGACTTTTATTTAGGATAAACTTTAAATGAAGGCGATATCTGAACGAGACGCTGATCTGAGGCCACTCTCGTTGTTCTCTGCATGTGGAGTGGTCGGATGGGCTTCAGACTTTTTTCTCCGCCCCCGTTGCGCCGGCTACTCTCGCCGATCATCCAGGCGAGCCGCAACGGCATCTTAAACACACCTAATTGTTGAAGGTTTGTAGATGGGGCTGTGTTGTAATTGGCTGCAGGAATGACACTTTGCTAAGTCCGAGGTGCTGCTGGCTGTGACAGCAGATGTGACGCCCCATTTGTGATTAGTCATAGCTGACGACCAGCTCCTGGTTTGCACAGTCACTGAGCCAGTAATACGCCAGGATGAGGCTGCACACTTTCAAACAGTGACAAATTCAAATGATCACTAAAGGATCACACTTATGTAATAAATGTCAGGTCTAACACAGCATTTAGCTGAATCAACATAAAGTAAAGTTAAAACTTACTCCAACACTAACTATTGTTCCTGTCATCGCTCTCATCTCTGTTTTGAGGTGTCAAAATTAAAAACACTGAAAGTTGTCTGTGTAGGCCCTCAGTGATACAGGCATTGTCGATCTTCAATGAAGGTTCTTGAGTCATCTTCTGTACTTTGTAGACTCTGTTCTATAGGGTACAGACGATGACTCAATACGCTTCAATGAAAACACTGAAAGTTGTTTGGAGACAAAAGACTCTTATATATTCTTTATAAGAAGAATAAAAAAACAGAGCGCAAATTTTGCCATTGAGTTACCCTGATTCATTCTGAATATGATAACAAAGCCTAAGTTTCCAAACAGCATCTGATTTTTTAAACAAACAAACTGCTAACAAATAGTAAAAGCCAAGTTTGACTCATCATTTGAAATGAGTCAAAGACAGAAGCCCAAAGAGAAGACTAAAGCCAACTCTAAATTAATGTGCCAGCTAGTGTTTCCCAAAGTGGGGTCACTGCAGGGCGGCTCCCAAAGCTCGTCTGCACAAGAACATTAAAAAGAATCCAGTTTGGAAGGAAATTCACATGTACTTGTTAAAATGTACTCCTTTAAATCAGTATTTAGCTTACAGTTATTTTGTATGTAATCAAAAGCAATAAAACACAGATTATTTTGAATATAATGAATTATAATTATTAAACCAATCTGTAGAGGGGCTGCAACACTCCAGCATAGGCAACAGAGGGAGACTTACTTTTAACTGTGCCTTTGACTGCATCAACGACAAATGCAATAGAAATGAACAGTGCTATGACCTCCTCCGTCGACCTGCAAAGCACACAAACAAGAAAATACTGAAATAACCTTGATACTTTTCATCTGTACAAAGAAATCTGCTGAAATATTATCTGTAGAAAGAATAATATAAAGTTACAACAAGCACCATTGGATTTTTGCACATATTAAAGTGAAAATTCAAGACCTTTTAAAGAGCTTCATTAATAGGCTGAGGTTGAAGATGCCCCCCAGTATGAGGAATAGGCAGTTCCAGAGACCGATGCAGGCGTAAAACGCGGGGAAGTCCAAGTTGTAGTCATCACATATACCTCGAATGACTGCGGAAAAAGAGCCGAGAGTAAGACCACATGAACTGCAACACAATCATTCACTGTCTGCATTCTGTGCCCAAAAGAGTCTCTAAGAGTAAATTCATTAAAATTCAGCCTGGTGTTCCAGATAATGTGTGCAAGGTAAACAAACAAGCCGACTGATCAATGCTTATTCAATCAATATGAATGTAAAATATGCTTTGTTAAGTATTGATCCTGTGTGAAAATATACAAGTTTAACACAACACTGGACTCTTCTCCCTTCAGACATGGGGGGAAATCGACAGAACATTGTTACACATTTTTATTTGGAGTGAGACGAGGAAAGCAGAGTGAGTTTTTGGCAATACAATGTTTTTGAAAAAGACTACTGTAATATAATAAGTATTGTGATCGGTTGGTGCTAATAAATGGTGCAGTATGAGAGTTGTGGCTTGAACTGACAATTCAAGTATGGCTTTATTGAGTCAACTCTAGGGCTAAACAATAACCCATCTGGTATCCAAAAAAGGGTTTAGGTACTACCAGTATCGAAAAAATTAAAGTAGGTACTGAAAAAATATCCTATATCTTCAGATCCAAGTTTTGATGTTTGTCCAGAGACAGCATTTTAACAAAGTGACTTGGTTGTCACAAATAAATGTTTTTTTTTCTCCCTGTTTTTTCCAATATTTGCCCCATTTTTTTCTTCTCAATTTTTTGCCCCATTTTTTTCTTGTTTTTTCATTTTTTTTTTAAATACTAATAATTTCCCTATTTCCTCCACAATATTTTAAACCAAACGTATTCCCTTTTTTCCCCCTCCATATTGTTGAACCATTTTTTCCAAAATATTTTTACACAATTTTTCCTGATTTTGCCACAATATTTACCAAATTCCCCCCATTTCCCCCCCCAAAATCCCAGTTTTTCAGGTTCTATAGATGACAAATATTTGAGTATAGGTATCAAAAGATAAAGTACTGGTAACATTTTATTAACAGTACCCAGCCCACGTCAACTCAAAACAAATCTGGAAATGATCTCTGTGGACTCTCTTGTTGTAGCTTACCATGGGGTTTGGATGGTTGTAATGGTCAGGGGAGTTAATTAGACAAATCCATGTGCTTTAGTCAAACTGTGTGGATGGAAACATGTTTTTTTCACACGGCTCTTTGGAAGCACGGAAGCACAAAGAACAAAGACGTTTACAACAAGGGTTTTAACAGCAGTTGTAAAACATTCATCCAAACATGGTGAGAAGAATTTCATTCAGATCTCAGAATGACTAATGCTCATAAAAACACAGCTATTTGGTTGTAATGTTGAGCAGATTTCAGCGCTGATGAGTTACGACTTCACAAATAGACCATTGTTCTGCTGATGTTTGGCTGCTGGAAAACACTGCCGTAATTATTCCCCTGAGAATGTGCTTAGTGTAAGTGTAACCTATTTACTTCCAAGATGGCCACACCACAAACAGGCAAGCGGCTCCGGTCTTATTCTTAGTGTGCTTTGGCATCGCAGCCCTCACCACTGGGCCCATCCTCAGCTTCCCTCTCCGTCAAATCGCTTTAGATCCAAACTACTGCTGCTGGCTAAAAGGCAGACCGCACTTATGCTCTGTTGTCTCTCCGCGCGGAATATAAACTTTACATGTCCATGAGTTAGTTTGTGACCCCGTAGGCTTTGGCAACCAGCGCTTACGTAACATCAGGGTTCTGGGGGGGAAAAAAAGGCAGGAATTTTGCGGATTCAATTACCGCGATGATGTGGTTTTTCTCTTTTATACAACGAGGTGGCTTTGATATTTAACGTAATCTTCTTACTTTCTGTATTTTGTGACTATCCATTTGCAAAAAGGCAATTGCCGTCACCCAAATCTTCATGCAGCATTTTTATTTAATTATATTGGTGTTGCATATCCAATTTAAGGTGACGATGAAATAGAAATTGAAGTTCCACATCTCGCGCATAAAAAAAAAAAGACATTTTACTTCTGAGGCGCCCTTGTAGAAGATTCCTTTGCCTTTGAACAAGTGTTATAATGACCTACACGTCACAAGGCAATGACAGACAAAAAAAAACGGTGATACTGTTAAGATAGCAAATGTAATTGACTTTGTTGAATCACTTTGCGGTTCATTTGACGTGTAAATAATCCAGTTTTAAGGGCACGTACCGCTGATGAAGATGGCTAGAGGTGCTGTGGTGAGAGGGATGACCAGCGGAGAGCCGGCGAACAGCGAGTAAATGACCCCTCCGATGCTCTGGCCGATGATGGTCTTGCGGACATCTGCACAGACACGCAGCGATCACACGGGGGAAACCTCTCAGGAGATATGATTAATGAGCTCTGATGTATAACTGCTCTGAAAATGTGACTCTAATCAATGTGGCTATTGTAGATTTCGGCTTTTATCACATAGCAACTGCTGAGGAAGAGCTTCGAATCTGAAGGACATTTTCAAGGTCAGAAATATATATTTTGTTTCAGCTTTTAAATTAAAAGTTGTCTAAACCCTATCATTTTAAGCATTACTTAAGTTGTACGGCGCAATTTCTACATTTTCTCTCTCACTGACCCCGATTAAAGCTATTACATAATGGCAGATAAAAGGGGCTGGTTTTGTCCAATGAAACACTTCTGAACTCCAGTCCCATAATGACTGCCGGCTTATTGTTTTATGAACTTGCCAAAGTTTTATCTAATATGCATGAATTTGACACAAAACATTCAATCTTTTTTTTCTTGGTTTAAAGCCTGTATCAAATGTTGGCTCTGTAAACTGACTCCTGACAAAAAACTCAAGGACATGTTTTTTTCAAGGCTGAAAAAGCTGAAATTTATGGGCTTGCAGTAATCAGGACATTGTAGCGTTTAACCACTACTTTCTCACGGTGAAAAACCCAAACAGGTGCTTGTACCTATTTCTCCGCGTGTGCTCTCGTCGTTGAGCGACCCGAACGCGATGGCGGGGAGGAGGATAGCGATGTAGAGGAAGATGGCTGTCGTCATGTACTTGAGCAGCGTTTTATTACTGCCAACGATACCTGGGGGCAAAGCACACAAACGCATGAGTCACATCACCTCGTAATGGAGCGGAGGAGGAGGCCTTAATTTCCAAATGACACAAACAGCAGTTCATTATTCAACAGTACATGCAGGTAAACCACTGCAGCTTTCACTATTAAAACAGCTCATTTGGCTCGCTGTCATCCATCATGTGCTGCAGTTATTGCCTTTATCCAAATGATAGATAGGTCATTTTGGTATAAAACATCCTAATGGGGCCGTAATGTGATCGCACTGATGTTGGACGCGCTGCTTTCATAATATGATTATTATTTTCCAAAAGGTTCACAAAACATAAGGTGGAGAATCGACAGGAAAACTCATGGCAAAGAGAACGTGGGAGGAGCCAGACGTGAGGTGATGCTGTAGCCTACGGCTTTTTGAATGAAATATAAGACGAGGCCAGGGCTCATTCAGTGGTAGTTTTGCTCATGCAGGACAGAAAGTGCTATTTATGATTAAATTAGTTTGAGACTTGATTGAAATTCTTAATCGAGTTAAATATGTCCTTTTAATTAATCACTTTTAAGCATAATTTATGGAAGAGATGCTAGGCCTGTGTGATCATTTCAAACACTTCAAAGACAATAGCAGTTTATTTTGTCCTGCCCCAAGACATTGGAGACTGATCTGAACTAAGTAACTCATGCCCCTAGAGGCCATAAGCGCCACTGCAGGTGTCGTAGCATGTTATGTATTTTTACTCATTAATTGTCCGTTAGAGTAAATACTACACTGGCAGAAAAGAAAAAGGGAAAGAGGGATATTTTACATCCAATTACACAATGGAGATTTTTTTTTCTCTCAGGCTTGACTATAAATACTGTTCAAGTGGAGCTAGTTAGTTTTGCCCCCCAATCATCCCATTAACACTTGTATTACCCCCAGAGGAACAACGAAAAGGATTTATTTAGGTAAACAAGTTACTTAGTACTGCGTTAAATAAGTCTGCGGTTCAACTGTGTGAATAACAAGTTTGACAGTAAGATTGTTTTTGGCTTTTCGCGGTGTTTGTCCCTCAGCAACATCTGCAGGAAAAGGAAAAGGAAAAAGTGTGATTCATTTTGATTAATATTTTCAATCGCATCGAAAAAAGTCCCAGGCATAAAATAAATGTAACGTGTTGTTATTGACCCATTATATCGCCGCATGTTTAAAATACTACATAACTGAGTTTGCCCACTGGCAGCTGTTGCAAGTGCAGAAAAGTAAGTAATAAATGTAAAACTGGACTCTCTGGAGCTTTAAACTCTATTTGTGGGACCTCTAGGTGTTATTCTGAGGTATAAGTATACACTATTAAAGCAGTTGTGCCCCATAAGTAACATATTTGACTAAATCCACCTTGTAATTTACTATTTAAAAGTGTGCCTTTGTTTACTTCTACATTTAAGGTTGGTTATCACTTACTGGCTCAGTTAAAGTATTGGGAGGGGTATTTCCTGACATGCTGGTTGTACAGTAACAATAACACACAAAAAAACGTATTGGCCGACTGCTGTACATTTAAAATGGATTGGACATTGAGGTTTGGTACGGGTTGTGGACACATACCAGAACTGGAAACTGTATCATTCCGTCCTAGAATTGTGTGATTTAGAAACGCTGGAAGCAGATATATACATCAAAACATCAAGTCGTGTCCATGGCTCTGCAGCAGACATTTACGCGGGCAATATTCTGCTTCGTGAATAGGGACTGGTTTGATGGGTCAATAAAACCTGCTGGGAGCAAAGGCCCAATGCACCAGTGTTTCATATTTCGGGGAGAGATGACAATCACAGTGGATATTTTGCAGCGTATTCCAATAGTAAGACATCACGACTGGTCATTTGAGTGGACTGGATACGACACAGATGAAGCGCAGATGTATTCGAGGCAAAGGCTGACAGACCAGTGAGGGGCTGCCAGCGTCAACCCCCCCAGCGTGGCGTAATAAGGAAAAGATGATTCATTTCTGGTCACAAGTCAGGCCTACCATCTGTGAAGTCCGAGATGTAGAAAGGCAGTCTCCGGCAGAAGTCTTCGTAAATGCCTCGACCGGCTTTGAAGAAATCTTTACACTGGGAAAGACAAAAAGGTTACGTGTGATTTGTTGAAATGGCATTTTAATAATGACAATATTCACGTCTAATTAAGTCAATTATTACCAGGAGGATTCTTATTAAATGTCGTTACCCCCGGACCATATGTCGATAGACTCATCTTCACTGTTGAATAATTAAAACTGATGCTAATGAACTTTCAGAAATATCCCTTTTACATAATTAGTAAAATAGTTTTCTCTCCAGATAAAACACACACATATGCTGCGACATGTTGGACCTCATACATATTGAAAATGATAATCAGTCAGATGTTGGTCATTGAAGAATAATTCAACTTCTTCATTTAATAAAGCCAGGTCTTATTACAGGATTATCACGTTTGGATCAATGGATCAACTTCCAATATTTGCGGTGAAGCTATTTCATGTCAATGTCTTCTATCTGGGTTACTTTGATGTTTTTAGAAAACAGGAATAATCACACTTCAGTTTGGACACGTGGCCTTTTCGCCTTCTCTTTGTGCAGCTTTTAAAGAACTGCCACGTGTGAAAAGCAGTCGGTTAATACTTTTACAGAACAAAGCGTGATATTTGCTACACATTTTTCCCTCTAATATAAGAAATGAAAGCACCTGGCAAAGTATCTCTGTCGCTGCATGCTCAAGTACTTTTGGTTGCATTAGCACCACAGAAAACATATCAACACGTTTTAGTGATTTTACACTGAGTAGAAAAGTACAAGCTTATTTTCTAAGGTATAAACATAGGCTTAAAAATGTGTGATGCATTTTTTGTTGTGTCAGTGATAAACCGGCGATTTGTATGTCGAACCAGTGCCTCGTTGTGTCTGTGAAAATGGCCTACAGGGAGCTCACAAAAGCGTAAACACCGCTCTGACAAAACTAACTGTGGTATGTATTTCAGAAAAGGAGCTTTATATGGTCCCCTTGTGACACTTATGCGAATTGGCTACATAAAACAATTCAAGCAAAAGCACTCAATTAAAATAAATACGATAAACAATAAATTAAAGCGCCAATAGGGTTTCCCAGATGGTTCTGAGTCAGATGAAGATTAACTGGCACAACCTATCTGGGCTTGAGCCAAAGATCTTTCTATTTAACGTGATTTATCTATTGAGCTGAACAAGTCCTCACAGAAGTCATTTACTAGAAGAACTAATCATATTAAGACATATATATATATATTGGCCTTGCTTTGTGGCTAGAGTTTGACACTACTTTTGTTTTGCGAAAATGGAGAAATGCTCCTGGATCCAAGCGGTGATCGATACCTCACCACAGATTATTCCTTGCTTGGATCACAAGTTGTCTTGCAAACACAGAAAACATCTCGGAGATGAAACGTCTTCAGCTGAGACGAAACAAATCCACCAGACTACTCTTTGAACCTTTTGTTGTTTTTCAATTTGCCTCCGTGACTTTCTGCCAACACAGGAACATCACCTTCACCAGCTGGGAAGACGTCATTTTGGATGAAAAAAAAAAAGAAAAACAACCTATTCGGATATATTTACAATAACCACATAGCGGGTCGGTTCAGAAAGACTTTGAGACTTGCTCTTGATTACTGTCTTCTGCCGCAGTGACCTCTGAATCTAAAACTATCCAAAGCGCTCGCGGCTGTGCTTAACTGTGAGCTTGCCTTTCTCCCGCGCTCTGCTTGGGACCATTATCCATTATCTTTACTGCTGCCTCCGTGCCTCCCCGGTGACACTCGGACGAAGGTACACTGCACGCTGACAGTTCATCACTCGACTGACGAACAGACTGACACCATTCACACTCGCTCTCGCACCCTCAGACAATTGGGAGCCACCAATTAACCTGCACGTCTCCTCTGGACTGTGGGAGGAAGACGGAGCACTGAGGACATCAGGAACTCCTCAAAGGAAAGGACAAACCACATCGGAATAAGGTTTTTATTCCCTCCCTTTGGCACAATGTTTTGTAGTGGATAGGCCAGAAAACTGAAAATTGTCAGAGCAAGTATGTGTACATTTTAATTTGATGGGAAGTAGCCACAGTACTGTACACTCAACAACTCTTTTCAAATCCTGTACTTAATATTACACGTCAGATGAAGTGACACCCTTGGGAAGGTTGTTAAAACTTGTTAACACACAACAGACACCTGTGTATCCCAGCAAAGGATAAATAAAATGGTTTTAAACCAAAATGCACAGCTCATCATTAGAGATGAATAAAGCCCCATTTGTTAATTCCTAATGCAGTACCATCAGCTGTAGCTGGGCCTGGACTCTCAAGCAGCTTAGAGCAGGGGTTCCCAAACTTTTCAGGCCGCGACCTCGAAAATCACTTAACCAACAACTCCGGACCCCCTTTTGTAAAATGTAATCACCATTAATAATAATTGAAAAAGCAAAACATTTAAAATCTGGTTTAATGATGTTAGTTTGGATATTGTATTTTGACATGTATCTTAAAGCAGTACTAAGTAACTCGTGCCCCTAGAGGCCATAAGCGCCACTGCAGGTGTCGTAGCATGTTGCGGTTTTGTACTCATTAATTGTCCGTGAGAGTAAATACTACGCTGACAGAAAAGACAACGGGAGAGAGGGATATTGTACATAGAATTACATAATGGAGATCATTTTTTTCACTCAAACTTGCTATATATACTGTTTAAGTGGCGCTAGCCCGCAGCTTTGCTCGAGCGTTAGCCTGTTATCTTCTTCTTCGTGATTCCATTAGTATGTATTGGGGCCTCCGGGTCGGAGCAGGGAAAGCTGCAAGGGTGGTTTACTGGCTAAAGACACCAGGGGGAGATGAAAGACCCCCCAATCATCCCATAAACACTTGTATTACCCCCAGAGGAACTATGCAAAGGATTTATTAAGGTAAACAAGTTACTTAGTACTGCTTGAATAAAAAAATACATGAAATTCAATGTCAGAAATGTCCAATAATACTGTCTCAAAATCCCCCCCCCCCCTTCAATGTCCCATAACCCCCCAGGGGGTCCCAACCCTTACGTTGGGAACCACTGGCTAAGAGCTGGATGCCCAATCCAAAAAAAAAGATCAGATTTTCAGGAATAAAGCCAGAACAACTCAACAAAATATTCTGCGATGAACAGTTTATTTTTCAGCATCGCAATATCCTTGGGCAGCTGAACTAACAATGTGCCCCCACATAGACAACCCAGTGAACTTGCTGATTTAAAAAGTATGTTTCTTGCAAAGTAGGATATTCAAGTTCTGCGGTGATGCACTTTCAAAATACGGCATTATTGTACGTTCTGTGGTATGAAAAAATATAAGGTATATGTTTCCGTTAGCAGCATTTCAGTAGTTTTCACCAGTTAACTAACAAGAAGATGACGTTCTGCATAGAAGGGCAGGTTTAACAGGTTACAAAAGACAGGCTCTGCTCAGCACAATCCTCCAATTAGCAGGTGATCGATTTAGCGCAGTACAATCTACTCTTGGCGTTAAATATACAGAGATCGGCAAACAGTGTGAGCGGGCGCAACCCCTGGGATCGCAACTCCCGCCTTATTTGTCATCTCAGAAAGTCTTGGCAGAATTAAGCCATTTTCCTCAATGTAAACCGGATGAAAAGCAAACAACGTTGTCAGCATTTTGTTTGTTTCCCACAAAGCCGCGCAGACACACGCTTGTTCAACTGCTGCTATTACATAAGCTCATTTGTTATTATTACATAGAAGCTGGTCTGTTTCTCCTGCTTTTGGCTCCGGCTCGATAAACAAAACGTCTTGCTATGGAATTACTGTCCACCTGTTTGCCATTTGCGCAGGGTGGTTGATCAAGCGAGTCAACAGGGAGGAAAGCCATACTAACCATAACAATTTGGTCTATTCTTTTTTAAAGTAAAGGTTCACGGGTGGCCGGATGTCCATTTGTAGCGTAGAGGAAGTGGATGGTCTCATTTTATCATTGTGTTTCCTTTCCTCTTCATTTCACCTGCTTCGCTCACCATTTGTCTTTGTCTATATATCCCCGCTTCGCTGAGTGGCACTGAGCCTTTCAAGCCCTGGGATAAACACCTAACAAATCCCGTGCCATGAAGAAAAAAAAAAATGAAATAAAAAATGAAATGGGGAGGTTGGAAATGTCTGGGAGCCCCGGCCTGTCAGCTGCAACATTAGCCGCAGATGTCGGTGCGTGGCATTGGCCAGGGACTAAAGGCAGGGGACTTGTGACAGCGCAGTGAGAGATGTAAGGTCGTCGAGCCACTGAGGAGGGCGGGCAGGGGCTGATGCTGATTGATTAGGGCCACGGGAAAGATGGGAGAGTTGGAGCGAGAGGAGGAGGTTCAAAAAAATAAAAAAGAAATAAAAAAAGAAATCAGGAGATGTGTAAATGCATGAGCACAGTTTCAGCTGTCCGCCGAGATGTGACAGGAACGAGACAATCCAGTTACAGGAAGTGGCACAAGGAGAAAGAGGTGTTAGTGTTACAGGCTCTGGTTATATGTACAGCGGTGTTTGGATTATTTAGGTCATATTGGATGAAATATTAACTGGTTTCATCTGAGGAAATGCATAGTAATATATAACAAACATATAACAGTCTTGACATTTACTTACTTGATACCAATAGTCTTTATAATAACTACACCTTATTTATCCTTAATTAATGATGAACAATTCAGTAAAGTGTGACAAACACATAATAACTACTTATAGGGATATTTCAGGATTTTTGACATAGGGCCTCATTTCCTAGTTATCCAGAGTGTTGCTAATTTCTGGAGATATTTTTTTGTAATTCATGCAGTTCTTATGTTTGAAGAGTTTCGTGGCGCTAGGCTACATATTTATATGGTTAGTCTGGCGTTATAAATGATTTGCCTCAGGTGCACTATGGAGTGTGTGAGGCTAGCTGACATCGTAGAAATGCGCTAGCCTTGCATTAGCCTAGCGCCACGAAACTCTTCAAACATAAGAACTGCATGAATGACAAAAAAAATATCTCCAGGTATCAGCAACACTCTGGATAACTAGGAAATGAGGCCCTGAAATATCCCTTTAACTACTACAGTTATAATAAATAGTTATTCACATACCGATTTGTTATTGTTATGTAGCTATTAATTGTTCAAGGTTAATTAAGGGCATATGACACATTAGACACAATTTTTGCTAAAACATAGTTAACACAGTTATATTTAAGATTTTACTAAAGATTGTACCAGGCTTTCTTTTGACCATCTTTGTGATGTTTATAGTTTCCCTCCCTTATTGGACAGCGACAGGAAGTGACATAGATGAAGGCAAACAATTTTAAATTGTTGCCGTGCTAACCTTGTTAAGTCAATAGGAAATGAGTGAGTCAAACTGCCCAAGATTTCTTCATTAAAATTGCTGCTTCACTGAAATAAAATTATAATTTTGCAAGTGATGTTATCCTTCTAAATAAGTAATATTATCCAGAGCATTAAAACCTGTCATATGCACTTTAACTCATTATTCATCAAGACTAAATAAGGGGTAGTTATTATAAAGTGTTGCCGCCAATATATTATATTTCAACAAATGGAATGAAAAAAAACAACAACATTAATTTAATCGCGGGTACAGAGCTTTGTTTTGCACCTTTCATTTTAAGTGCAAGATTGAATTATGGGTAGTTTTATCAGTGAGAAATGACTACTAACTGTGAGGCTCGTCTCTCCTCAAGCGGGACTCGTCATTTTGCAGGAGATGCTGTTGCTTTTCTTTGCCTAAAGGCAGCCAAACATTAGGTCATTACAGGTCCTCCTCCAAATGCTTTCATTTGATAACCCACTGCATCTTCAGTTTCGCTGGCATGTTGGTCAGCTTTTGAGACAGGTTTGGATAATTTTACCTCTCGTGACATAGCAACATACAAGTGTGGCTTTGAAGCTAATAACTATCAACCATTGAACGCTTTATTTGTAAGGATAATATTCTGATATTTTCGAACAATCATTTACAGAAATATTGAATTGCCTAATTGAAGTCAACATGAGCAGGAGAAATCTCAACCTAATGTGAATGCAGAGTACATGTATCCAGCCCCAAAATGCATGATTGAAATGTACCTGTACACCAAGGCTAAATGGTGAGTGTGACCATAATGACAATTCATGAGATGTATAATGGTATGAATTGCAAAAACACAATGCACAATAACACATACCCAAAGCAGCTGTGACAGGCTCCAGCACTTCCGTGAGCCAAGCAAGGTAAACAACAAACCTGAATGAATGCTATTTCATATTTGAGAATGAATGCAATTATACTGTTTACTTATAGACAGGTGAGATAAGGCCATAAGTGGATATTGCATTCAAACCACACACAATGGTATAATTAGAGGCATTACCATCTCCAGGAGCTTTGGGTGTAGGAATGTAATGTGCATAAACCATAAACTCCCCTAATCTGCTGTTGCACTGATTTGATGTCTCTCCATAGAATTGGGGAATATGGGAAATTGTCAATTCAAGGGCCATTCTCGCAAAATGCATTTTTATCAAACTGTTGCAACTTGCAACCTTAATTTACTATTTAGTAGCTCAACTTATTATTCAGTCTTATACTCCACAATACTTTGAAGGTTTGCTCAGAGAGATTTTTCAATATCTAATTCCAGCCTGATTTATTGAGCTTTGAACCCCACAGGGTTTTCCCCAATGTTAACTAGCTTATTCAAAAACTAAACAAGATATCCAAAATCTCCTCCATGCAAATCTGTGCAACTAATATGTCAGCTAAATCAAAACATACATTTAAACTAGACTTTTCCCATTATTAAAGGCACTATACTGGATTCTTTCTATCAAAGTGGAACAAATGTACAGTAGTTTAGTCCTCCATGTGTGGGAAAAAAACACTGTGCATCTAATTACAAAGCATTTGCATACATTTCAGGAACTTACAGGCGAGTTTTCTAATATTTCTGTGACAGTGACCCTGAAAAGTGACAATGAAGTGCCTTTTAACTCGCCTTCCTTGAAGAATCAAATTAAAAACATATGAGAAAAGTTTGACAAAAGAATGAGAATAAGTCTGGACAAAACTCACATATTAATTTGGTGGCTTGCTCCAAGGGCCTTCAATATTTTGCAATTGAAAATACATGCATTGGCCATTTTTATGTATCGAATCATTTTGATATGAAAACATTTAATGAAAGAAAACGTTCCCCCACACATCTGTGTACTGTAACAGTTTCAAGACGATACCATTTGTTCCCATTCATCTGCATTTATAACCAATTGGAGCGTCATATAAACAAGCAGCTCCCAAGCAACGTGCGAAGGGAAGGCCCAACACCAATTTCACTCTTTCAAGACTGAAGAAGCACTCGACTAGTGTTAAAGCGGGACATTTTCACTTGCAGAGAAGCACACACCTTGAGTGGCTTCTGACTGCGGGGGTCCGTCTCCTCCATGCCCAGAGGAATGGGCAGTGTGTTGGTGGCTGTCAGCTGTTGCCTCTGAAACACCAGCGCCTCCTTAAACTCCTCCTGCGTCTTGGTCTCTAAAAGCTTTTGCCTGAACGAGATGTCGGAGAACAGCGTGGCGAACGTCCTGCCTAGCTCCATGGCCGTCTTCGTGCTTTTCTGTGAAGACAACAGATTAAAGCGGTTAGACGTAAAAGGAGTTGACGGAACTTAGCTGGGGGGGGGAACTATTTATTCTAAACAATTCCCTTCTGTTTCATGAAACGCTGTGATACAATGACATTTCTGGTATTTCGCTTGGGATTTTTGGGATTTGTTTGCTTTAGGGGCTGGTGGTTTTGTTGCTAATTCGGTATCAATTCCAACTGAAGCTGTGCGGAGACCAGAGAGGGGCAGAGTGCTGGTGATAATGGCCTGGCAGAGTGGCAGCCAGAGAGGACCGTGGTGCCAGGGAAGCCTTGTTGTCCAGGTGGTGCTGATACAACGCAGTGCTCGGGGCGAACAGAGGCAGCTGCAGCAAACACACTAACCAAAGCCTATAAGCTTTTCCACCGCGGCCACTGAGTTTCAGCTGGATTAATGCGGGCCTGAGTGAGCAGAGGAAACCCCACCTTCCACCAGTAAATGTCAAAATCCACTTTGAGTAGAATGTTTAATTTAGACTAATAACCACATATCTATTCGCAAAGTTAAAGCAAGACTAAATATAGAATCATGTGTTAATTGCCATTGGTAGAAAAACACATTCTCATGAATTACACTAGGCTAAACTAGAGGCTAAACTAGAGTTTGTATTGGTTTAGATTTTCAAATACACAAAACTCCCTCATCTTCTGTGTCTTAAAGGATTGCACTGAATTAGCCATGACGAATGCATAATTTCTCTGACAAAATCCCATTTGGCAATGTTTAACAATCCTCAAAATATTCCTTTGAGTTGAGGATTCCTACCAACTCCATAAAGGATCCATAAGGGTAGAATATCACTGGCTTTATTAACACACAAATTCAGTAAGCGCCCAGCTCTTCCAAATAGTGACTTACTAATCATGAATAAATTCTGTACATTTTTACTGGAAATAATCTGTTCATTACAAAATTCCAGTAGTTTTAAAGCAGAACTAAGTAACGCATGCCCCTAGAGGCCATAAACGCCACTGCAGGTGTCGTAGCATATTGCGTTTTTTTTTTACATTAATTGTCCGTGAGAGAAAATACTAGCAGACAGAAAAGACAAAGGGAGAGAGGGATATTGTACATTGTGCCACAACCCGATTACACAATGTAGATAATTTTTTTCACTCAAATTTGCCTGTAAACACTGCTAAAGTGGCGCTAGCCCGCAGTTAGCTTTGCCCGTTAGCCTGTTAGCTTCTTCTTCGTGATTCCATTAGTGTGTATTGCGCCTCTGGGACGGAGCAGGGAAAGTTGCAAGGGTGGTTTTCTGGCCAGAGACCCCCCCAAATCATCCCATTAACACTTGTATTACCCCAGAGGGACTACGAAAAGGATTTATTAAGGTAAACAACTTACTTCTTTAATCCATCACTGCTAAAATGTTAGGAGTACTTTCTCATGTTTTCCAACCGAATATTATCATTATAGAGTTGTTGAAGACTGAAATGCCTTAGAAAAGCGTTTTACTGAAAGTCCACTGCTTCGACCGTATGAATGAAGTAAAGCTCCTATCAGGACCAGTGGGACTTTCATTTAAGCACATTTCTGTGTCAAAAGCAGAGGTTCAGTAGGAGAATAGCAGCAGTGAATGAGAAACAGAAACATATTTTTAAAAAGGTCATGCCTACTCAGCACATTCACTCGGCGCTCAAGAAGAAAAAAAGCCACAGATGCTGCTGTAAAGTCTCCAAATTGCCAGATTGCATACATTTGCCAACCAAAGGAATTTCTATTATCATCACCATCAATGTTTTTTCTTCTTTCTTTTTTTTTCTTGTGGAAGCAGTTGCCGTCAGGAATAATTGCAACATAACACTGCAATACGCTTACTTGGGGCTAAGATTAATGTCTGTGAGAATGCCATTAGTGGTTGCGATGGCTGCCCATAAGATTTACAAAAGGATAAATTGTGTGACACCGACAAGAAGTCGGGTGGTTGGGGGAAAACGACATAAAAACCCAAAAGACAGCATAAAACAGAAGGGAAATGGTTTGCTGCCCCTCCACGCTCTGCACTTCTACGTATCAAATGGAAACAATACAGTTTGCCAAAGAGAAAAGCAGGTACAGTACACTTTGGTGAAATTGGGGTTAAATTCTTGTATTTTGTAGCTTTGACGCAATTAACATGAAGAGCGCCAGCCTCTCATTACCATATTACAAACAAACCTTTCCTCCTGAAGAGAACACTGCCACCGCTGAAGCCTGTTGTGATAAGCAGCTTTTAACCAGTGTGTGATAAACAACGCATTTCCAAGTTTGTTTCATAAAACCTGCCTGCTCCTGATTGAAGCCACACACACTCACTGCTGGACCAATATATATTTAATAAAGGACAAATCTCACACCCGCAGTCTCACTTTGATTTGCATGTCAGTCCCGTTGTCTCTCTCCCACAGTTTCTTGTTATCTCCCGGGTAATAAAGGCAAAAAATAATACTTAATTGGGCTCACGACTGGTGCCTGGCTGGGAATACATTTGTAAGAAATGAGTAATTTAAAGTTGGAGCCGAATTTAAACTGTCTTTGGCCACTCAAAGCAGAACCCAAAATCATATATTAGGGAGAGTCACGGCCAATTGGTCTCTTCAATGATCTTTGCCGGTTAAAATGCACTTATTCATAAACCAGTTTGAGTTTGAGTGAAAAGCAAAATGGCCGGTGGTGGATAGGGTCGGGCGGAAACAAATGAGAGAATTAAGAAATAGATGAATATTTAAGCTAAGTCATTTGAACAGCGGTTATGAGATCTGCGAATGTCCTAATAATCCGGTAAAGGCTGATAAATGGCATGTATGGCCCTGTCCCTCGAGGGCAAAAAAGAAAAAAAAAAAAAAGGCGGCGGGTACCATTTTGAGCGGGGCCAGGACCAGGATGACATAGCGCACTTCGCAGCAGTTTTCCCCCCAGTTCTGCGGCCGCTCCAGACGCGAGATGCACACGTGACGCCGCTGCAGACTCTTGACGTTGCAGCTGGAGAGAGAGAATAGCCAGAGAAAGAGAGAGCAGCGAGAGAGGGAAAAGGATCAGGGTTTTATAAATGTCAACGGCTCACCTTCGCAGCACTGCCCTTCATTTCCATAGATTAACCTCTTTCGGAGCAGCAACAGTTAGACACTGCCATCTGATGCTCTCCAATACATATAGCGTACATACTATAATAATGTGCTCACAGGTTCTCTTTATATCACACAGCCGAGGTGTGAGTTTAATCACTGAGTAACCTTTAAAACGGAGATGTTCTAATACATGCCTTTATGACAATGAAACAAAAGTATAAGTGTTCTCAATTGAGGAGGACAGGCCCAGGTTTAGGTCCATAATCACAGGCGATAGTAGAGAAACATACTAGTACTCTAATGAGAACAATCTTAATCCTATGTTCTTACCTGAGCTTAGACGAGCTGATACGCACCTGTCTGGTCTTTGTGCGTGCCCTCAGTCACGCAAAAAGACCAAAGATGTTGTTAGCATTTGGCCTCTCCCAGTATATTCATATAGCTCCAAATGAGGTGAAGTTAGAAGTGACCAAGCTCTTCCACGGGCACACACAAAGACCAGACAGGTACGTATCAACTCATCTAAGCTCAGGCAAGAACAAATCTCAGTATGGAAAAACGGTGGCCTGTTCCTTTAACATAACATAAAACCGTAGCCAATGATTTATGACACAACTAGAATGAAGTTGTACAGAATGGTTTGTCTTACAGGATGCAGAGCCATGACTGCTGGTATCGGACTCCTGTGGCGGTGGCTGTCACTCCCTGGATGGTCTCTGAGAGCAGGTGAACTGAGGACCAAACAACAAAACACAAGTTAGCATCGATCGAACGAAAGGGCACTTCCCGCTGTCCCTTTGGTGTCACTTCACCTTACACTCACAATTTGTATGATGTTAATTGCTCATCATTTTCCCCTTTAGGCTTGACTGTGTAGTTAGAGATGAAAGATTGATTCCTGGGTAATGGTGTCGGCCAAACGCCCGAAATCCGATTCTAAAATGCGCCTCCTCATCGCCTGTGCCAAGCTTCTCAATGTGATGCCGAGATCAGAAGTGTCTAACGAGCTCGCCTTCTGCTTTCGAGGGCGATGGCTTTCGCTCTGTGTTTGCAAACTCCAGCACACCAGCGCAACTTAATAATGATGTCCGTCTTGGCCAGAAAACCACCGACGCCTTTAGCTACAGGGTTAAAACAACACAATTTCGCCTTTGCGCCACTATGTTTACACAAAGCAGCTCATTAAAGCGACCGGCGACAAGAGTTGTGTTAAAATTGCAGGATGATAACAGGAATCTCCCTTTTGCTACATGAATAATTGTGTGTTTGGGGGGGGATTCTTCAGCAGCTGCGTGTGTGCGACTATCCCAAAACCCCAGCGCTGGAGTCAGATTGCATCCCGTTTCAAAATGCCCTCCGACTCATCAGAAGTGAGCAAATTACTGGGCGGAAATATTTGGATCTTTGCGAGCAGCGGGGACCGTGATTTCCATATCATTCTTGATTTTTTCTTTTTTTTTTTTTTCAATCTTTGTCTTTCTTTCTCTTCTCCCCGTGCCATCAATAAAGTATCTCTCCCATTCATGCCAGAAAATGATGGGCGTCACCATGACAACAGTATCACAGGAAGAGAGAATAAGGCGGGGGGAGGGGGGGGGCGCATGGGGAAGAATGGATGAAAAGAAAGCTTGTAAGGGAAGAAAATGACAAGAGAGTCAGATAGACAGACCAACCGACGGACAGACGGACAGACGGGTAATAACTGGCACAATATGCTATGTAAACTACCGATGGGAATGAAAACATACATGGTAGGAATAAGAAGACGTGTTATAGGAAGGGAAAGGGGACAGATGAGACGAGAAGGAGAAAGACTGAGATTCAATTCAATTAACGGCAGTGAGGCTGACAGCCATGTAATAATCAAAAACCATCCAATTTCTCATTGACGTCAAGGAGGCAAGGGAGAGAAGGGGATGCACAAGAGGAAAGATGGCATGATAAAGCAAAAAAAGGGAACGGAGGTGCCGGAGCTGGCAGTTGTCGCGACATATCTCTTTATTGACAAATGTTTGCGTCGGTTTGCGAGCCCCATCACTGCTGAGGTTTTTTTTTTACCGGCGAAGCTCCACAACTGCAAGCTTTATTCACATCGACAAACCGATCGATGCGCTCATGATTGGTCTGGCAACACCACTTGACTTGAGATGTGCTTTAAATCCCTCTAATGCTAATAAACAATGATCAATACATGGAGCAGGTGTTTAATTTTATACTATCGTCCTCATTACGTGTTTATCCACTCTACCATCTACTACATTAATTAAAAGGCTCTGATGCAGCTCCAGTCTTTGATTTACGACATGTCACTAGTAATAGCCTAAAACCTCAATGAGAAAATGGCATTTACCCATAATCTGTAATATAGGCTTGTTTAGAGTGGAAGTGGACTGTACACACTGATGAAGAATTAATGAAAGACGCCGATTAAATCCTAAATTTGTTTAACTGTGATGTCACCAAGAGCCCAGAATATGGTTCACAAAGATAACATTTAAAAATGTGGGATATATACTGTGTGTCTTTTTTTATTGGCACTGGCAAAACATCCCACTTGTAATAAAATTGGAAATGGGCCAAATGAAAAAGAAGCATAAAGTTTGTACTATTTATATTGTCGGAAGCTTTTTCTGCTTTTATCTATTTCCCTTGTTTGAATCCAGTGAAAAGGCCTATTCATGGCGTTGCTATAAAAAGAACATGTTACGTCAAATCACAATTTATAGGGCTTGCATTGTGGTTCAGGTAGCAGCGTGAGGCATGCTGAGAGATGAAGTAGTCAGATACTATTTCATCTGCTGTTACAGTACGATTCTCACGTGCCTCTTGGAGCTAATCGCGCGCTTTTAGCTAGTCCTAATCACTGCGTTACCTGCTGCATAAGAGAGAGAAAGTCAAGCTAAAGGTGTGACAGCTGTGATCAAGCGAGAGACTAATTAAAACAAACCCATGTGATAACTGTCAGTTATCTGAAGGTTTCTGCTGCGTTTCATCAGCTTTCATTATGCAAACAAAGCTGAACCCACAACCAGGAAGGAGAGAAAAATAACACAAGCAGCATATCAAATGACAAACTTCAATGGAAAGTGATGAAAATATGAGCGTGGCAACACTGGATGGCTGGATTGGGCTTTTGATCTTGAGAAATTCTTTGAATGCATTAGGCACGTGGCTCAGACCAGGGGGGAAAAAAGTGTCTGTGAATCGCATCATGATGATAATAATGTGTCAATATGCTTTATTAAACCACTAAGCCGTCATTGTTGTAAAAGGTTTCTTCTGATTGACTGTTGATGTCGTCCACAAAAAAAAAAGCCTTTGTTTGTGTAAAGGCCAAGAGTGCGCCCATCCAATTGTAGCTCAGAGCAATCACAATTTTCAATTAGTGGCAGAACAGTTTTTTGTCTGTTTGTATTTTATTATTAGTAGTAGTGTGTGCCATTTTAACAATATGCAGATTCAGATTGCTCCAGGAGTACACCTGTTAGCTAAAGCTAAACCTTTTAACAATCTTATTAAATTCTATTCATTTGTGCTTGTCACAGTCCAGTTTATCATAGTTATTATAGAGTTATTGCTGCTTATTTTATTCTATTACCCTCTACATTGCTATATGAAGTTCACTTTCTGTCAAAACGGAATTTCCCCAATGTTGGACGAACACAGATTATTTAACATAAAATATAAAGTTTGACATAAGGAGTTCCCACCTTTAGGCTGTATGCTTAAAACTTGCTAACCATATGAATGTTTCTTCACGCCAGATAAAACCAAGAATAGGCTAAATAAGAGCATAGTAAGGTGTGACAAATTATAAAAGTTCACATTATTCTTCAGCAAAAGTCTTACAACTCGTGTCTGAATCTGGACCACTGTGACAAGATGGTCAATGTTTTGTGAATAGCCCAAATGGCGGTGTATGCTGATGCAGTGTTGGCAAGGAGAATCTTTAGATTATCCTCAGAGGTGACCTCAATAAAATCTCCTGATCTTCTGCTGCCTAAAAGATTAACTGGTCTCAACCACTGTCAGTACACACACGGCACAGCGACACACACACAAAGGAAATGATTGGTTTCCTTCAAAGCGTGGGGTGTGGAGGACACTTTGAAGGAGGTGATTAAAACACAGAGGCCCATACAGCGGTGGCAGATGAACCACTTGCTGTATATTAGGATTGGGTCTTGGCCAATCACAATGGAGCATACACATGTCACGTGATGATGAGGGGACTGCGAGGACTGGGTCAACTGTCTTATGTGAAGAGGAAGTGGTGTGTAAACTAAAGCCCAGTTACATACAGTATGAGCGATAAGATAAACAATCCAAAAGCCAGGGCAAAATGTAGAGTCCATTTTGTCTCCTAAGGGTGCCTGCAGAGATGATTTTAATTTTCTCTTGCTAATCATGGTGAGTTTATTCAGCATTCAGGCAGAAACCCCTCTTCGGTGGCTTTATAAAAGGCACTGATAACATTATTGAACAATGAGTCCGGTGGACGCGGGGCGTTGATTTGAGGGGCAGCTGAAGAGGCATCGCTATCTGTGACATGGGAGGCTTTGCTGGTGTGTGTAATCATTTGATGACTCAATGGATCGACCCAGTCCTGAGCGTGGAGAGCGACACAAGCGGCATACTGATGGTGATTGGTACAGAAGCACATCACTGATTGCAGCCTCACGGAGACTGACATTTTCATCCAATTAGCACAGCTTACCGTCATCAAAGAAAACGAAACTTTGCGACTTGTCTGCGTGCCGCGGAGAAGCAGGGGACAGAAAAACCAAGAGATCATTCATTCACCTGTTAATAATTAATTTTAGATCAATACCACACTGTGAAAAAGGTAACACCAGGACTGAAGGGCAGCAGCTGACTCTGTGCACAGTGACCACCGCAGCTCATTTAAACAGCAGCAAAAAACATATTCACATTCATTATTTCAAAATCCAAACCCATGAAAGAGGCAACTTGACACACTTTGATATCAACACAAGACACTGCGATACCTGTGGAATACCTCAGAGCAACCGCCGTGCTTGTGCTTTCAATGCCCAGCCCTATACAGACAGACTGTGAGCAGCTCGCACATAAATATCTCCAGCGAACAGAAGCTTAATTTCCTGCCCTCCTTTACCTCATGCATATTAAATATCATTTTCCAGAGAAAATCCCTCACTGTCTGCTCTTTGTTGGGAGCAGCGAGATCCTATCTTGATTACTGTCTACAGGCTATTACCAGAAATTGGATTTTATCACAGATAGTGGTTGCATGTTGAGTGAAGAAACTCAAAGCCGCCGATGAAGAGATCAAAATGAGGAAAGAAGTGACATCTATGGCCAGAATTTTTCACAAGCTAAAGAGGTCGAATTAGGGCTTTAATTTCGTATTCGGATCATTTCTGCCAAATGTTCCGGAGAGATTTTCACTGTGAAAAGTCATGCCGCCGGCGTGGAAGAGAGAAATTATTACAACAGAGAGGCATAGCGGCTCAATTTAAAAATACACAGCACCTTTCCTGCCGAAGCAAGATAATTATTAGTGGAATATTTATTGCTCCTGGAGACAGACACAAAACACACAGACCTTCAGGTTTAAATGTCTCAGTATTCTCGCCTGTGAGCTGAATTCTCGCGGCATTTGTGACTTCGAAAACACACGAGAATCACATGGCAGTATTACTGTGAGTAGGCTTTACATTTGCCAACAACAAAAAGGCTCTTTTTTTTATACTTTTTGACAAACGGCTGACGCTGGACAAACATGAGGTATGCTGCCAGCCATGCACTTAAAAATCATATTTGTAAAAAAAACAAAAACAAATACAGTATTTAACAGATTTGCTATTGAAGTCGCTTTGTTGTTTTAACTCTTGGCTGTTATTGGCCAAAACAAGGCCCTCTTGATCCAATCAGCAGCAAATGCTCAGCCAAAAGTCCCTCCTCTTCCCAAACTATTCAAACACAATTATGGTGCTATTTGTTTTTAAACCAGAAATACAGAACAGTGTATTCAAATACTGACATGTATTTTTATTCTGTGAAGCATCTTACTAAACCGCATTTTTCGCTCCACACTTTTTGTTTTGTTTTTTGCACAGTGCTATTTGTGGGCGCTTTTGCCGAGATTTGCGCAGACAAATTAATAAATAAACCCAGGAGAGGATTATGCAAATTGGGGTGAAGAAGAGAGGCAGCGAGATCGATCAAAGGTGACAGCAATTTAGGGAGAAATGATGGTACAGTCGCCACAAATAGGGCACGCAATCAGAGCAACACATCGCACCAGACAGCGGCACAGGAAAACACAATTATAACATACATCAGGACTGGTGCTATTGACAATTAGTCAAAAATGTGGCAGGGACTCATCAGCTCCATCATTACTTTAATAATCACCGCAAGAGTTAATGGGATTTATAGATTTGGAATCGGGACACACATTTAAGGCATACAATTATGATCACTTCACACCGTGTTGCTATAGCCAGTGGACATTTATATTCGCAATAAAAAAATTACTTGGAAAAGTGTAAATCCTTTATTAATTATCACAGAAGAATACTTTGTGGTGACAAACTTGAAAGTGATCTTGCTTTTTGGGTCTGGCAGATTCTGTTGCATCATAGCCAAATGTATTCTGATCAAATCCCAAAGCAAACCCAAAAAACAGGACGTGTTCGCCTGAAAAAAAAAAAAGAAAAAAAAAAGTGGGTACTCCTCTGTTGAGTTGGAGCAGGACTAATTATCTCGGCGGTCCTTTCATCTTTTCATTTCTTTAATTCTTTGTTCCTTCGGTCCCGGTTATAATCGTGGCCTATTCTCTTTATCTCACAGCTGTACAGTATTACACTCCAAATGAGCTGGTCGCCTCGCCAGCTGTAGCACCCCGAGATACGGGGGGAATTAATACCTGCAGAGATGTGTCCCATCGATAACATACTTAGGCTTAAAATGAATGTATTCCCCCGAGAAGAGCCTTTGTTACTCTCACAGGATATTTCCTCCTCTCGTCTCGCACACGACACTGTCCCACATGAGGAAACCACACGTCTGAAATGAGAAATCTGCCACGAGACATCACTGCCAGAGGCTTCGCTCAACCCAGTGTGTTCAGAAAATAGACAGATTCAGTCGACTCAGTTGGCTATTGCTCCGAAATGTGTTTAATGTATACATTTTTATATCGCGTCGGTGTATTTATCATAATCAAACACACCATCCTGCCCTGTTCCTGTCAAATCAGTGGGGGAAACGGCAGGTAGGAACTGAAACACGTCTGGCACACAGTGAGCGTCTGTAAACACCGTGGATCCATATGTGCATAGCGCGCGCAATAAACAATACAGTAAATGCGCAATTATGCACATGTCTTCACTTGGAGAATGAAAATGACACGATCAAATGTCCCATAAATACTCTAACTATAATCTAACTATACAGCTGCAAATTCCTTCAGACATTTCCACATTGCTCTAATGAGGTCTAAATGCAGAATAAAAGATTCCCATTTGGTGAGGATTAAAGCAAATTCAAGAGCAAAGCTGTAAGGATTATATGAGCTCTTTTGCAGTGCGTTTTTTTTATTGCATTTCCTATATTTTATCCATCATTAATGACCACAGCTCAGCTCCTTTTTATGCTTCGATTTGAAAATCTTTGTAAAAATGATTTGTTGCATAATTACACAACGGTTACATCATCTTGAGCACAATTAGTGACCTCTCTGTGCTTCTTTATCAGCTTCCCTTTGTTTCAGTACAGTGTATTTCCCCATTGCTCAGTAGAACCGAGAGCTATTGTTGAACAAAGACATACAATGCTCTTGGTAAGAAATTTATAAAGGTTAAATAAGTGTCTATTTTCATGGGGGAATATGAATTACACAATCTGAAGCTTATGCTGTCTTAAGGTCCTACAGTACTTTTGTCTCACTTACGCTGGGCTTTGACCAACACAACAGATCTATGCATTTATTATTATTTCTAAAGATGTACATCCATTCATTAAACAGCAGGATGATAGAATGTAAGGTCATTTATCTTAAAGGACATGCAGATTTAACGCCAGAATCGTATTTACTTTCACTATAAGAGAAGTATGCAATCGATCCAACATTTCATCACAGCCCAGAGCAGTCAAGATGGCAGCCACATTCAAAGCCTCCTCTCACGTATCTTTGTGGCGTATTGTGGCAGTGAAAACATTGGAGTAGCAGCTGCGCCTCGACTCCAGCGAGCCACAGACAGCCATTTGAAAAACTAAGTGACTGATCAATGGCAGAAGTCAATTATCGCCATCACCGTTGTGTGCAGGGCCAGCCTCAGACTCAGACAGACCTGTACCTCTCCTCAATAATCACCCACGACAAGGCCACAGCACAAGAACATGTCATACTACTGTTATTATCATTCGCTCAGAAGGTGCAAATGTATATAGTTAGTGCACGATGGACAGATGGATGCCAAGTTTGATAGAAGATAATCAATAGCCAAGTGAGTTTGTGTATGTTGGGGAAACAACCTGGAGATACTGTAAGCCTAATGGAGAAAGAATTAAAGTGAAACCACCACATGAACTTGGGACCAAAAATACTTCATTGTTGTTCCTCCACACCACGGCTTTAGCAAGTTCAGAGCTGAGGCGGCTGCTGTTATGTAACTGCAGACTTCAGCTGCTCTAATGGGCTGATCCCCGACCAGAGTAAAAACACACTAATCTGACAGGAGGAAGAAACCAGCAAAGAGAGCATCACACCGGCAAGACCTGGCTGCTTGGAAACCAATTTAAGGATTATGAACAAAAGGTGTGCTAGGTTAAAACTGAGTTGGAATTTACATCACTTCTGTGGTGTCTGGAGCTGGAGGAAAGTCACAGCTAATGCAGAGTTAGATAACCTGTTACCAAAGCTGCCTCTGTGTCTGATGAGCACTTGTTGAACCACTGATCCTTGTTGTTGCTGAGAGAAAAGAAACAGATTGGTCGATCTCTGCTGTTAGATTTGTTAGTCCTGTTGGTCCTTTTTCGGTAAAGTCTGAAAACAAAGTGAGATTGCGTCTGACACTGTCAGGTTCATATGGATTACTTCCAAATGAAAACTAAACAGAGCAACATCCTGAATCTGTGTTCTGTGCTGTGTGTCAACGGGTGTCAGATGTTTTTGGGTTAAGAGTCAGACACTGCCCTGGTCCTGGTACAGACAGCGAGAGATTCCCTCTGTCACATCGTATTCTTTGTGAATGCTGTGACCTCATGCCGTTTCATTCATCCACTCTGTTTCAGCTGTTTGACTGGTGCTTACCGTTGACCTCTTGTGCTCCAGCATCAGTGAAGAGCATGCTCATCACCTCCTCGAAGTTGCAGCCCGGCTCAGAGGTGTGGCCGTCCTGGGCCACATGGTGCAGCATCCTCTTCAGGACATCATCCAGAGACGCTGCTGTCTCATCCAGGAGAATACTCGCTCGAGCCAGAAATCCATCCAGGTCTCTGTGCGCCCGCACCTCCTCCTCAAAGTTCATGAGCTTCACATACTGTGGAGGAGAGACAACGAGCTTCCATGAGGCTTAGACATAATGGACGACTCAACAAATTTGACATTTGAAAATATAAATTACAATTACTTCTGAGATCATTCTAGCATTAGCCCAAGTGGATGCAGTTACCTCCATCCTGTTAATATTATCTTGCTTTCTCAATTTTTATCTGACAGTGTTTTATTTGTTGATTTGAGTAAAAATAAATAAATCTAGTGTTTTTCGGACAGAATGCCAGCAGACACTTGCAGTTGTTTTTGTTTGACGATAAGATAAGAATAAAAGATATCAAAACTGGAACATACTTCACGACAGCTGGAGAGGTTTTCCAAACAAAACAATAAATATTATGGATGACAGACACCGTGAGTACAGAATGAGGTTAATTCAATTCATACGTAGGAAAAGCAACGCGACAGGACAGTCTGGAGTCCATTAAAGCATGGTCGGCATTCGATCATTCAGGCTTAAGAAAAGCTTTGCATTAGATAGTAATGGCTTACCTTTTTACGTTAAATTATTCTCGAACTTGTGGATTCAATCTTGCCTTACATTTTCCTGGTTCAATAAATTATCTATTTAATCACATTCACATTCACATATCTTTTCTACTTTAATATCGGAAAGGTTAACTTAACATAATAAACTAATAGATGTATTTAAAATTTACTAAATTTATCACTGCTCTGTGTTGGCCTAAAAGCATAATGTAATCAAGGTGTAAACAACAATTTAGTGACAAAGCTACTCAGCCTTATTTCTAAGAGTCTGTTTTTACACACCAGCAGAGTTCAGCTGTCTGTCAGGAAATCATTTTTATTCCACAAACACCAGTGCAGCTCAGCAGGAGGGCTAAACGTCAATCAGCACTGCCCATCATTCACCGCAGACACACCAATCGCTCTATTATACTTGTTTTTTCTAATTTGTTTTGCACCAAAAAATAATGTCAGCGCCCGCACTTCTTCAGGCACATGGGGCTGCGTGTGCTTTAAAATGGCAGCCGCTTGACTCATCAGAAGCTGTCTCTGTTGGAGCAGCAGAGTCTGGGAGTCACCTCAGAAACGGACGAATGGATGCGGAGAGGAAAACCGCTCGATTAAGAGCCCAGACAACCACCGGCCCATGATTTTATTGATTGAGAAATTGACAGAATTTCTGAGGGAGAGTGGTCGCCCCGCTGTTCTTTTGAGAGGAGAAATCCCCATCGGCAAAGGCGCTTTTGTGCCCCAGTGAATACAGCACATTTCTTTCTGTGTGCGTTTCTAATATTATATTCTATAAAAATAAAACAATCTAGCATGCTATAGCCAAATATGTATAAATAGCTGAACATGCTCACAGATGTCACACAAATTCACATTCAAACAGATCCATAACAAAAAAATTGGCAGTGTTAATACATTGAAATGGGCAAAACAGACGGGTACAACAAACAAACAATGTGTGAAAGTGAATATGAAGATTAGAGCAGAGATCCAGGCAAGCTGTCGGCAGAAGCAGGCACAACAAACTCCCTGTCTGACAGGAAGCTAACAGCTAACAGCTACGGTTACCAGGTTTAACTAATGCTCTTAGGATGACGCAGCAAATCACCTGCAAATAAAATACAGCTCTGAGATGCTATTCTGCAAAGAGTAATTATACTCTATGTGTTTTAAGTAATTACACATTGGGCATTTGGAAATTAGAAGTGCAGGGATTTATTTGACCAGAGCTAGACTTAAGGGAAGGATCTTTATGATGCTGTCACTTCTGAACTTTGTTAGACACACATACGTAATAAAACTGTCATACAAACTTTAGATCTGGCTTTATGTATTGCTCTTTTCTCCAGATGTGTCCCTCGTTTAGTTAGTGTGTTTTTTTTTTTCACCAAAGCAATTATCTTCAAATAATCTCCTGGCTCTACATTTTTTTTAAATCACACCTTCACCATTCCCAGACTTAATTAGAGCTATTCTCTGTTGAGCAAACTTCCTTTGAAGGAACTTATATCAAAGAGGCACTTAAGACCCACCTTGTTCTGTTTAAATAAGAAATCTAAATATATATTTTAACACAGAATCCTTTACAATACCAGGCACAGCCATATGGCAAAACATGAAAAAGGGCATTTCTTACCCTTCGTGATGTGTTGAGTAACACACATCCAGAGTCATCAGCATCTGTAGAGACACATGAAGATCAATCATTAATCATCAGTATTCAGACTGAAAGCTTGAAAGAATTATTGATTAAACATTCAACCCAAAATCCGTGTCTTGTGTTCACCAAAGTAACTTATGTTTCTCACTTCACGTATAAAAGACAAGGCGCTTCTCAAAGCTTATTATGGGTTTACTTATATTTCCCAAGTTAAACTGTAACAGTAAAACTTAAGACTTAATCAAATACTTAATTGTTACCCTGTGCAATAGTCGAAGAATATGTTTGCAAGTGTTTGAACATACTTCATGTTCAAAGGCAACATTACTATGCCACATTTGCATTTAAACGCCTCTTTCAGCAGCAGAACATCCATAATTGGTAGTGCAAATTGTAAAATAAGGATCACAAGTAGCCGCTGCGGAGCCAAAAGAGAAGGCAGGCTGAGAGCGGAGTTCCTCACAGTGAGGAAAATGTCAAGAGGCAAGAGCCGGGAGCTCTGGCTGAACGAGGATTGGAAGTTTCATGTTGATAAGGCTTTAATACATGTCCATGGAGCCCAGGCGACTGCCAGATAAAGCACAAAGGTTGGATTTTTCCCAGAGCCAGTGAAGAGGACAGGGGGAGGAAGTGGCTTTTATGTTTCAAAACAATAAGTGAATTATGTTTTCATCACACTTGAGCCGGGTATAACTAGTCCTGTCATCAAACAGTGCCATTGCTGTTATGTAACACGGTTATCTCACTTTCTTCTTTTTTTTTCTCTCGGTGTTTGCGAGGATGTGATTAGGTTACCATGGGCTTCCCTCCTCTGCGCCGCGTGATGTGTCGGCTCCGTCTGCAGATCAATCTGTGCTTAACTCCTCCCTCTGGCCGGGGTGGAAAAAGAGACGCAAGGAACCCCCTCTTTAACAAGCCAATAAGCCGCAGGAAAGCAACAGGACATCACAATATCAATAATCCAGACTGTCGTGATGGGAGGGGGCTTTGATCAGTCGAGCTGCACCTCAGTGCCACTACACCCTGCAGGCAGCGCTGGGACAAAGGTGGTACAAAGGTGCAGTAAGCTGCCTCCACTTATGATGAGACTGAGACGTGATGTGTGCAGC
Source organism: Gobius niger (assembly GCF_951799975.1). NCBI lineage: Eukaryota > Metazoa > Chordata > Actinopteri > Gobiiformes > Gobiidae > Gobius > Gobius niger. The sequence goes on from NC_136867.1 coordinate 18,315,163, forward strand.
AGAGTGGGCTCATCAAAGCTCCACAATCAGGGAAGAGCACGTGGCTCAGCTGATCTGCTCCCAAAGGAAAACAGGCAGTTGGAGCGAGAATAGCTGTCAGCTCCGAAGAGGCCAACTATAAGATGACCTTGTCCCCAATGATCATCTGCTTTTACTGGGCTGTCCTTATGTTAGCTTTAGTGTCTTTTTTCACTATTAAAGTAACGTGGGTATTATTACTAGTCAAATAAAGGGCAGAAAGGGTTTAACTAATTCGACTAATGAACAACAGAGAGAGAGAAATACAGTATGTCACTTCTTGTGTTGTGTCTCTACTTATTTTTTTAATTTCTGTCTGCCCAACACAAACCATGTTGACCTGTGCCTAATATATTTGTCAAAACTTTAGGTCACATATGGAAATGATTAATGAGGTATAACTTCACTGAGTTGGCAGAAAGCTTTCAAACTAACAAATGTCTCCTGGCAAACAGCTTTGAGCCAATAGGATTACATCCTTCACATTCCGTCTGTAATAACTGATAACTATACCCTGTTCTAATAACCTCAATCAATCGTTTGTGAGCAGCATTAATCACATGACCTGTATCACGCGACATGCCTCCACACTGGGGCTGTAAATGGAAATGATCTGTCTGACTGAGGAGGTTGATTTATGCTGCTGCGTTCGGGGATTACACTGTACATCTGCGAGCTACACGTGGACAAGCACACTCCAATGCTTTTAGTCACCGAGGCGCTGGGCAGATACAAAAATGATCAAAGTCAATCTGCAGCTGTCCTTTCATGTTCAACCTGGAAGTATATGAGTCAAGTGACCTCTGTGCAGAACGCGTTACGGTACTGTGTTTAAATGTCCTCTGCATGCTGGCCTTTTCCCCTGGGGCGACCCATCAGGGACAGCGGGGGCCACAGGGGAGTGGATGAGGGAGGATCTTGATAAGAAGGACTGCATGTTTTTTTTTTGGTTGATATAGACCTTCACACTTAAATATTAAACACACAGTTAACAGGATGACCTTGAAGGAGTCTTGATCCTTTTCTGAAGACTATGTCAGACCAAGCTCTGCACTTTAATAACATGTCAACCAAAATCAGTACACAGGCATCGTTTAATGTATTTATTTGTTTATTAGTGTTTGATACACAGTGTAGTGGTGCTGGATATGGACAGAACTATTTTTAAGTTTCTTTAAAAAAAATATCATACACAAACAGGATGGCACACACACACACACACACACAATGTCATTTAGTGCCAACCGTGGAATAAAACTAGAAACCTGACCTCAGCAAGCTAATGTTTTTAAAGGATGGTAATATCCTGAGATGTGTTTCTCTGTTATCACTGAGGTATTCTTGTGGGGCTGTTTACTGGTGCTAAAAGGATTGGGCGAAATACTTTGATGTCTCATAGTTGTCCTGTCTGCAGGCAGCGTGAGCTTTTGATTTAGTGTAAGGAGCTCAGTTTGCCGGTGTCATCTCTCTAAAGGTGAACGAATCGGACTGATTACCATAACACTGGCTGTTGTTTAGCTCACAAGCCAAGCATTACCGCGCCGCTCCAAGCGCTTCCGGGAAAATACTCACCTCTGTGTTGTTTTTTTCACCATTTACCTTCTTAAAAATCAAGACAAAATTTTGAATGGGTCATCAAACCGCAACTGCGCCTGAGTACCTTTAATGTTTTATTTGGAAATTCAGAAGCCGTCCTTCAAAGTCAACAAGGTCGTCAAATGTCCGTGGTCAAATCCAAAGTCTTCAAGTTGTTGGAGTGAGGGACGGCTGTCCTTCATCGTGACTTTTCCACTTGAGTATTCAGCCAAATTGATTGAACTGAAATGGAACTAGGCCCAGTCCTGGCAGAAATATAATCATGAAATCAATTCTGTTTATGGGGGAGCGTTTGACAGCTGTATGACAAAGTCCGCGGGAAGACAGAGGGATGGACACGCTTCAAAAGTGAGTGGCAACAAACAACATCCTCCTGGTGCTATCAACTTCAAATGAACATTTAAATACTCCAGACACAGCTATCAATCACACCAATCCCCTTTGTCACTAGCAGCGATTTTACCACAGTTGACAAACATGGGCTGATCCTTGTGCACGAGAGTGTCCTTGACATTGCACAAGTGTCATTGGTTGAAACATCTCTTCATCAAAAATCCTGCATTAAATGAGAAAATGTGCTGCTTCTTAATGTGAATGTCTTAAAAAAACATATATAATATAATTCATGTTATCAAGTAGGTTTTCTACATGTGACGCTTGGATTAAACAGTCACTTGAGATTGTGGCCTTGTCTAAAGAAAAAAGGATAATTAAAGCAGAGGAATTTGAAGACGTCCTACGGATGTACTTTACAATTCATCAAAATTGCTCTTCAATTAATTATTTGGATGAGGACCTGGCCTGTTTAACTCTCTTATTCTGCTGACTTTAGTCACATTTCCATTGAGACGAGCTGGAGACGTACCCACTCCTGGTAAAGTCATGTTTTAGGAGATGTATATTTGGATAGTAATGTTTTAGGAGATGTGAACTGCTCACAGTAAAGGCTCATGTTTGTTTGTGCATTTATGAGGTATTTTTCAATGATGAAAATATCTGTCATATAACAAATGCTTGTATTTCAATATCATTGATTGGGTAAAATTTTACGCAGTGTGGCTTTAATGAGCAAATGCTTTACATTTGAGTGTTTTATGTCGGCCAGTGAATATCATGAATAATTATAAATAAAAAATTAACCGTGATTAATCGTGATTAATTGAATTTCACAAGTGTGATTAATCCGTAAATTAATCTATTGACAGCACTAATAAAAGAGTGACGCTCTTATAAAGGTGACAAATCCACCTGGCACGTAAGTGTTCTAGACATGGCTACAGTCCCTTCAGGAGGAAAACCCAAGGAAGAGAAATGAATTCATTACAAAAGACAGATGTTTTCACAATTAAATTTCGGTGAAGCTGCTGTCTCTGGGTCTGAGGAAATCACAGAGCTATTTGCTTTTTCAAACGACATTACACAGACATGAAAAGTCCTTTTGGAAAATGTATCTCCATCTGTTACATTGGATGGACATGGTTTTTTGGCCGCACGATGCGGAACACTAAAATAACACAACATTCAGCATAAATTAATCACCTAATGGCGCAGGGATCAAAGTCCAGCTCTAGCTTGATTCAAAGTGGACCGAAGCAGCTGAACCACCCAAATTAGAAGTGCGGTTTGCTACTTTGATGCAAGTTTTACACAGTCAAATCAGTCAGATGTTGTAATTATTTTAGGTCCTAATCCCACTGTTTTGAAAATGAAAAGTTGAGAAATATTTAATTGCAATTCCTCTGACATTAAACCAGTTATTAGGGTTTTAAAATCAAGGTTCAGGTCTTTGCATTAACATTTGAGAGATGACTAAACTGCGTAACAGGCACAAGAGCCACAGGCGTTTCAGAACATGTTTGTAGATTTACAATTGCCTAAATGATTATGATTCGCTATTGACATTCCATCGACATTGTTACGCTGTGATTGATGGTGCAGTAGTAGTGAGTGAAAAGTGCAGTGAAAAGCGCGCCTCTCTGGAGCCTGTGGAGCTGGTGGTAGCAGAGTCAGGCCCAGTGGGAGCTGCCATTGTGGTTTACACTGCATGACGCACCACAATACTCTGTGTTTATGAATGGGCCTCATTATGCACTAATGTTTAGGGTTTGAAAAGTCATGTTGGTATGGGGCAAAGTGGCACAGTGGGTTAAGCATTCACCAACCAATCCACCAATCCACACACTATTGTTGTGTGTAAGGCATAAGTCTAAAAAGGCAGCCACAGCAATCGAAGTGTGATTTTAAAAGTGTTCCATTTCCAGACCATCCTTTACCATCTGGCCAAGGGCTTACCAATGAAAACTAGCTCGTCTTGTTCATATTGTGCTAGTGTTAACCCCTGAACCAAACACATTTTCTACAGTTTCACAACTCTCAAAGCTTCTTGAGCAAAGTATCAAAACGGCAACAAAAACAAGGATGAAAATACCACAGGAAAAGCAAAAAAAGAGCCACAAAAAAGTGACAAAGAAGCAACAATAACACAATTAAAAAGTGTCAAAACACAAGACAAGACAACAAAAATGCTTTTAAAGCAGTACTAAGTAACTCATGCCTCTAGAGGCCATAAGCGCCACTGCAGGAGTCGTAGCATGTTGCGTTTTTTTACTCATTAATTGTCTGTGAGAGTAAATACTACGCTGACAGAAAAGACAAAGGGAGAGAGGGATATTGTACATCCAATTACACAATAGAGATACATTTTTTTTACTAAAACTTGGCTGTAAATACTATTTAAGTGGCGCTAGGCCGCAGTTAGCTTTGCCTGCTAGCCTGTTAGCTTATTCTTCCTGATTCCATTAGTGGGTATCAGTGTCTCCGACGAGTAGGCACCGAACTTCCAATTGTGGTTTTCTAGCCAGAGACACTGGCCGGAGATGAAAGACCCCCCAATCATACCAATTAACCCTTGTATTACCCCCAGAGGAACTACGAAAAGGATTTATTAAGGTAAACAAGTTACTTAGTACTGCTTTAAAATGTGACATAAACAGGGCGACAACACAACAAAAAAGTCACATTCAGTTTTGTAGGTCTCAGCTTTCAAATGAGGCGTTACTCTCGCTTATAGGTTGTTAATTTCAGTCCTGAAGCTTTAAGATTTGGGTAAAGCTGAACTGGAGAACATGTGAAAATGAGGTTAAAAACCAAACAAGTGAGTAAAACAAATTGAAGACATGAAAGTAAGTAAATGAAATGAAAGAAACAACCGTAGAGTGATTATCTCGATATTTGACCTTGACTGAAATGCGCACTTATTCCAGCCTGGACATGAATCTTATCGCATCTAAACAAGCACCCTTCTCCCTCCTCACCCTCTCTCCCCGTCTCCTCGAGTGTTACTAAGTATGGCGACTCGGCCCAAGTGACACTTTCACCTGTGACACTCGTTCCCTCCTGCTCGCGGCCCAAAGCTGCACCTGTGGCTGTTGCCGTGGAAACCGTAACCCGCTGACCTGGAGGGGGTTTTGGGAGATGAGGTCAAAATCACCTGCACCTGCAGCTGAGGAGCTGTCCGTCTGTCAACACCTGCCATCGCTGCGCCGCGGCGAGACGGGCCAACGACAAATGAGTTTAAACTTCTCCAAGGGCTTTTCTTCTTTGTCTCTTTTTGGCCAATCTGTCTCTAGCTTTTCTTCTCCAGAGATGCGCGGCCATTTGCCTTTGAAGAGCACGTCTCATGATATAAAATGTACATGAAGCAAAGGAAGAAAAATGAACTGCTGTTATCGATCACAGCGTAGGGAAACAGAGGGGGTTTTATTGACTGGAGAGGCATATTCAGGCGCACAGATCTAATTTTAAACCGTTTCATATCGGGGCAGCTTACACCATCCTGAACGCACACTGGCAGCAACAAAAAGTTACCACAGGGGGGGCTGGGCCGGCGCAGGGACAGGGAGGACATAATCAGATATCCAGCTGCAAAACAACAACCAACGAATTTCATTGAGTCAGCCATGGGACCCTGTCGACTCTATTTGGGCTAAATTATGACTGGATTACATTTCCACATGTACACAACCCAATCAGGCCGCTGTCACTCACGGCTACTGTTTAGTCTCTGAGCTCTGAGGTCACTGTAGTATTTGAAATCTGTATGCTTCACAATGCCACTGTGAATTAGTGAGTCATAGGCTGTGGCTCAGTGGTAGAGCAAATTCACCTGCAAACCAAAGGCTGGCGTTTCAATGCTGTGTCCTTGAAGTGAATGAATAGTGACTTTTTACAGTACACGTAGTAGACATGTTGCTCCCTGGCACTCACCTGGGCCTGGGCTGATCTGATTCTCGTACAGATGGATGTCGTCTCCGCTGGCGATGGGAGAGTCTTGTCCTTCCTCTCGGCCCTCGCTGCCCTCCTCCTGCTCCACCTCCCGCTGCTCTGGGGACACAACAGCACAGGGTCACCTCTGGGACCACAACCATTGGGTTAAAACTCCCATTCATTTGTCCCTAAAATGGACATACAGGTCATACATGAGCTTCAAAATGATTCCCCCATACGGTGACATTTATATTTGATAATGAATGACTGCTTTCTCGCAGATATGTCGAGTGTCTGTCACATCAATCGCGTGAATGTGGTTAAAAGGAATCAGCCCTTGACGTGATGAAGCCTATTCTCTGCTCAGACTGTTTCCGAAAATCCAACTCCACACAAAGCGGTGTCTTCCAAACGGCGTCCCGTGATCACAGACAATCTCTCATACTCATGCTCTTTATCTGCTGACCTTATCCCAGAACAAGCCCCAATTCTGTTTCCTTTCAGCGCCGGCGTTGCATCGGGATCATCCCTCAGCACTTGACATTGTTTGAACCTGCTTTTGTTGTCGCCTGCGCTGCGTCTGTGCCTCGCTCGCGCCGGCTGTGCACTGACTTTCAACTCACCTTGGGAAGAGGACTGCAGCGGCGGGAACTAATCGCAACAACTCGCCGCTAAATGGAAATAGTTCAGCGAAAGTTTGTCATTATTTCATGCACAAATGTCTATCGAGCAACTTTATCACTAGGGTTTTTTGTTTAATTTAAACTCATGATACAAAACCCCACAGCACAACAGCCTACGGTGCTTTTACTAATGGATTATGGACTGTATCGTGTGATTTGAATATCAATCTGAGAATGTCTATCACTTTACGTTTTCGATTTTAGACGATCTTTGGAGGGTTTTTTTACCCATAGCTGTGACCACGTACAATATGAGCCGCACTGAAAGAACAAGTGACGAGAGCGGAGGATGTTTGATATCAAAATACTAAATGATTGATGTATTTCCTTCAAACGTGAGCTGATTTTCTACTGCAGCCTTTTCAAATGCCACATACAAGCACTGTGTGAAGCTACAGACGACCGAACGGGGACAAATTAGCTATGCTCGACTTCCTATCCCTGCCGTTCCATGTGCTGTTTGGACTTCATTATCATCCTCCTCAATAAATAAAGCTGAAAGTTTGTTTGGAAGATGTGAGAGATGCTACGCATGGGCTGACAAGGCAGGTCTATACAGATCCCTCATCCCTCTGAAAGTGGGAAAATGTGAAAACATGTTTATTTCCATGTCCATTCACACAGCGGATGTAATGCTCTGGTACATTTTCAAGATGAAAAGAGCAGAGGTGATAATTGCGGCGTGTGGAGTGCGTACACTGAAAGGATTACTTTTATCACACCAAGTTCTCAGTGGGTTCAGAAACCAGAGTGACTGCACTGCACTGCTCCCCATAGGCTCTCGGGGTTTAACAAAGCAACGGCAATTCAATGTCCAAAACCATAACACTGCACTTAACTCAGCATTTCAATCAATTGTTATATGAAGGTCAATGTGAGGGTGCACATCAGTTATTAACATGACGGTAAACTATGAGGAGGAAGACTCTTTAAGTCGACAGGTGGATTTGGCTTTTACATGACATCCTAATGTTGTTATGAGGCCTCAGCAGCGCATAATGCTGGCTTCCAAATTTAATGTAAGTGCGTTTATGTGTTGATAAAAGGCTGCCTAATAACGCTGGCGTTGAGCTGTGAGCGTGCTGAGTGAATCGGTGTGGAGCGGAGTAATTGGCTAGGGAGAACAGGGAGCACTCCAGTCCGTTTTCTCTGTCCCGAACGCTTACTGCGCCACATACTAATTGGGCTCCTCTCCTTGGTGTGAAGGTAATGAAACTGGGCTAGCCTAACAGCTGGTGTACAGTATAATATTAAGCTTTGTATAATATGAGGCAGGTTTTTTTTTTTTTTTACTGGAAGTGTAGATATAGCCGCAACGCATCTAAAAAAGCCGCATTTCCTCTCATCATGCTGAAGAATGTCCTGGCGTTCCTGAAGCGGCTCACGCTCACAGCTCCCTCATTACAGCCGCCTTTGTTTTCACACCGAAATAAAGGTAGTGTTTTTTAAGTCCACTCACCCATTTCCTGAAAAAAGTATCCATTCTTGGACATCCCAGAAGGAGGCGCCTCTGTTGGGAAACACAACAGAGAAAATCGTTAGTCAGGCTCAGGTTATTGTGGCACAACCACCCACAGAGACACATTCACATTTGGACTATTAGTTGTTATTAGGAGGACGGAGCATCGCGATGGGACATGGCTCACATTAAAGCCAAGAGACTGCTGTTGGTCACGGTAATATTATATAGTCTGAAATGGCAGGAGGAGCACCTTGTTTTGGCCAATCAAAGTCAAGTCTAAAAACACACCTAAACAGCAAACATCTATTATACCAACAAATAAAAAGTGCAAGTACTGTATCAATAAAAGTGTCAGATCTGCTGACTGCACAAGATGGATCCCAGAATTATTTCACCTGCATAAAAACATGATACACACCCTTTTCTCCCCCATTTTCTCATTGAATTGTGAAAAAAGAAAAAAGAAAGAGAGAGAGAGAGAGAAAGAGATTTTTTTTACAAAAACAGGATTAAAGCAGTACTCAGTAACTCGTGCACCTAGTGGCCATAAGCGCCACTGCAGGTGTCGTAGTATGTTGCATTTTTTTTACTTATTCATTGTCTGTGAGAGTAAATACTACACTGTCAGTAAAGACAAAGGGAGAGAGGGATATTGTACATCCAATTACACAATGGAGATTTTTTTTTCACTCAAACTTTGCTGTAAATGCTGTTTAAGTGGTGCTAGCTCACAGTTAGCTTTGCCCATTAGCCTGTTAGCATCTTCTTCGTGATTCTATTTGTGTGTTTTGGGGCCTCCCACCCGGTGGCAGCGAAGTTGCAATTGTGGTTTTCTGGCCTGAGACACCAGGGGTAGACCCCGCAATCATCCCATTAACACTTGTATTACCCCCAGAGGGACAACGAAAAGGATTTATTAAGGTATACAAGTTACTTAGTACTGCTTTAATAGCTCAGTTTGGCATTAAAATAAAAAATAATCATTCTGAGCCAACTATGACCTAAATATTTCATTAAATGATTTCACAAACTCAACGTTCACTCAGAAACGATCATCATATTATGAAGGAACAGCTGACTGTCACATCAGAACAATGTGTATGACTTGTGTTCACTTGTAGTAGTGTTTGGTCTGGCACTCTGTTGAACGTGGGATGTGATTTACACGAGTTCACGACAGTTTCACGCTAAAAGAGCCTCATCTCCACCACTCCATGATAATACCAAACACTGCCTGCTCAGCCAATTCGAACTTGTGACTGGCTCCAGTTATCTTTGGCTGAGAAAACGAATGTTATTCTTGTAGCAATTTGGAACACAGGTAAATATGGTGTTCAAGTTCAGTCTCTGAAAGCATGTATTTGAAGTAAATATTCAAAGTGATTTCCTGTTCCTGAGCTTCTATTTTTGAAGGTTGGACGTTTCTCTAAAAGGTTCCTTCATATTGTAGACATCTGGATCCTGCTGTTTTGTTAAGCGAATCGCAGCATATCTAACATCGAAACAACAAACACTGAATTTTGTACACATCATATTGTGAAAGACTGACTCACACCCATAGTGTGCTGTTTTTGCTGTGCTCCTGGATTTGGAAGTAATCTTCAGCTGTCTGTCTCCACTCATTGTAGTAAAGAAAATGAACAGTCTAGAAATTACATTCAAAGCAAGTCGAACCAGACAGCCTTTCTCTGTAGAGCACAAAGAAAAAGTGGTTCTGGTGAGTGAAAAGATACTGCAAAACTACAGCCCCTACAGTCGTTCCGCAGCTACCAAACACAAGTTAGCTTCAAAAACCTCAACTGTCAGAGTCTGCACACCATGACAAGTCAGATTTGTCAAAGTGTTTGAAGAGAGTAAACACACTAAGGGTAAGTTGTGTAAGAGACAGAGACACCATTGCGTCCTGGAAAGCCAACAACATATAAGATCATATGATTTGTATCACGGTTTCAACAAAGGTCTCAATATGGTAATAATGATAATCCATCCAAACGGCCTCTTTTTCTTCTGCTTTCAAGAGAGCAATCGTTCTGCAATGGGATGTACTCTAGCAGCGTTTTTCGTTTTTTAAGGTTGAATATTTTATTTCAGAATTAAAGTTAATCTGGTGAAGCGCAGCACCGCAAACGAACAGACGGTGAATTTGGGCTCAACATCTCGGAGTGTTTGTCACACGGCGGCGACGCGCGCTGCATCCACATCCTTGGAAAGTTATTAAGACATTGTGGATGCAGACGGAAGGAGGGGCTGTCCAGACGGGAGCGAAAGCTTTTCTTCAGCGTTCAGCCAATATGTTTTCATATTCATCCTATAACCAAAGATCAGCCGTGTGTCTCGCGGGTATCTCCCTGACTGGACTGCACAAGTCACAATAACATACTGCACACGCACAAATGTAAGGAGGGAGACAATGAGGAGACAACACAATTTTGACGACGTGTTCACTAAAATAAAAGTTCAACCATAGATTGGCCTGGGAATTGCAGTGTACTCAAAACAGCTTGCTTTCTGAATCAACAACAGGTAATGAAGGCGCTGCTTTTTAAAACCATATTTGCATTTTAAGATGAGCTGTTCTCTATTAAATCTCTTGGCATTTAAGAGCGTCCCGCCATGCTTAGCAAAACTGTTTTTGAATACAGATAAATACCAATGCAACAGGGAAACAAAGCTAGTGATTTGAAGGTCTTTAAAATCAGTACACTTTGACACATTTGGGAGGCTTTATTTGGCATTTCATTATCATAGTTACTACAAAATCACCTGGTCAGTACAATTTACACTTTGTGCACAAAGGGGATCACGTTTTCCTCAGTTGGAGGTGAATTCAGGATGATATACAAGTTTATTATGGATGTTATTTTACATCATTCATAGTTGTAATGCATTGTGTGGGGGAGTGCAGTGAAACTATTGTTATTTGATAGACGGCATGAATTTTTAAAAAGGTACAAGCTTAAACTATGAGAGTGCTACTTGTGTCTTGCATCTTCTTCCGCGGTGACACTAACAGTGACAACAGGCTGGAGCAGTAGATGTTTGTGATCTGTGACAAGTCTGTGCAGAACATTCATCTAAAACATCGCTCCCCGGTGTTTTCCGCTGCTCACCTGCATCCTGAAATATTCAATACCAAAATCCAAACACGTGTCTTGGTTAGCACATTTGTCTGACATTTTGTGCGGCCTGTGCAGATGATTGTGATGTCAGTCACATCCCTTGTATGTGCTTGACACATGGAGGTCCAACACGCTGCCGCTGTGCGCTCGGCTCGCCGGCTGCTGATGCATTAAACATAGCATTGGTAAAACAAACACTTGTCTGTTCCACTAAAATGTAATGGATACTCAGCAGCTTTCATCTCGTCATTTTCTGCAATATGTGCAGCAGAATAAACAGCCACATATCCACTGACGAGGACCTTCACACCTTCAGCCTATGGAACTAAGAGAGTAAAAAATGGATTCAGAGTAATGCGTATTACAGTACAGATAATCTATATATTTTCATAGAACCAATGTGGACGGTTATGTCACTATCAATGATGCACATTTAGCTTTATGTTACTGTACTATGTGAATTCAGGATGCACATTCAGGATGCACACAAAAAGCCCCAAATATGTTTTGACTTGAGTCTAGAATGATCATTCCATGCAATCCAGTAACTTCCAGGTTTCTCTCTTCTGAAGTATAACCGTATCCTTTCAGAATGAGACTGGCCAAAAGTACTGAAGCTGACTGGAGAGGATTAACTAGAGTCTGCTGCTCAAATATGAGGTTGGTAAAGCATTTGCAGAGTAAGTTTTTGGAATGTTCCACTGGCATCTTGTTGACATTACAACTATTTCAACAGCTCTCAATAATTAATATCTTTAAAATCAGCAGATAAACCTCACCTTAACCTAAAAACTGTCAAACCAGAACATCTTAAACGTGTCTCTCTTGAACGTCAGACGAGTGAGCTGCCTTTAATCTGCCAAGTTAAGCACAAAGAAATAAAAGGTTTGCTCTGTGAACTGTCATATGAACGTTTTCTTCTGTCCAGCCAAGAGGAGCGTGTACACACTAATAAATAATGAAATGAAAGAGACGGTTCAAAAATGCATACTATCTCCTGCAGGCAACTGATGCAGACCACAGACAGGAAGTGGTGCAAGCAGCACTGCGCTTCATTACAGAAATACTAGCTTTGTCAGATCCCACACTTACAAACGTCTTACAAACATGATGACAATCAACAATTTATCGACTTATTTAACCAGAGAGGAACTTAAAAGTAGCCTGATTTGGTTATTCAGATTCATACGAAGTAAATCCACAGCCACATTGCCATTGCTGACAAAACATAAAGAACACAGTATATGCTCCATATCACGGTGATGTTCAGGAGACACTCACGAGGTAGATAAATGAGGGACATTTTGGAGACTGTAGATGCTGCAGAATGGAGAGAAATTGATCTATGTTCTATAAGTTGTGAATCACAAATATAATACTATAAGGCTCCTGACGGCCGCGTCCCGCAGCTCGGGCAGAGACTCAGGGCTGTATGCTTTTGGCTTTGGGGCTCTCTCAGATGCGTAAAGAGATTTGGGAGGATTCAAGGGAGATGTGAGATGGCTTTACCAAATCAATGAGATCCAGCAGCGGGTTACTCTGTGTGAAACAACACTCCGTTTGTCCGCAGACACACACTGGTGCAGGGATCAATGTAAACATTAGAGTAAATCATACTTTTATGTGAATTTATTTAGTCAACGGCGTGTCTTAGCTGTATTCAGTCAGCAGGCCAACGCACCTATGCAACATGACAGTCTAAACACAGCCACTTGGCTCTGCGCTCCTAAATCCAGTACTTATCTGTTCTTTTGCCATGTGACTACTGTCTGAATGGCCATGTCCAGCCTACATGTATTGATACACTTTCATTCTGCGTTAAAGTAGACGGGGGTGAGGAGGATGAAGTCTGTGAGAGTTACTCACCTCACTATTCGCCGCTGGACTTTTCTTTGTACAGACGCAAATGATCATAGCCCAAAAAATTGCTGTCTTCCTTCTTAAAATAATTAGGCTGTAAATGTGTTGGCTCCGCTGGCTTCCCTCAACAACTTTAACATTGTCATCCGCGGCTCTGTGTTTGAAGCCACAGTGTGTGACGCTGTGCCCTTGAATTGATTACATGAAAAATCTGCATTAGCAAATTAACGACCAGCATTTGGAATGGAGTCTGGACTGCAGTATGAGCGTCTCTCTTTCCTGAATGTTATGACGTCTGCACATGTCTGTACCTCATGAAAGCACATGGACACCAGCTCCTGTTCATGGACCAGTTGTTGACCAAAATGTTGACCAAGCCCAAGACTTCAGCTGACATTGGAAGCGCTCAGAAGTTTGACATCATTTATTTTATCAGGAAATTTGCACGAAAAACAGCAGCATTATTGTTGTGTCACATTTTAGAAATATGCTGTTTGAAGATGGAAGTCCCATGAATGTTGAAGGGAGGTTCGATATGTAACAGTAAATCGCTTTTCTCTGTGCAACGAACAACGCCTTCTTTAAATGAGAGAAAATCTAAAAAGAAGAGAGGAAGCTGTCTTGTTGCCAGCAGGAAGTATGAAACAGAAGTCTTCCGATGTGTTTAGAGCGTCTGTTATCACGGCCGGCACATCCACAGAGCAGTGTGTCAGTCAGTTTACATGTCACACACTCACACATCATCGTTGCTGCGGTGTCAGAACACGCTGCTGTCTCTGTGATACGTCCCAATCGTGGACTGATATGGGCTATCTGCTCAGAGATGGCAGCTCCCCTTGATGGCTCTGCAGCATTTGTGATTTTGCATCCGGTTTGGGTGACAGAGCAGCTTGACAAAGGCAGGCCCGGCTCACAGAGAGACGGTGCTAGCAAAGTGCAAAGGCCTCTCTGGTCTCTGGATCAAACACCTCCTAACTCTGTTCTACTTTGAATCTCCTTTTCAATCCCTGTGTTCTGGTGGGAAAAAAAGGAAGGAAAGGTAAAGAGAGAACATGACTTCCCACTGTCTGTTCAGAAGAGACGTTTCGTACTTTGCAGTGAAGGATGGCAGCATTGATAGGCGCCTCAGGCAAAGACAGGCCTGCCCACTACATCTAATATGTTTTATAACATGGTGTTATTATGGCTACAGGAAAACAAGGGCTTTCCAACCTGCATCACAATCTCAGACAGCACTATTTACAGGCACATGATTTCAGTAAACACACTGAGCCCTAGGGAACACTCGCCGCTCCTCTTACACACCACTTTCACATGGGCTACTTTAAATGTGCCCTATCATTAGCTCAGCAAAATGTGACTTTACTCTTTTCTGTATGAATTTATATCTAACCGATCAATCCATTACCAATTCAGCAATTTCATGTGGAATCTGAGGAGTCCCGAAAACAGATTTTTTTTTCTATTAGTTTGAGGGTTATCGTCCCGACATTCCCTGTGACTTGACTGTGGTCTGTCTATGGCACACAGACCAGGGCTCCTTCATCTCAGCTGGTGCCATAAATCTTTAAACAGGTCTCTGAAAAACCCACACTTTCATTTCTGAAGGTAATTTCCTGGTCTGACTGTGCGCAGTAGGACAGCGAGGGAAACGCAGATTGGGACATGTGTGAAAATACCAGAGTATGGTTTCGAACGGAGAGACAGTAGCACAGTTAAATATTCCTCTACGATGATGTGAGCTGAACATTTGGGCAGATCAGTTTTCGTGGCTGCGAGGATTAGTTAAATGAAATTGAGCAACTATCATGTGTAAAGACTGCAGCTGCTGTGTGACGGCTGCAGGCAGTGAGTGACTTATCCAACTATTTCAGAAAAACTTTCCTCTCAAGTATCAGTGATTAGCCGCTCTAACCCAACACAGACTCTTTAAATTGCGCCCAAAAATGTGTTTTGATCTGTATTTAATGCTCGGAGACAACAGGAAGTTAACTTATACGACCCTGGGAGTGCATTTAAAAAAAACACAAAGTTGGAAATTGAGCCAAGCTGCCTGCCTTTGTGCAGCAGGTACATGCAAAACAGATGAGCGGAGCCGGGAGGGACGAGCGCTGGTATTTACAGGAGAGCTGTGGATGCCAGTCTGGACGGAGGAGGCCAAGAGATTAAAAGGCGCCCCGCCGAGTTTGTAGGGGGGGTCTATGAGGACCGCAGCCGCTCCGCAGGGGGAGGGGGGCCAGGCCTTGTGCTGACTAATTGTGCCCACAGGCGGCCCTGGCACCGTCCCGAGTGAATCTGCAGCGTTCAGAGGGAACTCCTCTCTGACATTTATCATCGTAGACACGTTTTAAACAGCAGGCACACATTTGTCTTCCCTTCATTTCCAAGGAATTTAAAATAACTTTAGTTGGCACGCTAATTACACACACGTTGTAAATGCCAATTTAAAGTAAGCAATAGCGTGGTATTTCCCAAGAGGTGCAGGGCCAGAGCGGAGCCTGCAGCTTAGGCGGAGAGAAAAGAGCAGCTAATTCTCTCACAATAAAAACTTATCCAACGGACACACTTTCCTTAACTTCATTACGACTCTAATTAGGCTTTGTCATAGGCTTGTTTTTGTTCAGGAAAACTTTAGGGGGATTAAATAATATTAACGGTGTAAGAGAAGGCAAGACAGGAGAGGACTGTGGAGCATTCACTCAGACTGCCATAATTTCAGTTTAGGCCAAGAGTGTGGGGGAAAAGCAAATATGAAGCATGAGAGATGTTCCAAACTGGGATCTGGAGGAGTGCGGCTCTGGAAAGGCTACACCGAGAAGGAAGGAAACCTCCAAACAGTTTCAGAGAACGCATTAAGGGTTAGATTTTATGTGTGTTCTAACAACCAATAAATGAAATGTGGGGATAAAAGTTGAAAATAATGGTTGACAAGGTGACAACCCTATGTGTCCCTGGCCTGCTGCCTGGGAAACCCTTCTCTTTACGGGCTTGGCACACAGACTGAGCGACTCTGGCCTGTGTCCTGGACAAGGTGCAGCTGAATTCACCAAGAACAATGTAGTGTTATCTCCTCCATCTTTAAATGGGAGCTCCACAGCACAGCACCACGACTGCACGGCGGCCCGGGGAAGCCCTGTAATTTAGCACAGCACACAGCGGCACTGAAGGGCACTCTGCTGTAATCTTCTCCACAATGAGCACCCACAGCCAGGTGCAAAGGTGCATTGGACTATTCTCTTAAAACGCTCCGCTAAATACACCCGAGAGCAGGTTGACATCCACTACATCGCTTTTGCATGTGAATTTGGAGCGGAAAGTGATAGAGACTTGCATATTTCATCTCCAGAATATGTCCAAATACTGAAATAAAGAGTGGTAGCCAAAAAACAGCAAACATATGCAAAGCTATTTGGGTGAATGTGGCACTCGGAGAACTTCTTCCTGCCTCAGTATCGTGGGTTCGAGTTTTGAGTTCTGACATTTTGCTGAATGTCACTCCCTGCCCTTTATGCCCTTTCACCCTGTGCTGTCTTCCTATCCAATAAAAATCTGTGTTGGTACCAAATGTATTTTTAGTACGAAATGTTTATTTCAAGGTTCCTCTCTAATGGCCCGCGCTAACTCATACTTACTGTTTACTCCTGTGACATGAGACTTATCCCTGCCATAAATTAAGTATTTATATAATTCTTTTCAACTCAATGAAAGTAGCCTCTTCTGTGGCGTCCTCCGCTCGCTGTCCGAGGTAAACACAGTATTATTTGAAGGATACTTTTATCCCAAGAACCTTGCAGTACAACGAGATACATCGTCAGAACGAATCTACTTTTGTGCTTGTGAAACATATTAGCAGAAACCCTTCATTCAAGCTCAAGAGAGTAATGACGTGCATGCACAAGACTGTTTCCACTCAGAGATGCTTACAGTAACTGCAGAAAGGTTTTAGCAGTCAGCACGGTAATACAGGATTTGGCTAAAATTCATTACAAGTGAAAAAACGTACAAATAATGCAATTAATTGCAAAGCTGCAGGTAAAACTCAGCCGTTGTTTGCACATTTTTGTGTGTCTTTCAGACTTTCAATACTGGATACACCGGTTTCAAAGATAAATATTTAAATACGTGCATGCGTTTAAACAAGAGGTAAAGCATTTCTTTTGGTGATGTGTTACTGGTTGTGTTGAATCTTGATGTCATATAGAGGCTTGACCGGATATGGGCTAGAACCAAACTGTTGCAACTAACTGCAGGGATTCCCCAGCGCTTAAAGAAATAAATGCCAAGGACGTCGCTACACGGTAACAGCATTCAACATTAACTACACATCTAAAATGGGGAAAGTTAACTTAATACTTTGGGATCACATGGATCCATCAAATGGAGTATTTGTTTTATGTTATTTTTTGCTTTAATAAGTTGTTGTTTTGGAGTCTGTTTAAATATTTAGTTAGTTGTTTTGGGCCGAGGCAAAGTACCTTTCATCTCTCCATCCTGTTAGCCAACGAGCTATTTATTTATAATGCAGGAGCAATGCAGAAGTAAACGAGTTTGTCGGTAAAATAGAATCTGAACGAAAATCCCAGGCTGATGTTCATCTTTTCAATAAACAGAACTGAAAATGACACATGTGAAACCTTCTATAGCTAATGCCCTGCCTTGACTATCGATGCCCAACTGATTGAATTCATGACTGACAAATGAGCTTTATTGGGATCTAATGGCCGATCTGCCAACACACGTGGCTGGAATGTTTTTGAAACCTAAAATGACAGGAAAAAAAACAATGGTGGAATAAACTGTCTTCATTGACTCCTGTAAACCTCAAAGTTGTTGAGTGAAGCTGAAACGTATCCCTGCCATGAACAAGTATCACTCCTTCTCGCTCTCATCACATTCCAAACAGTGTAGGACTATCAGCACAGAGCAAAAAAAGTCTGCCATCGTAAGGTGCTGCCTCACCCACTGAAAACCCTGCTAATGCTGCAGCTACAGTCAACTACATGAGTGTGTCGCATGCTCATGTGCCAATCCGTATAATGTTAACTGCAAAAATGTCTCCTTCAGTGTCGATGCAGAATAGAGCAGCTGCAGCCAGTGCTAAACATGTGGAGAAGCTACAGAAGCACAAGCCTTTTTAATTAAAATTATACCAAAATAATAAATCAAATGCACATTTTAAAGATAAATTATAATCCAAAATAGTTGTATAGAATATTGATATCATACTATAGTTACACTACATTGTGTTTTGCGTCCACATATAATCCATTTTTTGGGGTAAACAGATTATGTTTGTGATGTTCTAATGCGCAAAAAGTCTGCTATAAATGCAACAGGTGGTTGAATTTATAGCAGACGCCAAGTGACCACAGTGGGTTAGATTCAGAGAGAGACAGAGCATAAAGCCATTCATTTAAAAAAAATAGGTGCTAAATGATTTGATATCTCTCCACAATCTGTAATGTTTTTGAGTTATTTTTCCCATAATCTCAGATAACTGGTACGAAGTGGCTGCTGCATGTGATACATCAGGAAGGCTGTAATTAAAGTAACCATTTCATGACTGACAGACGGCAGATCATCAGGACGACTACTGTATTGATGTGCTCGGAAGTGAACTCATTGTGCATTCTTCTAAGACAAACTGGATGTGTTTCCTCTCTCCTAAAAGTGAGCGTGCGTGAGGCGTGCGCGCCCTCAGCTGCAGTAATCCCCCGCTCCTTTCACCTGAGAGGGATTGATAGTTATAGTGAGCTGGCTCCTCTGCTCCACAGATGGATGGGGCTCTGCCTGTAGCGTCGTGACTAGGCTCCACAGCAAAAACAAAACACTCACATTTTCCTCCGGTTTTGAAGTCATTTATGGCCTGGTGCATTGACAGAGTCCTACTCCATTTTGTCTTTCATTCACTCGCATGAGGTGTTCTGCTCAGGTGCTGCGGCGGAGGCTTCCCTGGATTCATTTTGACAGCGGATGTTGTTTTCCCACACAAACAGCGCGAGACACACACCATCAAACACTATTCGCTGCTGAAATTGGTTTCTTGAATGTTCATAGAGGAGGGGGAAGGCGCACATGAAAAAGTGTCCAATGCTGGGGATTCCTGCTAATTGCTTGCACATTCTCTCTCTTCGGTTTAAGCCAAGCCACCATTTCTCTGTCTCTGTCTCTCCCTTTACTGTATGCTGCTGGAGCCTCCCTGCCATCTCCACAACATCTTGCTGCTTTTCATTTGCGGTGTCCCCCACTGAAGCGCACGCACACACACACACACACACACACACACATACACACACACACGCGCGCACAAACTGTTTCCAAACCAATCGATCCGAGGCAGCAGGAGAGAAAATGCGTGCACAAAGTCTGGCTGAATGTCACACCAAACATTTCCATCTCTTGTGAGGACATAATGTGTGCAAAATGTGCAGAGAGAGGATGCACAAGGAGACATTCACACGGAGGCTGTAGGTGGCTGTCAGACTGTCATACTACAGCTAGGCTCTGTGCTAACTGTCTTGTTTGTGTCTCTGCTGTGAGGAGAGGTCAGTGTGAAGATGGCATCTTTAAGGAGAATGTCTAGTTATCAAATGCATCTTATTTAGTCCAGTATGAAGCTTTGTCTTAACGTGGCTTCTGTAATCTGTAGCAAATGGAACACATTGGGCACATTAATCCAAGCTGTGATTACATTTGAGCAGATTTTGTAGCATAAAATAACATCATCAATTTCTGCTCAAAGATTATTTTGCATACTATAATCTAAAATGAATACTGTTACATGTTAATGTTACAGTTACAAATGGAAAAGATCAATACTAAAACGAAGAATGACTCTACGTGGCATTTCAATCACTCACTGAATGCAGGCTAATAGTGATGTGACGTTCATAACCGAGCGGCTCTTTTGAACGGCTCTTTAAAGCAATACAAAGTAACGTGTTTACCTTAATAAATCCTTTTCGTAGTTCCTCTGGGGTTAATACAAGTGTTAATGGGATGATTGGGAGGTCTTTCATCTGCCCCTGGTGTCTCTGGCCAGAAAACCATGTTTGCAACTTGACTGCCACCGGGTCGGAGGCGCAATACACACTAATGGAATCACGAAGAAGATGCTAACTGGCTAACTGCGTACTAGTTAAAAAACGGTATTTACAGTCAATTTTGAGTGAAAAAAATGATCTCCATTGTGTAATTGGATGTACAATATCCATCTCTCCCTTTGTCTTTTCTGTCAGCGTAGTATTTACTCTCACGGACAATTAATGAGTAAAATTAAAAACGCAACATGCTACGGCACCTGCAGTGGCGCTTATGGCCTCTAGGGGCATGAGTTACTTAGTACTGCTTTAAGGTGAACGATTCAAACTGGATCTCAGTGGTGAAAAGAGCCAGATCTTTTTTTACCCAGAACACTCCTGAACACAAGAATCAGCCCATCAATGGAGCAGGCTACACAAGTCGAAGCTAAACGCACTAAAAATATTTTGTCTCACAGTTGCAGCCTCTTTTTATTAGTTGTGGCACAAGATTTGATTCACAAAGCGTAAATATCAGTCCCATTGTAATTTTAGATGATGTGTCTGCGATGTGTCTGAGTTATCTGGCTGGAGTTTTTAAAATGTCATATTTGCACAGTTTTAACTCATGCAGCATCCTCTCATTAGCATCATTTGGGGCTTACATATTAGTAACTATTCTGCACCTGTTTTGATGTCTCAGTTCCTCTGGGCTCAAACCAAGTTGAGAGGTCACTTCCTCCTCCAAATGCTACTTTAAGTGTGACAACATACTTTACATGGTTACAACAGCAGGGCAGAAAAACACAACCACGCATTAACTGTGCTGAAAGATTCTCACATGATGCAACCGCACATGCCCAAAACTGTAAGTATCAATTGGTTTGTCCTAGATAACTGAGACATGTGATTAAAAAGGAGTGTGTCCCTAAACTCAATTATCCAAACTCGGGCATACAGTGTCTTTATTGTGCAGAAGTCAGTTTTGTAATCAGTCTTCCTGAAATCACGCTGAAGTAATTCTTTGGAGAATGAAGTTTGGGAGACGATTGTCATTAAAAATAACTTTAGCTGTAACATGGCTGTCTGAAGACCTGATTTGAATACAAGCAGGAAGTGAAAGTGGCACGTGGCCCCGAATAACGGCAGTGAGTGTACATTGTGGAGCTTTTATGATCTGAGCGGGGCAGAATATACGTGGAGAGAAGGCAGTGACTGTGGCTTATAATTACACAACAGCAAAGCGCCATGTCATAATCGGCTGCAGACGACCACCAACGCTGCACATGTGAGCAATTTAGGCCTTTCAAAGTGGCTGCATCATCCCTGACATGAGATTAGGGGATTAAGAGCACAAAGATGACTGTGCATGCTTTCACTGCTCATCTCTAATTTGACTCCAAAGACAAAAGCCGCCGACAATCCGTGGAAAAAGCACTCATTACATTTGAAAAGAGGATGCAACGTGACCTCTCAAATTAAAGTGAATGACGGTGAGCGACATCTACATTGTACTTAAGCCCTTTTTTTTTTTCTTCATCACCCATTAATACCGTGTTAATCTGCGGCTAAAGATCCAGCAGACGGGGAAACAGTTGCAGTTTTTGTGAATCAAACAGGGCTATAATGACTGTTATGTAATCGGGGGGGGGTGACTGGACCGACCCTCATATTCGCCATGGCGGCCGCTTCTTGTAGGATGCAAAAGAGCGGCGTTTAAATACAGCTTGGCATGGCTTATAAATAGAGGACTTCTCCGTGCTAATAGATGCCTTCCATTTAAAGGAGCACTAAAGCAGTGAAGACACGTGGAATTAAAAGGTTTGTGGAGCAACGCGTTAAATACCACTTAGGAAGGAAAAGGGAAGGAATTAAGCCCTGGACGGACGTGAGCGCGGGAACTTAAAGATGGAGCGGCAAAAGTGAAATAATACTGAAAATGTTGTTCAAAGATTGGATGTGTTGTTCTTATTGACATGTCATTTGTATTCCTTCACTTCCTTGATACTGTACGGACTTCACGTATAGAGGAAACAGCAGCCCATTAATAACATCCTGGGAAACCCCTTATCGTTAAACACTGTGACACAATCCGCAGAGAGTGGATAGATAAGGGTGACGTTTAGCCGGTCCCTAAAGTGCTCCCTAATGGCACACGATAAATTCAGAATCAGTGAAAGCAAACATCAAAGACTAAAACACGGCTGCTATATTAGTTGATTAAATCTATTGTGTTGAATAAAAGAAGCTACGAGTGCTCTTTGACTGTGCACATACTGGTGACAGGAAGCGTGGATTAGTGCGAGCACGTGTTACAGCAACTGCAAAGCGTTCGGTTCGTCTACTACGGTCGGGTTTATCATCTACATCATGAATCTACAGAGTGTTTTTGTGTATGTTCAAAAGCCAGTTGTTAGTCAAACAAACTGTATGCAAAAAAAACCCGTTGGCAAGAACACATTTGCATCCAGCTATGTTGCAGCACACACTTGTAGTCTTCTCTTGAATCCTTAAAAATCTTCCATTTCAGACAGTGACTCAGATTTGCAGCATTTAATAATTTGTTCCTTGGCAAAATAAAGAAAAATATAACCACAACTTATTCACAGACCTCCTTAAATCATAATATAAGAATAAATAATTCAATCTTCAGACGACAAGAGCGTGATACTATAAGATTAAAGTACTGCAGTACAATGACTGCTTTATCTGTGTCCCTTCCTTTTTATGCAAATGTGCACTGTTATGTGGAGGAATGCAAAGCGATTTGTGTCATGATACTGCCAGTCTGCTAGCTCCACAGACACAATATATAATATGACTAAAAGTGTGTGGGAGAAAGTGCAGGAGCAGGATGCGCCGTAGAGAGAGACACAGGCAGCGGACGAACCGTCAGTGAGTTGTGGCTGTAATAAAGAGTCTGCTCTTCATGCTGCTCCTTCAACTGTGTATGATAAGTGTCAGTGTTGACACGTCCACATAATTGTTCTGTTCATGTAAACCAACAAATTATGCAGCCACCGTGAGTTGTGTGTGTAATCACAAGCGGCATGGACACTAGGTAGTGCTGCTTCTGCTTGAGATGCACGAGTTACACTAAATGCCACGGTTTGCACCAAGGGTTTGAGAGACGATCATCTATTTCAATTCTTGTGCAATGACAATAATGAATCTTTATCTTCATCTTTAATGCACATGACAGCTGTAGCTCCAAACGAATAAAATAATGTAAAACATGAAATGGTATATATATATATACACACATACGTGGGTAAGTGATATTGGAGTGATCATTATTTTGAAACGTCCATCCTCAGAATGAGCTGATAAATAATCATATCACACAAAGCCCCTGAGTGATAGTCGGACATATTTTAAATGCCAGCAGGCTCTGAACCAGAAACATCATTACAGCTGGATATTAGCAGCTGAAGATGTGTGGTGCTGATGTGGCGTAAGCAGTCGTATGTGTGGGTGCGTGTGTGCGTGTGTGTGTGTGTGTGTGTGTGTGTGTGTGCGTGTGTGTGTGTGTGTGGTACTGTAGAATCATTTGTCTGCCCATGTGTGTGTTTCTCGTCTGCCCAGATGGCTGTGCTCGATGCTGGAGCTTGTGCGATCTGTTGCCAGTGGTGAATACTGATCAGAGATCACTGTCACATCTACAGCACACAGGCACCATCCATCTTGCCCCACACACACCACCACTTCCACATGCTTCACCTGCCTTTTCATACGCCACTATGTGGCCTCCATGTTTAAGGTGGGATGGCGTCCATGCAGCTGTGCCATACTTCATGCAGATGTGACTGTCATATTGATGTGACCTCCTAAAATTCTGGTCTCCATGCAGAAGCAACCTCTCCTTACTGATTTAAGCTCAAGGCTGGCATGGCCTCCATCCTCAAGTGGCCTTCATATGACCTCCAAGACGTGACCTCCATGATGATCTCAACTAAAGACCGACATGCCACATGATACTTCAGTTCAATAAAGACGACTGGTCAGAAAAGACAGCTGTTCAAAAGTGTTTCAAGATTAAATGGTTCAGTTGACTTTTAATCAATTGAAGTGGCAAACATGCAATGTTCAAATAAGGACTAATTGTAAAACTCAATGTGTTTGCAATGTGAGGAAAGTCATACTTCTGTTCCCGGTGCGTGTTGGTCTCCGCCAGGGCTGCCCTTTGTCACCGGTTCTGTTCATTACTTTTATGGACAGAATTTCTAGGCGCAGCCAGGGGCCGGAGGGTGTCCGGTTTGGGAGCCTCAGAGTCTCGTCTCTGATACTTGAGTCTAGAAAATGTAATTGTAATCCTGTGAATATCATTAAAATGTGTTTGTAAAACTTACTTGTCATTTTCCAAATCATCATACACTACACGCTAGTGTTTTATTTGATGTTCTTTTTCCCGCTGTGATTCGGAAAATAAGTATAGAAAAATTAGAAGACAATCATCAAATGCTGGTAAACCTCCTGTAATCTTGTGTCAATCAAGTATTTTTCTGTTTCATTGCTCTTTTGAGATAAAGTTAAATCAATAAAAAGTTGGCTTGATCTATCTATAAATTTGAACATAACAAAAAGTAAAGTTCCAGTTAAGGTAAACTGGACTAAACAACTGATCATGTTTGTTACAAAAAGTGCTAAAGTATTATTTTTACCAAAGTACACAGGCCTTTTTGTTTCAGGAGCCACAAACCAATATGTTTTAGTTTTTTGATTAAGACAACCATTTTATGAAGGAAAGTAATCAGCTTTAGATTACATTAGTTACCTGTTTCAATGGTGTCACTGCCGTCTTCGTCAAAGGTGTCCACAGGAAGACGGTAGTGCCACCATTGAAACAGGTGACGAAGGTAAAACTAACAGCTTCCTTTCATAAAATGGATGTCTGTCCAAAAGAACTAAAAGATATAAATCTTAACAAGACATAATGAATGTGTTAAATGTAGCCACTAATCTACTTCACTTGTCAAATACATCTTATGTCACTGTTTTGACTGAGACCCCTAGTGGCAGAAATGTAATTTCTATGTCATTAAAGACCATTTAGTATGTAAATGAGCAGAATTTCAAATGTCATGATATTTCCCGGTCATAGCAGCACTGAAAGCCATTACAATACTCACTAATACTAATGATACTGTAATGACTTACTGCTCATCTGCTGCTGGGAGTAATCCCTTTATGAAATGTAATGAATCGTGAACAAAACCCCAGGGAAATACTGTGATTCTGAAAGAGCTTATTCCCAAAGCCAAAGTTTAGCCACGCTGCATGTTTTGAAGACAGCTGGCATTTTTGCAGAGCATCTCAACGGATTCTCAAAAGGTGAATCTCTCTAAACTCGCCGCAATATCATCAGAGAGTGTAATTACATGAGGAAGCTGTGTGCTAATTTACAAGAGCATCAAGTGATTCCCACGTCTCCTGACCTCCTCCCACGACAGCAGCTGCTCCTTCACCTGTCAGCAGGTTTCCTCTCATAATGACAGTGCCATCACTCACATTACTCACTGTGTACTGCTACTGCTCCGCTGCTGCTGCTGCTGCTGCTGCTGCAAGCTTTGTTAGGCTCAGGCATTGCAACACCGGGGAGAGAGAAGTGAAGTATTTCTTCTTTCAAAAGGGATCTAGGTGTCGTGTCTACACTACAATGAAGTGCGGGCTTTCAATGTGTCAGAAAAAGGAAAATGTGACCAGGTACATTTAAGTCAATTTTCCATTAAAAACAATAATTATGCAAGACTGAGGATTTAGCGCGACACTCTATCAATTATGCAAGAGCATAAAAGAGAACATGTTAAGATTATTCATTTCTTTTGCTCATTTATTCAGTAGTTTTTCAAGAAAACACATTTAATATTTTCCAAAATTGCCTTATGTGGACTGTAAAAAAAACGCACTGCATTATATTCATGTTTATCGCTGTTCAATGAATGTTGCGACAATTTTTTAATGATTTTTTTTTTCACGTTCATATTTGGATTGTCCTGTCATTTGAAAATTAATGAATACCGCACATTACTGCACGTTCATTTTGATTATTTGTAATAGTGCTTGTGGGCAATACACTGACATGCGAGGATGTATAGTCAAGGTTAGGTTCAAAGACAAAATATTGAAGAACCATTCCTTTTGTCAAATGAAAAATGTCTCCTCCATAAAACCTGCGCTGATGGCTCTGAGCATGTTGCGCTCTTGATAAAACAAACTGTTCTGCTGCTAGGATCAAATATGCCCTCTCCACCTTTAATCAGCTCATAAGCAAATGAATGCAAATGACTCTTTAGAGGGCGAGACATGGCCGTGTCCATCACTTCTACTTAGTAATGCATAGACTTAAACCAAAGACACAAGACCCACAGCGCACACTCAGTCGTGCGTTATTAGGTCGTGATCAGGCGAAGATGGACCAGGCCAAATCAAAGTGAGGCTGTAGCATCGCACCTCCAAATGGGTTCTGGGTCTCTGAGGACAAGTCTCTCCTGTGGCCGCCACCAACACTAATCTACTGCTGCGTTCTCACACTCACACATGTTGCAGGGTGCTCAGACACACACTGGTACAGAGCAACACATTCTTCTTTCAATTTGTCCTTCACTGAAGAAGATAATAAACCCCACAACACAAAGATCTATGCAAGCTGTTTCCTCTGCTGCCTTTAACCCTTCATATGCCCTGCACGAGCCTGTCAGAGCAACACATGAAAAAGTGCATTTTCTTTATGGATTTCAGCGCATTCCAGCTGTCCATGTTCGACAGGTAGACGGACTGTCTCTGGGTGAGTTTCCAGTCCAACACTGTTCTCACAAGGCTTAGTTCCTGAACTGAAGAATTACGACGCAGGAAGCCCTCCTGTCGCATACCACATATAAACAAAAAAAGAAAAAAGAAGGAAGCAGATACACATTCAAAAATGCCCCAAAACATCTGCATTTCTTGAGCACTTCCTAAGTCCCACCTCTTCAGAAAATACGAATGCAAACAGAATTTGGGCACTAATGGAGACTGCCACATTCCAAACTACATGGAAAGAAAAAAAGCTGAAAAACATGAGTGGGAGAGCGGGACGCATGCACAACCAAACATCTGCCCTGCGAGAGCAGCGGAGGTGCTCGTGTTTTCACGAGGCTTCTCAGGTTACAGGTAGGGAACCCCAAGGTTCTCCCACAGAGCGCAGACTCATGCACACATCAGAGCAGCCCTGGACACTTACCCGAAGGCACGAAATGAAGAACTTTGTTGATCTCCATAGCCAAGCGAGTGGTGGCCGAATGCACACTTCCTCTGGAGCGCTCCCCCAGTCAACCCATCATGGTTGTGTTATCCTGTGCTGATGAGTGTGAGATCACCTCTGCTCTCTGCTCTGCTCTGTTACTGACTGCCTCTCAGACACATGCAGTGACTCAGCCGCTCAGCCTGCCTGCGCTCCATCTGTCTGCTGGGTCCTAGAAGCCTCTTCTTTCTGTTTCCCAGCCCACCACTCAGCAGCCTATAGTGAGCCTTGTTCAGTGAGCCAAACCAGGCGTCACGACACACCTCCCAACACTGAGTGAGAGCACATCAGTCCCACATGCAACATGTGACACACCTGGGCAGTGTCCACTCCTCATGTCCACTCTGAAGGATGTGAGCATTGAGCTGCACAGCTGTTCTCTGCTCTGGCTCTACTGTCAATGTCAAAGCCATGGTCAGAGCGTCTGAGCCACAGCAACAGGTTACTAACTCATTTATACAACATTAAGTTTATAAAGATGGCCACTCACTGAGGACTACACTGTGACTGTTCTGGAACATAAAACCAGCCCACACCCACTAGTTAAACAGGATGTGCTAAAGCTAACACACAGTACAAAAACACTATTCCTTCACTAATGGAATAAAGCCATTCCGATTATTTACCAGTGAAGCTAACATTTCAATTGCATTTTTAAAAATTCTAACTTAATTTATTGCCTTTACTGAATCTTTGCAAATAATTGAATTGATTTAAATGGTTAAAAGGCATGCGCTTCAAAAAAAAAAGAAAAACATTTAATTGAAATATCAAAACATTGTTTTACACTAAATTACGTAATTAGGTACAATTAGTCAAACTGAGCTTAAGGAAGATATTATTTTTAATTGAAAAAAAGCAGTTGTGGGTTCAGTTCCAGCTCTGTCAATTTGCTGAATGTCACTCCATGCTCTGGTTTACCCCTTTCATCCTTTACTATCATGACAAAAAAGTCTATTGGCCAAAAATTATAAAAACAAAACATAAAGAAAGTGGTTAACCAACATCACACTAAAGCTTGTAGATCCAAACAAACGCAGCATGACCTCTCTGAGAACAATACGGTGTCTATCCTTTGTCTTTAGCAGCAGGAAGTGTTTTGGCTCTCAGTTCAACTCTGAAGAGTCGGTAGTAGAAAATAACATTTCACATTCTTAGTCAGCTTCCTCCTGTGTGTCGCATGTTTGGTGATGATTAATACGTTAAACCAACCTGAAGTGACAGGCTCCTGGTGGAGAGAGTCTGTTGTGACACATGCTGCAGCTTCTGCCAAAAATCTCCACCATCGTCCCTCAACCCCTCGTCAACCCGAGTTTAAAATGCCCCTAGCGCTTTTTTATTCATTCATATATTTACATACAAATATCTCTTACTTCTCTGCTTATCTTTCCTGAGATTGCAAAGCAAGTCACTAGTGGGTTTTCTAAATAATCTTAAAGGTCATATGGTGGATAAATATGTATATTCTGCATTATGTAAATAATCGTTCCAATCTAATGTGTCAGCAACCAACTAGATCTGTATTGTAAGTCAGCTTGCAGAAATTATGAATTAGTAGTAATGTTTTCAAAAAGAATATGATTTATTTGATGAATGTTGCTGCCATATATGGTGCTGTTTAGAGCATTAATTTCCCACAGTGATGTAAATGCTGTGTGAAAGGTCATTGATTTGCATACGGCTGTGTGCGGTTTGGCCCCTGGCTCTGTGAGGCTGGATGCGTCAGTCAGAGAGACACAGGAGCACAGTCTCCCCGCGGGACACCTCTCACCCCATACCAACCTGCAGCTTTGGCATCTGGATAGAGACGTACGATTTAAGAGAGGCCTATAACAGCTCATTTACATTTGCACACACTCCGTCAGACCATCCTATATTAGGTGTCTTGTCTCTACTACCTGTAACACTGTTCAATAAAACAGCCGAGCCACATAAAAAAACAAAACAATAAACAAAACAGAAAATGTTTTGTTAATTTGATCTTAATTTGAAAATGTAAATTAGGTGTGCATTAATGACACTATACATAAGATATAGGGATGTGCTCAATATATTGCATTGTTTGTGACAATACGCGTATCGCATTAAAGCAGAACTAAGTAACTCGTGCACCTTAGAGGCCATGAACGCCATTGCAGATGTCGTAGCATGTTGCGTTTTTTTACTGAATTGTCCGTGAGAGTAAATACTACGCTGACAGAAAAGACAAAGGGAGAGAGTCATATTGTACATCCAATTACACAATGGAGATAATTAGTGTGTATTGGTGACTCTGACCCGGTGGCAGTCAAGTTGCAATTGTGGTTTTCTGGCCAGAGACACCAGGGGGAGATGAAAGACCCCCAATCATCCCATTAACACTTGTATTACCCCCAGAGGGACAAGAAAAGGATTTATTAAGGTAAACAAGTTACTTAGTACCGCTTTACGGCACCTGTACGCAAATTTATGTATCACAACATGCAATCTAACTACTCCAAAAAAAGGCTTAAATTGCAAGTTGAGCTTATTCAGTTTAATCAGTATAATAAAAATGTTCATTTTGGGCACCTAAAAATTTGGAAGATCTTGTATTGTGGACACTCGTGATCGTGATTGAATCACGATACGTATCTTATCATGAACTCTGTATCGAGATGCATATCTTCTCGTGAAGTTGTTGGCAATAACAAACCGTAGTAAGATATACAGTACAGTAGTTTGTGCAGCCGATAGTCTCATGTTTAAAGCTGTTACACATGGCAAAATGACTTCAGCATCAACGGTTTGAGTCTCTACCTGCTTTTTTTGTTTTTGGTGCAATTGTGCAACATGAAACACAAACTAGTGATAAAATAAATAATGAAGTCTGTGAGGGCAAAATATGATACAAATTGGATGATAAAAAAAAACATAAACATAGACCAACTGATCAAAGTTGGTTGATTGAAATGGAAATTGACAAACTCACAAACCCTTGCTGCAAATTGAAAGACATAAAAAATGTGTAAAAAACAAAATCAAAAATGGGGAAGGGGTTAGAGTTTAGTGACTTTGAGAGGCTGGAATGGACCACACTTTGGGAAAGCAGGTGGAAGCGGAAGAAGGAAGGGTAGGTAATGTTCTTCAGTCGGCTGGACCTAGCCAGTAGACTCCACAGTTTCCATCACCCACGATTCTGAAGGCTTTGCAATTGGATTAAATGTCCTGAATGGAGGGGAGAGGGGCACTGATGATCTCAGCTGCTGGAAAGGACACCTATTTACTGCTGCAATTGATTGTATTTTAACAAATTTTAATATACATATACTTATTTTTAATGTAACTTTCATTACTTTATTTTATAGTGTTTTTGTGTGTGTGTGTGTGTGTGTGTGTGTGTGTGTGTGTGTGTGTGTGTGTGTGTGTGTGTGTGTGTGTGTGTGTGTGTGTGTGTGTGTGTGTGTGTGTGTGTGTGTGTGTGTGTGTGTGTGTGTGTGTGTGTGTGCGTGCGTGCGTGCGTGCGTGCGTGCGTGCGTGCGTGCGTGCGTGTGTGTGTGTTTTTAATGCATGTTTTATTGTGTTTGCCTGTTGTTGCTGTGGGGCATATGTACATGAAATAAATAAAGTAAAAACATAAACAACAATAAACAAATAAACTTGCCTTGCCGTAACTATGCGCTGGAGGCTGTTACGGCAGGACGCAGTGCTGGCATCGCACCACACAGTGATGCAGCTGGTCAAGATGCTCTGTATTGTCCGTCTGTTGCACATGATGGGGCCACCGGGACTCCGGCTTTTTTTAATTTGCGGAGAAAGTAGAGATGCTGATGTCTTTGTTTTGCCAGTGCCAGTTTTGCCAGTATGTAAATATTGTGTCATATAGGAATAATTATATCTGTTTAGTGTTCCAGTGACAAATATAGCTAAAAACTCAGCTAAAAAAAACAATGTGATAAAGCATGACAAAATAGAAGTGTGACAAAATATTCTAGAAACTTAAATCTTTTGAAAAATTATAAGATTAAAAATATACATCCAGAGCTTAGTGATGTGGCCCCCCTTCTGCAGTGACAGAATGTGTATCCATCTGGTTTGTGGTTCATGTGATGTGGAGCGCCCAGGGCAGCCTCTCTATGGCAGCAGTTATCAGAGTGAATGGCCTGAGGAAGCTCCCAGCCTGGTGAGTGCGGGCTTGTGTCTGTCTGTGGGTGTGTGTCTGGTTTAGTGAGTGCTGATTCACCACTCCACACCAATACGAGGCCTGTGCACAGACAAAAGCACCAGTTTGGACCCTGGCTCAATGCCCAAGCCTGAACCACCTCTGAGCTGTGTCTTCAAAGTGCCTATGGCAGAGTAGTCCCATTCTCCAAAAGTAAAAAATAATTACATTTAAGAGTCAACTTACAAATGTGCCGAAACGTGGCAGCAAAATATATGGGCAGTGAGTATGACGTAGGAAGAGATAAATAACCATAAATGGTCACTGTACAGTACCACCATTGAAATCAATGGGGCAACGCATCCAATTAAACTGGAAAATTTGTCTTTCCTGAGAACATATGACGAATCACAACCAAATCATTATGAGCCTGGTACAAAATGAGAAAAAGGACCACTGGTAAAGAGAAATGATGAGCAGAGGAGAGAATGAATGAAGGTCAGGGCTGGCTTTGTGGTGGGTTTGGCTAAAGCTAGCAGATTAATTCAGTAATAAGTGTCATCACACCACTTTAATGTGGTGAATTAGATCTACAACAACGTGATCTAGTGACGGTGGTAATGTTAAATGACAGTCTGATGATGCGAGAGACCCCAGACACAAACATGAGATGACCATCTCCACGGCTTACAAATGTTTGTGTTTGTGAACCAAGGGCTCACAAACACAAACTGATGAATCACATCAAAGTTGCAGAAAGAAATCTGCAGTGCATTGTTCTCACTGTCCAGCAAAATAGAGATCACATGCCAGTGATCTGTGCTGCAGAGGCACAGATACTCCACTTGTTTCTCCAAAATACAGATAGACATGTCGGGGGCCAATATTAGGGTATTTTCAACATCGGACGATATCGGACGATAAAAAGGCCGATATCTCCGACTCCTTGTCGGTCAGAGCTTTAAAATGAGCCCTCCCACAACTTCCTAGGCATCAGGGGAGCAGAGATACATGCCGGAGAAAAACGGTCACAAGTTTGTACCTATTCTATGTGTTTGTGATGGCTCTCATTCATCCAGGGAGTATCCACGGATTGGGTTTTGGTTGAGGATGTTTCACTTCTAGTCACAGACCTATACCTACAAAACATGAATATACAGCACCCCCTGCTGTGACAGTTCAACACTGATATGTTTAGAAGCTTCATACACAGGATTATAGACGAGACATTTTTTTGTTATTTGGCCAAAAATATCAGCAGTGCATATCGGCATCAGTCGACCTCTGTTAGATATATTTCTATATATAAATGACTGAAACTTTTACTATAATAATAAATGTTTAATAATAGGCTAGTTGAGAGCTGAAAAATAAAATAGATCAAATTAAATTACTTCAAATATGGCCATGCCAACCCCCCTGATATCGGTATTGGACCCCAAAAATCCACGTCAGTCGGGCAATAATGACACGTAAATGGGTGGAACCAACTTTTCATAATAAAATACTACACTACTTTCCACAATTGCCTCTCATTTGAGAAGATGAGAAGGTCAACAAATAGTGTGCTGCTCTCTCCTGTACTCAGTGTGCCTCAGTGGTGCCATCCCTGGTATGAAACTATAATAACTTCTTACTGCAGGTGTTATCCGATAAAAAACAATTACAAAAACTTGACCACCTGTCACACTTAGTGAAGAGCCACCAATGCCACAACTGCACAGCTCCGATGACAATAGATACGACACACACAAAAAACAACGTAACATAAACTAGCTAACCCTATACACACCACACAACAGAAAACGGGAACTAGTGCAACCAATGATCATACGCAGCAAATCTTTCTGTAAAGCGTGAGTTGTCTTGGCAATTCCTCCAGCGTCATCAATATTGTTGTAACAGGGCAGTTCAGATTCAGATACAGGTATCCACAGATTTCCAGGAGTGGTATCAGCGAGTTCCTGAACCATTTCACTGATCCAAAGGCAAACTTTCGTAACCCCGGTTCTCTGAGTAGCATGAATGAGGTACACACATATGCCTCATATATAGCCATGACTAATGCTATCGCTAACATCCTGAACAGCTATGACGTTGCCTTTGCAGATCTACTTCAAACTCAAAAAATGACAGTACACAATACATTGGATACTTTATCCTGCCTCACAGTCTTTAAACTGTAAGCCGAACATAGGCTGAATCACCCCGATTCACAGTCACTGTGCACTGTGGTTTATCATGGATAATGAGTCATGTTCTCTGGGTTAGAGTCTTTTTACAAGAGTGTTGTATTCGGTACGATACAATACCAGTTAATGTTATCAGACAGCAGCTTGGACTGTCTAAGGAGCAGTAACAGAATGTGGCTGTTTGGCCAAAATACAGCTGATAACAAAATGCCAGATTTATTATAAAAACTGCTGAACGTACAATTCCACTGTATTTTATGTTAATAGTTATGGTCACATCATTTTGAAGGATAGGATGTAATGCAGAGAGATTTATTCATGTGCTTATTGTAATATTGGCGAGTGGTGACAGTTATTGGCCTGCTCTGTAGTCGTGGACCGTCCGGCTGCTGCAGAGTGTTGCGTCCCTTTGTCCTTGTGCCAGATGTCAGATGTGCCGTACAACTCATTAGGATGCCAACATGCCAGTGCTCCAGACACACTTCACATTAGCGCTCCTGTGTTTGTATGCTCGCCGCGGTTCGGCAGGTACTGGCGTCTGCCACACTATTGTAATGTAATAACGGTAATACAGCATTGCGAGTAATGATGCACAAACAGGAGCAGCGACAGCTCCAGTGAGTCATCAATCATAGAGGGAATCCTGCGCTGCTTTGACTGGGAACAACCTTCATTAGTGCCAGCCGTGTGTGCCGTGTGTGCCGTGTGTGCCGCATGTGCGCTGTGTGTGCCAGCCCTATGTGTCTCTGAGCATGGGCTGCTTTTAACTAAGCCTGCGAAGGAGTGGCCTTATGTCTCTCCAGAGCTGTGTGGGAGACTGGCAGCATTTGTCTTTCAACTCACAGAAGCATCACGAGACTTTTCTGTCTTGATTCAATCCAGACGCAGGAAAAATGTATAACTCATGAATGTTTAGCATAAGAATATGTCAAGTATGTCATGATGGTGCTACGGTAAAACCAAATCTTCTTTATGCACTATACTGAACAATTGTGATGTAGCTGTTCTATCAAACATATAGACGACACCACCTTGACATTAAACACTTGTAGCTATAGTCATTTGGATTTTGTTTATCTTAAAAAATAAATATTCTCATTAATAATTGTACGAAACCATGGAAGAAATCCAAACCACGATGGAGCGAGGAGCAGCTGGTTCTATTTACTCGTGCCCACACACACAACTCACACACCACTGGAGGAGCCAACGTTCACTACTGCACTACCGCCGAGGGGATGGGGGCATATTTCAGGTCACAAACTAGCTCAAGATTTAATTTGGAGACCAACAACTTGATTAGGTTCTCTGAAGAAAAAACTGCACGGACAGAGCGACGACACAGTGAACACACACACACTTGGACTCACAGACTACAATACAACCTTCACTGAAAACTGCAGATTGTGTTGTTTTGATCAGCAACAAAATGGTTTTGCAGAATGTTCAAATCATACAAAAAAACCTAAGTCTGATGGTTCTGGTTCTCTTTTTCTGCTTACAGTATTTTCTGAAACATCAGTTATTACGGAAAATAACCACACATTTAATGTGTAACCATAGCAACTATAAAGAGAAAAGCTGTTGGCAAAAGGTACATGTTAAAGCATCATAATTTCTGCAACAAATGGTAAAAGCAAACACCTTGTGAGAATGTAAAAGTGTTGAATCTGAGCATAGGATGTTGACAAATGATCAGAGCTTGAGAAAGTCAACTGTATAAAAATGTATTCTTCATGTGTGCTTCATGTATTGTCTAGCCATACTATCTGACTCTACAGAGAAATTCCAGCATGTCCCACACAGAGGGTCGTCTGGTACTTTCTGTGGTCAATATTTTGTTTGGTGCCAGCACGTGTGACCCTTCAGCCTTCATTGTCCTCTGGATGGCAGCCTCCAGACAACAACAGCACAGCAGTGCACCCACTTTGCTGCGGTACACAACACAGCCACAGGAGGATGGCACACTTCCAGCCCACATTAACGACCACTTAATCATGACTTCATAAGCTCAAACTATCATAAATCATTACGCTAGGCTTTGGAAAATATTATTTAACAGACAAGCAGTGTACCTAGTTCACCATGTTCCACACCATTCTACACAAAAGAAATCACAAAATCATGAAAACAACAAGATTTTTTTTAAAATAAAAGCTAAAAAAAAAAAGCGAATCAACATTGGCGACAATCAAACTTCATTGCTAATGCAAACGATCTCTTTGGTTTTCCATGAACAGCAAGTCAGACTACGTTAGTTTAAGAGTTTTTGAGATACTGCCCTCTGCTGGAAAGAGGACGGTCAAGAGCAAGACAGCAGCACAGCGGACCCTATCTTTAAATGATGAAATAGGTTGTTTTTATCTCAGTGAACACACTCCAATCTTGCCATAGTGATTTGGAAAAGCAAAAGTAGCAGACACCTCCTCTGACCTGTGTTTCCTGTCCTTGTTTTGTCTCTTTAGTGCAGCGCTCGGACACACGCACGCACACACACACACACACACACACGAGTCTGCAGGAAATGTTTGTTGTCTTTACGTTTCCAAAAGGCATTATGAGGAAGAGATGCTGACACAGACACTTCTGACTCTGAGTTCACCCCTTCATCACTCCACGCAAGGAGATTTACCGTTGTTCCAATAAAATCACAAATGTTACCGAATCCGCAAGTGTTTCATTTATGTCAAAACATGTCACTTGTAGTCTGCTCATAGTGACCTTGTAATAGACATACTGTATGCTACTCTAACAACCATATCAAAGTGTCCATCACAATGAGTGTGTTATTGTGCACAGTCTGCGATGCATTTCGTTATCAAAGCACATTAAGTCCCCTCTGTCCCTTCTCTCTTGTGAGTTATTCCCAGTGGAGTCTTCATGGTCAGTATCAGCAGTGGAGCAGGGGGCAGTCAACCAGTGGAACGTCCCATGGGATGCACTTGACAAATCTGAGGACTCATGCACTTTTTGGCACGTGGTCATACATTCACTCTCAGTAGTGAGCTGGCCACTTGTCCCCTGAAAATGGCCATATGCAGAGGTTTTACTGGCACAAGCATTCATCAAGAATCTCATTCATTTTCGTTGACAATCCTCAGCTCCTCATGTGGATGCAGTCTGAAACCGCCTCAGATCTATTTTTCAGTATTCCTTTTGCACGACCCAGAGTTTATTTTTACAGCTTGTCACTTTACAATGGTTCTTTTGTGCTATTAATAATTCCCCAAGAGTGTGTGTCACTTTTATCAAAATAGATTAAGTCGTCCGTTTTGGAAGAAGAAAGTCCACAGCCCCTTTACCTGAGCAGAGCATCTATTTAAAATGTCATTGATGCACATTTTAAAATTCAGCACAGCTCCAGGGTGCATTAAAACGGCGCAATAAACAGCAAAGGGCACCTTGTTGTATTGTACTGTGTGTCCCGGGGCAGGAAGACAGCACAGACACCGTGAAGGGACCAAACCTGGGTGGGATATCCTGTCCACATTGTCCACTTTCACATTCATGCCAAAAGGGCTCATTAACAACAACCAGGGATGTGTAGAGTATACAGAGGTATACTGTATAGGCACAAGATTGTTGACATAAATAGCCACTGAATGTGGGCCAAGGTGATTCATCCCTGCACAAGTCTAACCATCAACATTATTATGCTTATTTATACAGCCTTTTACAAGCAACCCTGTACCACTTCCAGGCAGAGAAACACAAAATGTCCAATGCAACTAGTGGGTTACAAAAATGTTGCCTTTTTAGAATTCTGAGTAATTCTGAAAGTTTTCTTCTTGTAAGCAATGCTAGCCACATTAAATTACTATGGCATTTTCTTCCTTAATTCTTCTTCATTAATCCATAATCTATCAAATTAGTGATCGCCACTTGAGTGTTTTACAGTTAAGCCTTTTTTTTTTGTGTAATTTGTAATTGTCAATGCTTTTTTACAATAACAATTACTGATGTGCTTCTGATCTGACCTAGGCAAACCGCCTTGGTGATTTTATACCAATATTTAAGTTTTCATGAATAGGAGCAGGAGATATTTTTATAGCCGTGAGTGATATAAATTCAGGTTCCGGTGTGCAGCAGCAGCCGCATGATTATTTTATGTCGAGGATGACTTTCTGCTGTCGACCAAGGTGACCCGGCACCGCTGCCTTAAACATGTTTGCTGCTCGTCGGCTTCAGGCTGTCAGCTATATGTTTCAGAGAGTATAAGATCACACGGGCGTCTTGTTATCTGTCAGACTGAGCTGCGCGCTGAGTGAGCTGTCACTGCCGCGTGTCAAACCAAGACAAATACGAACCCGCGCCCCAGACCCATTGAAAAGGTTGCACTGATTCTGAAAAATAAACAAGATGCTGCAGCCGATGGGCTTGATAATGTCAATTTGTTTTTTCCGAGAAGAGCATTTATTGTGGTTATAAAGTGGTGTAAACCGAAGCCTGGGTCAATGTGGAATTTGCCAGCGAGCAGGCTAAATGTCTTGATAGTGCATCTGTGACGGCAAACAGACAACATGAATCAATACCCGGCTAAGTGTCGGAGTGATGTAATGCAGCGTGTCTTGTTGAGTTGGTAATGTCTTTAACCTGTCAGAGAAAAGGCCTCAGAGGGCGGCCGCGGTGACCGGCTGCTCTATCACAGCTGATTAACGGCTACATCTACTTGACTCTGAACTCAACCAATGGAGGCTAATGAGTCACCTCTGTCCCAAGGGTCCAACACACCAGAGGGCAACCTTTTTGGACAAACGTCTTACTGTCAAAGAGATTTGGAAATTGTATTACATCTATCTAAATTGCCTGTGTTTGTTTTCTAGCTATTTCTATTAAAGGAATAGGCCACCGTTTTTACATACTGAGATATGTTCTTACCTTAACTTTGACGAGTTCTTTAGGACCTGTCTGATCTTCACCCGTGCCTTCAGTCACGTAAACACAGCACAGACGGCGTTAGCATTTAGCCTCTCCCCCTCTCCACAATAGCTCCAAAACTGGTCAAGATAGAAGCTACCAAAGTATAATTACACAAAATTAAACAATGTGGATTTTCTAAGCGGATAAAAGGGGGGACTTTATTGTAAGGCGTAATAATACCAGGAGTAATTTGGCATCCGCACAGTAAAGTGAAGGTTACTACGCAGTAAAGTGAAGATTATTCTGCGCTGTGTTTACATGATTGAAGGCACGGGTGAAGACCAGACAGGTCCTAAAGAACTCGTCAAAGCTAAGGTAAGAACATATCTCAGTATGTAAAAACGGTGGCCTATTCCTTTAACCATATTCAATCAATGCGTGTGGTACGAATCTCTTTTGATCACAGCGTGAAGTTCTGAATAACCACAAATATATAACACAACAACAAGTAAAACGATAGTTATAATAATGCGGGCCGGTATAGATTTAAAAACACCTACAGGTTGCTGACCCTTGGCTGATTCTGTGTTAACAGGTCTAGAGGAATATTCCCTGGGGATCTCTCTGGACATGGTAGTGCGGTGTAAACAGCACTACAGATAGAGCCTCCTCTCCCAAAGGAACGCAACAACATGTCCTGCTGCATGCACTCTGCTCTCCACCAAGGGCTGCTTCAAAGTGCCAGCCAAATAGCGCAGTAAAAAAAAACAACGAAGAGGAAAGAGCTGCTTGGACAAACTCAAGGTCACTTTCCGCATTTCACACAACTTTAAAGCCGTGGTTTGAAAAAGCTCAATTAAAAAGAGGAGATAAAGAAAAGAAAGGTTCATGGGGTTAATAGTATGCAGGGTAGTGAACTGTTCCCATTACAACCACTTCACTAAAATGTGATGAAAATAAAAAGTGCAGCGTAGTAAGCGGGACTCCAAATTGAAATATCCTTTCTTTATACGTGCAGTATTTATATAACTATTTGAGGTTAAACTTGTCTGCTTATTCTGTTTGTTTTTTTCTGTTTTCACCCTGGCAGGAACAGTTGTCCTGCAGTGGTGAGTGCCGGGTTTAACCTTTTATAGTTGTGTAATGAAGACACAGTTTCATCAGTGGAAGTGAAAATTGCTCTGCAAGGTCTTCTTGGATGAAAATTGACTTTCCTGTAAATTTAGTTGGGCTCCCAAGGCGTGAAAATGTTATTACCTGTAAGTGGTCACACACACACACACTGTATGTATCATTTGGTGGTGGCGTGGGACTGGAATATATTGTACAAAAATCGTTTAGGCCTAAACTAGCCTGTCTAAGCTAACTCTTTTCTGCACGATAACCGCGGTGAACTAACCATATACACTTCTTTTCTTTTTTTGTCTTTTTACATTGTAGAGACGCTTAAAATGTAAAAAAAAAAAAAAAAATGTAAACACTAACCCTCTTCTAATGAAACCTCCGCCACCTCTTCATTTTCGGGAAAAGTCTGCGCGTTGGTTCCACGGCTGGTTCCTGAGAACAAGACGCATAATCAGATTGTAGACGACCATTTGTCTTGTTGTTTTTTACCTGGTATATTAAGCCGGACACATTCTTCAGCCACCTCTTCTTTCACAGTTTTCATTGTGCGTTGTGTCCAAATTGCCTGAATTAAAAGTCACTTTGCACGCTGCAGCTAACCACTTTATTCTACTGTAATTAACAAACTTCAGCTGCTGATGACAGCACGAGGCCGTAAAGTGCCGTAAACTCCGCCTACTACCACAAGAGCGCAGTAACCAGGGCAACGGCAAATTGAGACTGGACAGTGGGGAACAGCTTGGACTTGACCCGTGGTGAGGACCATAGGTGAGGACCTTGCTGCTCTGTGGAGTTCATCATTAGTCATTTCTGGACATTCCAGTTCCTTGAATAGTTTACCAGCTTTATTGAACATGACACAGGACATCAGAAATAACTCTCAGACCTGTAATGCCTACTTCTGTAGCAGCACACAGAGATAATGAAATGGCAAAAGCATAAAACACCATATGCACAATGCATTAGGTAAGGAGAATGGTGAATGATTGCGGTGTTTCATAAATAAAATATATAGGCCTACATCATAAGCTGCTATGCTTTTGATGTGTTTGAGATGATTTATTCAGTGAGATGCTCAGATCTCAAGGTAAAAGGCTTGTTGTGCCTCTCCAGACTCATATCGGCACAGCTGGACCCACGAGAAGATATTCCCTCTCCAAATAGGTTACCTTCAATATGTGGGGTTGGTATCATCGCCAAGTGAAGGATGTTGGTAGAATCTATAATGTCTTGAGTAAGCTACTTAATATCTTCATCTGCTCTATTTGTATTAATTACTTCATTACTGCTCCCTTATGCTTCCTGTACCACCGCCATTAATGCTGCTTCTACTGCAGTTTCCTTATACCATTAGTCTTCCATTTTAAATTATTTGTATTCTTTGCCTACAGTTGCATGTATCTGCAGCCACTATTAGGTCTACAAACACTAGTAATACTAATAATTTAGAGCAGGATATTACTCAAGTAAAACAAAGTAAAATATGCTGTCATCCATATAATTAAGTAACATTTTAAACAGTAATTGACAGCTTATGCTACAAATTTAAATTTTAGTTGTCGCCTGTTTTGAAAATCTGAAAATCCTGACAGATATTCTTTTTTTTAAAGTTTGAATATAATCTTTTCTTTTATGTCGACACAACACTTTTGTCACATTACACAACAGTACTTCCCATGACATCGTAAAGATCCTAAGGTAGTTTATTGTATTTTCTTGCTGTAGGACCTACTATAAAAGCGATTTCCACCCCAGCGTGATCTCCATACTTCTCATTTGGTGTCCATGTGCTGTCACCTCCCTGCGCGTTGATGGAGGATGTCCCTTTGCTCCTCTGCTCTCCCTAATAAGCCTGGGTGAGAGTGCCGGGCTGACAGCTGTTCCAGATGGCATTATTATTACTCTGCCGTTTCGCTGTCGAGCGGGGCTGCCGAGGATTCACCACTGCAGCAGGGAGAGGAGAGAGGAGGAGAACCAACCATGAGGTCTGGGCTTCCACATCAATACGGGCATATGGCTCTGTTATGTAATACGGGGATTTACTGCTGGTGGTGGTATGTTGCCATGAACCAGCCAAGAAAGTCCCCCTAGTTCTCATTCATTGAAATTCTGTCATGTATTTATACAGAAAATGTGTTGGATGTTGATATTTAATATAAGGTCAAATACACAGAGCTATTGTTATTTTCCAAAACAGTTTTTTTTAACCAGATTGTATTTTGGGTCAAATCTTTCATTATACAGAAACGTCTACTACCACCATTACAAACGACAAGGCGAATGTTTCATCCTTTAATAATGTCTTTAGTAACCATTTCAAAAAGCAGCTATTACATAGGATTTACTGTAGATAATAACACACACATATCACAAACAAAAACACAGAACAAAACTAACTGACTATGTATACAACCTAACCCTGTAGTTTAGACCTAGAAATGTGTTCTGAAATGTAAGAGCTTATTTTATTAGTACATTGTTCAGTCGTCTCTCACGTTTGAAAGGTGCACTGTGAAATGAATCAATAAAAAAATGGAAATTGCAAATCCAATCGTTAAGATTATTTTTCAAAACCGCTCAACCCTTTAGTCTAGTCTACATACCTCACATCTATATCCGTTCCATTTGCTTTTACTTGCAGTAATGTCTAATGTCCTTTATTGCAGGCTTGAGGAAGAATTCAGGCTGGAGAGTGATACATGGGTGAGGAGACCTTGATGCTGAACCACGCGACGGAAACAGCCTGGAGAAAGACTTGAAAGGCCTGGGATTGGTTCGGCTCAGGTTCAAAGCACTTGTGATAAACAGGAAAATGATGCAGCGGACTGCGCTATTTCAGAGGTACACTCGAGACTCTGCTGCTCCTGTAACTCAAAATCTTTACCTCATCCCTGTTTCACTGGCCGTTAGCCAGATGGGGAGAAGGTATTGACTGAGCGTTTTTTAGTCTTTTGATATAACTTGTTCCAGACCAGCTGAACATCAAATCTGTTGTTGCCACCACACCATATATCAATATATATGTCCAAAATGTAAATTCTCTAACGACAAGATGCTTCTTCTTCTTTTTTGTGGTGATTGTTTTAGAAATTAGCTTTCTAAAACCGCAATTCTCAAACTGTAGCTTCTTCAGGTGGTTGTCGGGGTTGTATGAAATTTAATTCAATTTATTCCGTTTATTGTAATGAGACATAATTTCATTATATCATCTCATTGTGGTGTTTATCCTAATTTGGTCCAGGTTTACTTCTGTTTTAGCCCTTTCTGTGACCTGAATTGGGTCTTGGTCTTGAAGTCCTGTTGGCCCTTAGAAAATAAACAAAAAAAATACTAAAAATAAACAAAAATAAAAGGTGATGCTTGCGTTTTGAGTTGTTTGCACCTACGTTTTTCATTTAGGTGCACCAGAACAATAGGCTATTGAGGTGCACAACTTAAGAACATTCGTAAAAACAGTTCTGAATGGGAAAAACCTGAACAATATCTATTTGCTCATTTGTTCCTCGGATTTACATTATAAAACACAGAGGTCCGCCTTTGCTGAGTGCTGTTTTTTCTTGGATGCCTGTCCGCGGATGTCCCCTACCTTTCTTGCCATACTGTGCTCTGTGTGGTTTGACCAATGGGAAGTTACGTATCGTCGATTGCTAATATTTCAAGCCTGATTAGGCTGTAGTGCTTTATGCTTTGAAATTGCGCTGCTCTTTTAGTTTGAAGTACCCGCTGTCGTTTCCCCACTCACTCCATGTGCTTTCTCTCTTTCACTGTATCTGCTCTGTTGCACTCAACACATGCTGGACGCGCCAACTTCTCCACCTGCCCCTTTATGCCCGGCCCGTCGAGCGCGCACACACACACACATCACAAACCGACTTGGACACATGCCAGTTGCCCCTCACAATGTATTCACACGTTGCACAGACCTGGGGTGAGCGGTATGCATAGACACCCATTAACAAAAGCATTCAAGTTCACACAACGCCACACTGGTACATCACACTACTCAGTTACAGCGGACTCCATTGGCTGGACTTAGCTGCTTTGTAGTATTTTTAGGCCTGTTATTCTGGGCACTGTGCTGGCAAGCCTATGTGTGAGTATAAAAGCCTCCCCTCTTTGCAATAGGGGGCCACTCAGGACTGACTGTGGACACATCTCTGCCTCATAAAAACATACTCAAAGGTAAGAATGGGGAGGGAACATGTTCTGTTACACAATGTTATTAGTATCCTTTGCAGGTGTAGTTGAAGTTGGGATTCAGTGTGACATGAAAAGATTGGCCTTGGAACTTGAATGTTGAAGCAGAAGTTCCCTGTGCTTCAAGTAATGCTAATGTTAATGTCCCAGAAACTTTGTCTCCTTTTCACCTCTGACTATTAGCCACGTATCCTAGGGCCACATCTGCATCGTTATTTTGATTGTGGGTCAATCTATGGCATTTACTATGACCTCTGAACTTGGCTGAGGACGTGTGTTGAAATACACGAATATTTCCAGACTTTAGCATTATTTTTGAACAATGGTCCAACCCGTCTGACCCAACAGTTGACATTTGAACCTGGGGTTGTATTGTGTAATTAATGTTGCAGGTAGGCCCAAAACAAGCAATGTATGGTAGTGAATTAAACATAGCTCTAAGGGCCAATTCAGCGTTTATTGCGTTAATTGTTTATAATAGAAATTGAAGCTAACAAGATTGATGTCTCTTGATCTTGGCCGCGGTTGTCTTTGTGAAAGATCAGGGTTCACGGTCGGCGGTGGCACTTTCTCCTGCAGCGCTGAAAGGAAATATTGATTTTGTGAAGGAGACTTGAGCCTTGAGGATAGGTGCCAACATAAAGCAGGAGTGTGGGTCATCCTGTTGCAAGGCAGTTGATCTCCACCAAAGCTCTGAGCCAAACAGCTGCTCCAGTGAAGAATTTAAAGACGATTTCAGCTGACAGCGGAGTTTCAGAGTAGATTTTGGTGCTCATTTCACGAGGTATGGACAGTAAGTGGCCTGAATATGGGGAGTTTATGCGAGGTTACGAGTACAAGAAAAATGCGGAATATATTTTTTGGATGGAAAATCTGTATCGTAGTGTATCCAGCAAAAAAAGTAAAAACTATTATTATTTCATAAAGGTCAGAGCTCAGCATTTTCAAGCATAGCCACTAGTCCCAAGA
Organism: Gobius niger; assembly: GCF_951799975.1. Taxonomy (NCBI): domain Eukaryota; kingdom Metazoa; phylum Chordata; class Actinopteri; order Gobiiformes; family Gobiidae; genus Gobius; species Gobius niger. Next base: position 18,359,928 of record NC_136867.1, read on the forward strand.
AGTTGCTCTCTGTGAATTTGTTATATATTTTTTGCACATTCACACAAAAGCAAAAACATATACAGTATAGTAGTACTTTGCTAACTTCTTGAAATGCAGCTTTTAAATGTGTGGAGAAATTCATTTCCCATGATTGTTTATAATATTGTGAGAGTAAAGATACCAAATATTTGTTCTGCTTTTCTGGCTTTAGCTCAGTGGACTCTGTTTATGATCTTTTGCACATTCTGCGAAAACAATTTGAATACAAGTTTTACACAGTGATGCATCTCATAATTTTAAGCCACTAGGCTATTTATTACAGTACCTCAGATCACCATTGTTTCCTAAGTATGATCACGCTTAAGTTATTTTCCAATAGAAAATTGCAGAGGACCGCGGTATTTATTGCCGTGATGGAAGCCCAGAGCCTTTTATTGTTGTAGCTTTAGCTTAACTCTGCTAATGTCAATAAAACAACCCACAGTGATCTCACGACAGCGTGGCCTGCAGTTGCTGTCTATTTTTAGCGTATGTTCATCATACATAAAGTTTTAGGGTCACACTAATCTGGTAAAAAGCCTAGCCCTGTGCCATGACAGTGATGGACGATCCAAACCTCTGTGTTCATTTTGGGTCACAAAGAGACAGAGAATAATTACCACTTAATCACTGTCCCGTGCTCAGAACAGAACTACACAATGTACTTCCTGCTGCGTCAGTAATAGACCAATGGGCCTGAAATATGGTCTTGGTCGGAGAGTGGTGCTACAGAGACCTACCAAAAAATGAAAACATTACATTTGATTATTTTAGATCGAGATCAGTCTATTTATGAACACATACGATAGAGCCATGCACGGTGGGCTCAACATATGGAGATCCTCCAGCCAGGTGATACTGACCTTTGGCCTGGCTTCACATCTGGAGATGGGTCCCCTCCGGACGCTCCTTCCAGGTTGCCCCAGTGGTATCAAATGCAGAGGACAAATATCCCTATTTGGATAATAAAGTCCTTAACCTTAGATGGCTCCCCAGACGCTGCACTGTGGTCAGTCATTGCTCCTGATAGGGTGCCCCAGTAGCACTGAAGGATGGGTCAAATTTCTCTACGGGACAAACTTATATGACAACTGACAATTTAATCTGTTTTCAACCAGCTTTTGTTCATTTGTTCATACTTCATTAAAATTGCATTTATTTTCTTTCATTTTGGCCTCTATTTTGCTTGGGTGTCAGGTGCCATCACAGTGTTCTAAAGGCCTATTTATACAGGTAGGGGGCAGGTAAAATCATTTTGTTTTTGAGGAGATTGTACAGAGAGATCATGGGCCCAGTCAATAATATTAATGATCTTTTTGTAATTAATATATTGTCTTTTTAGATACCACTTGTGTAAGTGTAATGCAGTTAACAGGAACAAGTGGCTCCTGCCCACCAAATGGGAGTGTGACATCCTCACATTCTAGAACCAGAAAACAACCAATAGGTGAAAAAACTCCTATCAAAAAAACAATTACATGTTCAGCAATGTTGTCTACCCAAAGAATGAGGTCAGCCGACAACCTGATTACACTGAATGACCAGACCAGGCAGTGTAATGTCCCCCTTCAAGCTTCTACTGTACACTAGTCATTAGTGTACAGTAGAAGCTTGATTTTGTTACACAACCCATTTTTTTATTTTTTTATTGTCATTTAAATGCCTAACCAATGTTCTTTTTTTTAATATTTCTTTGTATGTAGTGAGAAACTTTAGCATGTGTTTGATCATGTGTCTGTTGAGCTATATCTTCAACATGTAACAACAAACCTAACCCTAAAGCGCATTCTCGAGCTGTATTTTTCCCCGTTGTTTTATACAGGGTGCCATGGTAGAAACATAATGTCGGCTGACGTCGCCATGCAGAAGTTCTCGTTCCCCTTCTCCTGTGGCGGTCCCAGCGTGTCCCAACACAGCGAGGCCACCCCAAACGCCTGCATCCAGGTCAAACCACTTGAGCTCCACAAGCTGCAGGAAAATCTCAGCGAACCCGGGCTTGTTAAAGTGATAGGGGTGTGCAACGACGTCCAAGGGGGTCCCAAACCGAAGGACAACCCCAAGAATGGCGTACTGTCCCGGACGAGTGTGTTTGAAAAGCTCACAGCTGAGACAGAAGACCAGCGTCCCGTGGCTAAGAGACAACTGTCCTCAGAGAGTGCAGCCCGGACTATTACCGTGGTGAAGAAGAGCGCCGTGAGGACAGATGGGGAGGATAATACCAAGGGGGTCAAACCCAAAACCGTCCCGGGACAGAAGTCGAGCCTGTCCATAGCTGGGACGGGGAAGAGGAAGCGTCGAAAGGACCTCTTCAGCAGCTTCGAGGTTTTCCACCGGGTAGACTCTCATGTCATCCGGGTGGGAGCTGAGGTGAGCCCACTTAGGACCACTATTTATAGCATTATTACATGGGCAGCAACCAGTGCCAAAAGGACAGTGACATATGGGGGATTTAGTGGTAATCCGTTTCCAATTAAATTATTTTGCAGTTTTGGATGGTGGACCATGTGAGCCACCATATTTGTGCCGCAGTAATATGAGATGATATGATATGCATATTACATAATGGAGTCAATGGGTTTTAGTTCCTCGGTTGGTGAAGCGATTGAATTCCTTGACAGTCGCCCAGGAATATAGGGCATCAAATAGGAAAATCCCAACCACAAGGTCAGTGAGTGTTGTTCCGAAGCCCGGATAAAAAGAGAGGATTCAGGAAGGGCATCTGGCTGCTCCACTTTCTCCCGCAGTAGACCGATGATCAGTATTTACTTTGTACAGCCCAATATCACAACAGCAGTCACAGTCCAAATATTACAGAAACACGGTGTGAAAATTGACAATGAGGCAGATATCAAGCAGTGAAACAGACAAACAAATGTAATGCCCAAATGTCCAACAGTCAACAGTGAAGCAGCAGGTGGATAATTATCTATAAGCGTTCCCTGTCATTAGACCCTCATTCTTGGCAAGGACATTTTCAAAACCCAGTGAAAATGAGAGTAACCTCCAGGAGAACCACACTGAAGGAGATAATCCACTCCCACAGCCCAACAATTGAGTTTGGAACGTTGTCAACTATTACAAACTTCTAATTTCTTCTTCATCCTAAAAGACTTTGTAACTTCTTTTTAAAATCTTTTTCATTATAATGATACATTAAAGGAATAGGCCACCGTTTTTATATACTAAGATATGTTCTTACCTCACTTTAGTCGAGTTAATATATCCCCGTCTGGTCATTGTCCGCGCGCTCTGTCACGCAAACGGAGCACATACGCAGCCTCTCCCATATGTGACATAGCTCCGAAAAAGCTCACGATAGAAGCTACCAAGCTCTTCCACGTGTTCCCTATTTAAATAAAGTTACGTGAAGTGTTTTCATGCGAAGTATATTTACACAGAAATGTAACGTGTCGATTTTATAAGCAAATAAAAAGGGGGACTATATTGTGAGGCGTAATGATACGAGGAGTAAAACGTCCGCGCAGTAACTCCTAAAGGTTATTGACGGAAGTGAGCGGGGGAAGTCTTTAGGAGTTACTACGCGGACGCTGTGCTCCTCGTATCATTACGCCTCACAATATAGTCCCCCTTTTTATTTGCTTATAAAATCGACACGTTACATTTCTGTGTAAATATACTTCGCATGACAACACTTCACGTAACTTTATTTAAATAGGGAACACGTGGAAGAGCTTGGTAGCTTCTATCGTGAGCTTTTTCGGAGCTATGTCACATATGGGAGAGGCTGCGTATGTGCTCCGTTTGCGTGACAGAGCGCGCGGACAATGACCAGACGGGGATATATTAACTCGACTAAAGTGAGGTAAGAACATATCTTAGTATATAAAAACGGTGGCCTATTCCTTTAAAGTGAGGACTTAATTGAATGTAAAATGGGTATGTGTATGTAATACAAATTCTGCAAAATTACATTGATAACAATTTACTTTACAGCGCAGTAATAGTATAGTGTGGTACCAAGAGGTGTGATAACATGGAAAACAAGTTACATTCATGGAATAAGACTAATCTTAAAGGAACAGGCCACCGTTTTTCCATACTGAGATATATTCCTATGGCTCCAAACGGGGTGAAGTTAGAAGCGACCAAGCTCTTCCACGGGCAAAGACCAGACAGATACGCATCAACTCGTCTAAGCTCAGGTAAGAACATAATTCAGTATGGAAAAACGGTGGCCTGTTCCTTTTACCCTTACCTTAACCCCAGTACAAAGACCAGAAATGTAAATATAAAGTCTCAGCAAACATGGCTAGTATTTTCTCTGTAATATTAAAGAAGCAGAGCTGCAAGAGCAAGTGAGTCAGTTCTTTTGTGAGTTCAGTTTTATGAATTTTTCCAAACAAACACACCTTCAAACTCTGCTGTTAGAAAATCCACTAGTCACACATGTTTTTTTTTTTCCTCATGTGGGCACTGGTTACAAGAGTGGATGTTATTGTTGATCTGAAAGTGTAAGATTACATCCTTTATGTTAGCAAACAGGAAAGGGAGAGCATTAGTAGCACAGTACTGAGCTGGGTCATGGTGATCCTGAAGTGAGCAGAAAATAATCAATGAACCACTCAGTTACAAATATAGCAGCTCCCATTCAGAGCTCACAACCTTGGGGCTTATGGGTAATGCGGATTTTTCAATTGAACCGGGAAAAAACTCTTACAAAAAGGGATAAAAGTGCAAAGAATGAAGGCTGAAACTGAAATTTTTTGTTGTTCTTCTGTTTTTATATTTTATGATCAAAATGCAGCTGAAGGAGAAGCGTGTCTACGATGTGAAGACCATTGCCCACAGTATCACAGAGGGAGCCAGGACGGAGGTGGAGCGAGTCAGGGCCATCTGGGTTTGGCTGTGTCACAACATCGGTGAGCGAGTTACTAAATGTCCCCAATGTCTGGTGAAATGTATTATTTGATTAAATGACTAAAATCCCAGGGGGTATCAAGCTGCGGCGTGGGTCTCATCGGTCTTTTCCATTTCTGAACATGTTTAAAATGTTAATAAATATGATATGTTGCTGTACCACCCCCATCTCTCCAACTTATCAGCTGTACCAAGTCACATTCGTAGGTGCATTTTCTCCTTGAGCACCAAATGTTTGAGTTATGTTGAACGTAATCTGTATAAAGTGGCAGCTAGAGTCATTTTCCTTTTTTGTGTCGAAATTATCTTGGCAACTGTGTGTCCAGGATGTTCTTAGTGACTCAAGTATCCTCAAAGTAGCTCAGCTTTCCAGATTGAAGACCCGTGTTTCCACTTAGCCACGTCCTGTCCAGGTTTTGTCCCAGCTGGTTTATGCACAGTTTTGGTCAACCTCTGTAGACTGCAATTTTAACGTAGCAATATAACTGAGAACAAATCAGTCTTTCCCTATGTGGTTACTATGTGGATACTTTGACACGTTTCTTCTCAGAGTATGACGTGAGTGGGTTCCTGGGACGCTCTGAAAAGCTGAGTTCTCCTGAAGAGGTGATTGCTGCAGGTCGAGGGGTGTGCTGTGGATACTCCAGTCTATGCTCCGAGATGTGCAGGTGACCTTTTATATGTTTGGGGTTTACTGTATTTTACCTTGTACATGCTACAACTGGTTTTGTCCCTGCACATGGCATGGGCATGGATAAAAAGAAAGGAGTCTTGTTCAGTAAATCTTCATTAAAAAAAACTCACCCTATTGTAGCATGAAAACTTTTATCCTCTTGAGCTTAGTGTACTATTGTGAAGTACAACAAACGGCTTGTTCCTCTACTGGAACAAACAGCGCACTCTTCTCTTATCGACAACGTGCCCATAAAGAATTTTCATGAATACTTTCTTAACATTACTTTGTGCTTCAAGTGTTTGTGCATTTGCAGTTAAAATCTATTTACTGTCGTCATTCATTGGAAACATGTTTCTTTTCTGCTCTCAGAGCCTTTTAGTCTAAGGATATTTGAGTTTAAGTACAGCACTTCAATAGCATTGACTTAAAAAAAAAGTTGTGTTGGGTATAAAGTGGCCAGAAGTAATATAGTAAATGTAGTTTAAAAACGCTATTACTCAAATAGACAAACAAGAATACTATTTTACTTTCAAGACAGAGCTCCTAACAGTGTAGAGTGTCAAAGCAAATAATGTAGAATTGACACACTTTTGGCTTCTGCTCCCATGCTGTGACATCACTTGCGTTCCCATGCATTTTTTTCCTGTGGGTTGTCATGACAAAGCATTTGGAGTTAACATGATTAAGCCCAATATCTGGCTGCCTGTGATCAAAGCAAAGCAGTAGCATCTCAATGCTGGAGTGAATTTACGAGTCAAGTCACACCATTGAATAAAATGCGTCTGTTTAATTTTATTCTATTCTGTTAAATATGTAAAATGTTCCAAGGCCTTTATTATGAATACAGCCCTGTATTTGTGAAAAGCTTTACGTTTTGTTGTTTGACACATGCTGACTTTCCACTTTTGCAGGGAGGTGGGTATTGAGTGCCAGGAGGTCCCGGGACACAGTAAGGGCGTGGGGTACAGACAGGGCCAGAGCCTTAAGGGCGTGAAGTCGGACCATCTGTGGAACGCCGTGCTGCTCTCGGGACAGTGGTTCCTGCTGGACGCCTGCTGGGGAGCGGGGCGGGTCAACATGGAGCAGGAGAGCTTCATCAAAAGGTCTGGTAATTGTGTATAACATAGAAAGTGCACTTGTAAAATACAGCCATGTGTAGAGAGACAAGTGATCTTGTTTTATAGAGTAGAAATAAATAAATATTTATTCAATTTAGGTTAACATTTATTTTTTTGACCTAATCCTTGACTACACTATTCTGGGATTTATCTTACTCATTTCAAGTCATAGAAAACTCAAGGTAGATAATAGTGGTTTAATTATCAGTATCTTTCTTTCATGGGCATTTTAAAACTGCAAATAGTAATGTCTGCAATTTTCATGCAATACGGTGTTGTATTTTCCTGCTAAAGGTTTGACGACTTCTACTTCCTGACTGACCCGGAGGAGTTTATCCACTCGCATTTCCCCGATGAGGAGACGTGGCAGCTGCTGGACTCGCCCATCTCCATCGAGGAGTTTGAGAGGAGAGTCTTCAAGACGTCGGCCTTCTTCACTCTGGGACTGAGGCTCATACAGCCACACCAGTGTCACATGATCACGGGTTAGTGCAGATTTGTGTGTCCCCCAAAATTCGCTAGACCTTGAGAAGTGATAGTGATGTTAATGCTTACTACGTTGACTTTTCTCTGGAGGCGTCAAGAGTAGGGTTGGGCACCACAATACCAGTATGGTCTCAAAAAAAAAAGTTAGGTACCGGAAAAAAAATACTATATCTATAGACCAAGTTTTGTAAAGGAAGTTATTAGGTTGTTTCACCTCAAGTATAAGATACAGATGTAAAAGAAATTGTATTCTATGGACGAAAGTATAGTATAGTATAGTATAGTATAGTATAGTATAGTATAGTATAGTATAGTATAGTATAGTATAGTATAGTATAGTATAGCATCGTATCGTATCGTATCGTATCGTATAGGTATTGAAAAAGTATTGCTCAGGTATCAGTATCGTATAGTATAGTATAGTACAGTATAGGTATTGAAAAAGTATTGCTCAGGTATCAGTATCGTATAGTATAGTATAGTATAGTATAGTATAGGTATTGAAAAAGTATTGCTCAGGTATCAGTATCGTATGGTATAGTATAGTATAGTATAGTATAGTATAGTATAGGTATTGAAAAAGTATTGCTCAGGTATCAGTATCGTATAGTATAGTATAGTACAGTATAGGTATTGAAAAAGTATTGCTCAGGTATCAGTATCGTATAGTATAGTATAGTATAGTATAGTATAGGTATTGAAAAAGTATTGCTCAGGTATCAGTATCGTATAGTATAGTATAGTATAGGTATTGAAAAAGTATTGCTCAGGTATCAGTATCGTATAGTATAGTATAGTATAGTATAGTATAGGTATTGAAAAAGTATTGCTCAGGTATCAGTATCGTATAGTATAGTATAGTATAGGTATTGAAAAAGTATTGCTCAGGTATCAGTATCGTATAGTATAGTATAGTATAGTATAGTATAGGTATTGAAAAAGTATTGCTCAGGTATCAGTATCGTATAGTATAGTATAGTATAGGTATTGAAAAAGTATTGCTCAGGTATCAGTATCGTATAGTATAGTATAGTATAGTATAGTATAGGTATTGAAAAAGTATTGCTCAGGTATCAGTATCGTATGGTATAGTATAGTATAGTATAGTATAGTATAGGTATTGAAAAAGTATTGCTCAGGTATCAGTATCGTATAGTATAGTATAGTACAGTATAGGTATTGAAAAAGTATTGCTCAGGTATCAGTATCGTATAGTATAGTATAGTATAGTATAGTATAGGTATTGAAAAAGTATTGCTCAGGTATCAGTATCGTATAGTATAGTATAGTATAGGTATTGAAAAAGTATTGCTCAGGTATCAGTATCGTATAGTATAGTATAGTATAGTATAGTATAGGTATTGAAAAAGTATTGCTCAGGTATCAGTATCGTATAGTATAGTATAGTATAGGTATTGAAAAAGTATTGCTCAGGTATCAGTATCGTATAGTATAGTATAGTATAGTATAGTATAGGTATTGAAAAAGTATTGCTCAGGTATCAGTATCGTATAGTATAGTATAGTATAGGTATTGAAAAAGTATTGCTCAGGTATCAGTGTCGTATGGTATAGTATAGTATAGTATAGTATAGGTATTGAAAAAGTATTGCTCAGGTATCAGTATCGTATAGTATAGTATAGTATAGTATAGTATAGGTATTGAAAAAGTATTGCTCAGGTATCAGTATCGTATAGTATAGTATAGTATAGGTATTGAAAAAGTATTGCTCAGGTATCAGTATCGTATAGTATAGTATAGTATAGTATAGTATAGGTATTGAAAAAGTATTGCTCAGGTATCAGTATCGTATAGTATAGTATAGTATAGGTATTGAAAAAGTATTGCTCAGGTATCAGTGTCGTATGGTATAGTATAGGTATTGAAAAGGTATTGCTCAGGTATTGGTAGCGTATGGTATAAGTATCATTAAAGTAACAATATTGGGAAAATGATAGTACCCAGCCCTATTCAAGAAAAACTCATCTGCTAGCTGTTATATGGCTATTGACAGTGTGTTGCCATGGTTACTGACCTTCAGTGTGTTGGCAATGAAAACCATCCCTAAAACTCACCAATAAGCATTTCGATGTGTATCTTTCCAGATGACGGCGAGGCGAACATCTCCCTGGGCTTCTCCCGTCCCACCGTGTTCACGTTCGAGACCACACCTCACCAGGACCTGCTCCACTCGGGGTCCTCGGAAAAACAACGGGACACCTCCAAATCCTCCTTCGGGCTCCTAACCGTGTCCCATCGCAGCATGAAGCTCCAGCTCCTGCCTCCCGCCTGCGGCACCTACGACGTCAAAATCTTCGCCCGTCCCGAGGCGGCCACCACTCCTCTGATGTGGGTTTGCTCGTTCGCGGTGGAGTGTCCCGTGCCAAGAGCGATGGAGGAGATCCCGGAGAACCCCTTCTTGTCCTGGGGTCTCCAGCCCAACGCACAGGCCCAGGGTGTGTCCGGGAGCAGCTCTGGCAGCGAGGTAGTTCAAGTGGAGCAAGGATCCTGCGAAGTTGTGCTCAAAACGTCGCGTCCGCTAATGCTCGTGTGTGAACTAGTGCACCCCAGTTTAGAGCCAGGTGTAGCCAAGCGCTGCCTGGCCACTCAAATTCAATCAGATGCCCTAACTTGCCACGTCTTATGCCCCATTCATGGGTTTTACCGCTTGTCAGTGTTTGTCCGGGACTATGAGAAAACAGATGTCAAATTTCACAACGTGGCAAACTTCCTGCTGCACTGCAAAGGGAAAGCGACGAGCCTCGATGAGTTGTTTCCACCGAATTTAGGCTCGGCTTGCGGTCCCGGGGTACGCACATCCGAATTCGGGCTATCAAAATTCAGCCACACGACAGGGGTAGTGAGCACGCAGCAGGGCAAATGCAACATCACCTTTCACAACCAGCAGGACTTAGAACTTCACACTGTGCTGAGCTGGGACGAGATCACGAAACAGAGCAGGCTCCCGCTGTCCCGATACCTCTTCTGCACATATACAGATAGCAAGGTGACTGTCAGCGCTTCCCTACCGGATAGAGGGGTGTATCGGTTGGGACTGTATGCAAGGACCACCCCTGGAGACAGCTTTAACCCGATGTGCGACTTTGTTTTAAAGAACACCGGCAATCAACCCGGGGCGCCCTTCCCATGCGTCTACTCTGCCTGGAGGAAAGGTTGTGTTCTCTTCGAGCCGAGAATGGGACTTTTAGAGTCCGAATCCTGGGTGAGGTTCAGGGTGAGGGTTCCGGGAGCCCAGAAAGTGTGTGTGGTGGTGGGACAGACCAGGACTGACCTGAAGCTAAACAAGAGCAGAGTTTGGGAGGCAGATGTTTTCACCGGGGGAGGGGTGCAGCAACTCAAACTGGCCGCCGCATCAGGGGAGAGCGCAGATATGGCCGTGATGATGACCTTTGACATCAGGTCAACAGGGAAGGAAGAGTGAAGGAGAAATGAAGGCTTTTAATATGATCTGATGGACAGTAAGGATGCACCAATAAATCAATGACATGTGATTGATAAGCAATTAGCATTTGTGAGTTATTACTGAAGTTGAATGTATCAGGATGCAGGCAGATCCGTAACTGAAGTGTTTTATTTCTATAAAGGCTCGAAGGCACTCCCTCATGCCCTTATCAAACGAGAAGATGACGGGTAAATATTATGTTTGAAGTCTCAGAGTCATGTATTTTATCATACGTTTTTCGGTTGCTTTGACATTGTTAAACTAGTTTCTGTTATGTTTTTTTTATGTATATTGATATCAGTTGAATCGCCTGCAGCAAATTGTGTTTGAGTTTTGTGGATCTTTGCCGCTAATGCTAAAAGTGTAAAGAAAGACTTTTTCTTGGGCAAACGAGGCTCTGGCGGTGGACACTTCACTCACCCTGTTTGGAGTGCGGTGAATGATGGTGGCAGAAGCCGTAGGCATGAAACAGCAGCCGTGTCTCTGGTAGTTAGCCCCAGGACTGCTGTAGCTGCTGAAGTAACTTTCTTCAAATTTGACATATTATGAAATGATTTGTACCAAGATCAGGACAAAATGAAAACAATCGATAGTATTGTTAACATCCATAGTGTCACATTGATGCATCCTTACAAGGCTGATGGAAAAGATAATACACAAAATACGCTGTGATTACCTCAGGTTTACATTTACTAATCACTTTCAGCAACTGTACGACAAACTCTGGGAAAAAAAAAATATGTAATTTTGTCCCATTACTAATGGCTGTACACTTAAATGATTGCTCCTGTAAATTAGATGCTTTTAACAGTAGCACGTTGATTAGATCAGAGATGATTTGAAAGCTATTGTTTAAGCTTCTGTCTAATCCCGAGTGTTTAATGCTTGTTGATGGTGCTCAGCCGTGGTGCTAAACATGATATAGTACAAGTGGTCAGCATTATGTAATTCATGCCTTCATAATGACAGGATGCTTCTCAACATCAATGTAAAGGCAACGACTGCGGAAAGTCACTGACACCTGCTTTGAAATGTGAAAACATAATAAACTTGATATAACAAGTGTTGAGCTGTCTGTTATGTGATACAACCTACACTCTAGACTTGTAAACCCTATACATAAAGGTTGTGCCACATTTGGACATTGAAACCACAGATAACCATAACCAACCACAGATAACTGTAAGACAGCAATTCTATAGCTCTATGACTCTGTTTGTTGCAGCTGTAGTTGGTATATAAATGAGGTTAACTGGAGCCATCTATTGTCCCTTGAGGTTTTGTGGTCTATATAAACAGCTAAGCATGGAAAAGCATGCCATCATTAATTGAATACAAAACATGCCTTACTTGGCTGTTACATACTTTATATTCAACATACAGTGCACTTAACAGCGTATTAGGAGCGCCTGCTGAGCACCAGGGCCATCCCCACAGCTGGATAGTTGAAGCTATGGCCATTACCTTATTTTTAATGCATTCATTTAACCAGGCTGCTTGGAGAAATTAAGACATTTCACCCTTTTATGAGTTGCAGAATTATATAAAGTAAGTAGTGTAGTATTTTGTCCAGTTCACATTTATATCGATCGTAGTAGTGGCAGCAGCAGATGGACTGAAGGTTATGTTAGGTCACTGCTTCTGCTCTTCCCCATTGAGTTTGCACGCACAACTTCAAAATAAAGAACGAACAAATCATATTGAAGATGATTCATTATAATACCAAACACTGTTTACAGCACTTAAATTGAAACCCATCCTGCAAATCCGAATTGGATGTTGCAGATGTTGCAGACAATGTGACAATACTGGCTTGTAAAATTGATGCTATAAATATAGGTGTATTAAGGTATGATAAGAAAACCTTCATTTGTACCACAATAGAGAAATTGAGAAAATGTGCACAAGAACAGTGATTAAAAACAACAGGTTGCAAGTCTTTAAATTATATAGTGTATGGACCAACAGATGTTCAGTTTGCCAGCAGCGAAATCTGATTTTTGTGACTGTTTTTACTAAACTAAGAACTAAAATGGTAAATGGACTCAACTTATATGGCCCTTTTCTGCCTTCATTTGGCCCTTCACACCAAGGAACCAGTCACCCATTCACTCTCTCCTTCATACACCAATGTACGCAGACACTGGAGGCGATGTGGGTGAAGTGTCTTGCTCAAGAACACAACCTTCCGAGATGATCCCCTCTGCCAACTGTCGCCCCATGAGAACTAAAACCATGCTGATCAAGCTACAACCAGACTTTCTTTTCTGCTGGAGGCTTTCCCAGTGGGTCTTAAGTGTTGCAGGGAACTAGTTTGAGAGTCTGCTTTACGCCTCTGACAAACCTGTCTCTTCACAAACATTAACTCCCAGACTAGACTAAACATAATGGTGACTTCACATTATAATCTATGGCTCATGCAGAATTAAAATGTCCTGCATTGAGTTGAAAGTACAAATCCCCTTCCTGCACAGGCCACCATTGATGCAGTGACCTGGCTTTGGTCCACAGCCAGTGAGAGTGATGTGTTTACATGCGGCTGTCATAATGGGGCCGCAAATAGCCCTCCCTGCTAAAACACAACAACAAAACGGGGAGGGGTCCAAATGTGAAACTAAACAGACACGGTGCCAGCGTGGGATGCTAAAAGGGATAGTGGTCCTGACTTGAGTCACTGGGTAGAGACTGATGTCAGAGGTTAGCCACGCGGGCCGCTGGATCTGCCTGGCAACAATACAAGGACGAGCGCTCCTTATGCTCCCCCAAACCGAAATAAAAGTGCACCACAGCGGGACAGTGTCAAGTGGGATTCCTCTGAGAAGTGAGGTCCAGCTGCCGGTTTAACTTAGGCAAACTGAAAATATCTGCACGCTAAAAGAGGGTCATAAAAGGATTTGTATATACTAGTGGCAGTGGTTGTTCTGCTGAGGGGAGTATTGGCAGCTAAATACAAGGGTGAGTGAAGTGTATTGCCCAATTACACAACACGAGATGTATGTGCTATCATTAGAAGCTCCTTGTGCGGTCCCCTTATCACCAGTAACTAGGCTCAGCTAAAACTCATCTGCCTAATCTCACAACCCAAAGCCAGGGTTGCAATATTTAACCTGATTGTGCACTAACTTATTGTGATAGATCTTTTGCAGTATAGGTAATAATGTGACTACCTATATAGATGTGAAAATAAGATCACTTTGCTCTCTAATTGCATGAGCCACATGAATAACGTCTACAATCTTAAATAAAGAAACAAGAAACATAATGAATGAACCATATATAAATATTTAATGGATTAATGTGTGTCAATAAATACGACAGATTATAAAAGCTTCAGTCACAGGAAAAACACAAGTTACAGTATTTTGTGCAAAGAGTTAAAGTTTGTTCCCTCCCTCTGAAGATTGGCACACTTTATGTTCTTCACAATAGTCTATTAAAAGTGATATTTGACCCGGTATTTTGGGACGGCCTGAAGATATCGGGGAGAAGAAATGAGCCCTCAGCATTTGTCCCAAATCTAATCCCGCCTTGAAATAAATACTTAAAAGTGTTTCTGTTTATTTCAATCATCAGGAATAAAATATTTCTTTCTTTCCCTTTGAACCTCAACAGGACGGAGCAGCCATTTACAATCAACAGTCCCCTGAGGCTGGAGAGATATTTGGTCATTTCTTATATAAACCACCATCTTCTTGTACCAAATTTAAAAAAAAAGTACCTTAAAACACAATATTAACAAAACTCCATGTTATTTCAACTTGTGAAGTACCCAACCATTAAACACAACCAAGAAAAATATCCTTTATAACAATAGATATTACTGCTTTGTCCCAGATGCAATACAAAATGTCAGTATTTCATTTATAAATATTCTTCACCAAACTTGTTTTAGTCCCATAACATCAGCTCAAGAAGTTTAAAGGTGCAGTTTGCCAGAGAGTGGTGTAGTGCAGCGGCACAGGAGGCTCAAAGAGGCCCAGTCTGTTTTAAATATGGGTTACCCTCAACTTTAGACCATTTTAATTACATATTTATAATTATCTAAAGCTGGTTTTGAATCTCAAGAGGGCTGGATATTAAAAGTATCATTCGAATGTTAAATGCAAACCATATGCATTTAATTAATTCATTAAAGTATATGATTGTAAAAGACTCCTCCAGTTTGAAAGGAGCAATAATACATACATACATAACACATGGCTGCATTTTCTAAGATGTTACTATTGGAAGAAATATGGTCCAACAACTTACAGGCTGCAATCTTCTTTACAATTTATCCAATAGGAAACACTAAAATAGGTCCTTTAGAAGACTGAGATGAAATATAGAGATAAATATGAGGACATCTTCAATACTTTTGACTTCCAGCCCATACTTGGTCCTTTATAGGGTATATATAGCTACCTTGTTTAAGTACCTGAATAGTTATGAGTCCTCCAGCTGCCCCTGTGTGACCTGGTCTACTTGACCCTCTGTCAAAATAAAAAAAAACACACAACTGCATGGTGTCCTTTCACCAACACTTTTTCAGGATGATCCTTCAGTCTGCTGCAGAGGCACTGTGGATCACATGAACCTGACATGAGCCAATCAGATTCTCTTGTTGAGTTAAACTTACAAAATTGCATCTTCTTTTTGTAACTAGCGCGAATTCACAGTTTTATAAAAAATACTCTGTTTCGAGGTCATTTAAAATACACGCGTTTTCTCTATGTTGGTGAAAGGCAAAGGTTAGTACATACTGTATATAATGTACTGTATTATTTATTCTATTTATTTAACATGCAAACTAGTTTCGACCTATAAGGCATAACATTAGAGCCACCCGTCTGTAAAGCCCCTTAAGGTCCTCAAAACACACCCAAGTAGCTGCAGTTGTGGTGATGCCCTGACCTGAGTCTAGACATCGTAATTTTCTTTAAAATCTCACTCAATAGAGAGATTTTTTTTACTTCACGAGTCAGCAGCCATAATCTTAAGCCTTATTCGTGTACATCTTGGAAGTAGTTGTGTATTTCATAGGATACACTACAGTATATAGTACGTGTTAACGTCATCTTACATAACCCTGTGTACACTTTAAGGACTTCAATTTTGGTCAATGAGGCTGATAGCTGAGACACCCTCAGCTGGATAGAAAGCCACACACAGCATCCATGGCTGCTATACTTATAATCTGAATAGTATAACATACATTTTAAGTATATCTCTCAATTGTTTGTGATACGAGTGTCAGTCTTTTGTGCAAAATCGCAACTTGTTTAAAATGGCTTTAATATTTATAGGATCTGTCATTGAAGCCAAACTCCAAGCTGTGAAAGACTGGGAATCTAGCAGCTCATTTGTCTGTTTGTCCTTAGAGATCTATTCCAGGGTACAGTAAGGAGAGGAGTATATAAACAACATACAATTGCACTTGAAAAGATACTTAAAAATAAAAATAAAATGATGAAAATGAGCTTTGGGGGTCACTGGTATCAGTTGAGTGGAACCCTCTGTAGCTGGACACGTGAGACCTGCCACAATTCAACATTTTACACCTACATGCTAATCTTTTTTTCTGTAGAAGACAGTGAGACATGTGGCTATGGCTTAACGTGACATGTCTATTGGGTGATATGAGGCCAGCAGTAACTGTTTATCTGCCAACAGACAGAAAAGTATTCATTATTCTCTCTTTATGGGCTGTTGACAGATGAGCATTACACAGTCCTCACTGGGAAGGTCACATAGACACACAGAGGCGAAGTTGAAACACACTACAGGTGGACATAGAACCAGCCTCTCTCTGGTTCTTGGCTTCTACATAAACTTTTCATAAATGTTCAGCCGCTCTTCTGACAATTCTTGTGCTGTGTTTTACCCTAAACCTTACTGTAGTATCTGCGAGAGGAACAACAGCAAAATTCAGCATCTTCTCCACAGCACACACACAGGCTCTGTTTAACCTTGCACCAGTTGCTACGCTGCAGTCCAACTTTATACACGCTCCAAACCCACAAAAACTCATCCAGATTTAATTCAACCTTGGGCCAAACCAGAACAAGAAACATCACAAATACGAACAAATTTGAAGTAAATAATTGACAGACTGAAACTAAATGCAATAAATCAATGTAGCGATTTAAAAGCCTTGTTAAAGTGATGTTGTTTTTTTTATAGACTGAATATTTGGCCAGTTGCTAACATCTCTTTTGTGAAGGCCCTAAGTGATGTAACCCGTGTCTCGGCGGACGCAGCTGCTCTGACAGCGACACTTTTGCTTCGGGGAGTCGCGCCTGCTTTATTGCACTTTCATTAGATTCACTTTAGAGGCCTTAAAATAAAGACTGGGCGGGACGGCTCATAGCGACGTGATTAATGGCACTGTTCGTCAGTTGTCATCCAGAAGCAGCAGCAGCAGCAGCCAGTCCGGTGTTTATACCGCGCTCGAAGGCCCGAGCGCTGCCTCCGCCGTGGCACGCAGACGAGCTAACAGGTGGGCCCCGGATTGGGTGACAACAGAGGAGGAGTGCTTCTTGAGAAAACCCATGAGGGAGTCCACGAGTATCACACGGTCATCCACGCCAGGACCAAAATAGAGGCTTTAATTTGCCAACTGCGATAAACAGAAAGCAGCGAGTACGTGCTTGGAAATTCCCCTCAATTGTGCAACATTTGAATCCTAAAATAAATAAGCTAGATTTGCTTTATTAAATATACTTGAGTAACATCATACCCTACTTTAGATTATTTTTTTTTATTACCAACATCTGCTTGTTACCTAAGCCCCGGTGTAACCATTGAGCTATGGACTTCATTTCATTAAAGTTGTCTCCACTATTACGCCTCTCATAAATTGTCTGTACCTACAAGAACTACATCGATTCCCCTCTTCAAGTCGACAAATGCAATCTCAATCTGTCAGCTGCCTCTTGAAGGGTGATGTAATTGAAACTAAGCGCTGTTTAACTTTTTTTGCGGCACCGAGAGGGAAACACAAAGTGACACAGTTGATAATAATGGATCGAGCCGCCACAGCTGCCAATGCACACAGAACATTTGGGGTGGGGGGGGGGGGAGTAGAAAATACCAGCCCCATGCCCTCCCGCCATTGCCTTGTACCCCCCTCCCCTGAGTAATGCTGGTTGAAGACATTGAGATGATGCACATACAGTTCATTCAGGGGTCGAACAGGTCGGGCTGTCTGTGTAAATCCAGCTCCGTGTTGAAACGCTCAATCTCCTTGTTGACTTCAGCGATGTACTCATCAATGAACAGGTCGATGTCTGGAGAAACACTGATGTAAGAGAAATAAATGTATACTATGACACGAATATTGAATTTTAAGGGTTATGCTAACTCAGATCAAGTGTTAAGTGACTCCTGGCGACCATTTTGAGGTACTAAAAAGCAAAGGATACTTGGATGTAAGCTTCTTTTCTCGCCAAAGAAGCTCACATATTGGTAACCATTATAGAAGAAGCCTGGTGGTAATGGATCCAAGTGCCTTACCTCCTGCTCAAACAAACAAGAATACTTAATATAATATATATCTACATGAAAAATTAGTGGGTAGATAGATTGCAAGGGTCGGTGAAAATACTCACATGTATCTGATTGATTTCTTGTGGAGTAATGTGGACTTTTGCCTTCTTGGTCTTCTTCACGGGACTCTGTGGAGCAAATATATATTTAAGATAAACACAGTAACAGTTCACAATCATTTTGTTATCGTCCAACAACATTTGTACTCAATAAATTTGCTGAACCTGTTGCTTGTGTACAGTAATCATGATTCATTCCTCCTTTGTGTAAAATGTTTAGAAACTGACTTAATACAATAGAACTATTTAGACGTCTACCTGCTTGGCGCACAGACGGAGCCAGTCCTTCAGTCCATCTTCAGTGAGATCAACACCATCAAAGACTAGGAAACAGGAAGCCGTCTTCATGGCTTTTGGCTCTGGGGTCAGGAGTTCATGGCTGTCGACGGGAACAATGGTCAGGGATCCGCTCGCTGTGCTGTATGTCACCTCCACGATTTGGTCCGAATCTAAAGCCGCAAAGAAGAAGTAGTTACTCAGAAGGGGTTCACACCTCATGAGACACTTGCTGTAGCAGCTGTAAACGCTGCCAGCAGGCTGTTGGTGGGTGTTTATGTCTTTACATACATATAACCTTTCGGTGACCGAAGTGGCACCAAGAATTTGCATGTGTTAAATGGAAAAAGTGGAGGAACAAAGACAACATGCACAGTGAAAGTTTCCACGACACTAGTGGGCTATGGCTTTCCTAATACAATATTCAGTGAGTCTCTCAGGCTTTTCACAAACTATTTCCGAAAAAAGGAAAAGCAAAAGCAATAAAACTTAGGCTGAAAGAAATCCTGTAGCTGTAATATTCTTCTACTTATAAGTTTCAAAGTCTGTTGATATTAAATAACAGTAAAGTCGGTCCCTTACCAGAAAAATGCACTTTGCCTGAAATATTGTAAACATTTCCGTGGAACGGGCTGGGCTTCAATGATGACTTTAATGCTGCATAAAAATCAAAGAGTAATATTAAAATACATTTATACATACACAGACAGTATATATCAATGCAAGCTTTTACAATCCATCTCAGACTGTGCTGTAGTCGAGTTATCTCCATATTTGGTGGAGTGGCTGCTTATATAACCCTCACCATTGTGTACCAACTTGTATCTGAGGCTTCTGTCACGTGTAAAAGTCAGAAAAGGGGCCAGGCTTTTCGTTCCATCTCACCTTTGCAGCGCGCCACAAATAAAGGCCTCTCCAGGGGCCGAGCGAATGCCACCCGCCGCCGCGAGAGGAGCAGAGGCTCGGCTCCAGTGAAGTACCGGCCTTTGCACCTGGAACACAACACAAAACACAGAGTGACAAAGTTTAATCTTGTTGGAATCTGGAAATTTATCAAGAAAAACACTTATAAATAGTGTTTAAAAGAGGGATCCACTTCTATATGCACAAAGGCACAAACCACTGAGAGCTCATAAAGGAATTGTTTGCTTCTTTATTGACCCCTTGTGGTTGGAGTTGGTATATGTGGTTATTTCTCGTGCTGGTTAAAGTTATGTAAAACTGTCTAGAACAAAATTGTTTCTGTTTCTTGTCCTAATCGGAAACTAAAGATGATGAATGACAAACCTTACCATTATCATAGCTATTATGTATTATAGATATGAGTGCTACAAGACAAAGACAATAGTAAACCCGCTTTAACAAAGATGTCACGTCTTAATAAGGTGGTTTTCCTGTCTAAAAAACCCACAAATTCATATCAATTAAAGCTCACAGGTGAGTAAATTTAGAGCCCCGTGTAGCCAGATACAGTATGTGGGATTTAGCCGAGGTTCATATTAGGCTGAGCACTGAGGCGCAGACCAGCAAAAGGGGAAGAAGGCCCCCCTGTGTGTCCGCGCCTGCTGCTTGTTACTGTGCTTCAGCTGGTGAGAAAGCACAAGCCGTCCCGGTGGGCTTTACAGCAATCAGCCCCCGATACCGCCAGCACCGCCGCCGCCAGGCAATTAAACCGCGGGGAGGAACCGGGGCCGACACACGTGAGGTACCAACACTGCACAGGAATCAGGACCAATCTGCTGCTTGAAGGTTGAGTGGACAGCGCACAGGGGTCACATTGGGAAGCCTTACCAGCCGGGATAAAGGACGTAACGCGCCCTCAGCATCTGGGGTTCATTAAAGCTGCTGTCGGATAATATCACATTCACATCTTCATTCCTATAGGGCAGAGGAGAACATGAATACCTGTAACATGTATTTAAGCTCGGACAGTAAAATAACTATTACTACAAACAACAGAATCCTGGCAACGCTTCCACTGGATTTTAAATATGTGGATTATTTTTAGCTTCCCCCAACAAACAAAGTAACCAATACATGGGTTTCAGATAATGAAAAAGTAGAAGCGATGCCATAGCAATGAACTATTCAACAACAACAACAAAAAGGTCCTCAAAATGGCTTCCACCTTTGAATGAGATCCTTGAATATACAAATGGTGAAAACTTAACCTCCCTATCAGAGGTAATAATGAGAAAAATCCCCCTTCACACCGGCCTGTACATCACACTTATGCAAAGAATATACTCTGAAAGGATTTCACAAGGCTTCGACTGGACGGATTTAGACACTCGCCGGTGGGAAAAAAAAGGGTAGTTGTAGCCTGTAGTGCATATTTTGTGGAATGATAAAAGGCGGTAAAGTGACTGTTTGTGGCATTGATCATAATTCAGTGGGCGCCTACCTGGTGACAGCTCCTTTCTCTGCCAGGATGAAGGCGGCGGTGGGGTTGGCAGAGCGTACCAACTGCTGAACATGCTGCATGAGAGGATGCTTCTGCTCTGCTGTCAGACCGGTGAACACCACTGTACTCACAATACCTGACATACGCAGCAAGGAGCAGCGAAAAGAATAGGAAAAAAAAAAGAAAAAAAAATCACCCTCTTCTAAAAGTCTTGAAAAATATAGGCCTATTTTATATAATAATATAGCTGTAGCTGTAGCACGTATAGTGCAGCACTGAAGTTCATTTAGATTTCAGAGAGACAGGGCGTACCTTGGCTGCACTGCTCCAACAGTTTGGGGAAGGCAAATCTAAAGAGAAAACAGACACAAGACAAAGATTTTACACTAAACATCATTGTACATAAAATGCCACGCTGGGTCCTTTATTGTTGCTATATATATATATGTATATATATATTAAAAAATTAAAAAATTCAAATAAAGTATAGAACAAATAGAATGCTACCTGTATTTCATCTTCAGTAATGTTAAATTTGGCAAGCGATATCTTTCTCATATGACATCATTACTATAGCCGTAAGTGACTAATAAAAAGCATGTTATAACTAAGTTTCTTGGGTATTAGGAAAAGCACTATTTATCCAGAGATATTTTTAAATCGATCAGCAGTTGGCCACTGAACAACCATTCGGAGTTGAGGCTTCACGTTATCAAAGCCGCACCAGCATCGAGCAGCTTTTAGGAAGCCTGCATGCGGGGATCTAGCTCTTTGAAAGGCATTTATCTTTGTGTCCTGATGTAATGAACTGTCCACATCCATCACAAAGAATGGCTCATGACTGACTGATGAGCTTCAATGAGGAGGCAGAGTAGGTTGCTCATGTGGATCAGGGAGATTAGCTGGCTATGCAGTTGGGGTGACAGGCGGGTCAGGTCTAAGCTGGGCTAACCACACCCAATTAGCGCTACACTGGGGTCCAGGGACGTCCATGGCGTGGCCCCTAGCAACAGCAAGTGGCAGGGGGCTTGTTGAAGATGTCTCGAATGGAAAAGTCAATACTAACCGCATAGCTGACTAACGCTCTTATTACACATTTTTCCACTGCAGAGTTGAGCAGAGCTGTCAGTCTTAAGGATCATCGTAACAGGTTTCATCTAATCCTCCAAAACATGGAACGCCAGACACTCCATATATTACATAATGTCTTCACTGAGGGCAAAGGAATCCACAGCGAAAAAACTATCCAAAAAACAGAAACATTTTCAACCATCCCTTGGTTTCAGTGAAATTGCTGACCTTGATTCCCACAGTGCAGTGAAAAACACTATTAGTCAGAGTGGTATGTCGTATTGTGTGGAGCAAAAGAGTCAGTCTGTGACAGTGAGAAGCTCAGTAAGCTACAGCCAAAGCCCATAACAAAAGTGGAGTCAGATTAAATGTAGACCTGATCCCTCTGCCTTGAGTTTTAATAACCAAAAGTGTCACGTAACCTCCTGGAAACCTTGAGTGCTTTCGCAATTTATCAACATCCTGTCCTGTCTGTCATCGCAGTGTTTGCTTGGGTCACTATAACAAACAAAAATGCAAATGCATTTTTTTCCCCCTTTTTCTTTTTGTTAAAAACACAAACATACAGAAAATAATATCACTGCAATCAGACAAAGTCAGGCTTCACAGCTGGTATGTATTATGTAACCAAAATTCATCTAATACAGTTCTACAGTGAAAATCTTCTAAGCGGGTCCATCCACTCATTAATAGTAGGATTACTTATTACTATACTTTTTTTTCTGGCAGCTAAAAGCAGTACTCTCATCAAATGAGTCAGCTTTCAAGATATATATACTGTACGTATAACCATCGGTAGCTTTGTTTTCAAGTTCAACGGTTCTACGTGACAAAGACTTTAATATGGGTTAAGTGTTTCACGTTCTATCATTGTAATATAATGTCCATTCAAAAAGTTTAAATTACAGTTGACAGGGGCAGAGTTTCCTTTATAAAAGCGACAGATCTATGGGCTTGTTCAGAAGTGAAATTAAAAAGCCTTCTTCAGATTGGATCAGGAGTGGCCAGTGTTAATCCAGGTGTGAACTCTCTCCGTGCAGAAATCCATTACTTACGACACAATGGGAAGCTGGAGCTGTTGTGAGTGGGTCTTTGTGCCGACCGAATGGGAAGAACCAAAGCAGATGTTCATTAAGTTACCTGTGCTCCATGTACGAGGCGAGGGGGTCGATGCAGGCGGTGACAGCGCCAATGGTGAAATGTGCCTGAACGGCTGGATCGGGGTGGAAGAGAAGGGCCTGTACCACATCCAAAACGTCTGTGTGTCTGTGAATTAAAGCATTCATTTTTTTATAATGAATAAATAAAGTCTTGGAAATAATCCCAACTTAAATGTCTGTCTAATGATATTGTGACAATTTCTCATATTGTATTAACTTGCTAAATTGTACTTTATGTTTAAAATAATCCATTAGCACAACACACATTTATACATTTTCATTAGGCAGAATTCACAATGCATAAAAACCCACTGAAATAAAATCTAAAATGGTCCTTTATGTGCGTTCTTACTGGCTGCACATCTAATCATTTGCATTCAAAAGAAGCCCCTCCGAGCTCAACCAACCGTTTAACTATCAAAAAATCAAGATGGACAAGATTTATTAGCTTTAGCAGATTGATAATTCTTTTTTTATGCTCTACAGTAGACTTCTCCACTCAGCCCACTGTTTTGTTTGTTGCTAAAGTGGTGTAATGTTCGTGTTTTGTTTGTGCTCAGCGTGAAGCGGGTCCCGAGGCGTCCCTACCCAGGTGAGAGCAGCAGCAGACGGGCTTTGCCTCTCAGGCCTCTGTGGCTCTCCAGGAAACCAGACAAGAACTGCTGGAGGTGAGAGGCTGAGAAACTGTCGCAGCTGTCAGAACCAGGCTCATATACCACCCACCTAAAGGGGCACCACAGAGCGCGTTACATTGCGAGTGTCAGTATTAATAAGTTAACAGTGATTCAACAACATTTAGAACATAAAACACGTCTGCCGAGTACTTTGCAACATCTTTTTAAGACTTTTAGTGTAAATGGGTGAAAATGTAAAACAATTATCACCCGCAATCTAATTGTGTGATTATTCAAGATTCACAAGAAAACTATTATTGTATTTAAAAGCAAAAACATCTTTCAGACCATTTACAAACAATTAAAGTATGTATGTATATGTATGTACAGGTGTGCTCAAAAGTGTACATACCCTGGCTGATTCTTTGGCCATTTTTCAGAGAATATGAATAACACAAAAAGTGTTTCTTCACTCAAAGTTAGTGGTTGTGCGAAGCCATTTATGTCAAACTATGAGTTTACTCTTTTTAAATGATGATAAAAAAAAGAAAATACCAAATGACCCTGATCAAAAGTTTACATACCCCAGTTCCTAATACTGTGCACTACCCCCTTTAACATCAATGACAGCTTGGATTATTTTGTGTCCAAGTGCGTCCCATATGCAGCTTCCAGGCTGATGAGTGACACTTTTCCTCCACTTTCTTTAATAACATGCTTATTAAATGCTTTCATGCATTCATCCTGAAATAAATTTTGACCAAGTTCCCTGTAGCTCACACATCCCCCAAACATCAGTGATCCACCTCTGTGTTTCACTGTAGGAATGGTGCAGCATTCATCACAGGCTTTGTTGACTCCTCCAAATGCAGCGTTTATGGTTATGGCCAAAAAGTCCAATTTTGGTTTCATCATTCCAAATGACATTGTTTCAGATATGTTGAGGCTTATCTCTGTGCTGTTTGGTGTATTGTAAGCGGACACCGGTACTTTGAGGCATTTGTGAAGTAATGGCTTTCTTTTGGCGACTCAACCATGCAACCCATTTTTCATCAAGTGCCTCCTTATTGTGCATTTTGAAACACCTACACAATTTTTTTTATCAGGGAGTCCTGTATTTAAGCTAATTATTTGTTTTTCTTTGCATCCTGGACAATTTTCCTGGCAGTTGTTGCTGACATTTTTGTTGGCTGTAGCAAATGTCTTGAAATAGGCCTCTGTCTCTTTAAGAACCTCTGACCCTTTCCGACACGCCCCCTCCACACCCTGTCTGTGGCATCAGTGGGGAGGGGGTTCTGCTGAGGAGCAGTGGTTGGTTACTCGGCTGGTGACGAAAGCTCGGAGGCGTCTCCAGGAGGTGGGGGCGTTCCTAGGAGGACTCAGGCAAACTTATCCCTAAAATGGCTGCCATCATTTTACAGATTACTCAAAAATACGTGAATGTGCCAAGGCAACACTTCAGGCATGTTTTTAATGAGGGAATGACACAATAACATGATGTAAAGCTTGAAAAAGTCCATTTTGCATAATACCCCCCCTTTAATATATCATATATCATTATTATTAAAAAAAAATGTGGACAGCACTGAAGGGTGTGAAATGGGTGTATAGTGGTGAGAGACATTCAGGAAACTGTTAGAGCCGGGGTCTGAACTCAAGATGCTGTGGCACAGCACATTGCCCTGCATGAGAGCTGCAGCTTTAACCCCTGGGCTATGTGCACACATCGATACTTTTATGTAATATCGCTCACCTTCCATGTTCTTTGCTGAAATTCACCAGAAATTCCCTCAGTCTCTCTTTATGGCTCCCGGGCAGTCCAGTGATGATGGTAGTGACAACCTTTAACACACAGAGAGAAGCCCACATCAGATCTGTAAAGCTTCACAGTGACTCCACGGATAATAAAAAGAAAAGGCCGTCCTCTACCTTGTCTCCTTGGCTCTTGACTGGTTTCCTCAGCTCAGTGGAGGGGAAGAGTGCCCCCAGGTGATCATTCAAAATGGGCTCATGACTAATGCTACTTAAGGCAAAGTGCTGGAGAAACCTGGGAGAGCAGGATATGGGAATTAGCATAGAGAAGAGGATTCCTGTTTTCTACAGGAAGCTATTTGGCATGGCTATATAAAAAGTGCATTCGATTACTAAAACAGATCATGGCATAGCCTCCATGTTAAACTAACGGAAGAACAAATACAAGCAGGATTAAGCTCAATCTCCCTTGTTAAGTCTTATGTAACAAAAACATCACAGTTCAACACAGGCCAACCAAAATGTAAAAATACACATGTAATTTGTTGTAGAAATGCATACAACTAAATGAGGCTCAGCATCATGTTTTATAAGTGGATGCATTGAGAGACGTGATTGAACTGACATGTCCAGCTCTGGCAGCTGAGAGTAGGAGGTCTTCATGTTTCCTCTGCGTTTGGCCACCGGAGGCTCCTGGCTGTCGTGCAACCTCTGGAGTCTGCAGTGCCTAAAGACGCATGTTTAAATGACTTCACATCAACCATAGCATACTAACAGATAAAAGGACATTGATACAATTTTACTGCTATGGGATTTTTTTTAATGTACTGCAAATAGATATACTCACATGTTTGTTTGGTTCCAGCTCAGTTGTTCTTGGTCCACAATCTGCAAAGTCAGCCCAGAATCTGAGCTTTGCCAGACAGATAAAACCTACAACAGAAAGATATGTTATTGAATGTACAATAATATAGAGCTAAATAAAGAAAAAAAAACTCTTTTGCTAGAAGCATCAATCCATCAATACCTTTACCTAGCTATACACCCAGTAAACCCAAATATTCCCACAAAACCTGAATGAAAACTTCTCCCAAATCAATATTCAAATAACAGAACAGAACACTACAATGTGCCACTGCCAGAAACTCTTCAAAAACATACCTGTACATACATATGGTTTTGTGCTACTTCATTCAACAGGCACCTGATTCTTCATTAATCATATTTTAAGATTCCTTAAATAATAAAATGAATTAATATTTGTAAATCTAATGACCAGACAGTAGCTAGACTGTGGCCTGATCTAGTCCCTGATCTCAGAGAAGGATTAAGCTAAGAGTCATATTTTGCTGCTCACAGATGGTCCTGTGGCCCAGAGGGAAGGGGACCCTCTCGTTAAGTTTTTATTCTGAGGTAGTTCCCAGAATGTCTCACCTTGGAATAAAAGGCTCTGTGACTCTTGGATCGAGGCTGCAGAGCAAACACGAGGCACTGGTCTGAACTGTGCAGGGGAAACGGTAAATGTGGCAGCATGGTTTTATCGTACTCCACAAACAGAGAGGCTAAAGAGCTTGAGTCCTAAGGAAATACAACAACAATAGTGAGAAAAAGTGTAGTTTTTATCTTGATCAAAAATATATTAGTAGTTTACACAGGAAACCTACAGAATCATACAACTTGATTGAACTAATATGATCTCTGGAAATGGTGAAGACTCCATATTGCGAATGAATAAACAAGAGCCCCTCAGAGAAGAAAACAATCTTCCCTACAAGACAAGAAAAGTCTTAGTCGCATGTTCGAACACATTTATATGAAATATTATTACCTTCTTCAGGTGTGGAGAGATTACTGCTTGAGAAAACACAGGCAGCATCTGCAGCCGTTAGAGCAGACCCCAAACATGAGCCTTCTTCTTCCTGTTCAAAATTCACAAAAATGTCTTGATCAACTGCTTTCATTTACATACATCTACATTCTAATATTCCTGTTTTCCTGGCACTCGCACATTTACCTTTGTGAGATTTTGTGCTTCCTCAGATTGTTTGACATCAGCTTCCAGCTATACATAAATGATAAAAGTATATTTTGTAAAATATATGCAATGGACAAAAACAGCCAGATGCAACAAACACATACCGGCCAGCAGGCGTAGCGCGGCACAGAGGTTGTCAGGACAGTGTAGCAGCTATCCGACGACACAGTGCCATCTTGAGGAGGAAAAACAGAATGCTTTGACATGGAGAAGAACAACAATCACATTATTCAGAGATGATGAATGACAAATGTTTCAAAACCTCCAAAACTCGCAGCAAAAATATTTTTAGCATCTGCTCTTTCCAAATAACATATGATGAGATATAAGGATTTATGCGGTTAAGTAAATTAGAGTGGGATACAAAAAAAATGTATTCATCATTGTCCAAAGGTGATCATATCAGGGCGGGACCTTTCTGCTGAATGTTGATGCTGGACTCCAGGAAGGACTCAGAGAAGACAACAGAGCCCAAGTCGCCCCTGTCACGCTGCAGGTCTGGGATGTTATGGACTGTCATAGAGGCCTTCACACACAGTAACAGAGAGACACCAGTGAGTTTACCATAACTGTTGAAAAACACAGTGAACGCTAACGTGGCCTCTTATGACTTATCAAAAAGTGTTGAATAAAATAAATTAACAATTTATTTCTGGTGGAGACATTTTGAATTTTATCTCAAATCACATTGTATATTATTATTA
The DNA here is from genome assembly GCF_951799975.1 of Gobius niger. NCBI lineage: Eukaryota > Metazoa > Chordata > Actinopteri > Gobiiformes > Gobiidae > Gobius > Gobius niger. Next base: position 18,388,172 of record NC_136867.1, read on the forward strand.
TTATTATTAAATTATAAACTCTCATTACCGTTTTCACTAAGTAACGACTGTCATCATCATCCAGTGGTATCACTCTGAAAGAGGCCAATAATTACTTTGAGAAATCTTTATTCATTATGGTGGATGAATTAAATTAGTAAAAGCGTTTATCCTCTACCTTCCTTGGTTATCCACTGCTTGAATACAGAATTCACATTTGGACCTGCAAGAACAGAAAAAAAACATTCAACCGTTCAAACTAAAATACTACAATATTGACACATATTGATTGACTACAATTATTTTATTACCTCAGAGCACTGCGATATTGACCTAAATTCATGGAGTCTAAGGTCAATAAAAATGTATTTTGTGCCACATCTTTAGCCTAAAACAAAACAACATGTTAAAAGTTCACAAACTGGAGAATATGATTTCAGTACATACAATACTGTTAGGATGCTTACCTTTGTCGGACTAGCAGTGGAAGAGTAGCATTTGACTCCTGAAAGCACAGCCTGAACAACTGCTGAATATATCTGTGACAGAACTCTGAAAACAAGATTATTCTCTCAGTACTGGCTTCACAAAGAATGAACAAGTGATCAAACAGAGGCCACTTACAAAACGTCTGAGTGTTTCTGCTGTGTGTTCTCGTATCCTGTGGGAGCAACAAAACTATGAAGTCTCTAACCCCGAGCAGTTGTAGATAAGGAAAGAGAAAACTATCCATAGACTAATATCAAACACACAACAACGGAAACATTCGGGCTACCGGAGGACACAGCATAATGAACAATCACTTACCAAGAAACGGGGTGTGTGTCATCCCAAAGAAGTAAGTTCTTGAGCAGGACAGAGGTCCTTTAGGTGCCACACATTGCAGAACCTATTATAATAGTCTTGTTAAGGGCATTTTATTATGAACGGCAAAAGCAACACCAGATATTCTAAGTGAACTTGATATCACTAGGGTATTACTATTGACTGAATCAAAATGGATCAAAAGCTAAGAATTTGAATGTAGGATCCCTAATCCTTACTTGTGGTGTTATTTTTGAGAATGTTGAGTCTCCTCTGCTTACCATATGTTTGACTGTGGAGGCTTGAGGCCCAGTGTTTCGGACCTGGTGACTCTCTGAGGGAAAGTTGAATGAATAGTTTTCCAAATCCTCAGAGCAACTGTGTCTTCCAAACAGCACAAAAGGCTGTTGATTTTTACTGAAAAGAAAGAAAAAAAATAACGCAAAAGATGTATAAAATGGCCCCTGCTTTGTGCATTACAAATTGTTTATTACCTCTTGTCTGTAATATTACTTGAGAGAAGTCCATGGGAGTAGTATGTCCGAAATGACTGCGAATAAAGAAAAATAAGGAGCAGATTTTTTTTTTTTACATGGTTGAAATAGTGTCAAATAGGTATAGACATCTTGGATATTTATGAAAAATTCTTGTTTTCTACTGGTGTTATGCATCATATAATGTCTGTTCAAAACTGACCTCTCCAGCCTGAGCTTCAGACAGCTCCAGGATGGACAAATGGCTCTCCAGGTCCATGCTGGAGAAAAAACTGCTCCACTGCTTCTCGAAAGTGACCAAGTCCTAAAAGGCAAACATGGCAGGCATAATGGTTATATTATATACGGCTGGGAAGGCAGCAGTGGATGAGACAGATGTGTTACCTCGGAGAGAAAATGTTCAAGAGACACTGGGTCCAGTTTGTTGTACACATGCCATAGTTTCTCACTCATGTCGATAAGCTAAAATACAAACGCACATGCAGCATCATGTTGTAGCAGTCAACGAAAACAGGTGTAAGTAAAGCAAAAAAAACCTGTACCTTGAATTTTAAGGTGAAAAAGCTTCCTCCACCAATGCCCTCCAGAGCAAAGGCTTGAATTAAAGGCCATTTTTCAACCATAAACATATCAAACTTTTGAACATGTCCTAAAACAAAAATATCCCCCCAAATATTATTAATTGTGCAACATTTATGCTACAGTTGTAATCAATAAAAAACAGATTATGACTTTCTTGCAGATTATGTTGTAAAAAAAAAATGCATTTACCTTGGGAGCTGTACGGTACTCCAATATTGTAACAGCCACGCACCATTGTGACAAAACTGGAGATTTTAAATTCCTCTGCAGCTTCCTCATCTTCATACTAGGAAAATAAATTACAAGTTCAGGAGCATGATACCATATTGCCTTCAGTCAGTGTAACACTGGGGACAGACCTCTACTTCTGTCATACAGTAGACGTGCAGGTTCCTCCAGTGGGAGACGTAGGGTAACAGGTAACTGTAGTTCAGGGGATTGCAATACAGATGAACACACTCAGCCTTAATCAGCAGAATCACATCTGAAAGAAAGGATATGTAAAATAAACCAAAGCCAAAGTTGAGGATTATAGGAAAAGAATTGAGAGAACACGCAACATACCATCCAGCATCTCCTCAGGAAAATCTTCACCGGTATGACCAATATTGAGTTGTTTTCTCCCATAAAGTCCATAAAACAGGTATTTGGCAAGTTCAGTGCACCCTTCATTATATCTACTATCAATCCCTATAGCAAACAAAAACAACATCAGCTTTTCTTTTTAGATGTATAGATCTATGGGTATCTTAATATGCTGACAAACCCAAGCATACCAAGAGAGCATAGTATCCCATCTGGAGATGCTGTGCCACCACAGAGCAAAGACTGGATCTGACGCAGGCGACAACAACTAAAGGGAAATACGTTATTTTATTTACAGCATAATAAATTGGCAGCACTTTACCTAATGGTACATCAGGAAACATTGTTAGTATATTAATGGTAAAAAATAATAATAAGGAAACAGGGCTGCAAGTTTCAATGTAATGTCCTACTTATTTACTACTGTGCTCCAAAGTACATTGCAACCTATAACTTGACAGCAGATTAAACATGACAGTTCAATCAAAGTGCTGCTTGGCCTATTCAGGCCTGCATTGACCCAGATTATTTAGGTCACACAGTAAGATAATAAATGTCAATACAGGCACGCATAGAAATCAAGTACAGCTCTGCATTATATGGAAGTAATCAATTTAATCAAGAATCAAGCATCCCTGAGTCTATTTGGGAGGGCTAGGACGAATTATAATATACTGTCTTGTGCTATTTGTAAGTGCGAAGGACATACATGATCCTGGCATTTTTAAGTTGTATTACTATTAGCTTATCTATTATTACAAAAACAGACATGGATTTTTTTACAAGGCATTTGTCGCGGATGAATTTACATTATGACAGACTCAATGTAACGTGTGTTGTGTGCACTTTCACTTTCTGACGACGACCCACTGGTTAATAACGGTGTAATAAGAGTAGAATAAACGACTCCGTCTTTACATTAGTTGTAAGAAGCGTTAGCTGTCAGAAGGTCCAGGAAACAGCGGATACAGCTGTTCGGCTAACGCTAGCACAAGATTAGCTCCAAAGCTTGATGATTGCAGTGTTCGGCATTACCTTACAGCTGGATTGACACCAGGAAACTTTGCATTCATCCTCCTTATACCGGCCATAATGTCACCGCTATAATTTATCAAAATCAAAGTGTAAAAAGACAAATGTTAATTTTCATGGCCGCTAACTGGCAACATCTTCTCCATCACCCTGGAGAATGTCTACAAATAAGGTAGCAACGGGCCAGGCCAACTCAGATTTAGGGGTGTAGCTGCAGTGCTTGGACTGTAACATTAAGACAACACTATCTTGTGAATAAAACAAATATTATAAAACTCTATAGCATTAGTTCAGGATAACCATGGATTTATCTATCAAGGATAAATTCCTGTACCATAATCAAGATATATGTCAAGACCAACAGAACACCCCTATTTTGCTTTTAGTCTAGTCTTGTTTTGGCAGTTGTGTCAAGGCGATGGTGCAATCCAAGGCAATGAATCACGTTGTTCTTGATACTTAATATTTATGAGATGGCACACACAGATAGCCTATTAGTTGCAGTTTCTTTGTATTTATTGTTGGAAATCAGACAAGTTACGCTTAGAAAGACCAATACAGATGTTCAGAGTCTTTCTTGCGCCTAACCATTTTGCTTGCTTGGTTTTCCCAAAAAATAAAGAAAAAAAATAAAAGAAAGAAGGAGAGGAAGAGGTAGATGTACCTTGCGGGACAAATTATAACTATTTATTCTTTTTAACAGAACATAAGTATAACGCCGAGGCAGGCAGAGGCAGGCAGCTTCCACAGAAGCTGACGCGCCCACTTCGGGACAACCTTTGACCAATCAGGGCTGCAAAATCAGCTGATTCTGTCACATGACCTTAGCTAACATGCAGCTAGCCGCCTAGCATAACACTTCAAGAGCGATCAAGAGACAGGGGTGTCTCGGGTACAGTTGCTCCCGATATGGGGAATACAACTCAAGTAATAGCGTGAGTAACTTAGATGTGAAACTTGAAATGCTATTTTGCTTCGCATGAAAACGGCCATTGATGACATGTGGCAAAGATACTTACTCTCAGCTTCAGTAAGTCAGCAAAATGTAAGCTAATGCTAACGCATGCAACTGATAAATGATCAGATTAAAATTATTAAGTTTTCATGAACAAGTCTGTGAAAGAACTTTTCTCGTAGAAAAATTAATGTATTTGGAGTGTAATGCATAAACTGCATGCATAAAGTAACTTAACTATACAGTACTCAGAACATTTTGTTCAGCATTATTAGATATCAGTTTCATTTGCAGTTGACATTCTTTCTTTCACTGTTTAGTCATGTGTTATAGTAAAACACATAGCTCCTTTTGTAGTTTCATTTGATTGAATCAAAGTGTTTGCTTTGGATTAGGGCTTTTGTTATCTAATCAATGAAATATGACAGTACAGTGCAAAACATAAATTATTGTTGAAGTAATTTTATTGATTTGTTGTTATTTGCAAATGTTGTTGAAATGTTGCAACGTTGAGAAATGTTCTCTAAAGCTAAATGTTTTATTTCAGGTGAAGAATGCTCATCAATGCTTTGTGGACTCTTCAGGGTGAAGGTTCTTGTGTGACCACTGCTCAGCTGAGTGCCGCCGTGAACAGAAGCCATGCATCCATTTGGGCGAGAGGCTGAAACCTCACTTGAGGACCTTTTTGTTTACTTTAAGAAGTGTCTGCAGCATGGAGAGTGGGAGCTGGCCAGTGCTTGTGTGCCTCAACTGGTGAACTCTGGAAGTCTCTCAGAAAACCTTTGTAACATAATCAAGTCAATAATTTGTCATCCATATGATTTAAAGTGAGTGCTGTAAAAGTTTTTATTACCCTAAAGTAAATTGCAGTATAAATCTTGAATGCCGTTGTAAATTGTGTTCACCTGTAGTTAAGATCTTTTTATTTGTTTAAATGTGTGTAGATGGCAGTCATTGGGCAGTCCACACAAACTTGCTTGGTACTGGCTTCAGGTTTTGGAGAAATGGACAAAAGAAAAGGTTGGAATGAAACATCCAAACAATAATGTGCCTATCATGTGATCCATATTTATACACAATCCTCTGGTCCTGGGTAATTCAGATCCTACCTAAAATGACTGATGATTACATTCTCCTGTCTTCTTTAATAGGTGTCTGTTACTGTCAGAAGAGAGCTGGAGTTTCTGCTGCTTTTGGAGGAACTGGGGTCAGAGGGCATACCGGCTACACTTTTCAAGGTAAAGTTTGAGAAACAGCACAAAATAGAAAAAAATGCGGTAGGATCTTCAGTCAGATATCAATGAAGCATTTTCTATATTCTATTTTTTTTTTTACCAGGAATTACACCAGGTGTTTACAGACTTCAACACTGATCAAAGGACCCCAGATGTTACAAGAAAAACAAACGCTACCATTGAGTCTTGTCTTCATACATTACTGGACAAAAAGAAGCCAAGACTTGCACAGTCCTTAGCATTCTTCTTAGAGGTATATTGCATGTTTTGTCGAGGACTTTAGTGTCGTAAATATTTTCAAGTAAATGGTCTATTTTGCCTTTTGTGAATGTCCCTAGCCATGCACAGAAGAATCTGCCCTTCAGCGCACATTCATCCAGCACCTCATAAAGAAACTTGAAACACCCGAGACCAGGCCAGATAAGACGGGGGAGTGGGTAAAGGACGTTTATGCCACTCTATCAGTGATGCCATGGAGCTCAAGTACAAACAGTGGCCAGTTTGAAGTTTTATGTGAGGCTTTATGGGCGGCCAGACACGGTCCGCTTAAAGAAGAGCGAGTCCTGAGTTCACTGCTGCGTCCCCATTGTGACACGCTGGTCTCTGTGTACTGCTCCACTGCTGTGAGGCTCCAGAGGGATCATATCCTTCAGACGGGACCAATAACACAAAGTAAGGATACACTGCATCAGGCTTGGTTTTAGCCTATTGAATGGAGCTGACATAAAATGTAGTTGGATGAATGTAAAGGTGGATATGGATTGTTTATTAGAATTAAATTTGTGCGGGATGAACTGACGCCGACTCTACACACCTTGTAATAATCGTTTGCATCATTTATTAAGTGGAATATTGTAGTGTCAGTGCCCTTTGAGTAATATGCTGAAAAATTGGCAAAAGCATTTCATTACTTTCCTCTTTATTCTGAAATTGTAGTGTTGTAGCACTTAGATTTTGAAATTCGCATTTCCCTTTTAAAGCTAAATTTATCATCCAAAAGGTATTTTAAAATTGATGTTATAGAATAAAATAAGCGTCAGTGGCGAAATGATCTATTGAGATGGAAGTGAATGAACCGCTGGCTATTCTCTATCCATTTGTTGTATGTTTTCAGATGAAAGTATTATAAAGCTAGATGTGCTGACAATTATTACTTCCTCATTTGAGTTAAATGTGGTCAGACATTTTGTAACGAGCTCTGATGGAACTAGTTATTTTTAGTTTAAGAAGGATGTACACTTTTTGTATCAATTATACTGCTGTCATATTGCATTATTTACAACAAGTGGTTTATTGATCAATTTTACTGTTGGTTTAGTAACCTGAATGTGCATGAGAATATGTAGTAGCATTGTAATATTGATCAGCAATCTCTTTTTTTCCCCATAGTTGACCTCCCTGAAGCCCAGAAACTCACCCTCAGTCTGTGTAACCATAAAGACCGTCCCTCCATTTGGAAAACCATCTATTTTGAGTGCCTTAGTAGCGGAAAACATTTCCTTGAGCAAGTTATGGTAAACAGTCACTCTTTCCGTTTTTCTCATTTGAACTTGGACGCTGTAATTGCCATAAGGGTTTTTGCATCTTCATGTGATACAATTCAATAATCAGTGTAATTGGTTGTTTCCTGTAGATTACTGCCCTTGACCTGATTAAACATGAGGAGTTTGTGCTGCTCAAAGATTTGCTTCACTTGGAGTTTCAGCCTCTGTCTCGCCTTATTTTGCTGCTGGGATGGACTCAGTGTCGCAGCCTGAACTCGGGTCAAACTCTGCTCGGTACCCTCCACAATGAGCAGGTGAGCACAATAATGTCTGCCAAAACATGAACATCCGCCTTTTTACTACATTCGATCATTTATTACATCCGCTTTTTTATGACATTAATCACATGTGCCACCACACACATCAGAAATGCATGGGAAGTCCTGAAGTTAAATACAGACTTATTTATGTCACTGTCCAATGTCCAATATTTGTAGCGATAAGTGATAAATTGACCTTGAGCTTTAAAAATCAACACAAGACTGCTTGAATGGTGATTATACTCTTAACGCAATGTATGCTTTTTGTCTTTTTGTCATTTCAGGCAGCTGCTAATGATACAGTTCTACAGGAGTTTACTAATATTTTATCATCTCAACTTGGAATGCTTGAATGGTGTAAAAACAACAACCCGTAAGCGTTACTTTTTACAATTCAATTTTGTTGCACGCGATCATTTCCATATTCTTTCACTTTCTATTCACAATAAACCAACCAGGAAGTAGAAAGTTGCCAGCTTTTCCATTTGCAGAGGAGACTCCAATGGCTCCCTTTGGTCTCATTTTGTCCTCCATTGTCTAGAAATAACAAGTCATACATTTAGCTTCTTGCATATCACATGTTCCACCACAGTCTGATCAGAAATGTGTGGGAAGTCCTGAAGTTGAATACAGCATTATATAGTATCATCAAAGAATCAACATTAGACTGCTTGAGTGATGTTGAATAGACTCTTTATAATAGATGATGATATGCTTTTTTGTTGTTGCATCTATTGCAAAAAAAACATGTCATGTATTTCTTGCAGAGAGATTTCCACTGAGGCATTGTTGACACAACTGCACACGTTGGACAATCACTCAGCTCTATACATACTGCATTCCTTAACTCCACTGGCTCAATTTGAAGAGCACAGGATACTAGATCTGCTGAAACAACTGCCAAATAAACAGAAACTGCAAGCAACAGGTCAGTTTATTTGTGCCAGCATAGCAATGTATTAATTTAAAAAATGACTTCATGTATGTGTTTCCCCCCCCCATCAACTTCTATTTCTAGATGACACAGAATCCATTCACAGTCTTGTGAACTCTGGAGCCAAAAGGAACATTGTTTTGTTCCAGGGTTTTTGTGCCATAAAGTATGCCATTTACGCTCTGTGCATAAATGCCCATAAATATTCCAACTGCTCTGCGTGTGGGTCCAAGCAGCAAAGCGAAATGTCTCAAGCAGAAAACCACCAAACCCCAGCTTCCTCTGAAGGTTTGCAAACTGGCCTTTATCCTCCTTGTGATCTTAATGTGACCAAGAAACACATGATAAAAACTCAACGTCAGAATTATTTCATAGAGTTTGTTGATAAAGCACATTAGTAGGTCACAAGACACTTTTTGAAATATATAGATGCATGTTGAAGCTAAGTTATTTCCTTATATTTACCAAATTGAAGTCTATAAAGTATTCAAGCACGTTTTAACATGTGTAACTAGTGCCAGACATTACAATACAGTATAATCCAAAATGTGAAATAACTTTTTTCCTCATTCTCAACAAGGCTCCCAAGTACTTTACCAGCGCTCCCTCTCCGAATGCCAGCGTTACCTCGAGGCTGTTCCTGCTGTGTTTCGCTTGGAGCTCATGGAGAATATCTTCTCGCTGCTCTTCTTATCAAGCACAGACTTTTCCCTGCCAGTTATCAAGGACACAACAACTTCCCAGGAATCAAATACTCAAAATTCAACCAAAGAGAGGACAGAGGAGACGGAGGAAGGCTATAGAGCGGCTCAAAGTATGCCGCCATCTTGTTCTACTGCAGGGCATCATTTGGACTTGGCACATTTTGTACAGGGCTGCAGGGGCTTTCTGGTGGATGCGGGTGCAATGGAAGGGCTTCTGAAGCTTCTGAAAGAGGGGTTGGATGGCATGAGTGCATTGGGTCAGCATGAGGCCGTCCCTGTGGCCACAGAGCTGGCTGAAAGTATTGGCTGCTCAGTGACCTCTGACACCTTCGTGGCCCGTCTCCAGAGGCTGTCCAAACGCACTGCAGAGGCCCAATGGAGACTACAAATCATCAACAGCAATCACAATAGCGGCGACGGTGAGTGGCACAAAGTGTTGACTATTACATTTTTTTTGTTCTTCAACAGTGGAAACACAAAAACACGCGTTCACTTCATCAATGTCAAAAGATCCAAAGAGGAGAATGTGACCACTGCACAAAGCCTTTTCCAGCACATCCCATGTCTTATGCTCCCTGAACCACTCTTTCACAATGTGAGCTTGATGAATCCTGGCTTTGTCATCTTAGAATATATCATCAGGGAAGAAGAAATTCATTGATGGAATAACCTGGTCATTCAGGATGTTAAAGTAGTCGGTTGATCTCATTCTTTGGGTGTCGCTGATCCTAGACCTGAGCAACTGCAGCAACCCCAGGTTATAACAGTTAGTCAAGTCCAGGTGGCAATTTTTCTTTTTTTGGTCAGGCTGTGTACTATTATTATTATTATTACTGGTAGGGTATAGACTAACCTTGATTACATTAACAGACGTTATTGATTTTCTCTCTCTATCCATCGTTCTATTGTGTTTTAGGAATGGAAAGCCCATATCAAACACCAACATTTAGTTTTCCGTCATCGTCCCTGGGGCGCAGTAAGAGTTCGAGTCTTAGAAGGAGGAGGCGACATGTCAGACACTCTCTGGATAGGGAAAACTCTGTGGAGAAACATAACGAAGAAGTGAGCACAAGTGCGTCAGGTGAGACATAACACATTGTAAACCTCTATAGGGAAATACGTTGTGCATAAGGTTATTGCAAAACAATAGATTTCTCAAAACCCGTGCAGCATTAGACATTGAAAAACAAAAAGATTAGACAATGTGCGACTCCCCTAAGAACTGTTAAGAAGCTTCTATCAGCTATTTTCTGGTCAGATTTTCTTTTACAGGCCAACACTGTAAATCAGAAATTGTTCTTGTTTTGTCGGATTTAATATATGCACAGCTCAGAGGGAACATTGATTTGTGTTTATTTGCAAGAGGTGATGGTGTAACCAAATAAAATGGTCCTTTCTTTTTTGTTGTCTGTACCAAAAATAATTTCTCCGCGTGGATCAATTGTAAAAAGTCAATTCTGGTTTTAATTTCATATCTAGTTATACCAAATAATTCCAATGAAGGGGCTTTGAGCTAGTCGAGTCGTGAGGGGCCCATTATCATTTTTAAATTCTCTATTATTTTGTTGTAGATGGAAATGGTGGATCAGCGTCTACCCCTGACCTGGAAGTGTGTCCGTGCGGAGGACCTCACAGTTGGCTGGTTCCTGCCATGTTGTCCTCCCCAGAGTCTCTGCTCATGTCCTGCATTCGGCGTGGAAACTTCATGGAGGCACATCATGTATGAAACACTTTTTTTTACAAAAACTGTGCGTTAAAGTGGTGTCTATTCAAAAGGTTATACACACACACCCTGATCCTGGACAATGACCCAATGCATGGTGTAAGTTGCACAAGAAATAGTTGGCAACAGGATCAAGATATGAAATTGTCTTTCCAGGTGTCTCAGATGTTTAACCTGGAGGCGTCCTCTTGCTGTGGAGAGCTGTTGTTCATGGAGCACTATAAGAAGGTGCTGGTGGAGTTGGAACAGGTGGAGCAGAAGATGGAGAGCCAGTCCATGTCATCATCATCCTCCTCCTCAGAGGGACTGGGGTCTGTGGTCCCGGCCGTAGCAGGGAGGACCAGACTGGGCAGCAGTGGCAGGACCACACTGCAGGCCATTGGAAATGCTGCTGCTGCTGGTAATAGGCTTTTATTATAGAAATGTATCGTTCTCCTCATTTTTATTCATATTCATATTTTTTTTTTTCTGGAAACTTATATATATTTGTTTAATTTCTTTTTATATTATTTTTGGGCAATGCTTTTAGGGTCTTTTTTTATGTACGGCTGTTATTTTTTTTCCAATGTTTGCCATTTTAATCTGATTCAAAGATTCCCTAACATGTTTTCTTTTAGGTGTTGCTTTCTACTCCATCGCGGACATCGCGGACCGCCTCCTGAGCACAGCGGCTCACCCCATGCCCTGTTTGGACGAGGACTACTGGCTCAGGCAGTGTCCTTCTGATGATGATGGGTTCCTCTACTCTCTGCTGGAGGAGCTGAGTCCCGCGGCGATGGCAGCCTTTGACTTGGCCTGCTGCCACTGTCAGCTCTGGAAGACGTCCCGGCAGCTGCTTGACACTGCCGAGAGGAGGCAGAGCACCAGTCACGAGGACAGAGGTATGAGATTGACACTATAAGTGGTAGCATCCTGCTAATCTGTTAGTATAGGCAACAGACCTAACGGATGAAATAAAAGCATTCTGTTTCATCTGAACATAGAATGATGAATATGCTACATTTCCTATGCCACACAAATACTTAATTAATTTTCATTCTGGATTTTCTATTATTTTGCTGTTGCCGGTAAAAAAAAAAGTGTTCTTCCAATGCATGTACTAATATAGACTTAAAATTGTATCCCATTCTATCCATGTATTATTTCAGGGAGATAGAGATTAAGATGTTTTTGTTTCTGTTCTCTCAGGAGTGAGAGTGGACCCCAAACTGCCTCATTCAGAAGGGATCTGTGGATTTCCAATGGTTTTACACCATATAAACAAGATCTTGAATCATACTTCTAGTAATAAGAGCTCAACTAAAACAGGTAATGTTTGATTATGGTGATTGCCTTTGTAAATGATGTCATGTCTTTTCTGCATTTTGTTTCACTGTTTCACCCTTGTTCTCAGATTCTCCTGTGGATGAAGTGTTTTCGAGCCCGTTCAGTTGCTGCGTTCAGGAGGTGCTGCTCTGCTGTCACCCAACGCTGAGCGAGGAGTCCATCTCGTCTCGATTAACTTTGGCTCAGAAACTGGAGAACACACTGCACATCCTCAGCACGGCCACCAAGAGCGCAGGTGAGAAAGATAATATATACTGTATAAGTCTATTTTTTTAACGAATTAATGTAGTGGTACAGAAGTGGACAATATTGCCCCTGAATCTGAATGATCATTTCTGATTTCTGAAGTTTTTTGCACAATTGTTCCCCCCTTTAATCCAAGTTAAAGCAACAGAAATGAGAAATTATCCATAGTTCAGAAATGCTAATCCTCCAACAAACCTCTGAATTGTCACTTCTCCATCAGAGGGCACAGTGGGCAGCCCGCTCCTGGACCTCCTGGTGGAACAGTCCCGTCTGAAGCAGGCTGAGCTGGACTCTCACCCCGTCCGGTCCAACATGAAGCAGCTGCTGAGGTCTCTGGACCAGCTCTGCCCCTTCGAGCCTGACGGAGCACTCGCCAGGCCCGACTATGTCCGCAGTTTCCTTGACTATGTGAACATACTGGCCTCGGTGCTGGTGCGCAGCCTGGGCTCTGACGGTAGGTCTTATCAGCACTTTGTACCTATGACCAAATCCCACCAATCCAAAGAATGACAAAGGATTTTACTTATTTTCATCCAGGTATTTTATTGTAGAAATGAACCTTATGGATCGTCTTTTGAAAAAAATATATGAATGTATTTTTGCTATTGTAACATCATTCTTTTATTTCTAAACTTGACTGTATCTTGAATAATGTACTGTTTGCAGATCAAAGTGGAGGTGCAAAACTTGGAAATCCTCTCTTGGTGCTTCTTCAAGATCCTTCTCAGCTTCTGTCCCACCTGCTTTTCGACAGACAAGTGTCCCCTGACAGGTATATACAAAAAATAAATGTAATATGCTAATTTTTTACTTGCACTAGCACTTTGAATACCTTGTGGAGGTGGGAAAGCGTTATACAACTTGAGATGATTTATCATATACAGAAATATGCATTAAAAATATTAAATATAATTGGATTCAAAGCAAAAAATGTGATATATTTGCCAATGATTTATTTTATTACTATAAATGCTATAATATGCCTTTAGATAATGGGTTGCTATTCACAGACGTAATACAGGTAAGAATTTTCAACAAGTCCCATTATTTTCTAGGGTGCGGTCTTTGCTGCAGCAGGAGGGTTTGCAGCTCAGCGTTCAGGAGGTGATTGTTCAGAGATGTTGTGAGGCTTTACCCATTTGGACCTCAACTCCAGGATCCGAGACGGACTTCAACAAAGACGGTGTTTTTGATGTTGCCGCTTTGTCTCTCCTGCTGGAAGAACACGCCCGGGAGCACATGTCCATTTTGGGTATAACGAGGGACTGTCGATCTGAAGCGAGCTCTGAATCTGATTACTCAGTGGAAGACCAGTCGACCTCTCACAGCAGCATTTCGAACTCTACACTGTCTCTAGCATCCTCGCAATCGTCTCCATCAGCTTTTCTTATTACACCATCAGCTTTGACCTTCCTAATGTCTCGCTCCCCTTTACTAGCCACGTTAGCCTGCCTCAGCGCTAGCAAAGGGGAACCAGCGAAAGCCCAAAAAACGTACTTTTGGAGTGGCCGCAAAGAGGTCGTCCTAGATGGGGAGCAAATCAGCAAAGAGGTTGACAGCCTTTTAAAAGAGTCCCCTATACTACGCTCTTATATTAACTCTATGGTCGAGCCAATCCTGGACGTCCCATTAGGAGAGGCGGAAGAGGTCGGATTGGGCGCAGTCCTCTGTGGGAAACCCTTGGTCAGTTTGCTGTTTTCAGGACTGCAAGAGGAGATGGCCCAAACTGTGGCGGCCGAGGCATTCAAACAAGCCCTCATCACCAAAGATCTAAAGAGGGCCCTGAGCCTGTTGGAGCTGTATGGACAAGGCACCAGCCAGGAGGGGGCGCTCAGAGACAGACTACTGGCCTGCGCAGCACTAGAAGGTAAACATAGACGGTAAACATATTCAAAGTACACTATGTTCTTGAGGATTAAAATAGTGCTTTTTATTGGTAAATTTAAAAAAAAACTTTAAAAGTGTAACTTTGGAATAGTCTAAATTTTTTATCTTCGGTTCTAAGGCTGCATGATTTTGTAAACCTCTTAACCCCACCTGAACTGAACACATTTTTTCCAGTTTGGTTTTACCCAAATCTAAAAGCTTCTTGAAAAAAAATACACAAAATAGAGAAAAAAATGAGACGAAAACACAATAAAAATGCAACCAAAGAGTAACAGAAGTGACAAAAAAACAATGAAAAAGTGACGAAAATGTGACAAAAACTTGACAAAAGAGTGATGAAAAGTGATGACAACACGGCAACAACACAAGGAAAAAGATCAGTTTAGATTAGTTTTGTAGGTCTTAGCTTTCAAATGAGGCGTGACTCTGGTCTATAGGCTGTAACGTTTTAAATTTGGGTAATGCGGAAATGCCCTCGGTTAAGGCGGGGGTTAAGATGTTAATAAGACCTCATGGAGAAAATATATTTTGCTGTTTGCGAAGGATACTGTACTTCCCAAATAAATGCAGACTATGGGATTTACTGATTGCAACACTAAAGGTATTTACTGAATAGTGTTTGCAATTCGTGGTTGAGCCAAACTGTTGTATTATAAGATAACAATATAAAGTGGTTCAACGAGGTATTTTTGTCTTATTACAACTTGCCACTGTCTGATATTCTAATTTGCACCTTGCACATGAGGAAATAGTTATTATTTATATACTTTTGTAGCATTTTAGTCTGGACTCACATTTGTATCTGTATCAAAACGGGTTGCAACATTTTAACATTGGTGTTTCCTCAGAAAGGGACAGTGGCATTGGTCACCTGTTCCGTGTCCAGGACTCTCTCCTTCGGGCTCGTGTCACCCTGAAGTCTCTGGAGCGTTGGCCTCTCTCGTCCTGCCTGGAGCTGCTGGAGTTCTGCCTCAACGACCCTCACACCGACCCATCTCTGCGGTCGGACCTGCTGCTCAGAAAGAAGGAGCTGGACATCTACCGCTGGGTAATAGAAATGACCCCATTTTGATTTAATTATAAGAAAAAGGCTCGTTCAAGAAGACAACCCGGTGATAACTTTGATAGTAATTTGACCTTTTGTCTTTGTCGGTCGCTGTTGTAAGTTGTTTCTAAGGTACGCTTTGAAACAACTAGTTTGCCATTGTAAAAGTTTGATCCAGCAAAGCAATACAGTAACTAGAGTCAGGCTGATGACCCAAGCCACACACTAGTCTATTAAACAGTACAAATTGTGACTGGCAACTTATCAGTTCAACACCTAAATAATGCCTGAAAATCCTTGATATTTATTGCTTGCTATATTGTTCTGAATCTTGTTCATTATGTATCTTATTCTGTTGCTGTTTGGGTGATCAAAAACCAACAATGACTTAACATAGAAATGTTTTTATTCTTTTGCCAGATGTTAAACTTACAGCCACCTCTGCCTTGGGAGACTTGGCAAGAGCTGCAAGTCGAGTCACGAACCAACGCTGAGTACTTGTTATCTATGATACTGGAGGCAAAGGTGTGTCTTCACCATGTAATACTTTAGATTAGCTAGCAAAGCCTGGATTTCAATAATAATCCTTTTATTTTTGTAGGAGTTTGCCCTTTGTGCTCAGTGGGTAGAGCTGTATCCTGTGTCTGACCAGCTGAGACTGAAACTCACCACTGAACATCTGCTTCATCTTTTGGAAAAGGGACAGACTGATGAAGCTTTTCAGGTCACTTTTCAGGTTTTTATGTGATTTACTCAGTAACATTCTGGGCAAGTGAAATACCTCCCCTGAATTCAAGGGCGTAGGTTTGGTGTTACTATTGGTGGGGACACTTTACCGCTTTTTTGTTTTTTATTTCTTTGCTTATTTGACTGTTGCTTTAGAGCACATTGGAGAAAAAAATATTGTCTAAAAATCTAAATATTGTGTCTAAAAAGGACATGTGGAAGGCTGTATAAATGAGAAAAATAGATCATACTATTCAAATTCCTAAAGATATTTTTTGTATGTCATTGTACAAAGTGCATCTTAGCAGATACTTCATAATGCAATATGGAGAATATGTCTTAAGAACCATAAATGCCATTCTCTATATTTGCATTTTTCCTTATTTGTATAGTCAATTTATTCTCTCTTGTCATATCTTATTCTTGTAGCTGCTGGAGGGCCTCTCCGATTACTCAGTGGGGCTGGATGTCTGTGAACGGGCACTCGATAGACGTCCTGGGCTTTCGGCCTGTCATTTTTTGGCCGATTATCTCACGCTACATTTTGAGAGACAGGTGTCTCCGGCCCGAAGGCGGCACATACACGCTCTTCACCTGGGCTCAAAGGTTTGTTCACTCTTATTGCAGTCACTTTATAATGATAAAAAAAACTGTGCCATAATAATAATATTATGGAAATATATAAAAATATACAGGTGAAACTCGGAAAATTAGAATATTGTTCAAAAGTTCATTTATTTCATTCAAATTTTCTGAGATTTTTAATTTGTTTTTTTTTTAAGCTGTGAGCCATGATAATCAAATAAAGGATATACATATCTCACTTTGCATGTAATGAGTCTATATTAGTTTCTCAGTGAATAACAGAAATGAATGCACTCTTTAGTTTCACCTGTATTTAATTTTTAAATATTATTTAACTGAAGAAGATAAGGTTTCATGATTAAGCCGCAACCACAGTCTTGTGTTTTGTGTTTAGACAAGCATTTATATTGAGGTTTATTTTGCTTTTGAAGAACTGCATACCCAGAGGTGACTTGCATGTTTCGTCTCGTCTCCCTTCACCTGCTCCTTACAATACATTTCGTAGAATCGAGGTTTGCTTTGCGGTTAGAGTTTGACATCTAATTCTGCTGAGTTTATCCTGTGACTAATCCAGTGGTTTCTCCAAGAACTTTTCGATGATTAAAATTTGTTCATTTTATTTAGTGGTGATACTCGATTAAAATGTTAATTATGACCTTTGTAATTAACTAATCGCAATTAATCACATTTAAAGGAATAGGCCACCGTTTTTACATACTGAGATATGTTCTTACCTTAGCTTTGACGAGTTCTTTAGGACCTGTCTGGTCTTCCCCCGTGCCTTCAATCACACACTTCACGTAACCATATTTAAATATGGAAAACGTGGAAGAGCTTGGTAGCTTCTATCTTGACCTGTTTTGGAGCTATAGTGGAGAGAGGGAGAGGCTAAATGCTAACGCCGTCTGCGCTGTGTTTACGTGATTGAAGGCACGGGTGAAGACCAGACAGGTCCTAAAGAACTCGTCAAAGCTAAGGTAAGAACATATCTCAGTATGTAAAAACGGTGGCTATTCCTTTTAAGCATCATTTATTTAGGGGTCGTATTTATTTTTTAGAGGTATATTTTAGAGGCTTCTTTGTTTTTTCTGACATTTTAACTTATTTTAAGTGGAGATGTGAGGCCTGCGTTTCAAACACTTCAAAGACATTAGCACTTTGATTTATTTTGCCCTGCCTCTAGGCATAGGAGAAATCTGAGATCTTTTTAAATAAATTTATGTCGGCTTAACTTTCTCTCAAGTTTGACAGCAATCTAGTTTTTGGCTTTGTGCTCCGTTGGTCTCTAGGCAACATAAAGTTGCAACAGCTTAAGTAAAGTGTGATTAAGTTTGATTCATATTTTTAATCGCATTAAACCTTATGTAATTAATTCATTGGAATTAACTGACCCTAATTTTGTTCTAATGTGGTTATTGACCAACTCATTGCGAGTTATTGAATCCAAGTGCTTTATGTTTTCATATAGTACTGCTATATGAGTAAGTACTTATACAGCCAAAAGGTCCATTCAAAAGCAAAATAATAAAATGTCCCTCCTTCTATCTTTGCAGTATTTTACACAAATTTGTTATGAAGTGTTCACAGTAGCATCATACATTTAGCATTTTTTCCCTTTTGGTTGATTATCAGGCTTCTATGCTATGTTTATTTCCATCAGGTGTTGTTGACGCTGCCTCCAGCTGCGAGGCAGGATTACTTCCCGCTGCTGTCTGAGCCTCTGCTGATGCTGGAGCAGCTGCTGATGAACCTGAAGGTGGACTGGGCAGGGCTGGCCGTGGGAACTCTCCGCAGCCTCCTGGTGGGACAGGAGGCAGGATTTGACGCTGAAGACATTGACAAGATTTTATCAGAATATGGCTCTAAGGCTCTGGACTTCTCCTGTGCTCCCAGTCAGAGGTCCCGTTCTGGTACGTGACAAAACAAATATATCTCATCACCAAAAGCAACCTTTAACTGAGCATTTCTCTTGAATCTTTAGCAATGGTTTATGGTAATAGGATTGTAAGCTCTCAAGGAAACTTTAAAGTGTAAAGCAGCCATTCTGGTCAATCTGGTGGAATCTATTGGTATCATATGAACATATGAAGTGATTTAATGTGTCTGTTTTTTTTTTTTTAATTTCAGACTCTGTGATTAGTCTCCAGGAGGGTTTACTACAGTGTCCAGCTCAAGACACCAGCTCATCTTCATCCAGTCGCCTTGAATCACCAAACGGTTCCACTCGTGAGGACATTTTAGTCTCAGTAGACTTGCATATATGTACAATAGAAATCAAGTAGGACAACTTCATAAAACAACTTCTCGACTTATTTCCGCAGACAGTACACCGACCCACACGTCCCACTCAAACAACACAGAGAGGGACAAAGATCGCGTGTCGGTCGGTAAAAAGCGACGGTCATCCGTGAAGTTTCAGCCTCCGGAGAAGCCTCCTGCTCAAAAAGACTGGGTCCCAGATACTCAACAGAGCATATGCATGGTCTGCCAGAGAGAGAGGTTTACTATGGTGAGTGTGCAATTCATGAATACTTAGAATACTATAGATGCGATTACAACACTGTTTTAGAGGGTCTATTTATCATGCAAAATTAATATCATGCATAATTAATTGTTATAATGTTATATCCTCATCCAAACATACCAGGAGTGGTGTTTTGTTTCATTCACGCTTATTTCAGTAATCCTGCTCATTCAGTGTCATATTCTTTGCTGAAAACGCCAGCCCACACTCTGGTGTACATCACACATAGATTTCCTGAGAATTTTAAAGTCTGCAAACATGTTCTGACCCTGTCCATGGTCAAACGCTCTTCACAGTACCGATTAGCTTGTTTGGCAGTACATCTTTATGTTTTGCACTGCTGCTTTAGTCATCTGAGAACACAAGATGAAGCGCACCCTCTGCTGGCCGGTTGTGTAACTGCATTTTATGAAATCTTAAAGGAATAGGCCACCGTTTTTACATACTAAGATATGTACTTACCTCACTTTAGACGTGTTAATATATCCCCGTCTGGTCTTTGTCCGTGCGCTCTGTCAGGCAAACGGAGCACATACGCAGCCTCTCCCACATGTCATATAGCTCCAAAAAAGCTCACGATAGAAGCTACCAAGCTCTTCCACGTGTTCCCTATTTAAATAAAGTTACGTGAAGTGTTTTCATGCGAAGTATATTTACACAGAAATGTAACATGTCGATTTTATAAGCAAATAAAAAGGGGGACTATATTGTGAGGCGTAATGATACGAGGAGTAAAACGTCCGCACAGTAACTCCTAAAGGTTATTGACGGAAGTGAGCGGGGGAAGTCTTTAGGAGTTACTACGCGGACGTTTTACTCCTCGTATCATTACGCCTCACAATATAGTCCCCCTTTTTATTTGCTTATAAAATCGACATGCTACATTTCTGGGTAAATATACTTCGCATGAAAACACTTCACGTAACTTTATTTAAATAGGGAACTCGTGGAAGAGCTTGGTAGCTTCTATCGTGAGCTTTTTTGGAGCTATATGACATGTGGGAGAGGCTGCGTATGTGCTCCGTTTGCCTGGCAGAGCGCACGGACAAAGACCAGACGGGGATATATTAACACGTCTAAAGTGAGGTAAGAACATATCTTAGTATGTAAAAACGGTGGCCTATTCCTTTAAAGGGGGGGTATTATGCAAAATCGTTATTATGTCATTCCCTCATTAAAAACATGCCTGAAGTGTTGCCTTGGCACATTCACGTATTTTTGAGTAATCTGTAAAAACTCTGATGGCAGCCATTTTAGGGATAGCTTTGCCTGAGTCCTCCTAGGAATGCCTCCACCTCCTGGAGACGCCTCCGACCTATCATCATCAGCCGAGTAACCAACCACTGCTCCTCAGCAGAACCCCCTCCCCACTGATGCCACAGACAGCGTATGGAGGGGGCGTGTCTGAAAGGGTCAGAGGTTCTTAAAGAGACAGAGGCCTATTTCAAGACATTCGCTTCAGCCATTTTGAGAGAGCAATGTCATACAAGGCAGTTATTTTAATTTACTGCATTTACAGACCAACAGAAGGTTTCGTCATCATTGTAGTGTGCTATAGACTGGTGCTATGTGACTGAAAAAAGCATAATACCCCCTCTTTAACATTAGCACCATAGAACCGAGTCTACTATTGACTTGACACTTACATTATTTTAAGTTTCACTGCAATACATGCCAAGGCTTAAGGATCTAAAGTGTTGTGGATTTTCTTGCTTAATAAAGCTTAAGAGATGTTTGTCTAGTCAAGATGTGGAGTTTATTACACAATGCATCTGCGGAGAGGGTTACACATGACGGCGAGGTCATGGTAAGCTCTGCTCTGCTCAGCCCTGGCATCATCTTTATAGGTGAGCGCCACAGACAGAGCAGCAGGACAGGGGTCATACACAACAAAGGGAAGCCCAGAAACACATAGAAATGCTAATACAGTTGGAGATGTTAATGCAGCCACCAAAAGGCACTTTGCATGGGAATGAAATCATGGTCGCGTTTGGAGGCAGAAGGAGATACTTGTGATGTTGGGGAGATGGGCCATTTGGGACCTTTGTCTAAAGGTGCGAGGGCCTCGTCTGGAGAGGCCGGTCTCTCTACCTGGTTTAGTCAAAGGCCCAGCAGGGGACCTAGCAACAGGACGCCAGTGTGGTTACCAACTTAACTGACTAAATTTGTCATAACAGTTATTAGCCTAATACCTATTACTATTACTACTAGAAGAAAGATAATGTCACTAATATGATGCTGCGTTTGTGTTTTTGTTCTTCAGTTCAACAGGAGGCATCACTGTCGGAGGTGTGGGCGTCTGGTGTGTCAGGCCTGCTCTGAGAGGAAGATGGCAGTGGAGGGATGTCCCGGAGATGAAGTCCGAGTCTGTGACCAGTGCTACGCTTTCTTCCACCCAGAGTAATATTTCATCAAGGCTTTCTTACGCAGTCTTGATCACTGTCAACACATGAAGGCCTTTACATTGCCATTGCATTGTGTTAAAATCCAGCTTCAATAGATATGCTTTGAGTCTGAATTGAAAATAGACAAAGGCTATTACTAATCAAATTGAATTCATTCTGTTTTCAGATCTGACGATGAGGAGGAAGCAGATGAAGGCAAGTGTCCATTATTCTTGATCTACATTGTTGGCATTCGCGACATTTTATCAATGTAGCGTCATTTGTGTATTCCTTAAGTTGTTCATTTATGTTTGTGTAGATCCCAGCGGCCCTTTATCCCCAGAGGACAGTTTAGATGGGACTCTGCAACTTCCTGAAGTCACACATCAACAAATACAGCTGTGCACGAACCCGGCAGAAAACCAGCAGCTGCGGAGTGAATTTTACTTTGAACAGGTTATTATAGTAACAATTACACTCAGATTTTATACATAAATACCACTCATTCCCACACACTAAACCATAATCAGCTAGTGTTTTTTTATTTTATTTTTATTCCAAGAGCATGGTGTTTCCAAGTTGGTAGAGTCTCTTTCAAGTGTATATATAATGCTGAATTTGCAAGAGTCCCAGTTTTGGGATACAATTAAGAAAATTTAGAATGAGCTTTTTCCATATGAAATGAACTGTGTACGAACAAAACAAATCAAAATGCCAAAATAACCAGACAGAAGCGCTTTAAATACTGTATGTATAATAGGTTCAATGTATGTATGTTTTGCTCTTGCCAGGCTCCCTGTGCACCCCTCTGCGTGGCCATCCTGTCTCTACACAGTGACCAAAAGTTCTGCGGTCACCAGCTCATCGCCCACTGCCGCACGCTGTCCCGTAAACTGACCAACCCAGAGGTGGACGCCTGCCTCCTCACAGACATCATGAAGCAGCTTCTTTTCAGCGCAAAAGTTATGTTCGTCAAGGTCGGACGTAGCCATGACCTCGCCTTGTGTGACAGGTGAATTGTTAGAACGAGACAGATACCATTCAACTGTTTTCAAATACTTGGAAAATGTATATCAAACAGGTAAAAGTCTGTAGTAGTAATGCTTTTCTGTGTGTCGACAGTTACATTAGCAAAGTGGATGTGCTGAAGATTTTGGTGCTGGCCAATTACAAGTACATTCCTTCTCTGGATGATATTTTGGAAACGCCCGCAGTTACACGACTTCGTAATCAACTTCTGGAGGCTGAGCACTACCAACTTGCTGTGGAGGTATGCTTTGCCAGTATTTGTTTAGACTTTTTCTCCATGCAAAGTAAAATAATTCCGCCTACAACTCCTATGCTGTGTTGCTCTTTGGTCTGACCTTGAGTTGCCTCTGGTAACTTTAGTAGAAGTTGGCCTAAATTGTGAGCACACTAGCCACTAGCACTTTGCACAACTTTGCTGGATCTTGGCCACATTGTTTATCACTTGGAAATACACAGAGTCCTTCTCAAGTTGCATCTGCCTGGTAGCTTCCAAGTTATTTAACTCAGTCGGTCTGTGTGTGTGTTTGTAAACATTCGACCTCAAGGAAATGAGAGAGAATATTTCATGACATTACCAAATCCTTTCTTCTCTCTCAGTCTCTCATAAAAATAAGAAAGCATGAAAGAAATTCTCTGTGTTTCTTAAGTGACGGAAAGAATTGTGAAAATAGCTAAATGACTCTTTATTACATACCTCCCTTAAAATGTATTGCCACTTTGAAGTGATTCCCCATATTTACATTTTGTTCTGTTTTGCTCCTAAGGTTTCAACTAAGAGTGGCCTGGACCCTGGTGGTGTGTGGCAGGCGTGGGGCATGGCCTGTCTGAAAGCAGGACACCTCTCCGGGGCAAGGGAGAAGTTTGCCCGCTGCCTGAAGCCCCCAGTGGATCGAAACCAGCTCAACCAAGGCCCGCTTCTGCTGCAGGAGATCGTTCAGCACCTGGAGACCAGCGTTCGCCCCACTGTGGCTGCTGTAAGACTACTTTTAATCTTCAAGCTACTTCATAAGCCTTATTATTTTAAATAAGCCAGGATTGGGGCATGGCAAAGATAAATGATTGTTTAGCATCATCTACCCATATGAGTAAATCTAAAAGCCACTAACTGAACTATTACATAGTGCTGTATGAACAGCCTGGAACATGGTTGTTTTTGAACTCGATTGTTAAGTCAAATTCAGTCAAACTTGTTTGTGCCGTAAGCTCTATCAATCAAAGTCATTTTTGTATTATACAAGTATATTTTATAACACAATAATGACTTGATTGACAAAAGAGCTTCCAGCACAAACAAGTTTGACTGAATTTGACCTCACAATCGGGTTAAAAAACAACCACATAATTGTGGGATCTGGAAGATAAAGGTGTGGTCACGCAGGAGTGAGCCAGAAAAAACTTGTTACACAACAATAATAATCTGTCTCTTGGCAGCGGAGCGTTCTCTTTTTTTTCTTTTTTTTTTTTACTTGCAGGGACAGGTTTATTTCACATCGTTCAAGGAACTCAAATGACAGATGGCTTTGTCTAATCATTTTCTTATATTTCGTATATTCAAATCAAATAAAATGGATTTATAAAGCACATTTTTAAAAGCCGAAGCTCACCAAAGTGCTGCACAACAATATACAATAACAAATGTATAATAGAAAGAAAACCCTGGTGCCAAAAGGCTGAAAGTTTTGTCTTCAGTAAGCCTTGAAAAGGGTTTCTGTCTTCCGATTTGTCTTGGGAACAGCCAGGGGGAACTGGGAAAACCCATGACAAAAATGCCATTACTCTTTGCCAAGTCAATTTATCATGACTATTATGTAATAGAACTAACTGTATGGTACATGTAGTGGTGCTTTATGTTGAGTGGGTACACATGTCCTGCAGGTGCATGAAGGTGACTGTTGTGCAATACAGTTTTACCTGACATTTAAAATTGAGGACAAATAAAAGTAAAATGATTCCGCTCATAACCAAGTGATTTATGGAAGATTTGTCCCAAAGAAAAATGTGTTTGACGAATCCTGGAGGATTTGTTTTTTGAACCTTGCATCATTTTAACAGGTATTCTCACATTTATTATGCATTTTCTTTTTATTTCTTCCTCCACAGTCTTTTGCTGAGGATATTCTGGCATCGTTGCATGAGCTGGAGGAGGTCCTGAGCGACAGTGGTCCCATCGAGCGCTCAGACGGACAGATGCGTAACAGCAGTTTCCACCAGGAGAGTCTTTTCTACCTGAACACGTACGGGACGCACCTGGCTCTCATCAGTTTCTACATGCGCCACGACTGTCTCCTGGAGGCCCTCAAATACCTGCTCAATAAGGTGAGAATACGTTACATAATGAAAGAAAATGTTGCTATTGTTGCATAACGGTAATTCACGGTGGCCTTGCGTTTGTGTGCTTGTCTCAGGAATGCCCAGATGAGGTGTTTTTGGAAGGGGTGTTGCAGCCCAGTCTGGAACAGGGGCGTCTCGGATCGCTCGAGGAAGTTTTGGAGAAGCTGGACCCCGGTTTGGAGACATGCAGCCGCTACTTAATCGCATCCTGTCAACTCATGCAACGAAGGGGACACTTTAACACCCTCTACCAGCTGCAGCAGTTCATGACGGTGAGAATATGTCGCCTGCATCATGTGTGCGCAACCTGGGAGGGGCACAGTTTTGTAATATGTTTGTGCTTTCTGTTTAGGATCACGTGCGAGCTGCCATGACTTGTATTCGTTTCTTCACGCACGGAGCCAGTTCATACCACCAGCTCGGAGAACAACAGGTGCATCATTGTATTTCAGTCCAAGAATTTAGTCACTTGGATTCACTGTGATGGAACTTCAAAACAACATAGATTGACAGATTGGCAGAGCATCTCAAGTATGTGCCTGTCTTTGACGTCATCATGTCTTTCCCCGCCCATCCAAATTACAAGTGCAGTCACGCACCTACAATGCCTGTACATAATCAGTGTGCATTTTTGTTTCTCAGTAAGCGCAATGCAAGCTAAATGATCTATGCATATACATAATAATTCTTGTAATATAACTTGATTTTCACCTATTTGCTCATACTGCTCTCTAGTAGCTTCCAACATGAATTTAGCTGATATGCATTGCTGATATTTTTGGCAGATCTGGTAGATAATCCTGTGTAGTATGATGCTTCCAAGCTGTAAAATGTGTCAGCGCTTTATTATAGGCATAGGGTTGATATGGATACTTCAGTGGAAGCTTGTTTGAAAGAAAAAAATCTGCAGATTCTAAACAAACATAAAATTCAGTATATACAATACAATCAGAGCTCAGAGGTGTACAAACTTGCACCAATATTCACTGTGATGTGTCTTAGCTCCCCTGAGGCCTAGGAAGGTATTTTAAGGCTCTGACTGAGGTCTATCCAATGCAAAAAACAGGAAGTCTCTGACTTTTGGTTCCGGAGATATCAGCCAAATATCGGCCAATAGCTGATATTAAAAAATACCATTCTATCGGTCGACCTCTAATGTGAATGGACGACCCAAATGTTATATTACAAAGAAGGTCCTTTAAATAAAAGTACATATTTGTTCCTTTGTGTCTCCAGAGCTGGTTGGTCAAAGCCAAAGATCACCTAAAGACCTACCTCCAGGAGCAGCAGGGCAGGGGCGCGGGCAGGCGAAGGTCCCAGGTCAATTCATTCAGGAAAACTATGTCGGCCAGTGATGTATCGAGGTTGATGTTCTCTTCCCACATAAAATATTACAAAGCTGCGACATGGTTGACCAATTATTCTTAATAATGTGATTTTATTTAGACACATGAACACAATTGAGCTGCAGTTGGAGGTGACCCGCTTCCTTCATCGCTGTGAAACAATGGCCTCCTCAAAGACACAACAAACCAGCACAGTATCTGCCAAGCCGGGATCACACTCGCCTCCTACACTGTTCGGTGGGAACGCAATGAAGATTGAAGTTGCTTGCAAGGTGAAAAGCATTCTGATATTGAATATGTCGTATACAGCAGTGAAAAAGTCTTTATCTTTCTGTTCTAATGTGTGGACATATGAGAGTTTTTAGACCTGTAATGACCAATTAATTCTTCGGTCTAACATTAAAACAAAATAACTGGGCTTACATTTACGCCAAGCAACTTTATTTGTAGAGCACAATTCATATTCAAGGCAATTTTACAGTGCGATTTTAATTTAATGTGGCAGTTTAAATTTAGGTCTGAGTCCATAATTACTCTTCGATCTCTAACCTGATTTTTTGGTTTTAGAGAGCGAGACTTTCTTTTTGTTTCTGTGGGCCAAGACGATTTCAATTTTGTCCAAGTTTAGCTGGAGAAAGTTGTTTTGCATCCACTTTAAACCATTTAAAAGCGACGCTGACATTTCATTCCCCATCTATGGCTGATGGTTGTGACCACCATGCCCCCCAGATATAGCTGCGTGTGGTGAAACCCATTGATCTTCAAACGGTGTCCGGGACATCCTCCGCACGGATCTATCCCAGGGGAAGGGATGGCTGGAAAGTGGTCCCCCGTGCTTATTGAGCCCAGTGCACATTTATCTTTCATATACGGCCTCCTCCTGGTTTGGTGACCTCACGGGGATGTCTCAACCCACAACTATATCTGGTAGTCGTCGCTGTCACAAAAATCAGCCATGAGCCCTAGATGGGGAGTGAAACCTCGGCATATCTTTTAAATTTCACTCCAGTTGTTTTGTTTTCGATGTTTGAAGGTGCAAGTAACCCCCTGGATGACTGAGAATCTAAATCGTTTCTAGATTATTTTAATAAATGTGTTGAAATCCAATGTATGTTTATTTCTAGGTGATGCTCGGTGGAAAAAATATAGAGGAGGGATTTGGCATTGCATACCGAGTTGTACAGGTTTGTAGATAATATTTCATAGTATTATAAAAAAGCAGAGTATAATCAGTTAAGTAATAGTTAAAATAAATATACTTTAATCTTAAGTTGTCATATAGTCTTAAAATATTGCTCCAATGGTGTAAATAATATATATATCAGTATATATTGCTTAACATTAGTCATAGTCATTGCCTTTTGCACCTACAAGACTGACTCTGGCTGTCTTTAATTCATTTCGCTCACTTTCTTTTAGGACTTCCAGTTGGAGGCCCAGTCCGTGTACACTCGGGCCAGTCAGCTCCTCATCCGGCAGAGGAAATACGCCGCGGTCAAGCAGCTCCTGAAATGCGTCGGTGAATCTGGCACTGCCACAAAGAACGACTGTGACTCCCTGATCCTCAGCTGCGTGTCGAGCGCTGACAAAGCCCCGGCCGATGTGAGCGAAAACAACTTCACATATACAGTATATGCACATAATTAGATTGATTTAATATTTTTCCTGTTATGTCAACACCAGGCGAAGGAGCTGGAGAGTCTGATTCTGGAAATCAAGAGCACAGAAAGCAAGGTATAGTTGAATTTGAATGGATGGTTAAAACTTTCATTGCTTTCTTTACGAACATAACCTTTATAAATTAAGCTTAACATCCTGTGAATGTAATATCATACATGCTGGGTAACATCCTACTGCATTGACAGTTTGTGCTGCTCTTTGTGTTCAGATCAAGGCCTACCTGTCGTGCAGTAAGTTGCGGCCTGCTTACCTGTTGGCAGTGAAGCTGGACTTGGGCCGCGCGGGCCCCCTGGTGCAGGACGTTTTACAGGCTGCAGACGAGGCCAAAGACTCTGTGATGAAAAACATCTGTCAACAGTGGCTCTCTGAGCGCCTCAAGTCTCCATCACAGCAGCACCAAGGCCGACCCAATGCCAGGTGAAGGCCAAAGAGACTGAAAGTGAGGTAACAAAAATAAAATTGTATCAAATACATAACTTGAATTTAAACAAATAAAACAATAAAGTTCTTATTTTTAATTTGTTGGATGCAGCAAGTAACATTTAGATCTCACACACAGAATAAAAATGTATTCAGATATCATGAAAATTAAACTGAATTGATATGGACTTGAGTGTGACACCATGCTAACACATTAATGTAAGAGCTACAGAGTGTTTTTTCATCTCATTCTAGCTTTGTACCTTTACAAAGTGATTCTTTGTTTCTTTATTTTGGCTTTAGTTTTCATGCAGATTGACATCTTTTAGATTTAAAATGTGTATAATATAATTATAGACAGAAAACTACAGCATTGACATCTTAAATTCTTTCATAAGAATTTAGTATCAAGCTCATACGAATCAGCGAGATGTTGATTTGTTAGCATGGACACTCAAGTGAAAAAGAGTTAGCATAGAGATCATAGAGCCCATACATGGATAAAAACTGTTTTTTGTCTCTGTAAACTGCACGAATCACCACAGTGCTTTATTAAACTTTAAAGGAAGGATCAATGTTACAGAAAAAACGCTGTGTTTGTGTTCACCGTACACGTGTGTGCTACCTCAGCCAAAAGGGAAACGAGCAGAAACACAACAGTAACGTAAATCTTTTATGTCTTTGTCTGCACTGTTTAATTGTATGGATTTGTGAACCTTCTGATGTGCCCTCTTTGAGATCCTCACAGGCCTTTCCTTTGCCTTATGTTTCCAAACAGATTGTTTTACTGTTTTAGCGTCGCACATTTTATCACTCTGTTATGTCAGTATTTTTGCTTTTGCCAACAGCACTGTATAAAGTATTTAAGGGCATTTAGTTATTTTCAAATTACCTTTTGCTACAACGGGTTACAGAAGGGACATTCTCACAATTCATGTTTTTAGATAGTTTTAAAAAATTATTTGGGTAAACAATATTTCATGTAATAATGTGGTAATTGTTTAAAAAAAGGGAAATTGCCCAAAGTTTCTTGTTGAAACCTTACCTGAAGTTACTTAAGTTGCCTTTTTTTAAATTCACTGCTATCTGTCTAATAATAATGAATCTAGATTTATCTTTGTGTAAAAGTGCGCCATAAGGAAATTTAAAAGTTGTTTTAATTACATCAATTGGTGAACTGGTTTTTAAAAGTGCCAAACATGCTGTCAAGTACAGTAAGTACAAGTACAGTAAATACAAAGTAAACACAAGTACAGTAAGTACAAGTTCAGTAAGTACAATGAAAAGCAGTCCTGTAATAATAATAATAATAATAATAGGGACGCTGGTTAAATCTGGCTACGCACAAACTGAGAACCACTTATTCATACAACATCCTGTCTTTTTTTGTTTATCCTTTTTTCCTATTCCTCCCTCATTTGTAAACATTTATTGAGATCCTTAATGAGACGTGATCATGAGACAGAAAAAGCCAGTTTTTGAGAGGCACGCTTGACATTATTGCACTCTGCTCTTCTCGACTGTTGTCTCTTCACTGCCGCACTTTATACTTTATTACAATACTGGAGAATTTAAAGAAAACTGTACAAAAAATAAATAAAGTTTATGTACTGCATAAAAAGGCAGAAAATGTTTTTTGAAATGTAATTAACTTCTTTCTTGTAATTTATGATGTAATTAAATAATAAAAAATATCAAATTCATACAAAGTTTTTGCCTGAGACAAGTGATTGTACAACACCACTTTTGTATATAGACTGGAGTGCTTTCTGCCTTGTATTTTTGAGCTCTTAAATCCATTGTAGCAGCAGCAGCAATAGTGGGAGCAGTAATGGGGAGTATTGGTAGTATAGTGGCAACTACAGTTGTACATATGAGGAAAAATTGTGCTGTATTTGGTAACGATCTTGAATATTGCATTAACTACTAGTGTGATATTTTATGTTCCTTTTTAATGTAGACATTTGTAAACATGCACACACTTACGCACATACATACGCCCTTGTGGCTCTATCTCAGCGAGGACACTCATAGACATGTGTTACCCAGGCCCTAATCCTAACCTAAACCCAATTCTTACCTAACCCTAAAACCACAGGACCACCCAAAATGTCCTCACTTTCCACAAATGTCCTCACTCTGTTGGTGAAAAATTCTAACTGGTCCTCACAATGTCGTAATTACAAGAATACACATGCGCGCAATCTTGTACTGCTATCTTAGTGAGGACACTCGTAGACATAATGAATTCCCCAGACCCTAACCCTAAAACCTAAACCCCTAACCTTAATCCTAATCCTAACCCTAATTTTAACCCAATTCTAACTCTAATCCTAAAGCCACATCTTGACCCTAAAAACAGTCCTTCAAATACGTTAGTGAGGACCACCCAAAATGTCCTCACTTACCAAAAATGTCCTCACCCTGTGGTTAAAAACTCACACTGGTCCTCAATGTCGTAAGTACAAGAACACACACACGCATCAGAGTTTATAATATACTAAAGCAACAAATAGCTATATGGTCTTTAAAACGATTAAATCAGGATCAAAATAACAATGAGCAAAATTGTGTGTTTTTGCTGTGTTTGTAAAATCGGATGGAAGACATCAGTGGTTTTGCCAATTTATTTACTGTGACTTCTTGTGATATTGAAATTGCCAGCTAAAATTGCAATAAAAATAATTTAGCAGCATATGGTGCAGCTCTAGCAACACTTATGTATTGATTAATTCAGTACAAAGCTCTTCAACTGTTAAACAGGCAATCTCGAGAACATTTAATAAATACAAAAAAGTATTGCTGTGTAATAATAGTTAATTTTATTTACATCAATGTAAACATTCAACTCTGAACATGATGGAAACGTAGTAAAGGCATGAGTCAGTTTCTGTATAAAACACTGAATATAAACTTGGCAAATTTTGTACTGTTGTGGCCGTGTGGATGCTGAAAATATTCCTGCTCTGGGAATGTGCTAAATTTGGCAATGGGATTAACACAGCAATGGCACATCTCATTAGGTATTATTCTTGGTAACTTACATTTCTTAAATACAAATTCTTATGTGAGGAGTAGCGTAAATAATTGGTGCGAATATAGTATTAACTTAAACAGGTAGATGTTGCAGAGAGAGGAGAAGCAGCAATACAGCCCTGTACTTAATTTTCGGATTCAAAAATACTTAGGTAGCATAGTGTTTAGTTTCACTTTAGAGCTTCCGCGTGCTTCTCCAAACTACGAGCAACTCCGGTTTACCTGTGGCCTAAATGCAATAACAGGAGTGCCCAGACTTTTGTCACCAAGGATCAAATATCAAAACATCCACATTCCACTTATCATAATGGTTCTCTCTCTCTCTTCCCAACCCCCACAGTCATCCAAAGTTACAACTTGATGAACTGAACCCATTAAAATAAAAACTGAGGGAAAGCCTACTGAAGATATTCTGGACACTCCTGCTTACTGACACGATTTAAGCAAAAATTTAAGCTTAAACTAAGTTCTACAATATGGCATCTTATAAAGTGTAATCTTAGTAAAACGTTCGGGTATTTTAGCTCAAGCTTGTAATGAAAGACAAAAGCAATACGGCGTTGAAATATGCTGGTTGTTTACCCTGGTTTGACCCTTCACAGTATCCTACAGCAGTACACGAGAAGTAGCTTTTTGCCTACACTGTATTCACATTGTTTCACAAAAATATATAGTTTAAAAAGTTATTGTTCTTTACAGAGTAATACCGTCAAATGAGGTTGGCTTTTTGCCTGTTGTTGTGCAAGAAACCCCCAAGTATCGACAGTACTGTGCAAAAGTCTTCAGTTTCAAATGTAAAACAAAAGTATGAAATAATTAATAAACTATGTACAAAAAAAAACAGATGCACTGTGTAAATGCATACCTCAAACAAGGCACTGGCCCTTTCTCGCAATGTTACAGATATAGTGCCTTGACTCAAAGTTCTTCTTGTTCAGGGGTAAATGCTCCTTATATTGAGGCAAAATAGATATTCCACTTTGGCTTAAGAAAAATGAATAAAATAACTTCATGAACTAAGTCTTCATTCTATGTTTTTAAAGAGGACATATCAGGCATCAGTGGGAATGACATGCTGTTAGAACAGTGAAAACAAGCTTTCACTTTCTACTAGCAAAATGTTAGCATTGGCACCAGGAAGAACACATTTCGAGCACAGAACTGCTCAGAGCAGCTACGGTGATGATTGATTGTGATGGGCTTTTAAAAAAAAAGTTGCAGTGACAGTTTTATGCTTCATTTATGGCGTAACTAAATCCAGGAAATTCTGATTGAATGCTTCAGAAGTAGAAGGGGGAATGAGAGGAAACAACATTGAAAAAAAAGATGATTTTGCATGTTATGTCTCTTTTAAAACACTCTCATATCCTCACAACTGATCTGCAATAAAAGTTGCTAATTAATAACATAAAGAGCTTAAACTTTTGCACCGCACTGTGTATCTAAATACTTAACAGCAATATCACACAAAATAAGCAAATTCACATTATGGTACAGCTTGTTACCTGGATATAAAGATTGTATTCAAAGTCAGATGAGGACTAAAACAATTGAGATACTTTGATGGTATTTGTGAAGGTTAAGCCCTCCTTTGAGATTTCATATAGAGTACATAAAAAAAGAAAGAATTAGATCCATTCGATGCCCAGCAGCTCACAGCTGGCCTCCCACAGTCTTCGGGCCGTCTCCTCGCTCCTGCCCTGGGGAGCCACGAAGGCAGGGGCGCAGTCACTGGAACAGAACGAATTCAGATTAAAAAGTAATGATGTGGTAAAAACATTGCGCCGTTATCTACAACAGTGGAGAATCTTACATGCTTTTGAAGACTATTTTTAGTATATTACAAAGCACAGTGAGGACAGCTGTTTACAGAGTGCCTCATTTTCCTAGTTATCCAGAGTGTTGTTGATTTCTGGAGATATATTTTCAATTCATTCAGTCCTTATATTTGAAGAGTTTAGTGGTGCTAGGCTAGTGCTAGGCTAGCGCATGTCTATGGTAACTAGTAGCCTGCATTAAAAACAGTTTCACCCAAGCACAGTGCACCTGAGGCAAATCACTTATACACCAGACTACCCATATAAATGTCTGTTTTGACTGAGTAATTTTTGTAATATAACCATTTTGCTTTTAAAATAACTTATATTTGAGCAGCAGCAGGTTCCTGGTTGTAAGCTACGCAGCGGCGGAGTGATCTGCTAGGTTACCGGATCTACCGTAGTTAGTTTACCTGCGGCACATTGAATTCACAACGGAGCTTTCTATAAAACAGATATGGAAATATCTGGAGGACTATCCCATGATTTTGAAGAGGTTTTTAATGCAGGCTACTAGTTACCATAGACATGCGCTAGCCTAGCACTAGCCTAGCACCACTAAACTCTTCAAATATAAGGACTGCATAAATTAAAAACAATATAAATCTCCAGAAATCAACAACACTCTGGATAACTAGGAAATGAGGCCCGATGTCAATAATCCTGAAATATCCCTTTAAGTCATTAAATTAATTTTACCAAAGCGTCATGATAGCGATTAAAACTAGGCGTAAATGAGGATGAAAACGTAGCAAAAAGGATGAAAAAAAGTGACAAAAATGTAACACAAATACTACAAAAAGTTGCAACAACGTGAGAAAAATTCTTAGATCAGTTTTGTAGGCCTTAGCTTTCATATCAGGCGCATTACCCTGGCCTATAGGCTGTGCGCTCCAGCCTGTGAAGCTGTTTTATGACAAATATAGCTTCTTGGAGGAAAAGGCACTGTTACAGTATCTGTTTATTTGGTAAGGACAGCTGGAGCTTGTAGTCATAGGCTAATTTGCATTCACGGTTCCACATTCGCCCTCACAAAAAACATACGCCAATGTAGAGAGACAATGGAGGCAGCCTCAAGTACTCAAGTCATTTATCTAACGAATCCAATTTACTCATGGCAAACTCTTGACAACTAGGATTTTGTTTTTTTCTTTTCTTATTTCAGTCTTGTTTCCTTTTTAAAGCTCCTTGAGGCCAAATATGCAGCTCTGTTTTTCTCATGTCTTCTGACGGTCACAGCGTAATTTGTCAGATCAGATGGCGGAAACTAAACTGCGCCAGAAGCACCACTTAAATTATGAATGAATCATCTCACACTGCTCTGGGTTAGACAATGCAAACCACTTCCAAAAAGATAAGAGTGTTTTGTATGTTTGAGCTACAGATCACAATATATTGACCGAGAGGGACAATGTTGTTAGCTCAAGTACCTGAAGTGTTTCCCAGAGATGGACTGCAGCTCCTCGGCCACAGCGCAGTAAATGCTGGTCTGAGCTCCTTCTTGAGGCGTCTTCAGAAACATCGAAAACACAGTGAACAGGATCATCATCACAGTCGAGTGCCGCGCCAGATCCGAGTTCACGGTCCCGGGGTGCACCGAATTCACCGTCACACCAGAACCTGTTTGAATATCACAGATAAATCAAATTATCTGAAAATGATTGGCTATGGATCAGATTGTATTACATGCACATTATGGTGTCAAACAGGTAATGAAAATGACTTTATCTCTTAATGAGTGAGTTCATGTCAAGTCAAAATTGTGTGCTTCGAAGTTCTCACAAACATGTTTTCAAGTTCGTAGACTCCCACAAATATCTGTTTTTGGCCCACTATCTGTGTACATGATTCCAGGTCAAACTGAACTTAATATCAGTCCCTAATCTTCAATCTTCAATACTCTGTTTACCCAGACGGAGTCACCTGTGCGCTCTCCCATGGCCTGTGCTTGATTTGAGGGTATTTGTACCTTGCAGTCTGCGCGCCAACTCCCTGGTAAAGAGCACATTGGCCAGTTTGCTTTGGCAGTAAGCTAATCCGCTGTTGTAGCTGCCCTGGCTGTGAAGGTCATGAAAGCGAATCCAGCCAAAGTTGTGAGCCAGCGACGAGACGACCACGATGCGAGACGGACCGCTGCGCTTCAGCAGACCAATCAGGAGGTACGTCAACAGGAAGTGCCCTACGGATGAAAGTGACCGTTTGTTATTTACATATAAGGTTTACAGAAAAGAGACATTTTATTTTAACAATATTGAGGAACATTTTTGATATACTTGAGGGCTTTACATGAATTCTCTTCCACTTAGACCAAGTATATTAGATGTGGCACTCTTTGGACACTAAATACTAGCCCACCTTTAGAGCAGTATGCAGTACTGTATGTTTTATAATATATTTGTCCGGTGTTTGAACTGACGTTTCATTGGGAAGTTCATCAGCATAACTATTGTGAGCTGCAAAAGCCACGTCAGCCATTAAATAAATAGGCCACCCTTATTCCATACTGAGATATGTTCTTAGCTGAGCTTAGACGAGTTGATGCGTAACTGTCTGGTCTTTGTGCGTGTTAGAAGCGAGCAAGCTCTTCCACATTTTCCCTATTTAAAGGAATAGGCCACCGTTTTTACATACTAAGATATGTTCTTAGCTCACTTTAGTCGAGTTAATATATCCCCGTCTGGTCTTTGTCCGCGCGCTCTGTCACGCAAACGGAGCACATACGCAGCCTCTCCCACATGTCACATAGCTCCGAAAAAGCTCACGATAGAAGCTACCAAGCTCTTCCACGTGTTCCCTATTTAAATAAAGTTACGTGAAGTGTTTTCATGCGAAGTATATTTACACAGAAATGTAGCATGTCGATTTTATAAGCAAATAAAAAGGGGGACTATATTGTGAGGCGTAATGATACGAGGAGCACAGCGTCCGCGTAGTAACTCCTAAAGACTTCGCCGCTCACTTCCGTCAATAACCTTTAGGAGTTACTGCGCGGACGTTTTACTCCTCGTATCATTACGCCTCACAATATAGTCCCCCTTTTTATCTGCTTATAAAATCGACATGCTACATTTCTGTGTAAATATACTTCGCATGAAAACACTTCACGTAACTTTATTTAAATAGGGAACACGTGGAAGAGCTTGGTAGCTTCTATCGTGAGCTTTTTTGGAGCTATATGACATGTGGGAGAGGCTGCGTATGTGCTCCGTTTGCGTGACAGAGCGCACGGACAAAGACCAGACGGGGATATATTAACACGTCTAGAGTGAGGTAAGAACATATCTTAGTATGTAAAAACGGTGGCCTATTCCTTTAAATACAGTTACGTGAAAAGCTACACGATCCAAGTATAGTTACACAAAATTAAACATGGCGATTTTCTAAGCGGATAAAAATGGGTACTATATTGTAAGGAGCACTTTGACGTCCACGCAGTAAAGTCGAAGTGCTCCTAAGATGTTATTACCTTACAATATAGTAGCTTAGAAAATCGACATTTTGTGTAACGATACTTGGATCGTGTAACTTTTCACGTAACTGTATTTAAATATGCTGGGAGAGGCTAAACGCTAAGAACGTCTTTGGTCTATTTGTGTAACTGAGCGCACGTGTAAAGACCAGACAGATACGCATCAACTCGTCTAAGCTAAGGCAAGAACATATCTAAGTCATGTAAAAACGGTTGCCTGTTCCTTTAAAATGATCCTGGAAAAGTTCATGTTAAAGAACGTGAATGAGGCCCATGTAAACACATTGGATTGTAGCCACAAGCTAAGCCCTTGTTCTCAAAGTGGGGGTTATTGGACAAACCGAAAGGCCTATAGATACAGACGGCATCTCTGGAATCGCCCATATATGGTCATGTTTGTTAAGGGGGAAAACAATTTTGCACTTTCTCTAATTATTCAAAAACTACTTTAACAAATGCTGAAATATGAACATAGTTTTTACTAAATAAAGATACAAAGACATGGAGAGGAGCAAAGTGGTTCAACAGCCCATAAATACTTAAAAAAACTGAGAATGCTAACATGATGCTACATGTTAGCATCGGGCTAATGCTAACGGTTAGCTAGTGCTAGCTACAACTGCCGTTTTTTCACTTCTACTGAACAATCTGCTGTGAGAAAATATCCATATGGGCCCGATTTACACTTGACTTTATTTATGGGCCCGATTTACACTTGACTTTATTTGTAGGCCCTATGTGATAAATAAGTTCATATTCCAACAGAAAATGGCTAAAAAGAGTGAAAAATTGTGTCCGTTTTCCCCCTCGGCGAGGCCACCCCCCTTCTATGACGAGATGCCGCCTGTATCTATAGCTACCAAGATGATTTCAAGACAAAATTGAAAGATTCAGAAAATAGAAAAACCAAGGCACTCTCTGGCGAAGTTAAAACGCCTTTGTTGTTACACAGCCCCGACGCGTTTCAGCTTAAAAGGCCTTCATCATGGGGGACGAACGAACAATCGCACTCTGAGGGGGTCCAGGAAGCGCTTCTCCCTTCCTCTCTTTAAAAAGGAAACATTCTTGACACAGTATTTGATTGATTGATTTTTGTCAAAGAATTACATTTGTGAATTACTTTCAAATAACTGACCGAGAACTAAATGAGAACTGCTAACGGGACTATATAGAGTTTAAAAATGTTAAAATTATGTATTTTCCTCCCCCTACATGTTCCAGCCATGTCCTAAAGCGTAGAATGAGCTCAGACCTGTTCACCACAACTGCCTCTAAAATCCTGCACTGTCACTCCGTCATGCACGAGCTTAATATCGAACCTGCAATTAGGCATAAGACCTGAGGTGGCAGTAGTGAGTATAAAAATGACCAACTTGCATCTAGTCCCTTTAAATCAAACCGAAATGTTTTGCTGCTTGAACTTATTAAAAAAGGCAAATACTGTACATGGAGGTTTGTCGCCTGAAAGGTTTGGAAAGGCCTTTTACCCAAGGACTCAGTGATAATATGCATTGACTGGAGCTGTGATTGAGCCATCATCCTTTTAATTCGTGGGCTTCATGTTGCCGCAAACATTTCATGCTCGTCTTACCCAAGTGATTGACTCCGATGTGCATCTCAAACCCATCCACAGTTTTGGTGTAGGGGCACATCATCACTCCAGCATTGTTTATGAGTATGTGAAGCTGATTGACGTCTGCAAACAGAAATATTCAAAATCAATCAATACCTCTGCCCTATGTCCATATGTCTACTATCTGCATCTGTCTGTTTTTTTACCTCTGAGAAATTTCTGTGCAAAAGCTCGTATTGAACAAGTATCGGCCAAATCAAGCTCTCGAACTTCCACGTCAGCTTTGGAACACGACGCTCTTATACTAGCAGCCGCCTCTTCTCCTTTTTCGACATCTCTGCAGGCCATGATCACCCGGGCACCTGCCAAAAAAACAACGATAACCAGAAAAAATGATTTAGCCTAACCGCTATAGTCTTGTTAACCTTAGTGTAAAGCAGCCCATGCGTGTACTGTCGAGCAACACACATTAGTGAGCATTTTGAGCTTGGAGCGTAAGTCGAGAAGTCTCACCTCTTGTTGCCAGGTCGAGCGCCGTCTCCTTCCCAATACCCGTGTTGGCACCTGTGATGAGGACTGTTTTCCCATCGAGCCGCACTGCCATCGAACACACTCCCCCAGCAGCATATTTTCTATACAAAACAAACAATAAATAGAGGATATACAGGGGAAAAGTGCACCCATGGCATATGCACTCCCTATTAGGAGAAGTACAGCGATGGTAAAGCTCAGTTTCATTCAATTTACTCATGAAAACCTCTTCATGAAAATGCACTTTTTAGGGCCTGAAATAAACAAAATTGTCCCCTTTACACTGGTGCTGCCTATTGTAAAAAAATAAATAAAAATCGACCTACAAAAACAATTCCTGTTATACATATGACCGCTAACTGTGATACTAATTAATATGACATTTCACCCGCCCTGCCCAGTGTGAATGTGGTGTGTGAGGTGCTGATGGTGCAGTTTGGCGGCCTCGATTCCGTGGGCTTACCCCCTGGCTGCTGTGGCTACACCAGTGTCTTGGGATTGCATAATAATTACAGTGTGGCACTGTGAGAAGTCAACTCAGGCCTTTAAAGTCCAATACAAGTGCAATAGCCACCATCATATCTGGGTAAAATGCAAATGAAGTGTGTTGCTAAAGGGCACTGAGACTGCATCCACGCGTTATACTGGGTATATATTTCAACGTATGTCAAAATTCACATTGAGCCTGATCTCTTGAAGTCTACTACTACTGCTGCTGCTGCTGCTACTACTACTACTACTACTACTGTACTTGACTTCACAATGATGGCAAGTACTCTCGTCTGAAGCTTGCCCCCATTTGACAAACACGGACATATGGACAGCCTGGTTTAATAATTCACATTGTGTGTGTAACTTGGATAATGAGCCTTCGCAGTGAGTAAATCATACGAGCCACAGCAGTGAGCAGAGTTTTGCTTTTGCCCAATGACTTTGCTGGAATGATGCATGTAAATATAGCTCCGCCCACGCGCTGCTTTCCGATTGGCGCGCTCAGGTTAGACGGAAGAAAGCCGCTTCATCCCATCTTTGCAAGAGAAAAAAAGATCCCAGCACCACCTCTCCATCACTCTTATGTTTCATTGATTTTCCATAGGCCGTTCGTTCAGCCTCGCTTTGGACAGTGAAAATCACCAGAAATAGGAAACAATACCCATTGGTTTCCCACAATAGCAAATCAAGGTCTTCACACGCCTATGATAATGTCATAATCTTTGCACTATGATGCCCTGGCAGCAGCCAACCCATCCGTGACGCGCTTGACACCGCTTTTTCATATCAATTATGTAAAACAGGAGAATGGCACTTACCTTATTTGCGCTGAAAAGCTGATGGCTAAAAACACGACGATGCAGAGGCTCGCCAAAACACACAAAAGCAGCATAATGAAAAGGATAAGGAGGTCCGTCTCTGCTGCCTCTGTCCTGCTCTGGAGGCAGAACAGCTGATGTCAAAGCATAAAGCGGTGTGTGAAACATACCCCGCACTGCATCATGGGATTAGTAGTTTTTCTATCTTTGCCGTGACTAGATTATAAACGTATAATAAACAACAATTTACGTTATTATATTTTTCGGACACGAATAATCCTTTTTTTTTCCATAGTTAGTGACATCTAAATAGCAATGTCTTTGGCTAAAGTGTAAAACAAAATTCAAAGCAGGTAGTTTTGTTGCATAATATTGTTTCATAACAGGTTTATATCATGTACATTAGCCTAAATACTAAAATGAAAATGAAAAATCTGGCTGAAATGATCTAATGTGGGGTCGTTCATACAATTCTACAGAAACTACATTTACAGAAAAATTAAAGTAGTCCAATTAGCGCCCAAACAAAAAAGCAACTAAATGTGGTCAATGTTTTAACATGGGTCAACTTTATTCACATTACGGCTTTATCTGTCAGTGTACATTTTAAAACCATTCAAGCATCATAAAAATCATTTTGTAAAATCTATATTTATTTTCTTTTTATTCAGGCATCTTGTAGACACCTCATCACGAGGTCCATCATAAGGAAGTCCCGGGGATCTGATTAAAACTAAAGCAAACCTTCACTTCACTCTCTTTTTAATTGATTTAACGCGACTATTTAGTTATATAAACTATCATTTCAGGCACAAATTCACACAAAATGTCGTCGGAAGAGTTTGAGAAGCTGCACGAAATGTACAGATCACTGTATGACGAGCTAAAGCTGCTTCCAGAGAGAGCCCTCAACTGCAACGGAGGTAAACAATTACAGAATCATGCACAGTACAGATTAATTCTCTTGAGTGCAAACACGTCCATTTAACTTTCGACTGCCTTTGTAGAGGAGAGGAGGAAGCTGGTCAGAGTTTTCGATGAGAGGCACGGGGAGGCTGAGGAAGTGGTGAGCGTCTCTATTATGGCTGTTTCACTTGTTTAGTTTCGAACTTGTTTTGTGTCATTTATTTCTCTTTGATTGTAATCCATATATATGAATTACCCACGAACAATTTCCCCTGGTGGTAGAGTGTTAGCTCACTGATAAGGTTGGCAGTTCTGTTGTGTCTTTGGGCAAAACACCTGCCCTGTTGCCTGCAGTATCCGCATCATGTGCACTAGGGCCATTTTAACCTGCACTAATATAAAGTTAACATTTTAAATTAGTTTAAGGACACATTTAGGGAATTTGTTTATTGATCTGTAATGCCTAAATTGTTTATTTACATTTACAAGTACTAATTCCCAATTTTCAGTATGAAATTTTGACCGCACACTTAGTTACGTTTTTATATTGTGTCCTAGTTGCAAGGCATGGAGGAAGAGCTGCGTGGGGCCCCACCAACCTTTAGAAACGGCATGAACACAAAGCTGCGCATTTATCGACGTGATCTGGCCAAAGTACAGAGAGAGATGAAGAACAACTCCTCGCATCTGACGTCAGAAGGAGGCAACTATGGCATCTACTCATCACAAAACCAGCAAAGTGTAAGTGATATGTTTAGACTTTGATAATAATATGATAACGAAAAACGATGGCACTTGATGTTGTCTTTGTGCAGATGTTAAATGTATCCATGACTCCACGAGCATTAATGTTTGTGACAAAATTGAAATACTTAGAAATAGAAAATGTTTGAAGAGGTCTTGGTTTGCAGCTTTAAAACATAAGACCCGCGACAATTTACTTTTTGTTCAACTTTCTTTATTTTAAAACTGACATTTCTCTAGTTGAATACTTGCAGTATTGAATATCTGCATTATCTTCCTGTGCAGACTCACGTACAGTCGCAGAGAGCGTTGCTTCTACAGGGGCACGAGTCACTAAACAACGCCACTCAAAGCATCGAGCGCAGTCAACGCATCGCAGTCGAGACGGAGCAGATCGGCACAGACATCATCGAGGAGCTGGGAGAGCAGAGGGAGCAACTGGACCGGGCCAGAGACAGAGTAAGTGCGGTCCAAGTGATAAAAATTGTCTATCAGAGGGCTGTTTTCCTAGTAGTTTTAAGTCAAGAAAAAAGAGCCTTAATCATGTGATAAATTCGGTGTGTTTGAACAAAGAACACGTGTTATTTAAATGCTATGTACTGTATCTATGAATGACCAAGGCAGGTTACCCTTGTGCTGGTCTTAAACCAGAACTAAGTAACTCATGCCCCTAGAGGCCATAAGTGCCACTGCAGGTGTTACTCGTTAATTGTCCGTGAGAGTAAATACTACGCTGGCAGAAAAGACAAAGGGAGGGAAGGATATTGTACATCCTCATCCTCAAACTTGGCTGTAAATACTGTTTAAGTGGCGCTAGCCCGCAGTTAGCTTTGCCCGTTAGCCTGCTAGCTTCTTCTTCGTGATTCTATTGGTATGTATTGCACCACTGACCCAAAGGCAGGGAAGTTGCAAGTGTAGTTTTCTGGCCAGAGACACCAGGGGGAGATGAAAGACCCCCAATCATCCCATTAACACTTATATTACCCCCAGAGGGACTACGAAAAGGATTTATTAAGGTAAACAAGTCACTTAGTTCTTAAGTCCAGCTAAATGATTGTCTGTGTCCAAGGACATCTCATAGAAAAGGTAGACCAAATACATTTTCCGAATCACTGCATGTTTGAGTATTCAACTCAAGCCGCAATAATTTCTTCATTCATCCAGTTATTATACAGACAATGATAGCTCAACATAGTCTTTTGTCTGTGTTCCTAGTTAGTGAATACAGGTGAAAACTTGAGTCGGAGTAGAAAGATTCTTCGGACTATGGCGCGACGGTAAGTGACTGTATCTAATATCTCATGCATCGTGTAAATTTCATGAATGTAAATAAATGTTTTTTTGCTGCAGGCTTATGACAAACAAGTTGCTGTTGGTCGTTATTATTCTGATGGAGCTGGCCATTTTGGGTGGTGTTGTTTACCTAAAGTTCTTCAGTGGTAAAAAGTAGGACTGTCGAGACAATGAAAGATGGACCTTGGGGATCTCAAGTCGTCCCAGACTCTGCAGTAGCAATAATGCTGTTTTATTTTCTAAATGAGGCCAGTGAAATGGTTTTGGACGTTTTGGGATTGTTCCAGCAAAAACAGAGGACTGGTGAAACTTTCCGAAACAGGATTATTAAATTGACACGGATGAGGATGAAGCCAATGGGATGAATTTTCCGATGTTGACGGCTTTGAAGAAATGATTAATAATGTTATATTTTAAACTGCTGCTCACTCCTTCCATTGTGAAACTTGCAGTGGTGTCAATGTTTTGTTTCTTTTATTATTCAACACTATTGTACTGTGGTATTATGAATGATCAGAATATGCCATGAAAACTAGGTCTATTTTTGAAGCTTATATCCTATTTTAATAAGCTTGTATTGAGATCAGCCTTTGAAGCCAAACTTGTCTGTGAATGTGAATAATGGAAACTAATAATACAAACTGCAGTGTTCTCCAGAAGATAACATTATGACCACAGGTATCATGGCATTTTTTGTAAGTAGAATATGCATTTGGTAAGGTCACCGTAAACATTGTCTTCCAAAAATGTAAGTGTGAGCTGGAAAATGAACAAGCATAAGGATTTGAGTGAATTTGGGACCAAGCTGTGCAGGCTAGACAACTGGGTCAAAGCATCTCAAAACCGCAGTTCTTGTGGGCCCTGTTTGTTGTTGTCTGTGTTAATCAAAATTGGTCTGAGGAGAGGAGAAGTGACTGCAAACCCTGGCTTATTCAAATGGTACTACAACACAACAAGGAAAAAAAAAGAGTGGATGTATATTTCACAAGTGGTCATAATGTTATACCTGGTTGGTGTCTGTCTACTGTAAACCTCGTAAATAATTGTTACAAAAAGACTACTTCGCCTTTGTGCAATAAATGCATTTTAAATATGTAGCTTTTGTTTTTTTGTTTGTATAGAGTTAGAACTGGGCCAAAAGCCAAACGGGCTCAAAGTCGACAAAAACATCCGCAGTGGAGCTGACGTCAGTGAGGGCAGTGGTCCAGTCCAGGTTAATGCTGGACAAGCAGCATCTGGTACTATGGACTTCATTCTCAAATAAAAAGACGATAAGGATATTTTCAGTGCTGTGCACAGCACATCTGTCACTATTTTTTTCTGCAGCAGAGGAGTCACGCTTTCTTGGCGTGATGCCAGGTATAAAAACATGGCCCTGTCACCGCCACCACACTGTGCAGAGGTGGTGGGAAAAGGTGTTTTGTTAATAAAAAGCTTGATGG
The DNA here is from genome assembly GCF_951799975.1 of Gobius niger. Lineage (NCBI taxonomy): Eukaryota > Metazoa > Chordata > Actinopteri > Gobiiformes > Gobiidae > Gobius > Gobius niger. The sequence continues at coordinate 18,432,653 of NC_136867.1, forward strand.
CAATTTCATGGAATTAAATAAATGGACTACATGTGAGTGATAAAAAAAATGTAAGTAGCAAATATTATCTCTACTGTATATCCTGAGCTAGGGTCATGATTTGAACCACTGGGCTTGAGGGTAATGAGCATGCAAACCACACAGAAAGACCCCTCACGATGTGGGAAATGAACCTGGACCCTTCCTGCTCTGACGCAAGAGCACTATTGACTCTGGTTGTACAGTCAGGTTCATAAATATTGGGACATTGACTCCATTCTTATATTTTTGGCTCTATATACCACCACAACCGATTTAAAATGAAACCACAAACTGCAGAGTTTCAGCTTCCATTTGAGGCTATTTACAGCCAAATTGGATGAACGGTGTAGGAATTACAACCAACCAATTACAACCAACATTTTAAGGGACCAAAAGTAATGGGACAAGTGGCTGCTCAGCTGTTTCATTGCAAGGTGTCTGCTCTTCCCTCATTATCCCATTTATAAGGAGCAGATGAGACGTCTGACTTCATTTCAAGCGTGATATTTGCATTTTACATAATGTTGCAGTTAATCATTAATATGAATTGAAGAGCTGTCACTATCAGTGAAGCAAGCCATCATGAGGCTGAAAAATCAAAACAAACCCATTAGAGATAGCAGACATATTAGGCCTGGCTAAATCAACATTATAAAGACATTGTAAAAAAGAAAGAACACACCGGTGAGCTGAAAAACACCAAAAGACCCAGAAGACCACGGATGACAAATGTGGATGACCAAAGAATTCTTTCCCTGGGGAAGAAAACCCTTTCACAACAATAGGTCAGATCAAAAACACTCTCCAGGAAGTGGGTGTATGTGTGTCAAAGTCAACAATCAAGACAAGACTTCACCAGACAGAATACAGATACAGATGATTAACCGGTAAGCCTCAAAAACAGGAACAGCTGATTAGAGTTTGCCAAAAAACATAAAAAGATCAACTTGTACCAGAGTGATGGGAAGAGAAAAGTATGGAGAAATAAAAGATCTGCTCATGATTCAAAACATACCACCTCATTAGTGAAACATGGACGTGCAGCATCCTGGCATGGGCTTCTATGGCTGCCAAATTAAACTGGTTTCCTTGCATTTATTGATGATGTGACTGTTGACAAAAGCCGCAATGGACAGTGACCCAAAGCTACTGCCAAAGTCACCAAAGAAACAAAAAAGGGAAATGTTATTAAATGACCAAGTCAATCACCTCGCATGAATCCAATGAGCTGCATTTCACTTGCTGAAGACAAAACTGAAGAGAAAATGCCCCAAGAACAAGAAGGAACTGAAGACATTTACAGTAGAGGCCTGGGAGAGCATCACCAGGGATGAAACCCAGTGCTTGGTGACGCCTTTGCCTTCTAGACTTCAGGCTGTAATTGACTGCAAAGGATTTGCAACCAAATACATAAGGGAAAAAGTTAGATTTACAGTTGTTTCTTCGTCCCATTACTTTTGGTCCCTTGAAAAGTGGGAGTCACACATAAAAACGCCTGTAATTCCTACACCGTTCAAATCCATTGCGGTGGTTTAAAGAGCCAAAAACATAAGAATTAAGTCGATATTTATGGAACTGACTGTATGTAACAAAATATTGTAAACAAGATTGCTTCCTGGCTCTAACAGTTTGCTAAAAATCTCTACCCAATATTCACCCCTAACTAATAAAGCCTATGGGCCAAAACATCTTAAACAGTAAATACATCTTAAAAAGTGAAAATATAAATGCCTATAAAGGAAGACAAAGAAATTCCGACAGGTATAACATGTTATGACATTTATGGAAGACCAAAATACAGTATAAACACAACAGATCTTAATTTAGTGGCTACATTATTTTGAAGAGAGTGTTATATTAAAGGGTGAAAAGAAACACAGTTCAATCAAATCTAGATATTACTTAATACTGTTGATCTGTTTCCTACAGTGACACGTTATAGATAAAATACAAAAGTAAACTCTAAAGAAAATACAGTAACCACAGCTGGTCCAAAAGTGCAACAAATTTCCTCAACATTTCTAACTGGCACAGCCACAAAACGAGCCCGGACAAGGGCTGTCATACCTTTGAGGCAGACTCCGCTCTTACAATTAACACGCAATAAATATGTGGCAGCTGTGAGGACTAACACTTCCATAAAATACAGCAAAATAAGTTAGTAAAAAGTGAACAGTCCATGTCATTAATAACAATGTAACAACAGGGAAGTCACAAAAAAAGTCTGAATCCTGTATTGCAATTAAAAAGAAAAAACAGCATAAAGACTTGCCACATGGTACAAGGAAGTAGAGTATTACAAAACCTTAATTGTTTTGCATACTTCAAACTCAGATGCACTGTTGTTATAATTGGCTGCATAGCTTCATTGAATTTAATTTGATAAATGATGCACACCAAATACCGTTTAAAACATCATTGGAGTAAAGCTCGTCAGAAAAATTGCATTGAGCTGTTACTTCAGTGCATTGCTACATTCCTCTTGTTGCCCATTGTAGTGGCTCAAAATTAGATTTAAGCTTTATCAGCGTGGCATATCTTCCACAGTCCTTTCACATGATTCGAAATGACAAAGAGAAAAGCACATATTAAAAATGCTCTTAGTTCAGTCTGTGCAGTCTCCATTTGAAGTGTGGAATGGTCAGGGACATTGCAGTTTGTTTTTTAAGCTCTAAGTTAAAGTCTGAGCTGCTCTGTGTCCTCTGCGTTGGCTGCGGGGATCTCGTCGAGGGATGCGTGTGCGCCCTCTCTCGTCTGCCCCAGGGAAGAAGCGATCACGTCCACGGCTAAAGATGCAGTGGCCTCTATGGCCTCAGGCGTCGCGCCCAAAACAGGGTTCACCTCCACAAGGTCCATGGCAGACAGCAGGCCTGAGCAAAACATTACAAAACATTAGGCATGAAGGCGTTATTGTAACACTCAGTAACATAACAAAGGGTGTAGCTTCTAATATGTGAATGTGTTTTTGTCTTAACACATGGTCCTATTTTTTTCCAAAAACTCTTTCCAAACTGCGAGCATGAACACGCTTTAGTTAGCGCGAGCTGAACACTATGCGATCACATACATTCTTCATTTACTTTAATGGTAGTTTTCACCACTGCGATCTCATTCCATGCTGGTGTATGTACATGTGGTATATGTTTGTACTAGCCTGAGTGTGTGTTCGAGCTTGCTGGATTGGGGAGGCCAAACGCTTATCAGTCTGCCTCAGGGCAAGATGTGATCGTGAAGAGAATGTATGATAGACATTTGAATTCTGAGTCTTCGAACCTCATACAGACCTAAATTTTCTTGTTTACTTTTACAATTATATATACCAAGTGCAGTAGTTTTGCCATCGCAAACGCCTTTACCTGTATTGTGTATCTCTTCTGTGATGTAGATTCCCTCTCTATAAGTCAGCCCTCCGTTCACTGGGGTCCCTGTAGCAGGCGCGAGGGAGGGGTCGAACGCATCGATGTCAAAGCTCAGGTGGATTGGACGCTGTTGTCTGTTGATAAAGACATAAATTATGCAGTTTTAAGAACGGGGAATGTGATGTCTACAATTAGATTTTCCATTTGATATATAAAAATATTATCCAACCACACTTCCAAACATGCTCATATCTTGAGTACAAGTCAATCAAATGTTGTGCTGTCATTCCAATAGTTGAAAGTTCGAACTGAACATACCTGCCCAGCAGATTGTCAAGAGTGACCTCCATGACCCTTTGGATGCCAAGTCTGTCGATGTCTCTCATGGAGAAGTACTGGATACCAAGGTTTTTCAGGATGTGACTGTAATAATACAACATATTTAGAGTAATGTGTCTAAAATACCGACCAAACAAGAAAATTACATGTACTTACTGCTCTCCTGGGTCGACATCTCTCAATCCAATATAGACAATATCTCTGGAAGTGAGGAACGGTTTGATCCAGCCAAATCCTGGAAGATCTGGGACCTTTAGTAACCACACGAAGCCATGTTAGTCGAGTTGTATGCTGGCTTTACAATACACTATTTGAAAAAGGATACAAAACAACAAAAGCAATATGTATTGTATTCACATTCACCTTTTAGCTGAGATGAAAGTACTTTTCAGACAACTAATAAAATTACAAGGTCTTTGTGCTGTTGCCGTACCTTGTCTTGCAGTTCTTTTAGCATGAAGGACACTGGTTGCCCATGCAGGTTTCCAGAAGGAGAGGTCATGGGGGTGTTGATGTCTGCGTGAGCGTCCACCCAAATCAGGCACAGGTCGGGACACTGCTGGGCGTGGCCTTCCACCGACCCCATAGCCAGACTGTATAGGTACATGAGGGTTTGTTAAAAATAACAAGTGTTTATGTCTCCGTGTGACTTGAGGAGGCATGGTATGGAAGAAATGCACAAGTGCTTTATGACGCATGGAGTTTATGTGCATCATTGCATAGAGCACATTCTGCTTTGCACCAAGATAGACAAATATTACATAATAGTTGGGCTGTGCAAGTAATAATAATAATAATGATTTAGTCCTATAGCGCTTTTCCAGACGCTCAAATTCACACTGTACTTGATGGTGGTAAGCTACTATTGCAGCCTACTATTGGAAGCGAGGCTATCAATCTGCGCCATCGTCCCCTCCGACCACCACCAACCAATCACATACTACATTCACCCCGGCTTCATGGTGTTCCCGACCAGAAGCTAAGCAGCACCTTCACTACTTAGCTTCCGAGATCTGATGGATTGGGCATAGCAGAGGCAGTATGGCCACAAGTATTCAAAATGGAATCGATATTGCAATCCCAAACTTGTTCTATCTCAGTCTCATCATGGGGCTTTTTTTAAGGATTTACGAAGATTACAGCCAGAACTCAAACCCTCAACCCTAATGACAAAGCGGTGTTCCAACATGTGTGCAGCAGCCTTAACCACTAGACCAGAAATTCCATATGCATCCAATGATCCGATGGATGCATAGGATCATTGCCAAGCAGTAAGCGTTTTGTTTGTTAAATGGTCATGGGAAGTGGAAAGCTTTACATTTTAGACCTTTCTTTGGGGATTGCTGATTGATACCTTTCAAACCGCGACTGCTACAAGTGACGTGACTTATACATCCATCTTCTGTAGGTCACTTTTCTTGCTCACCTGTGATCCCCTCCGAGCATAACCAGAGTGTGACCCGCGCCGATGGCTCTGCTCACTGCCCCGGACAGCTTCTTTGTGGCTGCTCCAACTGTGCGTGGGGACTTAACCTCCATGTACGGGTCATCATTCTCAATTTTGGGAAAGGTGAGATCTCCGAAGTCGTGAACAGAGTAATCTAAAGAAAAACACACACTAAAGATGGTAAATAATTGCACTTAAAGGCTCAAGAGAAAAAGTTATTCTCAAACAAGTACCACCTGCAAAGTACTATTGTTAGTTTAAAGTTGGCAAATAATTAACGACAAAGAGGAGGTAATCTCAAAAATAAACAAGGTCTAGTAAATACACCTAACTAGACTAAATGATAAAAAAGACAGGTCTGCACAAGGAATATAATGCTGTTATTCAGAGTCACCTATTAGTGTCATCTGTAAGAGCTTATTGCGTTGCTCAAGGACATAGAGATTATTTATGGATGCAACTTAGTCAGTGTCGCCTTGGACTGGTCTGTTGGTGTCTCTAATCCCCTGAAGCATGACACGACAAGTATTTTTTAGCTTAGTCACAGGGAACATTCGTGACGGGACGGTTTCCAACGACGGGCCCCTCTCTCGCTTGTATCCGGTTGCAGTCATGGCACTTCACGCTATGTTGAATGGTTCACATAACTAAAAAGGTAACCGCAAGAACACTTTCCATTTAATTGGGTAGTGTGGGGTAAACAAGTGATTTGAGCTCCCATATTGAGGACTCATCTGGCAATCTGAGCCCTGATGTCCAGGTAAAGTTACTCAGGCGATCGGGAAGAACCAATGCGCAACTGCTGTACTTTCAGTTAACTACTATTAGTAGACAAGACAGAAATAGCCCTCCTCTTCACAGGCAATTAATATTGGACAATTCAAGGCGAGAACACCTGTGCTTCTTCAAGTTGTCCCGCGCACCATTTAGTACTTGTGCACTTAAAATGGATTGAATATTTCTTCAGTGGTTTCAAATAACAGAGGGGCTGAGCTTCCCCATGTTGACCCAAACTCAATCATTGTTTTTTACAAATGGTAATTATTTTTGTTTGGCTATATTTTCTAAGCAAGGAGGTGTGGAAGTCTTCCCTTTGGAAAATTTTGAAGGTTTATATGTCTCAAAACGATCAGAAAACGGCTAGAGGATACATGCTGGAAGGCCGGATTTGGCCCCTGAACCTGACGTTGCCTTCCCCTGATGAGTGAACACGGTTCGGGAATTTAGACCATTAGTGTTTGGTTTCATTGGCCTCGCCAGACAGAATGATAGCCCCAGTATATCTCTTCCTCTGTTGGACTCTCAGTCAGATGTATCCAATGCTGCTAGTGCAATGTATCACCACAGAAAAATAATTTACAGTGTGGCCTTCAAGCAGGACCAACACAGTCTTAAGGGGCTGAAGGGGTTGTTAAGAGGAAACAAAAATGCAACGACTAAACCGACTACACCATGAGTAAATAATGACTAAGCAAGGTCTGACCTTAAACTAGAGACCCATCAGTTCTAAGCCAGGTATAAAGACAATATAGGGACTCCTCTAGATCTCCTGAGTGATTTGAGTTAAGAATATTTTCTGGAGGAGCAAATTCAATGTAGTAAAAACTAATTCTGGTTATACTTTATTATGACATTTACAATATGAATCACTCCTACTAATCCTATGCATTGCCTGACCTTGCTCAGACATGCTTTGGCTCTGAGGAGTTCCCCTTCGGTCACTTACATAACACACTAATGTTTACAACGGCAGGATGATCCACAGACACACAAGCTGCGATACCGATCAAATATTTCAAACTCGTCTCAGATATACTCCCTGTCTTATAAATCATACTGTCACACTGATGACTTGGCCAGACTTTCATTTGGCTGATCTAAAACATTTCATATAGAGGCCACTTCAAATTAGACATTAGTGTTATTATTGACAGTATTACAAGGCATATGCCTGACTGGCTATATATCTCCAGGCAGGTGGTTAATTTTAGGAAAAGCCATCATCACTTCAGCAGCAAATATATGGCAGGCTCTTCATTCATACTGTATAAAGATATTTTGGATTTGGTTAAAGACTATAATAGGGGTTACTGTGAATCCAAACCACAAAGTGACTCTTAACGCACCTAATTACCAGCACAAACTCCTTGACCTGACATGATTATAGTCCTTCACCTCCCACAGAGATCCCTTCCTGACAGTGCTGCCATTGGCCAGTACACCAAAAACTCTATTGTCATGATTCACCGCGCGTGGAATTTCACCAACAAAGCACACCCCGTGAACCCGCTTTTACGCAGACAGAGCACTCCTATTTCCGCCGGTGGTGTTGCCTTTCACATTCACGCCATCGGTCACAGCGGACATTTCCATTGTGACCAAACTCTGGAGGAGCCCATTATCAGTCAGCGCACATGTGACGCCAGTCTCCTCAGCGCATGTGCGCATGGCACAAGGGAAGAAATAGCTACAGTGGCAAACATGTGGCTCCCACCAGACATGATGAAACCGACAATGAATCAGATTAATCAGTTTCCTTTATTTGTGCTACATCGTGCACACCGATCTCATTGAAGAGCACTGAATTTACATCCGCCATTAGGCTGCTGTACTCCTCATGTAGCTACTTTTGCATGTAGACTAATGGAGATGCGCGTAATATGGAAACTATTTACCGCTCAGACCGCCTTGGGCAAACAAAGTTAACTTAATTCCTCCACACTAGGTATTTCACAAATGACATTTTATTCCCATACATAAAGTTTAAAAATAATCAATGCCATAGGTCTGGACAAAATAGGACTGCCCTGCAGTGATTGCACTCTGACGGTGTAACTTAAGCCTATTATACATTTTGGTAGGCTACTTCCTATTCTCACACTCGGGCCATTGAGTTCAAGAGCCGTCATATTCATGGAGCTAATTTTATGTCTGGGTTGCAGTCTCAAAGAGACGCATTAAGATGAGATGAAAAATGAAAATCCAACCATGATCATGGTCACAAATATAGCTGCTTATCACGAAGCTAGTCAGGGTTATAAACGGATGCGCTTTCTCTTTCGAAGTTGCCCATCTTTCATCTCTTTCTGTAAGATGTAGCTTTAATATTTTTCACGCAGTGCTTAGGTGATGCAACCGACTGCCTGATCTAATAACAGAACTTACAGGTTAAATCTGCGCTAAACACTACAGGCTACACCCATGGATTGTTATGTAACGCGGCAACAGCACCGGCGGCCACTCTTTATCATCCTGTCTGGCTCGTTGGCACTCACCTAACGTGGACAGTCTCTCGATCAACCCGGCATCTCGTATCACTTTGGGTCCGTGCTCTACACCTCTTCTTTTCTGTGTCACATACAAAAAAAGCACATTTAGCTGAAGTAAAAGATGCTGCGTAAAAATAATGTCCAAACATCCGTCTTACCTGTCCTCCCGAGAAAGGAGCACCAAGGACGGCCACGGATTGCGCCCTGCTTTGCTGACAAGTGTGGTTTAGTTGAGTTTTGAGCAGTCGGGATAAGGATCCTCTCAATGCCATCTTTCCCTCTCTGTGATTACTGTCTGTCGAGTCCCTAAAGTCTGACGAAAGCCCAGTGAGATGTTGCGCGGGTGGATGCTGCTGAATGTGTTCGCTCTGGTGCAGGGGGCATGTCTTATGGCTGCGAAAGCCACTTAAATATTCATGAGCTGTTCAAAAGCAAGTGCACGATGAATGGGGAAGGTGTTACAAACATTTTACCAACAAACTAGACACAATTATATAATGTTGTATGCACATTAAAGTTGTAATAATCATCCTATCTGTGTTTTGAAGCTTAATTCGCTTTCGTACTAGGAGTTCTATATTGGGACTCTGACGTCAAGTCTGATGACACACCTTCAGCCCAGCCAATCGCGAGTGCGTAAAAGCGTGGGTTCGTGCAGTGGGCGTGGTATGGGTCCTGGGCGCTCATGTTGGCCAGTGTTCCTTTTTCCAAATGTTTGTTATGGATCTCTATATACTGCTGCCGGTGCAACCTGGAATTTTCCACAGCTGTGCCGAGGACGCAGCCAAGCGGCATAGATACGCTTGTTTACATTATACCGGCTAGGTCGGTATGTTTGCGTCCACCACGTGCCCATGAAGCAAGCCCTCTTTCAACACATCTAAGATTTCAGGTCAAATTGAAAACACAGTAAACACCAACAACTGTATACCGGTGCGCGTGCGCTTTACACGACATTGGTATCATTTAGGCATAAGGACGCAGTTTAACTCATTTCGTCCACAGCAACAAGACGAAATTAAGTATAAACTGTGGCCCATGTGGTAAAATTTTGTAATTCTTTATTTTTTCTTTTGCCACGCTGGAATGACTGGGGTTATATAAAAAAAAAAAAAAAACGCATGTGCAGGAATATATATATATATATATATATATTTTTTTTACAACTCAAATGGCTGATATTCTAGGTCCTATATACATGTTTAAGTAGGTCATGTTTACGTCTTTAAAGGTAGCCTTGGTGTATTAGGAAATATTTGTAACTCGAACAGAGGATTGAATTTCTCTGGTTAGTATTCATTATGTTCTATAGGTTATTTGAAGTTAAATCATGCTTAAGTCCTTTGGTTCGCCTATGAATCAGACAGTCAGTGCATTGTTGAAATTAAGGATTAAATTCAACCTTTTCCCAAAATGACAACAGGTAACAGTAATTTAACCTGGACCTTGAGATTTTTTATTGAAAAAAGGAAGTGCACTACAAATACTGTGTAGTCTTCTGACAGACAGCAGTGCCCATCAGACAAAATGCACAGATGATCACATCGTCAAACTCAGAGTCTCAAAAGTCAAAAGGTTTTATAAGATAGTAATAAACTTGGCACCTAGACTAATAAAGAGACCACGGATTGAAGAGATAAAACATGTAAAATAAAAGGACAAATGCAATGCAGATATTTCAAACAAAATATATTTCACAAAAACCTTAGACTCAAATCTCCATTTTTAATAGAGCGAATCCGATTACAGTCACATTGAGCACATTAAGATAAGGTACAAAATATAGGCATAAAATGCCCATTAAATGTCGACAAGCATTGATGCTATGTGGAATGCCCAAATGCTCTGAAAATAAAGAAATCATACAAATACACTAAGCGTTTAGTAATAAAACCCACCACCTCTTCCACCTCCAAATCCACTTCGTCTTCTGAAACCTCCACGCCCCCCTGGGCCACCTCCATGCCCTCCCCAGCCTCCTCTGCCACCCCATCCACCACCACCGCCACCACCACCACCACCACCATAGCCACCTCCGTACCCCCCTCCATAGCCTCCTCCATAACCGCCTCCATAACCCCCTCCATAGCCTCCTCCTCTGCCCCATCCTCCTCCACCCCCACCTCGGCCCCCAAACCCTCCAAATCCCCCATACCCCCCTCCTCCTCCTCCTCCTCTTCCTCCACCACGAGTACCGCGAATCTTGCTGCTTTTAGGCTTGGCATAATTAAGGGTCACCTTGCTACCATCAATCTCTGCACCCTCCATGGCCTTCATAGCTTCAGTGCATTGCTCCTCATTTTCAAATTCCACAAAGCCGTACCCCTTTGAAACCCCAGTGTCCCGGTCTGATACTATCCTGGCTGAAACTGCCTTTTCAAACGCTTCTTTGAGTGTCTCATCCGTTGTGTCCTCTGAAAGACGACTGACGAATAGGGTTCTGAATTGTCCCGAGAATTTGCCATCTGCCCTCCTCCTCTTGCTCTTCTCTCCAACAAAGTCCAGTCTGACGGATCTTCCGAGAACTTCAGTTCCATGGACCTCCTCCAACACTTTCTCTGCCACAGCTTCAGACTCAAACACTATATATGCCAGACCTTTATTTTTCTCTCCTGGTGGTAAACGCAGGTCAACAGCATCCTTGAAGACCTCCTTCAACTCCTCCACAGTTGCAGAGAAGGGAAGATTTTTGGCCAATAGTGTGCGGGCGTTTCTCGTTTTTATGTCCTCCAAAGTGCAGTCTTTACTGCGTGCTTTATCTAGCTTCAGCTCCTGATCCATCAGCATCTGGCCATTGAGCTCCAGTGCTTTCTCTACATCATCCTCTGATGTAAAGTCCACATATCCACACTTTTTGGAGTCTCTTAATCGGACATCAACAACCTCAAGATTGTTCTCCCCAAAGAATTGCTTGAGAGATTCTTTAATTTCATCGGGCTCTTTACTTGTGTTTAAGTTTCCCACAAAGAGACAAAATGCTGGATCCACAGTCTTTGACTTCTTTGCATCTGGGGAGTCCTCCTCGGGCTCAGCCTTCCTCTTTGCAGAGTGGTTGTTGTCCTCTCCCTCTCCATCTCCATCTTCCTCCTCCTCCTCGTCGTTGTCGTCGTTTTTGGATGGACTCTCTTCTTCTGCGTCTTCTTCTTCTTCTTCTTCTGCTTCTGCTGCTGCTGCTGCTTCTTCATCTTCTTCTTCTGCTACTACTGCACTCTCCTCAGGAGACGGTTCCCCAAGATCCAAATCCTCAGCGGCGCATTCATCTGTCGGCTCTTCACAGTTTTCGTCCTCTTTGCAATCATCCTCCAGTTCTTCTGGAGGGGCAGCCTTCTGTGTAGCCTGCTTATTGGCTGCCTTAGCTAGCCTTACCATGATGCCGCAATTTGATTCAAAAACACAAGTTAATGCGCAAACTTGGACGATTAATATAGGTACTAGAGCAAGCACGTTGCTCGGCCTAACAAAGAACACGGTAACAATAAAGATTTACAAGCACAGGTCGTCTGCTAAATTTGCTACCTTTGCGCGTAAAAGAGAAACCTCTGTCCGGATGTTCTTCCGGGGTCAGGAAACGTGAGAAAGGGAAGGTTCACACGACGATATCTAGCGCCCTCTGGTGTTGAAAAACAACAGCTTATCGCATTTGTCCTTTTCCCCAAAGTAAACCAGTAAAGGCAAACCGTGATGTTCGTTTCTATAGACATATTTGGTCTCCCTGAATTTTACAATCCAAGGACAGGGCTTATTAATTACATGTATCTTGCATATAGATAATGTTTGGCTTTGAAAAGTTCTCTTTATTTAATAGTTATAATAGGCATTCAGTACTTTCAGGTTTTTTTTTGTCTATCTTGGGGTAATGTTATTAATACTATTATTTAGAATAAAATCACTTTTGTATTATTTGATTTACTATTGTTTGAATTATATATTTTTCCACCATACATTCTTTTTGCCTTTAAGACCAAATTTTGGGCACAAGCCGCGTGTAAACAGTACTCATTTCCCACAATTCACTTCGAACGAAATGGCACCTTTGTGAAGAAGTTTAATGTTTTAACAATGGTTTTAAAGTGTCTATAAGGAACTCGTATCTGTACAAGCTACGCTATAATTCTCTCCCGGACTCAGTCTAAGAAGCAAGTGGGTAAAAGTAACATTCTGTGACTGCGCTAACAAAGCCGTATAGCATGCTAACATGAGCTAGTTTTTTAGCCACTTTATGCTAACGCTTGGAGACTCCAGGATGTTTGACAATGCCGCTATCAATCTAGTCTTTAAATAAAACCGATATTTTGTGTTAATAGTCACTGAAATTGTTTTATTTCAGGATGTCGTTCCCGCCCCAGCAGATTAGCATCCAGCCTTTACCGCCGGGGGTCCCACCTTCCCAGTTTGGGGGATATGCTGCTCCAATCCCTCCAGGTGACAATGTTCAATGTACACTCTACAACCGTTTTATATATGTTAAAATGTTTATGTTCACTCTCAGTTTATATTTTCATAGCCCCGTAATAAGTTTATATTGTAAAGATTAGGGGTCAACCTTTATGGAGTTGAGGGCTACTTCCAGAGCTTTGAGCTGTTCAGGGGCTACTATATGAAACACTTGAAGTTATACTGTTCAACGTTAATTGTACAAATGTTAGGGTGTTATATCATGTTACAAATTCATGCTAGCTAATGGTGAGTTACAAGAACAAAACCTGTAGTCAAAAGCCAAGTAACATCATCTCCATGGAGACGAGCTGGTGATGTCCTAGCCTGAAATAAATGCCTTTATTCTATTCATTGGTTTTAATGATATATTTTGTGGGTTTACAGCAACAGCTAATTTTTTACTCCGTATTACTCATCTCAATTTATTTAATATTTTAAAGGTCATCAAGGTATAAGGTCCCCAATGTCAGGCCTTTGAAACTGTTAATAATGACCATTTATGTTTTTCTGCTTTGACTCCATGTATGTTGTATTTATCTTCTCTTATTTCATTCATGTGATAATTGTACTTTTTTAGGTACACCCATGATTCCTGTTCACATGGGCGTTGTAGCCTCTGCACCCCCAGTGAGTTACCCTAACATTTGTTGTAAAATACGTATGTTTTTGTACAGTCGATCTGATATAAGAACTGCTTAGCTGTCTCTTAAGTACTGTTACTGGCAACCCCTTATAAAAAGAGGGTGGTCAAAAATGTACATTATTATAACGTTAAAATCTTGTTTTGTTAATATAGCATACATAACTTATATTGGCAAGCGGCAATATATGATCCACCTGTTATTATACTGTCATGGTTACTTATTTGTTGTTCACATATTGTTGCAGGTTTTGATAACAACTCCAGTTACTATTGTCCAAAAACCAATAATAACCAAGCCAGGTGCTGACACAGCCAAGTCGAATGATGCAGACGATAACGCTCCTACAACTACTGTGTTTGTTGGAAACATCTCGGATAAGGTTTCGGACCTCTTGGTTAGGCAGTTGCTAGCGGTGAGTATGGCCATTGTCTTAAACCATCAATAGATATGCACGCTGGTGAACTGGATACTCTTGAGATGCCAGTGGGAATGGATGATCTGTTCATGTCTGATGTGGTATCGCTGTGTCTACCCTATTGAGGGTGGAGAACTTCATGCTCATAGATTTAGTATTGGCTGACTTTTCTTTATTTACTGCAGAAATGTGGTGTTGTTTTAAACTGGAAACGTGTGCAAGGAGCTTCAGGGAAACTACAAGGTAAACTTGTTTTGCAGCATTTCAATTTTAACTAAGTAAAAAATAGGCCTCACAATGATTTAAGTGTAATATTGAATGTTTTGTCATCATGAAGGTTTTGGGTTCTGTGAATACAAAGAGCCTGAATCAACCCTCCGCGCACTCAGACTTCTGCATGAGCTACTTTTAGGAGACAAAAAGCTGTTGGTGAAAGTGGATGCCAAGACAAAGGCCCAGCTGGACGAGTGGAAAGCCAAGAAAAAAGGTGTCAATGGGGTATGTGGTCTCTATATCTACAATGTTGCCATTTCCTTTTTTTTATCTTAATAGTTTATGAATAAAAGTCTATGAAGTGTGTTAATTGTACTTTTGGTGTATGTGTAGTTTTGTGCTACAGAATCCAATATAATGACATTTTATATTTTGCATAGTTCTCTGATTCTTTATTTTCTAAAATGCTCTCCCATTGTGTAGCAAGCAGCCAGTGAATCCAAAGACACAGAGGAAGAGGTCTTGGATGAAGACACGTTGCGCCGAGACCAGGAAGTGAAAGTGACAATTAGCGCCTTGCTTCGAGAATATGCAACTGACCACAGTGCTACCTCACAGGACGATGACAGTCAATCTCGCGTCAAGAAACTGAGAGAGAAGAAAGACGAGGTAGCGTTTGTGTGATACTTGAATACAAGTCTTGTCACTGTCTGTTAAAATGTGTTCATGATCCAGACTGTGTACCTTATCTGATTGATTTCTGTTGCTTGTACAGGTGGATATCAGTGGCATTGAGGTAGAGGACGATAAAAGAGATTTGATTTCCAGAGAGATCAGTAAATTTAGAGATACACACAAGGTAGGTATTGCTTTCAAGTTCTATTTCTGTTTTGTTGGAGCAAATGTATGCACTTTGGGTGATTTGTGTCATGTGCAACAAAGTGCTACACAAATAGGATTACATTTCAAATTGCTAAAGGTTTGATGAATTGTAGAGTTGGTCGGCACGGTGGCGCAGCAGTTATCGCTTGTTTTTCAAAGCAAGAAGGTCCCAGGTTCAATCTCCGGATGGGGCCTTTCTGTGTGGAGTTTGCATGTTCTTCCCAGTGTCTGCGTAGGTTTCCTTCGGGTACTTTGGTTTCCCCTACCACTAAAAACATGTACAGTAGCCCCGGATGAATGAGTGTTTTTGAGAGTTTGAGTGTGGGACAACGGCTGTACAGTAAATTAGCCTACAAGCCAGCGTGGCGTGTTTACATGCACGAGTCCCATGTGTGTGCATTAACATGCACTGTCCCAACCAAATGAACAAATATAGATAAAAAGTTTGTCACTGTGTTTACTAAAAAAGACACATTTTCTGCTCTTACGTAGCACACAACAAACTGTGACTACACACCAATCGAATGTAGTATGGCTGTTATATGTTTTAGATTTTATAATTAAGAAAAATTAGATCGTCTCATGTGCACTTATTTTTGGCAGCTCCATGGATGAATAGCCCAAGATAAATATCCCACCTGTGGGACAATAAAGTTTATCTTGTCTAACAGCTCTGTAGTGATAAGTGCCGTATATTAGAATGCAATTTATCAAAGCTATCATTTGTTGGAAGATACTAGAGCAGGGGTGGCCAACACACGGCTCTCGAGCCGCATGCGGCTCTCGGCCAATCGGAGTGTGGCTCTTTGCATGATTGGATATGTTTAATACAATGCGGCTCTTTGCAAAATAATAGGTAAATATTTTCCATAAACTGTAACAGTCTTTGACCAAAAATCCAACCATAGTCCTACAGACCCTGTTTCCTCTCTACACACATGAATGAGAGTCTGTATCTCCCTCCTTTTCGAGGCGGCGTGTAAAAGGAGCCCGTGCAGCAGCTTCACTCACAGCGGGATGTAGGTTGAACAACAGGCAGGCAGATCGTGGCACTGGATCAGCTTCTGTGCTTTTCAGGTTTCTGATCAGCCTACTCTTTATTTGATGTCATTTGGCGTCATATTCACAGAAAAGATCAAAATTAGGAAATGGAAAAAAGCGGAGCTCTTTTGAAGCGTATGATGCGACATCGTAACGTGGAAATACGCAAAGTCATTGACTTTTCTTTCACATGTGACTGTAACTGTAACAAATGCAACATAAAACAGACTCTCAGACGTCCAGAGGCTCCTGATTAAAGTTTATGAACTTTGTGCAGCCTAGAGTGCGTTCTCTGCACAGTCCAGTCAGGACGAAGCTGCAGGCACAGAGCGCACAGGCCAGGGGCGAATCAGAGAAGGGGGCTCAGTGGGCAGGGCCCCACATACAAGCATTAAAAAAAAAAAAAAATCTAATTCTGTCTCAGTCAGAGCAGAACAGCACAAAATTTCAGTTAATATACATGTATTTCAATCTTGGTGAGGAGTAAAACCATTAAATCTAGCACAATTATCGAACAAAAAAAAGCAAAAGGCATAGAGTTATAGTTTATTGTGATTCAATAAAACGGTCACATTCTATTTAATCACAATAAACTACCGCCCCGGGATCTCGCTAATGGTCGATGCCTTTGTGGCTCTTCACAGGATCAAGGTTGAAAATTTCGGCTCTTGGTCTCTGACTAGTTGGCCACCCCTGTACTAGAGCTTTACAATTGAAGTCTTAAACAGCTCTGATCCGTGCATTACAGTTTTAACTTCCAATGCGGAAACTCAGCTAGGCATGTTTTAACTATTTACAATATACAAATATACTGTAAGTTATTCATCTGCCTCTATAGCTTTTCTCCTGACACTTCTGTCAAGGTTATGAAGATCAACAGCACCACCTACTTCTAAACATCCTCTTGGTTTAGGAAGTAAAAATCTAATCTGTTTCATCTATAGGCTGTTTGAATGTATGTGAAGTGAAAATGCGAGGCTGGTGTATTTTTTATTATTTTTGTGTGTTTGGTATTTTCTTTCATTTAATATATTTGTGCTGTGGTCAGTAGTTTTCACATAGCTGATTAGCCTCCCTTGTTTATTCCGTGGAGGTTTTTGCAGTAGGCAGGACTGTTGAACTCTGAAGCAATTGCTATGCTTTTAGTTGGTTTTGTATTGACGTAACAGTTTTATTTTCTTTCTGGCAGAAACTGGAGGAGGAGAAAGGAAAAAGGGAAAAGGAACGCCTGGATCTGGAAAAGGAGAGGAAAGAGCGAGACAAGAAGCGCGAACACGAGGGCGAGCGACGGGACCGCGACAGAGACCGAGACCGCGACCGGGACCGTGAGCGGGATCGGGACAGAGATGGAGAGCGCGACCGTGAGAGAGAACGAGAGAGGGAGCGCGAACGGGAGAGAGACCGACACCGAGACAGAGAGAGAGAACGGGACCGGACCAGAGAGAGGACGAGGGAGAGGGATCGCGAGCGAGAGAAGGAGAGGGACAGAGAAAGAGACCGGAGTCGAGAAGTCAGTGAAGACCGCAAATCCAGGTTTGTTGAGAATTATGCCATTTTTATATTCTAATATGTGAGCATGGAATGAAAAAATGTTACAGGAAAAGCAAGAAAGAAATGTGAATTTATATTGACAGTTTTGCCCATCATAAACTCACTACAGTTTAGATCAAAATGCAGAATATCAACATGCACTTTTTTTTGTTTTTTTTGTTTTTTTAAAGGAACAGGCCACCGTTCTTAAAGATGTTCTCACCTGAGCTTAGACGAGTTGATGCATACCTCTCTGGTCTTTGTGCGTGCCCTCAGTTAGCATTTAGCCTCTCCCAGCACATTCCTATGGAGCCAAACGGGGTGATGCTAGAAGCGACCAAGCTCTTCCACTTTTTCCCTATTTAAATACGGTTACATGAGTAGTCTTGTGTATAGTTACACAAAATTAAACATGTCGATTTTGTAAGCGGATTAAGTTTTGACGTCCTGTTATTACGCCTTACAATATAGTACCCCTTTTTATCCACTTAGAAAAACAACATGTTTAAGTTTGTGAAACTATACTTCGATCATGTAACTACTCATGTAACCGAATTTAAATAGGGGAAATGTGGAAGAGCTTGGTCGTTTCTAACTTCACCCCTTTTGGCCTCTATGGGGCCATCTTTGTAGTCTCGCCAACCAGACTTCGCTTCTTTACAGCAGAGGATCTGGCAACACTCCATTGCGCGCTTTCAAAGGAAGTGACGCAGCGATATGGAGCCTACCGACCAATCAGAGCAGCTCCCTGAACGGGCGTCACGTTGTTGCGCCTTTGTTTTGTAGTTTTTCAACACAAGCAACCACTTAACATAATGCTCCGGTATGCTTGTATTCTTAAGTTTTTCTGACATAAACGACAGAAGTCATTTACTGAACTCCGTGTGGCAGGGAGCGCCATTGTTAATGTCCGAATGACTACAACCTTCTTGTCGCTGTTTCTGTTGTCACATCTGCTATGTTCTCATTGGCTGCTATGCGCTTCGGTTGTCTCACATTAGTCCCGCCTCAAGCAGTAGCTTTTCTACGACAGGGCCGCCAGACTAGTCTCCTGTTTATTAATTAATAAACATCGGACATTAGTCTGGATGCCAGGCTACCATCTTTGGTCTTTTTGTGTGACTGAGCGCACACACAAAGATCAGACAGGTACACATCAACTTGTCTAAGCTCAGCTAAGAACATATTTCAGTATGGAAAAACAGTGGCTTGTTCCTTTAATACTACCTCGACCTATGGAATTTTATGTCGCTTAAAACTCAGTCATTTAGGCATTGATTTGTGTTTACAAGCAAATTTGTTAACCCTTATGAAAACAATTGAAATTGACATCAATAGTGTAGTAGGTGCAACATATACCTACAGGCCCAAAATCTTTTCAACAGACACTATGAGGGCCATCGGCTCTTGTGAAACTGAACTACGTACATATTTCATATCAGTACATCTGTATGCTCTTTATACATATATTTTTCATCTATTTAGAGATGAAACTGAAGACCTGCTTGGTCAAATTCTAGGGCCATCACAGATGTACAGATACATTTTCTTTTTGAGTTAACTGCAGTTCCCAAAGATGATTTAACTTTGTCACATTTGCCGATTCACATGCTGTTCATAATCAATTTTGTATCTTCACCACATTATGTTCAGAGAAAGAACGAGAAAAGATGAAAAAATCGATCCCAATGAGGACATGGAAGATGTCTACGAGCGAAGGAGACTTGAGCGGAGACTTCGAGACAAAGAGGCGGCCTACCAGGAGGTGTGTGGAAGCATTTAAATGTACTGCATTCATATGACTAGTCTCCTGTACAGTGTCTGTTTTGTGATGTCATTGTAGCGCCTTAAAAACTGGGAGATTCGTGAGAAAAAGAAAGAACGCGATTATGAAAAGGATACGGAGCGTGAGAAAGAGAGACGCCGTGAACGGGTACCTACACTCAATGAACACAATGATGTTCTTCTGTCTCTCATATATGAATACTCTAGTTCTCTATTTTCAGGTGAAGGAGGCTAAGAGGCTAAAAGAATTTCTCGAAGATTATGAAGACAACAGAGACGACCCAAAATACTACAGGTGACCATTTTATCACCATCAAATGTTCAAAGATGATGCATATATTGTAGTGTGTTTTAAATGCCCCTCACTGATTTCAGGGGCAGCGCTCTCCAGAAACGACAACGTGACCGAGAGAAGGAGGTGGAGATGGATGAGCGAGACAGGAAGAAGGAGAAGGAGGAGATGGAGGAGCTCAGACAGAGGCTTTTGGCTGAAGGACACCCTGACCCGGACGCAGAGCTGAGGAGGGTGAGTGCTAGGGCTTTCTTTTTTTTTTTTTACATTTTTCAGGGTGATGTCTTGCTGTACAGTATCATAGTACAATATGAATGTTTTAGATTTCTTACAATGCAATATAATTAAGTCATCAAGTTTCCATAACTGAAAAAAGTGATGTGACTGATCCATAGAAGTTTTGGCCCCCATTTCATCCTGGTTGCTCTTGTGTTTTCGTTTGGTATAAAAAGCTACAACTAACTTTTACATTGTGTTTGTAGATTGAGGAAGAGCATTACAGACAGTCCCCGCTGAAGCTCGACTCTGACGAAAAGCCACACAAAGAGAAGAAGAAGAAGAAATCATCAAAACACTCTCCAGAACCGTCTTCTCGCAAACACAAGGACCAAGACAAAGATAAAGACCGAGACAAAGACAAAGAGAAAGAGAAAGACAAAGAAGTAGTTAAACAGCAGGACCACAATCACCACAAAGAGGACTCTCAGGAGACTAAACCCAAACCGTTGTTGCGGCCCATCACAATCGCCCCCTCCGTGTCGTCCGGAGATGTGTCGCCCAACTCCACGGGAAATGAATCCCCAGTTGGCATCATTATTCCTGGGGAGAAGACGGGCGAGCTCCAGCCTCTCGATGAAAACAGACCCAAGATTGGACTGAGCCTAAAACTTGGTAAGTTCTGATGATGTAAACAACAGCTATATATTTCTAAACCTTTTACCTCTTTTTGTCTTTCTGTGGTAGCAAATTACAGTTCTAATGTGCTTCTTTGATTGCCAGGTCTTTAAAAAATTAAATGATGCCATTGCTCTATTTATGTAGAGACCTCTTGTTTGCACAGACAGAATAGTGCCTTCAGCCTGTGTTTCTGGATTTGTTGATCAAGTAAAAATTATCTGCAATAATTTCTTCTTTTGACCTCTAGGAGGTGCCACTAACAGTCCTAGCCAGCTCACAGGAAAACGCAAGAAGCTGGAAGCTGTAGATAGTGTTTTTAACAAATTTGATGATGAGGAGACAGAGGAACAGCCGCGAAAAAGAAAACTGGTGCCCCTTGACTATGAAGAGGACAACAACAAGCGCCCGGATGGGGCGGAAAACTCGGCGTCCAAAAGTAGCATCAACACAGAAGAGAAACGCAAACACATAGTAAAGCTCATCGAGAAGATCCCCACAGGGAGAGCTGAGCTGTTCTCTTACCCGCTGGACTGGTCTATGGTGGATTCGGTAATTGTTTTGTTTAGATAAACATTTTTAATTACTGAAAAATGCATTGCATTTTTATGTGAATTTGTTTTCTATTAACAGACATTAATGGGTCGCTGCATACGACCGTGGATTAGTAAGAAAATAGCTGAATACATCGGAGAAGAGGAACCTACTCTGGTTGATTTTCTCTGTACAAAGGTAAGGGTTAATGCATTGCATGCAAGAAAATTATTTGTGACACTTAATAAATGTATTGTTCTTATATCTTAGTTAAAGGCACACAGCTCTGCGGAGAGTATTCTCGAGGATGTGGCAACGGTGAGTTAACAATCACTAAACAATACCACAATCCACATTTCTGTCATTGTTCGCGATGCCCATGGCAAGGGTATAACACAGCAAAGTAGGCAACAACAGAGAGAATTATTTGACCTAAACATTTTTTGGTTTTACCTGTTTTCAAATGTGGCACAAAGCTCCATTTACATACACATACAGGTAAAAAACAGTCACACTGTATATTTGGTTTCTTAGGGTAAAAGAAAGAAAACAATTACCAAATGACCCAAAGATTTGGCTCCCATTAACCCCATAAATCATATCTCGAGTTAATGTCTGCAATTTCTTGTGTAACCAGTGCTTTTATCTGCAGGTTCTTGACGAAGAAGCAGAGGTGTTCATCATCAAAATGTGGAGGCTGTTGATTTACGAAACAGAGGCAAAGAAAATCGGACTGGCGAAATAACTTCTACAGTCAGCACTCATTGTTTAAATTTTAATCTTTAGTTTTCTGCAATGTCCTGATTCAACACACAGCTCACACTTCTGTGGACCTGCTGCAATGTGTTTAGTCGAGAGAGAGAGACAGTCTGAACCGAACATATTTGCACAACAGCATGATGAATCTATTTTTCATGTTGAGGACGATGTTGAGTCTGACATATTCTGCCTGTATTTACTCTGGTCATCGTGAGGCACTGCTTCAATGTGACAAATAAAAATGATTCTTTTTACAAATATTATGTGTGATACGCCAAATGACTGAATTGTTAAAAAATAATCATTTGGATATAATTTCGGCGGGGTTGTTGACCTCTATGTAGGAGGACTGTTTTGATCAGGTATATGTAATCGTTTATTAGATTGGCAGCGAAGTCATTGTGTAGCTATCAAAGCAAACTATACATGTTAAATAAATTTGGATTTATTTAAATATGCTGGATCCAGCATTTGTGTTCATTTTAACTCTTATTTTCACCATGGTAGGGCTGCCGTCCAGCCATAGAGCTATTATAAAATCTATACATTCTTGTAGCCTATTCTTGTGTGATGTCTTTTCTCTTGAACTGACATATAAAAGCTGGGCAGTGCGTCTCAACGAAGAACCACTTTATAAAATATCTAGTTTTCTAAGAATCACCAGGAAACCCATGACCAAATCCATGTTGGAAAGGGGCTGGCTGCTCAAGGTGATATTGGTGGGTGTAAATATGGTCTAAGGAAAAAAAAAAGACAAAAAACAATGTACGGTAATACTGAAACATTAATTTTAAAAAAGGTATCTTATTATAATGTCAAGCTTTGAAATAGCTAGAAATGAATAAATAAACATTGTGATGGAGTGGTTAATACGATATGTATGTATGAAGACGTTTTTATGTATTTATTATTATTAATGAACGATTATTTTATAACAGACGTGTAACTGAGAGACGTGGCAGGTTGAATAGGACACGTGACCCGGAAGAAGTTCGCACAGCACCAAACAGGCTGGCTTCTTCTGCTAACTGTTTAGCTCCTAATCAACTCTCAAAGTTTCTCCAATTTTGACAGCTGTCTAAAACAAATTATTCGAGGAGTTTGCACATTGCAGGAAGACGATAACGCAATATTTTTATGAACCAGCAACGTGTGTTTTGGTTGATTTAGTAAGACTTGTTAGCTTAGCTTGAGCACCGAGCCCTGCGTTGGTGTTTGGCTAACGCGGATGTGATCAAATCGAAGTTAACCCAATCAAGGACCTTAATTGCGTGCATATTTATTATTGTCGGTTTTTATATTTACGGGGATGATTTTAAACTCGACGTGATCCGGATCTAGGCTCTGTTGAAGCGCAAATAGAGCCTGTTTTGGATGCTTTTGTTTGGCTCGTCGTTGCAGCAGCTAATCAAAAGAAAGAGAGGAGATGGACGACTTCAGCTCGATCAGCCTGCTCTCACTGGCGATGTTAGTGGGATGTTATGTGGCCGGGACAATACCTTTGGCTGTCAACTTTTCTGAGGTGAGATTTGTTTTATTTCACACATATGTTAAACGTGTGACGTATTGTTGTCACTTTGTTGCCCCATTGTTTACCAATCGATCAGGGGTCATAGTTTAGTGTTATCAGTGGACTCCTTAAAATCCCTAGCCTGAACACGAGAATGTTAAAGATTATCTAATTGCTCATTTCTATCTGTTAAATGCCTTAATCATTGTGAATTGGTAACTTTGTCTTCTTTTCTTCAGGAGAGGCTGAAGCTTGTCACTGTTCTGGGAGCAGGGCTGCTATGTGGGACTGCGTTGGCTGTTATCATTCCTGAAGGTGTCCATGCACTTTATGAAGAAATCCTTGAAGGTACAAATGAGTAGATTGTACACCCAAAGCTTTATTTTCCAATGCCTGAGTTTATTGGTCTACTATACTCACTACAAAGAATGGAAAAGTAAAGCTTGCTTTCTGTTGACATGCATTTACAGCACAGCTACAAACTGTAAATTGGAAAAAGTAACAAAAAGAATGACAACACTGAAATTAATTGTTGACACAAGATGGGACACACAATGTGCAAAGTTCAAAAGCCAGTGTATTATGTTTGTAACAAATATTTGTTGAATGATGATTGTTATAAGAAAAGTTTTACATGTAGTTGATTTCTGTGGTCTTTGTACCCACAGGGCACCACAGTCATGGACAGTCTGCAGTGGTGGAGGTCTCGGAGGCAAAGGTTGACACAGATGCTGGTCTTGGAGCTGTAGTGAAACACGACCACAGCCACGAACAGCTCCACGCATGCATCGGAGTCTCTTTGGTCCTGGGCTTTGTCTTCATGCTGCTTGTTGACCAGATCGGCAGTTCACACATACACAACTCTGATGGTAAGGGTTTTGCTTAAATAGGCTGCTGAGTTGACAAATGAAGCATACGATTTGGTGTTACATTTGCATTCCCATTACCTTTTTCTCGTTTAGATCCAGAGTCTGGCAGAGCTGCTTCCTCCAAAATCACAACGACATTGGGACTTGTGGTCCACGCTGCAGGTAGATTCAAAGTGAATCTGTTTAGAAAACAAATACAGATATGAAAATGTTGATTTACTGATCATGTTATGTGTTACAAACTCACTGTGCTTTTACTTGGCAGCTGACGGAGTTGCCCTGGGAGCTGCAGCTTCCACTTCTCAAACCAGTGTTCAGCTCATCGTTTTCGTAGCTATTATGCTTCATAAGGTAATAATCAATTTAACTTCTCATTTTCTGATTTGTGTTAAATGTGCCCAGGCTTAGATTCCACTGTCCTATATTTCTCAGGCTCCTGCAGCATTTGGCCTTGTGTCATTTCTGATGCACGCTGGTCTCGAGCGAAATCGCATTCGCAAACACCTCCTGGTTTTTGCATTGGCAGCACCTGTCCTCGCTATGCTCACCTTTGTTGGCCTCAGTCAGGTAAATTGTCTTTGACCAAACTTGTCATTTTAGTGTTCTTAACATGATGCATGTGATGGGAATCAGCATATGCAATAATTCTAACTTAACTAATCTGTTCTAAAATGTGTTGATACTTTATGATTGTATAGAATGTGTTTTCAGAATATCCGGTTATCAGTTTTCTGAGCAATTCCTCCCATATTTTTTGACTTTTTAATAATGGGTTCCATCCTGTTGTTGAGGTTCATTATGCCAGTGGACACTTTGTTTTAGCTCCAAATTTAGAATACAGAACTATACCAAATATACTATTTACGGTACCAACCTAGATACCTGAAACCATGTGGCAAGTTCTCTAATATTTCTATTCTTTTCACAGAGCAGTAAAGAAGCCCTGTCAGACGTGAACGCCACTGGAGTTGCCATGTTGTTTTCCGCCGGCACTTTTCTCTATGTCGCCACTGTTCACGTCCTGCCCGAGGTGGGGGGAGGCGGGGGTCACTCTCATGCCCCGAACGGACCAAGCGGAGGCAAGGGACTGAGCAAAGTGGAGGTGGGCGCGCTGGTTCTCGGGTGCCTCATTCCCCTGGTGCTGTCGATTGGCCATCAACATTAAATACAGGACACAAAACAGACATGTCAATCAAAATGGATGGACCACTAGAAATGTGCTGTGCAAAGTTAATAAATTACGTATATGTAGTTTATTGCTGCGACAATAAGGATTCTCTGGATGTGCTTTCTGCTGATAAAGACGTACAAAAGGTCTCCGTAACTGCCACACAAGACAAAAGTGGACGCTTAACTTGAGC
Organism: Gobius niger; assembly: GCF_951799975.1. NCBI lineage: Eukaryota > Metazoa > Chordata > Actinopteri > Gobiiformes > Gobiidae > Gobius > Gobius niger. Next base: position 18,458,254 of record NC_136867.1, read on the forward strand.
TAGTTTCAGGTTCTTTGATGTGGCTTGATTGTTTTGTCTAATGTCAGTGAAGGAGAGCATCCTTGATACAAAAACACATTTTTTTCAAGATTGCACATCGACATTCAGTGTATGTGATGAAGAATTTTAAGACTAACAATATTGAAGTGCCATATTAGCCTCTCATGATGTAGAAACAAAATTAGAGCTCGTCAACTTAAAAAATTGCCACGTGCAGTTGTCAAAGAAATGCATTTTGCTCGATACCTTTGTGACAAGAAGTTGATATATCCACCAGCTTCAATTTTTGGGAATACAGTACCTTCCTTTTTTTGGTGGTGGTTACTTTGCTCTTTCAGAGAATAATACGGCAGAGACATGTACAGAAATGACTTGATTGTAAAGAAATCATTGGTTATTGTGTGAATGAACGACTTTGCCTTTTAAAGGGGCATTAGCTCCCCATAGGGACCAGTGGCTCAGGAGTACAGCTGTATTATGTCTCGTAAAGTCTATAGACCAAACCTGAGCAATAATGGGGACACAGTTGATTCATTGTGTGTGTGGTCGACATATCAAGATCTTCAACACAAGTCAAACAATAGACAAACTACTATTTTATCAGGATAGATGGATATTGTTCATGATGCTCTATGTAAATGTGTGTCTATACTGTACAGAAAAACGTTTTTCTTCCAAAAGGAACTCATCTGAGATGGACTGCTAACTCTTTTCTTTGTTTGAAGAATTTCTGTTACGGAACATTTTGTACTGTGTCTGTGCAAAGCAAATGTGATTCTTTTATGTCGACATTACAAGTTTTATTTCTGTTTCATAGTTTCAAATTTGACTGATTTCGGACGGATAGCTTGGTGTACTTTTGGTAAAACGAGGGTTAAAGGGATTTTAAGGACAGCTTCATTGTGTGCCATTATACATGTTTATATACCAGTATGCCACTATTACAGAATCTATGATACTTGTCTCTTATATAGAACTATGTCCAACAAAGATTGGCAAAAAATATCTGCATGGAAGCGCTTTACAGCACATTAATGAAAAAAAGAAAGTCAAAACAAGGTAATAATTTTAGAAACTCACCTAATCTCTATATTTTGACAGGTAGGGTAACAATTATGACCCCACTGCACCTTAACCTATTGTAAGGACTGTAAATTAACTAGAATAATGTCTAGAGATGTTTGGAAACACAGTTGTACTAGATGAATGCAATTCTGTGCTTAATTGTGAAGCACAACAAAGAAAAGGAATCTGCACCGCCAGGAAAGAGTTTGGCTCTTCATCAGAGAAGCTGCCGGTCATTACTTGTTACTTCGTAGTTCTATCGTGTTTGCAAGTTATTACTGTACCGTCATGGAAAGGTCAACTTTATAAATATTTATGCTAGTAATAGGTAAGCCAAGTTTATTGTAGAGCACAATTCGGACAGAGCGCATTACAAAGTAACATGAAAAAAAAGAAAATCAATCCATAAAACTTGTATATGATAATTAAAAGCGACAAGTGCAGAGAAAATACTGTTTTCGTATTCTTAGCTACAAAGGTATTCCTCCTGGATTTGAGCATTGTTAGACTTATCTCTCTTATCTTCAGGAAGACCTCCACTTTATCATAATTTATACTGGCCCTGTACATAGACCAAACACATTTTAGGAGCGTAGCCTTCATTTAGTGTTTGCCATTGCATTTTAATGGCACAAGCTGGGGCTGTCCATTTTCAATAGCTGTTCACATTTGTATCTGTTTCAACGCACACAGTTATTTATTGTCATTCCTGAAAGAGTCTGCCTTATTTCCACAGCTTGATTGTTAATATAAGTCGTAAAGCATTGTGTTTTATGATGACTAAATTAAACATTTTATAACTGGTGAAGCGAGATGTAATGATTGGGTCAATTAAAATGCGAGTACTCTAGGTTGGCCGACATGTCTTACACAAACAATACAAAATATGCCTTACAGCTACAATAACTGTGATTACAGTAGTGACTTCACTGCGTTTTCTTTTTGTTACGTCAGATAGTATTAGTAAAATAATAATTTCGACTGACTTTCAACTACATAGTCTATCCTATTTTAGTTATGCATTTTAATTTCAATTGATTATCTGTCTCCACAATTCAAATTATTGATCAGTCAGGAAGTTCACCGGAAAAGTTGTCAGTCATTTAGATGAGGTCGTTCCTTCCTGTCCCCTCTATGCCCTTTCAGCAGTTGTGTAACACTGTGAGCTTTTACTTTTTGTTATATTGTTGCATATGTTTAGCTTTTCCTTTGCTGTTTTCCCCTTTTTAGTTGAGTCTGGCCATAAAACAACAAGATTAGATTTATAGTGATTGTTTTATATCAATTCAAACAGAATAGGATGCTCTTGGAAAGGACACTAGTTTAGTTATATGTCACATACAATGCACTAGGGTAATATATTTAAGGGGTCGTCTTGTTCTTGTGTTGTTCAGAAAGCCCTGAATTCTCTTCTCCAAATTGGAGGTATGCGCATCGCTTTTTGTCCGTGACCCACTACTTGAGAACCACAATTTAAAGAGCGCCGTTTCTCTCATAATCTGAATGAGCCTGCAATCCTATTACAGTAAATATCGTGCTGTAAGTATACTCATCTATCCTCTCTCTCTCAGGCAGGACATTGCTGCTGATCTCTTGTGCTTTCGCCGCTGGGAGCTGAGCCTGAGCTTTCCGCATCATTCTAATCCATGGTCCACTCGCTCTGACACATGTCCTGTAAATTAATCTGATACACTCGCACTGTTTATCCCCGCTCCCCTCTTGATGCCGGCCTCCAACACACACCAAGCGGCAGACGGTTTGCTTAATTCTCCATATCAACTACCTGCCAAAGCTGGAGACGGCGACAGTAATCTCAACAAAGGATTTTTACAAGCTCAGATGTATTATTGACCCTGGCATTTCACTCCTAAATCTCCTCCCTCCCTTCCCCATCGCATCCTCCCTCTGTCCCTGGTGTTTTCCTGCGTCCAGTGCACTGCCAGCTATTGACCTCTGCATCTTTCCACTTCACCGACTCACTGGGATGCACCTCTTCTCTCCATACGGGTGTGCACTATCTGGTGTTACAGGGGGCTAATTGCTATTGACTGATTCTCTCTTTTTCCCCATTGATTGTTGTCACCATCCCTTTGCGGGACAGGGGAGGAAGGATAGCCGCCCTGGATCATGTTCTCCTCTTCGTCCAGAAATTCTCTACACTCGCCCTGGTCGTCCATGGAGCAGTCGGACTCGGAGGCGCTGGACATCAGCACCAGAGTGCAGATTCACGGAGTGCTGTGGAAGAGGCCATTCGGACGCCCCTCAGCAAAGTGGTCCCGTAGGTGAGTGAGAGATGGGAAATGCTGCAATTCTAATTTAAAAAATGATTAGTATTGACTGTTGTGTGATCACTTTTGGACATAAAAGCAAACTAATCTGTCTTTCTAATATATTTTTATTTAAAAATAAATAAATAAAATTATTTGTTTGGGATAGTGCATGTTAATAAACACACATGGACGTAAATAGTAGGTCACACTTTAGTTTACACTTCTTTGATACATGATTGTACCAAGCTAAATTTAGTACAAGCTAGTAGTAAAAACCTGTACCTATGTAGTACCTACACAATGGAATAATGTGTATTAGTACTTTGGAGATACATAATGAAAAAAGTCATAAGACCCTTAGGGTTAGGCCTTAAGGTTAGGATTAGAATCAAGGTCCTATGTGTTGTTACATTATGTACCTCCAAACTAATACAAATGATTCTATTTTGTATGTAACACTAGTTATAGTTACAGGTTATTACACATTGTTACACTTCACATTACAATGTACTAAATTTGGCAGGTACAATGTAACAAGGGTAGTGTAAAATGAAGTGTTTCCCTCAGGTTTGAAGTATTAGTGCAAAATGTAATCACATAAAACTGTTTACTTCAGTATAATCGCTCATATAGATGAATAAAATAAACACATATTTGTTCCCATATCAGATTTGAAAATGTATTAAAAGATCACTAATAATCTAAAAGAAATGAATACTACAATATCATAAGTTAAAGCTATATGTTGTTGGATGCACAAATACCTGAATTGGCACCTTCTGTCATAGTGATGCTCTTAGTTTATATAACAAAACATCCTTCACAACATCTATTTTTGGGTCACTGGATTTGTCAGATCAATTCTGACTTATGTCATAAAGGTCCTATGACTGAATGAGCTTTGTCACTTCACTAAATGCTTTTGGTTTGCAGTAAGTCTGCATGATGTGTCTGCAAAAGTGTAAATCTCAGCTGATGGAAGAGATTTTGTGATGTTTAGTGTATTATGTCATAGTTCATTGTTAAAATTCTCCCATTTGTCAGCTTTACAGAATAACATAACATTACATTGTTGTTGTTATTGTCATTGCATTAAGAACATCAAGCATTTGCATTTAAACATGAACTTTCTCCTGATTCAGATTCTTCATAATCAAAGACAGCTTTCTGCTCTACTATGCTGAAAACGAAAAGAGAAACTTTGAGACCAACAGGTGCCTCAACATCCATCCAAAGGTTTGTCAACAATGACTGGGCACATTCATTTGGTGAAGACGGCACTTCAAATATTCTGTGATTTTAGGGAGTCATTCCTTTGGGCGGATGTGTGGTGTCAGCCAGTGAGAACATGGGGATGCCCTTCGCCATCGAGATCCACCTGGAAGACTTCTGTGTAAGAAAACACACCCGTAAACTCGCATTCAAATAATACAACAAGAGTCAAAACAAGGAGTTGCAGAATATTTTATCATTTTAGTGCAGTACCTTGAACTTTCTAAACTAAGTAGAAATGGGGCTCAGAGTACCACCTGATCTAACCCAGGTCTATGACAGGACTGAGCCTTGACAAAAAGGACAGAACAATAAAAATATGTCTTAATTTGAACCGCAATGAAGCCTGTCTTTCCATCTCAGGTTGAGAATCACGTCTATAGATTATCCCTTTAATGTTTCCCCACAACGATAAAAAAAAAAAGAAAAAAAGAAAAAAAAAAGGTTTTCTAACCATTTGGGAGACAAACAACAAATGTTGAAACCGGGTCCAAACCTGATCTAAATCAGTCTAAAAGTTGTCAAAAGAAGCATAAACCAGTCCAAACCAGCATAAACCAGTCCAATCCAAGTCAGGTCTAAACCAATCCAAACCAGCATAAACCAGTCCAATCCAAGTCAGATCTAAACCAATCCAAACCAGCATAAACCAGTCCAATCCAAGTCAGGTCTAAACCAATCCAAACCAGCATAAACCAGTCCAAACTAGTCCAACCCTTAACTAAACCCTTAACTAAACTGGATATTTGAGTATGACACACTTGGTAGAGAATGGTAGTGATAGGCAGAATTATAAACAACACATGATTCAATAAAGTGTGCGCTACCAAACAGTTGAGTAACAGTGGCCTTTGTCTATGGTATTTACAGAGGGATCTCCCTATAGAAATGTATCATATTTTTGTATTGGCAAAATATGTTCCACTGTTCAATCCTATCATTGGATTGTTCACGTGCTGAGCCAGACGTAAAACCTGAATCATTTTGTTGCAGTTTTTGAAAACTTTAAAGCCTGGTACTATATTTCCATTCTGTATCTTTCACATACAGTACATTATAATTCTTCCTTAACGGTGTAGAAGTGTTAAACTGCTACTGTAATATTGTTTGTAGGTCATGAATTTAAAGTGGCTGTTTATCCTCCATTGTCATCAGCTTTGTGACACATTTTGCTACTGGAAGAAAGTGGGTCTTGTAACTGGAGTAGGTCCCTGGTGATGTACAGTGACTGCACCTAACGTCCCAGATGCATCAGACAGGGACTAGCTCCGCAGACAGGGATTCCCATGGGGGACAGTTATGGCGCACTAACATCTGTAATTAAAATAAAAAGATATGTTTCTGGAGCATGAGTTTATTAGATCACCCACTTAAATATTTGAGACAGATGTTTGTTGACGTTTGCTGTTCAGGTGTGTAGCTGATCATGTAAAATGTTTTTTTGCAGGGAACCATAGTGCTGGCGGCTGAGTCCGAGGGGGAGCAGGTTCAGTGGATGGAGATGATTCAGGAGTCGGGAAAAGTGTAAGCAAATACAGTGTGAAAATAACCTAAAATGTACTTTTAAATGTTTGCTGTTTGTTTCATATCTATGACACTTGCTGTGTGGTATATAAGGCTGGGTACCGTTACATTTTTTGCGATACCTGTACTTTAACGATACTTGGTTTTCGATACCGATACTAACATATTTGTCACCAAGAACTAGAGTACAAAACAATAATGAGTGGAAGAGTTGCAAATCTACAATATTGGGTTCATCTCTAATGTCAAAAAATGCATGGAAAAATTAGGAATAATCTGGGGGGAAATTGTGGTAAAAATAAGGAAAAATTGTGTAAAAGTTGGTGGGAAAATGGGGCCAAATAAGGAAAAAAAAAGAGGAATGCATTTGGAAAAAAATTAGGAAAAGTGGGGGGGGATAGGAAAAATATTAGTAAAAAAATAAATATAAAATGAGCAAAAATTTGAGAGAAAAATTGCGAAAATGAAAAACAATACAGAAAAAAAATGTGTAAAAAAAAATAGAAAAACATTTGGCAAAAAATATGAGGGAAAAAAATGAGCAGAAATGGTGAAAATTTTGAAAAATCATTTCTTTGAGCTGAAACTACTGAGTCACTCCCTTTAATGCGTTCCCTGGACCAACTGCATCAAAACTTTGATCTAAAGATACAGTAGAAGATCGTTCTTTCGGTACCTGCTTTCAGTACTTTTATTTTTTCGTAGCTCCTAAACTTTTTTTCCGATACCGTATTGGTATCGTTTAATGGTACCCAGCCCAAGTGGTATAACACACAGAAATCAAATCAATTTAGAGAAATGAACACGGCACAATCCTGACATCACATAAACTTGAGTTAAAGTCAAAAGAGACAGATTTGTTAAGCATACAACTCTGGTTTTGCATTTATTAGTGATGAATAACAACATGAATTGTTTTTGCGCTGTACTCTGAACTGCTCCTATACCTCTTTGTCCAAACAAGGATTGCCATTGATTTGCCGTCCTTTGTCTGAGGCTCATTTGTTTTGATATCATTTGTTAATCGACCTCCAGGACATGGAAGAACTCTCAGCTCGGAGAGGCCATGATCGAGAGTCTGGAGGCTCAGGGGCTGCAGCTCGCCAAAGAGAAGCAGGAGTATCTGGGTATATGAAGTGTACACTATTTACATTATTGTGCTTTCTACGCCCTTGCTGATGTGAGTACAACTTTCTTTCAGATAAACTGATGGAGGAAACAGAGGAGCTGAGCCATCAAAGAGCACAGAGAGAGGTTAGGCTCGAGACACTGAATTACACGCCTGGATTTAACTAACCGGGTTTGCTGCACTATTTGCCAAAAGATCAAGATCAACTGATGCAGAGTCCAAATCTTCACACCCATTGAGAATCTCTGGGATGTGCAGGAGAAGGCTTTGCACAGTGGTCACCCTCTCCCATCATCAACACAAGATCTTGCTGAAAAATTGTGTGCTGTAACCAAAGCCTGTGGCGACTTTTTATTTGGTCAGACAGTGTATTAACATGAATGCATTTATGGTTGATAGGAGTTGGAGCGTCTAAACCAAATCTTGGAGGAGGAGAAGCGGAAATATGAGGAGGTGGTGATGGAGCTGAAGGCGGAACAAGATCATATTAAGCAGTATGTACTATTTCTATCCATCTATCCATCTATGTATCTACTATGTGTATGTATGTATGTATCCATCCATCCATCCATCCATCCATCCATCCATTCTTTACCTGGAGTTTGATTCGGAACTTAAGTGCTACACATGAATAATTGACCACATTTCCAGTTTAATGTGTATACAAGCTGTAGTACATGCCATAACACATCATTTTTGAATCAAAACCTCCAAAACAGAGGTTACCGGGAAACATTTTAATAATGTTAAGACCATTCCAGTACATAACACTTATAACGACTCTGTATGAATAATGACTGGTCTAGCATATTGAATTTGCTGCCTATTTACTGTACGTATCCATTACAGAGACCTGGAGGGAACGGTTCATTCTTTGAAGGGAGTGGAGAGAGAGAAAGCGGAGCTGGGCAGTCTGACCATCATGTTACAGAAGTCCATTGAGGTATGAATTCCCTATTAGCATTACTGTAGATTTTAGATTAGCCGCTTAACATAAGGCCATTTCGTGTAATAAAAAACAAATGAAATATAATATGGTTTCAAAGTCCAATCAACTGAAGGAGCTGGATCTGTCTTTCGCTCTGTAACTGTCTCCCAGTATACTTTTGTCTTGTCCTTGGGCAAGACACTTCACCCTTCAATCTCTTACTTTTATTGTTTCCAGGAGCTTTCCTTTGAGAAACAGCGGACTCTGGATCTCCTTGGGGTGAAAGAGAATCAGGACAATAACGAGAACAACACTGAGGATCAGGACAGCTCCGCGATGCAAGATGAAGAAGAAGGAGGAGGAGGAGGAGGAGAGGAGGGCGACACCGTGCTGCTCCAGGACCTCAAACACATCGAAGACCAGATGAAAATTTTACTCAAAGAGAAAGACCAGGCTGCGCAGAAGTAAGTCGCCCGAAATGATGGAACAATCACAGCGGGAAGGCCCTATAGATTTGATTGCTGGACAATGTGGGGAATCTCTGTGCGGAGTTTGCATGTTCTCCCTCAAAATCTAGCTCAAAATCTGCTCCCTCTCTGAGCACTGCAATCCACAGGCCAAATGCAAAAGACAATTTCCCCATATGTTGACCCTGACTGTTCACATACAGTACATGCATTTCAAAAGACTCCAAAGATCAATAACAATCTGATAATGTTAGTCCGTGCAGAGAGGTCCGGCCAGGTCTTTGCTAATGGTACAAGAGCAGAGGTCTGAGTGGAAATGTGTATTGATCCCTGAACAAGCGGTGCATTGACGGGCAGCTCCAAAAGAGGGATTTTTACAGCACCCTATTGACTGTGAAGCACTAATGTTCAGATACCGTCACAGGACACGCAGTTATATCATTTGTTTCCATGCGCAGCACTGTACTTTTTAGGTTTCGATTTCAGCTGTTGTTATAAGTTGAAATCTAGAACGTGCAAAATGACATTAACCAGTGATGTGTGCTGCTTTGTCGTCATTTGGGATAGTCTTATGTTTAGAACTGCATAGCCATGGTTTATTATGGTTCAATTTTAGCCCAAGGAAACCGTGGTATAGTTCTGCTGTAGATCAGGTTTAGATTTACTCAGAGACTTTTTTTTTTTCTTTCAGACTCCTGGAGAACGAGGAACGGTCAGTGGTGCTGCAGCAAGAGCGAGAGTTTTATTCGTCTCAGGCCAAAACTCTGCAGCAGTCTCTTTCTCAGCTCACGGTGGACAAGCAGCAGACAGAGGCCGAGCTCAAGGTACTAAACACCGACGGGAAAATGATTTTTAAAATTCCAGGTCATAGATTGAGTCTCTTGCGCATATCAGATCTCACAAAGGCTTCATGTTACCATTGTTTGTCTGTGTATTATCTTTCAATCGAGCCTGCACAGACTTTATTTTTTGTCCCATTTCCAAGTTTCTAAGCCAAAATGGGTCATTAGAAATGACTTGTTCCGTCTTGCAGACAAAACACAATCAAAGATATTCATATATATATCCCAAAACATGGTCATACTTTGCTTTTGCTCTACCCTGCCAAAAACAACACCGCCTGGATTTAGTTGGGTACAAAAAATAAAAGTTAAACCCTCCCATTGGATAAATGCAGCATGTTCAGCAACATCATGCCCCTTCAAAACGAGGTCAAATGATTTCCAGACTATACTAAATGGCTCCACTAATATACAGTGTTCCCCCTGTGATGATGTGGGCAGTATAGGATCAAATGCAAAGGACAAACTTCCCTCTATGGACAAAAACATCCAAATCCAAACCTAATGAAAGCTATATGCTATATTTCCAGGCTGAGATTGAGTCCCGGGTGCAGCTGGAGCAGCGGCTGAAGTCTGCAGAGGAGGCTCTGGAGAATCTGGAGAAAGGCCTGAACTCTTTGGACCGTAGCAAAGAGAAAGATGAGAAGATGAAGGGAGACGTGACTCAGCTCCGGAGTGAGTTGGTCCACGGTTTGATATAACATAACAGGGATTTATGTAACACTGGCATCACATTACAGAGAAGTGTTTAAGGGTGCTAAATATAGAAGCAGATTAACTTATTCTGAGTACAAATGTAAGCATGAACACATCAAATAAGTGCTTGTTCCAAGTACTTTAAGGCAGTTTAGGTCACATTTACTCTTAGTGGTTTATAAACTATCCCACAGCCAGGGTTGGGCTCTTTCTACTATATAATAATGCATAATTGTCTCTAGAACCAAAACAAACAATGTGCAGATAAACACTTTCTTTTGACTGCCGTCGATATTATGTTAAAAGTTTGTGGACACATATACCAACAAAATGTACATCTATCTTTAATCTGAGGTTGCAGTATACAGTCCACTGCTCTCTACAATTAATCTGCCCCCTGCTGGACACAATACGCATTACTTTTTCATACAGATGCAGTGTACACTCTCACAGGTTAGGTGCAAAGCTAAAACATGGCCTACATTTTTACAAATTTGGCTCCAATGAGATAAACAATAGCACAGGATATCTAAATGCTCTGAGTTGGCATTTCTTTGAAGGAAAAAAGTTTCAAAATGCCCCCCCAAAAATCCCATCACAATGTTACGGACCGAGTAAGTCATGTGGAAATATTAATGAAAGCATGGTGTTGCAGAGTTCTTTGAGGAGTGCATTTGTGCTGCTGAGGTGGAGGCCAAGCTCCCGGCGATCATGAAAAACGCGGTGTATCTCCACAAAGCTGCGGCGCGAAGAATCAAGAGCTGCCGCATCCAGAGGAGGGCCTCCAGACGACACTGGTGTAAGTCTATCTTAAAGCACATGTTCGTTGATACAGCATTATTATTTTTCATATCATAATAGGCTCATTTCCCAAGTTAAGAATGATATTATAGACAAGGTTTTCTCATTCTTAAATCTACTTTTCTGCTCTACTTCTGCTCTCCTCTTGCCCTGGTGTCCAGTGAAACACTCCCGGTCGTTTGCGGTTGCCCACGGAGACGACGGTGAGATGGAGGAGCTGAAGGCGACGGCCCGAAGGCTCACGTCTGACAGCAGCTTCAGAGAAAGTGTGTACAAGATCATCGCCCGCAAAGACGGCACCAATGGAACCAATGTTTAGGCAAGAGTAAACTGACAAAAGTCCTAAAGTCCCGTGTGGGCCCCCAATAACAATAATTAACTCTATTATAAAGAATTTTTACACTACACATGAAAAAACAAATAACTGTGACTGTGAAAGAATGATTTAAAGCAGTAAATCTCAACAAAGGCATATATGTTTCCATTCAAACTAAATCTTTTTGTTTTGTAGACAGGCTTTGGGGCTCCCCTGCAGTGCCTCTGAGGCCCACCAGGGTGCCCCACTTTAGGAACCACTGAAATTAATCTTAAGAGTTCAATTTTTAACAATAATAAAATATAAATAAAAAGAAGCTCCAATAACTTCTACATCAATATGCGCATAATCTTTTTGGGAACTGAGCCCCTTTAAACAGGTTAATCAATATTTGGGAGATACAAAAACTACTAATTGGTAACTGCTTTTCTATGATAAACAGATATTTTCGGAGTTGACATAAGTTTGTTAGTAAGGCCTAAACCAGATGCAGGCAAACCTTTAGTGGCTGGCCCAGTAGCATTTTGGGGGTGGTCAAACAACTACACAAATGTAATACCCTAAACTTAACCACAAGAAAAACAACATTGCAGCATTTATGTATAACAGTGATAAACGTGGTTCAGCAAAGCTTGGTGTGACTTTCTTTACAAGTGGTTATACTTCAAATTTAAATTTAGACCTAATTCTGATTTTGTGCTCACACAAGACTTAACATTAAAACTGTTTGTGGCTCTTAAAGCTGGGGTGCCTGACTTTTTGTTGTTAGTAAATGTATTATTGCCACCTCAACAAAAACAGATCATGTTGCATTGTCTGCAACTAAATATTTATTGAGTAGCAGAAGATAGAAGTAGAATCTAAGTTACTGCAATTTATGGGGTTGATCCCCCTTGCTTCACTTTGCCACTGCTCAAAGCTGTAAACGGGCGTGACATGTGCATATGATTTATTTGATTGAACACTCCGGTTGTGCAGGAGGGACTGTGACCGTTAGAAACAAGTTTTGGGACAAAACTAAAAATGTCAGTTTGAACAGGGAAGATCAGGTAACAAAGCTTTAACACACAAAAGTTTAGTGTTTTCAAGAAGAATTAGCTCTCTGACCCCTATAATAACCTAATATGCACACAAGGAAATGTGGCACACTAATGTCTACATATGATGTACTGTATATACTGTATGTATGTAATAGTTGTAACATTGATGTATAGCAGGAATGTAGCAGAAAACCAACAATAGAAGTGTATCTTCAAAAATGATTTATTTTTCTGGTTTTGATTGTAAGCACAGATTGTTTTGTACAGGTTTTGTTCACAGTTTTCATGCTCATTGTAAAAACAGACAGAAATTCAAGGGTCATTAAATTTACTTGCACATTTGTCAGCCAACTCCATATTTCAGATTGAGATAAAAATGAAACAGCACATTATTTATCGCACTGATTTAACACTGATAAGCTTTCATTGGGTCACAATTATTGGCCAAAACGCTACAGTGTCAAGCAATTGTATTATTTCTGTTGTTTTAACACGAGCAAAAAACTGTAAATCCGGATTGCAACAAAGGGAAATTGAAATAAATATATCTTAACACTGACAACCTGAACAACTTTTCTTTGATGATCCCAGTCGTATGTAAATCCTAAAAGCAAGCAGTGAGCACATCTCATGATCATGTACAAATAATACAAGTAACATCAACCAATGAGGAGAGAGGAGCAATGACAAAGAGCCTACATTGCAATGAAAACATGCCTTAATACTCATAAAGCTGTTTTTGACCCTAGTACATGTCAGCTCTGTAGGTAGAAGGCTTAAGGTTCACTCTGGGGTGAGTCAGAATCAGCGTGTTGGTAATAGCAGCAGAACGGATGGTACGAAAATGGTATCTAGGCAGAAAATCTGAACGTAGATTCACTTGGGACGAGTTCACTTCGGTGTTGGTAGAAAAGCTGTGATCTGGAGGGACTCGGGGTGATATGTTCGATGACCGCCATGACCTGTAGAAAACAGAATTACGTATCATTTATCTGCAATAAGTTGCGTTCATGTCAACATTCTCAAAACACATAGTCATACTGGAGCGTAGGGGTTTAAAGGTATTTGGTTTTTAGCTATAAAATGCAGATGTGTTGACTTCCTGGTTTATGGCTAATATCTATAGTTACTGGGCCTATCCAAATGAACACAGATAGATAGATAGATAGATAGATAGATAGATAGATAGATAGATAGATAGATAGATAGATAGATAGATACTTCGGACCGAATTAACACCCTTTTGAGTGCCAGTGTCAGTGTGGTGAACAGGTCTGGGCTCATTCTACACCTTAGGACATTGTTGGAACATGTTGGAAATTACTTTTTTTTTTTTTTAACTCGGTAAAACTCCTTTAAGCCTCTCCTCACACTATAGGAGCTTTCTTATGTATTATCAAAATGGACTCAAAATGAGGGGACTTTGCCTCTATAATATTTAACATGTACAATACAAAGCTATGGTCAATGCAAAAATAATGTGATTAGAGGAAAATATAGAAAAGACTTCATTCATTCACCCGTGTCACTAAAAGCTGCAGGGATCAACCATGCCCAATAAAACTACTACAAACCTAATATGAACTGCTCTGTCTGACTATGGTTGAACTGGCGCGTCATTGTGTCATCATCTCGGAGATAATCTGGGAACGTGAGTCTGTGATCCATCTGAGCCTGTCTGCTCATATAATGCCTCCACTCCATCCAGTCTGGCTTCGAGTGTATTTCACATACAATCCCGAGCTCTACACTGGGCAATAACCCACGCAGCTTTTTCTGCAATAAAGCATGATCGAGCAATGAAAAAGTAATGAGCGTATACCAGATGACAATCTCAAAATGATTGCTGTTTTACATAAAGCTGCAGCCATGCAACATTTATGTACGATATTCAAATCCTCGGTCATTTCCTTTTCTCTGCGAATCCCCACCCGCTGCTTTATCCCTTTGTCACTATGGCAACGGCGGAGGGCAAAACCCCACCAACGAGCATCTCTGTTTTCAATCTGACAGTGCAGGATTAATGCAGATACAGCATTAAAAACCCGGCCATGGCCACTGCATGAGGTAGAGTTTTGGTCACGCTGCAAAGTCACACAGGGGTGAGGTGTTCAAAGACCGACGGAAGAAGTGATATTCGCAATATTGAATTTGTTTAGATACAAGATGGCACAGAGGTGATCACTCTCAAGTCCCAGGTTTGATTCCTGGGTGAGGAACTGAGAGTCCTCAGAGACCTTCCTGTGTGAAGTTTGCATGTTTCCCTCTTGCCCTCCCTGTCCCTTTAGGTGTTGCAGTTCCAGTACTACTAAATCTAGCACACAACATGTACAATAGGGTCCTCTCAGGTGCTTCGACTCTCCTGTCAAAGAGATTCTGAATAAATAGCTGGACTTTAGCGGTCTAATAATAATAATTTGTGAAAAGTGAGTGGTGTGCTTCACTTGCGTCACTATATTTCACACACAGACTTTGGGGAATGGCGCTGATCTAGAGCACTCCTACCTTTTTTTCACCTTGACATATTTCCCTGGTATCGGAGCGATTGTGGGCCTTCCTTTGCTGCAGTCTCGTGTGGAGCGGAGGCAGGGAGAGTTCGTATAGCGTTGAGTGATGCTGGCATTGTGCACAAAGTGAAATCCCGTGTTGATTGGTCAGCAGCACGTGGCTTCTCTGCACCGTCAGCTCTAGGTTCTACACGCGTGTGGCTGGAGGCTGTTTCTCTGCAGAGGCTGCCCACTGCATCACGTCATGGAGCATACAAAAGCATTGCTAAAGGGCGCTTCGTCGCACCACCTCCTTTTTGGGCTGATTTGTGCCCCTCGGGAGGACTGTCTTAAAAGCTTTCAATCCCGGACTTGTGCTTCCTAGTTAACAATAGGTCTTTTCATCTGAGCATTTTTCAGTCCAGTGGCTGAGGCAGTGGAGTGGGCAGAGTGAAAGTGTCTTTTATTGGACGGTTCCTTTTAAGCACTCATCCATTATGAAGTACAGTATGTCCCGCATCGGCTTTTATACAGCTGTCTGCTTTACATCCGTGATATGACTTGACTTGCATGTTAAAAAATAAGGAAATTAAGGGTTGATATACTGTATGTAAAAACACAAAAAAATGGGGTAAAGCTGTTTGGCAATGAAGGCAGGTGTCTCGTGACCAGTGGTTTATTTCTCATCCAGACTTGCTTTGAGCTGCGCCTCCAGTGCCATTTTGTCGAACGTTCGCATGTTGGTCTCCTCTCTGACTTTGTCCCGCACGTGGAAGGAGGCCCGCGCTACGGACCGGGCGCTTTCCAAAACGGCCTTCTTCTCCTTGAAAATCTGCTCGCTCTTTTCCAGCTTCCTCTCAATGGACTGCATGAGCTCCAGCCTCCTCTGCCTCTCCTCCTCCTCCACTCTCTGCCTGTTTAGTTTCTGTAACCGCTCCTTTTCCTGTCGGCTCTGAACGGCCTTTAAAGCCTTCTCCTTCGCCCTTTCCTCCACCACCAACGCCGCATGCTGTGCCTTCTTTTCCGCCTCCTTTACTTTGGCCGCATATTGCTGCTGCTGCTGCTTCTCCCGCCTTTCTGCAGCCTTACGTGCCTTCTGGATTTGCTTCTCTTCTCGCTTGGCTTTCTCCTTCAACTCTTGCCCCCTACGTTCGACAATCTGCTCGTAATTTTCCAGTGACCTGTTCAGTTTCACCTCCGCCTGTCTCCGGGCCTCCTCTCTCTCCTCTTCCTCCCTGCGAGCGATCTCCTGCGTGATAACGGCGTGTCGTCTCCTCTCCGCCTTGTTCAAACCTCGCCTCTCCTCCTGCGCCTGGTGCTCCTTCTCCTGCCTCTTCAGCTCCGCCATGGTCAGCTTCTCTTTCAACAGTAACCTTTCCTGCTCTAACATGGCCGCTCGCTCCTCCTCTAAGGCCTTAAGGTTCTGCTCTTGTAACACTTTCTTGTGCTTCTCCTCACGGGCCGCTTGCTGCAGCTTCAACAACCTATTTCGCTCTTGCTGCTCAGACAACTCCTTCCACTTTTCCTCACTCTCCTCCACCTGCTTGAGCTTGGCTTCTGCCGACTGCCGTTCTTGTTGGCTCAGTCTCTGTTGCCTTATCGATACTTGATTGTGCCAAACTCGCTGACACTGTTGCACAGCTCTCTGCTTCTCGCGTTCCTCCAGCTCTCGCCGAAACTCCTCCGTCCTCTTCTCACTGTCCCACTGCAGGTGTGCCACATATCTGGTCTGGCTCATTATATCTTCTTCTTGATATCTGGCTAGCATCAACGCGGCAATCTTCCTGTCCCGCTCCGAGACCGCTTTCAGCCCTCGTCTTTTGACCTCCTTCACGATGCGCTCTATCTTTTGAGTTGTCTGAGGGGAGTGGCTGAGGTCTCCCAGACTTAGACTTCGTCCCATTAGGGAATTGAATGTCGCTAAGGTGCGCGCTCTGGGACTGGACACTTTCGCCCAATGATCTCTGGTACCGTCCCAGCTGTATGAAGAGGAGGCGCCTGACTCCGATGAGGTGCAGGTATTGGTAGTGTTTGTAGAGGTTGACGAATAAATTGGGTCTATTTTCTTCTGTAAAGACTCAAGCGAATGGCTTTTACCTCGTACTTTCAAATGTCCATTATGCTGGCCAAAGTGTCCTCCTATTACCCCGTTAAGATGGGCGGGAGCTGGTTTAGACACAGAGGACGCTAGTGTTGTGTTAGCTCTCGGAAAAGCAGGGGGTTTGGGCGTAGATCTAGGGAATGTGTTTGCAGGTTTCCCCCCTGAGGACTTCCTTGTCACCGGGGGAGGACCTGAGGAGCCTTGGCGGGTCAGTCTGACTTGCTCCGTAGATTTCGTTCGAGATCTTTGGAAACCTCCCTTCGAAGATGTCAGAGAGCTTGTAGATCCGATCTTGGAGGACGAGCCATTGCAAGACGACTTGGGAGAAGTGCTGAGGTTGTTGACCGAAGGCTTGGACAAAAGAGCGGACTTTGGAGCGGGAGTTGCCGCTTTCGGAGTTGGTTCGCTGTCGGTAGGTGTGATCACCAAGACGGATTTGGGCGGAGAGGCTTTCTGCTCTAGCAAAGGCGGCGCGCTACTGTTCACCGCAGCTTGTAGGATTCTCCGCTTCTCCTCCCGGACTATCCGCTCCCTCTCCTCTCTGCACTGCCTCAGCTTGCCGTGCCTCTCCCGCTCGTAGACCTCGAACAACCCCGTCGCGACCCGCATGGACCTCCCTGGGGCCTCCCTGGCGAAGTCAGCCAAGGGACGCTGCAACAGCTCCACCGGCTTCACCCCACATCTCGCACACGCTTCGAGAGAGCGCGGGCTCGTCAGGACGTAGCGACTCCCTTCAGCAGCTGGCGAGTCGAAATTATACAAATCCAGATGTAGTTTGGGCGCTAGGTCGCTCTGAGGTGGGGGCTGTGGAGACGGGACAATCTGAGGCGATGGGGTTTCCGGGATGGATATAGTGTGGCAGGGGCTCGGTTCAGCACTGCCAGTGGGAGGAGTTTGGAAACAGGCGTCCCCATCCTCCTCTGCTGTCCCGTCGCCATCGTCGGTCGTGGAGTCGGACAGGCGCGGGTCCTCAGCTGCCACGCTCGGGCTTTTGCACTTGGTCTGTTCGTCCGCCTCCGAAGGGTCGACCATGGTTGACTGCGCGTGGAAGTGATGTATGGGACACACATGGAAGAAACAATGAATGAACAGTTACTAAGGCAGCAGGAAAAGTGAAAAAGTGAAAAGTGATGCAATATAAAAAGTAGCAGTATCTGTAAAATAATGTCGCGATCAAAATTCAAAAGTATCCTACATTACAGATAAGGGACATCAATTGTAGGCCACACCAAAGGAAATGTCCATTGACTAAAGCTACAGTCTTAAAACTATACCCCCTAAATCTAATAAATTATTTTAATTTGGGCATTTTTGGTAAACGTTTCCCCCCACCCCTTCACTGCTATGTGAAGTCTTTGGGGGATGGTCCAAACACAAGTTCATGCATGCAGAAAGCACAGATTCGTATACCAGATGAGACATATCTGGCCTCCAGGGAAGTGACATAACGCACGGCAACACCACTGTCCTTTAATAGAGACGCTATTTTTGGCGAAGTTACTGGGCTGAGACGATTTGATTACGCGCAGACGTATTTTCTCACTCTATATCACCCAATCAACCTACAAACGCTTCCTTAACCAAAACGATGACATTAATTAACCCGGAACGGATGATGTAAAGGCGTGGTATGCGTAACCCACTATAATAATTCTTGGCCTTGACTTTTTGTTTTTATAACGTAAGGATAAGGTGCTTAAAATGTTCGCCAATCATCAAACACTTTTGTGGACATTTTGCTGTGAACGTAGGCTTGACATCACTTAGGAATAGATTTTTCCTCCCTCTCGCCATTATAAAGTCAGCATAGGGCGTCTGAGCTAAATTTATCCACCGGAAAAACATACGTAGGCCACTAACCTGCCAGTGTTTACGTGCGTCTCAGTGCTGCTGCTGCTGCTGCTGCTGCTGGTGCTGGTGTCGGGTGCTTTGTTCCCCTGGTCTCCGTGCACTGCCCCTTGTGTTTCCCGCATAATAACAATAACATCAAGCGGAGAGGCCCAGGCCGCGGAGCCGCTGTGGGAGCATCACATCCCGCAAAGCATCGCGACAGACGGCGAAAGCTCACAGCCTGTCAATGCATGCAGCAGCGAAACCTCGACACGTCCCTTAAAACGCAATAAACGCGCCGCTAAGAGTGATATGTGTAGATTTATCGCTGTTAAGAAAAGCAGGTGCGTTGGATCCCGTCGCGCTGTGAGCAGAGCGCCCAGTAAACATCCGCGGTCCCCACCTGCTCAGCCTCAGCATCACAGGCTCAGCATCCCTCCTCCAGCCTCCGTAGCTCCGCCCCCTTCTGGAAGATGTCAGCCTGCCGTATGTGCGCGTACATGTGCGCTTGTGTGTCCGGAGCGCCTTTGGTCTGCACGAGCAATTAAGCGCGCGCATGCTTGTCCACCCCACTAAGAACATGCGGCTAATTGACTTAATGGTGATGGCCCTGGAGCAAAAATCTTAATGTCACCGTCCGCCTGTCTTCTTTTGCTCCGGATTCTATGGCTTCTGGCCTATTTCTGTAAAAAAAAATAAAAAATATATATATATATATTCCTTTTCAATTTGAAAAACAAAAGCAACATTTGTTGTTTTTGTTGTATTGTTTATTAAAATGATCATTTGTATCTTGTGTTTAACTGCATCAAAAAGAGTTCGTTTTCGTGGCTATTTACGACTTCATCCACTGCGCGGCGCTGCATTCATAAAGAATTTTGGGGAAACTGCAAGTGACGGCTGGTTTTATGGTCCAGGGCAATGTTGGGGAGTAGCTAAATAGGCTACATGTATTTAGAATACATAGCTATTGATGATAGCCTACTAAATTTGAGTAACTGTATTTTGGTAAAGTTACACTTTCATTTGAGAGTATTTAGGATACAGTTACTTTCCAAATACATCCCAATACTCATCATTACATTTTAGCTCCATATTGCACAACATTATTAAGAAAGAACTTTTAATTTTGACCTGTTATTCCTCCTAAAAAAAGTAGAGTACAATGATTAGACAAAGCAACGGAATACGTTACAAATTCATTATAAGGCAAGTATCAGTAACTAAATGCAATTAAAAATATTCTCCCCAACACTGGTTCAGGGTAATGATAATTTTTATTAAAATTGAACACCTTTGTTCAGTTAAACCAACAATTTTGTTAACATATGAGGTCATAAGATTGAAATGGCGCAAACAATATGTTTTTGTTTGTTTTACTTCTGTCATAATCTATGCTGCTCCACACTCAAAAAATATCCTGCGTTGACTGACTGGTGGGTTGATAGAGCTGATAAATGTGACAATTGTTTTTTACCAGCTACATTATTCTCGCACTTTCAGCAGTAGGCATATGTTAAATGCTTGTGTAGCCTATAATTGATATTTAATATTTAATACCTATCAATCCAAACAAATGCAAAAGCTCCAGAAGTTCAACTGATATATAATATATAATGATGCACTAATGGCACTCAAACCGCTGCTTGGAAGCAAAAGCCCTATATGTATATCCTGCTATTTCAGAGTTGATCATTTTAGACTAGGCAATTTATTTTGCCTGAAGTAGGCTATAGATACGGCAAATAAATTGATAAAATATATAAATATGTAGTCTACACACGAATCTAAGCATACAATTAGCTAATCAATTGTGCGTGTAGATAAGCTAACATTTTAAAATCATGTTGAAAGGTACCCTCTTGCACCCCTGTAGAACAGGACCTGGATTGGTGACAATGATGTAATATTGTTAAAGGCAGAATCATAGTGAATATGCCTATACTCTGTATAATATAAGCTTATGTTTCTGTTTTACAAAGCCTTGCTGTCGATGTGCAAATGTTTGTCATTGTAAAGCGACCGTTTCAATGTCAAATCTATTTATAAAGCACATCTACAAAATACTCGAGTTGGCTAAAATGCTCAGTGTAGAGAGAAAACAGAGCAATAAAAAGACAATATTTGCAAAACATCAAGCAGGCATATAAACAAATGTAAAAAAATAGAGTAGGTGCCAAGATTAAAGATTAAAAATAAAAAAAAACTAGATCCTATATAACTCAAGATAAGCGTATCTTAACAGAACAGACCTATATTTATTGCGAGTTTTATATATTAGCCGCAGACAGAGGTGCATGTCTTTATACTCTGTGGGAAGCCTATGGAGAACTCATGCAGAAAATCCACATGACTCAAGCATTAGCCCAGTCCGTGCAAAATAGCATGTCACATATAAATGCATTAGGACTGATTTTAGTCCAGTTTGGTCCAGTCTCAGATCTGAACCAGGATTAGATAACTGTATCCCAAGTGCTCTGCTGACCCACTAAACTCCTGACCCGCAGTGGTGTTGGGACGGGGGGCAGTGCTGGTTTAATTGGCCCCTCCCGTGAGCCGCGTTTGGGGGACAGTGTGAAACCAGTGACAACAGGAACGTGCTGGTCCGGCTGCAGGCATGGGCGCACATACATATGAAAGCTTGTATTTTTGGCATCCTCCCCTTGATAGATGGATATGGGTTCATCGAGAGGTGAGAATTACTATGTAATGAGGCTTCAAAGACATATATTATCTGACAGCAACTTCAAATATTTGACAAAGTAAACCATGTTAAATTGAAAAGGAAATCCATATCCATAGCTGGGATTGAACCACGACGAGTTGGGAACCAAGTGGACGAGTTGCTGGCGAACGCTGAAAAACTGGATGACACCCAGCAGAATACAAACAGAACGTGCTCCGCAGTTATTTAAAACAGCTGATATATTGCTGTTATTGGCAACTGAGGATGGTACAAACCATTTACACAGTAATACAAAAAATAAATATAAATGTAGGTCGATTCACGGCCCATCTGTAGAATATCCATCCAAAACACTACGGCCCTGAAGAGAAAGTAGTTCATCCATTTAATTTCACATATGCAGCTTGATATAAGAACATCATGAAGAACACGTTTTACTTTTTACATTTCACTGCTATTGACAGGGTCAATATTAAGCCCCATGCCATTCTATTATTGTATGTCTGATCAGAGGATTCATTTTTACATAAGGTGCACTGTTAAATTGGACCCAGTGAACACCCTGAAAACTTTATCTGAAAGGTAACTCTCTAATTGGAGCTAGTGTGAGAAAGTCCAGCCCGTTGTGCATCTGTGTGTACAGTGCCCTCCTGGTCCTGTGAAGATAGGGACCTTTGGGTGCCCCCTCTTCACATCTCCAATTTTAGTTTGCCAACAGAAAGACCACGTTTTCTAGACACTTTCAACACCTGCCCTCCTGACCCTGTGACACAGCCCCCTCCCTCATGGACCTGTCCTGTGTGGGACATCCCGTAGTGGAGCAGACCCCTCTCAGCCCAAAGGTCCCAGAGACCGAGCTGTTAATTCAATCAGGAGAGCGGTTTGCTCAATTAGACAGCCATAAAGGCCGTGATGGAGGGGGTAGCGGAGGAGGGCCGGCGGCTGTAATTGTGTATGACAGTGTGTAAACAGAGCGTGAATGGAGCTCGCAGGTGTGTGACACCAGACCAGACTCAATGGTCCTTTTCACACTTTCTCTGGGCGTAGAGCGGTGTCTGCTTGTTTGTTGAGCTTGTCCTCGTCACTTTAGCGCTGTGCGCTCAGCCTTTGTAGAGGCTCTTAGTGTGGCCACTCTTTACTGCCATATGTACACTTTGTTTCAGGAGCTAGTGAACATTGCAGCCAGTACATGTAAAATATGTGGAATTTATGAAATGAAATCCAGATGATGCTTTAAAGGAGAGGTTAGGTTTTTTTTCATTCAGCAACCACTCTATCAAGGAGCAGCAATGGGCTCAAAAGGGACTAAAATGGAAATAATACTTTTTTTTTAGCCTGTATAAATAGTGTATATGAACAACTGCAGGCCCAGTATGTGTAGCAGCTTTTAGTTTTAGATTCTGTGGTATGATAAATTATACATTATGAAGTCAATGCCAAATTTAATGAAAATCATCAATTCCTTGGACAAATACCAAGAGAGAGCTCAGTAAAAATGTGGTCTGCCATTTCACAGGCTTCAAACAATGCCAGACCTGCTTTATAGCAGCACACAAAGCCACAGTACCACATTCAAAAGTGTCTATGCACAATTTTAACTAATTTATCCTCATCATTTAGTGTCTACTCCCCATTGTGTGCACTGTGTGTGTGCGTGTGTGTGTACGCGCACTGTCCATGGGATATTAGTGCTGAACATCTGGTTCCCCTACAGTGTATGTCCCGTCTTTGGGTGGCCCTTGTCCCGTGAGTTCTGCACAGACACCTGCTAATTTAGTCTGTATGTATATGGAGAGTGTAATCCTCTGCAGATAGATGAGCCGCTGCAGTAATTGGGAAGTACACTTCTATTGAGTGTGTCCATTCAGTCCTTTATGTTGTTGAGGGTTTCTTTGATGTGCAGCCAAATGACAACAGAATTAAAGTGTCAAACAGTGCTTTCCCTACAACAGACCCACACAAACCTGCCCTCTTTGTTGAGCAAGGGCTGAATGAAAGCAGATATAAACGCGTCTCGTTAACATTCCTCCAGTGCCCCTCACTCTCCTCAGCATCACCTCTGGACCACGGACCACATAACCATCTACCCTCAGTATCATCCTCACTGACATCATTCTCTTTTCAGGCACAAAATGTTCTCTTTTCACTTGGATGCAGTGATTCATTTGATGCACTGGTTAATTTCTTGACTGAATGAGAAACCACACTGTGCAACTGACCAAATGTTATAGAGAATATTAAAGGCTATTCCTACAACAATGGGCCTTAGATGGTTCAAGTGGACAAAGTGTGGCACCCGAGACCCACACTGACAGGACAAAGAGAATTAGGAGTCACCAATCCTCAATCTTCAGTCCCATTAGAATTAATCTTACCATTGTTTCGATCTCTCCTTCAGTATTCCACTGTTTTACATAGACTTTCTCTGTCCCGGTCATGTCCCTCTCTCTTCTCTGTGTGAAAGCTCCGGTTCAAAGCGCTGCTCACACATCATTAATGCTGACCCTAATTGTGCCAATTCCCGCAGCTCAATAGCTCTAATTACAAGCCTCTTCAATGGGCCACTCCAAAAGGCGCGCAACTGTCATCGGGTGCTCTTCAAAAATATCCACAGAGACAAAGCAGAGGGCGCAGGAGCTGGGACGGGGGAGCAGACCCATTCCTCCACAGAGTGACTGGACCCTTTTTCTAAAGAGTTCTGCTGATGAGACACAGGCACTTCACTCTTTTAGGCAGATTCCTTTGAACTTATTCTTACAGAGCTTC
Organism: Gobius niger; assembly: GCF_951799975.1. Taxonomy (NCBI): domain Eukaryota; kingdom Metazoa; phylum Chordata; class Actinopteri; order Gobiiformes; family Gobiidae; genus Gobius; species Gobius niger. The sequence continues at coordinate 18,482,473 of NC_136867.1, forward strand.
ATTATCAATGTATAGAAAAGAAGAAGGAGAGAAAGTTTGAAATATAAAGTGGAAAATTCAAGCTGCACTAGCTGTCTTCAATTTTATTCAATTCTGGGCAGGCAACGACAGTGATTCTCAACTGACAAAGATTTGGAATAGCGAACACAACTTTCACCACATGTATAGAAAATCACCCCTGTTTGACTTTTTATATGTAATATCAAGTATATCAAGTATCACTGTATTCTGTTGTTTCAGGCCCAGATCAATAGGTCTCACAATCCAAAACTATAAAAACTCAAAGACACTGAATGACACTACCACAAACCCTTTTAGAGTCTCGACTGGCCAGTTTAGAATCATTGTACTATAGTATATCACAAATAATCTCCTCACAAGCCTGATAGTGCATTACACTTGTTAGTTTGACGACTCAATATCCCTGTGAGCTTGTTCTCGTCTGCACCAAGAGGCATGCTCTGAACTGCACACAACAAAGCAGTGAAAGAGCACAAGGCGTGTCTTAAAGTGAACCAAAAATCACAAGTGTGATGATGAACACACCCAAATAAAAACTAAACTGGTCTTGTAAGTAAAAGCTCATTTTAAGGCAGAATCTGTCCATGAAAGACAATCATGGGAACAACAGAGATTCAAATGATCAAAAATGTCTGATCGGGACTGATTCATAAAACAGTGGCCTTTAAACTTTTGTTAGATGATTGACTTCTCTCTGATATTGTAAACATACGCTTAAAGAAAAAAGTATAAACCTATGCTAGCTGCAGGGTATAGCACTGCACAGTACAGGTTAGTAATTAGAGAGCACTTATATGTGATTTTCAAATGATTCTTTGGTCTTTTTTTTTGTGCCTCAGATCTCTTAAGTGTGCCCTCATAACAGCTATTGACTTGTATCAATAGACGTTCCCTAGAAGTGCAGGTTAAATGTCACTGGTCCATTATAGTCCACTCTCTGTCTGTGAATGGGTAAGAAACTCCAAACTGACCCTTACAATCGCTCTGCCATTGTCCTGCTCCCACGGTCCTACACTGAGGTCACGCAGCTGCCTTCCCTCTCCCTCTCTCTCCCTCTTGTCCAACTGACCACAGCAGCCCCACAAACTTCATCCAACTTCATTTTGGGCGTGGTTTTAAACATGCTATTTGTATTGGACCGTCCAGTCCGTCCGTCAGCGCCGCTGTTCCCACCTTAGCGTTTAAATTCAGTGCGCACTGGGCACGGCACTTGTGGATGCGATGTGCGGCTGACTCTCGAGCACGCAGTGGATGAAACAGTCACTGAAATGGTTTGCGCCAAGTTCCTCGACCCGCGCGTGCCAACATGTGAATAAACGCTCTCGGGGGACACAGACTGCTTCTCGTGGACTGACATTTTGGAGCTCTCTCCGGTCTCCTCGCGTGGGACCTGTTGAACGTCACCAGCTCGTGCCTGCTTGCTCCACTCCGCAGTATGTTATTGTCCACGGTCGTCCTGTTCACGTCGTGTCACGTCCTCGCGCCTCTGCTCCTCTGTCACCTGCGCTCCGCGTGCGCACAGAAACCCGGCTCGAGGGTGAGTAACTTTACAGTAGCTTCACATAGCTGGGTTTTTACAGTATCGTAAGTGGTGATGCTGCGAATATTCAGGGGGGAAAAAGTGGGCTAATAGGCTGCTCATCATTCCAATGCTGCAAGATTTAACAGGCTGTCATGAGGAAAGCTTTGGAAATCTAAAGGAGTTCAGTGTCAGTGTCTGGAGTGGACCACAGTTTGTGATGGCACGTGAAAGCAGCAGCATTTAGCATCACATCTGTAAAGGGAAGTTTCATTAGACTCTGTTACAACAAAGCATTAATACTACATGATATATTCATTATACGTGCTTAACCTCTTACCTTTTACCAAATGTAAAAGCTTCTTAACTGGAGCTTACAGCCTATAGGCCAAGGTAACGCCTCATTTGAAAGCTAAGACCTACAACAACTGATGTAAATGGATCTTTTTCCTTGCATTGGTGCCGGGTTGTCGTCACTTTTTTGACGTTCTTTTTCATCACATTTTTGCCACTTTTCCCATCGCTTTTCATGTCACTTTTTGTTTCTCTTTTGTGGCTTTTCTTTTGCCTCATTTTTGTCTTTATTTCGTCTCTTTTTCAGCACATTTTCACCCCTTTTTCAGGACATTTTGTCTTTTTTTGGTCACATTTATGTCACTTTACTGTCACTTTTTTTTTTAACGCTTTTTTTTATCGCGTTTTCATCCTCATTTTGATGCTTTTTTCAAGAAGCTTTTAGATTTGAGTTATGCCAAAAAAAATGGAGAAAATGTGCTCAGTTCAGGTGGGTGTTAAGGGGTTAAAATATACACCTGTAAATTTGTCTTCTATTCAACTATAATAATATATCTAATTTTATGTAATTTCTGGAAAATATAACGGCATTATTAGCTCATTCTCTACTTGTCTCTCCCTAAAAACCCTCAATACTGAGATGTTTTGTGTTTTCCTTGTTAAGATCCACTCACTTAAAGGGAAGAAGTGCTTAAGTATTGGGGGATCCGGCAATTATTTTAGACAGCATCATATAGTGTTTCATTTGGAGTGTTCCTGCTGGGCTGTTTTAGCCTGTTCCCCAAACCCATCACACCAGTCCAAATAAAAAGCGCTCCTGTCACTACTGATTTACAAATCTATCACCGGGAACAAGGTGTGCTTTAGAGATGAAAATAAAGCCATTTATTCAAAGTCAGTGCAGAGAGGATGACACGAGTACTCCTCTCCACCAGATGAATGCTCTATTACTAAAACAGACCTCTCTGAATCTTATTCTTGTACTTAGGATGGTATAAGTGCGCAAATTTGTAAATATACTGGTATTTCAAAATCAGTATTTTTCAAGTTGATGTCAAATTACTTGATAGAACATTAGTAAACGACAAAAGAGTTGAGTGTAAAGTTATATATCCACTCTTGTAAATATTTTGATCATTTCTCAGAACCGTTTTAAGACTTTCCGCTGAGCCTTTTCCCTAAAGGCAGGATGATGCATCACATTCTTACCGGGTAAATGAGTAATGGGACCTTATAAAGCTCGGGTCAGATCAAAGCAAAGCATGTCGGCTGTGTGGTCATGTTTCGCTAATTTCATTTTCACTTTGCGGTTTTGGGGTTACTCCTGGTTTTATGTTTACAGTTTTGCTCCAGTGACGATGGCGCTGTGTGTAGTATGACCCAATTCATAAAGTTGTAAAAATGTCAGAATTTTCTCTTACACGTCACAGATAAAACAAAACATCTCAGAAAAAAAGACACATGGGATCCACTTCGGTCATAAATGTGAACATGGAATTTCCTACCTTCTCAAAGCAGGGCAGCAACTTGAAAGTATTAAAAACCCAAATGGATACGTTTTCCATTACAACAGTCAAGATCATCTCATGCACGGAAAAGCTTTTAATATTGAGCGATTTAGGACCGCTAAATATTAAGGAAAACCCATGCATCATTATTTCTGTTGCAAGAGAACAAAGCAGTAGCTATAACACCCCTTTCCAATAACTAGAAGTGGCTTCAGATGTTCAGATTTGTAATTCTTAAAAAATGCATTACTCTTAAATCTTAACACTGCCAATTCCTGCCACTGAGCAATTGGTTGCGACAAACGAGGAACATGTTTCAGAAACCGGCACATGTTCACACTGGCAATCTGGAAAATAAAAGACAAAAAGTCAATGCGAAAATTACCAATGCTCCTCTTAAGCACTGATGTGTACGGTGTCTCCTCCTAATCAGGCTACATTTGACCAGTGATGCCATGTCTAAGCCATGCAGGAGCAGGAGGAGTCACAGAGAGGCAGTAGGTGACAGCGATAAACAACACATTATTAATAAACCTTCATCGTGACGTGTCCAGGGCAGATGCTAAAAAGTCATTTTAAAAAGAACAGGACAGCTCAGGGCGAAAGACGGTGACGAGCAGGGAGAAACAATCAGCAAATTGTCAGGACAGGAGTTGAACCCATGCCGCCAGAACACATGTGCATCAGCCTTAAAGGTGCATTATGCAACTTTTTATATGGTTGATATTTGTTCCTTTTTGAAATTGTAGTGGCTAGAGGCCGATCGGGCCGATATGTGGGGATTTTACAATGTTGGCTATCGGCTGATCTAACGCCGAAAAAAGTCGATATTTCTGGGACCGAAAATAATAGAGACTTCCTGTTTTTTGCATTGGAAAGAGCAAGTCAGGGCTTTAAAACGAGTCCCCCCACAACTCCCGAGGCCTCAGGGGAGGTGAGAAACATCGCAATGAAAATTTGTTAGCTTCAAGTTTGTTAAACACAAGTTTCACTAAACCTCTGCTGCAGGTCATATTGAAGTGCAGAATCTGGAGAATTCAATCGCTGAGTTGAGTGGAGTTTAACCTCCACTATTGTATTTTTGATCGCCGCGCAAAATGCTGCGGCTTGAAACAATATGCGACAAATCAAAGCTGGGACAGATACTATGATTGGGTCACTTAAAGTAATAAAATAAAATCGGCCTGTGCTGGAGCGGCCAAGTATTTGTTTTTACAGGATTAGACCAGACATTTGGAAAAATCGACCAAAAATACAGGGCCAGCATATCGGCATCGGCCAATTAACATCCCAAAATATCGGCTTCGGCCTGAGAAAAACCCATATCGGTTGGCCTCTAGTAGTGGGCCAGCGGCTGTATGAGTGGTCAGCATGGCACATTTATTTTCCATCACAGTGGTCTTTAGTGCATTTTTAATATTCTGAGTGGAGAGACAGGAAGGATCTTAAATGGCATGTTATTATTTCATTTTAGAAAAGATAAATTGATATTTACAAGTTTGGCTTGTTGAAAAACGTATCCTTTTGCTTTTTTGTTTGAGCTGTTATTTTCTGCTGAATGTTTTTTTCCCTGTGTTTTTATGTAAAACACTTTAGTCTGCCTAGTGTTTTGCTGTAAAGTGCTATAGAAATAAACTTTGAGTGATTGATATAGTACAGTGGCTCTGTCTACAATGGCTTTTTTATGCCAGATGCCCTTCCTGAAATAACTATCTACAATTTACACTTGATGGAGTTTACGTTTTTGATCACACCAGGGGACACTAATAGACGCCTACTTTCTTAAGACTTTTGCTATGATGGAACTAGGACTTGAATCATATTTCTCTGGTTTGCCACTTTTAAAGGATGTTAAGAATAGTCCTACGCCATCTTTCCTATCTGTTCCCGTTAGCAATTTAGTTTATGTCGTAATTGCAAGCAAGAGCAACTCGCGCCGTGCGTTTGCTTATTAGGACCATCATATGGTGTGAGAAACTATTGGAAGCTAATGCAGCCGTGTCACTTGAAAGAAGATTTGAGAATATCCATGCTGCCATATATTTGGATTTGGAAAATGTTTTTGGCAACGTGATCGGTCATAGTTTGGCATTGCTGTCTGGAAACACAAACATTTCAGATTAACTTGTTCTGCAGCAGTTTTTGATCAGCCACATAGAGATTGACACCACTGGAATTCTCTTTGCTTCAGCCAGTTATTGCGTCTTTCCTCTTGATAACAAAGAAAAATCAGGACTTAAAAAGTAAAAAGTGAAAGGAATTGTATAGTCTTTGTAATGGACGTAACTGTTGTCATACAATACTATATATGGAAGGTCAGTGCTGCAATTTTATAATTATGAGACATATGAGGGAAAGTACAAAGCGTGTAATGCAGTGTTAGAGCCACAGCAGCATCTGAAAGTTTTATTAGAGGCTATGAACATATGGCAACATTACACACTTTTGTTTACATTTTTCAAGAACAAAACGAAAACTTGCTAATTTGCATAAGATTTTATAAAATGTGCAAAATTTTTAGAAAGTCCCTCCTTTGCGGATCTCAGCAACTAATCAGAGTCTAGAATCCTCCTGCGTTGACCAATGACACAAGCTTTTCCTGTGAACCAGCCTGCAAGGGGGAGGAGCTTGATAGTTTACTTTTGAAAAGTCTGTTCCTGCTCTCCTCATTTTGCAAACTAAGAAGGGCCTTCTGCATAAAGAGCCTCTCTTTATTTGATTGTTTACTTTAAATTTCACTGTATCTCTCCTCACTTTGCAAACTTACAGACTATCACTTTAACCCACCCTTTCCTTCGAACCCCACATCAAGCAAATAACCCGGACTGCTTTCTTCCATCTCAAAAACATATCACGACTCCGCCCATCCCTCACTTTCTCTGCCGCTGAAACACTGATTCATGCCTTCATTACATCTAGAATCGACTACTGCAACAGCATCCTCTACGGCTCACCATCCAAAACCCTCAATAAACTCCAGTACATCCAAAACTCCGCTGCCCGCCTCCTCACGCACACTCGCTCCCGTGAACACATCACCCCTGTCCTTCAGAACCTCCACTGGCTCCCCGTCCCTCAACGCATCCAGTTCAAGGTCCTCCTCATCACTTTCAAAGCCCTCCATAATTTGGCCCCTCCATACCTCACCGACCTGCTCCACCATCACACTCCATCTCGCTCCCTCCGCTCCTCCAACGCCAACCTCCTGTCCCTCCCCTGTAAGACCAAGCGCCGAACCTGGGGAGACAGAGCCTTCTCCATCGCCGCCCCCACACTCTGGAACTCACTGCCCCCACCGCTCCGTGCCTGTTCTGACCTCCTCACCTTCAAGAAAGAACTCAAAACTCACCTCTTTAAAAAGGCTTTTAATATCGAGTAACTGCCCTCTATTTTAATGTGCTAATTTTATGTGTGATTTTATTCTTGTTTTCTGTAAAGCGTCTTTGAGTGTCTTGAAAAGCGCTATACAAATAAAATGTATTAACATTACATTCATTGCACTGCAGGAGGATATGGAGCATATAGTTGTTCCCTTCACTGGGTTAGGAAGATTCATATTGTCCTAGCGGGCAGAAGGAGCAGCTGGAACCCCCGGTCCTAAATGTAAAAGGTTCCTCAAGGTCGACCTCATGACGTTGCCTCAAAGGTTAAGGGAAAGGAGAAAAGAGCTATCTTGCCACTTTTTAGATGCAGAGAGTGTCTCTTGCAACAGCCAATCAAGTCCTGCCCACATGTCGTCTGTTCTGCTGACCCCAGATCAGCGCCTGGATTTCATGCTCAATTTCAGCTCCGTCTAATCAGTGTAATTAAAGCCAGGCTGTGATTTCAGGCTGCTCACGGATCAGTGCAGAGTCAACCTTCCCTTCCCCTCGAGATTGTCCTGGTACAGAGGGATTTATATAACTGTCTGTTCCACTTTGCAGACCACATGCACCGGGTATACAGCATGCGAAGAGAGACACAGCTTGATCGAGTCCTTCAAATGAATACTAACATGGTTCACTCAGGATTTTAACAGATATAAATGTGACTAAACAAACCCAGAAAAAAGAATATTCCAGAAATAAAACAGGTCTTAAATCAGGTCTTAATATAGAATTGTTTGAGACCCAACCTGGATTGGGTCTCAAATAAACCTAGGTATAAAACAGACCTAATTTACTGGATTTGATTATCGGTTCGAACCAAGACAAACATGACCCCAGCAGTTTTCTTAGAGCCTAAACACAATTTTGGTCCCAATGCATGAAAGCCTTCTTCTATTGACAGATTGGATTCAGTTCATTATTTGTGGTGTCAGTTGCCAATATGAATTGCCCCAGTGCTTCACCAAGATTGCTTTTTAAATGAACAATGAGATGCATATCAAACAAGACAGACGAGCAGATCTAATGTCCAAATGTCCATCAGTCAGGTTTAAAGTTTGCCAGGCGTCTTGGCAAGGAAAAACTCAAAAACTAAAACAAACATAAGTTGTAGGGAAGAAAAGAAACCTTAGAGAAAGCCACATAAAAGGAGAGATTCACTTATAGGCAAAGAATCTGCACAATTAATTGCAACTGAATCAAAAGTGCAATTAGCAGATAGCAAAGGCTTCCATTGTCTCCGTTTGGATTCATCAAGTACAAAAGCATCTGTCTGTGTACTTTAGCCCTCTGCAAACATGTTCTGAAATGTATTTGATATTAGTTATTAGTGGCTCATGTGTCAGTCTTCTCTTAAGTGTAAATGTAACTACGCATGTTTAAAATGTGTACTTTGACCTTGTGATGCGTATCACAAAAATTACAATCAGGTACAATTGTGCTCAAAGGTTTACATACCCTTGCAGAATTTCATCATAGGCCAACATTGGCCTTGTTGACAACAAAAAAAGTGCACCATACCGTGAAATATGGAGCTGGTTCGCTGATGCCAATGGTTCCAGCTGAATAAAGTGAAGGTCCCGTTAGTGGCATCTCTGTCTCCTGACCTCAATATCATTAAACCATAGCGGGGAGAGCTCAAATGTCCAGTTCATGCAAAACAGCCCAGGAACTTACAGGAACTAGAGGCCAAGAAGAATGGGCTGCTTTACCGTCAAAAAATAAATAAAGATCCTCATCCACAACTACCACAAAAGACTCCAAGCTGTCATTGATGTTAAAGGAAGCAATACACAGTGTTAAAAACTGGGGTATGTAAACTTTTGATCAGGGTCATTTTGGTCCTTTTTTTCCCATTATGATTAAAAAATAGCAAACTCAGTTTGTTTCACCATAAATGGCTTCATACAACCACTAACTATAAGTGAAAAAAAACTTTTGTGTTATCTTTCATGTTCTTTCATCACATTCTGCCAGGGTATGTAAACCTTTGAGCAACTTTATTTTTTCCAAAACTGTGCAGCTCAACTTTAGATGGGCCCAGGGCTGATGGAGAGGGGTAGCTTGATTTGATATGCTCATCTTGCCCAAACTTAGATAAAATTATGCATAAACTGAACTTTAATTCAAAAAGTACCACCAGAGGAGGGGTGAGTGCCATCTGCAGCACTGATCTCTTGAGAACCTTTCCCTCCACTAGAGTTTCCACCTCACTTCCCTTTGATATCAGCAACTGTGTGGTCCGACTCCATGTTTCTGGTTATGGTGTGGGTCCATTGTAATGTGGGCCACGCTTCCAGGGAACCGATTGTTCCGGAGCCAAAACGTAGCATTAGTGACATAAGAGGAATGCCGTTAATCAGATTTAGGGCCGTTTCCGAAAAGGAAGTGCCCCACCGCCACTCGCACTTTCTTCGTGACTTCTGCTCCCCACTTCACAGGACGGATAAAGAAACAACAACAAAACAGCTTTGCCAAACAAAAATGGAACGATATCATGTTGTTGCATATGAATGTACAACTATGCCATTGATTTGCACGATAAAAACTTGATCACAAAAAAAATGCGCCCCAGATTATGCAACCCTGATGGCCATCAATAATAGCTCTCACCTCGTGAATTACTGCGGGGCATGATTGAAAATTTGATCTTTTATTCAATGTTTGACACTGCTTGAGTTAGCTGAGGTTGTATGAAGCTGGTCAATAACAAATTGTTTTCATTGTTTCTGATTATCAGCTTCTATCAGCAGAACTCTGAGGAAGTGCTGTATTTCGATGTTGCGTACAAAGTTGAAAAGTCGAAAGTCGAAGCTGCCCCATTGAGAACCACGGCTCGATACCTTTCCAAGTCCGACCACCAAAGATCACTTCCCCCCGGTGCATTTTACAGGTTTCTTAATGCATTGTTTACTGCAGAGTTTATTAACAGGTGAAGTCAGTGCATCTTCACCGTAGGGCCGAGGCACATGCGGCGATTACATGATGTCAGGGTTGTAACGCTACAGGCTTTGGGCCCATCACCTCCCACTCTGCACCACACACACTTTGCGCCTCCTGTGTGAAAATCCTCCATCCGTCTATAAGAGCCACTTTGAAAACAGTTAATTGCAGGTTTCCTTTTAAGACAAAACCCAATTAGGCTTTTAAGGGTAACGAACAAGAGGGGACTCAGTGGTGTGTTTTCAAACTTCCCTTTTTTTATGCCGTGAAGTAATTGAAACGGTATGAGCCATGGCATGTGCTTTATAGATTTCCTGATGCCAATTATGGGGCGAAAGTCGTTAGCTCACGCTGTTAAAAGTATGTAACAACAGATTTAGAGATGACTTTGGTGTGTGGCATTCACTGACTTGTTACAGCTGCGGTTTTCTCAGTCAGTCCTTCACTTGGAGACAGGACCAGTGGTTCTCAGCAGGCGAAGCTCCGGGACCTACTTTCAGTGTTGACAAGCCGCTACCCAAATAAAGATATTCATTTCAACTTATGAAAACAATTTGCTGTTTGGCCCTGTTTAAAACAATGTGGTTTTTCCTCACAAAGTTCTGGTTACAGCATTGAGGATAAGGCGGACTATCAATAATCATGGCTTGTTTCATGTTGTGGCTACGCTAGTTCCTCTGACCTGAAGTCATGAGTACCAGTACCTCCTGTCTGTAGTCATTTCCTTTGGAGCCTCTCAAATAATCATACTTTCTCAAAATTATACGTGGTGGACAGTGAGTTAAGGTAAATGATCACTTATACATGCTAAAAACTTGATGCAGGATGTAAGTAGTTCAGCAGTGGTCGGATAATTTGTCTTGAAGCTAAAGGCTAACATGCAATAAAAAGTACCTACCGTATTTTCCGGACTATAAGTCACTCCGAAATAAAATCCACCTGCCAAAAAATGCCTAATGAAGAAAAAAGAAACAGGCTGAATAGGTGTACGGTATGCTAACGTAACGCAAAGCTAACTGTGGGCTAACACCACTTAAACAGTCTTTAATGCCAAGTTTGAGTGGAACAAAAAAAATCTCCATTGTGTAATTGGATGTAGAATATTCCTCTCTCACTTTGTCTTCTCTGTTAGCGTAGTAATTACTCTCACGGACAATAAATAAGTTAAAAAAAACGCAACATGCTACGACACATGCGCCGAGAAAAATTCCTAGTTTGTGAACCTGTTCTCAAACCACGGCAAGAAAAAACTATTCTGATTCTGACCTGTAGTGGCTCTTATAGCCTCTAGGGGCATGAGTTGAACTGTAGTATACAGAACATGCCGAAATCTCGATCTCACTCCAAATCACTGAATCCATTGAAATCTTCATCCTCAGTGTCACTTCTGAACAATTGCCTTGGCAACGACCTGGGCACGGAGGCGTAACTGCACCATTGACAAGCCTCTCCCGGCAGCACATTTTTCAAGCTCTCATTCGCAAACTCGTTCCTCTAGCTGTGGCCATCTAGCGTTTAGCCCGTGATTGTTTTTCTTCATTGCGGTAAGAGTAACTTTCTCTTCACCAGTAAGTGAAGCAAGTTTCTCGCTCACTCCAAACTTTCTTTCTGCTGCTCGATTAGCCTGCACTGCCCTCTAGTGGCATGTGAAATTGTATATTTGAATTAAAAATAATAATAAAAAAATCACATATTAGTCACTCTGGAGTATAAGACCCACTCCCAACCAAACTATGAAAAAAGTGTGACTTATAGTCCGGAAAATACGGTGCATAAAAATATAACTATAGACAAGATAGTTGCTTTTATGCAGATTAGTTAACAGTTGTGCCACTATTTGATAATGCATGAATGGAAGGAAAATATGCTTATCGAACGGGCCTAAGCTAATCTCAAAGGAAATTAATAGGGACAGGAAGTACTGGCGCCCACAACTCCATGTCTGAGGAACTAGCGTAGCCACAACTTGCAACGAGACATATTCAAAATATAAAGCTGTAGATTGGCTTTTCAAAGCTATTAAGACCTTTGATCGTTATTGCTGAAGTGACCCATTTTGAGGGTTCAATGTCTTGGAGCCAGTGTCTTTCTGATGTTGGGGTCAGACAAAGTTAGTTTTATAATCTAGGCTGTTTGAACCAAGTAGTTCCTTGTGTACTTCCCACAACCATTAGATCAATTTAAAACCCATTATTGAGGACACTGGAGATATTTTACAGGCCCTGAGAAACAAACATTAAGCCATTAGGTCATGTTATCCGAGTAGCGATTACCACCGCAGCTCCTGATCAAGTTTGGGTTAAATTTAAGTGGTTTATATTTGGTAGTTTGTTTATAGGTCTCCGGTCTCTTCCAGTGCTTTCTCTCCTGCCAGGTCTGATTGTCCTGGCCAAGTCTCCAGCAGCTTATTACATTGAATAAGTTTTATAGTGGACTTTTCTTTTGTCACTTTATGGTCACTGTCTGCTAACCGCAGTAAAGTGAAAGTTCCCCAAACCATTTCATTTGGTTATAAAAGTCTGACCACATCTGAGTGCCCCTGCCTGGTGGTGTAGAAGGTCGTGGACAGCTGGGGAGCGTGCCTACTGCCCGTGACTTTAGCTTCAGTAGTGTGCGGAGGCAAACCAGGTGCACAGCGCTGTGCAGCACAATGTGGCAGAAGTGAGTGTGACGCAGTTCAGTGAGTCAGCAGCTTCAGGGAAACAGGGATTATGTCAAGTCTGACGCCAAACAATTCTTCTTCAAACATGCGATGAACTAAATGAATTAACCCTTTGCGAATACATCAACATTCATCAGAAAGCACATTTCTTAAGTGCTGTGCATTGAACACTTCAATCAAGAGCAACAAAAGTGTTTTAGCTACACAAAAAATTATAAACAATGAGAAATGAAATAGATAAAAACAAATAAGTACAGAAAACAGTAAGAAAAAACAAAATAATTCTGTAGTGGCCATACCACCACTGCTATCTTTCTATCTATCTATCTATCTATCTATCTATCTATCTATCTATCTATCTATCTATCTATCTATCTATCTATCTATCTATCTATCTATCTATCTATCTATCTATCTATCTATCTATCTATCTATCTATCTATCTATCTATCTATCTATCTATCTTTGAGCATCTGGAAATGCGCTTTATAAGACTAATGCATTATTATTATTATTATTATTAAATCAGAAGCTTCCTTAAAGTTTTGGTTGGAAATTACAGATACACTTCAGACCAAAGAGAATTTTTATGTCATATGTTTGTTTGATGAGAGAGAAGATGATGAGGTCTGAAAGGAAAATGGGATACATGTAATATCTTGCTGAACTTAAGATAGGTTACTGTGGCTTTATAGTGTGTTTATAGTGTTTATAGTGTGTTTTTCATCGAGGACTCGGAACTCGACTCACACTTCAGTTTCTGTGAGAAAATGACTTAGATCCGACTCATGGGTCACTTTAACTCATGGACCAAGGACTAAGACCTGGACTTGATTCAGCTTTCAAGTTCTTGGCACAAAACAAAATATCTTGATTGGGCTGAATTTTTGTGACTTGCACTCGGACTGAACAGTGTGAACTTGAATGTGACTTGACTACAACATTATTGCAATAAATACTATATTGCATGAGTAGCCAACGTGTTTCTGAATGAAGAACTAAGTGCAGTCCTGTCTAAATATCGTGTTTTACGTGTAATTTACAGCATGTGTCCTATTATCTGTTTACCACCCGTTTCTCTTTATCCCATAAATTCCTTCCCCAGATAAGACACAGTCACATTTTTGATTTTACAAGTTCTTCTGAAAGTTTTATCTTGTAGAATCAGTTTTTGTCTTTACGGGAAGAAGGTGTGTGGGTGGGATGCACTGGCTTGGAGACGTGGGAGTGATTAGGACGATGCAAAGCCCAAATGTCATGATTTATGGTGTTATTGTGAAGGTGGACGTCCTTTAGTGCTGTGAGTCAGGACCAAGTCATGCTCTTGACCTTATTAAATTTCTGAATAAACGCTGGTCCCATTTGGGTTTGTATCATATAGAACTATTCTACCGTGAACTACTGTCCTATAGATTGTTTTTATGTGAGATTCTTGGAGGTCAAAGAGCACAGTTAGTGTCAACGTTGTCAACACTGTTTAGTGAAGTTAAGCCAAAGCCTGAGCTGTGTTTTCACATAATTATCATTAGAAAGACCTAACTTGGAAATACGGCTCTACTCTCAGAGCCATGCCTCGCCCATTTCTCTGTGATAGACAGTGTTTAACTCACCGTGGGAGAACTAGTTTGTAGTTTGTCTTGCGAGCCCTTAATTAAATGCGTGAGGCTGCTGGAATTGTCAAGAGTCTACATTGGACTCAACCATCTAGAACTAGTACGAATGAGTTCAAATAGTATCTTCCTGTCGCAGATGCAGTGAAAGAGAAGCATAATTGTTTTTTGATACCACATAACTCTTTGATTGATTTAGCATTTGTCTATCTTTATGTCTCATCTCATATTTGCTGCAGCCCAATTAAATACCATTAATATTTCCCCTAGTGGCCTAAACGTGCAGTACAACCCTCATTCATGTTGTTTACGCTCGATTCGTGACTTTTCTCTCGCTTAAATGTGCCCGTCCGTTGATGCCTAGATAGGAAGGATAGGAGGATGTGCCGGGTATAGAATGAACTGACGTGTGTCCTCCCTGTCTGCACTCTGCTCATAAAGACTTCAGGATCGACTCCACCGCTCCACCGGGAACAGAGCGATGCGAGGCCAAAACTCAAATCACATTAAACCGTCTTGCCCTGAACATGGGGATTTGGATTGGAATCCCTTTGTGTTATTGTCTTTTGTTTAAATAACGTCCATGTTGTATTCAAATGGTGTTTACCCAAAGGAAGTATCAGTTTTTCACTTCAGAAATAGGAGGCAGCTGTGTTTTTAGTATTTGGCTGAAAATCATTTTAGGGCTCCACGTTTAGGACCACCCTGATGATCATAACTTCTGGTATTTTTTATTGCAATACAAAGGGCGAGGTAAACTTGTTTGGAGATGATCTATGACCTGTTTTGCTGTTTCCATCTCTATATTCATCTGTATTACTGATACGTTTTTAAATCCCATTAGCTGTAATAGAATTGACTCCTTATTCAAGATACATAAGACTGGATAATTAATTGAAATTTAATTGAAATTGCATTTTCTACTTTTATCAATCTCAATAATCGTCATGGGGCTTTAAAATCGTCATGGTTACAGCCATTTCTTTGGAAGGAGACAGGAAAATGTTTCTGTGTTAAATGAAGTTTGTATAAAACGTCCGTCTGAGTTCATGAATCAGATACATGAATTAATTAATTTTTAAGTACGAAGTAATAAAATGTAATCAAAAATCGAATCGATCAATTTAAGAAAACAAAATAGTGATGATTTTTTTTTTTGCCTTAACTGAGCACATCTCATCCAGTTTGGTTTTACCCAAATCTAAAGCTTCTTGAGAAAAGCGAAACAAAAATGAGGGAAAATGAGGATGACAATACAACAAACGAGTGACAAAAATGTGGCAAAAATGTAACAAAAAAGCAACAAAAGAGCAAAAAAAATGATGACAAAGTGAGAAAAATGTGACAAAAATGTGGCAAAAAAGTGATGAAAAAAGTGACACAAGGGGCAAAAAATTTACAAAAAAATGACAAAATAAGTGGCAAAAGTCCAACAGAAAAGCAACAAAAGAGCAACGAAAAGTAACAAAAATTGATGAAAGGTAAGTAAAGCTTAACTGGAGAAAAGGGGGGGTTAAGAGGTTAAACAGCTACAAAGAGAGACATTCAGGAAATTGTCAAAGCTGTGAGTAATGACACACTGAGCCTGTGGCAATAAAAAAAAAAAAAAAAAAAGACTGGCAAAATTGTAAATGGTAAATTGACTCAACTTATATAGCACTTTTCTACCTTTATCAAGCCCAGAGTGCTTTACAATAAGGAACCAGTCACCCATTCACACTTTCATTCATACACCGCTGTACGCAGACACTGGAGGCAAGTAGGGTGAAGTGTCTCGCCCATGGACGCAACGACAGTGTGCACCTTCAGGAGCTGGGATTTGAACCCATGACCTTCCGATCACAAGACAACCTGCTCTACCAACTGTGCCACAGTCGCCCCCAGACTGTTGTACCTTTTGTAATTTGTTTATGAAACCTGTCCTTTATTGTCGTTATTCACCTTATTCCGTAAATTCCCGTGGGCACTGCCATGAAAAATCAGTTGCTACACAGACATAAAGCCGTTTTCAGGCCGCCCACATAAACAGGGCAGTGTTGACTTGTTGGTGCAAATGAACACTGGACATTTTACACAAATCAATCTACTGTGCATCATATTTTAGCAGCAAACATTTTCCCTCGTTCTCCGCTTAGTGAACAGATCAAAGCTTAATATTTATATAAAATTACAAACTTCTCTAGACATAAGCATAAAAACAATGACCTGGCGAACACTTCACTTAGTCAGTTATGTTAATGATGTGCCTCTGTGGTCAGGCATTATTTATTTCAATCTTTTTCGGTTCTGAATGAAGCCTGACATCCATCTTGTTTTTCCACACTGAGCCCTGCCAGTGCCGATAGCTTTGACAGCCGATAATTAGTTTAATATTACATCCTGTCTGCACCATTGACCTCAACGTTTATTCGGCTGTAAACTTTTTATTTCAGTCGCTACTATGATATAATGCTTTGGGGCTGAAATAGCTCCATATTTTCCATCTTACAAATTGGAAGAAGCCAGAGGAACAAGTTTTTGCCTCACTATTATCAGTCCCAGTAGTATTTTATGTAGTTAATTTGTATTGGACTGGGGTCGCATTTGCTCAGCTCTTGGCAGGTTGATTAAAATATCATGTGATAGATAGAGACGTGACTTCCAAGTCTGTCAGCGCTGGCAGGGCTGTTTAAAATGGTAAAATCCCACAGAGGACGGTAAATAGCTGATGTTTTTCTGACCCGCTCCTTGTTTCCATTTGAAATTATTATCCTTACAAACTCAACATTATAGCCAGAGAGTGATGCAAGCCAAAGTGTGACACAAAATGAAAGCAGACAGAATGTATTACCGCCAACGAACGTGTTTTATTATTTCCCATCAGTCATCACAAAACACTTATATTAGCTAACCAATTATTACAATTCACCAAGCTAAGTTTGATCAGATTTGACTGAATGGATATAAATGTTTTCTTGGCATACACGGTATTAAGACGGTAACAAGATGGAAATTGTGATAGTTTATTTTGTGGCACTGTTTCATATTCATTACCAAGAAAACAATGTTTCCGAATTGACTTCTACTCAATCGAGGTTGTTTGAATATGGAACACCTCTTTTCTTAGACTGATCTATGGTAGTAGTTCCCAAAGGGAGGGTTGCGGGACACACATATTGTAACAATATTTTTAGTATTTCTGACATTTTTATGAGATTATTGATTGAAAAGCAGCTAATTTTAGTGAAATCAGGCCAAATATCAAAGTACGTATCCGAATTAGCATTATTGAACCAGATTTTAAATGTTTTGCAACTGCAATGATTAAAAATGCTGATGACATTTTACAGATGGGGGTCCCAAGCTGTTGGTTGAATGATTATGAAGTTCGCAGCTTGACAAGTTTGGGAACCCCAGATCTAAGGCCTGATGTATTTTCTCAAAAAAAAAAAAAAAGTAAAAAAATATAGTATAGAGTGAAAACACAAAACTACTAAAACATAGGAGCAGTGTTTTAATCAAAAATAGTTTGGAAGAGGGAGCCTGAACGAGTTTGTCGCATTGCATATGGATCCACCAATCACAGCCCTTGCGCTTGACACGAGATGACTTTTTGGAGCAGCTTCAGAGTGGATTTGACACTGAAGTATTAATCTTTATTTGTTAGCATGCTTGGGTTATCGCCCCCAGATCAGAACATTGGTTTGTCTAATGATGGGGCTATAGCAGTCCTGACTCTTCCCTTCAGGAGTTGCTTTGAAAACCTTTACTATGATGAAAAATTCCTGGATGATTACAATATTACCATTACATAAAATACCATGACAAGAGTGGAATTACCATGCAGTTTCCCTCCTATTATCGTTCTATTTCTGTGCTGTAAAGCGCTGCCAAAATGTTCTTATTCGTCTAACCATCGTGTGGCTTTTGATACTTGATTGATTACGGTAACTTTACATAGAAAAAGTGAACCATGGCACTGTTGGGTTTAATGTATAAACATAATAAACATAAAAATGACAGCAGAAACCAGTAGCCAGCGCAATTACTTCAAAATAAATCTGATTCTGTAGCAAGATTTTTATTACTGAAGTTTTTGTGATACAGTTCTAACTTGGCTAGTGATAAATTATAGATTATTAATATTTCCAGCATCATCTTTTCCAGTGAAACCGTGTCATGGACATTTTCAACATGATGTTATTTGGCAGCTCTATCAGACAGATGATTGTGAGAAGGACAGAAGACAAACCTCTCCCTCTCTGTTCGGAGCACTTTAAAACGTCATGATTCATTGTTTGAGTTTTATGCAGCTTATTCATGACATCAGTGGCTTGGCTGCCTGACCATCTCCTCTCACACAGGTCTGATTGCTTTTGTGTCGGAGGAAAATCCGTCTCTGAGCAACTGTTTTGATGTTGTTCAAAATACTTTCATAATGAAGAAGAGGTTTACACGTAAAACTTGTGCTCCTGAGCCTGGATTGTAGATACAAGTGAATCAGGTCAATGGAAAATATGTCATTTGTTGCTGGCGGCGTAGCTTTTTTTCCACTATTTATGATTTACCTGCTTTATTGAGACCTATGCTTTCAGGCTATAGAGCTGACAAAAACACACTGGACTATCTGGAGCCAATTTTACTAGTCTGAATGAGAAACCAGGATTACCGGGCACACACACCATGAAGATATAACACAACCTTTTGGCTTATAAGGCAGAATCTCGACCATCCATCTCTCTCTACACATTTATGAAATTACGATTTTGTAAACAATTTAATTTAATTGTCAATACATTTGTATGACAATTTTCATGTGACTTTTGTTGTTATGGTGGCCATTGTGAATACAGAAGTTGAATTATGCAATGCTACAACATGTAACAATATCTCTACTCAGGATATTAAAAAAAAGACAACTGATTGACAGTGGCATTTTAATGTACTTGTAAGATAACAGTAAAAACATGGCCGCAGATAGCGCACTTTTATGTGAAGAAACCAGTGGGTCAGTGTTTAAGATGTTAGCATCCTACCGGTTAGCATTAAGCTTCAACATCTCAGCTCCGACCTCTCCAAGAGAAAGCCCTGAACCACACTCCAAACATCTAGACTTGGATACAACAGGTGACAGAGGCCAGAGCTGAGTGCAGTATTTCCTCAGGGTTCATAGATGTGAGACACACATGTGTTTGTCATGTTGAAGCCATTGACAGTTGATCGAATCAAGTTACTTTCATTTTAATTTGTTGAAAATTGCCAATTTGTTTGTAAATTGTTGTTAAAATAAAACACAGTTTTTACTGTTTTCTTCTTGAGAAATGATTACGAGTTCATAAAAATGCCACTGTCAATCAGTTGTCTTTCATTTTTATCCTGAGTAGAGATTGTTACATGTTGTAGTTCTGCATAATGCTACTTCGGTATTCAAAATGGCCATTGGAAATGCATGTATAAGCTTCCAAAGTGTATGCTACTTTGTTTAGTCAAATATTTTATCTCTAAATCCCGGTTTTGCTCAGAGCACACCTTTGCTGTTTGCGATACAAGATACAAACTATTCTTGGCACCATTTCCCGCTCTCTCCTCAAATCCTTAAGGCTTTAGTTTCATTTCGCTAGAATCTACGGCCAAGTGCTATTACCGCTGTCAGAACAAGGCCGTAATCCAACCATGAAGCTTGATCCAATCACAGAAACCATAACGACTAAAGACTTTGAGTGTTGTTCATCTGGATCTGACCCATCTGCAGCCAGAGATCAATTAGATAAATACGACTTTGAGTTTGACTTCATAACGGAGCAGCACACGCCCTCGTTACCGCGGCGCTAACAGGGACAGACAGAGGCCGCGCAGGAAGGGCCAACTGAGAGGTGCGTCCAATTTGTGCTGGTTTGGCAAAACATGAATACAGCTTTTGTCCAGAGCAAAACAGAAGTCAGAAAGACAAACAAGGGATACATTTGCTGTGTTTGAGAAGACTATGATGGGATTGTGGATTTTCAGGCTTTTGAGCAATCAAAGTGCACAACTCCAAATGATTGCAACATTTATATTCCAACAGATAGAAAATAATGAAGCAGAACCTGTCTGTATTTTAAACATGGTAAAATATTGTGGACATAAAAAGACAACATTATTAGCAGTTAAGTTGTGAAATAAAGGTTTCAAAGATGTATAACTAGACTGACATTCAGTCTGGTTGAAATATTACAGCTTTAGTCAAACAATCCATTATGATCAAAGTCAACCATACTTAAAAAATACCAGTGGCAGTCTGAATAAGTCTGTAGATGAGATTGCTCAGGGGAAAGTGCAGCTTCATAACTTCATAACCCATAACCCTGATTTGATTGACTATTTTCAAGAAATATATCCATGAGGCAAGTTTTTTTTTCAACACTTTTTAACACAACAGATGCTCCTAACAAACATCTAAACAGAGAATCAAAATTTTACAGTGTGCAATCAAAGAATGGAAGTCTTAACCTATTTAACCCCTTACCTCCCTGCCTTAACTTATTTTCTCCAGTTTTACCCAAATCTAAAAGCTTCTGGACTGGAGATGACTCATCTAAGCTTCTTCCTTGTTTTTGTTCTCACGCTTTAGTCGTTTTTAAGGTTTTGTTTTCATGGCTTTTTTTGTCGCATTTTTTGCCACATTTGATCACATTTCCATTGCTTTTATGTGGCATTTTCGTTGCATTATTGTCACGTTTTTTTTGTCACCTTTTCAATGCTTTTTTGTTCGTGCTTTGGCCATATTTAATACTGCAACTGAGTTCACGCCACAAAAATTTGACCAAAACATGTCAAATAAAGCAACAAAAAAGGAAATAAAATGTGGCAATCAAAACGAGCAAGAAGCTTAGATCAGTTTTGTGGGTCTTAGCTTTCAAAAGAGGCGTTGCTTTTGTCTCTCTGCCTGTAAGCTCCAGTCCAAAAGCTTTTAGAATTTGGTTAAAGCCGAACTGGAGAAAATGCACTCGGTTAAGGCGGGGTTTAAGAGGTTAAATCTTGTGTTTGGCTGCCTTTAGTCGGCGTTTCCACGGAGACGAGCCTGCTATCAATATTTGTAGCTAATTTAGAGTGCGATGAGATCTTTTTTGGTGTATAAAAAAATGCCACATGGACAGATTTCGTGAAATTATATTTTTTTTGGCAAATTGGAACATTAATCTATTGTGCGTTGTAGTATCTTGACCCAGAAAAAAATGCCTGTTGTCAATTATGCAGGAAACGTGTGTAATAACACCTCTTTTACCGCATGTTGCTGATAATCCTCACATGTGTCTGTTGCTGCAGTGGCTGATCGGGGACCGGGACAGTCACTGTGGGCTGCTCTGCTCCAGGACGCAGGGCAAACCGGTGTGTGGCTCGGACGGCCGCAGCTACGAGAACAGCTGTGAACTGCAGAGGGCGCGCTGCAAAGACAAGACGCTCACGCAGGCGCATCGAGGGAGGTGTCGAGGTGAGGATTCGATTCACATCATGGAAATAATCCAGAAATCCATCCTAAAAAAAACACTGTTGTCGTTGCGGTCCAGGTAAAAACTGGGTAAGAATCGATCAGTCGGCTGCCGCCCCAACGTCAGCTTCAGTGGGAAGAGACATTGACTTTAAAGGTAACCAAAATCATATCTTAAATAACTTTTTGGGGAATAGTTTAGGTAGTACAATCTTTTATTGGAGTGGAAGGCTTTTGTTGAGAATATGCATGTGGATTGGTCTGAATGACATCCTAAACAATTGAGCTGTGAAACTTATTAAGTGGAAGTCTATCACTTCTTATACCCGCCCTGCAGCTTGAAAACCTCATCTCATCCTTTATTGTAGGTGATTTCTATGCAAAAGTTGAAGTGTAGAAGCAACATTTGGGGTTTTGCAGGTGGACACCGGTCTGCGTGAAGCCGCACGAGAAGATGTCTTTGATTTTCCGCTTCCGTGTCTCCGTGTAAGCCTAACCAGACCTGCAGCAGTTACTTCCTGAGTCCCGGGATGCCAGCCACTCAACAACACAGAGATTGATAGGTTTAGAGTCAAGGTTGGAGCTTGGCATTTCCCCCCCTCCTTCTCCCGGCCCACTGTCTGTTAGGAAAACAGAAACTGAAGCCATATCTGGATTAAAGCCTAGTTTCTCTGCATATGCGTGTTTTCATTTCATAACATGGTGCCGTTCCAGGGAACTTTGAGCCGGGCCAAGCTCATAGTTTTTACACATTTAATGATCAAAATACGGCTTTGTACAAATCTCAGTTTACAGCTTCTGGCAGAGTCAAGCTTGTGTGAATTTGATTGGACGACAAGAAAACCGCAATTAACAAAAAACATGATTGCAGATGTCAGGCTTGTTAATGTGTTGTTTACACTTAGAGAATGTTATACAAGCAATTTCAAGCCATAAAATGCATGACCATAGCTAAACAAGTACTACAGTAATGTATAGCAGTCATATTACTTCAGGACGTATTCATCCCACTCCCTTTATTCTTTTAGCATCATTGTGAAGTCTGACACTGAGATACTCAAATTTTGGCTTCTAATTCTGTAAAATAATGTACATTTTGGCACGTATGGAAGCTGCACCTCAGTGTAGCCAGAACAATAGAAGGCATGTGTGGCTTAGCTTTGAGTCTCGCCCGGATACCTCCTTGTTTGTCCCTTCTTTGTTTCCTGTAGCTCCTCTTGTGATGCCTCCACGGTGCTGCAGGTGTGGAGGGCTCTCGGTGCCTCTTCAGTGTCTCAGAAGAAGAAATGTGTAGGTCTTAGATGGGTTTAGCTGATAAGCTAGCTGTTTACTTTTAAAACGCTTTCTTCAGGATAATCATAATAATAATAATCATAATCTGACTCTTTGCAGTAAAAAAAATCCACGATCTCCACAAGAACACGGCAAAGACGTACAAAAGCATCAGTAAAACAATGTGGAACACAGAAACCACACATGCAGAAAAGGGCAAAAAATGCAGCTGTACCGAGAGAGAGGGGGGTTGCTGCTTGTTTATACGTCAACATTACGGCTCCTTCTCAAACTGTGGTACAAATTATAGTATTGTTATAGATCTGGTGGAACTTGGAGAACCATTTCTTTTCTTTGATGGTACTTCTCCTTTGGAGAGGGTGTCACTATGGAATTTTTTCATATTTTTCCTTTGTATTTCTAATTTTAATATGGGTCATCAGTGGGGATATTTCCCAATAGAAAAGTTTTTTACATCAGTCTTTTACAAAGTGGCAATATATCTGAAAGCTTTGTGAACACACTTATGTATAATAAGGAGCATTAAAAGGAGATTTTAGTCGTGAAATGGAAATAGTTGAGCGACGATTGGCTCCGTCTGAAGTGTGGATGTGTGAAGCTAGACTTTCAGTAATGGCATCCCCAGACCAGAGACAAATTAACAGGGACAAAGTCTGAAAAACAGATTAGCATGGATGGATTTTTCTACTTTCGCAGCAACAAAAGGTATTTCTGTGGTGGATATGAACACAGATTTGATATTGTGTTGACATTTGACTCAGACTGCTGTGGTTCTTGTGATGTTTAAACTATTACAGACTTCCACAAACTCCGTGCAGTGTCTTTGACCTGTGAAACAAGCCTGAATGCTTTGTCATTATCTATCTGCATCTCAAAATGATTTCAGTGTTATATTTTAGACTTCGGACTGGAACATGTGACTGCGATGATTACGTTTATTCAACATACTTATATGATCTGAAATTAATAGATTTTTTGGGTGCAGGAAATTATTTAAGACAAAGAAAATGTTGGGAACCAGTGATTTACAGCACAAGAGTCAATGCAGTTTTCGCCTCGAAGACATTTTCGGTACACCTTAGTGGCAGACAGGGGCGAGAAGGTGTTAATGCCATTCCTTATCCAATTTCCAAACCTGTTTCCAAGTCAGCATGAGCTCTTGACAGAATGTCCAATATAGTGTGATGTATTTCGCAAATACTAACACCAGCAATGACGTCAGAGGTACTCATGACCTATAATTTAGTGTGCTATTAAAATACATTCATGTGAGCCGTAGCTGTCCCTTTGTCCTGTAACAAGCTTATTTAGCTTCAATTTCATTCTGTGGTGATTTGTCAGCTGTCTGGAGTTGGACAATTTGCATTTTTTTCTCTCACTTTTTTTGCAACATTAGAAATCCAACATTAATCTCTTATAGTCTTATAGTCTGGTTCACTATGTTTAGATTTCAACTCTTGTGGGATTTTTGTGGAGAGTATGAAAACTACATATTTTTTGGAAACCTTATGGTGTAAGCAATGTTTTCATGACATTTGATTAAATTGTGCAATTATACCATTTTTCCATTAGAGTAAGTGGGGAGTTTTGTGCATCGCTATGGTAACGCCATGAAATATGACAAGGGTTTCATTTACTTTCGCACTTCGCCCTTTTTTTCCCTTTTTTTTTTTACATATCAGACCAAATGGAAACATTGTTTTTCTGATTGATTATTTAATAAAATTTTCATAAAATGTATAGTTTTGATACTCGCCAGTGTAAAGCCTCATTTGAAAGCTAATCACTTTTTTGTTGAGCTTTTGTCACACTTTTTTAGGCCCTTTTTCACAATTTTTGTCACATTTCGTCAGGTTTTTGTTGCTCTTTTGTTACGTTTTTGTCACATTTTTGTCACTTTTTCTCAGGTTTTTGTTGCACTTTCCTCCTCGTTTTCATCTCATTTTTTTCGCTATATCAACACTTTTTTCAAGAAGCTTCTAGATTTGGGCAAAGCCTAACTGGCACAGAACAACTGGACTCTTTATTAAAAACCCCAATTCACAAAGGTGTAATGTGCAGGCTAGTGCGTCGCGACCCCCAATCTTGAAATCCCCGTGTTTTAAAGCAGACGGAGGATCAGTGGTGGTCAAAGCCTTTATGTAAATGCGGTGATGTAGAAAGAATCTTTCAAATGTAGTGGAATAAAAGCAATAGGTTATTCAACTTAAGTACAGACTCTCAAAAACTCTACTTAAGTACTGTGATCATAAAGTGGCACAGATATAGAAATGTATTGTCCTTTAGTGGGATTATTGTTGGGCAAACAGAGACACCCTCTAATATTTTAATCAGCTGCTACTCATTCCGAGCCGGTCTCTGGCAGGACTCAGGGCTGTGGTCCCGCTCTCCTCCCTGGGGTTCAAATGTATATAACTAAAGCTGCTCAGTGAAAACATCAGCCTGTATTACTCAACCTTTCATCCCCTCCACGCTGTTTCAGACACATGCACAGTAGTAGCAGGACAGAGGTGTGTGCTTACATAGCGGCGGTCGGCGTTGGCATGAGCGATCGAGGAGATTAATGAAATTAGGCCGGACGGAGAAACCAGCCCCTGCCAAAAATAACCCTTTCTTATTTTTACAGTTACTTATAGAGGCCGACAGTATTGACATGCCTTCTATTTTTACCGTTCAAAAGGTTCAGCTGGTTGTGATCTTTGGATAACATAAAACAAATAAAAACATGCTTGATATCGATATGTACTTTTTCTTTGCACTTTAATTTCCCGGTAATAAGTGATTGTAATTGCCTGACACAAATTTACAAGCAAAAGCATTTCTATGAGCTAATGACTTCAAGGTGCTGCTCGGACCCTTTTGTTAACCTCTTAACCCCCACCTGAATCGAGCACATTTTCTCCAGTTTGGCTTTAACCAAATCTTCAAGCTTCTTGAAAAATCAAGCAACATAATAGCGACAAAAATGACAAGGAAATTAGGATAAAAAAGCGAAAAAATGTGACAAAAATGTGCCAAAAATATGATGAAAAAGTGACAAAACTGTGACAAAACTGTGACAAAACTGTGACAAAAATGTGACAAAAATGTACCAAAAATATGATGAAAAAGTGACAAAAATATGATGAAAAGTGACAAAAATATGATGAAAATGTGACAAAAATGTGGTGAAAATGTGACAAAACTGTGACAAAACTGTGACAAAAATATACCAAAAATATGATGAAAAAGTGACAAAAATATGATGAAAAGTGACAAAAATATGATGAAAATGTGACAAAAATGTGGTGAAAATGTGACAAAACTGTGACAAAAATGTGACAAAAATGTGACAAAAATATGATGAAAATGTGACAAAAATGTGATGAAAAATTGACAAAAATGTGACAAAAATATTATGAAAAAGTGACAAAACTGTGACAAAAATGTGACAGAAAATTGACGAAACTGTGACAAAAATTGGATGAAAATGTGACAAAAATGTGATGAAAATTTATGAAAATGTGACAAAGATGTGGCAACAAAGTGACAAAAAAGCAATGAAAAGAAATATCAGAAAAGGGACTACAAACGCAAGGAAAAAGATCAGTGTTGTAGGGTCAAAAATTCAAATGAGACAGTACTCTGGCCTATAGGCTGTAACTTTTTAGATTTGGGTAAAGCTGAACTGGAGAAAATGCACTTGGTTAAGGGGTTAAATGCTCTTAAATGTAAAGAGAAAACGTAAACTTAAAATGCAATGACAACCCCATTGTGAATGTTTGGCGTGTTGCAGATGCAGGTCAGTCCAAATGCCGCTCGGAGAGGACGCAGGCGTTGGAACAGGCCCGGAGACCGCAGGAGGCCATGTTTATCCCCGAATGCAACGAAGACGGGACGTTTGCGCAGGTCCCTCCTCCGCCTCACCATTCCCAGCTCATGAAACAATGGCTTTTCTGTCCAATAACTGTTCCTCATTAGCGAGTTTTGGCCTCGATTCCTCTTGTTTTGTTGTTTTAACGCAAGCTTAATGAAATATCGCCTTATTTGTGTTGCTTCATGTTTTATTGATCCCAGGTCCAGTGCCATACGCTGACAGGATACTGCTGGTGCGTCACGAGTGATGGGAAACCAGTGAGCGGCTCGTCGGTGCACAACAGGACGCCCGTGTGCTCAGGTAGTAGTAGGTAGACAAATATGGGGAAATACAAGCACACGATTAATCACAAAATGAATCATAATGTCTTGTTTTTCACACTGCTTCCTGTCATAGCTCACTGTGATAAAAATAGAAATGATGTATAAAGTCTGAGCGTGAGAAGTTTGAATGAGGCCACTGAGATACAATTAGGAGCCTGTCTGTAAACACTGATCCGTGGCACATGTGTAGTTCATGTGGCATGCAGCAGGTGCTTGAGGTCAGACAGGAGGCTAATAGCCAACCGTCCCGGGCCCCTGCTCCCTCTCCAGCTGTCTAACCCGCACAGCCCTCCGTCCGTCCGGGATGGGAACACTTTATGATAATCACAGTCATTTTCCTCTGAAGATAATACTCGGGCGTTTTGCCAGAGCGGGATTGCAGCGTCACCGGAGCTACATATGGAGCACATTTTGAGGGAGAGTGGTGAAAGTGGTCGCATGCCCTTCGCTGCTCCGCAACAGATGAGTCTTTCACCAGGACGTACCGCATAGTTTCATTTCACTTTATCCCCTTCCAGCATCACAGTCCAGTGCATAAACAGACCATAGCAGAGGCGTCCGGACTGTTTCATCAGGGGCTGTGGAGTAACAAAATATATTAAGTGGAAGGGACCACATCAGCCACTTGTGATGACTTGTTTTAGCTCAGCTTAAGGGAATCCAGGCGGGCATGTTTTTCTGAATTTTATTATTGGAAATGGTGCTTTTATCAGATTAGTCCCCTCTGCCACAGTACATTTATCCAGATTATTATGGCAGGATAAAAGCATTCATTATGGTTCCTAAAGTTGTCGCCAGGAAAACATTTTAGATCTATTGAAAAAAACACATTTTCTAATACAATAGTTACATTAGTTACATTAGAGCAGTTAACTCTTGTGTCACACATTGTGTTCTTCCTCTATATCACAGCTGTCTTAGTTGTGGCAAACATATGGCAATATCTTTATCAAATAAGCTCCTAAAGCTGTGAGTAGGATGGTCATTACCCAGTACGTGATGTAACTATTAAGTAAATTGGTGAAGGTCAGGTGAAAAATGAAGAGATTCCCCTCCTCTTCTCTTTCCCTATGTCCTGCATAAGATCCCATCGGTTCACTGTTTCTTGCAAAGGTATGAAACTCTTTTTGTGGTCACTCTAACTTTTAATGGCACCGTCCAAACTGTCTGGTAAAATCAATAAAGTTGCATACATTTGCAGGAAACTACTGTGAATTTATGGGAACTCATGCTGGGACAAGTGCGCTGTCAGGTATTCTCTGTTGTTATGTTGGTCTGAGAATTAAAACATGTTAAAATCACATTACTTTTTCTAATATTTTATATTGAATTCTTTGTTAACTCATGGTATATCACTGTGCAACCCATATGTAAAGCTGTATCTTTCATTATTATGGGGAATGGATACAATTTGCAAGATACGTGCAAAAACAGTACAGCTTTGAATGAAATGGGTCGCAATACAGTTTTTCTATATTTCATTTTAATTTTCTTATTTGTTCGTGTATTAGGAAGGAGAATAAGAGCAAGTACCCCCATCTTTTTCCCCAAACCATGACTACACATTTCCCTAACGTGTTGTCGTGTGCATCCCCTGTACCTGCATGTATCAGCCAGCTCTGAAAACCCTCACACATGGGGCAGATTACTCGCGTCTGCGTTAGTCAGGGTTGGGGTAATGTGTTTCGCTATGTGTCCACCTTAAGTACTAACAGAATGCACTCTAATAAACTCGGGAAATAACCCTAATACTTGACGTCAGAGGGGTCCGAGGAAGCACCTGGCCTTCATTACATACGATCAGTTTTTAAGGAGGACTCGAGTTTAACAGACTGAGCAGATTGATTGTGTGTACCAACAGAGGTGGGTAAAGTCGGCAAAATACTTACTCAAGTCAGAGAAACGTAGCTTTAAGATAGATTTACTCTAGTGGAAGTAAAAAGAAGTGACCCGAATGATTAGTCAAGTAAAAATGACGCCATAAAAAGTACAAGAAAAGCAAGGCAAGGCAACCCTTTATAAGGCAAATGACTATATTTGGTAATTTCCTCACACTTTACATATGGACTCCCTGCTGCACATCAGTATAAGGTAAAGAAGCATGTGGTCCTCACTCAGCCAATCAGAAGAGATCACCTAACATCACAGATCCCACTACTGTGGCATTTGACCAATCAGCAGAGACCTGTCACGCTCTCAACTTCCTGTTTTCTCTGAAGTCTGAAAAAGACCCAAGTCTGGCTAAATTAATGGTTAATTTCTTTACATAACTTGAAAACTAACCATAGTAAGTTGATGAAAGTCAAACTTTATATTGGTGAATAATTGTGCTAAGTGATGATATATGTGTTGGTTTTGGGGGACGTAGTGAAATAAGTGAAATTACAGCATGAAAAAGGCAGGCACCATATTTGATCATATGCCCTGTTCACTTAAACCTAAAGTTCATTAGCTTTTACACATACTTATACATACATACATACCAATAAACCCTAAGACTATGTTTTTATGTTGTCAAAGGTTATTTTTAGCAAATTTTTTAGGCAAACAATATTGGAGGTGACTGACCCCGCCCACTGCACGTGAAGCACAATCACATTACAAAAGCTCAGGTGTGATCATTGAAACATCAATATCACAAAACACAACATTATTTTTTATCTGTCACATGAAGCTTTTGTCACTGATCAGTAGGAGAAGCGCAGTTCAAAAAGTTACATGTTGTTGAGTATATGTAACAGAGTACTACCTGCCTCTATGTACCATTACTTTTGTTTGAGTGCAGTTTCTCTTACAGACGTGTATAACTCGATGTGCTTTGTTCAGGGTCGGTGACAGACAAACCGCCCGGTCCTGTGAACTCGGGCAGAAAAGGTGAGCAGAGATCTGTTGCAGGATTTGTGCATGACTAATGTGTTTGTGACTGAATCAAATGCGTAATTACGTCTCGTTGTGATAGTTTGACTTCGATTTTTGCACGGTTTTCAATCCTCAATAAATATCGTCTGTTAGCAAAACGACCAAACTAAATCTTACCCGGCACATGTCCTGTGTCAGTAACTAAATCGTGTAAGAGTATCAAAAGTGGACGCATGCACATGAACATACTGTTTGTCAATATTGTTTGTGGCCTGCATGTGATTTGACTATTTTCTTAAGGGAAGTTGGAGATGCTTCAAAACTCCACTCTGGTGAGTATGTGATGGGTGCCGTGCCTTCACTATTTACACCAACAGGCGTCAGTGAGGGATTTCACTCCGAGACATTTGACTCTCAAGAAGTAATTAATCGACAATCTTAAACCAATTAGTGTTGGAACGTTCAATCAATATCTTTATCTGAAGTGGAGCACAACAGTCCCAAATATAGCTCAGGCTTTTGGAAGTAGACATCGTAATCAAAAATCAACCTCTTAACCCCCGCCTGAACAGAGCGCATTTTCTCCAGTTCGGCTTTACCCAAATCTAAAAGCTTCTAGACTGGAGCTTGCAGCTTACAGGCCAGCCTCATTTGAAAGACCTACAAACCTTTTGTCGCATTTTTTGTCGTGTTTTTGTCGTTTTTTGTTTTTCGGTCACTTCTTCATTACATTTTTGTTACCTTTTTGTCGCTCTGTCATGGCTTTCTTGTTGATTTTATTGTTGATTTCTCATCACTCTTTTGCCATGTTTTCGTCACATTTTGGAAGGTTTTTTTTTTGTGTTTTCCTCTTTTTTTAATCACTTTTTTAATTGGGTTTTTTGGTTGCTTTTTTTGTCATGTTTTTCATCTCATTTCGTTCACTTTTGTGTCTTGCTTTTCCTCACTCTTTAGTCGTGTGTTTTTGTCGCCTTTTTCATTGTGTTATTGTTGCTTTTCCGGCACTTTTTTGTCTCTCTTTTGCCACTTCTTTGCTTTTAGATTTGGGTAAAGCCAATCTGGAGAAAGTGTGCTCGGTTCAGGTGGGGGTTAAGAGGTTAAATATGAACAGTGCCTGAGTGACAACTCCATACCATTGCAGAATTTAAAATACGGCAAAATGATGTTAAAAGTTTTCAGGTAATACAGTTTTGGGATAATTTTTTAGCTTTATTGTCCACATGGCTGATTAGCTGGCATTCTTTAAAGGTACATTATGCAACTTTTTATTTGGAAAAAAGGCTGAAAGTTGTACATATTTGTCCTTGTAGTTACCCAGCGGCTGTGTGAGTGGTCAGCATGGCGCCTTTATTTTCAATCACTGTGGTTTTTACAACGCTCCAGGATCAATTGTTTTGTAGGTTTTCTAGTGAGAGTTTGCAGTGAAAACCTTCCAAACAATTGATCCTGGAGCGTCTCAGATGGTGCGTTCATGTGGTCCACATGAACACAATGATGTCAAATCTTCGGGAAAACGAGCTCCCCAGTCCACATGAACGCACCCAGAGACCACTGGGATGGAAAGTAACGGCGCCATGGCAACCACTCATACAGCCACTGAGTCACTACAAGGTCAAATACACAAAAATATCAACTTTTTTTCCACATACAAAGTTGCATAATGTACCTTTAAGCTATTGATATTACAACTATTTTTTACAAACTCCTTGTTGAGGAGTTGAGGAGTTGAGGTTTGAGGGTTTCATTTATAAAGAGAATACCTACCTGGAACCCCTGCAGCATGGAATACATTTTGCCAGTCCCAAATCAGGATAAATTCAGTTAGCGCTAGTATTATTATATGCTAAAAGTCAAATTTCCACTTCTTTGGTAGCCAATTTCACTCCGACCCTTAATTGTGTGCGGTGTTGGTGGATTCCTGAAGGCATGAGTGTACATGTACAAACCTGTGTCTGTGCTGACTGTGTGGATTGTGTTGAACGTGAAAATGCGAGTGTGTGGAGTTGACAAATGAAAGAGTGCGACTTTGTGTTATCTGTTTGTTCAATGTTTCCTGTGCGTCTTGTGTGTTGTGGCCGGGCCATGTGCAAATCCCAACCATTCAACAGTTCTGGAGAGTAGATTGTATTAACCTCAATAATGGTAGTCTCCTTCCGTTTCTTTCTCACTCTCAACCCAGACGATGGCTCCAAACCCACCCCCACCATGGAGACCCACGTCCCACCCGAGGGAGACGGTAAGGCTCAACCACCTCCTTTACGAATGTCGGCACTTTCGGTCAGTCGGTGCAGTGTCCTACATTGTCCGGTTTTAACTAACAAGCAACTTAGAAGCTAGTGGCTCATATGTTGTGATTTCTTCATATCTTAAAGGGGCTGGATGCAAGTTGGCCATTTTATGCACACTACTGCCACCGCAGGCCATATGTGTAACTGCACCTTCTATATTAAGCCCGTGCATGACGGCACTTCGGACCCGAAATGACACCTTTTTAAGTGACAGTGCAGGATTTTAGAGCCAGTTGTGGTGAACAGGTCTGGGTTTATTCTACACTTTAAAAATGTTTGTTGTTCAATGCTGATTTTGA
The DNA here is from genome assembly GCF_951799975.1 of Gobius niger. NCBI lineage: Eukaryota > Metazoa > Chordata > Actinopteri > Gobiiformes > Gobiidae > Gobius > Gobius niger. The sequence goes on from NC_136867.1 coordinate 18,514,760, forward strand.
CGCAAAGCCTAGTACGTGCTGCTGTTGGTTCATAACAAGGCTATATATAACAGTCACTTTTCATTTTCCTGGGAACGCAAGCAAGATTGATCACTGTGCCTAGTTGCATAAGTTTCTGCTGCCAGCGGGAGTTAGCCATTTTATGCTCACTACTGCCACCTCAGTCATACATGTAACTGCACCTTCTATATTAAGCTTGATGGCAATTCGGACCCGAAGGTGTAACACCGTTTTGAGTGACAGTGCAGGATTTTAGAGGCAGTTGTGGTGAACAGGTCTGGGCTCATTCTACACTTTAGGACATTGTTGGAACATAATTTTAACATTTTTAAACTCCTTATAGGCCCTTTAATGAGCACACCTTAATATAAAGCATTACCTGATATGTTTTTAAATGTTTATTATTAATCTAAACAACTATACCAATAAAAAAAATCACATCCTCACTTTGACTTTACCCAAATCTAAAAGCTTCTTGAAAAAGTTTGCGACAAAAATGCGACGAAAAACGAGAATGAAAATGCATAAAAAAAGCAACCACAGAACAACAGTAAAGTGACAAAAAAGCAATGAAAAGTGATGAAAATTTGATGAAAAAGTGATGAAAATTTGATGAAAAAGTGATGAAAATTTGATGAAAAAGTGAAGAAAATATGATGAAAAAGTGACAAAAAAAAGTGATATAAAGAAAAAGAAAAGTAACTGCAAGGCGACAAAAACGCAAGGAAAAATTGGTTTTGTAGGTCTTAGCTTTCAAATGAGCTGTTACTCTGGCCTACAGGCTGAATTGGAGAAAATGCACTTGGTTAAGGCGGGGGTTAAGAGGTTAAATGTGGTTTTGGGGAACGTCACATTGATTGAGTGTGGAGGATGTTTTGGGGTCCTCGAGTGTCGATATAAGTAGGAGAGTGAAATTGCCTATATCGTAAAACTATTGTGCGCTGCCTGCATCTAATTATAAAGCTTATTATCTTTGAATTGCAAACCCACAAGTGACACTGATTCACTGTTTACCAGCTAGAATTTGTTAGCGTTACTATGGAGGTAAAGCTCCACTCTGAAAGTTGTGCAACATGCTCATAAACATGCCCCCATAAAGAAATGTTGCGAAAAGCTGTTCTGTTCTCTGTCAAAAAACAAGTAAAAATGGGTACAGACCTTTGAATAAAACATCTCTTCTCAAACTTGGAAAAATGGAACTGTAAGAAATTGATGTGTCTGATCTTCTTAATCCCTGTGGCATTAAAGCAAAGCCCGGACGTCAAAGCCCAGTGACAGATAGATTCATGTTGCATTTTGATCCTGGATTGATCTGCGGCACGTGTTTTCTCTGTGTAAAAGTGGAAGCAGTCGGGTTGGCAAAGCAGCACAAAGCTCGGAGAAGTCTTAAGATATTTGTGTCTTTTTCTTTCAGAGATCACGGCGCCAACTCTGTGGATCAAACAGCTGGTCTATAAAGAGAACAAACAGAACAGCTCCTCGGCCAGAAAGCCAGGTGAGAGCCAATGTGTGGTATTGATAAAAGTTGGATAAAAATGTTTATGTTTAATGGTGAACATACTCTTGATGTGGGATTCTAATTTATACTTTTTGATTAGGATCTGGTACCGCATTAAAGCCCAGGGGTGGACAGGGACCTAAAAACGGCTCTGGACTCTGACTAGCCTGGCCCAAATTAGAGGAAATGCAGCACTTCCACAAAGACCTATGTTAAAGGGATATTTCAGGATTTTTGACATAGGGCCTTATTTCCTAGTTATCCAGAGTGTTGCTGATTTCTGGAGATATTTTTTTTTGTAATTCATGCAGTTCTTATATTTGAAGAGTTTCGTGGTGCTAGGCTAGTGCAAGGCTAGCACATTTCTATGGTATCAGCTACACTGCATTAAAAACAGTCTTACACACTCCACAGTACAACTGAAGAAAATCACTTTTAACACCAGACTAACCATATAAATGTCTGTGTCGATAGAATAATTTTTGGAATATAACTGACCTTGCATCAGATGAATGATCGCATTTTGAGGGACTATTTTCTAGCAGATCACTCCGCCGCCGCTTAGCTTATACAACCATGAAGCAGATGCTGCTCAAATATAAGGTATTTTAAATGCAAAATGGTTGAAATTATTCTATCGACACAGTGATTTAAATCATTAGTCTGGTGTTATAAGTGATTTGCCTCAGGTGCACTGTGGAGTGGGTCAGACTGTTTTTAATGCAGGCTAGCTGACATCTTAGAAATGCGCTAGCCTTGCACTAGCCTAGCGCCACGAAACACTTCAAACATAAGAACTGCAAGAATTACAAAAAAAATATCTCCAAAAATTAGCAACACTCTGGATAACTAGGAAATGAGGCCCTATGTCAAAAATCCTGAAATATCCCTTTAAGGAGGAAATTGAGAGGCCAGACCGGTGGCCTAAGAGCCAGTGGCCCTTCTGTGCTCTTCCAGAATGGACATTTGGCCAATCCGCCCCTGTTAGAGCCTCTGTGGCTCTAAAAGGAACAACAGGTAGATGAGTTATAGATGGTGCTGGCACTTTTAACCTTTTCAATATTTGGAAACATTCACCTTTCAAAAGAGTACATAAGTAAGAGCTCATAAGAGATTGAAAAGATATAGAGGGGATGCCTTGAAACAGAAGCCTAATGAGTGTCAATGTTTACTGATGAGATTTGTTACAATTTGGTTTGACACTCTGTTTCCCTGACGATAATTATTGAGGCCAAAAAAATATTGTGTAATTTTTATCAGTCATTTATTGAACGATAAGTTGATATACAGATCATGTGGTGAAAGATGACAGAAAAGAAAAACATGTAGGATGAAAGCAGATCAGCAGGGTCACAACCCTCATATACATGTTGTAGGTAAGTTTTGGGTAAATGGAGGGGTATTGGGACCTTAATAATGCAGAAAACATAAAACAGCACCGTCTAGACCAGTGGTTCTCAACTGGTGGGTCGGGTTTTTTTTTCAATTCAATTGACTCTTTGTTTTGATCATAATTTCAGCTTTTTTGGCTCAACCCCCATTTTAACCGAGCTGATTTTCTCTAGTTCAGCTTTACCCAAATCTAACAGCTTCTCGACAGGAGTTCATTTGAAAGCTAAGACCTACAAAACGGATGTTAACTTTTTTGTCACGTTGTTGCCGTGGTTTTGTCACATTTCTGAAGTGATTTGTTGGATTCTCGTTTCTTTTTTGTCACTTTTTTGTTGTGTTATTGTTGCTTTTCCAGCACATTTTTGTTGACCCCTTTGTCCTAATTTTTTGTTGCTTTTTCATCACCTTTTTATTGTGTTATTGCTGCTTTTGTCAGGGTTTTTATGTCATTTTGTTGTGTTTTCATCCTAGTTTTCGACGCTACTTTGACACTTTTTTTTTTTTTTCAAGAACGTTTTAGATTTTGGGTAAAGCCGAACTGGAGAAAATGTGTTTGGTTAAGGTGGGGGTTAAGGGGTTAATGCCTATTCCACTACGTCACATTTTACGTCTAAGTCTAAGTCATGTTTTGGTTGCAGCTTGTCATCCCAGGGTGACTGTGCTTCCCGACACCATAACAGTTGAGAACCACTGGTCTAGAGAAAAATGTGTTATTCACAGTCAAAATAACTTCCTTATAAACAATCTCCATCCATCTTTTCAGTCTGCCCATCCTTATTCAGTGCTCTTTAACCGGGCTTTTAAATGTGACACTGACACCGACAGATCACACGAAAAATACACAAGACCAAAAGGGTAAACGAATAATAGTCAAACGACCTTAAATCATTATTGAGATGTTTGGAAACTATTTGAAACTTGTTGATCTGTTCACTGCCTGGAATCCATCACGGCCCGGTCTCCTGCGCGCACAATCCTTCACGGCCTGCGTCTCTGTATGGGCCATAACAGTGATTTAAAGTGATGCTGGGATTGCGTTTGTAATAAATGTTTGTTTAGGAAGGAAAGATTTGCTCGACTATTTCTCAGACGAAATCGCTGTTGCCAGATTTAGACGATGTGCTGTTCAAAGGCTGAGATTAACTTTGTCATGCTGCTCTTTTGTCAAACTGAAAAAAAATCATCCTTTCTTGTGGTGAGGAAAAACAATAGCAAATAGGGGCAACTTAAGTCAGCCAAGCATGACTCCATATAAAGTGAAGTTATCCCTCTAAATCCTTATGCACCTGTAACTTACAGTCTTAGGTACGTATATCTGCAGTTGCTTATTGATTGAATGCTACTAAAAACTGCTTGATTTTCGATGCTAACATTTCTACTGGTATAACTGTGGGGAAGGTGCGAGAAACAATGTTGGAGTGATTACCGACAGCTGAAAACTATTGGTGAGAGCAAAAGAAGGCAAAGCAGAGACAAAGGGAAAAAATGGTGGAAACATTGCGACACAGGAGATACAAGCAACATACCGGGCATGAAATAAATAAACCAAACCTGATTGACAGGCAGTGATGCAAAACAAAGTGATGCAAAAGTGATGCATTTGATTTGATGCATCCTGCAAAAGAGGTTGACTACTGATACTATCAATATGAGAGAGAGGGAGTAGACAAATAACAGCCTTAAGATCAATAAATACATCCAACTAGCATGGACTGTGGATACAATTACACTGCTTTGAGACTGAACCCGAAGTGTGTGGACGAAGTATTCTGTTTCAACTTTTACCAAGTAAGAAACAGAAATTGGTCTGCGAGCACCAGATCTAAACCTGGCCCACAAATGGACTTAACCAGGCCTAAACTTGGGCTAAACTAGGCCTAAACTGGGCCTAAACTAGGCCTAGACTGGGGCTAAACCAGGTCTAAACTGGGGCTAAACCAGGTCCAAACTGGGGCTAAACCAGGTCTAAACTGGGGCTAAACCAGGCCTAAACTGTGGCTAAACCAGGCCTAAACTGTGGCTAAACCAGGCCTAAACTGTGGGTAAACCAGGCCTAAACTGGGGCTAAACCAGGCCTAAACTGTGGGTAAACCAGGCCTAAACTGTGGGTAAACCAGGCCTAAACTGTGGCTAAACCAGGCCTAAACTGTGGGTAAACCAGGCCTAAACTGTGGGTAAACCAGGCCTAAACTGTGGGTAAACCAGGCCTAAACTGTGGGTAAACCAGGCCTAAACTGTGGGTAAACCAGGCCTAAACTATGGGTAAACCAGGCCTAAACTGTGGGTAAACCAGGCCTAAACTGGAACTAAACCAGGCCTAAACTGGGGCTAAACCAGGCCTAAATTGTGGCTAAACCAGGTCTAAACTGGGGCTTAACCAGGTCTAAATAGTTCTAAAGAGAGACTAACCCAAATGAAATAAAGACCGATAGAGAAACCTGTTGTAAATTTGAACATGTAATTTGCATATTTAACAGCCTAAATTCAAGCGCTTCTATTATACGTTATATTTCAAATAAGGAGAAACATCAAAGTGTTTATAAAAGTGACATAATAAATAATACATTTGTACAATAAAGCAACATTTCCACGATCTGCAGATGGTCAATGATCCTGCTCCACTGTGACTTTATACCTGTGTCGTCTATATTCCATGATCAGCCTTCCCTGAGGAGACATCTTCAACAAGGAACTAATTATTCTGATGGTTCATGACGCGCTCTGTGTGTGGCTTCACTTCAGCCCTTTTAGATTTTCCCGACGATGTTCTCAAAGAGCTGCGGTTTCCGATCACTCAGCCTCTGCCAAACACAATAGTGATTTAAATTAAAGGGGAAAGAATGAACCTAAAATAAATAGCACCGAAATAGTGATACAAAGAAAGAATGCATATAATTATATTGGGTTTCAAAAGGCATTTTCCATTTATATTTATCAAAACAGTTTCCTTTTGCTAATTCTGGCGCCAGAATAAGCTTCGTAAAATAAACAGCGCTAAATAATGGAGCTAAAGCACTTGAGAATGAGGTTGTGCAGGAGATGTGTAGTCATGTGCCTCTGTGCTGTCTTTTTTTTTCTCTTTCTCTTTTGCCAGCACTGAAGACAATAAGGTATTTCAGGAATGCATACATCATATCAATTGCAAGCCTGTGTCATTAGGAATTAAAATATTTCTTCTATGAAAAGAAATCGGTTGAGTTATTGCTTTGCTACTTGCAGCAAAGATCAAAAGTGGAAACTACTGCTCTTGAATATGTTGTCTTATAATAAATCTATATAAATAAATGATAGTATAGTAATGACATGCTTTAGATTATTTCCTATCCCCCCCCCCTGTGTCCTCTTCCTCAGTGTCGAGCTGCTATTGTAGATATTGCACTTAACCAGCTCCTAATTGGTCCAAGAACACTTCATCTCCATGACAACAGTCTCATGTTGTTTCGAGCCTGAAGTGAGAGTCGTGGAGGTAATGGATGTGAATGTAAATACAGTGAGAACAAGGTGCATAAACAGATACTTTTGTCCTCATTCACAAACGTACAATTGCAGAAACATTGTATTGTTCTAGTTTGAATTTCCTCTTCATGTTTTACTATAGTTGCCTTAAGGTTTGCAGATTGTGTTCAGCGTGTTCATTATCTTGGGGAATAAGAAAACAAATATTTAAATTTGCAATAACCTCCACCTGAACAGAGCACATTTTGTCCAGTTTGGCTTTACCCAAATCTAAAAGCAAAAAAGAGACAAAAGAGCAACAAAAAAGTGCTGGAAAAGCAACAATAATACCATAAAAAAGCTTCCAAAACACATGACTAAAGCAACAATAAAAGTGACAAAAACTTGACAAAAAAGCCACAAAAAGTGACAAAATTAAATGGAAAAAGTGACGAAAAGAAGCAACAAAAAATTGACAAAAAAGCGATTCAAAAATGTGACAAAAGCAACAATAACACAACAAAAACACAATTGAAGAGTGATGAAAAATCAACAAAAAAAAATCAATGAGAAAACCAAGATAGAGTGACAAAAAAGTGACAAAAATGTGATAATAAAGTGACCAAAATACGGGGGGAAAAAAACCCCTACAAAAACATAAAAAAATGCGACTAAAAAGCGGCGACAACGCAATGCAAAAGTTGTAAGTCTTAGCTTTCAAATGAAGCATTACATTGGCCTATAGGCTTTTAGATTTGGGTAAAGCTGAACTGGAGAAAATGCGATCAGGGGTTAAGAGATTGACCTGATACACAGTTGTTTCACCAAAAGCTCCTGTGGGAATGTAAAGTCTGTGGAGCTCCTGGAAAAGGCCTTGGGGAGTAATCATTTTGAGTGCGTTCCTGTGGTTGTAGAGAAGGTCCCCTCTTGTGACCAGGAGAGGCAGAGCGCTCTGGACGAGTCGCGGCTGAACCCTCGCGAGGCCGCCTTCATCCCGGACTGCGGTCCCGGGGGACTGTACCAACCCGTGCAGTGCCACCAGTCCACAGGCTACTGCTGGTGTGTACTGGTCGACACGGGACGGCCCATCCCAGGCACCTCCACCAGGTCAGGCTGCATTATCATCTGGGGCAGTATCTCCTGTTTAGTTTATCATTGTCGTGCCTTTTTTTAAGGGCCGTGTGCATCATCACTGAATGTTCTCCGTGTGTTGCAGAATAATTGTACATTCATCTTTGTGGTTTATCAGGTTTATGTTTTTTGTTACAGGTACCAGACACCGGAGTGTGACAACGCTGCTCGCTCTCGAGTCTCAGACACAGAGGACCCCTTCCAAGGCAGAGAGATCACAGGTAGAGGTAGTGTTTTATTTACATTTTTTTTAATGGACATGAGCGTTCTTCAGTCCAGAGCTTGTGCACTTGTCATCCAAAGATTATGTGGAGAAAAAAATAAAATAAATGTTATTTAATGAGTGGGTTGTAATGATGCGGTTCTAAAATGTCATTTTTATATATTTTTGTCAAGGTTCATTCAAATGATTTCAGTTTTAATATAAGTTTAGTTGTTTCAAATCATCAAGTCAATTCGATCAACTAAATCTAAAAGTGTTACAAATAGGTCTAGTATACTCAAACTTGTCTGGATGTGGTCTCTTTGTTTGACTAGGGAGACATAAAATTGTAAATTATTGCTTATTCCATTCTGCTTGTTATTATTACCGCCTTTGCTGTTCGAAATCCCGGCAGATCTTGGAAGCTAAGCAGGGAAGGGCCTGGTTGGTACTTGGATGGGAGACCGTTTGGGAACACCAGGAAGCCTGGGTGAATGTAATGAGTGAGTGGTTGGTGGCGGTCGGAGGGGCCGATGGCAAAGGCCGGTTGCCTCGCTTCCGTCAGGCTACCCCATGGCAGCTGTGGCTACAACAGTAGCTTACCACCTCCGAGTATGGAGTGAATGAATAATGACGATGATGATGAATGTAGACAAAATAGATTAGTCAATAAGTATGGTTTCAATATTAGGCAGTGACAACTTTATTTATACCACATATTTCACAGTCAAGGCAACTCAATGCGCCGTTTAGTCAGAGACCGTCCCGTCCCTGGTTGGTGTTGCCCCTGTGTTCAAGCCCAGGCTGTAACTCAATTCCCATCTGGCGAGTTTACAGAGTGGAGCATGACTCCTGACTGAGAGGCAGATGTGCTGTGGTTTACTGAAGGCGTGGGGAGGGAGGGGGCTCTGAGTGGTACAGACCGAGAAGCGGAGCTGAGGTTTATGTGCAGGAGAGATGTTCTACACTGAAGCTTTGGTTTTGGGATGTGGAGTATTGTACAGTCAAATGAATGAGTGACAGTTAAAGCTTGCATTTAGTCAAATCTCCAGTAGGTTTAAGATAGTCATGCTATACAAGTGCTCGCTATGACGTCACCTCCAGGGCTCACACCATGTCAGTGGATGCACTCTAGGTGTCTTTGCTGTGACCTGACTGTAACTTTACCGGGAGCGGGACGTCTCCTGCTCGTCTCCATGGAGATGTTGACTAAAGGCAGCCAAATATGAGATTTAAATAGTTAGGTCATCCTATTTCCTGTAGAGTCTCCTCTGAGATGATGTTGCCAGTGATCCACAGCAAGACCTGCCCATAATAGCCACATTAGTTCCTCCAAAACAAAGCTCTGGGCGTCATAACTCCCCAATTTAACACTTGGTTTGAGGCACAGCGAGTTGGCCCTGCTGTTGGACAAGTTAATTGGATTCCCCTGGTGGCAGGGGCATCGGACCACCTCATGCACTACAAGAGTCGCATTGAGCTATGAGTCAAAATGGACCAATGTGGTGGGAGAGAGGGGGGAGAGGGGATCAAAATAGAACAAGAAAATGAGTTAACTATGCAGCTGCGTTTGAAGTGTAGCTTTAAGAGACACAATTAGGAGGGAAAAATTTGCACTGCTTTAGCGTGCTATTAAAGCCATACATCTGGACAATTAAAGTGAGCTACCCAAGGTGTTCGAATCGTGTCATAAAAGTTAACAGGTCTGGGCCGCTGCACACTTTCTGCTCCACTTCTCTGCATGTGCCCCACTGAAGCCTTACAAAACAGCCAAACAATGCACTTCCTCCTCTTACACTGTCTGATTCACCTGTTATACAGCTATACAGCGGATATATGCGTTTTATTACCGCCCCAGTGCCATCTGTCTCTGGAGGTGCTTTATTGGGTTAAATTAGTTGTGGAAAGGTAATTGTGCTGTTTTGTCTTCAGGCTGCCCAGACGGAAAGAAAGTGGAATTCATTACAAGCCTGTTAGATGCCCTCACCACAGATATGGTCCACGCCATAAACTCTCCAGCTCCCTCTGGTGCTGGGAGGTAAGTACACATGACGTGGTGCCCATCAATGTAGCACAAAGTTCTGGTCCCTTACAAAACTTCTTGGTGGACACGCCCAACATGTTGGCTCTTTTCAGGTCCAGCACTAGGAGAACAGTACCTCTCAGGTCAGGCAAATGGTAGCCTACTACAGCTGGCATTTGGAGTGTAGGTTCTATAATGATATGAAGCCAGCATGACTCTCTGCGCCCTTAGCATTTCCAAACTTCGTAATCTGATACCATGTCCATGTCAATAATAAAATCCATGGAGACCAAAATTACATTACAAGACAGACAGGGGCTTACATAAAAGGGCTAGCAGAGGTAAAAAAAACAAACTGTGCTCCCCATGAATGCGCCACGGTGTGCAGCGTCATAATACAGGTGCGCCATACCAAAATAGAACAATGAAATTCCAAATACAAAATGTATTATTATGGATATGAATTACTTAAATGGACTATACAGAGTTTAAAAATGTTAAAATTGTGTATTTTCCTCTCCCTACATGTTCCAGCAATGTCCTAATGTGTAGAATGAGGCCAGACCTGTTCACCACAACTGCCTCTAAAATCCTGCACTGTCACTCAAAAAATTGTTACTTCGGGTCCAAAGTACCGCCATGCACGAGCTTGATATAGAGACTGCAGTTACACATAAGAGCTGAGGTGACAGTAGTGAGTATAAAATGGCCAACTTGCATCTAGCCCCTTTAACCAAATAATTTGAAGAACAATAAATAAGGCCAAAATAACCATTAACCAAAAACCATAACAAAATTGCCAAAAAAATACAAAATTAACAAACTAATTGTGGCATAAACTAGTAACTATTTACAGAACAAAACATAATTTAGGCTCCTTCATGGATTATTTTTGACAAATACTGACCACTGCAGACTGAGAAATTCCTGTCATTACTAACATTGCATTTCTCCACATGTTTTTTTTTTTTATGGGGATGAGTTTATAGTATATTTCAAACCTTTCAGGGGGAAGGTGAGGTATCAATGTAATCAACTAACCTGCAAACAGCACAGCGTTATATTTGCTTGATAAAATGGTTCATCATACAATGTGGAGTGTTGCACAGCGGTCTGTTGTTTTATTTTCACAAATGTCAGCTTTTGCAACATCCCACAAGACGTCAAACAAAATTAACTTCACTACAAAAAAATGTGTCTTTAGATACTATTTCTGAGAACAAAAATATGCCTTGTATTACACACTTGCATGCACTCAGATAATGTTTCATTCATTTATTTGGCCATAAAGTATGGTCCGTGTTCACAAAACAGGAAATCTACCACAGCAGTGTTATCCCGCTCATTTGCTTGTTGAATAATCTAAAATACGGTTCATCTTGTCTTTGATTTTCTCCAGGTTTGTGGAGCCCGACCCCAGCCACACACTGGAGGAGCGGGTGGTGCACTGGTACTTCGCTCAGCTGGACCTGAACGGCAGCCACGAGATTAACAAGAAAGAACTGAAGCCTTTTAAGAGATACCTGAAGAAAAAGGCCAAACCCAAGAAATGTGCGCGCAAGTTCACCGACTACTGCGACCTCAACAAGGACCGGGCCATCTCCCTGCACGAGCTGAAGGGCTGCCTGGGAGTCAGCAAAGATGGTAAGGGGTTAGGAGAGGAGCCAAGGAGCTGGGAGTCAGTGGGTAATTGATAGAGGGGTCACGGCAAAGGTCACGTCAGCGGTGTGAACACGAGGCCAGCTGGGAAGTCATGCTTGTCTCACCAAAACCATTTCAACCGGGAGAGTTAAACAGACACAGACGAATGAAGTTTGTCAAATACATCAACTTTTGGTGCTTAGAAGCCAGCAGGTAGAAGTGTCTGCGAAGAAGGGAGAGAATGATGGAATTTGGAAAAAAAAGATGGAGGATCACTTTTTGGCCAATGCGTCTTTTCTGATAAACGTGAATCCGAAACGCATTTTTCTGTTTTGCAGGTAATGGGAACCAAGGGACAAGGCAAGGGACAAATCTATTCAGTAAGGCACTTTACTTTGTTTTCATTATTGTGTCCTGCTCCTTTTATGTGTCCAACACGCAAAACAGACTATTCATGTCACTGATAATAAGTCATTGTTTACAGGGCACGTTTTTAGAACATTCTAAGTAAACTAAATCAGCTCGAGGTCCTCAAACTTTTCTTTCGTAACTTTCGACATATGTCCATGGTCCGGACATATGCAGCTCTTGAAAATGTCTCTTTACAAAGCAGAACTGATAAATGGATCAAAAATGTTGCCATCTTATTTCAATGTTATTCAAAATGTTCAGATAATTTTTAATTTAGCCTTAGAAATTAGATATATTGAGAGGATGAAAAAGCTTTGGGGTCCGGACTAAAGCCTCTGGAGGTCTGGATCTGGACACAGGTCTGCCGGTTCTAGAACATTGCAGTGTTGCACCCTCATTTTGAGCCATTCTTGCATATTTGAGTGATATGCGGCATGGTTATACAGGTCCGGGTTTGATTCCCACCAGGGACGGGGCCTTTCTGTGTGGAGTTTGCACGTTCTCCCCGTGTCTGCGTATGTTTCCTCCGAGTACTCCGGTTTCCCCTACCACTAAAAACATGTACGATAGGCCAGGATGAATGAGAGTGTGTTTGAGAGTTCGCATGGGGGACGACGGATGGAAATTAACCCAAGGCTACAATCCGGTGTGGCTTGTTCATTAACTTGCGCTGGCCCTACCAAATAAACCAATAAAGTAAAGTAAAGTAAAGTAAAGTTGTGCCACTTTCCCTCAGTTTATCTGTGGGCCCTCTAATGATTCTGCAACATAAGGATCTTTGTAGCATTTTCCAACAAACACGATGTAAGATTTAAGATGTGTTTAAAATTATATCAAAAAGCAGAACACCCCCTCTTTTTTAAAAATAAATATTGTTATTGCAGGCAAGACCTTTTTATTTTGTGTAATTTAGGTATTTTGATTCTTGATTCAGTGTCATAAATCACCAAAACAGGTACAGACAGATTTACAGGCTGTTAGAGGCAACTGAGAAAATATGAGTTGTAATGGTGTGTTATGAGCCGTTTACACTTAGGTCATAAAACACAATTAAACTACTTTTTCCCCCAAATCAACACATTTTTGAGCCCAGATTTATTTCACCACCGTAAGACGTGGCTTTTGCAATTCGAGATACTATCAAGCTTGTTCACAGTGTGTTATCTAGCTCTGTTTTGGTGAGCTCCTGTATATTTTGATGTGTGTTATTAGTCCCGTCGGTGCAGTTGACTCTGCGCTATGGTCTGTTCAGCTCCACTTCTTGTCTGAGGTCATGTGTTTAGACAGGCACGGGCTCTGAGCGGCCGTGAGCGGTGGCTGGGTTTGGGCATAACGTCAGAGCTCTCAGGGTCTGTCTGCTGATGCCAGGGTAAACAGGAGCAGGTATTGGAGGAGCAGAGAGGAGGCTGCTCTCCCTCTGGGCACTCAACCCTTTTTAGAGAAGATATATACAGAAAATTGGCATGACAGCTTTATATAGCCGATCAAATATCAAGATTTGCATAAGGAATCCATTTATTAATCAGTAACACGCTCATAAAATAATATTTTCAGAGAGTCGGTTATTCCATTCCATTGGGGTGACCAGTGGCTCAGTTGGTAAAGCGGGTCGTCTCATGATCGGAAGGTCGGGGGTTTGATCCCGCCTCCTGAAGGTGCATACTGTTGTCGTGTTCTTGGGCAAGACACTTCACCCACCTTGCCCCTATTGTCTGTGTAAACTACAGTGTGACTGGGTGACTGGTTCCTTGCTGCAAAGCGCTTTGGTTGCTAATGTAGGTGGAAAAGCGCTGTATAAGTTGAGAGCATTTACCATTTGTGGGCAACATTCTTCATCTAGTAATATTTTGTGGTGGTTTGGTGCCAGTGAGAGATGGCTGTGGCAGTGTTAGTCTCCCCAAGGACAGATGGACAAATTCAGACGAAACAGGCATCCAAGAGCATGGCAGAATAATGGATAATTGTTGACATATTGTGTCAGCATTTTCCTTGGGCGGATGGAAAAACAACAAGAAAAAAAGATTTTATTTAGAATTAAAATCAAGGCTTTTATGAAAAGGTTAACGAGATACAGAACGTTTCAAAAATAAACCTGAATTTAAGATGTAAGATTAAAGAAAGCTTTTTTGTGACCTCATCCTCATGAAACATGGAATTGAATTTCCATGACTCGCAAACCCTTGGTGCAAATTGAATAAAATGTTAAAATATGTTCACAAAATATACAAAACTGGGGGTTAAAGTTCAGCGACTCTGAGGGACTGGAGTGGACAGTTTGTAAATGCAGGTGGAAGTGAAGGAAGAGAGGGCAGGGAAGGTAGAGAGTCCAACTTTCTGAATGGATGAAGATACAGTCAGATCCGGTCTGTAGAGTGTCCTCCCTGAAGGCTTCTCCTGTACCATTTTAACACATAAACACGTTCCATTTTATTCTATAAGTCCAAACTTTATTCCAAACAATGTGCTGTTGCTGCGATTGGCTGTAGACCTGTCGATTTGATTAGTGTGATCGACCATAGATTTACCCACAATTTGATTAAAATTTGATTAATCTCTCAGCCCTAGTTTCCCCACGGTTAAACAATGGAAGACAACGCTGTAAATCCAACTTGAATTGGCATAATTGATAATAAATAGTATGACTGTTACTACCTTCATGCCATTGTGCTGACAGCTTTATCTGACTCTTTATCTGAGAGCCCTGATTGACGCATAAACAGAGATGAACAAGTCCAGCGCTGCACATATGGCACCATTCTGCTCTGACTAAGACAGACTGTGGAGCTGTTCAGGTATGACCGGCTGGATGTCTTTAAGTTGCACTAACGTTGCCAGGTTTTAAATCTTATCATGTGCGGCGTTAGCTCAGGATGGTCACAGGAGCGCAGTTGGACATATTTACAGTGTACGGTACGTGCTTTTGCGAGGATCTCGGGTCCGTAAAGGTGAAGTGAAGCACAGCTGTGAGAGAGGCCAAGCTTACGACACGCTGGCAAAGGGAACGGATGAGTTCATGGAGCTATGATGAGGCTAAACTGCTATAGACGGGGAGACTGAACTGCTTTTGCATGGGCGACACAGTGATACAGCAGTTAGCGCTTGTGCTTCACAACTAGAAGGTCCCGGGTTCAATTCCCAGATGGACAGGACCTTTCTGTATGGAGTTTGCATGTTCTCCTCTTGTCCTTGTCCGGGAAAAAAACAACAACATGTACAATAGGATACATGATACCAGGATGAATGAGAGTATGAGTGGTTGGTGGTTGGAGGGGCTGATGGCACAGACTGGTTGCCTCAAGTCTGTCAGTCTAGCCCAAGGGCAGCTGTGACTACAATGATGTAATGAGCTTACCACCACCGAGTATGGCGTTAATGAATAATGTCTACAGTGTAGCGCTTTGAGAAACTTGGTAATACAGGTTTTTAAAGCGCAATACATGTGTAAGCCATTATCATTATTATATTCATCCCCTGACATTATCATACAGTAAGGCTTCCCTGCTTTGCCTCATGAAAATCAAGCCTTAGAATGACTAAAGAAGGCACAAAACTTTAAAACATAAAGTACACAGTAAATAGTAGCTTGTCTTTCCACTTTCTTCATTCAATTTTGCCTCATTGTTTAAGGTCTTGTTAAAAAACAACTGTGGGGCAAAGAAAATGTAAAGGAAATAAAATAAATACATTTAATTACAAATGAAGCGGTCGTACCAATATGCAGGTGAAACTCAGAAAATTAGAATATCGCTAAAAAGTGCATTCATTTCTGTTATTCAATTTAAACAGTGAAACAAATATATGATAGACTCATTACATTACATGCAAAGTGAGATATTTTGATTTTCATGGCTCAGTTTGTAAAATCCCTAAAGTAAATATTTCATAAAATTAGAATATTTTGAAAATGGACTGTAAGCCAGTATCAAAAAAATTATAACAAATAAAGGCTTGACATATGTCACTTTGCATGTAATGAGTCTATATCCTATATTAGTTTCACATTTTAAGTTGAATTACAGAAACGATATTCAAATTTTCCGAGTTTCACCTGTAATAATTGATGCTGTTTTGACCATATGGCCAATTATAATAAAAGCACTGACCAGAGTCCACTCTAATTGAGAGAAACTGTTATGATTGGCCATGTAGGATTCATTTTGGCAATAATAGATTTAAAAGGAAGGGATTCAAGACCCACTTAACTTTTATATAAAGGATTAGGTCATTAGCAGAACAAGGCATCAGATCTACGCATGAAATGTCGTTGGAGAGAGACAGAATCCAGGCCTGGGACCTGGACCAGTAGCCTGTAGCAAACCAAACAAATCACTGCGGAGTTTATGGTGTTGGCTACAAACATGCTAATTTCATTAAGACAGATGTAAACAAGTGATTTAAGTACAAACATGTGTCGTATGAAACAACATGCAAAGCAACATCAATCACAATCACGGCCGTTTATTGAGAATTTACAGAGTTACTGACACTGTACAGCTTTGATGCACAAAACAAATACTAATTATTTTTGACGGTGATTATTTACAACCTGTTTAGCAGTTGAGCGCGCTGGTTTCTGTGCCCTGTCCCGCTCATCCCCGTCACTCCATTGGAATGAATGGGGCGCATTATGAGGCTGGCACCGCGCTAGAGCTCAGTTAAAGTCCTGTCTGTCTGAGCCAAGAGCATGACTCCACTCACACTTGTGTTTAATGAAGCTGACATCAGGCAGCAGTAAACACAGACGGGTCAGTGCGGGGGACGAGGGG
This sequence comes from Gobius niger, assembly GCF_951799975.1. NCBI lineage: Eukaryota > Metazoa > Chordata > Actinopteri > Gobiiformes > Gobiidae > Gobius > Gobius niger. The sequence goes on from NC_136867.1 coordinate 18,531,259, forward strand.
TTCAACCTGCCACTACCTGCTGCTGGGAGAGACGCTGCTTATATATACAGGTCTTAAGATTAACATTAGGAATGCTGGGGAGGTTTGTTGTGACTACAAGTAAGACTTTTGATGTTGAAATCCCTTTAGCCAGACCTGTGTGTTTTATTTCATATATGTACATGTACAATAGAAGATTTTGGCATTGTCATCTTGCGGGATCAGAACTACAATACAATCAGGAGTCTGACAGCTTCAGAAATGTATTACAGGTGTGGGAAAGAAGAAAGAAGGCCTAATAAACCTAATCGGATTATTAATAACACTTTTACTTTCAGCAATTACATATTATGCATTGATTTTAACTAAGATTCTGAAGCCATGTTAGTTCATTTTGTAAGTACACAAAATGAGAAAAATATAAAAGAAATATAAAGTGTTTATTTTACACATTATGTGAAAAATGAACACAATAAATACATGCACTTAGATGATGAAGTGTGACATGTTCAAGTGGATGGATGTAATTACAATTTGGATACTGAAAGCACTTATTGGCCTGTACCGTTTGAAAAGAATAACAGCCACAGTAGCCAGAGATGTGAAGTCCGTGCTGTGACTTTTTTTTTGTAAATTAGTTTTACATTTTGACAAATAAATAAAAAATATCTAGGGACAATAAAGCAGGTCAAACATGCTATTGCTAACTAACCATTTGAGTGTTTATTTTGTAATCAATTTAGACAACAATAGTAAACATGAGAAAAATCATAAGGCCTCACATTTTGGAAACTAGGAAGAACACCTGCTACATTTTAGCCATTTGGCAGCATTGTTTTGTTGCATTGGACTGAAACATATTTGAAACACATTACAGGCCACAGCAATAATCTAAGAAAATCACACTCTGTTAGTTAGACTATGAATGAGCGATTATCTGTCTTATAACTGAACATCCTTTCAGCCTGAGCTCTCCTACACTTCAGAGAGTCTGTGTGCCAGTCCTGTGCCCTCACTGCCACCACGATAAGCCATGTCCCTTATTCCCAGCCCCAAAGCCAGCGCTCCTGTATGGGACCGTCCCATGTGAGACGAGGTGATTCACGGCAGGACAGGGTCTGCTTTCACTGCTTTATCTCAAGTGGGGCCGAAGTGTCCAGGGAGAGGCGGGCGGGCTTTGTGCGGGTAATGCCTGCAGACAGTGTCCACAGTGACTGGGCCGGACAGAGCAGCAGTAATTACAATGATCTTCACAACAAAGGGGTTTATCTGAGCGCTAAATGAGGGCTCATTAAAATGTCAGGGCGCGGTCTCACTTAACAGCGACCTGGCAAGACGCGCCGGGCCGACAGTTTAGATCTGACCGGGACAATGCTGCTGGGGGGAAAAATGGCATCACATTGATAAGATAGTTTAATTGTTACTTGTTGGAAATAAATACTATAATGAGCTTTGGGTTATTATGTAGCCGTGTGCATTTTTTTACACTATTGCCACAGCTGCTTAGCGTCCATGATGAAACCTCCCTTAAAAATTGTGCTGTGAGGACACACTGTTTTGGTGACCCTATAACTATCACCAGCATATTATGTGCATTAATGTGTGACAGTATAAACAGCAGAAGTATATATTTGTTTTCCCAAAATGTTACACAGAACAAAATCTCAAATTGACTCTGAATATCCAGTTTCCATGCCTACTCTATATATACTATCATAGTGTTATCACAATGTACGTTCGCTCAGTGGGCTGTAATGTTTTATCTGACACACTTAAAGTATATGCGAGAACAGGTTTAGCGGCGCAGCTCCTGTCTGTGGAGTCCAGTGTGATTTACGGGGCAGTGAAAGGCGTGCGGTGCGTGACACGGTGAGCAGGAGACCGGACCCTCAGCCCTGTCTGAGTCCAATGAAATCAGCTGCAGCTCAGTTTCACGGGCAACATAAGCAGCCCGGACAGGCACACACCTGCAGCGGGACACCTCCCACTGCTCAGGACATGTGGGTCAGTACGGGAACAAACGACTGGTCCATGTAGCCTATACCACCTACATGCCCTTCAAGAACGCTAGCACTTCTGTGTGTAGCTTTGCAGACTTTCAGGCCCTAAGATCCGTCTCATTGCTTTGCTTTTAGCCAGGATAACTCAAATGCAAGAAAACAGCGAAAGTATAACAAAAACACCCTGTAGACTGAATGTTCAAACCACCATCTGTAAGCAATTTCGATCTTTTGTCTCTGTGACCTCTCTCAGGCTACTCTTTGAATCTGGACTGCTGAAATCTTCGCCCTAAGCTCACTGGTCAGATTCATGAGGAGTCCATCTTTTGTCCAGTTTGATGGAAGCATATGGAACATAAAACAACTTGACTTATTGGACCATTCTGCAACATATTAGTGAATTATAGAGAAGAGGTATAGACACATAATGATTGGAAGTTCATTATGTAATATTTGATGTCGCATAGCAGGAAGCCAGGTTATCAAACACCCCTGACAACCTGCTGTATATGAGTGGAGAGTTTTAGCACAAATGGGGATGAAGATCAGATGAGACATGATCTTCAGAGGCCTAATGTCTCAACGACTTAAAGAAAGAGTATGTATAATGGGTACAAAGTCTGTTGCTTCTAGTTCTGCCCTCACCTTGACATCTAAAAAGACGATGTAAAGTGCCACAGTTGCCCTGAGCACCATCAGTTAACGTGTCCTCTTTCTCTCTACTGTCTGTGTGTGTGCGTTGGCAGTCGGTCGCCTGGTGTGAGGATCAGCACAAGAGGAACCACACCTGCCACACCGAGCGCTGGAGGGAAACTCAAAACAGGAGCTCCGAAAAACGAAGCCTGTGATTTATGAAACGAAGCGAAAACGGCGCCAAAATATTTGCACTTTCTCCTCCCCCACGCCTGACATCGCCCCTGTATGTACTGTACGCCTTATGGAAGTGACTGAAGGTCTATCGGCTAAAACGAGAATATATTTGTGAAGAAGACAGGCTCACCACTGGAGCTGATTGTGACACATGCCCCTGTCTTGATGTATTGTATTGTAAAAAACGCAACTGTTAATAATGTTTTGGATGATAAAATGTTTAAATGTCCCGTAAGAAATGGACCAACTTGAGCTTTCCGTTTTGGCCACAATGGAATTCCACATGAAAAATAGCCTAGATGTTTTCAGAAGTACTTTTAGTGCAAACTGACTGTTTTAGAACACAGTATGCACCTGGTCGCACTTTACAGCAAGTAATAGCATAGTATTTACAAACGTAACAAGTTTAAAATGATGGACGCGCACATCATTTATTTCATGGTAAAGATTTAGAAGTCTTACACTAACCCTGTCTGTTACTGATGATGGCTCAGTGGTTGCCAGTGTTCCCCTATTTCAACCTGGATAGACTGAAACAGACAAAAGCAGCCATTAGAAAGATTTACTGACATATGTATATTTTTGGTGATCAGATCCGGGTAGTAGACATTGATATACGAATTAAGTCAAGTTAGTATGAATGGGCATGCTAGAGTTAGACATGTCTTTCCCCAGAGCCTGGACACTGGTGGTGGTATGGGAGGCCTGTGAAGGATGCAGCAGGGAGAGCCGGAGACGGGGTGGAGGCGGGTCGCAGCACAGCTGGGAACTGAACAAACCATAAATGCTGGAGGCTTAAAAGTAGAACCGAGGGCAATGGTTGGCTTCTATGAAGGCGTGGCTCTGCGCTGATAGGCTGAGATGGAGGCGTGACCCTCATAGACATGATCATTGGCTGGAGGTGGGTGATGCTGAAATTAGTCTCCCAGGTTAAAGTTACGCATAGGCTTCATATGTGACTGTTTCTGGGAGCCCTGGTTTCCCCTACCACTAAAAACACATGGAATTTGTTCTCCTCTAAAGCTACGACTCCCTTAAAAAGGACAATCTAAAATCTAAATCTAAAAATGGGACTAAAGGTTAAATAAAATAAATAAAAAAACATGCCAAGAGTGGTATTGGCAATAATATGTAACTAAGGCTGCATACTGCGTTCCATTACTATGCTATTACTGTGATGTAGAGTAGCAATCAACTGTAAACTGTAGTGCAGTAGTACACACAGCAGAAACACACACACAGATATACAACACAACACTGTTCTGTGCATTGAAATCATCCACAAACTCACTGCTTCACACGTCTTCACAGAAACCACATGTGCCTATTGGTATACTTGTACTTGATGCTCATGACAAGGGCACACATCTTGTTTTTGTAAATATTTAACTTCCTTTTAAAATGCAGATTCAACAGTGACCCCTTTGGTTGTTTTTCCTGTCTGACAATAAACACAACATTTCTGTTTATCACCAGTCTATTTCTCACAATGTCTTCAGTCAGGGTCCAGTCCCAGTGCTGAGCTGAATCACATTTCTACAATAAACAATGTGAACCCATTACTTGACCCGTACCAGTAGTTTCCTTATTGTTAATGAGAGCATATTGTGACACTGATAATCCCAGGTGGGGACAGAGGTTAAAATACAAATACAGGAAGTTTTATAAAAGAATAACTGCCCTGCATTGACCACTATATAAGCATTTCTATCACCTAAAACACGGGACAGTGGTCTGACAATAATCGGGAAATAACTCAGCATATGTGCCTGTTTCTGATTTTCGGCATTTGAGACTAATTTGGTGAAAAGCAATTGTTACATGTTTTGTTCAGATCAAGTGGCCATGATAACGGCTCTTGTCTATTATGGACCGTAATGTTTGTCTGGAGCAAAACACAGAGAGGAATTGTTTGGAAAAAGGAACAATTTCTCAATATGCCACAGTGAGCAGAATAGATTAGTGAGTGTCACATTTGATTTGCATCAATGCAATCTAAAATTCATTGTGTGGGTTTATATCATTTGTATACAAAAAATATAAAAGTAGCTTCATCTGCAATCTGCAGAATACAGTTGGTTTTGTCTAACCACAAAAAATATATATGGAGACGTGCATTTTATCCAACTGGTTTTTCCTCCATTGATACCTACCTTTACAAGCAGTAGTTGAACAATATTCGAATGCTGCCACAATCCCCTGCAGAATAATACGAGCAAACAAGAATGGCTGTAAAAAAAAAAAACATACAAAATGTAGGAGTTTAACAGTTTTCCAATATAAAAATGTCCATTTCACTGAAACGAAACAGGTGCAGAAAAAGTGCAACAGCGCCCCCTGGCTGAGACAAACGGTTCTAATTTACAAATCCCGAATATTAACGTAATAATGATCAAACCTATAGGTCCACCTCTGATTGGTACAAAGACTGAAGTTGTCAAACTGAAAACACCGTTCACCTAAATAATGAATAACAGTAATTATTGCACTGAGAGCAGGATGGTGACTTCATTATATTTTCACAGTTGTTCTGTTTCTGGCTTCTTCACTTCAGAGTTTATCTACGTGAAGATCCTGCCGGTCTTTCAAAGGTGCAAATGTGAGTGCATTAAAGGTTTGGGGGATACAGGGGTTTAGACTAGAGCTGAATCACAGATGAAACTGGAGCACAGGCAGCTGCAGCACATCTGTCTTGTTGAGAAACATGTGGTGTTTGACTCCGGTGTGAAGTTCAAAAGAGCTTCATAATGGCGCAGCTGCTCAAAGTCCTATAGGCCTCTGTGTGTCCAGTACAGGTGGGGGACAGGGGAGGGCCAGTGTAGGAATTAGTAAAACAGACAGGGTAAAGACTCACTCCTCCTCCTAGTGGTGGCCATTTCAAATAGCACTGCGTCAATAGTACAGCACTAACAACATATGAAAGTAGACCCAATGCATATCAAACTAATTAATGTGTAAAACTGTAACATTTTGTAAATGACAGGCCAATAACTATCTTTGTTAGTTTGGTAAAACTAATAATAAAACAAAGACACACGTATACAAATGTGTTCCTTACAGAAAGCTATTTGCCATATGTGTTGTGATGAGCCATTTAGTGTGTTTTTTCCACAACCTTTGTGTACACTGAAACATTTAGCAGCAGATCAAACACCATTATAGGTAATTGGAGAGGGCCATTAGCTTGTGTGTTGGCTAAGCATTAGCAGTGGGGGTTTTGGGGGTACACTGCCCACCATTTGTTCCCAATGCTGTGGTTAGCCCCAGCAGCACCTGTTTGAACAGAGGGTCATTGGGGTCATCTCTCAGGAGACCAGGGCACAGGGTTAAAGGTCATGGCCTTGACAGGCGTATCCTCCATAATGGGGATCTCAGCTGCAGGAGCCGTTTTGCTCTGACGCAGTGACTTCTCAAATTTGGTGTTGTGCATTGTGGAAACAAAAATCTGCAGCAATCTGCTACACAACCCATTCTCCAATAGCTGGTCTTCACTCATTAAAAACATCTCTGTCTCATTTTTCTCTTTTTTGCATGCTGTGTGTGGATGCAGGTGCATCTTATAGTTTGACCAAGACTGGACTTACCATAGAAACAGATGGCGGTGAGTAAGCATGATGATAATAACAAGTCTATGTATGTAATATATAATTATCCCCTTGAATTTCTGTGCAGGCTGCAATGATAACACCACTGTGGAAGGTTTCTATCAAGTCCCAAAATGACAAAGTGCACAGTCAGTTGCAAAGGTGGTATAAGACAGGGTGTCACATGATTTAAACATTACAATAAATTTACACACAAAAAAACAACAGCAATGCTTTTCTGTTGGCCAGTGTACGGTAACAGCTACTTCCTGTCCACATTGTCAACTGATTTAAAAAATCAAATCAAATGAAAGGAACACTGCTTAACATTTTTGTATTATATTGCGAGCAATACAAAACATGCTCCTAATGACACAGAAAATGCTATATTTAAAGTGGGTAATAAAAGAATGGGTTTGGGTGAGGACCTAACCTATTTAATTCTCCTGTTTGGCTGACTTAAGTTAAGTTAAGAGAGCACTTCAATTCTGAATCCACATTTGAAGGGCACCTTTGATCAGCACCACCTGCAGAACCAGGTGAAGATGTTTAAATGTGATGACATGATGCATGATTGAAGAGTGAGCAGATTGTTCAGTTGCTGTAAAATCCACAATTGAACCGGATCAGATGTAATACTGTTTTTTTCCCCAATGGTCCAGCAATCACAGAGGAGAAGCTGTATTCTTTTATGGAGGATTCATTATAATGGGTGTTGAGACTGATCTGGAGTCTGTCGGAGCGCAGCATGTAAATGAGCTGTTCCACCAGATCCATTCTGTCAGAGTGGCCTCAAATTCAGCAGACAGGTGCGAGTGCAGCGCTCACGGGACTCTCCAGGAACAAGACCACAGAGAAGAGGACCCGCTGAAGTGGATGCACTCAATGTTCAACAGGAGGAATCACAGGTAAGTAGATATATTTTCTCTTTCAAAACAAGCTTGGTTTTGGTCACTGGTATTGTTTTAACACTTTATAGTTGATGCTTGTAGTGACATTAGAAAACCACAATTCCTTTATCTAAAATATTGGAAATTAAATGCAAGTATTGAAAGTCGTACTTTTTGGACTGAAAGTCTAAAGTACTTCTGGTCTACTTTTTTATTTTATACTGTAAATAATTCAGTATATAGCAGTGTTGTATTGAAGCCACTGTGTCCATTGTTTCTCTCCAAAGTCAACATTTATTTGTGGTTATTCTGTAGAAAAAACAAATACTAGACCCACACTATGCCCCCTTTTGTAAACAATTTTTGATATGTATACAGCAGTGTTTCCCAACCAGGGGTACGGGGACTCGAGAATATAGCAGGGGGTACTTGGAACAATTTCAGGTAAAAAAAAAGGAGAAACTGAACATTATTTTGATGAGAAAAGCTATATTGTGCAGTCAAATGTGTAGTTTTGGGAGAATTTTAGGTTTCTTTTGAACCTTATTACATATAAATAGCGCTTTTAAGTTATTGCTTTCAAAATAAACTGCAACACCTTTGAGGTAGGACTACCACTGAAAGGTCCACAAGACAAAAGAGGTTGGGAACCACTGGTATACAGTGTGAACTATTGCTGTGGTGTTGTTTTTTTGTATGAAAGGTTTGAGAGTCATGCCATTCCAATTTTCTGTCAGTGATTTGCATGTGGTAGAATTAACAATTCAAGATATTGACCTGAACTATATGAGCTAGACTATAGAATTCATATTTTGAAACACGTTTGTTTCTTTGCTGCAGAGAAACTCGATGCACTTTCATCTCGAGTGAAATCTGTCCGACCCAGACAAATGGCGAGTCCAGAGGTAAGATTTCACACCACAAACAAATACAGTATTAGTAACATGTGAGTAGCAGCTCTAAACGAGTACATTGTGTCCATGTTGTGGAAGTGTGAAAATGCTATGGTCCCTGCCATCACACTGCCACTAGACTGTCACATGGAGACACACGGGAGGGATTGTTTACAAAGCTTTGAAATGAAATGTTTGTGTCTCAGGCTTGTAATCAAATGCAATTTACACCTCCAAAGATATTGATATGGATTGTAAGCATAACTTGTAGAGCCTAAAATTAACATTGTTTGTATTGTTTTGCCAACCATGTAAGTTTTGTTTCTCTAAGATTATGCTGCCCTTCTCAACATTTATATACCTTTTAATGAGTGATTTAATGTGAACATTTGTAACACTTCATTATCCATATCCCAGAGTCAGATGACACTGCCTCTACTGGTCTCCATCCTAGCTGCTGTCCTGGGGTCTCTCCAAATCGGGTACCACACGGGAAATGTCAACGCTCCGGCCAAGGTGAGCAGACAGGCTACTTAAATCACAGCGAAGATCAAAATCTCACATACAGCGGTAACATCATGCATATTTGTAGCTGAATGAAACGTCTGCAGCGGCTCTGTGGAACAAAGGACAAAGCAGAGGCAGAGAGTGAGGGGAGAGGAATAAGTTTACTCTGTCTCCTGTTCAAATACCACACCATCTCCGAGATACAGTCGATAAAGTCACATTTGCTTGAAATCTCGGCTCAGACCTGGTTCACAGCCTTGTACCAAAACTGACCATGTTCATCGACTTTCGACTAGACTGAAACATTCTCCATGTCTTCTCACAACTCTTTAACAGACCTAATGATTGCGTTTGGGATGGAATGTTATAAATTCACTGTTAACATGGTCCGCTGTGTTGGTGGGTACTAGCAAACATTGTTCATTTAGCACTTTGTACACTAAAAAAGAAAACCGTATAAAAAGAGCTGTGGAACAACTCTGTTAGCTGCCTTACATGTAACACACTGTATAGTCCAAATGTTTTAATATGCTTCAGTATTTCTGCTAAAAGTCTATAAGTTGATGGAAAAAGTCTGTTGCAAATCCCATAATGCTTTGTGATATGACATCCCGACCCCATCTCAATTACAAAAACTTTTTAAATGCTGCAAAAGTCGTTTGTTTTGTTTCTCAAGATGATTATTTTGAGGGTTGCCCCTAACCCCTTTATCCAGTTACCAAGTAGAATGAGCCCCATGCTTTGGGTTGCCAGATCCTATGACTAAATACAGGCACTTCCTAGCACTTCTCCTCAAACAAATTATGATTAGTGCTTGTGGAGTCCTCCAGGAGCTAAGCTCAGTCACTGAATTCTAGAGGTCCTTGGCTTTCAAATGAGGTATGATATGTCAAGAATGAAACTTGTGCTTTTGTCTTCAAATCAATCAATTAATCACATTTTATTTGTATAGAGTCATAGCACATTAGTGTTTTTTTTTTTTAATCAATACCACATTTGCCCTATTGGACCATTATTCATTATCTGATTTGTTGACAATACTGGAGCAGCACAAGGATGTACATGATAATGACAACTTTCAAGGTAGATGCTTTTACACAAACAAATGTGTATTTTTTTGCTAATCATTCACAGATAATCGAGCAGTTCTTTAACCACACCTGGAGGGCCAGGCACAACCAGTCCCTGCCGGACCACAGCCTGACTCTGCTCTGGTCTCTGTCCGTCAGCATCAAGGACTTTGGGGCTCTGATTGGTTCATTGGGAGTCAAGTACTTCGCAGACTCCTATGGCAGGTGAAAATGCCTTGTTATGTGTTACGCCTGCAGCAATAGAAGTGTACTTTAGGTTTAGATTGCCATAAGCCTGTGTTTGAGGATTTTTCTTTTTTGATTTGCTCCTTCCAGACGTAACTCCATCCTGATCGTGAATTGCCTGTCGGTGGTGGGAGCCTGCCTCATGTTTGCCTCCAAATCCAGCGAGTCGTTCGAGGTCCTGATCATGGGACGCCTGGTTTTCGGTCATTTCTGTGGACTGGTCATGAGCCTGAACCCCCTCTACATCCAGGAAGTATCGCCCACTAATCTGAGGGGGGCGTTTGCGACACTCAACCAGGTCTCCTTCGCCTCAGGAATACTCATAGGGATGGTGAGGACAAACCTTCAAATGTTTGCAAAAATCTCAGGTTGTGTTTGCCCCTAAACCTATGTTTTGTCCTGGTTTATGGCTAATATCGCTGTAATTACTTGACCTACGCACATGAAACAAAAAGTGAAACATCTGCTCTGTCAATTGAACTTTCTTTTATTATGGCATACAAAAGTAGTAGCAAAGGGTGTTCGGAAATTAGCAAACTTGCTCATGAACTATTACACTCTTCTTCAGGTGGCTGGTCTGGAAACAGTGTTGGGGACCGAGCGCCATTGGGACTTGATGCTGTCTCTCTCCCTCATACCCGCTTTGCTTCAGTACTTAGTCCTGCCGTTCTGCCCGGAGAGCCCACGCTACCTCCTCATCAACAAGGGAGACGCGGACAAGGCAGAGGCTGGTGAGTCTCAACGAAAACAACATTCCAATCTGTGTAGGTTCTGTCATTATTTTATAGTCCTGTAGACGTTCTATTTTAGAAGTTCTAGTCTCCCTCTCTGTCAATTGAGTGAAGGGTAAAATTGCATGTAAAGCTCGACTAAAGCTTATCTAATTTATCTGTTGTGACCTTTAGCCCTGGTGAAGCTGCGCGGCCACACGGATAAGGTGTATGTGGAGCTGGAGGAGATGAAGGAGGAGGCGAGGCGCTCCCAGGCCGGAGTCACTGTCGTACAGTTCTTCAAGAAACGCAGATACAAGCAGCCCATCATCCTCGTACTCGTGGTCAACCTGGGCAGCCAGCTCTCTGGGTTTAATGCAGTAGGTTGATAAGGCAGTCAGTCCAATGGTTGAAATCAAGAAACAGCTAGACTTTCTAAAACCAATAGATGCTACAAAACACCTTTACGTACCAATGTTCAATGAAAGATGATTGAATATTTTGTTGAAGCAGTTTCTAACGACAGTAGATTCAAGCTACTATACAGAAATACCCAATTTAAAGCAGTACTAAGTAAGTTGTTTACCTTAATAAATCCTTTTCGTAGTTCCTCTGGGGGTAATACAAGTGTTAATGGGATGATTGGGGGCGTCTTTCATCTCTCCCTGGTGTCTCTGGCCAGAAAACCACAATTGCAACTCGCTGCCTCCAGGTCGGAGGCCCCAATACACACTAATGGAATCACGAAGAACAAGCTAACAGGCTAATGGGCAAAGCTAACTTCAGGCTTGGGCTACAATATGTACAATATCCCCCTCTCCCTTTGTCTTTTCTGTCAGCGTAGTATTTACTGTCACAGACAAGTTAATGTGTAAAAAAAACGCAACATGCTTATGGCCTATAGGGACATGAGTTACTTAGTACTGCTTTAAGTTGTACTCTTTGTGTCATTTTGGGGCAACATTTAAGAATAATTGTGTCTTACAGATCATTAATTACTCCACCAGGATGTTTCAGGCCAAGTTTGAAGAGGCCAAATATCTGACTCTGGGAGTGGGAGCTGTCAATGTATTTTTCACTCTTGTCGCAGTGAGTACTTTAATTTTTTGCAGTGCACTTAATTATTTCAGCCAAACAGACAAAATACAAATAAGGTGTGACCGTTTTGTTTCCCTGCAGTTCTTCCTAATGGAGCGGGCGGGTCGGAGGAAACTCCTGCTCACTGGGTTCAGCTCAATTGCTGTGTGCAACTTACTCATGACCATCGTGGACTCTGTACTGGTAATGTATCTCAGCTGAGCCAATATAAATAACACACAATTACACAACATTATTTTGAAAAGGGCAAGTGTCTCTAAGGGTCTTGAGGTCTTGAGGTTCTCTGAGAAGATTGATGCTCTTCAGGGACTGGGCACATATACACTGCGTTCCAAATTATTATGCAAATGAAATTTTTCTAAGATTTTCTAAATTGTCAACTCAAATGAGATTCAGCATAATTTTCAAGTCTTTAACTGATAGAGGATCATTTAAATGTGGTGGAACAAATTTCCTAGTGATAACAGTATTTTTTTCAAAAATAAATATAGTAAAAACCACAAAATCCACTGTTCCAAATTATTATGCAACTCATCGTTTCAATACATTTTAAAGCTTGTAATTAACTGAAATTGGTCATTTGTTGTATTTGTAGCATTAGGAGGTCATATTTACTGAAATCAAAAGCTATTTCAATCAAAAAAATATTAACAGGTCAAGTTATATTTTACCATAGGAGTCCTTGTGTGATAGCAGCTTCAAAATTCTTAAATCCATTAAAATTGTAAGTTTTTGGACAGTTTCTGCTTGGATTTGTTTGCAGGATGTCAGAATAACCTCCCAGAGCTGCTGTTTGGAGGAAAACTGCCTCCCACCCTCATAGAAGTTTTTTTTGCTGAGGCTCCAAATGTTCTCAACAGGGTTGAGGTCAGGGGAGGAGGGGGTCCACATCATGAGTTTCTCTCCTTTTTTGCCCATAGCAGCCAGTGATGCAGAGGTTTTCTTTACAGCAGGACATGGTGCGTTGTCATGCATGAAGAGGATTTTGTCAGGGAAAGCACGGCTCTTCTTTTTGTAGCATAGAAGACAGTGGTCAGTCAGAAACTCCACATATTTTTCAAAGGTCATTTTCACACCTTCAGGGAGCCTAAAAGGGCCTAAAGGGGCCGACCAGCTCTCCCACCATGATTCTGGCCCAAAACATGACTCCGCCACCTCCTTACTGACGTCACAGCCTTGTTGGGACATTGTGGTCATTCACCAACTATCCACTACTCCATTGATTTGACCATCCAGGGTTACACGGCACTTATCAGTGAACAAGACTGTTTGAAAATGAGTCCTCATGCATTTCTCAGCCCGTAGCAGCCATTGTTGTTCATGAACATTCAATTAACCGTTTAGGGGAGGCCCGGATCGAAGGTTTATGCACAACTGCAGCCTCTGGAGGGTCCTACACCTTGATGTTTGGAGGACTCCAGAGGCACCAGCAGCTTCAAATACCTGTATGCTGCTTTGTGGCATCTGTTCTCCTAATCTGATGTGTTTGTCTGGCAGAAACCGTCCATATTGTGCCTTTATCGGCACAAACCGGAGTGTGCTCTGAATCATCCACAAATCTCTTATCAGTACGATGACTACACTTAATCTTTCATGAAATATCGAAGGTTTTCATGCCTAGACCAAGGCATTCAACTATTTCACACTTTTAATCAGCAGAAAGTCCCTTTTTCTTTCCCATATTGCTTGAAAATGATGATCTGCATAATAAAGTGGAACACCCTTTTTCAGTAGTTTTTCCCTTAACTGGGCTTAACCTGAAAACTAATTATCCCAGGTCTCTGAGATTAATGTCAGTGATTCATACAGCCCCAAGACACGATACCATCCATGAGTTTCATTATTATTGTTTTTTTTTTACCTTTTTGACACAAAAATCCAATTTGCATAATAATTTGGAACGCAGTGTAGAATAATAACCAGCATAGAAGCAACTCAACACAAACTCAACATTAAACCCACTCTCCTGTCTTCACTGTAGCATCTGGTGCCGGAGCTTCGCAGCCTGCAGGTGCTGCTGGTTTTCTGCCTGATCTCGGCCTATGAGCTGGGCCCTGGTCCCATCTCCTGGTTCATCGCGGCTGAGCTGTTCGACCAGCCGGGACGTCCCATAGCCATGGCCTTCACCAGCCTGCTCAACTGGGGCGGCAAGTTCCTCCTGGCTCTCCTATTCCCTCCTCTACTTGTGAGTGCGAGCTTTTTGTTTTCGTGTCTACAAAGCTAGTTCAATTCAAGAATGTGCCTAAGTTGTAGTGCAATGTCCTCCTGAAACAGAAATTGTGTGGCGCGTACGTGTACCTGCTCTTCATGCTGGTGGCGGTCGTGGCCTTTATCTTCACTCTGTTCCGTTTGCCCGAGACGAGAGGACGGACGTTCGACGACATCGCGGAGGAGTTCAGAGGAGCAGAGGGCATCCCACTCGGCAACAAGGCTGACTTCAACACTTTCAGCTGAACTGGCAGAAAAAACACCAGGGCCTGTGACTTTAAAGATCCTATAGTGACAAAATGATCGCAGTGAGCTCTCATGAGTTTTCTAACAAGCAGGCACACAGGAATCAAGTAAAACTCTGGAAAGTAGTTGTGCTAATGCAACTGAAATGTATAGATATTGTACAATTGTTCATTTGTACAGGAACACTAATTTCACATTAATCTGCAATTTGCCTAGAATAGATTATATACATTTTAGATGTGCCTAACCAAATCATTTCACCTCACTGTAAATATTACATTGAATATCTGTCAATAAAACTTAATTTTTTGCTTTGTTTGTCATTGTAACATGAATAAGCCTACTATTAGTTGTGATAGTTTTCGTTAAGGGAAAAAAATACAGTTGTATAAAGCTGATGACCTCTCTGTGTATCAAATCCTATAGCAGAAGTGTGTGCTCAGCAAACTGTCCGCTGATTGACATGCTTGCACTTCATGGACTGGCCTGAACTGGACATGACAAGTCTGTGAAATTTCACATATGTCCGAAATCATGTCCGGGAAAGCAGCCGAGTCTGTGAGCAAATAGATTTCTGGAGGGTTCATCCTGCTTTAATTCTTAGTTATTCAAAGCTTTCAGACCCAGAAGATGATTTAAAGCTTTAAAAATACTTTTAATAAGTTCAAAGTGTAGTCCTCGTCTAGTTACTTTATAATCCACACTGAACTACAGATTTACATATATGGAACTACAAGTCAGGGCATTTGTAAAATAAAAAGGCTTCATTGCTGTTTTCAACCCCGTCACTAGGAGGAGATCAACTTCAGATAACAGGATGTGTAAGCATGTACTGTTTCAAAGGCAGTCTTTAAATGAGCCTCACTCGTCCCACACAGCTCACAGCTCTTCAGGAGTCAAGATACAGAGACGGAAATCTGATACGCACAAAATGTTTCTCAGTTTCATTTTATTCAGTTTTTACATTTGTGCAACTAAAGGTAAGCAGACAGAAAAATAAAATAAACCTCTGGCCTAATGTAATTCAATGTTATTTTCTTTTCTAAAGCCAGCTCAACAAGCGTGACTCAAACTCCGCTTGAAGTGATCAAATTTGCTGGTGAATCAACCAGTGAGGCGAGCTGCTCCCACGACGGCAAAGCCACTAAATTTGAGCACATCCTCTGGTTCAAGCAGGACCAAAGTGGAAAACTGCATCTCCTGGGCTTCCTGAACCTCAAACGAGCCTACCCCGAGGATGAGGTGAAACATCGGGTCGGATTCACAGGAGATGGAGCCTCGACTGCCACTCTCTCCATCACAAACCTCACCGTGGAGGACAGCGCGGTGTATTTGTGCGCTGCAAGGCGCCACAGTGCTGCAGAGCCTTATAAACCCCACACAAAAACCTACATTTTAGAACACCTGCAAACAGACAGGAAAACCACACCGCTCAACTCATATGACCCGAATGAGAAAGAGGCAGCTTCGATGTGTGCAACAGTTTAGGCCAATGTAGCGCTACACTGCTCATTTTTCTGAGATTAAGAGATGAGCAGCTTCACAAGCGTCAGTGCTTTTCAATATAAAATTGGTATCAGATGAATATCGCCTTTGCATCACCCGATACTGGATCGAAAAATTATAGTGGTATAGCTTATCCCTACAGGACATTAGTAAGAAGCAGATACATAACCTAGGTCTACACTTTAATAAACAATAAAAAATAAATGTACATGCCCCAAGAGACAAAACTGTGAATGTTGAATGAATCGACAGTGAATATATAGGTATGCAGCATTAGGAAGTCTAAATAAATCAATGCTATAGCCAATGATAAACATATCTGTATAATTCTAGTTTACAGATCTTGTGTCTCAGACTTCAACACAATGTAAAATCAGTCTGTGAAAAAGATGAACCACATGGTCAAAAACAATTATTCTCACATGAATGAGAACAGACTGAGGTCAGGGCAAAGCATGAAGCAAACCATCTGCACCAACAAAGCCTATGGACCAATGGACAATACTGGGGAGTTGGATCCAAAACAGTGAAGTCTACATTAATTTGGCTGCAGACTCACATGGGGCTTAGTTGATAGAGATGTTGTCCGCCAACTAGCCTGAAAGCTGGTTTCATCCTTGCTGCCGGCATTACATACAGCTGTTGTGTGCTTGAGCAAGACACTTCACCCACCCTGTTGAATGCATATATAAGGGTGTTATGGGTGATGTTGGGTTGAAAATGCTACAGGCGCAGAAGAGCATATTTCCATTATTCTACATCGGAGAAGCTTACTTATGTAATGCAATTTGTCAAATGTCCTGGATATATTGATTTTGTAGCACCATTTTAAGATCAGTGCATTACCAGCGTTTTACAGCAACAAATGTTTGAGCACACCACGAGAGGGAGACAGTCTTTTTCCAATAAACCTCCTATCAACATGCACTCCCACGGTTATCAAGAAACACCTCCCTGTGTGACTTCAGTGCTTTCACTCCAGAGACAAATACACACATGCAAACACAGTCTTAAGTATGATACTTATTATAGTTGTGATGCTGGTTCCTGGCATAAAAGGTAAGTATCGCAAAATATTAGACATCAGTTTAGCATCTTATATGATCATTATTTTCTCCTCTCTCTAATAGGAGCCTCCCTTCAAGACCTCATTTCCCAGAGCCCTCGAGACCTCATAAAGATCACCAATGAATCTATCAAGGGCGAGCTGACATGTTCTCACACTATACCAAGCTACGATCGGACGTTTTGGTATAAAAAGGAGAAAAATGGTGCCTTCAAACTGCTCGGTTACATGAATCTTAACTTTGCAAATGTTGAAGACGACGTCAAAGATAAGATAACTTTGGGAGGGGATGGACGCTCAGAATCAAGTCTCTCTGTGTCAGATCCCACACAAGAAGACAGCGCCGTGTATTACTGCGCTGCTAGTATGCACAGTGATGTAGCCACCCCTCGTCTTGTGTCAAAAACTAATTTCTAGTTAGGAAATGTGCCTTTGTGAACACCTGCGGGAAACTCAACCACAGCGGTTTTATCGGGAAGACATTTTGTAATAGAGACATACGAGGTCACATTGTTGTAGCATAGATCAGAAAAAACAACAGACAGCATTGTTGAAAGAGCATAACAATCTCCAAAACTGACAAATTTGGGATGACACGGAAATATAATGCTATTACCGCTTTGCTGGAGAAAAGAAATGCTGAATATATCAATGAATGTGAATTGTGTGATGTTGCTTAGATTTAGAAGAATACAAGTATAAATGCTTTATTCCACAATCCCACGCACAAACACTACAGACATGATGATATGTGACAATGCTACTGTCTTGTTATATATCAGTACATAGCCCCTCCCATTTGCAATTCCCACTCCCTCTTCCCTGATTGGACGATCTATTTATGCACTTAGTATGACTCCACACAACTAAACCCATTCATCATAAAAACGGCAACATGTTCATAACCTTTCTTGCAGCCACCAATTTCATTCTAGTTTCAGGTAACCAACACATTTTCTATTATTACCCAACTAGTTTGATGTCATTTTTCACCTTTCTGCTCCATTTATCTTTGTCTCGTAGGTTCTCTGAATGACCAGGTCCGACAGACCCCAGCGCACATATACAACACAAAGGGAAACAGTGCCGAAATAAATTGCTCACACAGCATTGACGGCTATGACCGAGTTTTGTGGTACAAGCAGCTACATGATGGACAGCTGCAGTTTCTGGGCTACATCCTCAGCACTGTGGGAAACCCAGAGTCCGGGGCCAAAGTTAAGATAACAGGGAATGCTTCTAAAGACAAGACAACTATTTTAACCATAGAGGAGCCCAGCAGTGCGGTGTATTACTGCGCAGCTTCTCTCACAGTGACGAAAGGGCCCATGCCTCAATACACAAACCTCAATTATCAGTTTGATATGAGCCAGGTGCCAGAAGAGAAGTCGCAGGCTTCATGCGGTAGCTTTGTTTAATAGGAAGTGTTACTTGATTATCACTTTTAAGAAATATTTTGATAGTCTTTATAGTTTATGCTGTAGGTGGCGCTGTAGCTTCAGAAACACACCAGGCTAATCTACACACCTCCTTGATTTCATTAGAAAGGGCACCTGCAGACTATAAATGTGACAGTAGACTCAGTCTCTCGGATCAGTCAACATGTCTAGACTATTATTATTGTTTTCCCTGTTTGGCTTTGGCCTGTCTGTGGAGGTCACCCAGTCTCCCTCCGTCGCCGTCAAAACCCCCGGAGAGCAGGTCCAAGTGGTCTGCAGCCACGGCAAGACAGACTACACTATGATGCACTGGTACCAAAAGTCCCACGGAGACCTGTCCCTCAAACGCATCGGGCATATAAACTATGGGAACAAAGACTACGCTGATGCCTTGCAGAAGCATTTTGAGTTTGTGGGAGATTTGAGCGGAGAGACAACCAAAAATGCTTCCATGTATATAAAAGACTTACAGCCGGAGCACAGTGCTGTCTATTACTGTGCAGCAAGCGATGCACATTGAGCAACATGATCTAATCATTGTACAAAAACATACCAAGTGGTTTTGGATTAGAAATGCACACCAATACGAGACTCCTCCCATCGCAGCTGCCATGGACCTGAAACCACTTCTTATTCATTGCTCATCATCTTTAGATGCAACAACAACAGTGGCCAATATGAAATGCCTGTATCTGCTATATCTAACAGGTGACTACAATTTCAGCTTGTTATTACAGTCATGATTGATTAGATTCAAGTTTATATATGGAATTCAATAATTGAGTAACTTTACAGGTATTTTTTTTTTTTTTTTTTTATGTTTAGCTCTCCATCAGTTCAGATAATGTTTTTGGTCATGCTCTGTCCTGTTTTAATCCTGCTTTGGTTCTTGAGTTTGTTCCATCTCCATTTAAAAGAAAACTCTGTAGTGAGGACTTGTAGTGAGCTTCTCCCACATGAACAAATCTCAGAACTGTTCCTTTGGCAGAGAATTTACATGATGTGAGGCTCTTTCAAACTGTCATTAATATGTGACAATGCTACTGTCTAGTTCTATATCTGAACATAGGCCGTCCCATTTGCCTAGATGCAAAAATACGACAACGTCAGAACACGCTTGACCACACCCAATTCCCACTCCCTCTTCCCTGATTGGACGATCTATTTGTGCACTTAGTATGACTCCACACAACTAAACCCATTCATCATAAAAACGGCAAGATGTTCATAACCTTTCTTGTAGCCACCAATTTCATTCTAGTTTCAGGTAACCAACACATTTTCCATTATTACTCAACTAGTTTGATGTCATTTTTCACCTTTCTGCTCCATTTGGCTTTGTCTCGTAGGTTCTCTGAATGACCAGGTCCGACAGACCCCAGCGCACATATACAACACAAAGGGAAACAGTGCCGAAATAATTTGCTCACACAGCATTGACAACTATGACCGAATTTTCTGGTACAAGCAGCTACATGATGGACAGCTGCAGTTTCTCGGCTACATCCTCAGCACTATGGGAAACCCAGAGTCCGGGGCCAAAGTTAAGATAACAGGGAATGCTTCTAAAGACAAGACAACTATTTTAACCATAGAGGAACCCAGCAGTGCGGTGTATTACTGCGCAGCTTCTCTCACAGTGACAAAAGGGCCCATGCCTCAATACACAAACCTCAATTATCAGTTTGATATGAGCCAGGTGCCAGAAGAGAAGTCGCAGGCTTCATGTGGTAGCTTTGTTTAATAGGAAGTGTTACTTGATTATCACTTTTAAGAAATATTTTGATAGTCTTTATAGTTTATGCTATAGGTGGCGCTGTAGCTTCAGAAACACACCAGGCTAATCTACACACCTTTTAAGGCAGGTGCTAAAGTGGTTACAAGCTGAAAAATAAAATATTTTGTCGCCGTGTTGCATCTAATTTACCATTACATGTTTTGCTTGTATTACAGTATTAGGGCCCCAAATTTCATATAAGACAATAAGACAAAGCTGTTGATCACCTTTTGCATGGGCCCTTAGTGTATACAGACAGTACATATACATATAAAAAAATACTGTCATGCTGTTACTCATAATGTATATAAAGTTTGAAACAATTAAAGTAAAGTTCAATATTACGAATGAAAAGGAGAAGAAACAAATGGAGTTCAGCATTCCTATCATAATCAGAGCAGGCCAGTGATTTAGTTTTGTCTTTGTTCATGTAAAACCTTGTTGGAAATCCTACATTTTGCCAACCCTAAACCAGTGGGTCATGTGACTATGAGATCACTTCCTCCTGTCAATTCTTCAGCTCAAATTGCTCTTTAGTCAAGCAGTCTTCCTTTGTAGCCATGCCCCAACAACACAGCCTAAAGTCCTTCACAAAAATGATCTTCTACTTCAGTTTATTTTGTCTCACAGGTAAGTACATGTTATATCTAATTAATTTCTTCATCTTTCTAATGATTTGTTTTACTGCAGGTGTGTCCTGGGCTGTCCATGTCCGTCAAACTCCTCCAGCTGTTTTTGTGAACCCTAGCGATACAGTCCATCTACTCTGCTCCCACAACAGAACAGAATACAGAGTGATCCTTTGGTACCGCCTAAGGCCCCAGGAAGGCACCGCTCTCGATCTCATCGGATACGGATACAACGACTTCAACAGCGAGAGTGTGGAAACGGCGTTCAGGAAACACTTTGAGCTGAAAGGAGATCTCAAGGGGATTGTTAAAAACGCCTCACTTATTATAACAAATGTTGAGCCACGGGAGCACACAGCGACGTACTACTGCGCAGCACGAGAGGCACAGCAAGAGAACAGGCCCACAGCCAAAGCACAAAACCTCCTCACTGCGGGAGGCCTTATCTGATACAGGCGGCTGCCAAACCAAAGGAAAAGTGTTGAATAAAGCAAAAAGCATCTGGGCAATGAATAAATGTTTTTACTCTTACCCACCGCCTTATCCGAGAGCATTTTCTTCTGTTTGTCACTAAAATCTAAAAGCTTCTCGACTGAAGAGCAACAGCCTCATTGAAAGAATTATTATTTTTACGTCACTTTGGCACAGTGTTGTTGTGTTTTTCGTTGCTTTTTTGCCCAATTTTTGTCATTGTTTGGTCACATTTTTGGAATTTTTTCTTACATTTTTTTGTAAAAAAAAAATCACGTTTTTTTGCCCAATTTTTGTACATTTTTTTGTCACTTTTTGACTTTTTTTTTTGTCATTTTTTGACGTTTTTTGTCATTTTTTGCCACATTTTTGTCTTTGTTTGCTATGTTATTTGTCACTTTTTGGACATTTCTTGCCACATTTAAAAAAAATAGACGCTTTTTGTCTTTTTGTCACTTTTTGTCACAACCTATAAGAACAAATCACAAAAAACAATGCATCTCAGGCTGAGCAACATTTATATTTCTGACAAAGATGAAGTTAATTTCCAATAGACCCATTTTGACACAATCAAGGAGTCCTGAAGTCATGAAGTCCTTTCGTTTTTTTCTTAATTTATTTTATTCATTTCATTCAAAAGTGATATTTAATATGTTTACAACAAAACTGCCAAGCCAACACAGTTTAAATAAAAAGGAGCAGAAGAGAAGATCAATCATATGGTCAATATTTACAATTACCATCAAGCGAGTTTATTTAGACTATTTCTCATTGTTTTTGATCAACTCACTAAAACTTCTGGCACCTAAAATAGTTTTTACAGATTTATTATTGTATTTTATGTACAGTATTATTTCCAATTATTCAAAATGCAAAACCATCAAATCATAACATCACATTATTCATGCCAAACTCTCATTTCATAGCATTGTAGCTTCTTGTTCAGAGCCTATTGAATGGCAAAGTTCTCCTATTGGCTGAGTTTCTAAAACAATGTCATGTCATCACTTCCTGTTCGTCATTCAAATAAAACCAAGAAACACTCTGCACTGACTCATTCAGCTCAACATGAAGCCGTCACTTTATTTCATTTTGATGTTTGTCATGTCCATCATCAAAGGTATGGCTTTTTTATACGCATTCTTGCCAAAAATACCAACTTTATTATATTTTTTCTCTCTCTAGGAGGTTTTCTCAAAGACAACAAGCAGGTTTTCCAATCCCCCCCTGATGTACTGATCAATCCACAAACTCCAGTAAAACTGACTTTGAAGCATGACATCCCCAACTACGACACGATCCTGTGGTACCAGCGCCTCAAAGGGGACACGTCGCTCATATTCCTGGGCTACATATACTACAAAAGTGTCACTGTTGAGGATAAATTCAAGGATCAGTTTAATGTAAGCGGTGATGGACAGAAAATGGCCAGTCTCCACATTCTGAAACCAACACTCAAAGACAGCGGGGAGTATTTTGGTGCCGCTCGAATACCACAGTATCAACATTAGTGAGTTTCTTCAGCAAAAACTGCAGACGACCACGAAACCACAACCGAAACAGGAGCTGCTCACCTTAAATGAACTGGTTTTGTCACATGCAGGAGTCGTGTCTGATATTCAAGCAACTATAACATTTTCTACAAACAAACAGAGAAAGGATATGATTTCAACATCTTTATGGACACAAAAAACCTCCATCCTCTGCAATGGTGGTTTAAATAAAGCAAAAAACAATAACTGTAACCAAACACAAACTGTAGTAGAACCAAATTGAGCACTGAACTGATCAGCACAAGTCCAGAGATACTTTCTGAACTTCATCAATCATGGCCAGTACTGCATGAGGGTGAATGGTGGGCACAAGGGAAGGATTTTAATTTGCAAAGCATCTTTGTATGAAGTATTTCAATAAATAAATATTTTTGATATAGATCCCTAATCCACTGAGCTGGTAGTAATCCAAAGCCATAAACTGCAACTAAATAATTCAAACCTCCCCTACATCCACAACAAAAACAAACCATAGACGTAAAATAAAAGAGCTATAAAGTGCATCACACTTTGTAAAATGTATTGTTTTAAAAGGTGCTATATAAATAAAGTTTAGTATGTTATATATAAACCATACCAACATCAGAGAAAGCTCAACATCAAGAACAATAGAAGGAACTTAGTTTATAATACTGCCATGCACGAGCACATTTGATTTGATTTCACATAAACATAAATTTGAGCTGATTAAACCATTAGGTGGCAGTATAACACTGATCATCACTGATGCAGGAGGAGGCGGAATAAAACCACTATAACAAACTGCACCTCCTCAAAGGCTTTTCACTCGACATGTCGTCTACCCGGCTCACCTGCGCTGCTTTCTGTCTGTATTTTTCATGTAAGGTTATTTCAGATACTTTACAGTGGAGGGTTTAGAGGCAGTTTAAGTTTTAGCCCTGGTTTCATTTCATCCATTTCAGATATCAGGTTTAACAGTTAAGTCCTGCTTTGGAAAAGTGCTGGCTTGGTTTAGTCCTGGTTTAGACATAGTTTATCTCTGTTCTGTCTTTACTTAACAATGCAACAGGAACATTTTCAGTTCCAAAGCAAAATATTTTATTGAGCACTTATCTATGCTTCTGTAATAACGAATGTGTTTTTCTGTCTTCAGGTCTGGCAGAGGCAGTTATATTTCAACAATCTCCCCCCATCATAGCAAAGCAAAATGCCGAAATCTTAATAGACTGCAAACATGACGACTCTACTCTTACGGTTATGCTTTGGTACCAGCACAGACTGGACAGACGCTCTATGACGCTGATTGGATACACTTTTGTTAACTCTGAAAACTACGAGGGTGAAATGAAGAAGCAGTTTAAGATGGACAGACCCACAACACTGACTGGCTCCCTCACAGTGCTCAGTGTAAACCTCTCACACTCGGCTGTGTATTTCTGCGCTGCTAGTATCACAGTGTTGTGGGGTAAAGCCACTCCCAGCTCAAAACCTCCACTCCACAGTCTCAGTGAAAGATGCTCAATCTCTGTCACACAGTGGAGTGGACTGGATTTCCAGGCATAAGCATCACAGGTGTATATCAAAGGCACAAGTTTACCAATATTTAGATGCACAAATGTATTTTCTCACAAAAGTCTCTTTTTACAATAAACTGAACAAGGATTTTTTTCCTGGTGTTTAAGATCTGCAGTTGCGTGTAGTTAATGTCGTCAAAACAAATTACAAGAGAATGGGGGAAAGCGAAGGAAAAGGAAATCTTTGACTGCACTTTTGCTCGGTGACATTGTTATTATTTTCAGTTTATATTTTGCCCAAAGTAACTCAAAGTAGTGTAACTCAGCATCATTTTTGAAACTGTAATGTGTAATACAAACATATTACATTTTTAGAGCTGTAATCACCAATATACAATATATTACAATGTCTAAGCAACTTGCCCCACACTGGTCGTAGCATATGGATTTTCCCAGTTCTGCAACTTCTATGGCAATAGTTGTTGACTTCAACAAAGGTACGTGTTAAAAGTTGACTTATAAAAGAATGTACGCTGAACTGACACTTACAAAATGATCTAGTGTGGCATTTTCTTTGAGATAACAAATGAATGAGGTAAAGTCACTGTAGGTACTGCACGTAGATACAGATGTTGTAGTTTACGTTTTGCACTACATTGCTGCAATTGTTGATTTTTTTTCTACAAAAACTAGGCTTTTGCCATAGTTAACATTTGTTTTAATATCACAGGTTATTTGCACAGATAGAATTAAGTGCAAATGATTACTGAAAAATAAAATTAAGTAATTATTACTTTTTGCAGTTTTATGTGTTTCATGCTTGACATCACTGTGTTTGGCCTGCGACCCACAGGCACTTTTTCATTTTGGCCCTCAGAGACCAAAAGTGTGGGCACTCCTGGTTTAAAGTGTTGGATAATCGTGACCATAATTTGAACTTTAAAAATAGTCTTAATATGGAGCTGTTTCCCAGAAAAGTATTTACTCATGTTTAAGAGGATTAAGTGACAGCGGCTCTAAATAATATTTACACCTCAGTACATCCATCTAAAAGTGTCAGTGGGTGGAGTCACAAAGGTTTGGGGATTTTGCATTTGAAGGACTGGTTCATTCTTGTTAGTACTTTGACCTGGTGAAGGATGTTGCTGTTTTTGATTGAACTGATTCTCCTTGTTGTTTCATGTAATGCAATGTTTATCTTTTGCATTATTCAAACATCAGAAAAATGCCTTTTTAACTTAGATTTGTTTTTTCATTTATTTCACAGATGCGAAAGTTGTAACATTTGACCCATCATCCCCCAGGATAGTGAACCCATTCACTAAAGTAGAGATGAACTGCCACCACGATGACGATAGTATGAATATAATGCTTTGGTACAAACAACCAGAGGACGGACAGCTGAGGTTAATCGTCTACAGCTACATCAACAGTGATCCTATCTTTGAGAAAGAATTTGTGACGGGGTTTACAATGAATAGGAAAAACCAACAGACGGGAGCTCTCACCATCTCCAGTGTGAAAACCAACGACTCCGCGACGTATTACTGCGCTGCCAGAGAACACAGTGATGTGGGACACGGCCACTCCCAGCTCAAAACCCATCACAGAGAATATGTCAAGCTGCAAGTGCAACATGCTGCCAACACTGAGTGCACTAGAGCCACCATCATCTTTCATCTCTCCAAATGATTTGAAATTTTTAAAAATATTACTAATCCATAAACACAACAACATTGGAGGTGCAACATTGTGCATGTGTTATACATGCATGGCCGTTTGTGTAAAGGAAAGTACTCCTACAACATGAGACTTGTTCTCTTTGCAAAGCAGTGTCTTAACCTTAGGGCTGAAACAACTGAACTGAAATAGAGCAAAAATGACATGAAAATGCATTTTTGATGAAAACCTACTTTGTTTTTGAAGTTAAGGAATATTGTGTTTTGTACATTGAAAAAATCATAAATATCTGTCTGTGTCTCAACCAATCAGAAGCAGATTTTCATAAACCATTTACAGCCAAGCGATTAATCAATAAATCATTAAAAATAATTGGTTTATTAATCGATTACCAAAATAATCGTTAGTTGCTGTCGGTTATAAATATGAGCTGATTAAACCATTAGGTGGCAGTATAACACTGATCATCACTGATGCAGGAGGAGGTGGAATAAAACCACTATAACAAACTGCACCTCCTCAAAGGCTTTTCACTCGACATGTCGTCTTCCTGGCTCACCTGCGCTGCTTTCTGTCTGTATTTTTCATGTGAGTTTATTTAAGATACTTTACAGCGAGGGTTTAGAGGCAGTTTAAGTTTTAGCCCTGGTGTCATTTTCAGATATCAGGTTAAACAGTTATGTCCTGCTTTGGAAAAGTGGAAAAGTGCTGGCTTGGTTTAGTCCTGGTTTAGACATAGTTTATCTCTGTTTTGTCTTTACAATACAACAGGAACATTTTTAGTTCCAAAGTAAAATATTTTATTGAGTTTCCCATGCACTTATCTATACTTTTGTAATAACTTGTATATTTTTCTGTCTTCAGGTCTGGCAGAGGCAGTTACATTTCAACAATCTCCCCCCATCATAGCAAACCAAAGTGCTGAAATCTTAATAAACTGCGAACATGACGACTCTGGTCTTACGGTTATGCTTTGGTACCAGCACAGACTGGACAGACGCTCTATGACTCTGATTGGATACACCTACGCTGGCTCTGAAAACTACGAGGGTGAAATGAAGAAGCAGTTTAAGATGGACAGTAAAAACACAAAGAATGGCAAGGCTGGCTCCCTCACAGTGCTCAGTGCAAACCTCTCACACTCAGCTGTGTATTTCTGCGCTGCAAGTATCACAGTGGTGTGGGTTAGAGCCACTCCCAGCTCAAAACCTCCACAGTCTCAGTGAAAGATGCTCAATCTCTGTCACACAGTGGAGTGGACTGGATTTCCGGTCCAGCTTCGTAACATCACAGAGCTGAGTGTTTTTAAATCACAGTTGAAGACACATTTTTTCAGGAAAGCCTTCGATACATAGCCACCGACTCGACTGCTGTTTTTATGTGTTTTTGTATTTTTTGTTGTCTACTATGATTCTTGTTTTTATCCTGGAAAGCGCTCTGGGCACCTTCTGGTTGTTGTTGGGCGCTATACAAATAAAATTTGATTGATTGATTGATTGATTTCCAAGTATAAGCATTACACGTTTATTTCAAAGGCACAAGTTTACAGATATTTAGATGCACAAATGTATTTTCCCACAAATATCTCCTTTCACAATAAACGGAACAAGAGGTTTTGTTTTCCACAGCTAGAAAAAAAAACTCTGGTATAGGGCCCTTTAACCTGTTAACCGAGCGCATTTTCTCCAGTTCAACTTTACCCAAATCTAAAAGCATACAGCCTATAGGTCAGTGTAACGCCTCATCTGAAAGCTAAGACCGACAAAATTCATCCACTGTGTTTGGATCTTTTTCCTTGTGTTGTTGCCGCTTTGTTGCTGCTTTTTTACGTCATATTTTTGTCACTTTTTCATAATTTTTTGCCAGGTTTCTGTCACTCTTTTGTTGTGTTTTCATCCTCGTATCCGTCGCTATTTTGAAGCTTTTTTGAAGAAGCTTTTATTTGGGTAATGTCACACTGGAGAAAATGTGCTTGGTTCTGGTGGGTGTTAAGAGGTTGACCTACATAAAAACTTAGATTTGTATGAACCAAACAGAATTGACTCTAATATTAAAAGAACAGTCTGATAAAGTGCACACCACCGGGTTGGCACCGCATCAAAGTGCAAGAAACCGTTTGAAAAGTGGTTTCTATATTTGAGCCACAACTGCAAAACATTGCAAAATGGAAACGTGTATCACAGGCAGAAAAGTTGAAATTTGAAGTAATGGTAATAATAATTTAACTTAAAAAAAAAAAAATCTTAATATCGATCTGTTACTCAGCCAGAGAAGTATTTACCCATTATTAAGAGGATTAAGTGAAAGCAGCTCTAAATAATATATACACCTCAGTACATTCACCTAAAAGTGTCAGTGGGTGGAGTCACAAAGGTTTGGGGATTTTGCATTTGAAGGACGGGTTCATTCTTGTAAGTACTTTGACCTGGTGAAGGATGTTGCTGTTTTTGATTGAACTGATTCTCCTCGTTGTTTCATGTAATGCAAAGTTTATCTTTTGCACAATTTTAACATCTGAATAATCTCTTTTTAACTTTGATTTGCTTTCTCACAGATGCAAAAGCCATAACCTTTGACCCATCGTCCCCCAGGATAGTGAACCCATCCACTAAAGTAGAGATTAACTGCCACCACGATGACAATAGTATGGATATAATGCTTTGGTACAAACAACCAGAGGACGGACAGCTGCAGTTAATCGTCTACAGCTACAACGTCAACCTTGATCCTAGCTTTGAGAAAGACTTCGCGACTGGGTTTGCAATGAGCAGGAAAAACCAACAGACGGGAGCTCTCACCATCTCCAGAGTGAAAACCAACGACTCCGCGACGTATTACTGCGCTGCCAGAGAACACAGTGATGTGGGACACGGCCACTCCCAGCTCAAAACCCATCACAGAGAATATGTCAAGCTGCAAGTGCAACATGCTGCCAACACTGAGTTCACGAGAACCACTAATCCATTAACACATCAACATTGGATGCGCAACACTGTGGACCAGATCATAAAAAAATCTAACTAGTTTCATGCAAGTAACTATTGCAAATTTTACATAAATGGCCTTTTGTGTACATGCAGTCGCAGATACTCCTATACTATAATTGTCTCTTTGCAAAGCAGTGTCTTAATCGACCAGATCTTTTAAGCACAAAAAAACTATTAATTCACTCCTTCTTGATCAAATCCACAAAACTTTAGCTCCCCTTGCATTACATGTACAGAACAATAACAAGAACAATGTAATAACTGTTTGTACATATAGTAATCTGCAACTAAAGTCAGTATGCCACCGTCTTAGTAAAAAGAAAACCTCAACCCTACTTGGTCAATCACACTATGACACTGGTAGATGTTAAATGTTTCCTCCTTTAAGCGAAAGATAATGCACGTGCTCATTCATTTGTCTAATGAGGAGCAGTAGGAGGGGCCGACTGTGCACTGTAGTTATTCACGGACTGCATTATTTCACATTCAAATAGGCCGTTGAAAAGACAAGTTCAAGATGTCTTTGGCTGTGATTGGATTCATTCTCGCCTTTTCATGTAAAGTTAATTTTTCAAACAATTATACCACAAATTGCATTGGCTTAATTGTTGATTATTCTTTGTGTTTGCAGATGCAAAAGCCATAACATTTGACCCATCGTCCCCCAGGATAGTGAGCCAAACCGCTAAAGTAGTGATGAACTGCAAACACGATGACAATGATATGTATGTGATGCTTTGGTACAAACAGCTACAGGATGGACAGCTGAAGTTAATCGTCTACAGCTACTTTGGTAATAAACCAGACTTTGAGAAAGATTTCGCGACGGGGTTTGAGATGAGCAGAGACGAACGACAGAAAGGAGCTCTCATCATCTCCAGTGTGAACACCTCCGACTCAGCGACGTACTACTGTGCTGCCAGTACACAGTGATGTGGTTTATTTCGCTCTGATACTAAAACCTACCTTTGGATTGCATTCAAAATTACACAAGCTGAAGTGTGTTCAGTTTTTGTTGTGTGAATGCTCTTTGTAGAGCTTCTCCCAGCTGGATGGTTTGGTACCTGGAAGGGACATCAGACAAACAAACAAAAAAAGGAGTGGGGTAAATTATTTTTTATTATTATTTGAATGAAGTTTTCTTGAGAGCTGAAGTGAATTTCTCGATGTGAGGATTATCTTATCTTATATAGATAAAGTGTATTATATTATTTATAATTATAAGCCATATCTAAATCAGAGAAAGCGCAATGTGAAGAACAACAGAAGGACCTACCATCCTATGTTCAAAGTGAGTTCATAATACGGCCATGCACGTGAACATTTGATTTCATTTTGTATAAATATAAATTTGAGCTGATTAAACCATTAGGGGGCAGTATAACACTGATCATCACTTATGCAGGAGGAGGTGGAATAAAACCACTATAACAAACTGCACCTCCTCAAAGGCTTTTCACTCGTCATGTCGTCTTCCTGGCTCACCTGCGCTGCTTTCTGTCTCTATTTTTCATGTGAGGTTATTAAGATACTTTACAGTGGAGGGTTTAGATGCAGTTTAAGTTTTAGCCCTGGTGTCCTTTTCAGATATAAGGTTTAACAGTTAAATCCTGCTTTGGAAAAATGCTGGCTTGGTTTAGTCCTGGTTTAGACATAGTTCATCTCTGTTTTGTCTTTACTTAACAATACAACAGGAACATTTCTAGTTCCAAAGCAAGAATGTTTTTAGAATTTGTTTATCTTATCTATACTTTTGTAATAACTTGTGTGTTTTTCTGTCTTCAGGTCTGGCAGAGGCAGCTACATTTCAACAATCTCCCCCCATCATAGCAAACCAAAGTGCTGAAATCTTAATAAACTGTGAACATGACGACTCTGGTCTTCCGGTTATGCTTTGGTACCAGCACAGACTGGACAGACGCTCTATGACGCTGATTGGATACTCCTACGTTGGCTCTGAAAACTACGAGGGTGAAATGAAGAAGCAGTTTAAGATGGGTAGAACCAACGCAAAGAATGGCCAGGCTGGTTCCCTCACAGTGCTCAGTGCAAACCTCTCACACTCGGCTGTGTATTTTTGTGCTGCTAGTCTCACAGTGTTGTGGGGTAAAGCCACTCCCAGCTCAAAACCTCCACAGTCTCAGTGAAAGATGCTCAATCTCTGTCACACAGTGGAGTGGACTGGATTTACAAGTATAAGCACCACATATTTCTTTATTTCAAATGCACAAGTTTTCTGTCTTCTGGGCGTTCAGCTCCAGGTTGTTGTGGCTGCACCAGGACGCCAGCCGGTCCACCTCTCTCCTTTAGACAGACTCATCACTGTCCGAGATGAGCCCCATGATAATGGACTGGTGACTGGAGGTGCAGTAGTTTGTGTACAGGGAGAAGAGCCAGGGGGGAAGTACACAGCCCTGAGGTGTTTGGAGTCCGAGTGTCTGAGACGATCTTCCCCAGCCGCACGTGCTGTTTCCGGTCCGTCAGGAAGTCAGTGATCCACCTGCAGAGGGAGTTGGGCACGCTGAGCTGGTAGAGCTTGTCTGGCAACAGTCCAGGGAGGATGGTGTTGAAGGCAGAGCTGAAGTCCACAAACAGGATCCTGGCGTAGGTTTTTGTTGCTCTTTTGTTGCGTTTTCATCCACGTTTCCATTGCTATTTTGATGCTTTTTTCAAGAAGCCTTTATTTGGGTAATGCCACACTAGAGAAAATGTGCTTGGTTCTGGTGGGAGTTAAGATGTTAAGCTAAAAAAGAAAAGTGACTCTAATAGTAAAAGAGCAGCCTGATAAAGTGCACACCACTGGGTTGGCACCCCGCCAAAGTGCAAGAAACCGTTTGAAAAGTGGTTTCTGGAACTGGAAACGCATATCACAGGAAGAAAAGTGAAATCTTGAAGCAATGGGTAAAAGTGTTATAATATTCAATTTTAACATATTCTTAATATACAGTATTTCTGT
This sequence comes from Gobius niger, assembly GCF_951799975.1. Taxonomy (NCBI): domain Eukaryota; kingdom Metazoa; phylum Chordata; class Actinopteri; order Gobiiformes; family Gobiidae; genus Gobius; species Gobius niger. Next base: position 18,563,099 of record NC_136867.1, read on the forward strand.
TACTCAGCCAGAAAACCATTTACTCATATTTAAGAGGATTAAGTGAAAGCAGCTCCAGATAATATTTACATCTCAGTACATCTACCTAAAAGTGTCAGTGGGTGGAGTCAGAAAGATTTGGGGATTTTGCATTTGAAGGACGGGTTCATTCTTGTAAGTACTTTGACCTGGTGAAGGATGTTGCTGCTTTCGATTGAACTGATTCTCCTCGTTGTTTCATGTAATGCAAAGTTTATCTTTTGTACAATTTTAACAGCAGAATAATCTCTTTTTAACTTTGATTTGCTTTCTCACAGATGCAAAAGCCATAACCTTTGACCCATCGTCCCCCAGGATAGTGAACCCATCCACTAAAGTAGAGATTAACTGCCACCACAATGACGATAACATGGAAGTAATGCTTTGGTACAAACAACCAGAGGACGGACAGCTGCAGTTAATCGTCTACAGCTACGGCAGTGATTCTAGCTTTGAGAAAGACTTTGGGACGGGGTTTACAATGAGTAGGAAAAACAGACAGACAGGAGCTCTCACCATCTCCAGTGCGAAAACCAACGACTCCGCGACGTATTACTGCGCTGCCAGAGAACACAGTGATGTGGGACAAGGCCACTCCCAGCTCAAAACCCATCACAGGAAGATTTCAAGCTGCAAGTGCACGTGCTGCCAACACTGAGTGCACTGGAGCCACCACCATCTTTCTTCCCTCCTACTGATTTGAAATAAATAAAAAAAATACAAATATAATAATAAATACATCAACATTGGGGGTGAAATATTATAGACCAGATCATAAAAAAAAAAATTGGTTTCAGTAACTATTGAGTAACAAGTAACTATTAAATTTGTAATTTACATAAATGTCCATTTGTGTAAAGACAAGCTGACGAATCTGTTAAAAAATAAACAATACCTAGAAAATAATGTAATCCTATGCTATGAGACTTGTACAGGGGGAATTTGCAAAATGAAGAATGAATGTTTGTAATCTGTCTTAATCGACCAGATCTTTTAAGCACTATGATAAATAATAAATATGTATTCAATAAAACTATTAATTCACTTCTCGATCAAATCCACATAACTTTAGCTCCCCTTGCATTACATGTACAGTACAATAACAAGAAAAATGTAATTGCTGCAAAAGATAAATGTGCTCATTCATTTGTCTAATGAGGAGCAGTGGGAGGGGCCGACTGAGGGTTTGGTCTCTGCATTTTCATGGCCTACTGACTGCATTATTTCACATTCAAATGGGCACGTTTAAGATGTCTTTGGCTGTGACTGGATTCATTCTCGCCTTTTCATGTAATGTAACAATTATACCACATATTGTATTGACATTGCACTGTATTGTATTGTTGATTACTCTTTGTGTTTGCAGATGCAGAAGCCATAACATTTGACCCATCGTCCCCCAGGATAGTGAGCCAAACCGCTAAAGTAGTGATGAACTGCAAACACGATGACAAGGGCATGAACGTGATGCTTTGGTACAAACAGCTACAGGACGGACAGCTGAAGTTAATCATCTACAACTACTTTGGCAGTACACCCGACTTTGAGAAAGATTTTGCGACAGGGTTTGAGATGAGCAGAGAAGAACGACAGAAAGGAGCTCTCACCATCTCCAGTGTGAAAAGCTCCGACTCAGCAACGTATTACTGTGCTGCCAGTACACAGTGATGTGGTTTATTTCGCTCTGATACTAAAACCTACATTTGGATTGCATTCAAAATTACACAAGCTGAAGTGTGTTCAGTTTTTGTTGTGCGAATGCTCTTTGCAGTGAGATTCTCACAGCTGGATGGTGGCATCAGACAAAAGCAAAACAAATATTATTAATATTATTATGGAATGAAGTGCAGTATATATATTAGATTTTTTTTTTTTTAACTGCGTATTATCTTGAGGGAATGAGATTCTATCTTGAGGGTACGCCATATCTTATATTAGATCAACCCCTTTCTGAATAATTAAAGGAATTGTGCCAACGGAAGGCCACCATTTAAAAAAAAAAAAAAAAAAAAAGCACATTTAGCTGCATGTTTTGATGACTTTTTCAATATTTATTTTGTCCAATTTGTCAAATATCCAAATGTTACTCCATTCTTGATTAATCTAATATTTCCACATGTTTCGATATGATAAATGCATTTAAGTAATTGAAAACCTAAGAAAAGAAAACCTTAATGTTGCATAAAATGTACAATATTGTGTCCAGACTTTCTGATTATGTGTGATTTGGGGCGGAAATTATGCTAGTCTTCATTTGATTTTAGAGTAATTTCTCATGTCTGTCCCTCCATGTCTCACCACATCACACAACCTGTCCCACTTTCACTCACTTCTCTGTTCAGTTTCACAAATATCCAGTAGGAGGCACTGTTTACACAGCCACAGCTCGAATAGGAGGAGAGGAGCATTCAGTATAAGGCAGCACAATCTTGGCTTCAGCGTTTTGTTCGCTGTTCAGTTCTGGCAACAACATTCAACAATGGCAACTTTTCCATTCATATTTATTTTGAGTTTAATCTTCATAAGTAAGTACATTTATAAAGTTCAGCATTAGCAATATTTCTACTTCATGACACATTTTTTGGTCTTTCAGATTCCTGTTCTGCTGTGAACATCCAACAAGCTGGAGATGTGCTGAGCCGCTCTGGATCTGCTGTAACTTTAAACTGCACTCACTCCCAGAATGAGCATCACTACATGTACTGGTTCAGGCAGAGGATTTCGGATACCAACATGGAGCTGGTGGCTTTCTCAGTCGGAAAAGGCACCTCGAACATTGAGAGCAACTTTGACAAATCCAAGTTCTCTTTATCTCGGCCGGCAGTCCTTGAATTTTATCTGAACATAAATAATGTGACCAAAGAGGATTCAGCTGTGTTTTTCTGCGCTACAAGTCGAGCACAGTGACACAGAGCCCACAAAAGCCTAACAATAACTGTGAAATAAATGAATGGGATCTGGAATTGGTTGTGTATTTCTGATATATATGAGCTAAATATAAACGTGAATACTGGGCATGTATAGAAAATTTATAACCATACGTCTTTTTATATTATGCTTTGATGTCAAATAACATTAAAAAAAAAAACGAACACCCACTTTCACCACAAGTTTCAGATAAGTGAGCAGGTGTCAGATTAGTGTCTATAACCCCAGGCGTTCACACGTAATAGACACAAATATCGCCCACTGTCACTTACCTTGGTTCAATATCAGATATAAGTGTATGTGTGCAACCTATGTAATAATATGGATTGGGTTGAGATAAGCTGATTAATGAGAAAGGATAACAATAATGAGTTAGGAGACACTGACCTCTGCTGGGGAGAAGCAGGATTACATTAAGTCTAAAGGCCTGTAACTATAATCATAATGACTTCTCCACAACTGCATTTTTTAAGTTTTAACAGCCACAGCTTACACATAATATTAGTTTACTTTGCTTGTTTTGAATAGTTGAACAATCAGTTTAACCTCTTAGCCCCCGCCTAAACCAAGAGCATTTTCTCCAGTTCGGCTTTACCCAAATCTCAAAGTTTCTTGACTGGAGACCAACAGTGTAATGCCTCATTTGAAAGCTAAGTGATTGTACCTTTTTTGTCACGTTGTCGCCACGTTTTCTGTCTCTGTTTTAGTCTCTTGTTGCATTTTCGTCACTTTTTTTTTTAGCTTTTTTTTGTCATTTTTTTGTTGTGTTTTGTTGCTTTTTTTATTGCTTTTTTGTCACTTTTTTGCTACATTTTTGGCGGATTTTTTGCTGCTTTTCCGGCACATTTCTTGTCACTTTTTTGCTGCGTCTTCATCACTTTTTTTGTCACCTTTTGTTGTGTTTTCATCCTCTTTTGATCGTTATTTGATGTTTTTTTTTTTTTTTTAGGCCTTTAGATTCAGGTAAAGCCAAACTGAAGAAAATGCACTCCGTCCAGGTGGGGGGGTTAGAGGTTAAGTCATTTTGATAAGGCTTCATATAGTGTAAGCAAATGTCTTTTCTCTGTGTATGTCCAAACTTAACTTTCTAGTTGCAGACCATAAAGACTCAAAAAACCTTTAAAGCCTCTTTGTCACAATCTCAACAGACGACATAGACAATTGCAAACCTTTCACACCAAGCACTAAATCATTTCTAAAGCACCACCTGAAGAAGCCCAAGTACCACAGATTGAAAACTACTGAAACATCTGACCCAACTCTTGACCCGAATCAGTGAATCAATATGAGGCATTATTTTACATAACATGACATCTTCTCTTTCCCAAAATGTCGATCACGCCTCTCATATCTGAGTGGATCTGATGTGTGGCAGATAACGTGTCACTTCCTGCTCCTTAAAAAGCCCCCCTCTATATGTCTTTAACTATTGTCAGTGTCTGCGCTTCACGTGTCTGTTTGATTGACACGCTGCGTTGAGGGGCGCTGCAGGTGCTGCTCCTCTCTCTCTTTTTTCTCTCGCTGAGCTTTTTGTATGAAGTCTTTTCATCGTGGGGACAGGGGGCACCGTGATACATTCCAATAGAGGCGCCGTACAAAAACCTCCGAGCCTCACACAGGGCTGCGCTGAATGAACCGGGACAGGAGCCAAAGGAGACAGGGCGGAGGCAGGCCTTAAAATCTGACATCTGCCTCTCCTCAATGGGACACACCTCTAACTCTGAAGACACTGGGCTTTATTAAAGATGATTGTTTTATCATCTAATTGGGTCAAAGCCTCTTCAGCATAAAAACTGTGGCAACAATTACTCAAAGCATCTGGATCTGGAACTTCAATCCACTGATGCTTAACTAGCATGGATTACTCTGGACTTGTTCTGACATTAGGCCATATTAAATCATTGGTAATGTCTAGGTTTTGGTGGAGGATGCCATTGAGACTGCAGCTTCTTTTCGAGAAGTCATAGTTTTGGATGAGCAGGAACCACAGCCTGCAATGAAGAGATTGAAGTGGATGCTTTAGAAAAGAGTCGGTTTTGAGCTGCACTGACAGCACTGTGACCAGCACTCAACCTGCTTACTTTGGACCCGGCACCAAACTCACTGTTCTAGGTAAATTTACACTACATAATTTGTTGCTATTCTGGTGCATTGCTTCAAAATGGTGAGGTTTGTTGCTCTGTAAATCCTCACTGTGACAACTTGAATGAAGCCTACTTTGGGCAAGGGACAAAGCTGACAGTTTTAGGTAAGTTTAACATTGTATTATAGACATTTAGAGCCAAAATGATACATCTTTAAGTAAATGTTTGAGTTTTTTGTTGTAAAAAGATGCCATTTGTTCAGAAAATGGTGAGTTTCATGCTTGGTATTCCTTCACTGTGACTCTGGCGCTGAAGCTTACTTTGGCCCGGGTACAAAGCTCACCGTTATAGGTAAGTGCTTCAGTAGTGGAGTTATATTTTTGGAAAGCATTGAGTGTAAAGTCTAGAGCGACAGAGGTGTTGGTCTGAGGACTTTTTGATATCACGCTTAAGCTCTGTGCCAACTATGAAGCATATTTCGGCCAAGGGACCAAACTTACCGTCTTAGGTGAGTAAGACGACTGTGTGTTGATAGCAGCTTTGTCCTAAATGCATCTAGTTTATGATTTGGTAAATGGTTAAAATAAAAAGCTTATCTGTATATTGCGAGCCAGTTAAGACACTGACGAGGCTCACTGTGACTTTGGCTCGAGTGAAGCATACTTTGGTGAAGGAACCAAGTTAACTGTTTTAGGTAAGATCATCTTTAAATAACAAGAAGATCATTTTTGTATTTTGTACTAAATACTAGTGCTCTGTATTGGTCAAAATGTCACATGCCTAATATGACAAGTTGACAAGTTATGCATAAGACAGAAAAAACTTGAAGCAGAGACAAAAAAAACAGGTCGTTTTTGAGCAGTTGTGCAGCTCTGTGCTCATACACTCCTGCGTACTTTGGAGCTGGGACTAAACTCACTGTTTTAGGTAAGAACTACACAAACTCCTGTTCAAACTGCAATATTGTGAATGACTACAAAAAATGAAGTGATGCTGTGATAGTTATTCACTGTCTGGGTAAAATAATCTCCAAATTCAAGTTTTAAAAGTTAATTTGAGTTGCAAAAGTATGAGCAGGAAAATGCAGTTGTGTTTTGTGAAGCCTGTGCAAAAGTGATAAATCTGGCTCATTGCCCAGTTTTTGGGGTAGCGCGTAGAGGAGACAGGTTCCTCTCATTCGGGTGTATTACTGTGAGCTTTCAGGCAGAGGCTTACTTTGGACCAGGGACTAAACTCACTGTCTTAGGTAAGAACAACCAAAACTACAAATAATAATAAAATATCTTTGAGTGTTTAGATTTCTAGAAATTGTTATATTCTTTGCTGCAATGAAAGTGTTTGGTAAATCTGCTGTTAATGTATTGGAAAAAGTAAAGGCTGATCTGACAAATGGTTTTGACAGTAGCAATGTATCAGTGTGAACTACGATCCTGCCTACTTTGGAGCGGGAACGAAACTGACGGTTTTAGGTAAGAATATACAAACTCCAACTGTGGATAAATGTACATGAACATATCTTTAATGGTCAGACTTTAAGACTAGTTTCTGTAAAATGGTTTGTAGATAAAACGTGGGAAGCAGAGATTCAAAATGTTCACCAAAACACCAAAATCTTATGGTTGAAGTTTTACTTGTTTTGTAAAACATACAATAAATACAGGCTACTTGGGGCTATATGTATGTTTTATGCTTTTGCGTCATTGTTGTTGAGTCTAGAACTTGCAAAACAAGCTCTGATGTGATAATGGAATTTCCAAAAATATTTTTCACAGCCATGTAGGCATCATGTATATTATGTGGAAGAAACACAGAGATTTTAGCTCTTAAATTAACTCCCAAACCACCGCTCTACTCACAAACCACAGGCTCACCTTAACTACAGTGTTTAAAACAAGGCAAATTCATGAAAAAAGTGAAAAATGCAGAAAAACTTTTGATGTGATCTTGATTTCACAAACTAAGTGCATGACAAAGTCAGCGTAACATTACCCATTATTATAATGTTTCCCCTTTTTATCGGTCGCCTGCAAATGAAATCTGAGCGCTCACATGTGTAATAACACAAGTGACAGAGTAATAGAAAATAGCACTTTGTTTTGTGAACATTTTGTCAAATTACCAGCAGCACCAGCTACAATTGTGGTCATGTTTGTTAAAAATCAAATCAAATCCTTCTTGTCTCTCTGCAGAACCAGGCGCCACAATCACTAAACCCGAAGTGCACATTTTTGAACCATCCGAGGAAGAGGGTCCCAAATTTAAGACGCTGGTGTGCGTGGCCAGAAAATTCTACCCCGACCATGTGACTGTGGCTTGGTACAACAATACGGTCGAGGTCAAGGAGCGAGTATCTAAGGACACCACCGCGCTAAAGACTGAAGACGGCACCTACACCATCAGCAGTCGACTTACGGTCCTCAAGGAACAGTGGTACACGCCGGGCAACACATTCACATGTAACGTCACGTTCTTCAATGGGACAGAATACTCATATCACCACAGGGAAATTCATAGCATTGAAGGTAAGTCCAAACATGTCAAAAGAAGATGAATACATTAAAGTTATGACACATTTGTAAACTGGTTCTAAAGTTCTCTCTGTTTTCTACAGGCAAGACAGGCATCTCGAAAAGTATGTATGACCTGGTTTAGTTCAGTTCAAGTTTTAGAATTATTACTATCAAGGACTAACATGAATTAAGATGTAAGGACATTTTCTGTGAATTGTTTGTAATCTTTCCAGAAAACCTCATGATCACCCGCACGGCCAAACTGTCCTACACTGTTCTCATCGTCAAAGGTCTGGTGTACGGAGTCTTTGTGGCTGCTCTGATCTGGAAACTCCAGGTTTGTCTTTGTCACACGAAGAATAAAGTTTTCAAAATAAAAAAAAGTTGTAAAAAAAAATGTACTGACACTAATACATGTTTTTTGTTTTGTTTCAGGGCTCAGGTGGAAAACCGGGCGTCTGAGTTAATCTGAGCTCGACGATTTGATATTTTACATTTAACTGTTCACATTTTTGCTTTGTGTTTGTGAAACTGTCCACTGCCTGTAAAAACTGCTGAACTCAAATGATTTAAAGCTTTTAAATAAATAGACTTTCAGTTTTGAACCCTAAAGTCTGTATGTCTCCAAACACGTTTCTTTACAAGGCAGAGTTCAACATTTCAGCTCGTTTTGACATCGTATGCAAAGTCACAGATCATGACAGGAAGTGAGCTTTTGTGGCGTCGGAAAGAAACCCGGTTGAAGCAGTTTGTTGGTGCAGAGGCGTTTTTGCAAAAGTGCAGGAGACAGGACGTGGTGAGAGCAGCTGCAAAAAGCAACACTCCACTTCAACCACCAGCTCAGCCTCCAACACCTGCTGCACCCACACAGCTATAACCAAGACCCCCAAACTGCAGCGGCGCCGAAAAAACAAACTACAGATACATGCAGTCATCAAGAAAATACATGCTTTGGCTTCTCAGGTTGGCTATTATTAGAAATTACTGAATAAAATGAACAATCCACACAGTTTGCTGTCTATTTCTCGGTTCCAGCGGGCAACCTAACTTTTTGGATATGTCTCCTTTTCTCCATATTATTAGAGATGAAAAATGAATGAACAAAAATGAAACCACAGATTGTAAGAATTAACTTCACGGTGACATTGCCTTTATATGTGAGTCGTCAGTGCACAAGAGCTCTCAATATAGTGCAGAGTTTGAAGCAACAAACTGTGATTACGTATAGGAGCTTGTAGCACAGACCAAATGATGTTTTTCAATTTTTGCAAATTTCACATTTATCTACAAATGTCTAGTAAGTTCAAGGGCAATGATGTTGATTTATGCTACCCTTTATAAATTGTACTTTGTGCCATACATTGTGCCATATTTAGTACATTATAATCTGCTCTGCAACAATCTGTAATAGCTTGTACCTATGCAGTACATACACAAAGGAATAATGTGTATTAGTACTTTGGAGATACATAATGTAATAAGACATAAGACCCAAACTCTAATAACCTTAAGCTCTTTACCTAAGGGGTATCACTTACACTACCTTGATACATTGTACCTAGATAAATGTAGTATAATGTAATCTGCTCTGTAACAATCTGTAATAACTTGTACCTATGTAGTATGTACACAATGGAATAACTTGCATTAGTACTTTGTAAGTACATAATGTAATAAGACAAAAGACCCTTAGGGTTAGGGCTTAAGGTAAGGGTTAGAGATAGACTTTAGTCTTATTACATTATGTACCTACAAACTACAAATACATATTACTCCATTGTGTATCCAACCCATAAGTACAACTTATTACTCATCGTGACAGAGCCCATTACATTGTACTAAATTTAGTTAGGTACAATGTATCAAGGATAGTGTAAAATAAAGTGCTACCTCCCAGGGTCTTATGTCCTATTACATTATGTACCTCCAAAGTACTATTGTGTATGTACTGCATAGGTACAAGTTATTACAGATTATTACAGAGTAGATTACAATGTACTAAATTTAGTTTGGTACAATGTATCAAGGTAGTGTGAAATAAAGAGTGACCTCTATTCCTATATTGTTGTATTGTTATTACAGAGTTTAGTTTAGTAAGTAAGTACTTCCATTATGTTTACACTTCCATGCATACTGCCATTCGTACTCTTTGTGAGTTCATAACATATGACTAATTCTGTGCAATATAAAGTGGACTACAGAAGTGCAATAGTGTTTTAATGGGAGGTCTTTTATAAAACTGGTGAAACAGACGAAGCAATGAAAGCTAATTTAATATATTACTTCAGGTGCACTTAGATGACAAATGTCACCACTGAAAAAAGCAAACTGTTCAAGCCAGTGTTGTCACTTCACAAAAAAATAATCTTGCAAGATCCAAGCCGTCAGTGATATGTGGAAAAAACATGCCAATGCACTTTGACAGTAGCAAACATTGTGTCAGGCAGTTCCACAAAACCTTGAATAGGTTGTTTTGTGATCTGAGGGTGTCACTAGATGGCGCTTCATACAGTCACTCGAGAACCCTGAGAGCCTCCTCTCAACAAACATTTCCACCAAGATCTCTGATAGATACAGGTTAAACTTCTTTTAGGAACAGACAATGGACTTTTCCAAACTTTGCAGTATTTTCTTACTTTTTAATCTCTGGAAAAGTAAATCAGACATCATGCAAGATTATTACTTGATACATAAAAATGTTGTTTAAAATACTGTTTTTTTTTTCCTTGCAGGTCAGATTGTGAGGACAGCTGTTGAATTCGTATCAGTTGGGGAAAGTAAAGGGATGAACTGCTACTACAAAGAGCTTCTCTGGCTTGCCTGGTTCAAACAGCGGCCAGGCGACAAAACAATTACACTAATAGCAGACTCTTCAGATCGTGATGGTTCTTTTGATTATCGATTTAATATGAAATACTCAGTATCAGATGACCGCCACAATAACTTGAAATTAAGAGTGCACAACATAACCAAAGAGGATGAGGCTGTGTACTGGTGCGCTAAGATCCACCACAGTGAGACAGAGACGCCGAGCAGGTGAACAAAAACAGAGAGCTGACGACAAACTGAGAAAATACAATCTGAATGGCTACAAATATCAACTTACAATAATGACAACAATGTTTTCTATATGGAAGTGAGTCTTTTTGTTTTCGCAATCATAATCCAAGAGAAAAATAAATCAAAATTTGACGTCAAAAAGGATAAGGTTCAATATATGCAGATTTTTGCTTCTTTCACAAACCCCCATCTCTCAGCCAATCACTATTTCGTACCCAGCCTCTATTGTTCATCCAATCAGAATCTTTCTTTGTTACCGCTGCAATAAAGACCTGTCTGGCAAACAATGTATAGTTTAATGTAGTTTGTCCTTTTAAGGAGATCTTACTATGGACATTATTAAACTGATACTTTTATTTACTTGTCTTATTCGGCTAAGATCATCAGTACGAATATAATAATACAATCATGCAAAGTCTAAAATGTGCTTTACTCTCCGCAGGTCAATCTGAGTTCTCTTACTTGAGTAGATATTTGGATGACTTTATGGATGATATTATTGAAAAGAAAAGTAAATCCTACGTGAATAACAGTTTGGCCACTCTTTCCATGTCAATGACGAGTGAATCGCAAACTCTGATCATATTCTTTCTTTTTTTTTTTTTTGTGTGGTTTCGTTTACAATCTGAGGTTGTACAAACAATACAGTCACCTTGAAACCCTGAGAACATGGTTACACAACAAATCTATTTTTTTCTAAAATTTTACACAAATTGCACAATAAAGACAAGCATTTTATACATGTTTTTAATTAATTGCTCTACAAATTCTACATTCATATCATGTTACCTTGATCACATAATGCTTTTTGGTATTTACCTTCATGGTTCTAGATTTATGGCTGTTTCATGTGATGCCCTCCAGGGTGCGCTCAGTCATTTATATACGGTACAGCAGCAGCAGGAGTAGAAAAGGTCATACCAGGTGACTCATGTTACAAGAGGACATTGTGGCGTTTCTGCTGCGTTTGAACAAACTCAAAACACAAATATGGCCAACCGGATTTCTCTATTGTTTATGATCGCTCTACTTTGGATGAAAGATAAAGGTAAAGTTAATTTTACAAAATAAAGGCCATTAAAGTATACATTATTTGATGAGCTGTTGTTATATCCACAGGTAAAGCAAATGCAGGAGTGACCCAGACTGAAATGGTTTGGACAAAGGAAGGAGAGGAGGCCAATATGTATTGCAACCATCCAAAAGGAGAAGGCTACTCTCATTTGTACTGGTACCAGCAGCCGCCAGGAGAAACTATGACACTGGTGGCTTTCCTGGTGCACCAATTATTAGATTACCATGTGGAGAAATACGTGGCAAAAAGACCTAATGGTAAAAACGGAACATTTAAAGTCAAATATGTTACAGTTCGTGATCAGGGCATGTACTTCTGCGCCATGAGTCGACACAGTGGTACAAATGAACATAAAACCTCACCAAAAACCTATAAAGATCTTGTACAGTAGGGGGAACTCATGAACCACTAGAGTGTGAAAGTAAAAGACACGCCCATCTGCAAAGACAGTGTATGGATGCTTCACTGCTTTGATGAAACAAACGTTTTGACGACATGGACTGTTTGACACGAGGTTTACAAAATCCATTCATTCTTATTCTCTTTAATGGTAAGAAGGAAATGATATTGCAGGATTTATTTCATCATTGAACATCTTGTTTCCAAATGAGAATAATTCAGGCATTCACAGAAAACAAAATAAAAAGAACAGAATCTAAACTTTTGACAGAAACATCCATCCATCCATCCATTTTCTTCCGCTTTATCCGGGGCCGGGTCGCGGGGGCAGCAGTCTCAGCAGAGATGCCCAAACTTCCCGATCCACACACACCTCCTCCAGGTGTGTGTGGATTAATTTTTTTTCCCAGGTGTGAGTTTTGCCAGAGTGACCCAGACAGACATTTTGTGGAAATCTGAAGGGGACGAGGCCACAATGCACTGCAGCCACACGTATGGAGCTTTGTACTATCAAATGTACTGGTACAGACAGAGACCTGGAGAAAACATGAAGCAAATACTTTTCACAACTTCCAGCATAAGCCCTGGTTTTGAGTCGGACTTTAAAACTAAGAGATTTAAAGCAACAAAGCCGAACTTTCAGAATGGGACTTTGACAGTAGAAGAGCTGCAGCCTGGAGACAGTGGAGTTTACTTTTGTGCTGTCAGTGAAACACAGTGAAAAAAAACATCATTTAAAACATGAACAAAAATTCAGCTAATACAGCAGCTCAAAGACACCTGCTACATTTGGCAAGTGCTCAATACACAGTGTGGCAGAGTGCAGTAGAAAGTACACATCGAGCAGTTGATAAACACACTAAAATAAAGTTAAAAAAACGAGCAAATGTTAAGTAACTCTGAAGTGCTTGATTTGCAAATCTGTAACTACTGGGACACTTTTGAACTGGTGTGATTGTGGGAACAGGTCAAAACCACGATCGTAACAATTTCCATTGAACAAATAATACAAAACCTCAACAATATTAATATTATTATCGAAGCTCTTGCACAAAATGAAAGAAAGAAACAGCCACCAACAAAGCAAACATAAATCACTAACTCCAGCTTTAACACATCAAGGACTTCATAAATGAGGCTGACCAAGTGTTTTCTTCTAGTTTTCTAGTTTAATGTTGAGAAATGAATGAGTAAAACCCTCAGCATCCTTATATCAAATGAATTCATATGTAATAAAATGTATTTCCTCTCCTCTGTTCATGTCCAAACCATCTCAATACGGCCTCTCCTGGTATGTACAACAGGGGGCGCTCTAACCTCACACTAGGAAGATCTTTTTAGGTGAAAAATTTGCCAGCTTCTTCACACTCATGTGTATCACTCAGGGCATGAACATGGTCAGACATATTATTAGCTTTCTAGTGATTTTAAATTGGCTACAGGGACAAGGTAGGGTCAGTTTCACTTAACATTACCCACACTTAATGATTTAACTTCTTGTTATTGTTGTTTTATGTTTCTCAGGTCAAGTTAACTGCAAAGATGTTACTCAAACTGAACCGATTTGGACAAAACAAGGAGAAGATGCCACATTGCACTGCAGTCACAGTAAAGGAGCGGGCTACCCCCAAATGTACTGGTATCGACAGTTGCCTGGAGAAACCATGAGACTCGTAGTCTTCACTTTATACGGCAAAGATGACCACGACTTTGGAGATTTCAGCAAGGAGAAGTACTCATCTCACCGGCCCGATGCTGAAAGCGGGACATTTACAGTCAAGAGCGTTGCAGCTGGTGATAAAGCCGTGTATTTCTGCGCCGTGAGTCAACACAGTGGATCAAAGTCATGCAAAACCTCAACAAAAACCTAATGAGATCTTGTACAGCAGGAGGAACTCATGAACCATAGAGTCTGAAAGTAAAGGACACGCCCATCTGCAAAGACAGTATATGGATGCTTCACTGCTTTGATGCAACAAAAGTCACAGACAACATGGACTGTATGAAACGAGATTTACGAATCTTATTTGTTTTAATTCTGTTTAATGGTAAGAATGATCTAAGTTACTTATTCCTGTAAAAAACCAAACAGATTTTGACAGAAAAAATATTAATATTTTCTGTCTTTCAGGTGTGAGCTTTGCCAGTGTGAACCAGAAAGACATTTTGTGGGAATCTGAAGGAAAAAATGCCACAATGCACTGCAGCCACACAAAGGGCACTTCTTTTTTCCAAATGTACTGGTACAGACAGAGACCAGGAGAAAACATGAGACAAATAGTTTTTACAACTTCAAGCAACATTGATTTTGAGTCAGACTTTAAAACTAAGAGATTTGAAGCGACAAAGCCGGATGCTGAGAGTGGGACACTGACGGTGGGAAAGCTGGAGCCTGGAGACAGTGGAGTGTACTTTTGTGCTGTCAGTGAACACAGTGAGACAAACTCATTTGAAACATGAACAAAAACTCCACAGAAAAGATCCCAGAGAGTGAACAGCACCTGCTGCGTTTGGCAAAAACACAAGAGCTGGTGGTGAGATATTAAACCACATGTTCGAATGAGCTCCTTCAAACATCTGGCATTATTAGATACAACCAGTGCATCAACTGTATGTTTCTAGTTCAAACCTTTTACCAAAAAATAAAGTACATGAGTCTTGTACTGAAGTATTGTTTTTAAAGGTTTTGATTATCTGACCTGGGCGCGGTCAAGGAAATAGGGACAAGCCCACTCCAGTGTCATGAGTTCAAATCCGGGTCTTTACAGTTTGCTAAATGTCCCTTTCTGCCTTTCACCAAAATAATAAACCCTGTTGGACTTTTTGCTTATCAATGTACATCATTTAGCAAAATATCAATAGAAGAATTATTTTGTATTGAACAAACATTATCCCAACTTTGGATCGAAGTCTCTATATTATTAACCTCTTAACCAAGTGCATTTTCTCCAGTCTGGCTGTACCCAAATCCTAAAGCAAAAAATGTCAAAAATGTGACAAAAAAGTGATTAAAAAAGACGAAAACACAACAAAAAACTTCCAAATAGTGACAAAAAAAGTACGAAAAAATAGAGGCCCTTAAAAAATGCGACAAAAAAGCTACAAACTGTTTTGTAGGTCTTAGCTTTCAAATGAGGCGATTCTCTGGGCAATAGGCTGTAAACTCTAAAGGCAAGAAGCTTTTAGGCTTGGGTGAAGCCGAACAGGATGGAATCTGCTCAGTTCAGGCGGGGGTTAAGAGGTTAACAGTGGGAGAGCGAATGTGATGATTTGAACCTCTTTTCAAGCCCTGCATTTAGGTTTAACTTCATGTCCTCCATCTCTACCTTCACAAACGTCCTCTTTGGGTTTCCCTATAGATCTCCTGTCTCCTGTATATCATGGTATGTACATTAGGGGGCGCTCTAGCCTTGCTTAAGAAAGGTTGTTTAGTGATGCTTTACAACGTACAGTATTTCAGCATCTTCACATTCATGTCTTTAACACAGGGCAGAAACATGGTCAAACACACTCTCTGCTTTCTGGTTGTTTCATATTGGCTAAACGGAAAAGGTAAGATACACTTCACTCACTGTCAAGCAAATAATATGGAATAATTTGACTAATTTTGTCAATTTTGTTATTTTATTGCGTTTTAGGTCACGGTGCAGATGTTTCTCAAAATGAAACAATTTGGACAAAACACGGAGAAGATGCTACATTGTACTGCAGTCACACTAAAGGAGCGAGCTACCACCAAATGTACTGGTATCAACAGCTGCCTGGAGAAACTATGAGACTCGTAGTTTACACTTATATTATAAAGATGACCACGACTTTGGAGATTTCAGCAAGGAGAAGTACTCAGCTCACCGGCCCGATGCTGAAAGCGGGACATTTACAGTCAAGAGCGTTACAGCTGGTGATAAAGCCGTGTATTTCTGCGCCGTGAGTGAACACAGTGGATCAAAGTCATGCAAAACCTCAACAAAAACCTAATGAGATCTTGTACAGCAGCAGGAGGAACTCATGAACCATAGAGTCTGAAAGTAACGGACACGCCCATCTGCAAAGACAGTATATGGATGCTTCACTT
This sequence comes from Gobius niger, assembly GCF_951799975.1. NCBI lineage: Eukaryota > Metazoa > Chordata > Actinopteri > Gobiiformes > Gobiidae > Gobius > Gobius niger. The sequence goes on from NC_136867.1 coordinate 18,579,248, forward strand.
CACAACAAACGTTTTGACGACATGGACTGTTTGACACGAGGTTTACGAAGCCTATTCATTCTTATTCTCTTTAATGGTAAGAAGAAAATGATATTGCAGGATTTATTTCATCATCGAACATCTTGTTTCCAAATGAGAATAATTCAGGCATTCAAAGAAAACAAAATAAAAAGAACAAAATCTAAACTTTTGACAGAAATCTAACGTCTATTTACCTTATTTATTTTTTTCCAGGTGTGAGTTTTGCCAGAGTGACCCAGACAGACATTTTGTCGAAATCAGAAGGAGACGAGGCCACAATGCACTGCAGCCACACGTATGGAGCTTTGTACTATCAAATGTACTGGTACAGACAGAGACCTGGAGAAAACATGAGGCGAATGAGCTCCTTCAAACATCTGGCATTATTAGACACAACCAGTGCACCGACTGTATGTTTCTAGTTCAAACCTTTTACCAAAAAATAAAGTACATGACTCTAGTCCTGAAGTATTGTTTTTAAAGGTTTTGATTATCTGGCCTGAACGGTCAAGATATTAGTGACAAGCACACTCCAGTGTCATGACTTCAAATCCGGGTCTTTGCAGTTTGCTAAATGTCCCTGTCTGCCTTTCACCAACAACATTTACCCTGTTGGCTTTTTTACTTATCAATGTATATTTAGCAAACTATCAGTAGAAAAAATATTTTGTATTGAATAAACATTATCCCAATATTGGATCTAAGTCTCTATATTATTAACCTCTTAACCAAGTGCATTTTCTCCAGTTCGGCTTTACCCAAATCCCAAGGCAAAAAAGTGCAAAAAACGTGACAAAAATGAGATGAAAGAAAGGTGATTAAAAAGACTAAAACAGGCGGGGGTTAAGAGGTTAACAGTGGGAGAGCGAATGTGATGATTTGAACGTCTTTTCAAGCCCTGCATTTAGGCTTAACTTCATATCCTGTCTCCTGAATATCATGGTATGTACATTAGGGGGCGCTCTAGCCTTGCTTAAGAAAGGTTGTTTAGTGATGCTTTACAACCTACAGTATTTCAGCATCTTCACATTCATGTCTTTAACACAGGGCAGAAACATGGTCAAACACACTCTCTGCTTTCTGGTTGTTTTATATTGGCTAAACGGAAAAGGTAAGATCCACTTCACTCACTGTCAAGCAAATAATTTTGAATAATTTGAGTGATTTTGGTTATTTTGTTGCTTTTTAGGTCATGGTGCAGATGTTACACAGGATGAAACGATTTGGAGAAAAGAAGGAAAAGATGCTACGCTGAGCTGCAGTCACACTAAAGGAGCGAGCTACACTCAAATGTACTTTTATCGACAGTTGCCTGGAGAAACCATGAGACTCGTAGTTTTCACATGGTTTGGGATAAAAGACCACGACTTTGGAGATTTCAGCAAGGAGAAGTACTCAGCTCACCGGCCTGATGCTGAAAGTGGGACATTTACAGTTAAGAGTGTTGCAGCTGGTGATAAAGCCGTGTATTTCTGCGCCGTGAGTGAACACAGTGGATCAAAGTCATGCAAAACCTCAACAAAAACCTAATGAGAACTTGAACAGCATGAGGAACTCATGAACCATAGAGTCTGAAAGTAAAGGACACACCCATCTGCAAAGACAGTATATGAATGCTTCACTTCACAACAAACGTTTTGACGACATGGACTGTTTGACACGAGTTTTACGAAGCCTATTCATTCTTATTCTCTTTAATGGTAAGAAGGAAATGATATTGCAGGATTTATTTCATCATTGAACATCTTGTTTCCAAATGAGAATAATTCAGGCATTCAAAGAAAACAAAATAAAAAGAACCGAATCTCAACTTTTGACAGAAATCTAACATCTATTTACCTTATTTATTTTTCCAGGTGTCAGTTTTGCCAGAGTGACCCAGACAGACATTTTGTGGAAATCTGAAGGGGACGAGGCCACAATGCACTGCAGCCACACGTATGGAGCTTTGTACTATCAAATGTACTGGTACAGACAGAGACCTGGAGAAAACATGAGGCAAATTGTTTTTACAACTTCCAGCATCAGCCCTGCTTTTGAGTCGGACTTTAAAACTAAGAGATTTGGAGCTACGAAGCCAAACGCTGAGAATGGGACTTTGACAGTAGAAGAGCTGCAGCCTGGAGACAGTGGAGTTTACTTTTGTGCTGTCAGTGAAACACAGTGAAACAAACTCATTAAAAACATGAACAAAAATTCAGCTAATACAGCAGCTCAGAGGCACCTGCTACATTTGGCAAATGCTCAATACACAGTGTGGCCGAGTGCAGTAGAAAGTACACATCGAGCAGTTGATAAACACACTAAAATAAAGTTCAATAACCCAGCTATTGTGATGTTAAGTAAATCTTTAAGTGCTTGATTTGCAAATCTGTAACTACTGGGACACTTTTGAACTGGTGTGATTGTGGGAACAGGTCAAAACCGCGATCATAACAAATTCCATTGAAGAAATAATACAAAACCTCAACAATATTAATATTATTATCGAGGCTCTTGCACAATATGAAAGACAGATCCACAAACAAAACAAACATATATCACTAACTCCAGCTTTAACACATCAAGGACTTCATAAATGAGGCTGACCAAGTGTATTCTTTCTAATCGAGTTTAATGGTGAGAAATGAATGAGTAAAACCCTCAGCATCCTTATATCAAATGAATTCATATGTAATAAAATGTATTTCCTCTCCTCTGTTCATGTCCAAACCATCTCAATAGGGCCTCTCCTGGTATGTACAACAGGGGGCGCTCTAACCTCACACTGGGAAGATCTTTTCAGGTCACAGCTTTGCCAGCTTCTTCACACTCATGTGTATCACTCAGGGCATGAACATGGTCAGACATATTATTATCTTTCTAGTGATTTTATATTGGCTACAGGAACAAGGTAGGGTCAATTTCACCTATTATTACACACACTTAATGATTTAACTTCTTGTTATTGTTGTTTTATGTTTCTTAGGTCAAGTTAACGGCAAAGATGTTTCTCAAAATGAAACAATTTGGACAAAACAAGGAGAAGATGCTACGCTGAGCTGCAGTCACAGTAAAGGAGCGGGCTACTCCCAAATGTACTTTTATCGACAGTTGCCTGGAGAAACCATGAGACTCGTAGTTTACACTTTATACGGCAAAGATGACCACGACTTTGGAGATTTCAGCAAGGAGAAGTACTCATCTCACCGGCCCGATGCTGAAAGCGGGACATTTACAGTCAAGAGTGTTGCAGCTGGTGATAAAGCCGTGTATTTCTGCGCCGTGAGTGAACACAGTGGATCAAAGTCATGCAAAACCTCAACAAAAACCTAATGAGATCTTGTACAGCAGGAGGAACTCATGAACCATAGAGTCTGAAAGTAAAGGACACGCCCATCTGCAAAGACAGTATATGGATGCTTCACTGCTTTGATGCAACAAAAGTCACAGACAACATGGACTGTATGAAACGAGATTTGCGAAGCTTATTTGTTTTAATTCTGTTTAATGGTAAGAATGATCTAAGTTAGTTATTAATGATTTCTGGATTCTAAAAAAAACTAAACTGTTTTTGACAGAAACATGAATATATTTTTTCTATCTGTCTTTCAGGCGTGAGCTTTGCCAGTGTGAACCAGAAAGACATTTTGTTTGAATATGAAGGAAAAAATGCCACAATGCACTGTAGCCACACAAAGGGAGGTACTTTCTACGATATGTACTGGTACAGACAGAGACCTGGAGAAAACATGAGACAAATTGTGTTCACGAGGATCACAATTCCACCTGATTTTGAGGCAGATTTTAAAAATGAGAGATTTGAAGTGACAAAGCCGGATGCTGAGAGTGGGACACTGACGGTGGGAAAGCTGGAGCCTGGAGACAGTGGAGTGTACTTTTGTGCTGTCAGTGAACACAGTGAGACAAACTCATTTGAAACATGAACAAAAACTCCACAGAAAAGATCCCAGAGAGTAAACGGCACCTGCTGCATTTGGCAAAAACACAAGGGCTGGTGGTGAGATATCAAACCACATGTTCGAATGAGCTCCTTCAAACATCTGGCATTATTAGACACAACCAGTGCATCGACTGTATGTTCCCTGTTTAAATGTTTTACCAAAAAATAAAGTACATGAGTCTAGTACTGAAGTATTGTCTATCAAGGTTTTGGGTGCGGTCAAGGAAATAGGGACAAGCACACTCCAGAGTCATGAGTTCAAATCCGGGTCTTTGCAGTTTGCTAAATGTCCCTTTCTGCCTTTCACCAAAATAATAAACCCTGTTGGCCTTTTTGCTTATCAATGTACATCATTTAGCAAACTAGATGAATTATTTTGTATTGAACAAACATTATCCCAACTTTGGATCGAAGTCTCTATATTAACCTCTTAACCAAGTGCATTTTCTCCAGTCTGGCTGTACCCAAATCCTAAAGCAAAAAATGCCAAAAATGTGACAAAAAAGTGATTAAAAAAGACGAAAACACAACAAAAAACTTCCAAATAGTGACAAAAAAAGTACGAAAAAATAGAGACCCTTAAAAAATGCGACAAAAAAGCTACAAACTGTTTTGTAGGTGTTAGCTTTCAAATGAGGCGTTATTCTTGGCAATAGGCTGTGAACTCTAAAGGCAAGAAGCTTGTAGGCTTGGGTGAAGCCGAACAGGATGGAATCTGCTCAGTTCAGGCGGGGGTTAAGAGGTTAACAGTGGGAGAGCGAATGTGATGATTTGAACCTCTTTTCAAGCCCTGCATTTAGGCTTAACTTCATCTCCTGGAGATGAAGTTAAGCCTCTACTTTCACAAATGTCCTCTTTGGGTTTCCCTATAGATCTCCTGTCTCCTGAATATCATGGTACGTACATTAGGGGGCGCTCTAGCCTTGCTTAAGAAAGGTTGTTTAGTGATGCTTTACAACCTACAGTATTTCAGCATCTTCACATTCATGTCTTTAACACAGGGCAGAAACATGGTCAAACACACTCTCTGCTTTCTGGTTGTTTTATATTGGCTAAACGGAAAAGGTAAGATACACTTCACTCACTGTCAAGCAAATAATATTGAATAATTTGACTGATTTTGTCAATTTTGTTATTTTATTGCGTTTTAGGTCACGGTGCAGATGTTTCTCAAAATGAAACAATTTGGACAAAAGACGGAGAAGATGCTACATTGCACTGCAGTCACACTAAAGGAGCGAGCTACTCTCAAATGTACTGGTATCAACAACTGCCTGGAGAAACTATGAGACTCGTAGTTTACACTTCATATTATAAAGATGACCACGACTTTGGAGATTTCAGCAAGGAGAAGTACTCAGCTCACCGGCCCGATGCTGAAAGCGGGACATTTACAGTCAAGAGTGTTGCAGCTGGTGATAAAGCCGTGTATTTCTGCGCCGTGAGTGAACACAGTGGATCAAAGTCATGCAAAACCTCAACAAAAACCTAATGAGATCTTGTACAGCAGGAGGAACTCATGAACCATAGAGTCTGAAAGTAAAGGACACGCCCATCTGCAAAGACAGTATATGGATGCTTCACTTCTTTGAGGCAACAAAAGTCACAGCTTTGACAACATGGACTTTATGAAACGAGATTTACGAAGCTTATTTGTTTTAATTCTGTTTAATGGTAAGAATGATCTAAGTTAGTTATTATTGATTTCTGTAAAAAACTAAACAGATTTTGACAGAAAAAATATTAATATTTTCTGTCTTTCAGGTGTGAGTTTTGCCAGTGTGAACCAGAAAGACATTTTGTTTGAATCTGAAGGAAAAAATGCCACAATGCACTGCAGCCACACAAAGGCACTTCTTTTTTCCAAATGTACTGGTACAGACAGAGACCAGGAGAAAACATGAGACAAATAGTTTTTACAACTTCAAGCAACATTGATTTTGAGGCGGATTTTAAAAATGAGAGATTTAAAGCGACAAAGCCGGATGCTGAGAGTGGGACACTGACGGTGGGAAAGCTGGAGCCTGGAGACAGTGGAGTGTACTTTTGTGCTGTCAGTGAACACAGTGAGAAAAACTCATTTGAAACATGAACAAAAACTCCACACAAAAGATCCCAGAGAGTGAACGGCACCTGCTGCATTTGGCAAAAACACAAGGGCTGGTGGTGAGATATTAAACCACATGTTCGAATGAGCTCCTTCAAACATCTGGCATTATTAGATACAACCAGTGCATCGACTGTATGTTTCTAGTTCAAACCTTTTACCAAAAAATAAAGTACATGACTCTAGTCCTGAAGTATTGTTTTTAAAGGTTTTGATTATCTGGCCTGGGTACGGTCAAGATATTAGGGACAAGCACACTCCAGCGTCATGACTTCAAATCCGGGTCTTTGCAGTTTGCTAAATGTCCCTGTCTGCCTTTCACCAACAACATTTACCCTGTTGGCTTTTTTACTTATCAATGTACATTTAGCAAACTATCAGTAGAAAAATTATTTTGTTTTGAATAAACATTATCCCAATATTGGATCTAAGTCTCTATATTATTAACCTCTTAACCAAGTGCATTTTCTCCAGTTCGGCTTTACCCAAATCCCAAGGCAAAAAAGTGCAAAAAATGTGACAAAAATGAGATGAAAGAAAGGTGATTAAAAAGACTAAAACAGGCGGGGGTTAAGAGGTTAACAGTGGGAGAACGAATGTGATGATTTTAACGTCTTTTCAAGCCCTGCATTTAGGCTTAACTTCATATCCTGTCTCCTGAATATCATGGTATGTACATTAGGGGGCGCTCTAACCTTGCTTAAGAAAGGTTGTTTAGTGATGCTTTACAACCTACAGTATTTCAGCGTCTTCACATTCATGTCTTTAACACAGGGCAGAAACATGGTCAAACACACTCTCTGCTTTCTGGTTGTTTTATATTGGCTAAACGAAAAAGGTAAGATACACTTCACTCACTGCCAAGCAAATAATATGGAATAATTTGTCTAATTTTGTTATTTTATTGCGTTTTAGGTCACGGTGCAGATGTTTCTCAAAATGAAACAATTTGGACAAAACAAGGAGAAGATGCTACGCTGAGCTGCAGTCACACTAAAGGAGCGAGCTACCACCAAATGTACTGGTATCAACAGCTGCCTGGAGAAACTATGAGACTCGTAGTTTACACTTCATATCATAAAGATGACCACGACTTTGGAGATTTCAGCAAGGAGAAGTACTCAGCTCACCGGCCCGATGCTGAAAGCGGGACATTTACAGTCAAGAGCATTACAGCTGGTGATAAAGCCGTGTATTTTTGCGCCGTGAGTGAACACAGTGGATCAAAGTCATGCAAAACCTCAACAAAAACCTAATGAGATCTTGTACAGCAGGAGGAACTCATGAACCATAGAGTCTGAAAGTAAAGGACACGCCCATCTGCAAAGACAGTATATGGATGCTTCAGTTCACAACAAACGTTTTGACGACATGGACTGTTTGACACAAGGTTTACGAAGCCTATTCATTGTTATTCTCTTTAATGGTAAGAATGACTTGAGATTGCAGGATTTATTTCATCATCGAACATCTTGTTTCCAAATGAGAATAATTCAAAAGAAACATGTTTGACCATGTTTCTTTTTATTTTGTTTCACAGAAAACAAAATAAAAAGAGCAAAATCTAAACTTTTGACAGAAATCTAACATCTATTTACCTTATTTATTTTTCCCAGGTGTGAGTTTTGCCAGAGTGACCCAGACAGACATTTTGTGGAAATCTGAAGGAGACGAGGCCACAATGCACTGCAGCCACACGTATGGAGCTTTGTACTATCAAATGTACTGGTACAGACAGAGACCTGGAGAAAACATGAAGCAAATTGTTTTTACAACTCTAAACACAAGTCCTGATTTTGAGTCAGACTTTAAAGCTAAGAGATTTGGAGCTACGAAGCCAAACGCTGAGAATGGGACTTTGACAGTGGGAGAGCTGTAGCCTGGAGACAGTGGAGTTTACTTTTGTGCTGTCAGTGAAACACAGTGAAACAAACTCATTAAAAACATGAACAAAAATTCAGCTAATACAGCAGCTCAGAGGCACCTGCTACATTTGGCAAGTGCTCAATACACAGTGTGGCCGAGTGCAGTAGAAAGTACTCATCGAGCAGTTGACAAACAAATGCATTAATGAAATAAACTGAAATAACCCAGCAATTGTGATGCTAAGTAACTCTTAAGTGCTTGATTTGCAAGTACGTAACTCCAGGGACACTTTTGAACTGGTGTGATTGTGGGAACAGGTCAAAACCGCTGCCGTAACAATTTCCATTGAACAAATAATGCAAAACCAATGTTAATATTAATATTATTATTATTATTATTATTATTATTATTATTATTATTATTATTATTATTATTATTATTATTATTGAAGCTCTTGCACAATATGAAAGAAAGATCCACAAACAAAGCAAACATAAATCACTAACTCCAGCTTTAACACATCAAGGACTTCATAAATGAGGCTGACCAAGTGTATTCTTCTAGTTTTCTAGTTTAATGGTGAGAAATGAATGAGTAAAACCCTCAGCATCCTTATATCAAATGAATTCATATTTAACAAAATGTATTTCCTCTCCTCTGTTCATGTCCAAACCATCTCAATAGGGCCTCTCCTGGTATGTACAACAGGGGGCGCTCTAACCTCACACTAGGAAGATCTTTTTAGGTGACAGCTTTGCCAGCTTCTTCACACTCATGTGTATCACTCAGGGCATGGACATGGTCAGACATATTATTAGCTTTCTAGTGATTTTAAATTGGCTACAGGAACAAGGTAGGGTCAATTTCACCTATTATTACACACACTTAATGATTTAACTTCTTGTTATTGTTGTTTTATGTTTCTCAGGTCAAGTTAACGGCAACGATGTTACTCAAACTGAACCGATTTGCACAAAACAAGGAGAAGATGCTACGCTGAGCTGCAGTCACACTAAAGGAGCGGGCTACTCCCAAATGTACTGGTATCGACAGTTGCCTGGAGAAACTATGAGACTCGTAGTTTATACTTTTTACGGAAAAGATGACCACGACTTTGGAAATTTCAGCAAGGAGAAGTACTCAGCTCACCGGCCCGATGCTGAAAGTGGGACATTTACAGTCAAGAGCGTTACAGCTGGTGATAAAGCCGTGTATTTCTGCGCCGTGAGTGAACACAGTGGATCAAAGTCATGCAAAACCTCAACAAAAACCTAATGAGATCTTGTACAGCAGGAGGAACTCATGAACCATAGAGTCTGAAAGTAAAGGACACGCCCATCTGCAAAGACAGTATATGGATGCTTCACTGCTTTGATGCAACAAAAGTCACAGACAACATGGACTGTATGAAAGGAGATTTACGAAGCTTATTTGTTTTAATTCTGTTTAATGGTAAGAATGATCTAAGTTATTTATGATTGATTTCTTGATTAAAAAAAAAAAACTCAACTGATTTTGATAGAAACATGAATATATTGTTTATTTCTGTCTTTCAGGTGTGAGCTTTGCCAGTGTGACCCAGAAAGACATTTTGTTTGAATCTGAAGGAAAAAATGCCACAATGCACTGCAGCCACACAAAGGGAGCTACTTTCATCTATATGTACTGGTACAGACAGAGACCTGGAGAAAACATGAGACAAATTGTGTTCACAAGGATCACAAGTCCACCTGATTTTGAGGCGGATTTTAAAAATGAGAGATTTGAAGCGACAAAGCCGGATGCTGAGAGTGGGACACTGACGGTGGGAAAGCTGGAGCCTGGAGACAGTGGAGTGTACTTTTGTGCTGTCAGTGAACACAGTGAGACAAACTCATTTGAAACATGAACAAAAACTCCACAGAAAAGATCCCAGAGAGTAAACGGCACCTGCTGCATTTGGCAAAAACACAAGGGCTGGTGGTGAGATATCAAACCACATGTTCGAATGAGCTCCTTCAAACATCTGGCATTATTAGACACAACCAGTGCACCGACTGTATGTTCCCTGTTTAAATCTTTTACCAAAAAATAAAGTACATGAGTCTAGTACTGAAGTATTGTCTATCAAGGTTTTGGGTGCGGTCAAGGAAATAGGGACAAGCACACTCCAGAGTCATGAGTTCAAATCCGGGTCTTTGCAGTTTGCTATATGTCCCTGTCTGCCTACATTTAGCAAACTATCAACAGAAGAATTATTTTGTATTGAACAAACATTATCCCAACTTTGGATCGAAGTCTCTATATTATTAACCTCTTAACCAAGTGCATTTTCTCCAGTCTGGCTTTACCCAAATCCTAAAGCAAAAAATGCCAAAAAATGTGACAAAAAAGTGATTAAAAAAGACGAAAACACAACAAAAAACTTCCAAATAGTGACTAAAAAAAGTACAAAAAAATAGAGACCCTTAAAAAATGGAACAAAAAAGTTACAAACTGTTTTGTAGGTCTTAGCTTTCAAATGAGGCGTTACTCTGGGCCAGTGGTTCTCAACCTTTTGGAGCCGCGACCCCCATTATAACACGTAAAGGGGTTTGTGACCCCCCGCACAGGTTTTACCGTGAAAAATAGCCTACATTAGCCTACATAATTCTTAAAAAACAAAGAAAAAAAACAAATGGCTGAAACAAAATTCATCAAAGTATGATTCAATAATGGTACTCAGGGAAAGTAGCAAACACATGCTACAATAAAACATTTGATTATATGCTAATGAAAATATGTATATTTTATCAAAATGATCTGGCGACCCCCCAAATTTGTCTCGCGACCCCCTTGGGGGTCCCGACCCCCAGGTTGAGAACCACTGCTCTGGGCAATAGGCTGTAAACTCTAAAGGCAAGAAGCTTGTAGGCTTGAGTGAAGCCGAACAGGATGGAATCTGCTCAGTTCAGGCGGGGGTTAAGAGGTTAACAGTGGGAGAGCGAATGTGATGATTTGAACCTTTTTCAAGCCCTGCATTTAGGCTTAACTTCATGTCCTCCATCTCTACCTTCACAAATGTCCTCTTTGGGTTTCCCTATAGATCTCCTGTCTCCTGAATATCATGGTACGTACATTAGGGGGCGCTCTAGCCTTGCTTAAGAAAGGTTGTTTAGTGATGCTTTCCACCCTACAGTATTTCAGCATCTTCACATTCATGTCTTTAACACAGGGCAGAAACATGTTCAAACACACTCTCTGCTTTCTGGTTGTTTTATATTGGCTAAACGGAAAAGGTAAGATCCACTTCACTCACTGTCAAGCAAATAATATGGAATAATTTGACTGATTTTGGTTATTTTGTTGCCTTTTAGGTCATGGTGCAGATGTTACACAGAATGAAATGATTTGGACAAAAAAAGGAAAAGATGCTACGCTGAGCTGCAGTCACACTAAAGGAGGGGGCTACACTCAAATGTACTTTTATCGACAGTTGCCTGGAGAAACCATGAGACTTGTAGTTTTCACTTTATACGGCAAAGATGACCACGACTTTGGAGATTTCAGCAAGGAGAAGTACTCAGCTCACCGGCCCGATGCTGAAAGCGGGACATTTACAGTCAAGAGCATTACAGCTGGTGATAAAGCCGTGTATTTCTGCGCCGTGAGTGAACACAGTGGATCAAAGTCATTCAAAACCTCAACAAAAACCTAATGAGATCTTGTACAGCAGGAGGAACTCATGAACCATAGAGTCTGAAAGTAAAGGACACGCCCATCTGCAAAGACAGTATATGGATGACATGCATGTCTCTTACAACAAGAGCCTGCCTTCAGCTTTGACAGCATGGACTGTATGACAAAGGGTTTACGAAGCTTATTCTTTCTAATTCTGTTAAATGGTAAGAATGACTTGAGATTGCAGGATTTATTTCATCATTGAACATCTTGTTTCCAAATGAGAATAATTCAGGCATTCAAAGAAAACAAAATAAAAAGAACAGAATCTAAACTTTTGACAGAAATCTAACATCTATTTACCTTATTTATTTTTCCAGGTGTCAGTTTTGCCAGAGTGAACCAGACAGACATTTTGTGGAAATCTGAAGGGGACGAGGCCACAATGCACTGCAGCCACACGTATGGAGCTTTGTACTATCAAATGTACTGGTACAGACAGAGACCTGGAGAAAACATGAGGCAAATTGTTTTTACAACTTCCAGCATCAGCCCTGCTTTTCAGTCGGACTTTAAAACTAAGAGATTTAAAGCAACAAAGCCAAACTTTCAGAATGGGACTTTGACAGTAGAAGAGCTGCAGCCTGTAGACAGTGGAGTTTACTTTTGTGCTGTCAGTGAAACACAGTGAAAAAAACTCATTTAAAACATTAACAAAAATTCAGCTAATACAGCAGCTCAAAGACACCTCCTACATTTGGCAAGTGCTCAATACACAGTGTGGCAGAGTGCAGTAGAAAGTACACATCGAGCAGTTGACAAACAAATGCATTAATAAAATAAACTGAAATAACTCAGCAATTGTGATGCTAAGTAACTCTTAAGTGCTTGATTTGCAAGTACGTAACTCCAGGGACACTTTTGAACTGGTGTGATTGTGGGAACAGGTCAAAACCGCTGCCGTAACAATTTCCATTGAACAAATAATGCAAAACCAATGTTATATTAATATTATTATTATTATTATTATTATTATTATTATTATTATTATTATTATTATTATTATTATTATTGAAGCTCTTGCACAATATGAAAGAAAGATCCACAAACAAAGCAAACATAAATCACTAACTCCAGCTTTAACACATCAAGGACTTCATAAATGAGGCTGACCAAGTGTATTCTTTCTAATCGAGTTTAATGGTGAGAAATGAATGTGTAAAACCCTCAGCATCCTTATATCAAATGAATTCATAGGTAATAAAATGTATTTCCTCTCCTCTGTTCATGTCCAAACCATCTCAATAGGGCCACTCCTGGTATGTACAACAGGGGGCGCTCTAACCTCACACTAGGAAGATCTTTTTAGGTCACAGCTTTGCCAGCTTCTTCCCACTCATGTGTATCACTCAGGGCATGAACATGGTCAGACACATTATTATCTTTCTAGTGATTTTATATTGGCTACAGGAACAAGGTAGGGTCAGTTTCACCTATTATTACCCACACTTAATGGTTTAACTTCTTGTTATTGTTGTTTTATGTTTCGCAGGTCAAGTTAACTGCAAAGATGTTTCTCAAAATGAAACAATTTGGACAAAACAAGGAGAAGATGCTACATTGCACTGCAGTCACAGTAAAGGAGCGGGCTACTTTCAAATGTACTGGTATCGACAGTTGCCTGGAGAAACTATGAGACTCGTAGTCTTCACTTTATACGGCAAAGATGACCACGACTTTGGAGATTTCAGCAAGGAGAAGTACTTAGCTCACCGGCCCGATGCTGAAAGCGGGACATTTACAGTTAAGAGCGTTACAGCTGGTGATAAAGCCGTGTATTTCTGCGCCGTGAGTGAACACAGTGGATCAAAGTCATGCAAAACCTCAACAAAAACCTAATGAGATCTTGTACAGCAGGAGGAACTCATGAACCAAAGAGTCTGAAAGTAAAGGACACGCCCATCTGCAAAGACAGTATATGGATGCTTCACTGCTTTGAGGCAACAAAAGTCACAGCTTTGACAACATGGACTGTATGAAACGAGATTTACGAAGTTTATTTGTTTTAATTCTGTTTAATGGTAAGAATGATCTAAGTTAGTTATGATTCATTTCTGTAAAAAACTAAACAGATTTTGACAGAAAAAATATTAATATTTGCTGTCTTTCAGGTGTGAGCTTTGCCAGTGTGAACCAGAAAGACATTTTGTTTGAATCTGAAGGGAAAAATGCCACAATGCACTGCAGCCACACAAAGGGCACTTCTTTTTTCCAAATGTACTGGTACAGACAGAGACCTGGAGAAAAAATGAGACAAATAGTTTTTACAACTTCAGACAAATTTGATTTTGAGGCGGATTTTAAAAATGAGAGATTTGAAGCGACAAAGCCGGATGCTGCGAGTGGGACTCTGACGGTGGGAAAGCTGGAGCCTGGAGACAGTGGAGTGTACTTTTGTGCTGTCAGTGAACACAGTGAGACAAACTCATTTGAAACATGAACAAAAACTCCACAGAAAAGATCCCAGAGAGTGAACGGCACCTGCTGCATTTGGCAAAAACACAAGGGCTGGTGGTGAGATATTAAACCACATGTTCGAATGAGCTCCTTCAAACATCTGGCATTATTAGATACAACCAGTGCATCAACTGTATGTTTCTAGTTCAAACCTTTTACCAAAAAATAAAGTACATGACTCTAGTCCTGAAGTATTGTTTTTAAAGGTTTTGATTATCTGGCCTGCACGGTCAAGATATTAGGGACAAGCACACTCCAGCGTCATGACTTCAAATCCGGGTCTTTGCAGTTTGCTAAATGTCCCTGTCTGCCTTTCACCAACAACATTTACCCTGTTGGCTTTTTTACTTATCAATGTACATTTAGCAAACTATCAGTAGAAAAATTATTTTGTATTGAATAAACATTATCCCAACATTGGATCTAAGTCTCTATATTATTAACCTCTTAACCAAGTGCATTTTCTCCAGTTCGGCTTTACCCAAATCCCAAGGCAAAAAAGTGCAAAAAATGTGACAAAAATGAGATGAAAGAAAGGTGATTAAAAAGACTAAAACAGGCGGGGGTTAAGAGGTTAACAGTGGGAGAACGAATATGATGATTTGAACGTCTTTTCAAGCCCTGCATTTAGGCTTAACTTCATATCCTGTCTCCTGAATATCATGGCATGTACATTAGGGGGCGCTCTAACCTTGCTTAAGAAAGGTTGTTTAGTGATGCTTTACAACCTACAGTATTTCAGCATCTTCACATTCATGTCTTTAACACAGGGCAGAAACATGGTCAAACACACTCTCTGCTTTCTGGTTGTTTTATATTGGCTAAACGGAAAAGGTAAGATCCACTTCACTCACTGTCAAGCAAATAATATTGAATAATTTGACTAATTTTGGTTATTTTGTTGCTTTTTAGGTCATGGTGCAGATGTTACACAGAATGAAATGATTCAGACAAAACAAGGAGAAGATGCTACGCTGAGCTGCAGTCACACTAAAGGAGCGAGCTACACTCAAATGTACTTTTATCGACAGTTGCCTGGAGAAACTATGAGACTCGTAGTTTTGACACGGTTTGGGATAAAAGACCACGACTTTGGAGATTTCAGCAAGGAGAAGTACTCAGCTCACCGGCCTGATGCTGAAAGCGGGACATTTACAGTCAACGGCGTTACAGCTGGTGATAAAGCCGTGTATTTCTGCGCCGTGAGTCAACACAGTGGATCAAAGTCATTCAAAACCTCAACAAAAACCTAATGAGATCTTGAACAGTAGGGGGAACTCATGAACCATAGAGTCTGAAAGTAAAGGACACGCCCATCTGCAAAGACAGTATATGGATGACATGCATGTCTCTTCAAAACAACACGAGCCTGCCTTCAGCTTTGACAGCATGGACTGTATGACAAAGGGTTTACGAAGCTTATTCTTTCTAATTCTGTTTAATGGTAAGAATGACCTGAGATTGCAGAACAGCGTTTGCCATTGGACACATTCATTAGCGCTGTTTTCAAACACAAATGTAACGTGTTTGTTTCTGTGTCAGGTGTGAGCTTTGCCAGAGTCAACCAGGCAGACATTTTGTGGAAATCTGAAGGAGCGGATGCCACAATAAACTGCAGCCACACGTATGGAGATGGTTACTATCAAATGTACTGGTACAGACAGAGACCTGGAGAAAACATGAGACAAATCGCTTTTACAACTTCAGACAAATTTGATTTTGAGGCGGATTTTAAAAATGAGAGATTTAAAGCGACAAAGCCGGATCCTGCGAGTGGGACACTGACGGTGGGAAAGCTGGAGCCGGGAGACAGTGGAGTGTACTTTTGTGCCGCAGTGACCACAGTGAGACAAACTCATTTGAAACATGAACAAAAACTCCCCAGAAAAGATCCCAGAGAGTGAACGGCACCTGCTGCATTTGGCAAAAACACAAGGGCTGGTGGTGAGCTTTAACCCACATGTTCGAATGAGCTCCTTCAAACATTTGACATTATTAGACACAACCAGTGCCCTGTTCAAATGTTTTACCAAAAAATAAAGTCCATGAGTCTAGTAATGAAGTATTGTTGTTGTCAAGGTTTTGATTATGAGTTCAAATCCAGGTCTTTGCAGTTTGCTAAATGTCCCTTTCACCAAAAAATAAAGCCTGTTGACCTTTTTGCTCATCAATGTACATTTACCAAACTATCAATAGATTCATTCTTTTGTATTGAATGAACACTATCCCAACTTTGGATCAAAGTATCTATATTATTAAAGCTCAATCCAAACATTATTGTACATGACTGTAACCACAGATCATTCAGGCTTTAGAAAGTCCTTTTGAACACCTCCTGGCAAAGAGATAAAGATTAAGATTAAGAATAAGGCTCAAAACAATATCAGCTCTACTGGCAAGGCATGCTTAATAGGGGGATTTAAAAGAAGGCAATGCTAAAACTCTGAAAATGTATCTGATTGAAGTCAACAAAAGAAATCAGCCGCTATTAGAGGCAAACACAACATGCGTGAAAACAAACCAAAAATAAATATGGCCCTTGTGTTCAATGTGTGCAAATGTACACATGCACACAGAGCAGACTCAGAAAAGAGCAAAACAACACACGCAATTTGGCCTGTCAAAGCCACCACACCCACTGACACAATCCTCCTCCTGTGTCTTTCTCTCAGCCTCAGAAAGTCCCTCACTCCCTCCTCAGGTCGCACCATGTTCAGACCTATTATTATTTATTTAACAGCACTGCCTTTGTGCTTTTCAGGTAAGATTACTGCTACAACAGCCAGTCATTCATTGTTTTTTAAGTGCTGAGTTGAATTAAATGTGTCTTTTTGTTGTATGTTCCTACAGATCAATCCAAATACACTGTCGACCAAAGTCCCAGAGACATCATCGTGAAAGAGCCGGTTAAGGAGGTGACGATAAAGTGCAACCACTCAAACTCAGACTTTGACATGATCCTGTGGTACAGACGCACTCCAGGACACACCGACATGGCCCTCGTGGGATACGCCAGATACACCAGTTTAGTTGTGGAGGAGAAATTCAAAAGCTCATTCGATGTCAGTGGAAGTGGCTCCAGTGGCAGCGGATCATCTCTGCACGTTCTGACGCCCGGCGCCGCCTCAGACAGCGCAGTGTTTTTCTGTGCCGCCAGTAGCCACAGTGAGAAGAACAAGGCAACAACTTCAACAAAAACCTGACTCTCACATCGGAGCGACCACATAAAAACTGATTAATAACAGCTTTCACACACCTGGAAGAGGCTCATTCATGTGACAACACTGAAATGTAGTGTGCAGTCAGGCCATCGGGGGGCGTCGTTTTGCCACATATTACAGTATGAGAGAAAGAAGAACTTCAGCATGCGGGGAATAGAAATATGTATTTTTCCTTTTCCCGTGTATTAATTTATTTCAGGCAATGGCATTTCACAGAGGAACATAAGGGAGAAAAGGCAACTGCACTGATTGTACATTAAAAAATCGCACAATGGTGAAAGTGAAGGATCCAATGTAATCACCTGTTGTTTCCATACGGCTTCATAAAAACAACAAAAACACGCCTCAGTATTATCAACATCGACAAAAAAATACTATTTAACATCCAAATAAAGATCCAATTATGCCTCAAAGAGTGAGAAGTTATTCAGTTCCAAATTCGCCCAAATATTATCATTATTATTTCACACATAAAAAGTTGCATTATGCACCTTTAAGTTATTTTGATTTAATTTTTTGCTATTTTCTTTGATGAAAAAAAAAATCATGTTATTCAATTTTGACAAAACTACGGTGAATGTTTGCTCATTTTAAATCCGTCATCAGAAGACCCCGCCCTCCACAGCAGCACAGTCAGAGTGTACGGCACCTCCCACTATTTTAATGCTTATATAAAAGTGGTTCAAGTTCAGATGCATCCATTTTGACATAATGCGTAGAACCAACATCAAAGCATGGGCCTCCATATTATTTTTTATAGCAATCAAAATTACATTGGCCTCAGGTATTTTCTTTAAACAGCACACACTGTCAATGCACACTCACAAAATGACATGTTTTTGATGGTTGTGATGTTTGCATTATTTTAAAGGCTCTTCTACCAATGTCCGACAAACTCCATCAGAAATTTTCGTCGAGATGGGTCAGCAAAGTAAACTCCACTGTTCTCACGTAATAGAGGGCTACACCACTATACTATGGTACAAACAGCTCAAAGGCTCAAGACAACTGCAGCTTCTGGGATACATGAACGTCAACGATGGATATCCCGAGGAAGGAGTGGACGTGCAGATCGAAGGGTCAGCACTGAAGGACCAGACCTGTGATTTAACTGTGAAAAGCAACATCGAAAGCGCCAAGTATTTTTGTGCCGCTAGTAGCACAGTGACAGAAAGAGGTCTGTTTCAATGCAAAAATGCAATGATGAAAATGGGCTCACAGCCATTTGCACCTGAGGCACGACAAGCTCAGCCAAATCTGATATGAAAGAAAGTTTAGGAAATATTGAATTAAAACTTAACCAAAAACACACGTGGGAATGTCTAACACCTGCAAAATATCACATTATCAGTGAAATGTCAAGGTTGTGTAGTAGATGTATCAGTTTTCATTATTCTGGGTAAAAAATGTCCAGTCATTGATACATAATTTGCTCAATAATTGCAACTAAAACAGCTAACGCCAAAAGGTCACACAGCAAGACCCTATGAGAGTTCATTTTATGGAAAAAGACAACATAAGTTCAAGAAGCTAAATAATGATCATGAACCATAGAGCTTCACTATAAAAGACACGCCCATCTGCAAAGACAGTATATGGATGCTTCACTTCTTTGATGCAACAAACGTTTTGACGACATGGACTGTTTGACACGAGGTTTAAGAAGCCTATTCATTCTTATTCTCTTTAATGGTAAGAATTAATTGATACTGCAGGATTTATTTCATCGTTGAACATTTCCACTCATCATTTCCAAATGAGAATAATTCAGGCGTCCACACATTTAAATATAAAATGAACAAAATCTAAACTTTTGACAGAAATCTAACGTCTATTGACCTATTTATTTTTCCCAGGTGTGAGCTTTGCCAGAGTGAACCAGACAGACATTTTGTGGAAATCTGAAGGAGACGAGGCCACAATGCACTGCAGCCACACGTATGGAGCTTCTTACTATCATATGTACTGGTACAGACAGAGACCTGGAGAAAACATGAGACAAATCGTCTTTACAACTTCAAGCAACATTGATTTTGAGTCGGACTTTAAAACTAAGAGATTTGAAGCTGCGAAGCCGAACACTGAGAGTGGGACTTTAACAGTGAGAGAGCTGGAGCCTGGAGACAGTGGAGTGTATTTCTGCTCCGTGAGTCAACACAGTGGATCAAAGTCATGCAAAACCTCAACAAAAACCTAATGAGACCTTGAACAGTAGGGGGAACTTATGAACCATAGAGTCTGAAAGTAAAGGACACGCCCATCTGCAAAGACAGTATATGTTCAAACTTTTTGCCCAAAAATTAAGTAATCTACATGAGTCTAGTACTAAAGTATTGTGTGTCAAGGTTTTGATTATCTGCCCTGGATGAGGTCAAGGAAATAGGGACAAGCCCCCTCCAGCGTCATCAGTTCAAATCCGGGTCTTTGCAGTTTGCTAAATGTCCCTTTCACCAAAAAGTAAAGCCTGTTGGCCTTTTTGCTTATCAATGTACATTTACTTCTAAGTATCTACAGTATATTATTAACATCTTAACCAAGTGTATGGGGTAAAGAGTTAAAAGCTCGATTCAAACAGTACTGTATATGAACTTGATTGTAACTATAGATCATTCAGGCTTTAAGCAATAGCGGCTCTCTACTGGCCAGGCATGATTATTAAAAATGATTCTAATGAAGCAAACCAATGAAATCCACAGCTATAGGGGGCAAACACAAAATGTGCGAAAACAAAACAAAAATAACTATGTTTTACATAAAACAAATCACTAAATACAGTATGACCCTTATGTTCAATGTGTGGAAAACTGTAATTTGACACATGCACACAGAGCAGACTGAGGAAAGAGCAAAACAACTCATACAATTTGGCCACACATCCCTGACACAATCCTCCTCCTGTGTCTTTCTCTCAACCTCAGAAAGTCCTTCACTCCCTCCTCAGGTCGCACCATGTTCAGACCTATTCTTATTTATTTAACAGCTCTGCCTTTGTGCTTTTCAGGTAAGATTACTACTCTAACAGTCAGTCATGAATTCATTGTTGTGCTGAGTTTAACTAAATGTGTCTTTTTTTGTATGTTCCCACAGATCAATCCCAATACACTGTTGACCAAACTCCCAGAGACATCATCGTGAAAGACCCGGTTAAGGAGGTGACGATAAACTGCAAACACTGAAACGTGGCCTTTGACCTGATCCTGTGGTACAGACGCACTCCAGGACACACCGACATGGCCCTCGTGGGATACGCCAGTTTCACCAATTTAGTTGTGGAGGAGAAATTCAAAAGCTCATTCAATGTCAGTGGAAGTGGCTCCAGTGGCAGCGGATCGTCTCTGCACGTTCTGACGCCCGATGCCACTGGAGCCAGAGACATCATCGTGAAAGACCCGGTTAAGGAGGTGACGATAAACTGCAAACACTCAAACGTGGCCTTTGACCTGATCCTGTGGTACAGACGCACTCCAGGACACACCGACATGGCCCTCGTGGGATACGCCAGTTTCACCAATTTAGTTGTGGAGGAGAAATTCAAAAGCTCATTCAATGTGAGTGGAAGTGGCTCCAGTGGCAGCGGATCGTCTCTGCACGTTCTGACGCCCGATGCCGCCTCAGACAGCGCGGTGTTTTTCTGTGCCGCCAGTAGCCACAGTGAGAAGAACAAGGAAACAACTTCAACAAAAACCTGACTCTCACATCGGAGCGACCACATAAAAACTGATTAATAACAGCTTTCACACACCTGGAAGAGGCTCATTCATGTGACAATACTGAAATGTAGTGTGCAGTCAGGCCATCGGGGGGCGTTGTTTTGCCACATATTAGTTTAGTTTAGTTTATTTGTTTACTAGCTGAGACCCGGCCTTCGGCCGGGCCTCGCTAGTCTCCACATTTGATATTCTGAGATTATGAGTGATTACAAAGAAATGTCCAACCCGTCACACAGTTCAGCTGTAGACCAGTGGTTCCCAACCCATTCCAAAAACTATGGCCACGACAAATGTTTAAAATAATGAAGGCAAAAAATAATTTCAAACAAACAGCAATTGGAGAGTTTGATGCACCCGTACTCCTTTCTTATTAACTACAACGACAATATGCTATGTTATATGCTAAACTCAGGGAATAGAATTCAAGAGACAGTGGAATAATTATGGATAAATATTAGGGGTTCAGCTCTAACGGTTTGGTTCACGGTGCAGGACCCGTGGTTTGGTGCATCACGGTAGTGTACAAAAAGAAAAATAATGAGTAGGTTTTGAACTGAAATAGCCTAATGATCGTTGTTAGACAGTATTTATAACCTTACAATAAAATTGGCAATGCTTTCAAAGCTGCTTTAGAATGAAATGTACCTCTGGGCTCACAATACGTGAGAGCAAAATAGAAAACAAATGGTACAGCAGCAAAGTAAAAAAAAAGAAAAAAAACTACGCAGTGCAGGCCATGCGCTCGTTAAGTAGTAGTTTCATTTTCGCTTTCACTCACACGGAGGAGAAATCAGTCGGAGCAGCGCGTTTGATTAGAGGCTCGTGTTTGAGCAGGTTTTGGGCAGGAGAGACTTAAACAAAGACACGCAGATGTGTTGTGGAGGATGTACCTGTACCTGTGCGGAGCGTCTACAGCTGCAGTTTAGGGTGAGTGACGATGGCACACAGCGGCCTGTTTGGATGCGCGCGCGCACACACATACACGCCTGCGCACGCACACACACGCACACACACACGCACGCACGCGCACACAGCCCTGTTTGGATGCACGCGCGCACACATACACGCACGGCCGCTCACACGCGCACACACACAAACGCGCGCGCACACACACAGCGCCCAGGTTGAAGGCGCGCACACGCACGGCAGTCAGATCTCGTGCACTCGCGTATTTGTGACGGTGGGTTGTCCTCGGACAGCAGCACCGCAGCACCGCGGCTTTCTGGTGTTCCCAAACGGTCTCCCATCCCAGTCCTAACCAGGCCCGTCCCTGCTTAGCTTCAAAGTCGGTATGGGAAATAAACATGGCGGCGCCCAGGCGGCGGCCATTGAGATAGCGTTTTCTATAAGAGATTTGAGCAGTAGAAATTCTGCTCAAAAGGAGTGGGCCGAAGCGAAAGTTTATAATATATATGGATGGATAATTAATCTTTGTCTTGCATTTAAACTCTTTTGAGAAGTCTAGGGTGAATGCAATTTTTTTTTTAAACCAGAAGCCCCTACCCCCTACAGCAGCACAGTAAGAGTGTCCGGCACCTCCCACTATTTCAATCCTTATATAAAAGTGGTTCAAGTTCAGATGCATCCATTTTGACATAATGCGTAGAACCAACACCAAAGCATGGGCCTCCATATTGCTTTTTAAAGCAATCAAAATTATATTGGCCTCAGGTATTTTTTATTTCTTTTGAAATATCACACACTGTCAATGCACACTCACAAAATGACATGTTTTTGATGGTTGTGATGTTTTCATTATTTTAAAGGCTCTTCTACCAATGTCCGACAAGATCCATCAGAAATGTTCGTCGAGATGGGCCAGCAAAGTAAACTCCACTGTTCTCACGTAATAGAGGGCTACAACTTTATCCTATGGTACAAGCAGCTCAAAGGCTCAAGACAACTGCAGCTTCTGGGATACATGAACGTCAACGATGGATATCCCGAGGAAGGAGTGGACGTGCAGATTGAAGGGTCAGCACTGAAGGACAAAACCTGTGATTTAACTGTTAAAAGCAACATTGAAAGCGCCAAGTATTTTTGCGCCGCTAGTAGCACAGTGACAGAAAGAGGTCTGTTTCAATGCAAAAATGCAATGATGAAAATGGGCTCACAGCCATTTGCACCTGAGGCACGACAAGCTCAGCCAAATCTGATATGAAAGAAAGTTTAGGAAATATTGAATTAAAACTTAACCAAAAACACACGTGGGAATGTCTAACACCTGCAAAATATCACATTATCAGTGAAATGTCAAGGTTGTGTAGTAGTTGTATCAGTTTTCATTATCCTGGGTAAAAATGTCCAGTCATTGATGCATAATTTGCTCAGTAATGCCAACGCCAAAAGGTCACACAGCAAGACCCTATGAGAGTTTATTTTATGGAAAAAGACAACATAAGTTCAAGAAGCTAAATAATGATCATGAACCACAGAGCTTCACTATAAAAGACACGCCCATCTGCAAAGACAGTATATGGATGCTTCACTTCTTTGATGCAACAAACGTTTTGACGACATGGACTGTTTGACACGAGTTTTACGAAGCCTATTCATTCTTATTCTCTTTAATGGTAAGAATGAAATGATATTGCAGGATTTATTTAATCATTGAACATGTTAAATTGAAATGAGAATAATTCAGGCGTCCACATATTTAAATATAAAACGAACAAAATCTAAACTTTTGACAGAAATATAACGTCTATTTACCTTATTAATTTTTCCCAGGTGTGAGTTTTGCCAGAGTGAACCAGACAGACATTTTGTGGAAATCTGAAGGAGACGAGGCCACAATGCACTGCAGCCACACAAAGGACGCTACTTTTTTCCAGATGTACTGGTACAGACAGAGACCTGGAGAAAACATGAGACAAATCGTTTTTACAACTTCAAGCAACATTGATTTTGAGTCAGACTTTAAAACTAAGAGATTTGAAGCTGCGAAGCCGAACACTGAGAGTGGGACTTTAACAGTGAGAGAGCTGGAGCCTGGAGACAGTGGAGTGTATTTCTGCGCCGTGAGTCAACACAGTGGATTAAAGTCATGCAAAACCTCAACAAAAACCTAATGAGACCTTGAACAGTAGGGGGAACTCATGAACCATAGAGTTTGAAAGTAAAGGACACGCCCATCTGCAAAGACAGTATATGGATGCTTCACTGCTTTGATGCAACAAAAGTCTCAGCTTTGACAACATGGACTGTATGAAACGAGATTTACGAAGCTTATTTGTTTTAATTCTGTTTAATGGTAAGAATGATCTAAGTTCGTTACTATTTCTGGATTAAAAAAATAAATAAACTGATTTTGACAGAAAAATGAATATATTGTTTCTTTCTGTCTTTCAGGTGTGAGCTTTGCCAGTGTGAACCAGAAAGACATTTTGTGGGAATCTGAAGGAAAAAATGCCACAATGCACTGCAGCCACACAAAGGGCACTAATTTCTTCTATATGTACTGGTACAGACAGAGACCTGGAGAAAACATGAGACAAATTGTGTTCACAAGGATCTCAAGTCCACCTGATTTTGAGGCGGATTTTAAAAATGAGAGATTTAAAGCGACAAAGCCAGATGCTGCGAGTGGGACACTGACGGTGGGAAAGCTGGAGCCTGGAGACAGTGGAGTGTACTTTTGTGCTGTCAGTGAACACAGTGAGACAAACTCATTTGAAACATGAACAAAAACTCCACAGAAAAGATCCCAGAGAGTGAACGGCACCTGCTGCATTTGGCAAAAACACAAGGGCTGGTGGTGAGATATTAAACCACATGTTCGAATGAGCTCCTTCAAACATCTGGCATTATTAGATACAACCAGTGCATCGACTGTATGTTTCTAGTTCAAACCTTTTACCAAAAAATAAAGTACATGAGTCTAGTACTGAAGTATTGTGTGTCAAGGTTTTGATTATCTGCTCTGGATGAGGTCAAGGAAAGAGGGACAAGCCCACTCCAGCGTCATGAGTTCAAATCCGGGTCTTTGCAGTTTGCTAAATGTCCCTGTCTGCCTTTCACCAACAACATTTACCCTGTTGGCCTTTTTGCTTATCAATGTACATCATTTAGCAAACTATCAATAAATTAATTCTTTTGTATTGAATGAATATTAATCCAACTTTGGATCTCAGTCTGTATATTTACATGTATGTGTATTTTTGTATATTTACATGAATTCAAAAGCTTAGAAAAAGAAAAAAATCACTAAATACAGTATGACCCTTGTGTTCGATGTGTGGAACAGTTTGTGAACTGGAATTTGACACATGCACACAGAGCAGACTCAGGAAAGAGCAAAACAATTTGGCCACACATCCTCTGACACAATCCTCCTCCTGTGTCTTTCTCTCAACGTCAGAATGTCCCTCACTCCCTCCTCAGGTCGCACCATGTTCAGACCTATTCTTATTTATTTAACAGCACTGCCTTTGTGCTTCTCAGGTAAGATTACTACTATAACAGTCAGTCATTCATTGTTTTTTAAGTGCTGAGTTTAATTAAATTTGCCTTTTTGTTGTATGTTCCTACAGATCAATCCAAATACACTGTTGACCAAAGTCCCAAAAACATCATCGTGAAAGACCCGGATAAGGAGGTGACGATAGACTGCAAACACTCAAACTCAGACTTTATCATGATCCTGTGGTACAGACGCACTCCAGGACACACCGACATGGCCCTCGTGGGATACGCCAGATACACCAATTTAGTTGTGGAGGATAAATTCAAAAGCTCATTCAATGTCAGTGGAAGTGGCTCCAGCCCATCGTCTCTTCACGTTCTGACGCCCGGTGCCGCCTCAGACAGCGCTGTGTTTTTCTGTGCCGCCAGTAGCCACAGTGAGCAGAACAAGGAAACAACTTCAACAAAAACCTGACTCTCACATTGGAGCGACCACATAAAACTGATTAATAAGTTATAACAGCTTTCACACACCTGGAAGAGGCTCATTCAAGTGACAACACTGAAATGTAGTGTGCAGTCAGGCCATCGGGGGGCGTTGTTTGGCCACATATTACAGTATGAGAGCAAAGAAGCAAGAGGTCCCGAAAAAGATATCTTTAGAGACAAAGTTTTGATGCCTGTTGGGTCCAAGGACAGCATTAAAAGAAGTTACTTGGTTGTTTCAGCTCAGATAAATGATACAACAACGTGACTGAAAGTAAAGGCGGCACGCTTACTACTCATACAGCCGCTGGGACACTACATGGTCAAATACACTCAAATATTAACTTTCTTTTTCACACATAAAAAGTTGCATAATACACCTTTAAGTTATTTTGATCTAAGTTTTTAGTATTTTCTTGGATGAAAGAAGAATCATGGTCTGCTCATAAGTTCGTCATTGCTGATTAACCTTTGTCTTGCATTCAAACTCTTGTGACAAGTCTAGGGTGAATGATTGTAAATTGCAAGCCCCCGCCCTCTACAGCAGCACAGTACAGTCAGACTGTATGTCGCCACCCACTATTTCAGCCCCTGTATAAAATTGGTCAGAGATTGATCTTATGTAACATAATGCGTAGGGCTAATGCCAAAGCATGGGCCTCCATATTATTGTTATAGCAATCAAAATTATAATGACCTCAGGTATTTATATTTGAAACAGCACACACTGTCAATGCACACTCACAAAATGACATGTTTTTGATGGTTGTGATGTTTCCATTATTTTAAAGGCTCTTCTACCAATGTCCAACAAACTCCATCAGAAATGTTCGTCGAGATGGGCCAGCAAAGTAAACTCCACTGTTCTCACAAGATCCAGGACTACAACCGTATACTATGGTACAAGCAGCTCAAAGGCTCAGGCCAATTGCAGTTTCTGGGATACATGAACGTCAACGATGGATATCCCGAGGAAGGAGTGGACGTGCTGATCGAAGGGTCAGCACTGAAGGACCAGACCTGTGATTTAACTGTGAAAAGCAACATCGAAAGCGCCAAGTATTTTTGCGCCGCTAGTAGCACAGTGACAGAAAGAGGTCTGTTTCAATGCAAAAATGCAATGATGAAAATGGGCTCACAGCCATTTGCACCTGAGGCACGACAAGCTCAGCCAAATCTGATATGAAAGAAAGTTTAGGAAATATTGAATTAAACTTAACCAAAAACACACGTGGGAATGTCTAACACCTGCAAAATATCACATTATCAGTGAAATGTCAAGGTTGTGTAGTAGTTGTATCAGTTTTCATTATTCTGGGTAAAAAATGTCCAGTCATTGATGCATAATTTGCTCAATAATTGCAACAAAAACAGCTAACACCAAAAGGTCACACAGCAAGACCCTATGAGAGTTTATTTCATGGAAAAAGACAACATAAGTTCAACAAGCTAAACAATGATCAACTTGGAATGAATAAAATGAGTCTATCAGATGATATTCACTTAATATTTGTAATGGCCTTTGCCAGCAGATGGGGCTGTAACTCAAGCAAACTCAGTATATGATAGCTTTCTTACATAAGGTAGGTATATGTTACAGTAGCCTTGTTTTGGTGCTGATTTACTGTGTTTTTGAAGTCTTGTTTTGGCACAATTTGCTTAACAAATTACTATCAAATCTAATGGAAAAAATAGTCAAATAATATTGTTATCGCATGCAGCCCTAAAATAAACTGTATCCAGGTCCCATGACAGAATTTCTTCTTTCTACTACTTTTTTCTCCTCCTTCTTTCTCCTTCTTCTTATTCTTCCTCCTTCATCCACTTTCTTCCACCTTCTCCTCCCTCTTCCACCTTCTTCTTCTCCTTTTTCCTCTTCTTCTTCTTCCTTTTACTTCCTCTTCACCTTCTTCCTCCTACTCCTTCTTCCTCCTTCTTCCTCCTTCTACTTCTTCTTCCTCCTTCTTTCTCTTTCTTCCTCCTTCTACTCCTTCTTCTCCATCTTCTCCTTCTTCTTCCTCCTACTCCTTCTTCCTCCTTCTTCTCCTTGTTCTTCCTCCTTCTACTCCTTCTTCTCCTTCTCCTTCCAACTATTTTTATGTAATAACATATTTGTACATACTGTATCTGTAACGCACACAATGTTTCCTCTCATCACCATAACTTCATGATGGTGATGATATCCTACAGTAAAGTAAAAGTGGTGTTGTATCAAAAAGTATTCCAGTGGGCTATGGCAGGGTCTAAACTAAGCTCCACCCATAGATTTCACATTTCCACTCACGATAAGGTGCAAGACGAAGACCTCCTTTCTACTTTCCCAAACATAACCAAAATGATATCCTTTATGATTTTGTCTTGCATTGCAGGTAATTTCAACCACTTTTTCTTCCTCTCTCGCCAATAGTAATAACTATATCATGTGTTTTTCCAGGTTGCTGCGTGTGTTTTGAGATCCACCAACCCCAAGACGTTTTCTCTCTCCCTGAAGAAAAAGTGGGAATTTCTTGCCACCACAATAAAAGCGAATACAGGGTGATGCTGTGGTACCAGATTTGACATGCTCAGCATAGGCTGATGCATGTAGGATATGTCAGCTACAGCTATGTCTCTGTGGATAGACTATTTGAGGAAAAACAATTTAGCCTAGAGGGGGATTTAAGCGGCGATGGCGTGATGAAATCCACACTATTGATCAAAAAGGCAGGTCTACAGCATACTGCGATGTACTACTGTGCAGCTCGAACACGAGACACACACTGACCGCACATGCTTTATCTTTAGATCCAAAACTATAGCATGTTGCAAATACATTATAGAAACTCCGCCCATAAGCAGCTGCATTGCCAACCATTTCTCGTGGCTTCCAGTGTGTATTGAGGAAAACCACATATAGAGCCCTCACTTGAATTCAACGTTTAACATTAGCATTAGGATGATCTACTTTTGCCTACTTTGCATTTTGACAGGTAATCGGATATTTGTTGTGGTTCATAATTAGTTGATTGAGGTTGAATATTTGGTTGTTAAGAGGTTTGCGATGTTAAATATGTCTTAATTTTTAAATACAATGAAAGGGCTGCCATTGTTGCTGATTTTCTTGTCTTTCCAGGTTGCTGCCGCGGTCTTCAAGTCGACCAGTCTCACACAAATATGATCAAAAACCCCAAAGAAGTAGTCCACATCCATTGCACTCACGACAGGTCCGACTACAGGCTGATGCTCTGGTACAAGCAGCCATTCGGAGAAACCGCCATGAACTTACTTGGATACTTATATTATAAAGACACGACAATGGAGAAGCCTTATGAAGGGTTATTTAACATTACTGGTGATTTGGGGGGAACCGGTGCCAAAAATGGGTCACTATCCATGAAGTTAGAAAGTGTGGAGCAGAGCGGCGTCTACTATTGTGCAGCCAGCCAAGCACAGCAATACAAACAGAGTGACAAAGTGAACAAAAACTAAAGCACTGTTAGATATTAGTGGTTTTCAATGAATGAAAGGGAAGCATACGGCGATACACCTGCGACTGTGGGTTTATTCTGGTTTAGGGATGGCTTTATCAAAGGTATAATTCAAGTTTGTCTAAGGATGTTGTGTCTGTCAATGAAAAATATACATGTGGTTAAACTGGGTAGGCTAACTCCATTCAGTATTTGTAGTCGTGTGAAATTACAAATACCAAGAGAGGCTCCAAACTCTTTGAAGCTGTCACTTAACATTTCATTATATTCCACATTATTGTCAATGATATTTGTATTTTGCAAATGAGTGAACAAATAAGAGCTGTGTGTGGTTGATGAAGAACAGCCCTCCTCACAGTCACTTCCTGTTTGTCATCAACTAAACCATATGTACATTTCTCCAATAAAGTCTGTTCAGATTTGAAACATGAAGTCGACGATTGTCTTCATCACCACTTTAATGATTACAGGTATGGATTAATTTTGAACACATCTGGATCTTTAATTCTAAAATAAAGTCTCCATATTTGAAACCCAAATAATTATGTATATTATTGTCTGTCTTGTCTTTGTTTTTGCAGCGGTGAGTCTAAATAAACAGAAGGTCTTCCAGTCTCCGGCTGAAGTGTTTTTTCATCCCGGGGATAAACTAAAACTGACTCTTTCACACCAAATCCAGAAATATAACACTATTCTTTGGTACCAGCAGCTTAAAGGAGGCGCCTCTCTCCAGGTTATAGCACATGTGTACTACGGATATGATACTGTTCGAGTTAGATTTAAGAACAAATTTTCAGTGACTGGAGATGGGACAAAGGCAGCTCATCTTCACGTCTCAAACTTGACAACCTCAGACAGCGGAGTTTACTTTGGCGCAGCGACACAAGCCCACAGTGGATGTAACCGAAGAAACGCTTTCACAAAAACCTCCAAAATGATCTGTGTGATAAGAAAACATTATGGGAATCAACTTAAAGCCTGTGCTGTAAATGCTGTATGTACAACTAACATTAATAAACAACCTAGTCCAGATGACAACTTATGTGAAATTCCTGAATGATTGAGCGCGTACACAAGTTCATAATTTGTTAGTCCAGTGTGATTACAGTAAATGTTCCGGTTAAATCCCATTTAGACCGATGTGGGCAGCAGATCCAGATAAAAGTACTTGACTGTGCGCTCCGATGCAAATCCAACCGAGGCAAATTCGACAAAAATACAACTGCTTTATTAAGCAATAATATTTCTCATTATTGCTCTCATTTTTAGCTTATTTATGTATATATTTTGTACCTTGTAATGTATATTGTCCATATTTTTTCTTATCTGAAGCTTGTACAGCACTTTTGGCAGTGTCAGCTGAAATGTAAATGTGCTATATGAATAAACTTTGACCTTGACCTTGAACAAACAACATGCTTTTCTAGATATAGCACAACCCATAGCACCACTCACTGGTGCTATCCTCCAAGTAACTGTCCCAAGTACATTTTGGGGAAATAGACTCAAACTGTTTGCTTATAACAATTCAGGTGCAAAATTACAGAAGACTCAGAGCACGTCTATAATCTGTAATCTGGATTTGCATAATGATCTGTGCGTTCGTAGGCGGTGACGCCCATTGATCACGTGACCACACCTTTAACTACTCTGCATAATTCAGCCCCAAAGCTGCATCAACAACATGCTGTTCCTCTCTCTGTCGCTGCTGCTCCACTCAGGTCGGTCTTTCATTTTCAACATTTCTCCTAGACAACTATAAACCTAATCATTTTGTGTGCTGTAGGTCTGTCGATAATAGTTGACCAGTCAGGAAGTCAAACAGGCCTTTTTGCTGACCCTGGCTCCAATGTAACGATGGACTGCAGACTCTCGGGATATTCAATGACAAGTGCCACAATGTACTGGTACAGACAGAAGGCCATTAGAGCCAAGATAGAGATGGTCACTAAAGAGTATGAAACAAGTAACGGCCGTTTCCAGTCAGAGTTTAAGAAAACCAGCAATACGGACACCTTCTTGCTTCAGATAAGTAAGGTGATCCCAGACGATACAGGGATATACTACTGCGCCGCCTCTCACAGTAGAGAATTCACCCACATCACTGTACAAATAACAGTCTTTATATAGGAAATATACTCCGCTCAAAAGCAGCTGCATTACCAGCCAATTATCTGTTATCCAGGAAAACCACAATCTTTTAGAGGCTTGACATGAATTCAATGTATGAGCATTACAATGATATAGTAATATCTAATTTGACATTTTAATTCATACATTTTTATTGTCTGGAAATATGGGCAGAAACATCATAATTCTTGGTTTGCTTAATTATGGTTAATATATTTATAATGTACAGAATATTCAATGTTTTAGTCTTCAGCTCTACAGTGGAATTAGATGGAACCATAGCCAAAAGATTCACTATGAAACTGTTACTAAAAATTGCATTATAGTCCATAGTATTCTCAATTATTGATCTGAAGTCTGTTCATCATTATTCACATGGTCTACCCTGTCCCACTCGCCCATGGGTGTGCCTCTGTTTCAGATGGCTGGTTGTTAGAGAATCTAAGAACAGGGGGCGACCCTGAGGCTTGTTGCCACCTGGTGCCTTATTTGGACACTACCTCTGTCGGACATCGTTTTGCTTTGTTTATTTGTTTTAATGATGGTGCAGTTCTGTGAGGCAACTCCTGTTATAATATTGGACTATACAAAACAATTGATTGACTGATATTTGTATTTTATGCAAATGAGTGGGAGCTGCGGTTGGTGAAGAACAGCCCTCATCACAGTCACTTCCTGTCTGTCATCACCTATACTTAACTTCTCTACATTGTAGTCTGTTCATATTTGAAATATGGAGCTGAGAAAACGTTGTATTCTCCTGATCACTACTTTAATGATTACAGGTATAGATTAATTTCAAACACATCTGTTTCAATTCTAAAATACCGCTAATTTACATAAATTAAACCGAACTAACTGTGCATATTATTTTCTGTACTTTCTCTTTGCAGCAGTGAGTCTAAATGAACAGAAGGTCTTCCAGTCTCCGGCTGAAGTGTTTTTTCATCCCGGGGATAAACTAAAACTGACTCTTTCACACCAAATCCATAATTATGACACTATTCTTTGGTACCAGCAGCTAAAAGGAGACGCCTCGCTCAGACTTATAGCTTTTGTGTTCTACGGATTTGACACTGTTCAAATTGGATTTGAGAACAAATTTTCAGTGACTGGAGATGGGACAAAGTCAGCTGATCTTCACGCCTCAAACTTGACGACCTCAGACAGCGGAGTTTACTTTGGCGCAGCGACACAATCACACAGTGGATGTAACCGAAGAAACGCTTTCACAAAAACCTCCAAAATGATCTGTGTGATAAGAAAAAAGGAAACAACTCCATATAGCTTCAACTAACCTGAATAAACAAACTGAACACTGTCATTTTTGTCAGTCCAATGTATAGTATTTGCAATTGAGCCCTGCAATTATCCCTATTTCTCATAGTGCACCCACTAACACTGACAAGTCATTGACAAATAGACTCAAACTGTTCACATGTAACAATTCAGGTGCCTAATTACTGAAGGGCATGTCTACAATCTGTGATCTGTAGATACACAGTCATTTCTATATTCGTAGGCGGTCCATTGAGATGACACTACCACACCTTTAACTAGAAGAAGAAGAACTTTGTTGTCGAGCGCCTTTCACAGACATGGTCACAAAGCGCTTTACATGAGAAAACTACTCACTACTGTATAATTCAGCCGCAAAGAGCAACAACATGCTGTTCCTCTCTGTTCTAGTATCTCTATTGTAGCTATCCAGCCGAGAAGACATTGATGTGCTGACCTTAACTCTACCGGATTGACTGCAGTCCTTAGCTAATTTTTACTTTTCCCTAGAGTCATATTTTCAGTATGACACCGACTCAACTTCTCATTCTCTGGATCACCACTTTAGTGTTTATTACAAGTATGGATCTACATTTTCAATTCTAAAATACAGTATATCTACAGCAAAAAGACTTACACTTATGCATTATGTTTTGTATACTTTCTTTTTGCAGCAGTGAGTCTAAATGAACAAAGGGTCGTCCAATCGCCTGCAGATGTGTTTTTTCACGCCGAAGAAAAACTAAAACTTACTAAGTCTCATAACATCACAAATTACAACATTATTTTGTGGTACCTGCAGCTAAATCGAGACTCTTCGCTCAAACTAATAGGTTGTGCATACTACTCAATGGTCAAAGTCGAAGGTGTTTTTGAAGGAAAATTCTCTTTGGGTGAAAAGAGTGAACGTATCTCATCTTTACATCTCAAACCTGACGACCTCAGACAGCGGAGTGTATTTTGGTGCAGCAACGAGACAAGACACACAGTTGATGCAGCCAAAGAAATACTTTCACAAAAGCTAGATCTTTCCTGACTTTGATTTGTGTTGTTGTGCACTGTCCCTGTCAAATAAAAGCATACAATATCATATTATTCCTCCAAATACGGCACGGTAGTACAGCGGTTAGAGCTCGTGCTTCACAGCTAGAAGGTCCGGGTTCGATTCCCACCAAGGACGGGGCCTTTCTGTGTGGAGTTTGCATGTTCTCCCCGTGTCTGCGTAGGTTTCCTCCGGGTACTCCGGTTTCCCCTACCACTAAAAACATGTACAATAGGCCAGGATGTATGAGAGTGTGTTTGAGAGTGTGCATGGGGGACGACGGATGAAAATTAGCCTACGGCTACAATCCGGTGTGGCTTGTTCATTAACTTGCACTGTCCCTACCAAATAAACCGTAAATAAATAAATAAATAAAAATGATCTAGAATATTGATTTCCAGATAATCAACCAATAGTATCTCCATAAAGCCTGTATATATAATACACACATATGAACTTTTCCTTTTTCCTACAACATCCATTAAAGAGCACTGCAGCTTTTGCTTATACACCATAAAAGTACACACTCACTCATACATGATGCACATAAGAGGTAGAATAACTGTTGTGAAATTTTAACACAAGGTTCCGGTGAGTTCAAGCCATGACCCCCACCCCACACTTATTATAAACCTTTTTTTGCCGTTTAACCCAGTCACAATAGAACAATTCAGTGTTCAGTGTTCAGTGCTCAGAGCTCAGAGCTTTCTTGATTCAGAGCTCAGAGCTTTCTTGATTCAAAAACAAGGCTACAGTTGAATTCAGGGAACACTTCTGCAGGTTGTCAATAAGTGATGCTGGTACAGGGAATAAAGTGCAGCTGATACATAGATTATTGCACTTAGTTTTGCAAAGGGGTCACATGTTACTTCACAGTCTTGTTGTACAGTCTAACAGCAGTGGGGATGAAGGCCTTGCGGTAGCGCTCCTTCTTGCACTGAAGGTGTCTCAGTCTGCCACTGAAAGAGCTGCTCAGCTGCTCTACAGTCACGTGCAGTGGGTGGGAGGTGTTGTCCATGATGGAGGTGAGTTTGGCTAACACCCTCCTGTTCCTCACCTCCTCCACAGAGTCCAGGGGGCAGCCCAGGACAGAGCTGGCCCTCCTGACCAGCTTGTTCAGTCTGTTCTTGTCCCACTCTACCTGAGCAGAGGCCTGCTCACGCTCAGTCTCCTCAGAAGGTGGAGGCAACTTTGGCCCTTCTTGTACATGGCGTTGGTGTTGTGGGACCAGTCCAGTTTATTGTTGAGGTGAACACCCAGGTACTTGAAATTGTCCACCTCCTTAATGTCCTCCCCCTGGATGTTCAGTGGTGTGTGTGGTTGTGGCTTCCTCCTGAAGTCTATCACCATCTCCTTCGTCTTACTGGTGTTCAAGCACAGGTGGTTGCGCTCACACCAGTCCACAAAGTCCATGATAACCGACCGGGACTCCATTAAATATCTTGATGTTATGATATCTGAACTAGGCTCCTTATCCCAAGCTGTCAGCCCTGTCGTGACTAATTTAGGCGTAACGATGGACTCTGTTTTTAAATTGGACGCCCAAATAGTCTAGCTTTTATCATCTGAGGCAACTTGCCAAAGTAAAGGCTTTTTTAACTCGTCACATCTTTGATATTTTAATCCATGGTTTTATCACCACCCGTCTGGATTATTGGAATGCTCTCTATTCAGGACTTAACACAACTTCACTGGCAAGACTGCAACTAGTTCAGAACGCCGCCGCTCGCCTTTTAACTGGATCACGGAAATTTGATTATATTACTCCCATTCTCCGATCCCTTCACTGGCTCCCTGTGCGCTTCCGTATTGACTTTAAAATTCTTTCATTTGTTTTTAAATGTTTGCATGGCCTGGCCCCCCAGTACCTGTGTGACCTCCTTGTTCCCTATGTCCCCTCTCGCTTACTGAGGTCAGCAGATCAGGCTCTACTGGTGGTTCCTAAGACTAAGAAAAAGCTGAGAGGTGATTGTGTTTTTTCGGTGGCTGGTCCTAAACTTTGGAATGAGCTGCCTTTGAATATCAGACTGACTGATTCGCTTCCTGCTTTTAAATCTCTCCTGAAAACACATTTTTTCCGTTTGGTTTTTGACCCCCTGGGGAGTTGACTTTTACTGTACTGTCTTATATTTACTCATGTAATTGTATTATGTTTTGTGTAAAGCACTTTGTTCGACTATGTTGTTCTTAAAGCACTCTATGAATAAAGTTGGATTTTTTGTATTATATATATATTGTCCAGTCCTTGTTTAAAGCCCATCATGAAACTCTTTTCCTGCATCAATGCCCAACCCTCTGATCATGACGAGACCACATCTTACTTTAAGCACCATTCGCCAGCAATGCTCCATCAACAACATGCTGCTCCTCTCTCTGTCTCTGCTGCTCCATTCAGGTCAGTCTTAAGAACATTTCTATCATATATTTTACAAAAACCCTAATGTTTTTTTTGTGCTCTAGGCCTTTCCATTAAAGTTATCCAGCCAAGAAGAGATCTCATTGCTGACATTGGCTCAACCATAAGGATTGACTGCAGTATTGAAGGATATTCAATGAGCAGTGTCTGGATGTTTTGGATCAGACAAAGAACCTATGGAGCAGAGCTTGACACAATCAGTGATGAGTTTGATAATACAGGGCCACAACTGTCATTTATTGATAACGCCAAGAACAACTTCTCACTCCAAATCAGTGAAGTGGACCCTGTACGGGATACCGCCATGTACTACTGCGCCTCTCACAGTGGAGCTTATAACCACAGCGCAGTTCAAAAACCCTGATACTGGTGCTTCCTTATTGTGTTTACAGTTTGAGAAGAGAGCAGAAAAAAAGTAATTTCTTTTCCTATGAATGATTTGTTAGTATCAACAAATAGGGACTATTCAGACATAATACGGTCCCACACTGACCTCTACAGGCCTCATGTGTCATTGCACATAAAGATCCAGACTTAAACCCAACAAACAATTCTCTAATGTATTTACACATTTAACACCTATTTACCACACTGTGAGAGTCATTAATCAAGACTGGTTCTAGTTAGTGATGAATTAAATATGCACATTTGTGGGCATGTTGCACCAAAAGGCCTGTATCACAGTATTACAGTAAGAAAATGAGAGAATGCTCAAATGATCCACTTTTGCTTATGCTTTTCATTTTGCACATGGGAAAACGTTTAGTAAATGACTCCTGTGTGTGTTCAATGTTCATCATAAACATATGATTCAGCTTAAGGTGTAACAATGATAAAGACATGTATGTCATGTAGTGCAGGGCTGTATTTACCACACATTTAAAGCCCAAAACCACCACTCAGGACAATATACCACAATGTGTAAACTCAAGTCTGTGTTTACATCCTAAAGTAAGACTACAAGTACTAATTTGATATATTATTTCCTGAATTACTTCTATCACTAGCATCCATTATACTAGTATTGTATTGTCAGTAATAATATATTAGAAAAAATGAAAAAATATGGACAATATTGCAAAGGTTTCAATCAGCAGTACTGCACTCACTGTGAATGCTTTCTTATATACAGTAGGCTACTATATCCATTGACACACGTCATATGACGCACATATGACACATCATGTATGTACCACACAGATGTTCATGTGATGTCCTAAATCATCTTCCTGTTCTTTAAAAACTCTTTCTCTCAGTGTCAGTGTAGATCTGTCAAAGACAGATAAACAGATATGAGTGCAGCAGCAGCTGCTCCTCTCTCTCTTCTCTCTCGCTGAGCTTTTTGTATGAAGTCATTTCATCGTGGGGACAGGGGGCACCGTGATACATTCCTATAGAGGCGTCGTACAAAAACCTCTGAGCCTCACAAAGAGCTGCACTGACTGTACCAGGACAGGAGTTGAGGAGACAGGGCACAGCAAGGCCTAAATCTGTCACTCCTCTTTCTCTCCATGGGACACCCCTCACTCAGGATAGTAGGACATCATTAAGATTTAATTTGTAAAAATCAAATATCTTTTAACAACTGGTTTAATGTAACTGGCTGAGATGGACGTGTGACTGGAGTTAAAGCCTTTTGCAGAGCGGGGACTAAAGCTACAGTTTTGAGTCTGTCTGCGGGTATGTTTTATAAAAGTCCTGTGAAAGACTGACAGTTGAAGAGTCAGTTTTGAGCTGCAGCGACAACACTGTGACCAACACTGAACCTGCTGTCTTTGGACCAGGCACCAGACTCACAGTTACAGGTAAATAATCACGTTGGAGGTGGTAATCGGTCTCACAGTGACAGACAAGGTTGTTATATTAAGAGCGTAGTAGAGTTTAAGTCCATGTAATGTGTGGGCAATATCACATCACCTTTCTGCTGAGTAATTGTTCACTGTGACAATGCGAACGAAGCTTACTTTGGAGCAGGAACCAAGCTGACTGTTTTAGGTAAGTAAATATAACACATGAATGTATATATTTAAGTACTCAGGTGCACAAAACTCACACTTGCAGCATTTGAAGTTTGAGGTTGAGGACTTTTTGATATCGAGCTCAAGCGCTGTGCCAACTATGAAGCATATTTCGGCCAAGGAACCAAACTCACTGTACTGGGTAAGCGAAACCAATGAAATGTAGAGATTTTCAATGGAGAGAAAGGACTAGTCTTTGGTGGAAAATGTACAAAAAAACTATTTGTAAAAGCATTAGTTAGAAGCAGCTCATTCGATGTTAAGGCACTGCTCAATTGCACTGTGCTGGTACTGGCAGCGAGGCTTTCTTTGGTGGAGGAACCAAGTTAACGGTTTTGGGTAAGCACTGTTTTAAAACTATTGACTCCGCGTGTCTTTAAGTGTTCTCAAAAGTATCTACACTGGCTGTAAACTATAAGGTGAGGATTGAGGTAAAGGTTTGCCGAGTACAGCAGAGATCGTGCAAAGCTGATTTTAGCATTGACCGTGTGCACTGTGACTCTACAACTGAAGCTATCTTTGGTGGGGGAACTAAACTCACTGTTTTAGGTAAGAGACCAAAACATTCACACCATTTTAGCACATCTGTATTGTGTATTCGCTTGTTGTTGGGTTATTATACCAAGTGGTGATGCTGTGCCAACGACCGTGAAGCTTACTTTGGCCAAGGAACCAAACTGACTGTT
The DNA here is from genome assembly GCF_951799975.1 of Gobius niger. Classification (NCBI taxonomy): domain Eukaryota; kingdom Metazoa; phylum Chordata; class Actinopteri; order Gobiiformes; family Gobiidae; genus Gobius; species Gobius niger. The sequence continues at coordinate 18,618,199 of NC_136867.1, forward strand.
GTGGGTAAGACATTTTGAAGTAACAGCGGTGACAGAAGTCGCATCAATAGTATTAAAAAGCAGTAGCTGTTGAGGTAAGTTCTGCAGGTGTGTTTGAGCACTGAACGTTCGCACTGTGACTGGCACCTACGAAGCCTTCTTTGGCGGAGGGACAAAGCTGACTGTTTTAGGTAAGAAATCCTTTGGAAAGTGTTTAAACTAGCAGGAATAACAATGTGTTTAAATGGTATGCAGTGAACAGTCATTTGTATGGATGAAGTTATTTGATGCAGGGAAGAAAAAGTGAGATCATCGTGGCATCTTCTTGACATTAAGGTAGAATAATGGTGGCATTAAAAAGTAAATAACCGCAGTACTTGGATAAAAATCGGTCCCATGCAGGTGCAACGGTTGTGAAGATGTGATAAAGCAGAAGGAGAGACAGAAAAGGCAGGACGTTTTTGCGCAGTTCTGCCGCTCTGTGCTCGTACAACGAAGCTTACTTTGGAGCTGGGACTAAACTCACTGTTTTAGGTAAGAACGATAGACTTTTACAAGCTCAAACAACAAATAAGAGTAGAGAAATGGCTGTACAAACTACATGGAGTAGATTGAAGATGAAAAAAAAAACCTGCTGGAAAGAATATAGTTTGTAAAGAAGCTGGAGCCAGTTAGTAACTTTGTAGCTGTATGCCTGAATTTAGAGCAATAGGTTCTTATCATGTCCATGTATTACTGTGAGCGGCCAGTACGAGGCTTACTTTGGAGCTGGGACTAAACTCACTGTTTTAGGTAAGAAAGATAGACTTTTACAAGCTCAAACAACAAATAACAATAGAAAACTGGCTGTACTAACTACATGGAGTAGTTTGAAGATGGAAAAAATATAGTTTGTAAAGAAGTTGGACCTAATCAGTAACTTTGTAGCTGTATGTCTAAATTTAGGGCAATAGGTTCTTATCATGTCCGTGTATTACTGTGAGCGGCCAGAACGAGGCTTACTTTGGAGCTGGGACTAAACTCACTGTTTTAGGTAAGAACGACAGACTTGTACGAGACTTAATTGGAGATTTCAAAAACTGCTGAAAAATACAGTTTGAAGAAAGTTGGTAACTTTGTAGCTGTATGTCTAAATTTAGAGCTACAGCAATAGGTTCTTATCATGTCCGTGTATTACTGTGAGCGGCCTGACCGAGGCTTACTTTGGAGACGGCACCAAACTCACTGTTCTAGGTAAGAACGATAGACTTTTATGAGACTTAATTGAATATTTCAAAAACTGCTGAAAAATATAGCTTGAAGAAAAGTTGGTAACTTTGTGGCTTTATGCCTAAATTTAGAGTTACAGCAATAGGTTCTTATCATGTCCGTGTATTACTGTGAGCAACCAGAACGAGGCTTACTTTGGAGATGGCACCAAACTCACTGTTCTAGGTAAGAAAGTGACTTATTCTTAAATAATTAGTGTTGAAAAGCTGTGAGGCAGAATGCTTTGTAATTAGCTACGGAAAGAGTTGCATTCAGAATAAAAATTGTCTTTTATTCTTGATCTCGTTGTGCAGAATTGACATAGATCTGGCGACACTGATCCGTATTTAATCAGAATAAAAGTTATTGGTGGAGGTAATTCGCTTTATGCAGGAAATTAAGTGCTGAGTTTGAGAGGCCGAGGTTTAGACAGTAGCGTTGTATCAGTGTGAACAACTACGATCCGGCTGTCTTTGGACAAGGAACTAAACTGACTGTTTTAGGTAAGTAGCTAAGGTCCAAATGTTTTGTAAATATATCTATGCAAAGGTCTAAAGGCTTGATTCAAAGATGAGACATGTTGAAAATGAATCAAAGCAGCAGAAAAGTCAAAAAGTAGAAAAATATTCATGTGTGTTTGCATAATAACTTGGTAACAATTGTGTGCAGTATTTACTTATTGACGGGTAAAGACATTTGTGTTAAGTTATAAGATGTTGAGGTTTTGGTTGTAGCGTTGTATCAGTGTGAACTACAACGAGCCGGCTTACTTTGGAGAAGGGACCAAACTGACTGTACTGGGTAAGTCCTGTATAGCACTTCCTTTAAATGTCACAATCTTAAAGACAAACTTTCTGACGTATGAGGCAGAATCTTTAAGACATTTCCTTTTTTGGAGGAAAGTAGCTCAACTTGTAAGCTCAAAGGTAGGACTGTGACATTATTGCTGTTGCATAATAATTAATAGGTAGGTGAATGGTGCTGTTATAGGCATATTTATTATCAAGTAGATCAGGCATGTGTGGATAGAGGTTTTGGCTGTAGCGTTGTATCAGTGTGAACAGCAACAGCGAAGCTTACTTTGGTGACGGGACCAAACTGACTGTATTGGGTAAGTCCTGTATAGCACTTCCATTAAATTTCACCAGTGAAAAGAAACATTAGGCAAAATCTTGGCAGATGTTAGAATTTTTGGAGGAAAGTAGCTCAACTTCTCGGCTTTTTTCGAAGGTAGGATTGTGTTATAATTTCTATTTCATAAAGAATTACTTGGTGGGAACATTGTACTGGCTGTGGGCTTATTTGTTAACAAGCACGAGGCACATGTGGAAAGAGGCTGAGGTTTAGGCTGTAGCGTTGTATCAGTGTGAACAACCACGGATCAGGCTTACTTTGGAGAGGGAACCAAACTGACTGTATTGGGTAAGTCTAAAAAACTGGCATTAATTTGATCATTTAAGAGTAAATCTGTGCATGTGTGTAATGTAGAAAAGCTGATGTATTAGCTAAATATTTATGTGAGGTCCTAGAAATATAATTGTGTAAAATGTATCTTGAAATAGCCTGATATTAAGCAGTGTAATTAAATATAGATACTATAAACACAGATACATAAAAAACAAAAACAAATCTAAAACTGCAGTGAAATTATAAGAAGCCAAAACAAAGAATCCAACTGTGTGTGACAAAGGAACTGCATATCTGGTTAAAAACACATTGCAAATTACAAAACTAATACAAAGAAGATGCAAAAGTGACCTTCTTGAAATGTGATGCAAAACTATGGCCATTTATCATTTTTCTTTCTAGAACCCGGTTATGCCATCACGACACCGACAGTGAAAATCTATCCACCCTCCAAAAAAGAGCGTCCGAGGAAGAAAGGTGACACCAAGTTTAAGACCCTGGTGTGTGTGGGCAGTGGTTTCTACCCGGATCATGTGAAAGTGTCCTGGAAGGTCAATGGAGCACAACGTAACAAACACGTATCCACGGACCTCATCGCTCAGCAGAAGACTGATAAAACCTACACCATCAGCAGCCGACTCGTGGTGGATGAAGACGAGTGGACCGACTCAGATAACTGTTTCGACTGTACAGTCAGCTTCTACCATGAGAACAAAACCACAACAGATCACAGTGACAGAGTCTGTGGCATTGAAGGTATGTGCATTATAAATCTATAAAAGGCTATCGTCAAAGAGAACATATCTGATGTTATGTCTTGTTATATTTAGGCGATAAAGTCAAAGAGGAAGGCGGCATGTCACGAGGTGCGTATGTCATTGTATCTTGTATTGTATTGTATCTGTCGTGTTAATCACGCTGGAAAATGGTCATAGACATAATGTCATTACAATATCAAAAAGATTATGTATTTTGCTTTATGGGAGACTGATGTGGTATAAGAACGCAATGTTTCAAATAATTAATCTAGATGTTTATAACCTCTTAACCCCCACCTGAACCGAGCACATTTTCACCAGTTTGGCTTTACCCAAATCTAAAAGCTTAAAAAAGCATCAAAGTAGCAATGAAAACGAGGACGAAAGCGCGACAAAAAAGTGACAAAAACACTATCACTACAATTCAGTGTGGCTTGTTTTCATGAGACCCATGTGGGTTCATTAACATACACTGTCCCGACCAAATAAACCAATGAAAAATGAAATAAAAAATAAAATAATACACAAAAACGTGACGAAAACGTGACGAAAACACGATAAAAACACTTCCAAAATGTGACAAAAGCGGAGTGAGTCGAGAAGCTTTTAGATTTGGGTCAAGCTGAACTGGAGAAAATGCGCTCGGTTCAGGCTGGGAGTAAGAGGTTTTAAGAGAGTTGTTAAAGTATTTGAAAACTTAAGCTTCCAAAGTCCATTCTATCATCGCAGTTGTCAAATAATGTCCCTCTGAAATCTTGATATTTTGTATAAACCTTTGTTATATTACTTTTGTTATGAGAGGATTGTACTGGCACCAAATTCATGAGAGGAAAGAAAGAAAAGACAGTCATCAATTATTGCATATAGTAGTTCATAAAAGAGTGCGCCAATGTACCAGTGATACCTTTGTCTACTAACCCAAAGGTTTAGGATTCGATCTGTGTGTAAGGCAATCCTTAGACAGGACATGCTACAAAAAGTAGGACTTAAGTACTCGAGTGAATGGATAATACACCAAATTAGAAAGCAGTAATGTCAAAATGTTTGCCGGTAAGTGACAGCTATTCCACAGATTGAGTGAGAGATCCTGATTGGAATGATTGTATTAATCTAGTGGAGGGCTAGAGAATGTATGGATATAGAAGGATGCTAAAGTACAGGGTGAACAATTTCTCAAATGTTAGTGTTGTTTTCACAGAGGAATACGTGAAGATAACACAACATGCCAAACTCTCCTACGTCGTCTTCATCGTCAAAGGTGTCGTCTATGGGCTCTTTGTGGCTTTCCTGCTCTGGAAGATCCAGGTCGGTGTAAAATTGGATTGTTAAATAATTCACGACTCTGTAAGTGTTTGAGAGAGTAACTTTGCCTTGTCTTGCTTTGTTCCAGCGCACAAATGGGAAGCACACCTGAGTCAGACGGAGGTTCAGGTCGCGTGGATGTAAATGGAAGAATTAAATGTCTCTTGTTCTGTCTATTTCATAAATTTAGAGTTTATTCAAGTTTTGTCGTTATATTGCTTCTTGTGTGTGTGATTTAAAGAATAAAAATACTTACTCTCCAAAGTTATTCATGTGGTGAGAGATTAGATGTATAAAGATTTAGTCAACAGTGTATACCTGAAAATGATTATATGTAAATAAACTTACAATAAAGGCACTTGTTATCTTACTTGTGATGTTATGATTTTGAGTGAAATAATATTTATTGCTCTAGATCCGGGATCTCCAAGCAGTAGCACGCCAGGCCTGTCTCGGTGGCTCGCCAAAGACTTTCTACATCTCTATAGGCAGATAACTCAAATTTTATATGGATTTTCTATTTGTTTCTGAACATGCTAAACACAATCTGCAAACAGTTGGGTCAATATTGTGAAGTGTAAGGACTAAACTCAAGTCATTTTCTTTGAAATACTATCTTGGTTAATAATTCTCCATAAGCATAAGCAGCTCTCCAACCTTCTTGTTGTGTAAAAGTAGGTCACCGGGTTAAAAAAGGTTGGAGACCCCTGCTAGTGTAAAAGCGGAAAATTATATATTTTGCAAAATAGCAGAATGCAGCAAAGTCATAACCATGAACAAAATATATGAAAAAGGGATATAAAGGGGAGAATAGCAATGTTTTTATCCTATCTTAAAGTGCTATTGAATATAGGGCTAAGTTTATTGTTGGCGTATGGGCCAGACTTCAACAAAACACCACCACTTATTACTGCAACACCTTTTTACCATCACAAATAATGTCTGTGCAGTTCAAGAATAAATCAAAAACATCATATTACTTTAGGCTTGGGGTGAAGAAACTAAAATATTATGAACATGAAGAAAACATTTGTTGAAGAAGAGTTGGGGTCCGGACAGTTATATCGTACCACACAAGTCACTATGATTATCCCCTATGATCCTATCTGCTTTGGCACCACTTTCCACTAACAGTTATTTATAGCTGATGTTTCTTTTTTGCAGAAATCTATTTGTAAACTATATCAAACATAATGATATTGTAAATTGTGTAATCGTGCACTGGATCCTGTTAAATACAGAGCACATTGTTCTTTCCCGTTCCTTTACTTTACTGCCTACAAATGTAAAAACTGTCTGTCAAGTAAACATAGAGATGATTGCAAAATGTGTCATGCACTGACAGGAAAAGCTTGCACGGTGAAGAAACAAACGTTTGAAGCAGGTCGTTGAAGTGAGAGGAGACAGGACGTGGTCACAGCAGCTGCGAAAGACGACATTCGACTCTGACCACAAACTCAGCCGCCTCCACCTGCCTCACCCGCGTTAACCTGCATTAACCCGGTCTGTGCAGGCGGACTACGGCTCAGAGCAGGTTTCTGAACAAACATCTGGAAAATATGACGTTTATGCGTCAACCGCTGCAAGCATCTAGTGCAACTTTCAGCAAGAACAAAATGGATGGGAAACGTGCATCAAATGAGCACGACTTCTGACAAGTGAATACAGAGCTTACAGCTTTATAAGCAATCTAAAGAGTCTAAATAGTCAACTTGTAATGAGAAGAGGGCCACGTCTGAGGCTGAGACTATGAACATTACATTACCCTTATGCTACTTTGACACTGAGGATTTTAGCACTTAGTTATTATGGATGAAGCAGCCAGAAACATTTACTCAGAGGTGGTTAAAGTAGCCAAAGTATTAACACGAGAGCAACATTACTTTGAAACGTACCCCTTAAAGGCCCTATACCTGTTTTTTTGATTGCAAATAATGAAAGTGGAAGCCACTAAATTATAAAGTTAGTTGTGGTCCAAAGTCATTCGGAACTTTCCTAACTTTCCTTTCCTTTACAGGGACAAGTTTATCGGCACATTTCACAACTTGCGGGGTCACTTTTCAGGGTCACTTTCACAAAAATGCTGCAAAAATAGCCTGAAATATCATAATATTGATAAAAATGTTCTGTAACTTGATCCACACTATTTTCCCCACAAACGTTTGAGTTTCCAATGTACAAAAGGAGTTCAGATACCTTGGCATAATTTAAGATTCTAGACAAATAAAGTCAGCCAATCTGAAGTTATAATTCAAGATTATTAATAATGTGGCCCCTCCACCCCTGAAAAGGTTTTTTTTCCAATTAACCTCTGATCAGATGGAAAGAACAACAAGGTCAACAGTCAATGTATCAAAACGAAAACAGCAATAGGACAATCTCTGTCTCAGAATGGAACAAACTTCCAACTGCACTAAAACTATGCAAAGACCGAAAAAGATTAAGTCTAAGGATGTTTAAAAACATTTTTTGGGACCTCAAACATGTCAGCATTAAAAAAAAAAATCAGAGAAGGGTAAGGGGGGTATAGAATATAGAGGAACAAGTTTTCCTGTTGATGAAATGTACTTTTTCATAAAATGTATAATAACACTGTGTGTAAATATTATGAACTGCATTATTTTGGGCTTTTTGTACAGTGTTTTGTAATTGTCCGTCTCCGGGACTGCAGATGGAAATTAGTGGTATAAAAGACATTTTCATATGCTGATTAATGCTACTGTACAAGGTCCCTGTCAAATAAATGAAATAAATAATTTTACTCAAGTAGAAGCAAAAAGTACTGACCCAAACAATTACTCAAGTAAAAGTAAAAAAGTAAAAAGTGAAAATGTTACTTGAGAACTGTGAGTGCTGAGTAACTGTGAAAAAGTCTGCTGTATTCTCAAAGATGCCATAAATGTGAAACAAAACATAAAATCATGTGGAAATCATGATATTTACAAAGAAAATTACAAGATTATAAAAAAACAACATAATTCTAAAGAATAAGAATAAGAATTCAAGAGATGATCGATTTATTGATCAAAATGATGCATTTGCCACTTAAATATTTACTCACAGTGGAAAAAGTAACAATTATTTTTACTCAAGTGAGAGTCCAGATTTACTGGATTAAATATCAGTTTAAAGTAAGGTAAATCACTACATGCATTAATTACACTGGCCATTGCTGATAATAAACATCCATAAATGACTGCACAATAGTTCATATGAAATTAGTGGCAGAATTACAGATGAGACCAATATGTCCTTGGTAATCTGGGTCAGTTTGAGGGTATGTTGTTCCCCTTGTTATTGCCTGTACATTAGTATGGTAACACTCAAAATGGTGCATCTCGGAATATTTTATCAGATTCCAAAGCAGAGACATATAATTTATAAATGACAGATAGAGGAAACAAGCTCCTCTACTTAAAATGGCCTGTACCGAGAGAAGCAGTTTATTCTTAAAAAAAAAAAAAACTTGGGTTAAAGGTAAAGGCTTGCTGACTATTCTGTTCTGATATTTCACTGTGATACACAAGTTTTTGTCGCTCTTGAACCATATGATTTTCATTAGGACACAGCTTTCTACAGTACTATTCATGTTCCATAAACAGATTGATTTTCAGACATTTCAAAATGTGTATCACCTATAGAAATATGCGCAGTTGCCTGGTTGATAGAAGCAGTAGGTGTGTCTTGGTGATAGAATTATGACTGGCGCCATCAAGTGGGTGTGTGGGGGACAGCGATGATAACATAATATGCATTACTTTGGATTGTAGGAACACACCTCGTAACTCAACAGATATTTAGAATCTTTTGGTTCGAGCCCAAAATCATTTGCTTATTTTTGTTTGAGTCACAAGAATAGTTTCTTGTGAGATCGGACTCTAGGTCATAGATCTACAGGCAAACTATTGGGACGTCACCTCTTAACCTCCCAACCCCCACCTGACCAACTAAAAAGTGACAAAAAATGTGACTAAAACACAGTGACGAGACAAAAAAAACTTTGACAAATGAGGCATTACACTGTTGCTCTTCAGTCGAGAAGCTTTCCGATTTGGGTAAAGCCGAACTGAAGACAATGCACTCGGTTACGGCGGGGGTTACAAGTTTAAAAAGACAATGACTGCCCCATTGCTAAAAAATACTTTGATTGTTGCAAAAAATAGTGCCATCTGGTGGACAATTATTGAAATGCAAAGTAAATACTTATTTTCTTTCAAATAATTTAATGCATATTTTTACAAGAAAGTGCTGCTTTATTTTGTTCTTAGATTATTGAAATTAACATGCTAGCATTTTTTAGCTTAGCTTTTAGCTGATTTCTACTTACTTATTTTTTCAGTTATTTTTATTATTATTTATGTTTATAATTATCTTATTATACTAGTTTTTAGTTAGTTTTATATATATGTTTATTTTATTTTATTTATTATTATTATTATTATTTTTATTTATTTTATGTATATATTTGTATATTGCATTTTTGCATTTTTAGAATTTCCAGTGTTTCCTCTGAGGGAGCCCTCTGCCCCGGGAGCGGTGGTCGGCTGTGGCTGTGTGGGCACTGTCCTCTGGGTGCCCGGATGGAGGTGTGGTGCTTCTGCTGCACCTCCGCTGGGTGTCCAGTGGTGGTGCCCTGTGGCTGTGGCTGATGTACCGCTCCTGGTGCAGACGGCTCCTCTGATGGCATTTCCTTACCTGGTTCATCTGTACCCAGACTCAGCATTACGTCCATTATCTCATCGTGTATGTGTATGTGTGTGGCTGCGTGTGTGCGTGTGGCTGTGTGTGTGGCTATGGGGAGGGGGGTGGGGTGAGCAGTGTTGTTGTCTGTTTGGAAGAGTGGGTGGTTGGGTGGGCGGGAACTGCTTTTAATCTGTAAAGCACTTTGTGTTACAACTCTGTATGAAAAGCGCTTTATAAATAAAGTTTTGATTGATTGATTGATCTACATTCTACACCAGGGTAGGGGCAAAATCTGACCACAAATCATGGATCATTTACAAGTTAAGGTGCCCTAAAAATGCTGAAAATATTGTCAATTTCATCATGAACCACACTGGGATTTGGAGACATTGGTTTTATACTTTGGGCCACAATTGAGAGGTTCGGCCCCTGGACTGTGGATAAGAAAGAAAGATAACTTTCCCACCCCTGTTCTACACCCTGTTTCTTATCAGTGATGGTTTATTTTTATCTCAGCTTATTGTTCTATACACATTTGCTTTATGCCAGCAGCTCTTCCCTCTGTCTCCACAAGGGGTCAGCAGAGCCCCCCCGTCCCTGCTCCATCTGTGTGTGGTCTGTCCCAGGCTCACTCCTCTTGTAAAAACAGTGAATTATCCATTGTGTGCCTTTGTCTTTGGGCGAGTTAAAGCACAGGAAAGTGAGCCATAATGTGCTTTAATGTGTCCATCAGTGGCCTGTGTCTTTGTTTGTCTTTTCTCCAGGGAAACGGACGCTTTGATCACGGCTGGAGCGGCCCCAGCGCACAATAAACTCCAGCGACAGTAAACGTCACACATACACCTCAAATACTCAGACTATAGGGCCACCACACAAATCAGGCGAGGTTTGGGGTGAGAGTTGGTAAGTTTGAACACACCAGACCAGACTCTATAAAATGGAGATGGCGGGAAACAAAGACCTGAAGTTCCTATATACATACTGTATCTTTTTAAACAGGAATCAGAGACGCTCTCATTGATGTGGCCTGTTTCCCAATCCAGAATGCCCCTTGTTTTTATAGACATCCTTAAACCCCCCATAATAATAACACCACCCCGCGGGCTCAGACAGAGTGAGTGACAGCAGACATTGTGAGGCGTGTTCAGACCTGAGGGACTTTTACCTTCGCTGCTCCACAGGTGATCGGTCCGAGCGGCTGGGGGGGTAATTGCTGGTGTCCCCTGTCCCGAGCTGTTCCGGTTTGGACTCCGCTGCAGCTGGATGATAAAGAGAGCTGGTTTAATTTGACTACAAACTTTCACTGTCACTGTTCATATTGCTGGGGTTTTAGAAGCTTTAGAAGAGTCTAGAGCCACACGAGTGTAGAGTATACCTTCGATTAGATTTTGCACTTGTGTTTAAAAGTAAGATTCAGTTCACAGACCCATTAATTGACTGAAATATAGAGTGCAAAACAAATACATGTTTGTAAGAGTCCTACACTACAGAATAGGACTACAAGATATAAGATAAGATAAGATAAGATAAGATAAGATAGGCTGGCCTTGATTGATCTCACAATGGAGAAATTCACTTGTTACATTAAGCTCTCAGAAACACTAGACAGGAAATGTGCCAACAATTAAATAGTAAATAGAGGTATTTTATAGTGAATGACTACCAAAAACTTTAAGGGGGCAAAAAGTATACACTGTAAAAAATTAAATTAAACAGACTATAATAAAAAATGTCAGTATTAGCAGTGCAGGTTTACAGTCATATTGTTGATAAAGTGATGCAGATACAGAGATTTGTTTGCAATAAAAAGTGTACTGCCAAAATGGGAACATGGCAATGTATAATGTTTTGCAACTTTATTTATGAAAGGCCAACAGGTTTTCACTGAACAAAAGTCAACAATAGGGGTTTGAGCAAAAGGTGCAAAAATAAATTACGTGAAACTGACTGAATAAGGGATAAGCAGAGCGGCAAAACCATGGCAACAGAAGCCAGAACGATTATTTTGGTAATCGATTAATCTTCCGGTTAATTTTATGATTAATCCAATACCTTGGCTGTGAAAGGCGTATGAAAATTGCATTTCTTTCTTCTTTTTCTTACACATAAAGCTAAAGTGGTACCACTTGAGGACATGTTGATGGAGTAAACTTAATGGAACAGGCCACTGTTTTTACTCACTGTGATATGTTCTTGCCTGAGCTTAGACGAGTTGATGTGTACCTGTCTGGTCTTCGTGTGTGCGCTCAGTCACGCAAAACGACGTAAGATGTTCTTAGCGTTTGGCCTCTCACAGTATATTCCTATAGCTCCAAACGGGGGTGAAGTTAGAAGCAACCATGCTTTTTCATGGGCCCGCACAAAGACCAGACCGGTACGTATCAACTCGTCTAAGCTCAGGTAAGAACATATAACAGTATGGACAAACGGTGGCCTGTTCCTTTTAAGTGTGTGTTTTTGGAGGTTCTTGGTGCCAATTCTGCTTTCTGATTGGATGAGACAGACAGATATTTGTGAAATGTACAATGCACAAGACACTACATACCCTAACTTTGGGGGGAAAAAAGTACATTTCCATCAAAAATGAAAAGTTCATATAATTTCTGTTCCATTTGAGTCTGTGTTTACTAGAAAACGATTAATAGAAAAAGTTTTAAAAAAAAGAAGTTGTCAACTATTTCAATAATCGATTAGTTGTTTGAGCCGTAGTGCATGTGGAGCTCAGCGGTCAAGTCAATCTAATATCCGCACAGACTTTTCAAAACATTAAAATAATTAGGGGGTCATTTACAAAGACAAGTGCAAGCTGAACAATCCATCCATCCATCCATTTTCTTCCGCTTTATCCGGGGCCGGGTCGCGGGGCAGCAGTCTCAGCAGAGATGCCCAAACTTCCCGGTCCACACACACTTCCTCCAGCTGTTCTGGGGGGACCCCGAGGCGACACCAGGCCAGCTCGGAGACATAGTTCCACCACCGTGTCCTGGGTCTTCCACAAGGCCTTGTCCCACTAGGACATGCCTGGAACACCTCCCGCGGGAGGCGACAATAAAAATCAATGAAAAAGCTGAACAATAAAATATGCTTTTTTGTGTCCCCTATGTGCTAACTTCTGACAATAGTGCAGATATTTTACAAGAAAGAAAATACCAAATACTTGAAAATACTGATTAGCAGCTGTTGTTTATGCAACAAACACCACTGTACCAAAAATATTAAATACAAGCAGGGTTTACGCAGATATCAGCAAGTCATTGTTCAATATTCAGGGTCTATACAAGTAAAATACCTTGGGACAAAAAAATATTTTTGACCCTGTTATTGCACTCAAACTTATTCAATCCTATTCTCTGCTTTATGGGCTTCAAATGATTTTGAGTGGGATTTTTACTTCTGGCTCCAGGGAGAGTCTGGACTGTTGAGCCCTCTATACAAGTCCACAGTCATCCAGCCACTATATGTAGACCAGATTGTACTTTGATGCCACAGGTGTCTCTCCCTCTCTCTCTCTCAGGTGAAACTGCATCCTCCTCCCTAACCCCTGCATTAGTCTCCATTACCACACAAACCCAATAAGCAGCCGGCTCATCGTTCCACCATAACAGACCCTCCGAAGGGGAGAGAGCGAGCGCCCGGGGGGAGGAGGAAGAGTGGCAGTAACATAAGCAAACAGAGGAGAGGAAATGGCCTGGTCCTAATGGGCAGTGGTGCATTCAGGACCGGCTCGGACCTCGAAAAAAGCGCTTTATGGGCAGGCCCTGACATCCACAGGAAGTGTAAACATGGGTCAAGTGTTAAAGTCCAACCCGCCAATTCTCACCTCCATTAAAGTAGTGAGAGGAGCGGGAGGGGGGGGCCCCGTCAGCACCTGGGACTGCCCCCACCCCATACGCTCCGTAAAACAGCTTCACAAGTCGCCACGCTTGTCAAACACGTCTCTATGCATGATTTAAGTCAACTATGACCTTCATATTTAGAGACCATACAGGCTCGGGGCGTTCTCACCCGAGCTCCCACACCTCGTCAGATCTGGACATGACAATCGGACAACACAATAAACACAATAAACACATTTTTTTAAATATTAGACTAAGCAGACTTTGTACAGATTAGGGATGAAAGCAAATTGGATTCTATTCTGCTCTTATGAATAAATAATTATGAAAATGTAAAACAATCATTGCATGAGGTGCCACAAGATGAAATCTGCATAAAGTTAGGGCTGTTCTGAGTTCACAAAGCCTCCTTAACTACCACACAAAGTTAGCAAAGTACTGAGGCTGCGGTTTGCTATTGGTTTTGAAAACATATAAGACCTGCTTAATCTGTCATAGGGACATGTGTTCTGAAATGCATGTGATTCTTGCACCTTATTAGTTCAGCAGTTTATAAATATTATCTGAACCTCCTCTAACACTTCTGCACTTCTTTAAAATGTGAGCAAAAACAAAATCTAACTAACTATTAACTATTGTGCATGGTTTATATATGCAAGACAGCAATTTGAACCCGAAGTAACAACTTTTTGAGTGACAGTGCAGGATTTTAGAGGCAGTTGTGGTGAACAGGTCTGAGATCAGTCTACACATTATAGGACATGGCTGGAACATGGAGGAAAATACATAATTTCAACATTTTTAAACTCCATATAGTTCCTTTCACTTTTTTTCACATTTTCTCAAGTTTGGCTTTACCCAAATCTAAATCTTCACTGGAGAGTTTACAGCCTCTCCAGTCAAGATGACCAGATAGGCCAGGGTCTCATTTGAAAACGAAGACTTCAAATGTGATCTAAGATTTCACCTCATGTTTTGCTCTTTTGTAACTTTTTCCTTGCATTTTCCTCCTTGTTTACGTTTCCTTTTCGTCACTTTTTTCAAGAAGCTTTTAGATTTGGGTAAAGTCGAACCGGAGAAAAAGTGCTCGGTCAAGTCCGGGGGTTAAGAGGTTAATGCCACAGAAGAAAAAAACAGCACGTATTTCATTTTCAAGATTTGCAAACATTTCATCAAACAGAGGAAAGAGAACTGGGCTCATCTGGAGAAATATACAGTAAACTTATACAGCAAAACTTGTGTGATCATTTTCCAATAAATTTAGATTTAATGCCAGTTTGAACCCTTATTAATGCTTTTTAATGACATTTAAGGCCTTGATTTTGGCACAATTCATTTTATAACTTTCAATGCCCTGCAGAAACCCTGATCACACCATAACAATCACTACTTTTCTTGTCTGTATTTTCTGTCCTGCTGCAGACCTCGGACAGTAGCTTGAGTTGTGTCTTGTGTGGTTGTCGTGGTAACAGTGACAGTGGCTTTGAACGGAGTTCGTCTCACCTGAGCGAGCTCAGACAACGACGGGTCAAGGCTGAGAGACCGGGGCCTTACACAAGATAAATGACTTTTCCCAACATTTAAAACAGCCGCGCCATTTCTGCACATTTGGGTTAGGCTTCTCTATGATGGGGAACTTATCGATCATTCAGTCGGATTAATAAGTCCTTGATAATACAATTTCACACCCACAAAAGGCAAAATATGCAGCAGAGTCTTGGCTCTTTTGTACGTGGTTTTAGCGGTAGCACCCAAAGGAAAGCTACGCAGATACATAAGGCAGTCTATGTTGATATACACTGACAATCCACTTAATTGATCCAAAACTTCTGGGAAAGAATTGAAAACTAATAACCAAAGTCTGTAATTTAGGCGACATGAACCTTTTTCCTGATTGACTTCTCTTATTCAGTTTTAAAACTTTACATTAAAGTTCCTAATTGCCCAGTGCTCATTCTTATTGTTAATAAGTGTTTACCTGCCTCATTACAGGCCCCATTCACACAAATGCATCTCAGTGTGCGAGTGGCAGACAGTCCAATACACACAGCCCAGCTCCCAGGGCAGGACGCTGGGCCGGAAACCAGCTCCGGAGAGTGACCTAATCCCTCATTAGTTTGGCAATAACGTGGCCTCTCATTTTAGTGAATAGGCCGAGGAGCGGCGTATTTGAATGTGGCTTTTTTACGGATGCAAGGGCGGCTCATACGGGACACAAAAACAGTGTCGATGCTAACGCCGCTCCTCCTTTACTCTCATGGAAATACAAAACACACGCAACAGGCATTAGGAGCCTCAGGTCAGTCTTACTTGGAGAAATCGGTGTTATCTGCTGAGTGAAACTGAAGCAAGAGGGAGAACAGGGAGTTTTGAGATAAGGCCAGGTCAATGCAAAGTCAAAACAATGAACTTGGGTAGTCTATCTGCCCTGGTGTCTGTTCTAGCACTTAAATGTTGTTTATTACCACGTCAAACACTTGTTCATGGCCTGCTGTTGGCAAGAATTAAATAATATGTTAGAAGCTTTGGTTAAGATAAAAGCAAATGAAGTAATAAGGTTATAATCTGCTTGAATAACTGGTGTATGAATAAAGTAACCCCTTTTTGATTGGTTATCTATTTGGCAGTAATGTTTTAATGAAAAGTCCTTGCCAAATTAAATACATAAAGAATACGCAAATAAATGAAACCATGGACCAAACGGTTGGAAAAGAAATGTTTAAGTCTGGGTAATGTTTGCAAAACTATAAGTAGAATTGATCCAAACTCTCTTGATTCTGATTCTCACTCTAATTACCCATAATTTACTTTTTCTTTCATTTACCCCCTCTCTATCCTGCCCCTCAGCGGCCGCCCCTGTCAGGGCAGAAGTGTAGTGAATGTGTATTGGAGCCAGACAGAGTGTACCTGCCTTTTCACTGAGCTCCATTCATAGTCAAGGTGAGGCCCTGCAGCACAACCAACAGAGAACTGCAGCCCTGCGGGACATTAGTTCATGAAGTCATTACAAATGCACAGCAAAGGCACGAGTACAGTGGCTGCTAAAAGTGTCGAACAGGTGAGAAGAGTCACTCCTCGTCATTGTAGGAATAATAATGATGACAGTGTTTCTATAGGCTTTTGTTTGGGTCAATCACGTGTGAACTGGGAGCTGCACTGCAGTTTTTCATCTCACTTCTATGACAGTCACAAATATAAACCGATGGAGGAGTTTATGGCCAACACTGTTTGTAAATGACCACTTTGATCCAGCAGCGAAACAACACGGAGGGCAATGATGAGCTGCTTTTTAGTTTTATACTTTGAATTAACATGTATGGCTGTTTGTAGCACTATTATGATCAGTAAGCATTGTGTTCATCTTTTATAAAGGCTGTTCCAAAATAAAGCATTGGTAGCATGCGGTTTATTTTTTATTCAAAAAATGGACAAAACACAAATGGTAACTTACATTAGAAAAGTACATAAGCATACTTCTAAATGGTATTACAGTGATGGGCAATAATCATCCACCTACACCCTATTTGTTTCAAGCTCAAAAATATACTTGTGCCACATTGTGTAATATGAATGAACTGAAAGCATAATGTAAGGAATATTAGGGCTGGGACAAAATATCAGATCGGATTTGGATCGCAATACTTTTTGCAGCAACACCAAGTATCGATACTTTAATAAGTATCGCAATACTTTCAATACTAGTGTTTGTAGACATTTTATCATATTTTCCTAAAAAAAATTGCATCAATTTATTTTTAAATCCAAATTGAAATGTTTCAACCCTTGAAATGAGTGATCCATATTTCAAGTTTGTAACCAATGACCTAAGCAAAGGCTTTCTTTCATATATCATTCACAACTAAAATATCTTGTAGTGCACTGGTTCTAAACTAGACGTTGCTAAATATTAATAATTGTACAAGCTTCTCGACTATAGAACAATGTAAGATCTTCAAAACTTGCGCATTGTCGTATTTTTGTTGCTTTTTTGACGCTTGTCTTCCTGTGTTTTTTCCCTCTTTTGATGCTTTTTTGGTGCGTGTTCATCCTCATTTACGTCTCATTTGTGTCGCTATTTTATGACGTTATTTTCAAGAAGCTTTTAGATTTGAGTCAAGTCGAACTGGAGAGAAGGTGCTCGGATAAAGCGGGGGTTACCGGGTTAAGCAAAAGTCAAGAGGACAATACTGTTAACATCTATTTAAATCAATAGTTCCTACGGAGGTTTAAAGTACAAGGTTTATAAATAATTGAAGTTATGAATCCAAATGACTGGAGGTTCTCAGTCAAAGCTAACAGTGCTTTGTGTTAGAAATGCAAATAATCACTTTCAAACCAAATATCAAATGAGCTTATTAAGTTTAAGTTTGCTGTGAAGTGTGATAGTTTTTACCCTTATTATCGAGCCATTACCTTTGAGCGCTAACGACCGGAGTGGAACGATTGCCGCAGCATGAATAGGCGCCCATTTAGAGGAGGATGGCCCTTTGAGCTGTTAGGGCAGTGCTTGAGCCCCTCTGTGCCCGAAGAACATGACTATGAATGAGCCCCGGTGCATCCGTGTATTCCTTGTCTGGCTTCAATACACAAGTGGTCCACGCAGCATCGGCCTGGGACAGAGAGGAGAGAGTGTTCATGTAGTAACAAGTTTGAACTATATGCAACTTTGACTTTTGTTCCAGCTCAACCTGTCACGGGCTGAAATAAAACATGGCAAACACTGTATAAGCGGCAGGACTGTTATAGACTCCAGCTACTTCCAGAAAAATCGATAGGAAGCTGTGTTCTGTAAGACAAAAGTTCTTGAGGGACTTGATTTACGAATCCCAAAATAAAATATGACATAGTATGAAGAAATTATTGGACATGAACCTCATATTTTCAAACTTCAGATGTCCAGTTTGGGATATTAGCATTTTAAATTCAGCTTTGGTTAAAATCTGTTAGTTTAGCTTGAGTTTGATTTTTGTTGATAAATCTTGGTTATACATTTGCCTGAAGATAATAGGTATATTTACCTCTTAACCTCCACCTACACAAGCACATTTTCTCCAGTTATTATCCAGGCATCCATGCATTGCCTAGACCTAAAAGCTTCCTGAAAGCAAAGCGTCAAAATAATGTCAAATAAGGATGAAAAAGCAACAAGAACACAACAAAAACTTGACAAAAGTTGTATGTTTATGAGGGATCCAAACAATTGTTACTATGACGAAAGAGTAGAGAGTAAATCCAGGAACCATATCAGCTAGAACTGGACTCAAACTACCCAAGACCCACTTATTAGCAGCATTAGCCTTGTAGCTTGTATGATCACGCACTTGGCACCTGGTTATGTCCCAGTAGCCCAGTAAACAGCGACTCGAGTGGGTGGTCTTTGAATGCGCATCTGAAGAGCCAGCGTCTTTGTAGAGGGCGACCCCAGCGTAGTCTGTGTTTGCCCCGTTCATTAGACATTCTCCCGCGAATAAATACGGCCCCGCGCGCTCAAAGGGCCCGGCGCTTCGCTACGTGCTTTAAATGTGTTTTAACAGTTACTTAAAGAGCCGCGGACGCATCTCAGCCGCCTCACAAATGATGGAAATGAGGCCGCGGAGTTTGCAGAGCTGGCAGTAATCCCAGTTGAAAGAAAGTGGCGCTTTGTCCCGATGCTGTAAGAGGCAGATGACTTCCTTCAACTTCAAAAACGCTCACAAAAAAACGGGCTTTGAGTGAGTGCGGTGTTGTGATATCAGCTTTACGCACAAGTCTCGGAGCTATGTTTCGTTCTTGTTAAAAAAGTTATATGGTTATTTTAAAATGTGCGCATAGTGAATGATACAGGGGAGCAGGTCGCAACATGCCCAGCCTCGGGTCAAGCGTTCACTCAAGTGCATTTAGATCAAAGCGGCACTGTATTTACGCACAGTATAATGGGGCCATTCACTTAAGAGACATTTACACCTCGCATTTAATTTGGACAAAGCCTTTGACTTTTACTTCAGAGGCTTCACCGTTTCTGATTGTGCGCCACAAATATTTCAAAAGCAATATAAGAGTTTAGGGCGAAGTCTTTGGTCTTTAGTCGATTAATCCGAATGACCCAAACACCAAAGGCAGACGTGTCCAGTTTTTGGGTGAAGGATTTGTTGAAACTTGTGCACGACATTAAAAAATAAACAAACATCTTAATTCCATCTAAATATAAATCAATGCTTAAAATAAACTTAGCAAGAGTTTTTGATTCAGGCTTTGTTTATCTTTCACAAGACTCTTTGTACCATATGACCATTTATTGAAAGAAAAGTATTTACGCATCAAAAGACTTGGCTTCTGTCATCATGTTGGCCATATCACTAGATCATTGTTTTATGCAATAAAATGGCATATAATATTTCAACTGTTCAACATAAAACAGAATTACATAACGGTCTACTTTGTGTGCGTAAAGAGGAATGGCACGCACCGCTGATAAAGGCGCGATTACTTATAATAAAGTCTTATCTTATCGGGGCCATTCGGAGTTACAGGGTTTATCGCTTTAATTTTTGCTACGTTTTGCGATAAGAGTTGATTAATCTCTCGTGTCGGATGCATAACCACTTGTAAGACCCTCCCGAGTGCAGTATCTCCACAGCGGGGTTCACCTGTGGATTATCGCGGAGGAGGACGCAGGGCTGGTAAAAGTGCACGGACACCTCTCAAATCACCGCTGCCGGGTTTCACGCCTCCGTTACGGCCCAGCTCGAGAAGCCACACCGCTGCTGTTAAAAGAGACACTCGGCTAAAAGGCCTGGAGATGTGTGTTAATTTGATACAGGGAAAAGATTATGGACTGTTTGCGTAAAGGGGTGACACCTTATTTACAGCTATAGGGAGAAATTCGGGCACAGTGACCAGTAGCTTTGCAATACAGCGCAAAAAATACAACATAGGCGAAACAAAACTACAGCCTACAGTAACGTTATTGTGAAAGGTGAAGCCGCTGGTCACGCTCTTAAAAGCATCTGCGACTTTAAAGGGCCCAGGAACTAAGATGATTTGGCAACATCAAGGCTTTCTCAGCGGTAATGATTACATTTGGACTTAAGATCCATGCAAAGAATTTGTAGCCCAATAAATCCCCCTCCAGCCCCCGCTGCCTTGAGTCTCTTCAAAAGCTCCGGGCTGCATTCAAAGGCGGAGGATGTTTGACAATCCCAGCTTGTACTACCTCTCCACCAATTAATTGGATACGTTGTCGGGATGCGCCTCTACAAGTGCTACTTACAAAGACAATAGGCCTGCGGGGGGCTGTTGACACCTTCGCGTCCGAGTGTCCTATAAAAGGGGAAGGTCCCAGGCCGCAGTCATTCAACGCTCAACTTTTGCAGGAGCAAGATCTCCTCTACTACAACTGAGAACATTTTTTGTTGTTGTTTCGTTTTGTTGGACTCTGCCTCAGGATGCACGCTCACGGATACGCTCCCCTTTACTACCAGAGCAGCCCATGTTCTGCACCAGCAAAACCTTCCCCTGGGAAATCATTTACAATTGAGGCGCTTCTGGCTAAACCGGACCCTCACCCAAGCAGTGACCGGACGAGTCCCGTCTCCTGCGGGGTCAAATACCCAGCAGCTCCCGCTCCACTCATGCCTGTCGCTGGATCTTTACCTGGAGCACCTTACGGCTACTCTCACACCATGCTGCACCCCGCAGTCCACTCGCAGCCCGGGTACTCGGTCTACTGCTGCCCTCCATACTCTTACGGAGCAACCTGTCGCAACACCTTTTACGCACAAGGTCAGTTCAGTTTCACAGCGTTTTTTCTCCATTATGATGAATGATTTGGTTAATTCAATAGCGTAACTTAACTAAAATATTGCATGTTTTCTTCAGGTCCGATGTCCAAAATGAGCGCAAGTCTGCACCCCTTCAAAATCAAAGGTGGGAAATCCAAGCGCATGCGCACCAGCTTCACCAGTGAGCAGCTGTCGCGGCTAGAGAAGGAGTTCGCCCGGCAGCAGTACATGGTCGGCTCGGAGCGGTTCCTTTTGGCCTCCGCGCTGCAGCTCACCGAAGCCCAGGTCAAAGTCTGGTTCCAGAACCGCCGCATCAAGTGGCGCAAACAGAGCCTGGAGCAGCAGCAGGCCAAACTCGCCAAGCTGGGCCTGGCCCCTCCCAAGAGTCCAGGGTCCCAGGGCAACGGAGACGACTTCACAGACTCCTCGGATGTTGACGTCGATGTTTCAGACGAATGTGTCGACCACTGTTGAAACTACGCAACCCAAAGACTCTGTACATAGTGCCCCATGAACTATTTAAGTTTAATAGATGTATTTAATTTAATTTGTACTTTTAATGATGACTTTTTATACATTTTAATGAAATACTCAGAAATATATTTTTTATCCTAACATTTCTGTCTCCTTTGCTTATTTACAAAAATAGAAGTTTTTAAATAGAGTGGTATGATGAAGGAAACATGACAATACAGTCCAGTTACTAAAGGGGTTATCAAAATGTTGCCTTTCAATATAACAGTAATTATCTCACTGTGACTGTTTGGAAGCACAATTATACACTGGCCCCTAGAGTGAGCCCAATAGATAACTTGTTCATAACATAGCATAGCAAAATACCCAATTGTCTAAAGAAAGTCAAACAGGCAAAATATTAAACTGGATCCGGCCCCCCAATCAATTTTGTCCAGCCTTTGACTTCTCTTGCCATTATTATATATTTTTTCGGTGCAATTGCGGCTCCACACTGAATTGTGCAGCTGTGTTTCAGAGGCACCATGACCATCCCTTGCCAGAGTGTGTACAAATGGCTCTATATATGTTTATGCAATGGAAGAAAGAAATAAGTTGCAGCCCTCTAATTCAATTCATGCTACTCATGTGGGCCCTTGTAACGTATTGCCCATCCCTGCACTGCATCCTCACAAGTTGGACTGTGAAAGCTGGATAACACCTTAATTTTGAATATCAGCGTAATCTGAAATGCAAGAATAAATGAGTGTAAAATGCTTAAAGGGTTCTCCAACATTTTTCCCCCTAAAGCCACTTTTACAAAATAAAAAGGCCATATAGTAGAGAGCATTGGCAATACTCGAGCAGCATGGGACATAAGTTGAGTACCTTTGGACTCTTAGAAGCTTATGTATGTGAACCCTTTGGAATTTCTCACATTTCTGCCTAAATTGGTCATAAAATGTGGTCTGATCAAAATCATAAGAATAAGTAAACAGTGTCTGCTTAAACTAATACCACCCAAACAATAACATTGTTAAATATTTTAATGGCCATATAACATGTAAACATTCACAGGACAGGGAAGAAAAAGTAAGTGAACCCAGGAACTGCAACAATATTTTGGGACACATCATGTGTGGAGGAAAAATGGAACAACACACCAACATCAAAACCCTATCCTCACTGGGAAGTATGGTGCAGGGAGAATCATGGTGTGAGGCTGTTTTGCTCACTCAGGGTGAGGACAACCTGCTATCATCAATTAAAAAAATGAATTCACAAGTTTAGCAAGATATTTTGCAGAAAAAACTGAGATATTCACAACAGTGTGGAACAAGTAAGTGAACCCTTGTGTTAAACAGCTGCTGATTCTTCCTTTGTAGCAATAACTGCTTTCCTGTAGTTGCAGATTAGACGCTCACAACGATTAGGATTCATTTTGGACCATTCCTCTTTACAAAACTGTTGCAGTTCAGCGAGATTCCTGGGTTCACTTACTTTTTCCTTCCTGTCCAGTGAATGTTTACATGTTAATAATATGATAACATGTAATTGTTTGGGTGGTATTAGCTTAAAGGGGCTAGATGCAAGTTTGCCATTTTAGACTCACTACTGCCACCTCAGATCTTATGTGTAACTGCACCTTCTATATTAAGCTCGTGCATGACAGCACTTCGGACCCGAATTAACACCTTTTTGAGTGACTGTGCAGGATTTTAGAGGCAGTTGTGGTGAACAGGTCTGGGCTCATTCTACACATTAGGACATTGCTGGAACATGTAGGGGGAGGAAAATACTTAATTTTAACATTTTTAAACTGTATAGTCCCTTTAAGCAGACACTGTTTATTCATTCTTATGATTTTGATGAAGATCAGACCACATTTTGCGACCAATTTAGGCAGAAATGTGAGAATTTCCCAACGTACACAAACATTTTCCTCCCACTGTACTTCAACACTGAAAAAACATTGTCTTACTCACGTTTCACTTTATTTACCAAAATGCTAGCGTATTGTTTCAAAATGGTCACCACTCAATCACACACACTTGTTATCAAGCTAGTGTGGGAATGTTGAAAGCCTTTTAGAAGCTATTGGAAAGGATTGAAGAGCAATTGGTCAAGATCAAGATATAATGCTGAAGTAAAAATGTTACAGAATGCTCTACAAAAGTTCCATTAGGTAACTATCTTTTCAATAGCAGTTCAGAGCCTGTGTCTCCAGTCTGATTCAGCCCAGTACAATCCCGAGTTTAACCCCTGACCTGATGTTATTAGCCCGTGGGACATATGAGACATTTCCTCTGGTTTGATCTCCTCCTGCGCTTCTTGCCTGACGCCTGCCACAACCTGTGACGAAGCAATCCAAATGAAGCCGTATATCTGGGATTAGACGAGCCTATAACCTGGGGTGGCAGTGGTCAGTCTGTCTGGTCATTGTATAATCTATTTAAACGGTCACTACGCCTGTTTTCAACGCTCGCGTATATAAAGGAACCAAATGCCCGCTCAGAATTGGCAGGTGTCTTTTCCTCTCCGCGTGTCGCCCCGTCAGGCAGACTGCGCGGATGAAACGCACCGAAGCTGGCGTGGTGAAAGGATTGGGATGTGCCAAATGAGACCATCAGAGCAGCTAATTGGGCTGGTGCACCTCAAAGCCCCTTCCTGCGGCTAACGCTAAACAAAGAGGGTTTCTGGATAATCTCTATAAATCCTAATGCCACTATATGTGATACATTTAGCTGTCTTTTCATTGTGCCTTTGCCTCTTCGGCTTCATCAGAGGGGAAAAGCAGCAGCATTTGGTAAAGTAATCACTCCACTGAAATGCACTAACATACTTGTATAACACCATTGAGGACGTCCAATAGGGCAGCACATTGCAATTGAACCGAAATCACCCGTCTCTCTTAGGCCTTAAACAGTGAGAGTGCATGGGCATCTTGTAGTTACATTTCAGTCTCTCAAATGTTCATGTTTCTGCATGTGTTTAAAAAGCACACTGTGAACCGAATCTGAACAGAAATTCTAAACCTTATTGCAAAGTGAAATTTACAGTGAGGTTGTTTTTTCCCCCCCCAATATCTTCCAGCTTTAACCTCTTACCCCCCACTTTAACCGAGCAGCATTTTCTCCAGTTCGGCTTTACCCAAATCTAAAGACTATAGGCCAGTGTAACGCCTCATTTGAAAGCTAAGACCTAAAAAACTGATTGTATCCTTTTTGTTGCGTTGTTGCTGTTTTTTTAAATCACATTTTTTAAGCGTTTTTGGTCGTGTTTTCGTAGTTTTTTTGGTCATGTTTTTGTCACTTTTTCATGTTTTTGTTTTTACATTTCTGCGTCAGTTTTTCATCGCATCTTTGTCAAGTTTTTCATCGCTCTTTAGTATTGTTTTTGTCGCTTTTGTTGTTGTGTCATTGGTCCTATTCCGGCACGTCTTTGTCGCTCGTTTTTGTTGCGTTTTTCCTCCTCGTTTTCGTTGCTATTTTGACGCTTTTTTTCAAGAAGCTTTTAGATTTGGGTAAAGCCAAACCGGAGAAAATGTGCTTGGTTCAGGTGGGGGTTAGGAGGTTAATATCCAACAATATACAGGTTGTAGTTTACTCCCTGACCACTTTCACAAAGATAGACTATGTTATAAACATGCATTTCTTTGGACGTTGGAGGGAAACGTAATAGACAGAGGATATGCAGACAACAAGGGCTGCACAGTTAATCGCACATTAATTTAAATTGCCATATGAACGGTGGCAAATATCAGTATTTTAAAATAGCTGGCCTAATCGCAATAAGTTTTGCTCAGTCAGTGGAGCTTGTTATTCTTCCACTTCATACAAATATTTTCTCCTGTAAATCTACATGATCAAGCACAAAGTATCGCTTCCCGAAACCCGGCCTGAAGCAGAGTGGTGAACCACGTTACACAGTTGTGCCTGAGGAAAGCTCTCGCTGAGTTGGTTTCTTTTATAAATCCCTGCTTAAAACAAACCTTTGTTGAGGCTCAGAGCATAATCCACCAAAGCAGAACGCTTCAACATGAAGAGCGGCTCACAGTGAAGCAATGTCGCTCAACCTAAAGCCTCTCGTGAAACAAGTCAATCTGATTACGACATATCAAAGCTCCACAAGAGGCCGTACTGGAACCGCTGCAGACCACTGAATACAAGTAATGCTGGAAGATGAGCAACAAAGTGGTGGCAGGTGTATTAACTATATCAAAATCATTGTTTAAAAGATAAGCAAAGTTATAATATTATGACAAATCTAACAAAAAGCTGCTGGCGAGACTTTGCAAGACTTATATACAATTCTCATTTTGAGCAACACATCAACCTAAACTCATTTATTCACAGGCACATTTTTGATAGTTTGCAACAATTTAGCTTGATTATTTCCCCCACAAAAGACCTAGAGATATTAATCGTTGTCAACATCGCCCAGCTCTTGTAAAAGTAATAATATATTGCAGTCTTTTATTTGAAAAGGAAAAGCTATATTTTGCAGTAAAATGTGTAGTTTTGGGTGAATATTTGGTTTATTTTAAACGCAACATTGTCTTTTTACTTTCAAATAGTGCTTTTAGGTGATTTCTTACGAAGTAAACTGCAAAACCCTTGATGTAGACACAGACTACAAAGGTCCAAGGGGTCGGCAAGACAAAAAAGGTTGGGAACCGCTGATCTATTGTACTCACCGGGTAAAGCACATTCCATGTACAAGAGGAATCCAGGTTTGCTCCTGTGAAACATCTTTCTCCTGTCCGTCACGCAGCTGTTACTGTCAAACACAAACAAATAAATCAAAAGTAAGTCAGAGACCATGTTGTTCGTGATCACTGAACATGTGAATGTATTAAAAGAAGAGGTGGTCTCGTTGTAGATTGAGTTAAATGATTGTAGAATTACAGATTTTCATACAAATAGCAATATGAAGTGTATCTATGTCTCTCTCTTCAGTGTGCTCATAATTGTGTATCATTCATGGCCACCATTTACTCTATCTAAATCTATAGTTAGTGTTAGATTATAAACCGCTGATAACACGTTCTTTCAATCAATATTCCCGATTAACAAGTGAGTTGCGACGAAATCAGACAATCTCACGTAGTATCGCCCATATTAGCGCGATCACCACCCCCGCCCGCTGACTAGTTTGTGTAACCCTCTTCTTCTCTTTGGCAGCTCCACGTAATCCCATTGAGGGACTGAGAGGAGCAGTGAGAGCGTCCCGGGAGGAGGGGGTCACTGGCTCCTCGTCCCAATTAGCACAGGGGCAGCTGAACGGCAGGAGACAGGACAGTCCCGGCTGAGTTTGTTAAGGCGCTCTCCAGGACTAAAGGAAGCAGCTTAAAGTCTGGGTTACATCTTCATCTATAGCTTCAGGCTCGGGAAAAAAGCTTGAGAAAAACTGTCAGTTACTCTCGGCGATGCGTTACTTCACGTTATGGTGGATATAGTTTGGAAATTAACATAAAGAGGCTTGCTGCTACTTCAAAAATCCAAGCACCTGTCCCCAACTAAGTCGTACTGTAGTGCAGGCCTCCAGTTAATGCAGAAAAAGGTTCTCAGGTTTCAAATGAGGAAAAGCATGTTCACATAAAGTTAAATGTGTGTCCTCATATGAATCAGGGCGGCCCAGGCTCAGTTGTAAAGCCATTAAGACAAACACAAATCTTAAAAGAAGAAATACTGTTCTGCTGCTGGTGTTGTCCTACGATTAGAAGAATCCTAGCGCCCTAAAGGACATCATAGTTTGCAAATGCAATGCAACGCGGTGTTTAGCTGGGTATTATGATATTAATACAATATATATCACAATTTGGTGTCATGGTGGTGTGACTATGGGTCAAGCAGTTTTTGTTGTAAATTGTCGACAATGATTTAACTCCTCCCCCAACAAACTGCACTGAGCCCAATAGTGATCTGGATTAGCTGCTTGCATTTAAATAAAACGTTCTGTTAAAACAGTGTGGCCATGTTGAAGGTGTGAAAGTTCTCATGATGAGCACCAATAACCTGCAGTGGCCTATGGGAGAGGGCATGCATTGAACAGCTCGCTTTTATTAGGCTGTATTTGTAGAAGCAAAGGCCTCTACTCCATCTAATAGTCATTAGCTTTCATTACCGCGTTTGAAGTAGGAGCCGCTCTTTGTCTCCTTCTGAAAGGGGCGCATTTCAGGCACAAAAGCTTTTGACACGGGCTTTGCAGCACGGCCTGAACCCTCATCCTGGTGTTTGGACAGGTCTCCTAAAAAGAAAAGAAAGGTACAAGAATAAAGTGCCCCTGGGTTTGTAATAAGCGGAAATAACACTTCCGGTTCGCACACAGGTGCTAAATAGGCCAATAGCCGTGGGCTATGCGTGTTCTGTTTTCTACACAGTAGCCTCATTCAGCCTTCAGCCATTTGAGTCATTCTGAGACAGGAAGAGCACACTTCCAGAAAAACAATTATTAATGGAAAAATCAAATGAGAAGCCCGAACACAGGATATTAAAATTGGCTTGCCTATTCCCGCATCCCAGAAGTTGGTATCGTAGGCCACGAATTAGGCCATGGATTTACCCATTTGTTAAGATTATTATATTAGCGCTAGTGTGGTTGGGATAACAGCGAGCCCAATGAAAAACTGTTCTTGGAGCTCATTAGTATGTTCTCTGTTAGGGGCTCATGGAGGGTGTTTGTTTACGCATGACGCATCTCCGCGCGCTGAGGAGCGGGAATCTGTGCCGGTGGTAAAACGACACCACTTCTCACGCAGGTGGCACAAACGCACGGACGTGCTACTTCTCCCATCTCGTTATAATGGGGTGAAATTTTCCAAGTATTTAAGTGGAACAGATTAGTTGAGCACACAACGCTAATGTGAAACAAAATGAACAATTAGGCTGGTTTATGAACGAACTGCAAAGGTGCGAGGGAACACGGATTTTTTTTTTTAAAGAATTTTAAGAAGTAGAATTTTAAAAGTAGCCCAAAAGCATAAGTATTGCCAAGGCCTACAAAGCCAATATCTTTGGCTGATTTCTGCTAATGATTTTTTATTTATTTTTATTTTTTTCTGGTAAAACCTGCTGCCGATAATATAAGGCATAGCTTCTGCTTTAGAGATGGAGCAGTCGAGGATAGATATTTCTAAACGTCGCCACCAGAGCGCAGTATTGGTCAATAAGTGCATAAGTTGCTACCAGACCAGACTCATGACAAAATGATGCTCAACCAAAAATCACATCTGAAAGTAGTTTGCATTATTTATTAACTTTACCTGCTGGGAATGGATTAAAGTTTACTCTTAAAGACAGCAAATTAGTCAACAAGAAACAATAAGTGTACTGTATTTCCACTGATTATTATTATTATTATTATTATTATTATTATTATTATTATTATTATTATTATTATTATTATTATTATTATTATTATTATTATTATTATTATTATTATTATTTCTTTATTAAAAACAATCAAAGACGAAGCTGTGTTTTATGTTTTAAAATCTCTGTTCTTCATTTATTTTACAAACACATTTCACAACTTGCAGGGTCAGTTTTTGAGGGTCACTGCCACAGAAATGCTGAAACTAGCCTGAAAGTTCATGAAATTGATACAAATGTTTTATAACTGGATGCACAGTGTTTTTCACATAAATGTCTGAATGGCCTTTAATATTCTCCGCAATTATATTAGGAGTGCTGCAAAAGCTATCAGAAACACACATTAATTTAACACAATAAAATTAAAGCTAGTCATGGTAAAATAAGACCTGCCTGACCTTTGCCCATGTACCCTCTAGAGGGCGCCATTTAAAGAGAAGTGAACCATTTAATGATATTACTAGGCCAAGTTACCGAGAGACGCAATGAAGGATGCTGCAGGCTCATATTGCCTGTCCTTGTGGGGAAAACAAACACTGATAAACTTTTAGGGGCCCGTGCCTGGTTTAAACGCACTACCTGCTAATTTACCCTTTAAGAATTCTTTATGCACCAGAGACACTGTTATATTGGTGATATGACAAGATAGTATAGTATTAAACCAGGAGGTTTTTGCCATGTCAGAGTAACTGGATTAAGACAGTGTTGGGTTACCCGATATATTATACCTGTCAATGTAATGTGCCATGTAATTGAATTGAATTAGAGGATCCCCCTCGAAAACGAGATGGTTCATCTCAAGGGGCTATTCCTCTTGAAATAAATACATGTCAAATAATGTACCAATATGTTATGTGTAATAACTTGTACCCATGGGTTATGGAATAACAGGTATTTTTAGTTTGGAGGTACATAATGTAAGGGTCTTATTACATATACTTCCAAAGTACTAATACACATTATTCTATTGTGTATTTACTACATAGGTACAAGTTATTACACCATGTTACAAAGAAGATTACATTGTACTAAATGTAGTTAGGTACAATCTATCAAGGCAGTGTAAAACAACGTGTAATCCAGTGTTGTACATCCAAGTCTGTACCAACCTGCCCCAAGGCAAATGTGAAAGTAGCTCGTCACTGCAGTGACGCGTTGTGCAGCATATGTTAAAAGTGAATCTTGCTAAATGAAAAGCTGAACAAAAAACCCACACACACATATGTGTGTTGGGCGCAGCATCCAATGGAGGGGAAAAAAACAAAACAATGCATCGCTTTGTTGTTGTTCATGCCTTGCCATTTGTCCATCCATTAACCAGCAGAGATCGGGGTCAGTGCGTAAAGGCGCACGGGTTTCATCATTAAACAAACCGTCTCGGCCTCCCCTTGGGTCCCCTCCGCGATGTAGCGCGGCTCAAATATAAAACCCATCAAATGCAGCGATGGACATTCAATTTGACCACGCAGCTTTCACTAAAGGTCGAGTCCAAATGTCTCGGTCCTTATCTCTAATTACGGAAAGCATTTTAATTAAACAAAACCTATGCGAATAAAAATAAGAGTTACCACGCAAACCGATTATTGAGTTTTGGTAATAGTTTCCACTCAGTTATCAGCGTTTTAATTATACTGAAAGGACTGGATTTAAACATTTGAACTCGTTATAAGTTAATGAGAAAATAAGTGTCAAAATTACTCTATAGTATGTAGTACCATTTGAGACGCTGTTTCAAAGAAGTGTGTGTCTTTAGGAGCCTTTAGCTCTAAAAGCCTAATAAACAACTTGTTTCAGCTCATAATTTCCATCGGTAATGATTTTCTAATGCAGCCCGCGCTCAAACGACCTTATTAAAGTGGTAATGATTGACTTGGTTAGTGCGCCGTGGGACATAGCCGCAGTTTCCTCCCGCACGATACAGGCTGCTAAACTCTCCCCTTTCGGAAAAGCAACGGACAACCCAGTAAGGGCCTTAGGATGGTTCCTGTTCATGCGTAAAGAGCAAAAAAAACGAAGAAAAAAAAAAACCCTGTGTGCCGTTTATTAAGGTGTGATTAGTTACTCCCAGCTTACAAAAACGGACAAAACTTCAATAGACTTATCACTGCGTGACCAAAGTGGAGAAAAAGGCACCAGCGCAATGGTGGTGGAGTACAACCAAAATCAGAAGAGCTGTTTGAAGAACTGTTTAAAGACCTACGTAAAGGCCAAAATGTGAAAGATATGACCACATTTTCTGTACTTGTAACCCATGGGTCATAAAATAATCGTTTTATTTGAATAATATTTCACCATGGGAGCTGATTTATATTTTTACGCGTAAAGACGCAACAATTACGCACACGTTTAATCAAAGCCTCCTTGGCTTTTTAGGAAGCCCTTGTTAATGTGAATGGTTGGTCATATAAAGAGTGTTTAGGGCGCACTGCCTGCTTCTTCTGATGTGTTTGATAAAGTGTTTAATGAGGTGTAAGAGGAGGGTATTGTCTTGTGACGACACCTTTGTGCCCATATCATGACAGAGCATTACGCGATGGATGTGGATCACTGAAGGGAAGTAATGATTTATTTTTTGGTGAAAATACAAAGTGTATGGAAAACGCTTATGACATAGTCCATTTTTAGATTACTCCGAAAGACTCACACGATTTCACACTATAGCTCAAGGAATGATTTAAGGTTTCGTAAATGTAGAGTGACAGCATTTTGTCGTGAAGTTTGAAATGATATTAAAAACTGCTTTGGGTAATCGTTGACTCCATGCAAATGTCTTTTTGTGTATAGGAAGTACGGCTCGTCTGTGTGTTCATAACAAATGTCCCTGTGAAAGCGCCTTTAGTCCACCTGTTCCCTCAAATAAATTAGGCATTATAGGCAAACGGGAGGAATGAAAAGAGGCGTGTTTCCGCGCGCAGCCAGTTTTGCGCGTGAGGGACTGATGACAGCCGGACAGGTCCAATCAGATCCCTCCTTGCTCAGCGTCAGGTGTCGTGCACAAATAGAAGCAGTGCGCAGCTCGGATTCAAAGCATGTCGAGTTGAAGAGTGCGGGATGGAGGTCTGAGTCTTGGTTTCAGTGGAGCATAAACAAACGACGCGATGTTTTCGTCCGTGGGAAAGCGCTGCTTCACCATAGAGTCTTTGGTGGCCAAAGACGGTCCACTGGGCGCCGAGGAGCCGCTGAGGCCCACGGCGCTGTCCTACCCGTCTCAGCACGGGCCAGAGGCGCTCATGAGCGGGTACCAGCACCCCGCCCCTGCCCGACCACTGTATCAGAGCCCGGAGTTGCTGTTCCCGGAGACGGCGGCTCATCCCCTCACTGTGGCGCCACATCAGCACCTGCAGCATCCGCACTTCTTTGGCTCTCAGCACCGAGACTCTCTGCACTTCTACCCCTGGGTCCTACGGAACCGCTTCTTTGGGCATCGTTTCCAAGGTCAGTGCCCATTACGCATAGTGCACTATTTAAGAAAGAAGCATAGGAATTTCTTTGAATTTTGAATTCAATAAATAAATCTAAAAACTCAAATTTAAAACTCTGACAAATAGAAAGAAAATCTATTCATCTAATATTATTGCAAGTAACCAGTGTGCAACTGTTTTCTCAGCGCGGACAAAGTTTGACAACCGAACCGTTTGTTATGTTTTATTGACAAAAGAGGAATGAAACATTTTGTACATTGACAGACCCCTCCATTTGAACTCAATTCTTGTAAAGAAAGAACACAAGACAACAGCAACAAAAAGCACCTAAAATGTCAAAAATGGGGGGAAAAGGGGGAAAGGAATTTGTAGTTGTATGACTGACATTAAATAGCCTAGATTCACAAATGATGACACATTGATTTTTATTATATGTCAAATAATTCAGCAATAATGAGTAAATAAATTAAACATCACTTTTTCTTCAGTTTACGAAAAACAAAACAAAACAAAACAAACAGATATAGAGTTAAACTGGATTATTTGACAATGGACAGAACGGCGGGAGCCCGGACTCTGCGCCTCTGACTCTGATGCCGTTTGGGACAATGAGATTATATCCCAGAAAATGCTACCAATTTTTTCACGTCAATACAAGAAAAATAATAATAAAGTTTGAAACGACTCAACGGTGTCGTGCGTAAAGGCGAAATCCGTGCGTAAAATGATCCCGTTTTTATAACCCGAGTTCAGGCCTATTTTAAATTTCAATGTATGAACAAATGAAACTAGATTAAACTGCACGCAAAAAAAGAGAGACAAACTTTAGAATTTAACTGTTGTCAAAAAGCGGTGACAATTTAACCATTAAGCGAGGTTATAGCATTTTGACCAAGTATTAGTCTGATACATTTAAATTTTAAATCTGATCTATGTTTAGCAGCATGTCATTTTGGTAGAAGGTGTTTTGGGAAACATTTATCATACTAAGCTACAGGCCTATTATACTATATTCTATTTATGTTAAAGTTACATTTTTGGAGCACGCGCACTCACATTCCGCCCTCTCCGCTTCGTCCTCAGGTAACGACGTGTCCCAGGACAGCCTCTTGCTGCACGGTCCGTTCGCCAGAAAACCGAAGCGCATCCGCACGGCCTTCTCTCCGTCTCAGCTGCTGCGTCTGGAGCGCGCCTTCGAGAAGAATCACTACGTGGTGGGCGCCGAGCGGAAGCAGCTGGCCAACAGCCTGAGCCTGTCCGAAACGCAGGTGAGGATACCTGAGACTGAAATAACAATCTGCAGAGGAATAGATTAATAACGGCCAACTGTGTGGGGGAACATGATTTACATCGGGTGACAAAATATCAAGTGAAAGTGGGGATGTGGTGTGATGATACTTTTAAAAGTCACATTAGTTTAATTTAAATAATCACTAGATATACATTTTGCCCAAAGACTTCTTTTTTATATTTTACATTTTACTCACTTTTTACTCGCACCTTTGACATGTCCCATATAAAAATACTGCGTGAACATTTGTAAACATTATTGATGCAGAGTTATAATGAGAGCACATTATGTCCATCATTTAGAGCTAATAGACAGTGCACAGCTTCCCTGAGTCAGCGAAAAGGAACAGCTTTACTTTAACTTCCGTCGATCCAAAGGTCACATCAGCTGCAGTGTGTGCATTAAAGCAGTGCATGAATATTAATCGCAGTCAAACACTGCAACCTGTTTAGCGCAACTAATTAAAACGTGAAAATAAGGAGGCAAAGCTCACGGGTCTGAAATAACCTGCCTAACATTAAATCAAATTACACAGACGTGTCTAAACTTAGAGACTAAATCAAAAACCGTCCTGTCTTTTGATACATTAATTACACTAATTAGCAACATGTAATGTTCCACAAGAACTTATTAGCTTCTTAAAACGCTATTTCTGAAATGTTATGACAAGCACGTCTCCAGCCGTCACACCTGTAGAGCTGCTAGACTTTTGATTCCAGGAGTCATATTGACCATATGGAAGCTGTCGATTTGTCCAAACCTCTGCAGGAACTCCATTCTAACACACTATTCACACTCTACAGAAAATGTGTTTTCCTTCTTTGTTTTCCAAATTTAAGGCTCACATCATGTGTCACTGAATCCACAACACTGAATTACTGATCTCTGTGATAATAAACGTTACATTCTGTGAGAAAAGAAAAAAAAATACAACAACAGTGCTTTCTGCTTCTTAAACACAGAACAGAATCTCGGAAAAATTATTTGACAAAAACCTCAAGAGCAATTTAAAATCTGACTCTTGAAACTTAAAATGTTCCCTCATAAAGTAAGTTTAAACTTTGTAAATAGAAAAACTGAAATGGCTTGATATCTGTGCACTTTGTAGTATCTTCTGTCCAAACTCCTCCAAAACCCTTTGGATCTATATTATAATTATCGCGGCTGCTTGATCACAAAATGTTTCATATTTCAATGTTTGATGAGTGCATTGAATATTGCAATAACAATAATGGGGTAGTTCAGATGGAGGGTTAGTCCTGAAATGTTGTGACTCTGTCGGCCACATTTATGGGCAAAAGCTGACATGAGGAAAACACAGAGGGGTCCAGTCTGGGATTGCATAAAACTATTGTCAAAATAAAATACAAAACAAGACTAAATTGAGACTAACTTGTGAAACTAAAACTGAACTTGAGCACATTTAAGGGTTGCTACATATATCACAAGTTAGTTGTATACCGTGCAACCCCTATCATTTTCACCGATTTTAATTTCTTTCTGTCTTCCTCAGGTAAAAGTGTGGTTCCAAAACAGGCGAACCAAATACAAGCGTCAGAAACTGGAGGAAGAGGGTCCCGACAACCAGCAGAAAAAGAAAGGAAACCACCACATAAACAGATGGCGCATGGCCACCAAACAGGCCAGTTCAGACGACATCGACGTCACCTCCGAGGACTAACCCCATCCCCAAAACAAAATGGACCAACTTTATTTATTATCATGTAATATTATTGATGTATCGAAAGACTGTTTATCTCCTGGAGAGCTTCTTGCAGAGACTATTACAGACAAGACAGAAGCAGAAATTGTCCACAAAAAAAAAGCGAAGGTTGTTTTTTGTTTTTTTTTCAAAAGAATGCGTTTTGTTTCCGTGAACCCCCATTTTTTTGTGCCACCTGCTTAGGTTATTAACACCTCATGTCTTTGCCACATCCACCATCTGTGAGTGTGCCATTCAAAATCTTTTCCCGACGACTATAAGACTCGACGCACATCAGGACGCACAATCCTTTTTCAACAGACAAGATCGTTTTTCTGCAAAACTATAAGAAGATGAGACAAGCGTACACCGAAAAAAATACGGACTAATGAAACTCAACAGCAATTTGTTTTGGGTAAATGACACCTCATGTTCTTCTTTTGAAATTCTGCACACGTCATTGTACAAAACCTGTATGAGAACACCATTTTTAAAAAACAAAACGTGTAACAACAAAAATATGTTTTAGAAATAAAGAAAAGTATTTGCCTGGACACTTAAAGAATTGCAGATAGCACTTTATTACATACTTATTTAAAAAAAGAACAGAAATATGCCAAACACATGCAATGCTTTCAGACAAGGATAATGTTAAGACTATTTAGTGTCTACAAAGAGTCTGTGCAGATGTGGGAGCATTTACTTTACAGGACAGTAAAAGCATAGAATGGAAATGGCATAGAACTTAAAACTGTATAGCAACATATTATGGTAATTACATAAAGCAAATATAATTTAGGACATGGTAGTCTGACTAATCCAAACCATGGCACGGGCACAAAGACAGTGAATTACCTGGAAACATGGCTGGTATTTTCTTGGTAACATGGAAACAAACCTGAAAACTGCATTATCTCTTGTTCCCACGCAATTTCAATCTGCTGTAAAGTCAAGTGAAACCCATACATTTGTTTATGTTCTCCACTGAACCAGGGAGGATGCACTGAGAGGTATCTGATCTGTCATAGACCTGTAGAACACTACACATATCTCCTCCCGCAGTTACCCGGACTGTACCAATAAGGATGCTAATTCCAAGTGAATAGTGAGTAGGTTTTGGTGCCAAACCACATTCTCACTCATCGCGTCCCCGTGAGTCCCAGGTGAATTGTGCAAATCAGTGTGAAAGACGCTTTGATTAGAACCAGTCTGTGTATCACAAAACAAGGGATTTCACCACAGAACAGTATCAGTTCAAAATGAAGAAGTGTTCGATATCATGTTAATGCGTATGTTTGTCAACCTCTTAACCCCCGCCTTAACTGAGTTTGGCTTTACCCGAATCTCAAAGCTTCCGACCTGGAGCTTAAATGAGGCGTTACCGTAAAGCTAAGACCTACAAAACTGATTTAACCTGATTTTTTTCCTAGTGTGGTCGCTTTTTTCACGTTCTTTTTCACTCTCATTTTTGCCACTTTTTTGTTGCACTTTCATTGCTTTTTTTGTTGTGTTTTCAGCTCTGTCTTCATTGCCATTTATTTTTTTTGGGGGGGAGCCAGGTTAAGGGGGGGGTTAAGAGGTTAAGATCTCCATTAGCATCAGCAGTGTACGGCTTCCGCGACTGTCCCTGTGGGTCGCTACTCACATCTCAATTCACCTTTAGCTCAGTGGCATCCAAAAGCACATCATTTGGTTTGAAGCACAAAATATGTTGTCTGCAAGAGAACATTGAGTATAATTTAAGTGCGTTTTCCTTTTGTTTGCCCAGGCTCCAAAACCTCCTCTCACATAGTAGCCTTTAGGTAAACAGGCTAGTTTAATGCCTAACAAAATGCACTCTTGTTAATAATTGAATCATGTAGCCTAAGTCATTGTCAATAAATGATCAACGAAGCTTAAAGCAGAACAAAGTAACTCATGCCCCTAGAGGCCATAAGCGCCACTGCAGGTGTCGTAGCACGTTTTTTTTACTTATGTCTGTGAGAGTAAATACTACGCTTACAAAAAAGACAAAGGGAGAGAGGGATATTGTACATCCAATCACACAATGGAGATCTTTTTTTTTTCACTCAAACTTGGCTGTAAATACTGTTTAAGTGGCACTAGCCTGCAGTTAGCTTTGTCCGTTAGCCTGCTAGCTTCTTCATGATTCCATTAGTGTGTATTGCGCCTCCGACTTGGAGGTAGGAAAGTTGCAATAGTGGTTTTCTGGCCAGAGGGGAGATGAAAGACCCCCAATCACCCCATTAACCCCTGTATTACCCCCAGAGGGACTACGGAAATGATTTATTAAGGTAAACAAATGACTTAGTTCTTCTTTAAACAAGTAACAAACAAAAAACAGTGCCATTATTTGATCAGTTTCACTTCAAAAATAACATCACAGCTTCCAGCACCTTTGAACATCCACATTTCTCGACAAAGGTGGCGGTGAGGAATGCAGCCACACAGGTGTCAGGTGCTGTTCCTCTAAACTCCTGCGAAAAGTGAAAAGGGGCATCCAGGAGGTGTCCCGTTCAAGGGGAGGGGGGAGAAAAAAAAACGCTAAAAAGTGTAGCTACTATTGTGCGCCGGCCCATTCAAGGCCATCTTTGTACTCGTCTGTCAAAATGAGCGGAAGGAATTTGCGCCTAATGACCCTAAAGCTTCGGAGATGAGCTTCAGAGTCTGACCCCGGTGTTGTGTTTTGTAAGTCAGGAGAGCACACACACGGGAAGGGGCGGAAAGGCACAGAGATACGCGGTTCGACGCTCTTCGCGCCTTCAGTGACAAAAGCACACAATACGTCAAGACATGTGTGATCCCAAAAGGAAGCAGCAGCTCTGTTTTGACTTTCAAGGATATCCTATACTCGCCACAGGTGCAAGTGTACACGCTGAAGAGGGTAAAAACATGGGGCTGGACAAGTGGATTTTGTAAGTCTGTGCTATTATTATTAGATCAACAGTTGGATGCATAGACAACATTACCGTTATCCTATAGGTGACACAACAGAGATGTCAGATTAAAGAGGGAAGAAGCGATTGCTTCTTGAGACAAAGATTTACACATACCTTTGAAAACAGAGCTAAAAGCAAAAACGCATGGTAATTTAAGCACACAGATTCTACAAAATTTGATAGAACAAGCAATGGCTCTATATGTTCAGAAAATCATCACAATAATCACAATATTCCAGAGTTATCAAAGTTAGTTGCTGACATTTTTTCCACATTGTGCAGCCCTAGTTTAACCTCTTAACCCCTGCCTTAAAGGGACTATACAGAGATTAAAAATAAGTATTTTCATCCCTCTACATGTTCCAACCATGTCCTAAGGCAGGGGTAGGCAACGTCAGGCCCGGGGGCCAAATCCGGCCCTCTAGCATAAAGCCTTTGGCCCAAAAGAGGATTCTGAAGAAATATTATCGCGGCATTGGTCAGAATTCTCTGACCAATCAGAGGCCAACAGTGGCAAGAGCTGGGCGGAGCTGAGCGAGAAGCGAAAACCGCCATTTTTAAAAGACCGAAGACGACAACAACAACACACAAAACATAGCAAAAAAGAACAAACATTGACTGCTGCGGGACGAAAGGTTAATCCCTGGTCAATCAGTGAGGTCCAGACATTTATTTGTTTAGTCGGGGACGAGAAAATCCAGAGGGAACTTGACGGGGCAACGCGAAATGAGCGGATTTTCCAAGAGCTGGCGGAGCGGATGGCTAAGCCATAACTTGCCCACCCATGTCCTAATGTGTAGAATGAGCCCAGACCTGTTCACCACAACTGCCTCTAAAATCCTGCACTGTCACTCAAAAAGTTGTTACTTCGGTCCGAAGTGCCGTCAGCTTAATATAGAACCTGCAGTTACACGTATGACCTGAGGTGGCAGTAGTGAGCATAAAATGACCAACATGCATCTAATCTCTTTAACTGAGCGCATTTTCTCCAGTTCGGCTTTACCCAAATCTAAAAGCTTGTGGACTGGAGTTTACATCCTAAAGCCATTTGATTTTTGTCATCACTTTTTCGTCGTATTTTTGGTGGTGCGTTGTCACTTTTTGTTGTGTTTTTGTTGCTTTTTCAAGAGGCTTCTAGATTTGGCTAATGTCGAGCTGGAGAAAATGTGCTCGGTTAAGGCGGGTGTTAAGAGGTTAAGCAATGTATTTATGTTAAAAAGACTACTGACCAACACTTTTACAATATACAGTAATACAGCATGATATTGTAATAGGAATCAGACGCCCGTTCTTCAAGCAGAGTTTCTACAGGTGGCAGCAAGACAAATTTCTTGCTTTTGAATGCCAAAAGTGCAAAAAGTCTTGACATATTTAATTTTTAATACGATTTGGAAACACTTAGGCCTGTCACAATAACAAAGTTTGCTTACTGACGACAAACGATATTGTTGAAGAGCTTATAATGCAACAGAAACTGACTCTAAAGCTTAAAAGATACAGTAAAGCTTTGTTTGAAATATACTTCATCTTCTCACAATACATTAACACACAATGAGACACAACTTACTTTGGGTAAGAAATGCACGATTACATTAGAAAAATCGTGGAAAAATTTGCTAATAAATGCACAGAAGATGAATATTGAGCCCAAAAATGCATCTCTTATCCATCATTTATTGAACTATAAGTCGATATCGTAATTATCGTGACACCTCATGCCGCCGTACATTCAATCAAACAGGAGAATGAGGTGAGTGGGTTCTGTTAGGGAAAAATTATATTTTAGATTTAATGCTAGTTTGAATCCTATTGAATGCTTTAAGGTCTTCATTTTGTCATTATTAATCTAATGACTTTTAATGCATCGCGTAAACACTGTCAAGGTTCCAATTTTCTTCATATATAAGTTTGTTCATGTCATGGTGTGGGTTGGCACTTGTCTCTGCTTTGGTAGAACGAAGCCAAATTGCTTGTTGACTGCTGGGCTAACGTTTTGAGACATACGCCGACAGACAGCCACTCAGCTCATTCACTACGGGCAATTTACAGCCGTCAACAAAGGTCAAAGCGCCCAGACTTCACACAATGACACGGGATTCAGAGTTACCATTTTGTCACAAGCTGCCACACATACAGAAGAAGGGTGAAGTGTCTTGCCCAAGGACACAGTAAGTGTAAGGCCGAATGATATTTGATAACCGTCTTCATGATGTTCCTTTAAAAACCCCAGCCTGAACCGAGCACATTGTCTCCAGTTTGGCTAAGACCCAAATCTAAAAGCTTCTCGACTGGAGAGCAACAGGGTCTCATTTGAAAGCTAAGACCTACGTGAAGTGATAGGATACTTTGTTGTCACATTGTCGGCGTGTTATTGTCACATTTGTTATGCGTTTTCGTCTCTTTTTGGTCATGTTTTTTGTTGCTTTTTCATTGCTTTTTGTCACTTTTTTGTCATGTTTTCGTCGCTTTTTGTTGCTTTTTCATCTTTCACCTTTATTTCATAGCTTTTTATGGACACATTTTCCCCATGTTTTTGTCACTTCTTTGTTGCTATTTTGATGATTTTTTTTTTTTTTAAGCTTTCAGATTTGGGTAAAGCCAAACTGGAGAAAATGTGCTCAGTTCAGGTAGGAGTTTAAAGAGTTTAAGAGTTTAAAAAGAAGGCAAGCTATTTGTTTATCAGCAAATGTGGCTAAAACAAGACATAAAAGAATATAGTATACTAAATGTGCAGCCCAAATAATTAAAATAAAACTGCACATTTTCAAGCTAGAGTTTTTGCTTTGGGCTGTGTTAGCAAAAATGGTGCAAAGACTTAAGCGATTTTCTGATATATTGTGACTTCTTGCGATTTCAATGGTTGCCATAGCGAAAACTTGGCAATACAATGCACAACCTTAACCTACAGTGAACAGATGAAACACCATTGTCTATATGCTCCTTATTTAATTAATTTAAATTGATTCTTCGCAAAGGTCATGGCGCTTAAAGTCGGTAGCGCTCCTTGGTTGCGTGTTAGAACCAGTGAAGGGGCTGTTTCCCTGAAGCTCTGAGTCAGCGGCTGTGAGAATACGGTGCGTCTCCAGAGAAACGGTCGAGGAGGAAGCGACAACATTTCAAACAAGAGGCGTGGATCTGTGACACACCGGCATCAATCTGTGCAGTTAGTATTAAGCTCTTAACCACCACCTGAACCAAGTACATTTTCTCCAGCTTGGCTTTACCCAAATCTAAAAGCTTAAAAAAAGCGCACCACAATATCAACAAAAATGACAAAAATATGGAAAAAAAAGTCACCAAATGGCAACAAAAGCGTGACAAAAAGTGGTGAAAACATAACAATAAAGCAATGAAAAAAGCGATGAAAAGGCAACTAAAACATGACAAAAAATGGCCAAAAATGTGACAAAACCCGGCGACAACGTGACAAAAAAGTTACAATCACTTTTGTAGTTCTTAGCTTTCAAATGAGGCATTACACTGTTGCTCTCCAGCTGAGAAGCTTTAAGGTTTGGGTAAAGTCGAACTGGAGAAAATGCGCTCGGGTTCAGGTGGGGGGTTCAAGAGGTTAACCTGTTATAGGATTATTTAGTACAAGTAAACCCTTGTTTTCTTTGCTTGCATGGCATTTTAGCATCTATATAACTGCTAAAATAATGTCATTCTCATTAAAATAAGTGAAACAGTAAAAGAAATAACCAAGGTGAACAAGTGAACTTAAACTTGTGTAGTAACAAAGCATTATGGTATTGCTAAAATAACTCACAGTTCATAATAAATCACAGTATAGTATTTGTCACATTGATAACTTCCGTAAGTTAGCATAAAGCTGCTCCATTATAATAAAAGAAGAAGAAGAAGAAGATCTTTATTTATAAAAAAAGAAATCGCACAAATATCATAATGCACTATTGTTTCACCTTAAAGCACAAATGTAATTAAAGTAGAAGTCCGTAAGATTGCATAATGAGGAGAGAGACATTTTTAAAGTAAACCATCTCTCCTGAATGGACCTGAAAGCCCCTCCTCTTTCCCCATGCACAGAAACGCTCATCTCATTGGTCCACAAAACTCATATGACCTGCTTTACATCAAAACGCAGGTGCAGAAGGTCAAGTATATGCATTTGATTAACTGTGTAAAGACTCTGTACCATTAGCATCATCGCAGTTTGTAGCAATGTTTCATAAGACTTAGTTTAGCCTCTTCTTCAGTGTCAACGTGATGCTCTTGTGTTAAAGTCCTTTGTTGTAAAACAAAACCTCACATTTCGCTGCCTGGGCGATCTCAGGCTCCAGTTTGTCCACCGAGATCTGTGGACGACAAAGCAAAGCGACTCGGCTTAAATCTCGGACACGAGAACAGCTCGATCAGTAAAATGAAGGACGATAACATTTTTAGCCTCGATAAATGCACGTGCTGTGTGTGCTAAAATGAATACAGAAGAATGAAAGCTGAGTGAGCGGAGCCTCCATCCAACCCGTCTCCCTGTGCGTAGAGACAGCATTGAGCACATTATGTATCCGGATCATTTAAAGATCAGTGCTGCTTTTGGAGAGGCGGGGTGTAAACAAAGTGCCGTGCTACAACGGAGCTTTGCTGATTCCGACACGTACTGTGAACTTTATCGCGGGGCAAGAGGGACTCGTGTGAAAACACTTGGAATACCAGCCAAAACAACTCATCACAGAGAGAATAATAACATTAATGCTGGTAAGTCCAACGTGAGAACGAAACGAAACCACCGCCCAGTCAGTGCATCGCAGCTAATCAGAGCTACTGTTAGCGAGAGGAACCCGACTGCTTTAGCCACTATCCAAATACAAGCGCGACAGCCATGTGTGCAGGAGGTTATATTTGAAAAGAAATATACTGTAAGCCTACTCTACTTTTGCAGTAATACAGAATTATCTAAATCCATTACATTTTATTCTAGCCAGGTTTAATTTAACACAGAAGTGAGTTTTTGTCAGCAAATATTTGACCAGAATAATGTAGATGAAATATCAATATTATTGTTATGTTGGATATGTTTAAAGATGATACTGTAAATCAGGGGTAGGCAAGTTTTTATCACAGAGGACCGATTTTCATCATAGCCAAAACACCAAGGGCCGAACCTCACCATTGTAGCCTAAAGTAAAGAATAATTTTGTGCAAATGCAAATGTTTCACATCAGTGGTTCTAAAGTGGTCCGGCTCCGAGACCCGCTATTACCTTAATGACAAGCTGCGACCCAAGTAAAACTGTAATATTTCATATATCTTATAAAATATTGTATTTACCACACGTTTTTACTGAACAAGACGGAGATTTGCTTTTAATACTGAAATTATAATCAAAACAACCCAATAATATTAATCTTAACAGACTCCAGTGTGTTTCTGTGTAGTTTCAGATGGAAAATATTGGAAAAAAAAGTTCCCTGTAGGCTCGCGACCCACTTTTGAGTCCCGACCCACCAGTTGAGAAGTGTGATGTTCTGCAAGGACATTTAAAAAATACACTATAAAAGGACACTATTCCTCGCATTTTTAGAGCACTTTAATAGGTATTTGATATCTTATTTGCATAATAATATTTCTCAAAATCATATTGGGGGCCAGCAGTTCTGTGCTGGAGGGCCAGATTTGGCCCCCTGGCCTGACGTTGCCTACCCCTGCTGTATATTGAGTATTTTTTTTTAAATGTCGTGACAGGCCTAGTTCAAACGCAGAACCTGGTGAGAAGGTTAAG
The DNA here is from genome assembly GCF_951799975.1 of Gobius niger. Taxonomy (NCBI): domain Eukaryota; kingdom Metazoa; phylum Chordata; class Actinopteri; order Gobiiformes; family Gobiidae; genus Gobius; species Gobius niger. The sequence goes on from NC_136867.1 coordinate 18,662,089, forward strand.
AAACACAGATGGATACAGCGCCCTAGAATATTGTGGCCCTTCTTGTTTGCACTTCGTTTGGTAAAAGGTGTTATTATTGAATGCCAAAAGTTCAATACAGGTTTGCTTACAGGTTTCTTTTTCTTGCCTACGGTATTTGCATTATACTCATTATCATCGTATCATCGTAATATCGCGATATTTTCTGAGACGATACATCGCCCTCAATTTTTTTTTTATCGTGGCAGGCCTAGCCACCGTATTTCCAAAAAGTTATTCAGTCACTTTCCCTTGTTTCTAAATAACGCTATAAGCCTGTAATGTTCCGTATTTACCGCTAATGTGCAAAAGCGGCCAATTTGGCAGGAAAGAGTCTAATTTGAGGCTTGCACACTCCTAATATTTGAACCAGAGACAGATGGCTCCTGGCAACGGAGGCAGAGTCTTAATCAAAAAGCTTGTGTTAGGTGTGAAATGGAACAAATCTGAGTAGGCGTAAGGGGGTCCGGGCGAGCGGGGCATTCGCGGTGCATTTTGGGTAATTCTTTTTTCCCCCCTTCCCTGGCTATATTGGATCGAGTGCAAAAACAGGATTTGAGTGAGAAAAACAACTAAGGCCCTTCCCTGCACATTGCACAAGGAGGAAGGACTAGTTTTCGCAGGACTGTTGGCGGCACATATGTTTTGAAGTTTCTTGCCATATGGTCGTCTGCGTTATTTCCAGCGGTAATTAAATCCTAAACATTTTAAAGCCAGAAACGCTTGGCTCGTGTCAGCTCGAGTCATTTGGCAAAGGGAGGAGAAGAGGGGGGGGGGGCGAAGAAAACAACAACAACAACAGGAATCACAGCAAAAGGCGAGACTTGATAAGCAGATTGATACACGCTGAAGATGTCGAGTAAGGAGAAAAAAAAAACACGCCTGGGTTAAGAGCAGGTCCCGAAACACTTATTAAGGAAGAGGCGCTGCTCAAGTCAATGGGCACAAGTCAAAAGAGGTCGGCCATTTTGGGAGCACCAGTCGTTCAATGGGAGATTTGGCGCCAAGATGTTTTAATAGAATAGGACATTAGGAGTGTCATTATTTACGTGATTACAAGTGTTTAGTTCATGAAGGATTCTTAAAAGGATCTCATTTGATCTTGAACAGCTAAGCAAAGGATTATATTCAGAAATCTTATAAAATAGGGCAATTGATAGAGCTAATCACTACCATCAGTCGACCGTTTGTTTTTGTTTTGATGACCTTCCATCTTTATACTAACATACCCAGCAAATAAATGAACTAAAATGTCACAGTTTATGTAGCGGCTCCATACCTGATTTTTTGAGCAGTGTAATAATAATTCGTTTTTTTGAATACATTGTAAAAACAGACATTTGTGCGTAGTGGATTTAATTTTAAAGCACTTTTATCAATTGTGAACTTGCAGGCTGATTGCTGTTGTGTAACATTACCATGACAGTATTGAGCCTTGAAAGTATTGAAGTATAATTATAAACTCATCCCTGTGAAGAGCTGTAATGGTAAAAATTGTTTCGCAAATTAGTTTGGACCACATGTAACTGCATAAAAAATGCACGCTCCCTTTATTGATTTATTATTTATTGGTTTATTTGGTCAGGACAGTGCATGTTAATGAAAATACAAGGGTCTCATGCATGTAAACAAGCTACACCGGATTGTAGCAAAGACACTCTCATTCATCCTGACTTATTGTACATGTTTTTAGTGGTAGGAGAAACCGTAGGACCCGGGGGAAATCTACGCAGACATGGGGAGAACATGCAAACTCCACACAGAAAGGCCCCGCCCAGGTGGGAATCGAACCCGGGACCTTCTAGCTGCAAAGCGCTAACGGCTACGCTACCGTGACGCCTGGTTTTAACCCAAAACATGCACAATCAGGTAATCAGGTCTCCCAGTTGGGTACTTTTGACCGTGAACGTCATCTTCATTTAGATTAACCTGAACCGAGCACATTTTCTCCAGTTTGGCTTTACCCAAATCTAAAAGCTTCTTGGAAAAAGTGTAAAAAAAAAAAAAAAATAGCAACAAAAACAAGAAGAAAACAAAGATGAAAATGCAAAACGAAGAAACAAAAAAACGAAAATGTGACAAAAATTCACCAAAAAAATCACAAAAACTCAACAAAAATGTGACAAAAAAATCACAAAAACTCAACAAAAACGTGACAAAAAATCAACAAAAAGCAGTAAAAATGTGACAACAAAAGCGATGAAAGTGCAACAAAACAGTGGCAACAACACAACATCAGCTTAGATCAGTTTTGTAGGGCTTAGCTTTCAAATGAGGCGTTACCCCATAGTCCAGGGTCCTGTAGGCATTTGAACTCCAGTCCAGAAGCTTTTAGATTTGGTTAAAGCCAAACTGAAGAAAATGCACTCGGTTAAGAGGTTAATTTACTGTGTAGTGCTGTTACCTGTGACGTCTGGGGGAACAGGCTGATGGCGAGGGGCAGAGCGAAGGCGAATGCGGCCAGACAGACCCCAGCGTGGACAGGCAGCACCAGTCTGGGGTTTCCCTTCAGAAGTGGCAGCCTGCAGGGGCAACAACAAAGTCAAACCTCAGTTTTGTTTTGGCCTCCATACTGCCCCCTAGAGGGTTAGTGACGTTCTGCTGTGAAAATGTGAGATATCATGAATCAGGGAACCTATACCTGATTTTTTTTTTCCCCTGTTCAAACAGTGGCATTATTAGTTTGGGCTCAAACTCGTTTCCAGCTCACAATCCCTCCTGCATATTCGAATTGTTCAAGCAAATTAATTATATGCATGTTTCACGCCCGTATACAGCTTTGAGCGGTGGCAAAGTCAAGCAGCGGGGACCATCTCCACCTTCCACTTCTATCTTCCATCACTCAATAAAAATTTGGGTGTGTTTCCAACATACTACTGTGGTGGCAAAAATACATTTACTCTAACAACAAACAGTATGTAGTAGGATTAGATCTTTTTTTGAGACAAACCATCTCATAGATCTATATAAAATCACAGCAGATGGTCCATTTAGCACTAACCCTCCTAGAATGCGATGATATGTCTTGTTATTTGGTGAAAAATGTTATGTCTTGTGTTTTTTCTTGTCCATCTATCCGTGCTTGGGAAAGACCTAAAGAGTACTCAACATTCAACTGCATGTTCAAATGTTTACAATATGTTCATATACTGAACATACTTAATCCTTCTGTCCTTTTCTTTCATTCAGCTACAGGACATTAGTCGGCTTAACACTGTCTGAACCCTGATGTAATCTATCAATCACACACGAAACCATACCATACTTTTTCTATCCGATCCCCAAGCTGCTAATTAAGCAAAGTGCTTCCCAAGAATCATAAGAACAAATAACCAAAACATAGATGTAAAAATGACAATACAGTGCGCATGTTTAGGTAGCCTTGTTGCACATAACTCCCTCTGCAGACATGCTTCTCCGGTGTCGCTCGTGTTGGGTAGTATGTTTGGGACGGGGAACGCAGCGGGAGCGTCTCCTGCTCCAGTGACGCCTCTCTCCCTAACGAGGAGCGCGCCGCCTAATGAGAGAGCTCATTAACACATGCGAATGCCATGCTTTAATTAGCCCCTATACGTACACACACACACACACACACACCGAACAACATGGAGGAGCGGCACAAAGTCAACGGCACAGAGCTGCGAGGTACGAGAGACAAGTGCATCGCGCTCGCAAACCAGGTGACGTTTCACCAAACTATTACTGCACCTCTCCTCCTCCTCAACACCGGCAGCTGGATCTGGCTACGGGCCATTTCAAGGTCTAAATCAAGGTTCGACTGTTTTTTTGAGCGTGCGATAGGTAGACTTAGCCTCCCGTCGAGAAGTTAATTTATGACTGTCCTGCTGCTTCACAAGACAATGGGGACGTTCATCACCAGAACAACGACAGATGAGGGAGTACAAAGTGGAGATGCAATTAGTTTAAAAGGATCGGGAAGAAGACATTTCTCTGGTTTGCGATTGATTGAAATGTTGTATAACGTTACACATTTTTGCCTTTACAATCTGCTCTAAAGACACAGCTTTGGGAACGTCCATAAATGGTCACGTTTGAGAGGCAAAACAAAGAGAAACAAGAAAACCTATTACTCCACAACTGAAATATGGATGTACAGTGGGAGGAAAATGTATGTGAACACTTTGGAATTTCTTACAGTACATGTCACTGTCAACTGGTCAGACTATGCGGTCTAATGTTTATTAAAATCATAAGAATGAGTAAGCAATGTTGGCTTAAACTAATACCACCCAAACAATTAGCCTATATGTTTTTATTGGCCATAACATGTAAACATTCACAGGAGATATTCCAAAGGGTTCACATACTTTTTCCTCCCACTGTATTTTCTACCCCCAGAAAAGATATGGAGACATGGAAAACAACCACGTGGAATAACACATAACAGTGAATGCAAACCATAATGCTAATGCTAGCTTCATGCTAAAGCAAACTGCTAGCTTCGAATGCGGGTTTTTCACTTCTCGTGGTCTAATGTGAAAAAACATTGATAGTGACCTGACTTTGACTTGACTTTAAGTGTGTGTGCTAAATATAGGCTATAAAGGCTTCCACCAGAACACAACAAAAGAGTGAAAAAATAATGATTTCCATAATGTACTTCTTTCCCACTCGCTAGGCCACGCGCGCTCGTATGACGTGTTGCCACCTTTATCTCTGGAGGGTGGGATTTTATAAAACAGAATGGAAAAAAGTTAGTTATAGGACCTTTTAAGTTCATTGTTCCATCTGAAGTTTCTCCTGAACCTCAAACCCCAGCTGTTCCCTGTGAGTTACACCTCTCTCAGCGTCCTCATAAATCACAGAGGGGCCGTCCAGCTCCCTCTCTGTCCCCTTGTTCCTGCCCCATTGAAATCCAGTGGAGGCGAGCTGACACACAGGCACAACTCACCTGCACGCCTCTCTAAACTCAACCGTCAGGAATCCCAAACACAGCTGGAGAGAGGGAGATGGAGGCATACCCGGCCCTCCATAGACAAAGTGAGCACATCCATCAAAGCGTTCAGACATAAGGACAAACTGTGTCATTATGGCATCATTACGGCCTTATCAGACAACGCTGAGGAGAGCGGCCGGGGTTCAGCGACGATGTGGGTGCAATATTTAAAAACGGACTCGTATTTCTGAGGTTTGGACTTTATAAGCAAAGATATGTCAAATAAAATTGAGCACGTGAAAGGAGGAGACAACTCATGCACCATTCTAACTAATGAGACTTAATAAAAAATATTAGAAACAAACGTGGACATTCTGCTCGGTTCTCAAATGATTATCGATGTCCATGCCAGGGTCGGTTGTTGTTGTTTTTTGTTGCTTTTTTCCACAATCCTTTTGGACACACTTTGGATATGGAAAAGGCTATGGTTTTATTTTATTTTATTGTGATCATCAATGTTATATTATATTATGATTATCTATTAAAGGGACTATACAGAGTTTAAAAATGTTAAAATTATGTATTTTCCTCCTGCTACATGTTCCAACAATGTCCTAAGGTGTAGAATGAGCCCAGACCTGTTCACCACAACTGCCTCTAAAATCCTGCACTGTCACTCAAAAAGGTGTTACTTTGGGTCCGAAGTGCCGTCATGCACGAGCTTAATATAGAAGGTGCAGTTACACGTATGACCTGAGGTGGCAGTAGTGAGTATAAAATGGCTAACTTGCAGCTAGCCCCTTTAATGAAAAAAAATCTGAACATGTGCATCATGAACTGTATATTACATTGGAGGAGGAGCATGAAATAGATGTACGAATTTTCACTGTGATGTTATGCGGCTCCCCGGAGGATCAGGCAGGGTTTGTTTGCTTGAAATCTCCATCTTTCTGTCACTTTCTGTTCCAAAGCTAACGTCCGAAAATTGGCCATGATGTAGATGGTGGGGCGTGGACCTTATGGCAGCCTGGGTCGCCTATGCCTCTGGTCATTGCACATACTACATTGCTTTTCAGTGAGGTGCGGTTGGCACTGGTGACTCACAGCGAGTAGGTTTAGGGTTTGATTCCCGGATCATTTGGTGCCTTTCTGTGAGGAGCTTGTCTCTCCACAGGTCTGTATGGTTTTCCTCTAGGTACGGTTTCCCCCATCAACCCAAAGCACTCAATTAAGTAGTCCTGAGTTCCTGGGCGTAGCACTGTGGCCGCCCTCTGCTCCTGACAGACTGGTCCAGCGGCTTTGAATAATATTTTCCTTCAGGATAAATAAAGAACACCCTAAACAAGGTTTCAAACATTTGGTTGTGTGACCCAATACTTACCACTGTCTTATTCCTAGACGTTTTTTAATATCTTGACACAAAATTGCTGAAGACAAATTAAGAGGGTTGTGTTTCAATAACTCTAATACATGTCTTAATTAATAAGCATGCAATGTCAAAACAGACCAATATTAATTCATTTTTGCAGAAAGTGAGTCATTTACTAATTATCAATTTGCTTCGGATAATTGGTATATTTAAAATAATCTAATTTGGACGAGAGCGGCTCTGAAAAATACTCTAATTTTATTATACTCATTACTGCATTAATTGTGATTCTTTTTACACTAGAAATGTGTCGGAGATGAGAAAATCTGATTAGCAAAACAATGAGTTATTTAAATCGAGTGAAAGCACCTGGAGTTTTGCATAATATTCCTGAAACACCAGCCGAGGTGTTTATGAGAGAAGTTTGATCAAGTTACAATAAAAGGAAAGTATGTGAGGAAAAAGTGTTTAATTAGCTACTAGCACATAATAATTGGACACATCGGGGCAAAGCAATCAATCATTAGATTACATTATTATGTCAAACTGTAAGGCATTCCAATAGAGGAGTGAAAGTCAATAAAATTCATTGTGTATGAACCTGGAATAATCTTACTTTTCCAGGTTGGCCATGATCATCGGAGGGAGCACCAGGATGGGCATCGGCATCACGATTCGGGTCAGCGCCGTCTCTAGAAGAGCCTGTAAAAATAGTATTTCTTTAGTCTGGAATCTCTTTCACATTAGCCAACTGCAGCTACCTTTCTCACAACATCCATAGAAATGTGGTCTTCCTTTACTCTAGGTCTCCTTAATAATTAATCATTGCTGTTGCATTACATTACTTCAATATGATTTAGAGATGAATCACGACTGAAATAGATGCAATTATTTGGGCAACTAAATGTCCTCAGCCACCATTAACATTTTTGAAGAATTGGGATGTTAGAAATGTTTAAGGAATTCTAACAATGTTACAAAGAATGGAGGCAAATAAACGCAAATAAAAGTATAGGACCTTTAAAGGGACTTGATTGAAGTTGTCATTTTCATATTTGCTACTGCCACCTCAGGTGTAACACGTAACTGCAGTTTCTTTAATAAAGGGATATTTCAGGATTTTTGACATAGGGCCTCATATCCTTGTTGATATATATATATATATATATGTATATATTTAACACCTGAGGCAAATCACTTTTAACACCAGACTACTATTATTTTTGACATAACCGTTTTGCATTTAAAAGAACTCATATTTGAGCAGCATCAGCTTCCTGGTTGTAGCTACGCAGTGGCAGAGTGATCTGCTCGTTTACCGGATCTATAGTTTGTTTACCTGCGGCCGGCATTACTACACGTGGAATTCACAAAGGAGTTTTCTACAAATCGGATATGGCAACGTTTGGAGGACTACCCGATGATTTAGAAGAGGTTTTTAATGCAGGCTACTAGTTACCATAGACATGCGCTAGCCTAGCATTAGCCTAGCACCACTTAACTCTTCAAATATAAGAACTGCATGAATTTAAAAAAATCTCCAGAAATCAACAACATTCTGGATAACTAGGAAATGAGGTCCTATGTCAAAAATCCTGAAAAATCCCTTTAAGCTCGTGCATGATGGAGCTTCGGACCCGAATTAACACCTTTTTGAGTGACAACAGGCTTTTAGAAGCAGTTGCGGTGAATTGGTTTGGGGCTCATTCTACACATTGGGACACTGCTGGAGCAAGTAGGGGGTAGAAAATACATAAGTTTAACATTTGTCTAGTCCCTTTGAGGTGTTAAACTGTTGTGCACGTTTTGAGTTGATGGGGAAACCGGAGCACCCAGAGGAAACCCATCATGAAACGGGGAGAGAAACAGGGAAATCACAGGAAAAACATCATTATTGTCAAGGCACAGAGGGATGGACGTACATATTTGGCAGCCACTTTGGACGTCCCGACTACGTTTCCGCTCTTGTCCAAGACGCTGATTCCCTCTGACAGCTCCGACTTCCTCATGAGCACCACGTTACACACATTTGCGCTCGCTGTGGAGAGACAGAGAAAGCATTATGTCTGCGTCTAGAGAAATCTGACATCTTTTATTTTTTTCCACAAATGAGGAGACGGTCTTCACCCTGCGGCTCAGGTGAAAACACGACAGAACTATCGTGTGAAAGCCCCAGAGGAACGTGTTGAGAAAAGCAGCAGGTAAGAAACGGAGGGAGAGGAGCTGAATAGGAGCAGCAAATAAACTGTCGGGTACAAGGCTGATCTGGTTCATTGCCTTTGTGCCTAATGCTGGTTTAGTTACAAAATGTCAGCATAAAGAATCTACACATTTCTTACATTTACTCTATTTACACTTAATAAAGCCTCCTCTGAACCTTAACCTGCACCAGATCCAGACAACTGAAGAATAGCTTCATCCAAAAAGATGAATTGTGTATAAATATATTGCTATTGTTCACTATAGAGAGAGAGTTTGTAGTTGTTGTATGTGCTTTACAATAGGGAATCAACAATAAAGCTTCCTTAATTGATCTGGAGACAAAAAGTGTATTAACCAGTGACATCAAAACAACACAGTGAAATCTCTCTGTGCATAAATTAAGCGGTAAATGATCTTGTTAAGATAATGTTCTCTTATATGTAAATAGTGATTTTTATAGCAAGCTAAAACATCTTCACCTATTTCCCCGGGAAAGGTGGGCTCATACATTTTTATATGAAGTGACACCACACTCCCCAGAGCCTCAGACTCACAGCTCTGTGTGTATAAAGACGTGTGATTAATGCAGCTGATGAGTAATTACCATACAACGTATTTAGTTCATAATGTGCAGTCGACAATGAAAGTGATCAGCATTCAAGAAGGTTTGTTTTTTGGAATGCTTTCTCAATAAAAGCTACAAGGATATCAATCAATCAATCAATCAATCAATCAATCAATCAATCAATCAATCAATCAATCAATCAAAGTTTATTTATATAGCACTTTACAGCAACACCAGGAGGACCAAAGTGCTTCACAGAAAGATAAAACACATTTTAATAACACTAAATAATGACAACCTAGACACAATTCAGTGTGCTCTAAGTATTAAAAGCAAGTATGAAATGATGAGTCTTTAATCTTGATTTAAAAAGGGACAGGTCCGTGAGAACAGACTGAGGGGCAGGCTGTTCCTCAGTTTAGACGCGGCAACCACAAAGGAACGATCGCCCCACTGTTTGTACCGGGACCTGGACACATCCAGAACCAGTTGATCGGCAGGCCGGAGAGCTCTGCTGGGGCGATGTACGGTCAACAACTCAGTTAGATATGACGGAGCGAGACCATGGAGTGCTTTAAAAACAAGCGTCAACATTTTAAAATCAATCCGAAAACGGACCGGGAGCCAGTGCAGGGAGGAGAGGACGGGAGTGATGTGGCTGTGTCTAGAATAGATGAACCGGTGAGAAGACTGGCTGCTGCTTTTGCACTAACTGTAACCGGTGGAGTGACGACTGTGGGAGGCCAGAGTAGAGAGGTTTCACCTTGATCAAAAGGTGCAGCTGGAAAAAGCTGGCCTTGACCACAGCATTTATCTGTTGTTTGAAGTTCATTTCTTGGTCAAAGATGACTCCCAGGTTCCTGACGGCATCACGGACTGGACCCATGACCCTGGACTGAATCTGAGGAACATCCTTGGAGCCAAAAATAATGAATTCAGATTTTGTTTCGTTGAGGTGGAGGAAGTTCGGCGCGAGCCATTGTTTAATGTCCGAAAGGCAGCTATGGAGGGAGTCAAGAGCAGAGGCAGTGTTAGGGAGTACTGGTAAATAAACCTGGACATCGTCGGCATAAAGATGGAATGATAAATTGTGTCTGGCAATGATGGACCCGAGCGGCAGCATGTAAAGTGAGAACAGGACCGGGCCAAGGATGGAACCCTGTGGCACCCCAGATGACAGCGGGGTAGAGGAGGAAGAATAGTCATCGACCATTACAGCGAAGCTCCGGTCAGTCAGGTAAGACCTGAATCACTGCAGGACCGTGCCCTGAACACCAACATGCTCCGCCAGCCAGGAGAGGAAAACCGCATGGTAATAAACATTTCAGACACTAAACAATATAATTTGCAAACATAATAACCTGTATGTTTCCAAAGGCCTGGCATGCATGTAAGTTGTATAATAGTTGAGGAGTTCACAGTACAGTCATCAAACATCAAGGCTCCTAAAATCAAAATTGCATGTTTTCTGAAATATGTATACTAATAGATACAGTTGTGCTCAAAAGTTTACATACCCTGGTAGAATTTCTGCTGATAAAGAATATGAAAGATGACACAAAAAGTTTTTTTTCTCTCAAAGTTAGTGGTTGTGTGAGTTTGCAAACTCAGTTTCAAACTGAGTATGCTCTTATTCAATCATAATGAAAAGAGAGGCGAGCGAAGCCAGTGGAATTAGCGAGCGAATGTGGAATGTCATGTTTTCGTTGCTTTACATATTTTTTTTCTCAAAGAAACAATTTTGACGCTTGTTGTTTTGTTTAATTACTCCAAAAATAAAGCAGGAAAAGTTTTGGCAGATATTTGGAAACACACTGCTAAATGCTCTATTGTAAACAAACGATACGGCAAGTTTATTTGTAATTTTGCCGTTACAAATACACAGCAACGTTGCATAGGTAAATCAGGTTTTTTTGTATATAAAAAAAGCTAAATAGACGGCAACGTTACATGTACGTTGTTTTGTATAACCCAATATCACAACAAGTACCAAAGAACAAAACTGTGAAACAAATAACCAATGAATGTCCAAGCAAATGTAACCACGCAATAAACAGCAGCCGATGGAAACAAAAGGCAAAATTGTACCCTTGATACCATGCACCACAGAGAAAGGCAGGAACAACACATGATTGCTATGAATAAAGCAACTGAACGCCATTATCAGAGCGTGTTTTCGTATTCATGATAAAGAGTCCTTCTGTGATTTGGACAGCGTGTTTGTGAAGGTGACTGACTTTACCTTGTGAAATGGACACAAATGTGCGTTAATGCAGGCAAACCTTTTCTCCTTGACTCCTAATGCGAATAGGAAAAAGTCGTTTTAGTGAGTTTAGCGCTAGCGCCGGGAGCTTTTTTAATTTAAGACAATAGCGTGCGCTTCTTATCTCCACTCGTGGCTACGGGGAGGCAAATTCAATTGAGCAAATCACTCTTTCTACCTACGAGCAATGTTTTTTCAAGCAGACCAATTAACGGAAAGGACACCGAGGGATTTTGGCATGAAAAATATGAAGTAAACTATAAGCACGGACAGAGCTGCTGGCAATTAAAATTGTAACTTAATTATAGACAGTGCTAATGATTGAAAAGCTTGTTTGGGCAAAACATAAAATGTAATTATTTGCATTAATTGTGTTATATGTGCGTTTTAATAGCCAGCTATTAACAACAACTGGTGCATTTATGGAAATACATCCAGGAACGTAACGCATAATTACTTCCAAAATATCACCAATAATAGGAAGCATTTTCAAAAACAATTAGTTCAAATTAGTAATTTCATGTTTTATTGTGATTGGAGTATATTAAAGTGGCCAAAGCATGCAAAAAGGAGACTTATAATACTCCTTTGGGTATCTCAACTTTGATAATTAGCATTTTTGATTTCTGATACCGTTTTTCCAGGCTATAAGTCGCACTTTTGCAATAATTTTGTTATCAAAAAAGTAATAGCCAAACTATTAATAGCCGAACCAGACTCATACCCCCTCTCAGTATAAGTCTGGGGTGTGACTTATACTCAGGTGCGACTTATATGAAAAAATATATAATTTAACATGTTTATTATTTTCACACTGACAGCCTCTAGAGGGCGCTCTAGGCTTGTGTACCAGTATCTGCTAATCTTGTACCACTGAAAATTTTAAAAAAAACGCAATCAAGCAGCAGAAAAAAAAGGGTGAGTGAGTGAGTGATAGACGTGTGAGGGACTTTCGAAAAGCGGAAGTTACTCTTACTGTAATGAAGGAAATGGGAGCTGTCGTGAAGCTTGTCAACGGTGCAGTTACGCCTCCAAGCCCAGGTAGGAAGTTGCCAAGGCTGCCGTCACTTATACTCCGAAACGACTTATATGATGTTTTTTCTCCTTCATTATGCATTTTTTGGCTGGTGCGACTTATACCCAGGAGCAACTTATAGCACGCAAAATACGGTAATGTATAATTGATGAAAAGACTGCAAGCAGTTAGAAACCGGGCTGGTCGGGATTTTCAACTGACCATGACCGCCCTCTGCAGGCAACAGTGAGAATGACACAGAAAACTGTGCGAATAATGAAAGACAGTATGTTCTTCACGAGGGGGCCGAGCTATAACATGGTTAAAAGCAATAAAAACATAATGCATGTCCCCTTTACGGCCTTTATTAAGCGACGGAGTGCCGCTTGATTAGGTTATTACAAATAAATCCAGCCCTTAAGTAAGTAAACAAAAATCAAATGCCACTTTGATTTCCGCTCGCTCCAATTAGCCGTTTTAATTACCTTTTGATATGTGTGGCGCCTGAGCAAACCAACAATACGTCCACACACACAAACAGAATAGGCAGGTGAAACAGGGGCGCTGACTTCTAGACGGCACTTTAGGCATAATTATCCAATTTGTTTGAGGCAGCGGAGTCCTAACGAGCAGCCAATTACCAGGCAAAGGCTGCGCTGTACAAACCTGTTGATTTAATTAGAAGAGTATAGCGGGAGAGGGAGGGGGCCGAGGCATAAAAACAATTTAATTACGAGCCGGCAGCTTGGGGCATTGGGCACGCAGCTACACCCATGGGGCCTGCGTGTGTTTGTGGGGCATATATTTGACAAAGCGCGGCTCCAAACATGTCTATAAACCGCTATTGATGAAAGCATGTTGAAATTAACCACTGGCTCTTAATTGTGACAGAGGGCAAACAGCTTGGAATTAAAAGCATCAACGTGTAATACCGCTAATGGCCACTAGATGTTGGCAGCAAATGAATGGAGTTGTCCCTAGGGTGCTTCCGGCCTCATTGTCTGTACTTTGACTCCAATAATTGGCTGGTGGTGTTTGTAAATGATCTGTCAGATCTGTTAGAGTTTGCTGCTGTGGAGACGATGATGGCCGGGAGGATATGATGTTTAGACACAACACAAACAAACAAAATCTAAGAACAGAGCCTGTGATGATCTAAAAGTTAATGCATCTGTCAGTCTTGTAACATTGGCTAACAAGTGTGATAATGTGATGAAAAAGACTGTTTTTTAATTTTAACATATAATGTTGTCTTTGTTTTCTGTTCTTTATCTTTTCTTACTTTGTTGTTAAAGGCTAAGACAAAGACGAGGTTTGGGGGTAAGAGGTTAAATTTAACCTCTTACCCCCTGCCTTAACCGAGCGCATTTTCTCCAGTTCAACTTTTCCCAAATCTAAAAGCTTCTTGAAAAAAAAGCAACAACGAGGATAAAAAAATGTGATGAAAAAGTGACAGAAAAGCCAGAAAAGAAGAAAAGAGCAAAAAAAAGCGACAAAAAGCGAAGAAAATGTGGCAAAAATGAGACGAAAAAGCAACAAAAACATGACAAAAAAGTGACGAGAAACGATGAAAATGTATCAAAAAGGTGACACAAATGCATTAAAAAAAAGTAACAAAGTAAAGCTTTAAAAAAAAGTGACAACAACGCTGCCACAACCAGAGGAAAATGATCCATTTATATGAGTTTTGTAGATTTGGGTAAAACCGCACTGGAGAAAATGTGCTCGGTTCAGGTGGCGATTAAGAAGCTTATCTAAAATACAGTGAGGAAAAAAAGTATTTGGTCAGTTTCCCATAGACTTTCTATCGGATTTTGGCCAAATACGTTTTTCCCCACTGCATTAACAATAATGCATCTAAATTATGAACAAAGAAGAAGAAGAAGAAGAAGAAGAAACTCTAACAACGGTGGTAGAGTGACATCAAAATATTGTATGTTAATCTGCATTTGAAGTTCAAACATGATCTCAAATACAGATTTTTCAAAAGTAATTCAATTTATCTTTTACAAATAAGCACAGAAAATAAAGACCATAATGCTAATGCAAGCTAAGACACACTGTGGCGCTATTTATTGTTCTATACTAATGTCTAACAACAGGTCACTGGGTCAACTTAAAACCAGGATACACTAAATGCAGGGATTAGTTTTAAGATCCATTCCTGTATTTGACCTGCGTACATACAACGAGGTGTGGCAAATATAAACCACTGTACAAGACCCAGGTTCACAAAATAATAGTCTAGTAGTTTCTGCTTTCTCCGTTACCTTTGGAGCCCAAGCAACAACCAAAAATAGAGAATAGGCAGGCCAAATTATTAATTCATGATTATCATTATTAGTAGTAGAGGTAGTCGTTTTATTATTACTTGTAAACCACAAAGGGATTACAGAATATGTGAAAGAATTTCCCAACTTGAATTCATGCGCCATTCTTAAATCAATTAACAGCATTTCCTGCTCACAGCTGTACATTTGTCAAAGTAAAGTGTGAGAACAGAGTCCTGTGATAATCTGTTGACAAAGGCCACTTCAGATCAAACCTGGTCTAATCCCCTTGTTGAGAGGAGAGCGCGGCTGTTTGAACTCACCCACTGCTGGGAAGGGGACGAACCGCTGCACCAAGAGCCGGGTCGTGGGGCTGAAACGTTTGGCTCGCTGGATTAAGACGTTCAAACCGACCTGAGGCAAAGCAGCAAATTGTAAAATCAAAAGGAATGAATGAACTGACCGAATAAACTACTACTACTACTAAAACTCCAAAATGAGAGCTTGAAGGAATATTATGCATAATAGACGTTATGTGTAACTACTTGAAATTATGTCTATGAATGGAAGAGAAAGTTTATGGCCTGGAGCACCCTTTGCAGGTAGCAGGGGGAAAGACACAGGTAAAAACAGTATACAAGCTTTCAGTGTTTGTCCAATGGCATGCTCACAGGCAATGGCTACATGTTTGCACCCTCAATTTTAGTTAAAGTTCATCTCCATGTACTTTTTTTTTTTTCCAATATGTGATTATGTGTCTTAACCTCTTAACCCCCGCTTGAACCCAGCACATTTTGTCCAGTTCGGCTTTACCCAAATCTAAATGCTTCTCACCTGGAGAGCAACGGCAACATGTGAAAGATACGACCTACAAAACTTATCGGAACTTTTTTGTTGCGTTGTCGCCGCATTTTTGGCACATTTTTGTCGTGTTTTCATTGGGTTTTTTTGTGTGGCTTTTTTGTCGTGGTTTTGCCATATTTTTGTCCTTTTTTGTTGAGTTTTTGTTTCATGGTTGTCACCTTTTTGTCGCTCTTTAGTCACATTTTTGTTGTATTTTCATCCTTGTTTTTGTTGCTATATTGACACTTTTTGTCAAGAAACTTTTCGATTTGGGTTAAACCGAACTGGAGAAGAGGTTCAGTTGGGGGTTAAGAGGTGGTATTCTGCTTTTTGCAAATATTTGGTTGCAATCTTTATCACTATCTTTCACTTTGTTGGTTAGATAATATAATACTGATCTAAAACAGCTAAAACAAAATATAAAGTAGTTTAATTTCATCACTATCTTTCACTTTGTTGGTTAGAAAATATAATACTGATCTAAAACAGCTAAAACAAAATATAAAGTAGTTTAATTTCATCACTATCTTTCACTTTGTTGGTTAGAAAATATAATACTGATCTAAAACAGCTAAAACAAAATATAAAGTAGTTTAATTTCATCACTATCTTTCACTTTGTTGGTTAGAAAATATAATACTGATCTAAAACAGCTAAAACAAAATATAAAGTAGTTTAATTTCCGGATCCTCCATGCAGTCTCCAAATAAACCCCATTCACCCCAATCCTCTGTCTATCTGACTATATGTTTTGAATGAAAATTGAGGCCTGTATGTAGCACCTGTACAGTCAGTCCCCCAGTTTGAGAAACACGCTGTAAAAGTGCATTGTCCCATGCTGGAGAAGTGGTCAATTTTTTGTGCCAACTGCAGCTTACGACACATTAAACGCAGCGGTGAAAGCCTATATGTGCTCAGATATCACACCCGTGTCACCTCTGCCCCCGGCTCTTCTCCGGACAGCGGGGGGTCGTCACCAGAGCGGACGTTTAATTGGAGATCTCCGCCCCCCACCCCGGCCTGTCGCGACCCCCGCCCCGGACCCCCGCCTTGTTCTACAGCAGGACGGGTAATTGGCTCGGTTTGAGGCTCTTGTACGCTCTAAGGGCCGAGTCAGGCAGGTGGACCACTGCGAGCGCTCTTTGACGTTTAGGGCTTTGATGGGACAAAGGTAAGAAAAGGCCTGAACTAAAAAGAGGTCTCTAATTAAATCATTAGACACTGGCTGGACATTCATACATAGATTAGGCATACGGAGGGGAAATACCTGGTCATTATTGATCCACCACATCAAACATTGATTTAAATTTAAATACAGGAGTCATTGGCGCAAATCATACACCTACTTAAATAATCTGATTCAAATCTAAAAGTTAGTGAAGTGAATCTGGACATATCAAATTACCAGACCTCTTGACCATTTCGTCAGCCAAAAAAGCATAATTACAAAGATTCTTTTTTTGGTCAAATGTAGGTTTTTGTTTCATTCTACTTAAGTGTCATCGGCTTTGTCCTCAACCAATCAGAAGGCCAAAGAAACGCCTTCTGTCCAAATGTCCACTATCAGCCATACGAGCCCCGTCACAGTATCTTTATCAGGTCCAAAGCGCTTTACAGCAAGGAACCAGTCACCCATTCACACTCTCATTCATACACCAATGTACGCAGACACTGGAGGCAAGTAGGGTGAAGCGTTTTGCTCAAGGACACATCGACAGTGTGCATTTGCGGGAGCTGGGATTCGAAACCACAACCTTCCGATCACGAGACGACCCGCTCTACCAACTGCGCCACTGTGGCCCTCAATCATCCACAGCTTCATGCCCGGAGAATTTAGAGCAGGAGTAGGCAAGTTTGCTTCGAGGAGGGACGATTTTCATCATCGCCCAACCTCACCATTGTAGCTCAAAGTAAAGAACCATTTCCTGCAAATGCCAATGTTTTACATTATATATGACATATTGGGATGATCGGCCAGGAAACTTAAGAAATACTGACAGAATTTCCCGCATTTCAGAGTACTTTAACAGGTATTTTATCTCTTACTTGTATAATAATATTTCTCAAAATCACCTTGGGGGCCAGAGGTTCTGTGCTGGAGGGCCGGATTTGGCCCCCAGGCCAGATGCTGCCTACCCCTGATTTAGAGCCTATAGGCCAGAGTGACACTTCATTTGAAAGCTAAGGCCTACAAAACTGATCGTAACGGTTTTGTCCCATTTATAAGTGTTTAAGTGTCCCATTTTTTTTGTCACTTTTTTGCCATGTGTTTGTCACTCTTTTGTTGTATTTTGTATCTTCTGCTTTTTTCAAGAACCTTTTAGATTTGGTTAAAGCTCATAGACAGTTAAACAGTGATGGACATAGGGTGCCCCAATACCTTTCACTGCAGGCTAACGGCGCATGTTAGCCATTTTTGAAGGGGTTTTAGGAGCCAGCTCCACTATATAGAATAGGGCGACGAAACATGAGACCGAATGACAAGCCTGTGCTCAAGCATGACTTAAAGAGAGGCCAAAACGTGGCAATGTAAAGTCCATAGGAGCCAGGAACTTCCGGCTGCTATTTCCTTATGGTCACAGGAAGAGGTCGGCCACAATAAGTCCATTCTTAATTTTACAGTCTATGGTAAAGCCAAACTGGAAACTGGTCAGTTCAGGAAGGGGTTAAGAGATACATTTTCTCAAAAAACCTAAGAATCTAACTTCGCAAAGAGAGTAATGAATTTCTGGCTTTTTTGGGGTACTTACAGCTATGGACACAGCACTGGTCACTGCTCCGAGATATCCATAAACAAATGCAGACGTGGGATTAGGCTGAAGAGAGAAAATGATTAATACGCCAGAAGATTGACGGTTCTGACAGTAATGAAAATGGTGCATTGACCCGGAGCGTGTGACGGCCTATTACCCGGGAGGCGTTCCTGTTGCTGTAGTTCACACAGGCGTTATGGCTCTGATTCAACCACTGTCACAGAGAGCAGAGTGTGAACAAGTCGCCAATACGTTTGGGAGAAAGAAAATGGGATTCACAGTCGGAAGCTTATGGTGGGTAAAAGTTCAGTATAGCAGCCAATGACCACTCGCTGAGAACAGGTGCCAAGGGAAAAGAAAGGGTTTACGAAACATAATTAATTGTAATGTCCAATTTGCACCACCTCTGAACTAAAAAAGGCATAAACAAGAACTAAATCAGGGTTATCTTTGCTAAACCATGGATAAATCTTGGCTAAAATATGACTAAACCATCATGGATAAATTAGGACTAACACAGGGCTACATCTAGACTGAATCAGAACTACAGCAATACATTACTACACTCAAGGCAAAGAGCTCTGACTGTGGCTTGTGTTTAAATACATCACCTGCCAGAAGATGGTGGACACGAGGGTTTGGTTTGGTAAAAGAAGCCCAACAACCTGCACAAAGAAAACACGGAGCGGGATTGATACGAAAGCCACATATGAGACCGGAGCCTTCACTGCTTTCCTCATTACGAAGTATGAATGTAAACTTACCACAGGTGTGCCAAAGGGGACAAAACCTGTGAACAAACAAGCATATCATTACGATCAGTTTATAAAACATCTATTGAATTACTTTTCTCTGCCTGTTTTGAGGAAGAATGGCTAGTGCTGAATAGTGATTTTATAGAGTGTGCTCGAGGTGGGAAACAAAATCCTTGTTTGGAAGATGTGCAAATTTACAAATTTGAGTATGCAGTGATGAAAAGACTTAATAAACAGTTGAAGAGAACACTTTAAAAACAAAGTAGGAGTTGCACATTTCTGATGCTTTATGGCCTGATTATTGTTATTTAGAAAATCCGAAAAGATTTGACCAAATTGCACAAACATTCTGCCTACTGAGTCTAACTTGTTCTAAATATATTGGTCCAAATTGAATAGTGTAGCTTTGTAAAGGTACAGAGGCAACTTAGACTAGGAGCAGTGCGTCTGGATCAGGGGTGTCAAACATACGGCCCGCGGGCCTGATCCAACCCGCGAGATGATTTAATCTGGCCCCTGCCCTCTAAAGCATACATTTCAGATTATGTAAAAAAAAAGGAAGTCTCTACCCCCTTCTTCCTACTTCCTGTGTGTCCCAAAATGAGTCTGACACCCCTGGTCTGGACATTAACTAGAACAGATAATGCACAGTAGCTGGAGGATTAGCCTATTACGCATGTTTTATGTTAAATTGAAATGTTTTTTCCAAGTCTGGGTTTAATCAAATGTCTCTAAATGTCAAATCTCACAGCACAACCTTTTGGTCGTCATTTTCACGAGTACTTTCATGTTTAGAAACTTATCTCGAGCTCTCCTTTAGTTTAATTGGTGCGGCCCGCCGCTGGAAGTCACACCTTTGCTCCTCGACGTCTGACATGAACTCAACATTGGTCCTAACATTTCTGCCTCTGATGTCAGTATAGTCTGCTCACTTAAAAGGTGTTTTAGATCGGACCAAAATACTTAATGTCGTTCTGCTCTGAGGACTTAAGGACGTCTGAATCTCGGTGGGGGACGGGGTTTAATCAGTTTCCAGCAGAGTGACCTTTCCGGGGCCGCAGACAACCTGAAGATCTGTGACAGTAACAAGAGCAGTGGTACCTGACATGCGGAAGGGCATCAGGATCTTCTCCCCTGTGTCTGGGTGGATGATGGCCTGAGAAAGCCAACAGATTGCAAATTAAAGCATTGTGATTCAAGCAATGTCATTTTTGCATTGAATACAAATGTGGTGAAATGGTACCTCATTGCAATAAGTAAAAAATACTACTTATTCATAACATACAAAGGAACATATTGATCTTCATTGGTTGGTGAACTTCGTAGAGAAACCAACAGGCGGTTCATAAAAGGTCATACAGGGTAGGGCTGGGTGCTGTAAAAAAATTTAACGATACTTCGTTTTCGATACCGATGCCTGAACTATACTTTTTACTCAAATATTTGTAATCTAGAACCAGAAAACAGAACAGTAATGTGTGGAAACTCTATGCAAATTTATTTATACATTTGGGAGAGCAAAAATAGGAAAATATTATTTTAAGAAATTAGGCGGGAAAATGGGGAAAAAAAGAAAAACATGTGTAGTCAATTTTGTTTAAATTGACATCAAAACTTGGATCTAAAGATATAAGAATAAGATTTTCTTTGGTACCTGGTTTCAAAACTTTTATCTTTTCGATACCAGTAGTGCCTAAACTTTTTTCTCCCTACCATGCTGGTATCGTTTAACGGTACCCAGAACTAATACAGGATCATACCGACACTTCACCAACTGCGTGTGAGTTCAGTGAATAGTTTGTGGTGGTCGGAGGGGCCAATGGTGCCGATTGGCCGCCTCCGTCTTTCTACAATAGTAGGTAACCACCATCAAGAGTGAATTAATAAGGACTAATGGTAAATAAAAATGACCACAGTGTAGCGTTGAGAAACCTGTCAACATTGGCTCTTTGAGTGGAATGCAAGTGGGAGCCATTACCTTTTATTTTCAAAAGCTACCAAAAAAATACCTCATCTCATTTCATTCTGTGTTCAATAAAATAGGTTTCGTCAGTGTCTTGATACTCACCTGCTTAATCTTCTGGGCTTTCCACAGCTGTGAAACACCACAGAACATTGGTTGCACATCTCACTGATTGATCGAGTTAATCTTTACACAGATGTGTTTGGCTGTACCTGTTCATTTGTGACACCGGGCGGCAGAGTTCCTTCTTTAAAGCGTTTGAGGAGGTTGACGCTCTCCTGAAGACGTTTCTGATTCACACACACAGCCAGTGAGCTCATACGTAAACAAAGCTCTTAAGATGATTCACATTTCATTGAGTTACATACATTTTTATTGCTATTATGGCCCAACAAAATCCTCTTTTGTCTAAATAAGTGCCTCTGTTTAAACACACTGAACTTGGAGACCCATCTTGTGATAATTGCATTTCACTAAAAAGTTCCACGCTGCTTTCCAGTTGACAAATGAGCTTCCTAAAAGGCAATGATGGTGATATTTCTGTGCTATGATCACCGGCTAATGCAGGGGAAAATACAGGATCATGTGGCCCAATTTGTACTAATTAGCTTTCAGCGACTGAGTGTGAGAATATAATCAGAGGAGGTCATTACGGGCAAGTCGAGGCTGCACCCATCCCACCAGGAGTCCACCGCCCCTCCCTCCCCTTCCCCCCCTTCCACTCTGTTCGCCCCATCCCGTGAGCTAGTGCCGCTATTACTGTCACCGAAAGGGCCCGCTAACAGGTTCATTATCCACTGCACCAGAGCAATGATGACATTAAGTGAAGTTACCACAACAAAACCAAGAAGAGGGAAGAAGGAAGGTTGTTAAGAGGGCGCCAGCGGACACGGATTTGAGAAAAAGTTACAGGAAGTGCTTTGAAAACCGCCACATTGACGAGAGAGCGATTTAATTAGAAGGGTTAATTGCTTTGTTGTGCGGAAGCTTTTCAATTACATTACAGCACTCTGCAACGTAGGGCTGCACATGCACAATGGTCACTACAAGCAAAATGCAAAGGCTTGTTTATGTAATATAATGTCCTCCTCTGAAAATGACAAAATATGTCACAGGAAGAATTAAATATGCATGAATGGGAGGGCTGGGTAGGAATGAATTCAGCCATCTCTCATATCATTAAAACTGTGCAACCTTATGAGCCTCTTACAGATCGCATTTTCTCTGGTTCAGCTTTACCCAAATCTAAAAGCTTCTTGACCTATAGGAGCCTATAGGCCAGTGTAACACCTCATTTGAAAGCTAAGACCTACAAACCTACAAAAACTGACCGTTTTCCTCGTTGTTGCCATCACTGCCATTTTTTTGTCATTGCATTTTTGTCACTTTTTTGTCACACTTTTGTATATTTTTTGTCCGTTTTTTTGTCACATTTTTGACAATTTTTCATCAAATGTACATCTTTTTTTTCACATTTTTTGTCATTGCATTTTTGTCCCTTTTTTATCACATTTTTGTTGCATTTGTGTCAATTTTTCATCAAATTTTTGTCACTTTTTAAAAAAATATTTTTTGTCCCTTTTTTGTCACATTTTTGTCAATTTTTCATCAAATTTTCATCACTTTTTGGGATATTTTTGTCCCTTTTTTTATTGCATTTTTGTAAATTTTTCATCAGATTTTCGTCACTTTTTTGCAGAATTTTGTCCATTTTTTTATTGCATTTTTGTCCATTTTTGTTGCATTTTTGTCCAATTTTCATCACTTTTTGGGATATTTTTTGTCTCTTTTTTTGTTAGTGAGTAAAACATACAATTTTAGAAACAACAGCAGCTCACCTCACTGACCAACAGAGTCCTGGGGTCAATCACATCCAGGAAGTGTCTGAATCGACCCAAAAATGTGTTCTGGGCAAAAATAAAGAACATCAGCAGAGATGATAAAACTGAAGCCTTAAAGGTGTATTATGCAATTTTTTACGAGAAAAAAAGCTTAGATTTAATATGTGCGTGCGGTGAGAGGGTTCGTCCACAGTGAAAACCTTCCAAACACTGTGATGAAAAGTAACGGTGTTATGCTGTCACTTAAAGCTGCCTTAAGTGATGACTTTTTGATTTTTTTTCATCAGTAGGTAGAGTAGTGAACCCTGAACTGCGGCACATTTACTGAAAAAAGTTCTGTGATGTGGAGGGAAACTAGTCTATAAAGTTGACCAAGTCATACTTTTCATAAAAATGGCAGGTGTACCACATCTGACTCCTGTTCAATGCTGTAAACCGAGTGAAATTGAGGATTTTAATGGAGTTTTTCCAGCTGCTGCCGCTGAGTAAACGGCAATATTAGCTCGAGCCAGCTGTTTGACACACCAGGTGGAGCTAGCTCATTACCATCCCGCAAACTGTTTCTGATACAAGTCTTTTAGGGACGCAGACTCACTCACACCATTCGCAATTAAATCCTATAATGACTATATGCCAGAAATACTCCTCCCTTGCAATCACTTACAGTCCCACACAAAGCATAAGGAATGAAATCTGAAAAAAATATGATCGACACCTCAGAGGCGGCTGGCTTTATCGGACCTTAATTATGCAAACTGCTAATTTGGATGGAAATCTGGACTGCGATTCGCTGCGGCGCCTTGTGACTTCCCGAACATATGGACAACTGTTAAAATGTGGCGTGGGGGTTTTAATCTGTTAATTCAATTATTTATTTGCCATTTGAGTTCGACAGTCTGAGGGGAAGAGTGGGGAAGTGCTAAGAAGTGAAAGGGTACTTAGATTAATGCTATAGGGCTTTCATAAACTTCTAAATATATAGCTTACATGTCTATAGTGTAAATAGACAATAGTTTAATACTGAACTGTCAAAAAGAATGATGACCTGGTTTTATGGTCAACATTTCTGTAATTACCGGGCACTGCACAATATATCGCCAAATGATTGTAATCACAATATTAGGTGATGCAAAATCCCTATCGGCCTGTTGCAGACACATGACCTGCAGCTGCTGCTGGAGGCGGCCATATCTGGGGTCTATCATGTCACACCTGTGTTCATTATGGGCACTTACCTAAAAACAACATTAGTCTGGTCAAATTTTAGCAGCATGGAGAATCAAACGACAGAGTCACAAAGGGAACCACAATAAGAGTCTGTTAATTGGTGAAATCTCAAATTAACAATGACGACCTTTGTTGTACTGCCGTAATGTACGTGTTTTCCGTGTAATTTAAGACTTTGGTAAAATATTGCAATAATATAGTTATTAGGGCTGGGACGATCCACTTTTGTCACGATCTGATACGTATCACAATACTCAGAGGCCGAGCCGATACGTATTGCGATACAGTAAATAGTTATGATAAATAATGTTAAAGCCTTAAAAGGGACTATACAAAGCTTAAAAATGTTAAAATTATGTATTTTCCTAACCCTACATTTTCCAGTCATGTTCTAAGGTGTAAAATGAGCTCAGACCTGTTCACCACAACTGCCTCTAAAATCCTGCACTGTCACTCAAAAAGTTGTTACTTGCATGAGCTTAATATTGGAAGTGCAGTTACACATATGACCTGAAGAGGCAGTAGTGAGCACAACATGGCCAACTTGCATCTCGTCTCTTTATAATGTGTAAAACAGTCATATGTCCAACGTTTATAAACAAAATGACATTTGACACTTATTGAAGTGTTAAGATTGAAAAGTGAATTAACATAAAACGTAACAAAGTGCTGATAATGAAAAACAAAGGAATATATGATAGAATTGCCTACACACACACTAGTATTGAAAGTATTGCGATACTTGATAAGGTCTCGATACTTTGTATTGCTGCAAAAAGTATTGCGATCCAAATCATATCCGATATTTTGTCCCAGCCCTAATAGCTATCACAATCGATTTTGTTCAATAGCGTTACATCCTGATTATATGCGGCCAACTAGCCAACGCCATAGCCGCTGTATAAATCACCAGCCACTTAAAGCTGAGGTACCTGATTTTTTGCTGTTGTAGAAAACATTTATTTTTGCCACCTCAGAGTATGTTGTAAACACAGCAAAACACAGGCCTTATTGTATTGTCTGCACCTAAAGTTTTATTGAGTGATGGATGATAGAAGTCTTATCGAAATGAGTGGAATTTATCATCACTTTGTCACCACTCAATGATGTATATGGGTGTGAAATGTGCATATAATTACATTCTTTGAACAATTTGAATACAAAGGAGGAACTGTGAGAGCTAGAAACAAGTTTGGGCCAAAAAAACAGGAAAAATCAGGTACCGCAGCTATTGATAGGTGTCACATGACTTGGCATCAACTGCTGATCATGTGAATGAAAAAGGCCGATATTGAATCCTTACTGTAAAAGTTGAAAGAACAAAGACCCAAGATTATTATAGAAGCTTTGTGGAGCAAATCACAAACATATAATCATACATAATAAATAAACTAGGTTCAACATCAGTGCATTTCCTGGTTGGTATTCAAAAAGGATATATTCATTGTGATGTTGGCCCCTGCCCTCCACCTCAGATTATGACATAACTTTTTCGAGCCTACTGATTTATTCCTGGAGTTCAGAGATAGTCCACACACATGATGTTGACTCAAATATCATGTGTTTATCAATAAGCGTAGTTTATGTGTAACACTAGCCACTGAACCACTTATATACAGTTATGAGGTGATTAAAAGAAAATGTGTCAAATTATTGTGAAAGTTGTTTACTTGGAATTCAGAACTTTTTTGCTCTAAGCCATTTAAACTGGAGTAGAGAGGCTATTGCATTTTAGAGTCTTGCTAGTGTTCAGATTCCAGTTTTATAAAAGTTCAATAAGTCACTGGTAATCTTCCAGTAGATCATAATAAAGTCATGGTAAGGGTCACAAAGCGGGGCAGTGTACAAATTATACTGCCAGTACAAATTACCAACTTACATCACAAAACAGCTTTACTTTAGGCTATTTCATGCACCATTGCATACAAAGTAACTTTTACAGATAAGGCGAATTTGCTGCAGTTCAATGCGTAAAAGGACAGGACTAAAGAGCAGTTCACTGAGCACCGTCTCGTGCAGGCTGCAGTTGGCTACAGCTGTTTCCTGCTGGATGTTTGCACTGACTATTGAAAGGCTTTCATGTTATTGTGATGGAAAATGTTGTTGAATACCTGGTCGAAGCGGGGCTTTCTGAGCTGGAAGAGCGGGTAGTCGGACATGCTGCTACCGCTCTGGGGTTGAACCGTGGGTTGAACTTTCTCCTGTTCCAGTTCGGAGGAGCCGCGGACGTCACGCTCAGCTGAGCTCGGTTCAGGGTAAATGTAGTTTTTCACTGGCTTTAGGGACGAGAGCAGCTGTTGTCCTAGGCCGCGGGACAGACTACAGTTCCCAGAAGCCAATGCTCTGAGGTGTTTTTGACAGCGGCCAAGAGAAAATGTTAAGTTATGCTAGGAGTTTGTGCCATACTGTAAGTGTTGCTGTGGATTTAGGAGGTAATGCAGCCCCCTGGTGGTGATTTTGATAATCACTGTCGAAAACAATGCAAAACAGTTCTCTGCAGGGTTTAGGTCTTCGAAGGCTCTGGTTTATGAATTTAAAGGCTATGCTATGTATCAGATTTTTTGCTTTGTAAACAATAAAGAAGTTCTTCTCAGGGTTGAGGTTATAAACTCATATTACAACTTTCAGCGAATAAAATGGGTTAGTAATAATTCTACAACCTATGTGCTTGTGAATTTTCATATATATCGAATATAAACCTTTTTGTTTTTTTACATATAAGCCAATCTTTTACTTTTTCAAAATAAATCCACGACTTCATTCCTTGTCCACTGTGTAAAACCGACATGTTATATGAAGAGCGGAGCCAATGATACGGTGAGCAAGAAACACAAAATATTCTTTATTAAATATACAAAATTTGTGAAACAGAATTGCATCACGTTTGTAAACTTCCAGTCTTACACGCTACCTTTGAGCACATTCGAACAGCTACTCAGTCAGGACAAATACAAACTTAAACTTAAAACAGCTTTGAACATGGAAGACATGGAGACGACGTTCATCTTCAGTAAGTGCCACATTAAAACACGCTTCTAACATTTGTCTAGGGGTTGAAACCAAGATGGCGGGCGCTCATTGGCTACTTGTTTATTGTGGTGTCACAGGAAGCCCAGAGCAAGTAATTAAGTGCAGTAGTATTTTGTGAAGGTCTAACTTTACTTTACGGACTCAGTTACAGCAGTGATGATATTTAGTGCAAGGACTTCCACGAATGCTG
The DNA here is from genome assembly GCF_951799975.1 of Gobius niger. Taxonomy (NCBI): domain Eukaryota; kingdom Metazoa; phylum Chordata; class Actinopteri; order Gobiiformes; family Gobiidae; genus Gobius; species Gobius niger. The sequence goes on from NC_136867.1 coordinate 18,689,290, forward strand.
TTAAACGTCGCTTAGTAATTTGATAATCTGAATACTTTTATGGTTATTCAATCGGCATCTGAAAAGTACGCTTCGAAACTATTTTTTGGCATTTCACAGTAACATTTGCTCATCGTCTACTATACGTTTTGTGCAGTGGTGATGGTAAATGAGCAAATGCCTCTTTTCCTTTTGTTGTAAAATGAAGTGACAAAGCTTAAATAAGGCAGCATTTGGCTTAGATGCTTATAAATTTAGACAAAGGGAGCAGGGTTCGGACATGTAGGCATTTATAAGTGCGCGAAGCATGATGTCAGGAAAACTAGGATGGCAGCTTGCGATACTGACGGATTTTAAGTGATACTGTCGTTGCCAGATAATGCCGTAACCCAGGCTGAACTCTTACGAACAGAAAGGACCAAACTGAGCTAATGAACGAGACAAACTGCTTTTCTCACTGTAGAAGAACACTTTAGAAGACGCTACAATCAGGTCCCAGTGACGCGGCTGCACAATGCGGGTTTTTGTTGATCCGCCAAAAACGAGTCAAAGCACTTGGTATTGATTAGGAGATAATGGTAACAGTGTCAGTCCAAAACATCCAATTTACAGCATGTAAAATTGTAGATCGATCGGCAAGAGAAAGCTTCCTGGCTTTACCTTGACATAAAGGAAGCAACATCTAAAAACTACGACTTAGAAGCGGTTTTACATAGCCCTCGATATCGGAGTGAATTAAAAGAACAGTTTGATTCTTCTTTTCACAAATTTTGGTTGGTTGAATGAGCATTTATACATTATTCCTACGGACAAGCTCAAGGAATGTGACTGATGTATGGCACTACGGGGCAGGTCATAGCATTAGCAGCTTCTCCATTTTATTAATCTGATTTGTTTGTCATGCTTGCTGTTCAGAAGCAGCTCTGAATGACATTATACTTATGGTGAATACTGAAAACATTAAATAGAGTATCTACAAAGCAGCAGAACTAAAATGGTAAAAGGTGTGCAACTTCACTACTATATAAAACAAGAAATGTTACTGAATTTGGCAAAACTTTGTTAAAATTTGTAAAAAATATTTAAAAATCACAATTACTGATTGTCAGGCATAAAGGTCACACTGGCACATAACTAACCAGTAATGTCAACAAAAGTAACCATCCATGCAGCGTGGGTGTTTTGGACTAAGACTCCACTTTCCCATACTTCAGTGATCAAAGTGGAAGGCGAGAGAGAGAGAGGGGAAATAATTTCTACAGTCAGTTTACTAAAATGGAAGTGTCTGGGTCTTGAAGCCCTTCAACACGTGGAGTGAACCTGAATTTGACCTGAGGACCCGCTACATTCTTCACGCTTCAGACCGCTCGGAGTGGTTTTGTTCGGAGGAGCATGCTGCCTGGAAACATCTCTCAGTGCCTATGTAACTGTTATCAAAAGGACGGCATAGCAGTGAGAAGACTAAGGAGCTGTTGTGGAGCCTTTATGAGTGAACTATGCCAAACAACGGTGGTCACTTGAACTTGGAGCGCACTTGCAGGAGAGTGGGTTTCTGCTCCATGATCCTCACCAGCAGAGTGTCAATGTAGTCCTCCAAATCTTTGACCTGCGGCTTCAGCTTCTTCAGCTCAATCTCTCGTTTGGCCAAAAGGATTTTCTGCCGGTCAAACTCCGCCCTCTGCCGCTCTAGATCCGCCTCCCGGTGCACGAGCAGGGCCACCAGTTCACTGTGCGTCAGGTGGTAGTACGAGCCCGCGCCCTCCGTCAGAAACTGGGGGGAGAGAAGCAAAGGGGCTGTGAAACGGGCTGATGACGCTCACGCACGAGCTCAGGCTAATTGCAACTAAAATGAATTGATTATTATTTATTTACTGAAAAGAAAAACAGTGCAATGCAATTAAGTCAATGAGAATAATCACCCTACTCAATTATTATGCTCTACTTGTTGACAAATTATTATAGCATTACACTCAATTAAAAGTCACCTATTGTATCCTATAAAATTAAGAACAATTTTGCACAGGTCTGTACACAGTGATGAATCCCTATAGAAACAAATTTTATACGGCATATACAGATTACCAAATGAATTGTGGCCTTTGCAATGCTTTACAACGCGACCATTTAAATCACTTTTCAGATTTGATTGTTGAACTACCTAACCCCGTTTCCCCATTTTGTTATCTTGTCATTTTCTGGGGGGGGGGGTCTTTTTACTGTACCTTCTTCTTGTCGCTTTCGTCCGTTGACTGGCTGCTCTTTCCAGCGTTTCTGGTGAATTTGAGCTTCTCCAGCATGGACCGGCTCTCTGTTCGCTTCTCTTCGGGCGCCGTGGCAGTGGTCAGGGGCTTCACCGGGTGTGGACTAAACGGGACCAATACAAGACACACAGAACTGAAGTTAGGCGGGAACTAAAAACAACACCAGACTTGATACAGAGGGAGAGAGAGAGGGACTCCATCTGGCTGCCACACAGGAGGTCTGATATATTTTAACATCTACACTAACTTTGCACCTTTTTTTTTTTTTTGGCAGACAGGGTAAAAAGAATATAATGCAATTGACTAGAGAATATATATTTAGGTGTCAACTTAAGCTTTTCAATTACATTTAAATCAATGCCTTAGATGATTACGACCGACCAGTAAATTGCAAAATCATGTTTCTTTATAATTATAGAATTTCGCCTTGAGGATCAATAAAGTAACTCTGATTGTAATAAAGAAAAAGAAAAAAAATGAATGAAGGAAGGAAGTTCTAAAACAATAACTGTCATTTGTTATATTGTATAATTAATGAGAATACAACGGATTTCACAAATAACTTGCTACAGACCCCTAACCACAACAACAGGAAAGACGGTTTCCTGTGTCAATGCCCTACATTTTGTAAGAACAAGCACACACAAATCTAAGGGCTGCAAAATATTTTATAACTTACCAACAACATTATTGCTATATTGTGCCAACTAAGCCCACACATTATTTTCCAATACATTTATTCACAAAATTGGAAGCATTAGCCGCAGAATATGTCAGATCCTCCGGTGTGACACCACATAATGAAAGCATAGATTGACCTCTGAAATTCCCCTGAAAGTTTAATTTTAGAAAGACTGAAAGTACAGGAAGGACAGGTGTAAGATTCCTCATTAATGGAAACAACCGTGAAAATTGAAAATTAAATTAGCTCAAAATTGAAAGACTTAATTGCATGCTTTTGTGCAATCAGACATGTTAAACGTGTTATTACCCTGAGGTGAAGAGGAAATGCTACTGGCGACACAACAACACCTTTTGTTCCCAACGTACTCTGCTTGGGTTCGGGTTGAGATCTCGGTAAATGACAGAGGCTGTGTGAGAAAGCTGGCTGCCCCGGAGGGAGACTGGGGGGGCTTTGCGAGTGTGTGTGCGTGTGTGTGTGCGTGGAGGGGCGGGGATCGCAAGGCAAGATTTCAGGGCAAAATAATAACTGCTAATTGGCCCGAGGCTGAGTTTTCCCATTCGTTTCCACAGAGCCAGGACACACACGCGACACCTGCGGCGCCGTCCTGTTAACACCTGAGTGCATGAGAGGATCAAAGAGAGAGAGACCCCAAGAGAGCGAGCGGCAATCAAGTTCCAGTCGAATAGAACAAAACAGGAGAGAAATCTGGAAGGAGAAGGGGGAAAAAGTGCTTCCAAAAGCGTTTGAGCATGTGCGGCCTCACCTGTCGTGCTGAATGGCTGCCTGATGAAACCACGGCTGCTGCGGCTCAGGAGAGGGTGACCCCGGAGCGGCCGTGTCGGCGACAGGAGCGAGAGGGGCGGGACAGAGCGCTAAAGGGGAGCTGCTGCACTGAGGAGTTAGAGCAGGAGTAAAGGGAGAGAAGAGGAGCAGGTCTGGCTGGGGTTTACAGGAAGAGGCCAACTCAGGGTCACTGCCGAACGCGGACAGCTGGAGGTCAGCGAAGGCCGGGGAGAGCACGCCTTCAGACTGAGAGCGCTGCAGAGTGCCGTGTTCCAGGAAGACATGCTCTGGTTTTGGACGAGGGTGACTTTGTAAAGTAAAGGTGTCCGCTGCATTGAATTGGGTCTCAAAATGGTCTACATTGTCAAATAATTGGCTCTGGTGCTGTGAAAACACATGACGAGGTGCTTCCTGCTTAGTGGTTTGTAAATCATCAACTGTGAGCATTGACTCAAATGTGACTTCACTATCAAATAATCCTCGACTTATGTCATCAAGCACTTCCTCTTTTGAACTTTGTAGATTAAACGTCCCGGCTGTGTAATCCAACTCAATCTTGGCACCTGCCCAGTCATCAAAATATCCTCCGTTGGGATTTTTTGAAAACACGTCTTCTACAACCACTTCCTGTTTAGGTGAAGCGATTAGATCATTTTGTGGAATCAAGTCATCAAGCGCTGTAAAATCTGACTCAAACTTGTCTCCCTTTGCATCACCAAAAAACCCTTCCTTCTGATCATTGGAAAATATATTATCCTCAAGCACTTCCTGTTTTGGGCTTTGTAATATGAACTCAGTAAAGTTTGTCTCAAAAGCGTTCAAATCACCAAATAATCCTTCATTTTGTCCGTCAGTTTTCAGTGCGACGTTAGAGAGTTGTTTTGTGTTGAAGTCCTCTGGTTCTGTGGTTACATTAGTGGCCTCCTGGATACTGACTGACTCAACAAAGAATATTCCGTTGATATCCTTCACAAACGTGTTCTCTTCCATCACCTCATGCTTTGAACTTTGTAACATGAAGCTGTCCATGGCTGTAAAATTTGTCTCAAAAGCTGCTGTAGTAAATTTCCCAGATACTCCTCCATTTTGTTCAACTGGTTTGATTTCTTCTGTCTTGCTTGAGTTATAGAAGTTGCCCTGCTCCGTCCCAGTATCATTTGCCATTTGAACACTATTTTGTTCAGCACGGAGCGTAGAGTCTATCTCAGAGAGTCCTGAAGTAGCATGCGTCAGGCAGGTTTGATATTCCTGGGAATCGGCACTCATGTACAAGCTCTGTGCAAAGCTGCCGCGGTCTGACGCATTTGTGTGCAATAGGGAGGCGTCGACACTCGGACTTATGCTGCTCGTGTTTGAGAAATGGGTGTAAAGTGCCACAGGGCCAGGGGAAAGTTGATCCTGATCCGCCACGTTAGTGCTCTCAAAGGGAGAACCAGAGATTGAGCTGGAAAACCCGGGGGAGGTTGTGACAAAAAACGGAGGGAGGGTTGGAGAGGGTTTGCTTTCAGGAATGACACCTATATTTGGCTGTGGGTCAGGATCTGTGTAACAATTATGCTTCTCAGTGTCTGTTTTATCCATTTCGCCTCCAAAATTGGTGACAGAAGGAGTACTTTGTGTTGAGTTACTTGCAATTGCATCTCTAGCATCTTCAATTGCAGTTTTCTGGTCTAAAGAAATATTGGCAGAGTCCCCTTCAGACTCTGATGTCTTCAAACCTTGAACAGCAGGGTTTTTCTCAAAGCTGCTCTCAAAATTTTGCACCTCCGTTTCCTCTGAAGATGAGAGTTTGTCAGACGCTGAACAGGAAGAGAAGCAGGACAGACCGTCTTCCTCCGCTGAGCTGCCGATACCCGAGGAGGTGGGGTCAGGGGAGCTGCTGTTGAACTTTTGGCTAGAAATCTCACTGTCATTGAGGACGTCCGCATTGACTTGTGCCAGTGGAGGCTCAGTAAAGAGTTTGATGTCATGCTCGAGGCTGTTTTCTGGGATAGTGTCGAGAAATTTGGTGAAAAAGTGCTGCGTACAAGTGTCCTTAGTGTCTACACATGCGAAGCTTTGCACAGGCTGAGAATAAAGGCAGTCATTTGTGGTTTGCTCAGTGTCGGTCTTAAGTGGCATTGTTTCCTTATTAATGCAGTGTGTTGAACGATGGCTGTAGGGGGTGTTGTGCTGTGTTTTGCAATCTGTGGTCAGATCCTCGGGAGACTGGAGCCTGCCAGAAGCAAATAAGTCAAACGACTGGTCCAGCTCTTGTTCTGATGCACAAGGACTGGGCAGCGTCTTGTTTAGAGGCGGTTCCTGGTCATGTTTTACCATGTTGACGCTGGAGTCTTCCGTGTTCGGCTGCATGCTGACCTCGGGAAAGAGTGTAGTTATTGAGGGACGGGCGCTGGAAAGAAACGGCAGAGGAGGAGGTGGAGGATTAAAAGGCTTAGGCATATCTTTATTAAAAGGGTTGTGGAGGACAGTGAAGAAGGGGTTGGACAGGGACAGGGGCGGAGGTGAGGGCTGTGAGGGGCTGAAGGGGTTAGTGTGGTGCAGAGGGGAGTCTACAGGACTGCCCCAGGACAGAGAGGGTGAGGGGGGGGCTGTGCTGGAGACTACAGAAGGTGACACAACCCCGCTGTGGCTGTGAAAAGAAGCAGTCCTCCGGATTAATGACCATTGCAGACATGGGAAGAGAAATCTCAGAATTATCCAGATGGAAAAAAAAAAAACTTTTTAACAAAGCAGCAGTACATTTTTTTTATTTTAGCACCTATTTTTACAACCATTAATTGCATTGCTGGATTATTATGTTTGTAAATTCAGATATTTTATAACTACTTGCAGAGTTGTTTGAGGTGATCATTCGACTTTTTTTCTCCTTTACAAAAGTCCAGTACACACCATCTGTATCTCTGTGTTTTCAACTCTGCTGCAGCTGGTCCAACTGATTACTTGGCGTTACCTGTGCCAAGTTGGCATGTTCCCCAAGAATCTGTGTGAATGCATCAGTGTGTAAGCTCTGGACACACACAGTATACAGAGCAGGCCAAAGGTATTGAGTGTACTATGGTCAAGAAGCGCTGACCTGGCCTTCATCACAAGGTGCTTATAAACTCAATATATCACTGCTGCAGGTTACAAAATATTGCAACTCTGTGCATTGTATTGGGATGCTTTGGAACTTTGGACTCCACATCACGAACAGTGAGCAACGCCAGGCCCTTATTTAATCACCCACCACTCGTAAAGTCAACGTAACATTAAGTCCACCCTTCATCAGTATAACATTTTAAATAGTTAGAAATTCATGGATAATGTTGGTCTACAGTGCAAATCCTGCTGCAAGCGGACAGTGAACAAGCACTAAAAAAACACACACGTCACGTGAAAAAATCACAGAAATTAAACTGTATAAGTTCTATTTCTAGAGACAGTTGCTGAAGGGTAATAGTAAACTCTTATAATGAAATATTAAATTGAGGTATAGTTGACATACATAGGTCTATACTTCAAATAAAATAAGATAATCCTTTTTTGATCTCACAATGGAGAAATTCACTATACTACAGTATGTATAGGGGGGGCAGAGTTGAACTCACCTGGGTTTGCTGTGCTGGTCCTTTGATCCGAACCAGCCTTTGTGTCTGTCCTCCACTGGGACCAGTTCAGACTGGTCTTTCCTCTTGCCCTGACTGTCTGCCTCCACAGTGCAGGAGGAGGCAGTGCCTAAACTGTCGTCCTCTGGGTCTCCTTGCATGGGCCCGCTCTGCTCCAGAGCAGCTGCAATGGCGGCCTTCTCCTCGGCATCAGGTTTATCAAAGGACCAGCGGCGCCCGTTTCCCACAATGTCAGGAGGCAGGTCTATGTCCCGCGGACTGAGGTTCTGGAGGGACATGGACAGGGGCAAAGGCTTCAACAGTCCTAGGCCGAGTGGCACTGCTTTTCCTGAGTCCAGCGGCTGGACGCTGAGAGAATGGCTTCCATTAACGCACACTTTGGGCGGAGGCACTGCGATGGTGATCTCACCGGCCTCGTCCCCAAACTCACATTTGGGAGAGGACAACTTTGGCGACGTGTTTGCTGTGTGCTCTGGAGAAACAAAGAGAAGGTGGACAATAGACATGTTATCTACAAGTGTATTCAGCACATACAGCTTACATGATGAAATGTGTTTTACACAAATGCGGTGAAGCCCATAAAGCCAGTGCAAGCCGTATACCTGGGCTGTTGTCTGCAGTCAGGTTGCTGCTGTTACTGGGAGAGTTGGACAGGTCGGACACCACCACACTGATGCCTGCAGTGGGGCTGAGGCTGCCGCCTCTGGAGGACGACTCACTGCTCTCGGAGCCCAGGGAGGTGCTGGAGCGAGTGTCTGACGACTTACGCAGCTTCCCCCTCAAAAAGAAGGTCCTCATTTTACTTCTCCGGACCTCTCCTCCCTCATCATCCTCATAGTACTCCTCTCCTCCGCCATCGCTAGGCAACCGCTGACGCATGCGCACCAGCGAGCCGTATCCGCCAGGCAATATGGCCGACGATGAGTCCTCCTCTTCCTTGGAGTGCCTCTTGCCCTTAATACGCTCCTTTAGTTTAAAAAAGGTGGAGACGCCCTTGTCCTTCATAACCAGGTCGTACATACTGGCCGTGAGATTGTTTCTGGTGAACTGCACAGTGACTTGGATTTCTCCTCGCTCCTTCTCTTTCTTTCCTGTCTTCGAGTTCAGTCTGTACCACCTGCGGGGAATAAATACTTTTATTTAGACTTACAAACAGACAAACATGCGTATTTTAGAGACACGAATTAATGGGCAAGAATCAAAACAATAATGAGACAAGTTTTAACCAATGAAAAAGAAACACTTTGAAGTGAGCATGTATGATTTGTTTTAATTTCTTTATCATAATATCTAGTAACACATTCAAACAGCAGTCAAAATTGTTGTTTAGATAATGGCAGTGTTGTTACAAAGAATGAGGCTAAGCGGTAGAGTAGAGAAAGTATGGATGGTGTCCTACTAATGCCACAGCGCTACAGTACAGTATGTGAGTGTGGGGGCTGACATACCACAACTCCTCAGAGAGGCCTTGTTTTGTCCCAGAGCCAGTGAGCACAAACAATAGTTTATTATAACAATGCACATTTTAATTTAGTCGCCACCGTCCTAAGAAAAGTAAAATGCAGGTGACCTACATGACAAATGTCTTTCCTGTATACAGCACAGAGCGGTTCTCAGAAACAGCGTTTACCAGCCTGTGCCTGCACGACACAATGAATGACTCATGGAAAACTCTCAACTGTTTGAATCAAATGAGAGAAAAAGCCCCTGTAACAAGTGTCGCTGTTGGTGACACTTGAGCAGCCAACGGGAAGCGTTCAGCTCTTGGAGGATAAAGATAGAGCTTCATTTGTTTCATTTCCTTTGAACAAGGCCATTTCAGTTTAACCAGGGTTCATTTGTAGCATGCAGTGTTAATAGCACACGCTACATCACAGCACTCTTACAGAAGCATGGCACGTGTACTCTAAGAGGCTGCCATCAAGTAAGAGCAGCGATTTGAAACTGGTAACTGGTAATCTCTCTTATATAATGTCAAAATAGCAGAATAACCAAGATGCAAAAACAGCTAACCTCACTATTAAATCAGTGCAGACCATATGATAATATTATATTATGGTCTTTTTTTTTTTAACAATAACAAACATCAACAAAGTAACACCCCACTCAGACTCATCTACAAGTGCACGCAGGATAAAGCAGCGCAGGCTGTTATGTAAGAGGACTATCCTCTACATCCCTCTCACTGAGCACAGAAATTCAGCAATGTTAAAGATAAGGATAAGGAATTACAACTTAATAACTAAAATTGAAATCTGCTGTATGTCACATTGGGACACACACAGATCAAAACGTAGAATGAAATTGCTCCCTTCTCTTATGTGAAGGCAACCAGAAATGTCCACACCTCATAGTCCTTCACAGGACTATGAGGTGTGGACTAAGGTTTCACTCCGAAGGCAAAACAATAGAGTAAGCCCTCCTCCTGACAGCGGCCTACACCCTGCGGCTGAGGTGGGGTGCACATTCCTGAGACAGGCGGCCAGGAAAGAGTTTATCAATGCCAATAATACAAACAATAAGACAATTGATACAGAAATACATAAGTGATTTGTCTCCTTCCAATCTGAAATCAAACATGTAAAGGTAAATAAAGATAAATGTATTGGCAATTTTTCAGGTTTACTGGAGGCGTTATCTTGGCCAAAGGAGGTAAACACTTTGAACTGGCAAATAATTGTGGAGACCATTTCTCTTTGCACAGAGTTCTTTTGTAAAGGGGTTTTGCATGAAAGATTTAACAGAAGAAAAATGTTTCCTTTCTCATATTTACCCAGGCCAATGATTTTGCGTGTCCAAATGATGTTTGGTGATAACTCCAGTATTTTTACATTTTAAATTCTCCAGTGGTGTATTGGACTGTGCCAGGAATCCCAGAAATCTTAGTGTTTTTGACAGCACAATCCCATGCTCTAATGCTCTATTCACAAACTACAGAAATCCACAAGGAATAAAAACACATGCTATTTATCTTTCGTTACACATTCACAATACATTCCATCAATTCAATCAAGTAAGCATTAAAAAAAACAGCACAAAGAAATAATAAAAAATGAGTTTATGTGACTGATTTTCGAAAGAAATGGCAAGAATTTCTACTTTCAAGTTTTGTTTTCTGTTTTTTCCAAATCTATATGTAATCTGGCACTCAGTAAACTTGATACACCGAGTGGTACAGAATAGTTTTCCATACCACATAAATCTTCTCTTTGTGAAGACCTCATTCTGTAATCTATTTCACTTCTATGTTCGTGCAAAGGTTGAACTAGATCTATGTACTGTTAACTCGACTCAAATAAGGAAACTGCAACACTGCAAAGCGGCAGCAGCCTATATTTGAGCCCACGTCCTGGAGCAGAGAGAGAACAGCCTGAAGAGGACCCAGTTCCAAAGCACAACGTCCCACACAGGAACTAACGCTTCAACGAGGCCAAAAAAATCAAAACTTTCAAAGATTCTTTCGAAAATAACTGAACCTAGACACCTACACTTATGACATTTTTTGTGCTTTAATGAAATCTGATCTTACATAAATGTCATACTGTAAACAATCCCATTCCAGGGCTGCAAAGCATAACTCCTATCTGCTTCTCAATCTCTCCAAAACAGGAAGTCACAACACTCCACCCCATCCCCTCATGACAGTCTCCCCCAGCTGAGACATCTTAATCTGGCTTTACAAAGTACATGTCTTCTTTGGCGTGAGAAGATCCCCAGAAAGCACCCTTCTAGGCAGTCAAGAGCTGAAATTACAAGTAGGCTATCAACCTATTTTCTCCTGCGCAGGGCCGTCTCCATGGAGCTTAAGTGTCTGGGTGGTATCTGCGACAGACAAAGGGGACTCTTTGACATAAAACTGGCCACAGGCAAAACAAGTGAGGAGTGTAACAATGTACTGTTTGTAAAAAAAAAGAAAGGGCAGGACAATTTATTGCAATCAAAACAACATAATATCCAGGGGGTCATATGTGTAAAACCTGCTATTCCTGCAGATTGTCTCTCTACAAATATGTTCTAAAAAGCATGTGATTCTGTATTTGTTTAGCAGTCCATATTTCAGACTTGTGAAATAGTAATGCCCTTGGACCTGTTTATAATGTGACCTGTGGATTAAGTCTCAAATAGTCTATGTAATCTTCTTTTTACTAATGTGCAGAGCTTAGGGATATTTCAGGATTTTTGACATAGGGCCTCATTTCCTAGTTATCCAGAGTGTTGTTGATTTCTGATTTTTTTTTAATTCATGCAGTCTTTGTAATTGAAGAGTTTAGTAGTGCTAGGCTAGTGCTAGGCTAGTGCATGTCTATGGTAACTAGTAGCCTGCATTAAAAACGTCTGACCCAAGCACAGTGCACCTGAGGCAAATCACTTATAACATCAGACTACCAATATAAATGTCTGTGTTGACTGCATAATTGTTTTAATATAACCATTTTGCATTTAAAATAACTTATATTTGAGTAGCATCAGCTTCCTGGTTGTAAGCTACGCAGCGGCGGAGTGATCTGCTAGGTTACCGGATCTACAGTAGTTCGTTTACATGCGGCCGGCATTACTACATGTGGAATTCACAAAGGAGCTTTCTACAAATCAGATATGGCAACGTTTGGAGGACGACCCCATGATTTTGAAGAGGTTTTTAATGCAGGCCACTAGTTACCATAGACATGCACTAGCCTAGCACTAGCCTAGCACCACTAAACTCTTCAAATATAAGGACTGCATGAATAAAAAATAAAAAATATCTCCAGAAATCAACAACACTCTGGTTAAGTAGGAAATGAGGACCTAGGTAAAAAATCCTAAAATATCCCTTTAATTTTAAGACAGAATCTACAGCGTAATACCCAGCAGCAAGAATTTAACGCAACAGAGCACAGGTGTCACTGGTGAAAATTAACTACCTCTATTATAATAAACAACAATGGGAGGAGCAGCGCAGATGCTTTGATAAATATGCTGGAATTGGAGTCAAAATATATTTCAGAGTGAGCAGTCTGGCGCCATAAGGGATACTAATGTACATGTTTTTTGATGAAAGGAGAAACCGGAGGAAACCTACGCAGACACAGGGAGAACACACACATAAACTCCACGCAGAAAGGCCCGATCTAGGATATTCTTGTTGCCTCACAATTGTGTAGAATATGTAGAAGACATCGTTACAGATGTGTGTCCAAATGTGACCAGAATCAAAAATGTGAAAAGACAGACACTGCATTGTAGACCAGACTATTTAATCTTATGCCAGGCACAGCGGTCATAATTGCAACATTACAATTTGAAAATTAAAGTAATGGTCATTGTGGCTGTACTGCAGCAGAATAAATACGATATGTAGAAAAGCAAACATTTTTAAACATATTTCTAAACTGCAACTTTCATGCAAGTCTGTGTTTTTTGGCGTTTAGAACATAATAGTTCTATAATCTGACGGTTCCCTGTAGATATTTGAATATTTGAGATATGGGCATGGACATTTCATGATGATTTTAATGGGATCAGAGGAGGTCGGTCAGATAGTTTTACATCATCGTTGCTTCTGCTTCTGTCTTATTTTGCGATCCCTGCGCGTGTTTGAGAATATAGCTGCATAAAACAGAAGAGCTATGAATCATATGCAGGTTATAGATGTTGCAAGTATAGATATGTTGCTTTCTCTAGTCCACACCAGACATGCCAGAACTATTTTTTCAGTTGATAGTGATAAGACTGGACATGTCACTTTGTGTCTCCAGTAAACGGGACAGTAAACCACAGCAGGACAGTGAGGAGGAGCGAGGGGAGGGCTGCGGTGGTGTTGGGGATGTGGCTGAGATTCCTACTCTTTGACAAGTAGCGAACAGGCCACAAGACCATAACCACATTCCACATCTGGACGCTATGCACTGTAACCTCACCACGACTTCCCATGAAACGCTTTCACACAACCGGGCATTGTATGCGAGAACTGCACATCCTTCAGCGCAGGTTAGCCACAAGGAAAACAGGATTCCTCTTCTTAGTTAGAAAAACATTGGTGCTAAATGTTTTGGAATACAGAAGAGTTTGGGAGTAGCCCCAAACTGGAGAACCGACTTACACAACATAAATTGTTCTGACAAGGCAAAACCTATGTCATTTGCATATAACTATAAAAGACTTCATCAATATTTCAGTGATGTTAAGCTGCCAAGATACAAGACAAAGACCAAACAAATAAACCTACCTTCCTCTGCAGTTATTGAAACATTAGTGACGCCTGAGAGACAGCACATGTAAAGTGCTGTGGAGTTGATATAATCTGATGCATTTCATCTGAATCGTAGCAGAGTCTGCGGCTCATTCGGCTGATCCGGGATGTCCTGGATGACTGTTATGTAATGATGAAGGGAAGAGCGTCTGTTGGACATACTGTGCATCACACAGAGTGCGCCTGACACTGGGCTTTTATTCTGCCAATGGATGTCCAGATGAAAAAAAAATCTGACCTCAGACCTTTGTCTCTAAACATTTGGGTTGGTAGAAATTAAAATCCAAAAGACTGTGCCCATGTTGGAAGTCACAGCTGATCACCACCAAATAAAGAAAGAAAGACGCCTAAATGCTTATTTTAGCATTATCTTTTTGTAAATTGTTGTGTTGCATCATGCTGTATGTACACAAACAGCTATTTGTTCTCTTTGTGTAGTAAGTGCATCCATAGAACTGAAAATACAAAAGGGAAAGCACCCAACGCCCACCTTTACAGAAATCTGACACTGCATCTATACATGCTAATGTTGATGCATCACTGCGCCCTCCCACGACAGAGCAGGTCTACTCAGGATACAGTATTTACTTCAGCGAACAGAGTAAAGTACAGTAAACTGACAAACCAATCAACAGTTACAATGATCACAACTGATTCTAGAACAGAACATTTCCCGACCATATTAAAGAATGCTACAATACAAAAAAAGAAAGACCTGTTTAAATTTATGAGCACAAAAAGAAAGAAATCTGTGTGAAAAATTCATCTTACGCAAAGCTTTGGGATATTAATAGTTCTGTGAAAGGTCTTGGCCTATGGAGAGCAACAAAAATGTGTGACTAAAGTATATCATTTTATTACTTATTTTTTGTTACTTTTGTCGAGAAATAACACTGAGCAACCTGCACCACTAGGCATCAGCATCACCCTAGAAAAATAGCATACCACTAAAACAACCCCAACAACTGACTAGGACGTATCACAATCTTTAAGGCTATGGCGTCAAACACTAAGAGCAAAGACGGGTACAAGCTCTCAAATGTCAGAGCTATCGGAACTTTAGGATTCTGCTCCTGACTCCTTGGCCATTGTATTGAACTATAGAGTTAGAATAGCAAACTAAAAGCATACACATAACTTTTTTTTCTCCAAATACCACAATTTTTCCAACCCTGGTGTCTGAACTGGTGCTTTACCTCATTGTCTTGTCCATGCTCAGTCAAATGTAGAGCTCGCCTCATGAAGTGCTGCTTTTGACCGTCCCAGATTCACCGAATGTCACATGGAGATACTAAATGTACCAAGACACTGCACTGCTGACACGCACTGTTCACAGGCCCACCAACCTTCAACTGACCAGCTCCTACAGAGGCCAGAGGAGGAGGCTCTGCCCAGGGTCAATATACTGCTGTTGAACATGAACTGAAAGCACCAGACGAAAGTACTGGAGAATGGAGATAGACTTTATCTTCCGTGCAAGTCTGCAGCGTTAACCTCAATCCACAGGACAGAGGATGCTACACTGTAACGTCGCCGAGTGCGATTGCATTGCGAGCTTAAGAAGAAACCATTGGACTTACATAAATGCACATGTACTACTTCAGTTAAAAAAATACTATCTTTAAAATTCTGAAAGGACCAGCTGCAGAAAGTGCAGACTAACAAGGCCAAGCGAAAGACTAGTAAAGAGCAAAAGGCCAAACAGGAAGTTGGTACACATATTGTATGACAATTTACAGAGCAGTGAGCTCTGAGCATAGTTTTTGTGATTGTTTATAGGCAATAGATGGTGGCGACGCTCAACTCACCCAGAGACAAAACCTGCCCAGACAGTTTACAACAGAATTTCACAGCCATCTCAAACTCTGCAGATCATGCATCTCCCTTTTTTATGGCTGTTATCATAGCCACAGCTCAATCCAACAAGTTTGAGCTTGTTCTTGCATATTCATGTCCCCAGCCACAGAAAGAAGCTATTTTAGTTCTGAACAATCCTGCATGAGAAAAACCATGCATAAACAGGTGTCAAAATGCCATAACTCAGTGTACTTTTGCATTACAGTTTACATACTGTGTTAATCAAAAACCGATGGAAATACTGTGCTTATAAGCCAACAGAAACCAGAGACTCACATTAGTCTTATGTCACTCATAGCAAGAGATTTCAAAACACTTACAACAGTGGACAACTCATGGATGACTGAGATCTTACACAAACAAGCTCGATCTTACACTAATCAGCTTTATTCCACGTTTTATTCATTATTTTGTTGAGTGCCAATTGTAGCATCCCAGCTGAATGATTGAAGCGTACAAGTGGTACATTTCCATGTCAATGTTTATTTCCATTCCTTATGACCACCGTAAGAGCTAAAAGGTTAAACACAAGCAAATTACACTCATGAAACACTCTTAAGCATGAGCATAAACATAAAATAGACAATCACCTTTTTTCTCCCTTCAGCCAGGAGCCAGAAGTAAATCAGTGAACCGCAAGGCATTTTACACATTCTCCCGCCATGATGATAAAAACATTTAAGCACTTCCTACAATACCGGAAACTACGTAATTTGTACAGGAAGTACTTCAAAATAAACCATACTCCGCTACACTCCCGCCAATCACGAGTTAGGATAAATGAGTGATTAACAAATAAACATTTACAATATCTTACAAAATTTTGGAGCAAATAACACTAGACACATTTGCATAATGAAACCTTCTATTAATGAATGATCAAAGAGTCATTACTTCCAAAGTGCATGTTATGTAGCGCAGTGGGGTGTCTACCCTTACATAGGTTACATTTTGATCGACACATACAATCTCCCACTCCATGTCCCGTTTCTAAACATCCATAACACAAAGAGTTGTCCCTTACAAAGGCCCGTCGTTCTAAAAGTGGTAAATCCATAAATTTGGCACACATGGTCAACTGATGAAAATAATTCCTGCAGAAGGGACAAGGATGTCTCTGCTTTACAGATGCTGAATCCCTACTTTTCATAGATGTAGCAGTAGTTAGAGTACTTTCTGATGGAGTCCATTTATCTGAAGAGCGAAGAGCATGGAGTGATGTGACTGGATTACAGGCTATATCGGCTTCGAGTGTCAGAAATGAAACAAAATCCTTAAAACAGGGAAAAACATCAACTTCCAACAGGCTTTGAGTGACTTGTCGATTCCATCTTAGAACAACCCAGTCTGGAAGTTTTGAAATCAATTTTTGGTTTTCGTCGCAGTCATTCAATATTTCCAGACCTTTAACATGTGGCATTGCTTCAAGACAAGTATTCAAAAAATCTGAATACAGTCTGAGACCTTCTGCATCCTGTCCGTTGATTTTAGGCCAAGTATGTATCTTTTGCCGAAATGCCCTTTGAATAGTAAAAGGTTGGCCAAAACGTTCGTTTAGACTTTTCCATGCATCTTTATAAGCTTCATTATCACTCCTGAAAAATGCTCCCTCTAACATTTGATGCACAGGGCCACCAACATATTTTTTAAGATAGTACAATTTTTCTTGAGGTTCAACAGTTCTTTTGTCAATGAGTGCAGTGAATGCTGCCTTCCATTCGATAAAATCAATAGGATCACCCATGAAAATAACTGGTTCAGGAATGGGTAGCCTATTTAAAATAATATGATCCTGAACAACTTTTACCAGAGAGGAAATATCAGAGTCTATTACAGATGTGGTGGGAGGGGGTACAGAAACAACTGGCACAGGTGTAGTTGTAGCAGAGCTAACAGGATGAGCACAAGTGAATGATGGCTTTATATGTCCACTGGACTGCGGGACACTCGACTGTGCTGCAATCGTGGCCTTTACCGCTTCCCCATTTGCCACTGCATAGCCTGTAGTGG
This sequence comes from Gobius niger, assembly GCF_951799975.1. Lineage (NCBI taxonomy): Eukaryota > Metazoa > Chordata > Actinopteri > Gobiiformes > Gobiidae > Gobius > Gobius niger. The sequence continues at coordinate 18,706,705 of NC_136867.1, forward strand.
GCTGAGCTATTAAGAAGTCTGAGGTACAATTTTCGTGAGTCAGTTCTTCATCAAGGACTCGCAATCTTGCCTCCGCCACACGAATCTCCCTTGCCGCTTGTAGTCTGATCAATTCATGCCCTTTTTCTTCCATTTCTCTTTTATGCTGTTCCGCCATTTGACTTATTGACTGTTTTATCAGTTCTTCTTCCAGGATCAGTTCATAATTCGCCCTTTTTGCAGCCAGCTCAGCAGCAGCTTCAACTCTTTTGGCTGCTATAGAACCTTTATCAGAACAAAATGAAGCATGTGAGCCATAAACAGATTGTGCATACTCATGTGAGAGCAATTCATGCAGTCTGTTCCTTTCTTTTATTTCATCAAAATTTTCTAAGTCCTCAGTGGCTCGGTTATGAGCAATACTAATGAGTTCTGAAGTGACAGCCTGACAAGTGTCTATACGTCTCCGCAGTTCAACAAGTGGTGGAGCTATGGGTCGAATTTCTTCAAAAATGTTCAAAACTTTCCTTCTGCTTTCATTCAAATAATCAATTAACAACCAAAGCTCCTCTTCAGACATGTATGAAACAAGTTTCTTTCTTGCATCACGAATATCACACTTCCAAATATCATACAAGGAAAGCAAATACTTCTCCTTCTTTTGAACTTCTTCCATTTGAAAAGACTGCATATTTTCTGTTTGTTGAGGATGACTCGTTTGTGTCCCTTGCTCCATTTTTCTTTCTCTTTTTTTTTTTTACTTTTAAGAAGGGAGCCGGTCCAATGTCCATCAAAACACAAAAAAGAGAGAAGGGAGGAAATATCCGTAGACAGCGTTTTTGTTGGTATTTTTAATATACCTGTCGAGCTAGTTGCAGCAGTCCTTTGATGTAATCACCGTAGTTTGTTGCGTTGTATCCCATGCGGTTCTCTTTGCCTTTCGCCGCGTGCGTGTTTAATCCGTAGCAGATACACACACAGGTTCAGCGTAGTCTTGAGGAAAGCTCTTACTGTAGCATCCCAGCTGAATGATTGAAGCGTACAAGTGGTACATTTCCATGTCAATGTTTATTTCCATTCCTTATGACCACCGTAAGAGCTAAAAGGTTAAACACAAGCAAATTACACTCATGAAACACTCTTAAGCATGAGCATAAACATAAAATAGACAATCACCTTTTTTCTCCCTTCAGCCAGGAGCCAGAAGTAAATCAGTGAACCGCAAGGCATTTTACACATTCTCCCGCCATGATGATAAAAACATTTAAGCACTTCCTACAATACCGGAAACTACGTAATTTGTACAGGAAGTACTTCAAAATAAACCATACTCCGCTACACCAATTCTATTGCCAAATATATCGTTATCACGTCATTACATCATCATTTTTATATCATGATATAAACTTTTGGCCATGTCGCCCTGCCCTCGTGTTGACAGTGTATTTTATGCTTCAACATAATAATCATAATAATAATAATACACAGAGCGTGTCATTGATGGCGTCAATGTCTCTACAATAGAAGATTTGAAAAACTAATTTTACAACAACAACAACATTAAAAAAAAAAACTAAAACGGGCCGTGGACATAACGTACTCGGTGTAAATGCGGTGTAAACAAACTTAATTTGTTAAACTACAACTTTCCTTGGACTGCAAGGCAAATGAGATCCATGCCAATCTTTGAGGTGATATTTCTGTTGTCACTCAAATTCAAATATGTTAAAATCAGGAAATTAATTACTATTGTTAAAAAAAAAAACAGAATACGAACTCATGTTACTGAATGATACAGTGAACTGTCCTCAATAACAGTCTATCACTATACCCACACTGTGCCAAAAAAATCTCATTTTCGAAACTAGATCCTGAAAACGACACAGAATGCTATACTGAAGTATTCTGCCTTTGCTCTCACCAACTAGTACTAACTGTTCAATGTGGCTTTTACAAAAATGCACTGGTCTTAAAGCAGACACCAGAAAGAAGGAATTACGTACATTGGAATATTTTCTTTATCAAACTGCAATTGTTTCACCGGTAGAATTCAAACCACAAAGACTATAATCCACAGGGCGTGTCAGTCTGGTCAAATACTATTGACACGAGGCATGAACCATTTCAAAACCAAATTGAAGTAAATAACTGGACACAACAACGTTTACTGCACTTCTATGTATCCAGTGTTAGGTCCAGCTGTAGTCCAGAGAACAACAACATGTTCTAAATATACTCTGGAGCTTTCCAATCATAAAACTGTTAGATAATCCCTGGAATTGGGACTGAGCCGTAATCCTCACGCAACTACGTCACATCTGCTATTAGGAAAACAAACACAGCAGGGAGCCACTGCTACTCATGTGGGCACTGGCCACTACAGTGAGGCGGTAGAAGTTTCTAGACAGTTTTCAGAAGTGGCGTATGTTGTTTGGCATGAGGTGTGTGATGTTCCCAGAGTTAGTTATGGGAGGAGGAGGGAGGGAGGGTGTGTCTGCAGGCCCCTGATGCAGCACCAGAGATTTGACAGCTGTGTTTGTGTCCCAGAGCAGAACTGGCTGGACCCAACTAATCGTTCAATGGTGCATAGTTTTGCAGCCTGTGGTCATACAGTGCACTTTCACTCACACATCACTCATCTGTCAGGTGAACCAACTTACGCATTTTTCACGCCTCTGCTCCCTGTAAACACCGTTTCCAGGGGGATCACCGCCTGTCCCAGGAACACGTCCAGCCCAATGAGAGCCCGGTGCATCACGGTGAGGACCAGCTCGCTGCTCCCGCCGCTCTCCAAGGCTCCTGGCTGCAGTTCAAACGTGCACTCCTCCCTCCAATCCGGCTCGGTAGTCTTCTCCACCACGCAGGTCGAGTATTTCTCCTTCCCCAGCTGGATGATGGTGTACACATCGCTGGTGCCGTGCTTGCCCTTGCCCCGTAGTCCTCTGCCTTTCAGCACCGTCACCTGGACATGTGTCGGTAACCATTTCTGGTCCTCGTCCGGGCTTAGCGAGGACATGTCCACCTCCAGACAGACAGACTGACCTGCCTGCCCGTCTGCGCCGCCTGGTTCTCGCAGTCACATCAGCTCTGGGGCTGGCGGGCGGTGCCGCATTATGGCTGTCGCCGCTCCTCTCGTAAGTTGCCGGTGGTTCCGTGCCCTCGCTGTGTCTCTGCGGCAGCGGCGGCAGCCTCTCTCTCGCCCCGCCGTACGGGCCTCTCTGCGGGCAGCGACGTCACGCCTTTACCCCCCTTCTGCAGGACAAGGAAGTTCAGCAGCAGCACCGCTTCAGCACATGGCGGTACATGTACTACAATACTTCAAGACAACGCCAGGCTGTGGAGGAATGCACGTGTTTCTGCTAACGGGATGACATCAGCTATGAACGACAGTCGCTCAAATAACACAAACACAATGTCAAACTCAGTGCCTGCATAAAACTCCTCCGCTTACTCAATACCCGTGATTTTTTTCCACGTACAACCAGGTAAACTGAATAAAGATGCTTACTCGTGGGTCGTGTTGTTGTCTGGTCTGGTCTCACTGCGTAACAGCCACTGGGAGCAGCAGGATGTAACGTTACAGCAGGATTTGTTAGCTCATTTAGCCACTTGGCATTCTGGGTAGGCTAACAAAGGCACAAAGCAAGAACAAAAAGTGCATTCAGAACTTTGAGAATGTGTCATATAAATATTACATCAACTTTAACCACGCCTGAAGCTATTTAACTATGTATATTTTAGCTTTGCACAAATGTGTTGGTAACAGATTTTTTTTTATAAACTTGCCTGTCTGCTGCTGCTGCTGCTGCTGCTGCTGCTCCCGGTCCACCGTTACCATGGTAACAAAGCATCACCTTGTCCTTTGATTTATTTGTTTTATTGAGGAAGAAGTATTTTGTTCTATTCAAACAAACAGGCCCACTTACTCTGAAGTTCATTTCAAAGCTTTCTGATTTTCTTTTTTTTTATTTTGCCTGTGAATAAAATGACTGTGTAGGGATTTCCATGTAGGTTACAAGATCTTAGGCCTTCTTGACTACACTTTAGTCCGTGTTTTGACCTGCCCTCTGCAAAGCAATCATTTGAGTTTCACTATCCATTAAAAGAAAAATGCACATTTATTATAGTCTATTCTGATTTAATTTCCACATGCTTTATAACTTGTGTGTGGGCAGTGGCTATGTCTTCAAGCCCACAAATCTGCTGTCCATGTTGATATATAGCCTAATTATCCACCCTTTTTGCTCAATGTGTAGGCAAACATATGTGCTACAATATGTTTTTCCTCTTATTAAGAGGAACGACTAGATGACATTAGAACTAATGTCATCTGTCAAGCTGCTGCTTTATGTATTTAGACTACACTCTTCTATATTTCATAATTAAGTGTCTGTAGGATTTATCTTCATCTTCAGTTTTGTTTTGGTTCCTGTGCATCATAAGTCACTGTAAAGAACAACTCCTTCCCTGCTGACTTGTACTGGCTCTGAACTTAGATGACCTTGTGCTGTGGGCGGTCTGCTCTGGCTGAGGATTGAGAGTTATGGCTGCTGCCTGTCAGGCAAATGTTGGAAGAGGACAGTTTACTCTGGTGCCGCTGAGGCATGATGGAGAGCTGCCTACAACACATGAACGAATCAATACAGTCTCCAGTGTCTATTTGACCTTAAACATGAAGGTGAGTGGCAAGCTGCCGAAGTATTGTAAGATTTGTAGGTTGGTAAAGGTTTAACAAAATAAATCAGAGTGTACCAGTACTTACAGGCGGAGTACAACCTTAGTTAGCCAAGGTGATATTTGTGTTCAACACGTTCATAACTCAATCATTTGGTGCACAGAAAGAAATGCATTCATAAAAGGGAAAGCTGTTTTGCCAAGGCACTAATCAAATTTGACACATCTAACATTTGTAAAGTGTAGATGGCCTTTTGGGAGTTACTAATGGCTGGAGATACTGGCAGCTGCCATAGATCCCTGTTATAGGGGGAAGCAATATGATAGGATAGGATAGGATAGGATAGGATAGGATAGGATAGGATAGGATAGGATAGGATAGGATAGGATAGGATAGGATAGGATAGGATAGGATAGGATAGGATAGGATAGGATAGGATAGGATAGGATAGGATAGGACAGGATAGGATAGGATAGGTCTTTAGTGTCATTGGAAAATTAATCTCAACGAAATTCATTTGGAGAGCACTCCCTTGCATAACAGCATGAAAAACATAGAACATCAATAAAAAAATCTGTATAAATATCCTAAAAGTTATTAAGTGCTGATCAGCGATGTAATAGGGGGAAAAATAACACCATTTTTCATTTAATTTATTTTTACAGGCTATCAGTGTACGTAAGTCTTTTTTTTAAGTTGTACAAGGTTCAAAATTCATATTATTTATTCATATTTTTTTTAATGAAAGCACTTTGTTGTGTTGTAAAGGGCTGTACAAATAAATGTTGATTAACTGATTAAGTTTTACCCTATTACGTCATTTGAAATAATCCCAAGTGCTTGTGTACGCAGAGGTCCTTGTGCCACAACACTGCAGAAAACTTCAGCCAAGACATTACAGTTTCTCTTTGTAAAATGGACACACATTTAAGTTATTCATGGACGATAACATTACACTCAAAACATATCATTGGCAAAAGCTATTGGGTATAAACCACAATTGCGAAGTCAAAATCCGCCCTTCCTCTGAGGTAACAACACGTATTTACTTTATTTACCTGGTTGTGTCATATCTCATCATGCCATGGATATGTGACCGTGAAGTGTTGATGAAAATTGTAATAAAACACACACGTTTGTACAATAGTTGGAGATAGAGGCAACATTCTCAGCCATATCTCTACAGTATCTGAAAGGCCACTTTTCATTTCTTGACCAAATTATTTTCGGAAGCCAGTTTGTCTCCACAGGGGTTTATGCTGAATTAATATTAGAGCAGCTACTAATTAGCTTTGAGAATAAATTAGTTTTGGACAAGTTATGGTGAAATAGTTTCACTAAATACTACAATCTATGTTTTACAGATTTAGCCAGAAGCCCAAAAATATTCCAGCTTCTTGCCAAAGTATTTTTTGGCCATAAAGTGGTGAGGTGGTGCCAGTTCTAACGGGCAGGTCTGGTTGGTTTCAGTCCAGACTTCTGTGACTATAAATCATCACGCCTCTTCTCTTTTCTGAAATAAAATACTAGCTTTGTTCTAGATTCACTGATATACAGCACGACAGAGGTTTGTTTCGGGTTTCCTAATGTAAAAGCCATGAGATAATACATTGTACATTTTGCATTTCATGTGGTTTAGCTTTTGCTATGTATGAGAACAAGCAATGGGTTTTAGAAAGCGCTTAAGAAGGGGGGAAGGAACACCTCTTCTGGACAATTGACTTCTTGAAGTGTTTAGTGCTGTTATTATGGACAAAAATAGATAGTAGTGTTTGTTCTATGTCCCTATGTTGTGTCATAATAACTGAGTAAACACAAGGCTTAACACATTATGATATTAACATTGTTTTGGACAGATTTGGAGGAAAGCACTAACATAAGCCTGGATATATGGGGACTGTCGAAACAGGAAGGGTGTGGAACTTATGCTCATCAGAATGCAAATCACTCTTGAAGGCGGAGGATACACAGTGGCTACTCAGGAAAGTAAATTTAGCCTAAAGTAAGAATATAGGTACTGTTTCATTTGAGTAATCCATTAATTCAGTTGCTGTCCATTGATAAAATCAGCGTGTGTTTTCTTTGACTTCTTTGGGTTGACTATTGTTTATTGCCATTTAAGCCACAGTCTGGCCCTATTTTAGCCCTTATTATTAGCCTTGGTGGTTGTTTGTGAGGAAAATTTGAGAAACATTGGTCTATTTTTTTCTAGCTCACCAAAGACTATCACAGGACATTGTTGAGTATTTGCATTAGGTCTTTTTGCAGTTGGCAGGTAAATACTCCCTTAAAGGAACAGGCGTGTCCGTGTCCGTGGAAGAGCTTGGTCGCTTCTAACTTCACCCTGTTTGGAGCTATAGGGATATGCTGGGAGAGACCAAATGCTAACAACATCTTTGGTCTTTTTGCGTGACTGAGGGCACACAGTTCTTCCATGCTGTGATATGTTCTTACCTGAGCTTAGATGAGTTGATGCGTACCCGTCTGGTCTTTGTGCGTGCCCGTGGAAGAGCGTGGTAGCTTCCGACTTCACCCCCGTTTGGAGCCAGGAATACATTGGGAGAGGCCAAATACTAACAACATCTTTGGTCATTTTGCGTGACTGAGGGCACGCACAAAGACCAGACAGGTACGCATCAACCCGTCTAAGCTCAGGCAAGAACATATATCAGTATGGAAAAATGGAGGCCTGTTCCTTTAAAGGCCATGTATGATTTTTTTTTTGTACTAGTAATATCATATGGCCTTTACCTTCAGTAAATTGAAAATGAAGCTTTCTTATTGATTGTGTGCTTGACAGTGACCTACAGAAGTGACCCTGAAAGTTGTGAAACGTGCTTTTTCTTCCTATTGATGTGGACAGTAGGAAATGTGTGTGACCATTTGCACTTGTAAGATCACCTGAGATTGACATGGATTACAAGAATCCTTGAGCTCTGTCCATGCAAATCAAAGCACCGGGAGAATGCAGGAGAGTGTGTTACGCCCTACAGACTTCATGAGGGCCGAGTGAAGTTTAATGGACACTCGGAAATCTGATAACTGGAAAAAAAATGCTCAGGTTTTTATGCCTCTTGTTGTCTTTCACTCTCCCTTTGATGGGCCCCTATTATTTTACACACACGGGCTGTCTGTCTGACTGCTGCAGAGGAAATGGGGTTGACACTGATTAGACAGGAGGGGAAGACTGCAGCGCCCTCTGTTGATCGTCAGGGATAGCACAAGGTGATTTTCCTTTAGGTTTGAAAAGAGGAAGAAAATTATTATGATGATGCTACAAACCTAATTTAAAAGGCAGTTCAATTTTATATATGACACAACTCTGCCAATGTTTATAAAAGCGTATAACAGCACACATATTTAGATCAGTATTCAGGAGAAAGAGACAGAAATATACTCTGACAGCCTAGATAATTTCATAAGAATTTATGTGCTTTTCCCCTATACTCGTAAATTCAGATACTGCAGCTCTATCAGTCTGAAAACAATACTGTATATAGCCGATACTTTACTCTCTGCCATGAATTCGCCACACAACATCAATATTCAAAACGCGAATGTTCAAGCTTTGAACTTTACATTTGAATTTTTACTATAGCCTACTAAGGATCATATTTCAAGTAAGTCAGGGTAACTCAGCCTATTTCAGCATATCTTTACTAATCCCAAATCAAGCTTTTTCCAAAACACCGTCTATAATTTGTAATTTAACCGCCACTAATCACAGGAGAGACACCCCTCTATGAGCTCCATCAGGGCGTCTAACAGGCTCCAAATGAGGCTCTGAAATGTTTAGGCATATTTTTCACCATCTAAATCCGTCTAATTAAGTTATTATCTCCGCCAATCATGGGATGGACCAGGCGACTCCGAGCTTATGTCCTCTTCAAAGAGAAATGCCACACTAATATAATCTATTCCTGGTCTGGAGCTGCCAATCACCTCCTCAGATTTATATCTTGACTCGACAGGTGTTACATAACCGGGGCCTAATCCTGGGGCAGCGCGGACCAACACAGTTTGGGACAATAAGGAGAAGCAGCTGCCGCCCTATAAGATCCACTAAGACAGACACAGACTAGGCCAAACCAGACCTGGGTACTGGTCCAAATCTATAGTGCAAATGGCCTACTTAGAGTTTAAACTGTGTAATTAGAAATCTAATCACGGCTCGTAATGAAATGCCCGGTCCTTAGTGCAGGACTCAGACCGACCCAGAGACGGAGCACAGCTGCCACTGCCTGTAAACGTCCCACTGCAGCAAATGATACCGTGATAATGATCTCAAATGGACTGACATAGTAAGAGCAAATTACTGTTATGAACATGGTGATTTGAAACATGATGAAACCAGGTTTATAGAGTGAGTTAATCGCTCCTGAGTAATACTTACAGCTTCTCATACCTAAAGCAAATAAAATCCATTTGACCTATTTTGGATGGTCTCGTGAGACTCTAGTGGTATAAGGAAACCGGTGCACCCTTATGTGATACATACTCCAAAATTAAAGCCCCCACCAGGTCCATGACTCGAACCCCGGACGGTCTTTGAGGCAAGAAGGCCCTGGGCCATAAAGTGAATTCTCACTGAGTTAGTGGCCATAGATGGTACTTTTAACTTTCTACCAAGGCTAAAGATTTGGCTGCTAAACGCACTTGAGTGTTTTTCTGCATTGACTGCATTCTGTGGCCCACAATGAAATGCTTTGAAGGCTATACAAAAAAGAAATGTGGTCTCTCATTATTTTAAATGCTACATCTTCTATCCACTTCATCTGCTCCAACAGAACCCCCAGACTCTGCAGACACCTGATCTTCTCTCCAGCCTAAATATTTAGATCTCCACAAAGCCTTAACATCACATTTACCAGTATTCACTTTTCCATTATAACAGCTGCTGTTAAAGCGAGCTCACTTTGCACTCCACAGTGAGGTGACCTCCCCCAATTGTTTAATAACATGGAGCATAATTTTGATACACTTGGTCCAGATCATTTCATAAGCTAACCTTTATTAGGCCTATAGTATCATGAGTATCATCGACATTATAATTGGACTGAAATGGATTTGTGCATTCTATTTTCTTAGGTTTATCAATGTCTTTTTCTTTCACGTAACCCAGAATGAGGTTGCACGTACTTCTAAAACCGCACAGCTCTGTGGTAACATATGTCTATTGTAACAAACAGCGTCACCAGATGAAGGTGCGGTTTGTTTGTGGGATGGCGCAAAAACAGGTGCAGTCTCTGGAGACAGGTCAAATAGCCTGTGGAGGTAAAGTCGCCGCCAAACGATCACTGCATCCGGGGAATGAAAACATCGGTAGGCCTACTTGAAACTTGATGGGAAAAGTAAGGCTTGCAAACCAATAGTTGTCATTCAAGATAATATGCCAATACGTTCCTCTGCTAACCCATGCCATCTATTGTCTATATCTAACAGCATCTAGTCTATACCCTTCCCTATTACCAAGTCTTTCCCACAAGCCCAGCCCATGAAGCCGGCCGAAGTGCCGCGGACCCGGGGCCTTTGCGCGCCCACACTGACGCGAACAGCTGGCGGAGCGCACTGTTTGTCTTTGCGGTGCATTAATGCGGTGTCGGTTTCACGGCTCTGGGGACGTGCTCCGTCCCCTTTGTCACGCTTAACCGCGGACTTACCGCTCTTTGTCCGGTTTATTTTTTAATTATCCGCTAAACTGCGGCTGGGGGCGGTGTGGGAAAGAGTTCAGCACCTGTCAATCATTCCCAAACGAGGCGCTCTTCTCATTTAAGTGAGCAATATCTATGGGAGCTTTCCTTATAACAAGTATGGCGTAACTTCATCATGATTTACGTGATTCATTCATATAGGCTATAACACTTTGACCCTCGTTTGGCGCTTGTCGTATGCTATTTTTTTACTATATATAATCTGAATAATCTGATATATTCTGAAGCAAATTGGCTATTACAGGCCTATCAAACAGTATTACATAGGATAAGCTCTAACTTCATAAATCATAACAGAAGGTTTTCCATGTCAGTTACTTTGTGACAAGTCAGTAACTCACGAGTTCCCCCTGCTGACCCAGTGTAGTATCACACTGATCAATGTGCCTTTTTGGTTTCCACCTTGAAGCCTATTTCTTGCAGTCAGTTCTGTCATTTAAAGAGTCACAAGCCAAAGCAGCAGCAGCAGAGTGAGTCCTAGACCATCTTAAGTTGAGCTACACTTATAGGGCATCAAATGATTAAACCAAATCAAATATAATGATAATACTGCAACGTAATTTTGTGTCTGTTGAACATATTTGTGAATTTTATAGTAGCCTTTGTAACCAATACTTGAATGTACCCAAAGCCTAAATGCTTTCACTGTATATTCCAGGTTATATCAGACCTGCACGACCAGGATTCTTCTCTCATGGTCATATAATCCTTTTAAAATGACAGATTGGGTTCAAAGTGAGTACTCGTGTCTTGTGTCTCTGACCCAAACAAAGACATCACACTCTCTCCCCTGTCCCTGTCTCCTGCTGCTGCTGTTTGTGCTGAATATTAAGTGGCTGGAGGTGATTTGTCCTTGGTTCGTCCCGCTCTGATACTTCCTCTCTAGGCGTCGCGTCCCCCATGAAGAGGCTAATCTGCTCCCAGCGGGACCCTCCCAATGAAGACCTCGTGTTGTTTGTGCCATTGTCCACAGACTCGGTAGGAAGAGCTCCCATGATCCTTTGTGAGCGAGACTTCAAAAATGCAGAGTGAACAGGGTGTATAGTGATATTATGCAGGAGAGCACTCTACGCATTTTGGAATTAGGTCTTACTGTTCTTTATGTCCACTGGAGAGACAATTAAACACCTCAGGAGCCAAATAAACCCTATTTACTTCAAGGAAAAGTGGGGAGTTCTACATTGTGTTACTCAATTCAATAAAGAATTGATTGTGGCATTTGGAGATACTATAATCTAGAGCAGTGACCTAGTAGCAGTACCACTAGGACAAGATCAAGACCAAATCAGGACTAAAAAGAGTCTAAAGTATCTCTAAATTGGACTAAATTATGTCTAAACTGGGTGTAAAGCATGTCTTAAACAGAAAATATATAAGTCTATCATAGAATTTAAAAAAAATGTAATATAATGCACAACAAGCTACCACTCTACCGATGACATTTTTATGGTATACCTTTATACCGTTTCCAAAAATCATGGGTCTAAATGACCCTGTCTTTCTGCCTGGCATCAAGAAGTATAAAATAAGCATTATTAGCTGCATCAGAAGTAGTGACACAGGCTTTTGTTGTGAAGCTGCTGAACATTTAGATGGCAATGTTTTGAAATCCCACATTTGCATTACACAAGGGTCATTTGGCACATTTGTTTATGAGCTACTAAGCAACATCAACAATGGAAATGTTGCTCTTGTATATCTGACTGAACATTGAATTTGAGTGTTTAGATTCTTAACCTTTCAAGCTTTTTGGTTGCTACAAAAAATCTTATTCATTTATCCATGTTTGTGGCGGGCAGAACGAGTCCATTTCTTGTTTTTCCCAGTGGATGGATTAAATGAGCTATTTTGTACTAGCCCCATACGTTTGACAGAATATTGCTGCTGTCAACAATATAAAATGGATGAAAATTTGTAACATTAGAACCAAAACTGAGTGCGATGTAACATTATGATAATTTAGTGTTTTGTTTGCTTAATTCAGCATTGTGGTTTTCTGAACAGATTGTTGTAGTTTGATCAATCCCTGTCGTCCCGCACTAACGCAGCGTGACAAAAGAGCAAAAGCAGATGTAAGAGGAGCGAGTTTAACGCCGCCTGTTTGAAGTCCCCGGGGAGCGCAGCGGACATGTAAGCCCTCTGTATTTCCCTGTTTGGGGTTGGCCCGGGTTGGACTAATTCCCGTGAGGACCTGTGTTTTATAAAGTCAGGATTTGTAAGCAGCTCTCGTTGACCCTCCGCAGGTCACCGGGGCAGTGCAGTGCGGAGACTGTCCCGAGGATTCACCGCTCTATTACACATTATTATGTATGAGATTACCACAGTGGAAGTGTTAGATCCCATGTTGAAGCACTGACGGGAAGTGCAAGTCGGTCTGTTAGTAAACCAGGCTGATTATTTTCCAATTGTAGAATATAATAAGGTGTACATTTCCATTTCCAGATTCTTGTCTGAATTTTGTAATAGTTTGGGAGAAATTTCCACAATGAAAACGTGCCTGGTTATTTTTAACAGTGAACAGGTCTATTATATTCAGATAGTTAGTTGCATAACCTCATCTTAACATCTATTGAACATGTAATACTGTCTGAAACAACCAATATGTCAAGCAATTCTCAGGTTTTGTTTATTTAGTTTTGCACATAATAGCAAACAATCCATTATAACATTAAGATATACTCATAAAAGTGCAGGAAAAGGCAGAAAACCCAAATGGGCTTATAATGACGCCTCTACCTATCAATATATATAAGATTGGGTATAAAATTAGTTTTAAAGCTGTTGATTTAAAGCTGTTGTACAAGTAATACATGCTTTATAGCCAAATTACTTGGGTGAAAGGCTCTAAAGAGAGAGGCCAGTGCTTAAAAATATTTACACAATGTAGGCAGGGGTATTCTAAATTTCTGTGATTGCACCTTTTGTGCATTTGCAGAATTGAGCAAAGCAATAAAAGTACAGTTAAAAGGTGCATTGTGAGTGACCACCTTGGATTACTTGACCTATTGTGCATGTTTTGAGTTGATGGGGGAAACGAGAGCAGTGCAGTTTCCACACAAAAAAGGCCAACACACTCCAAGAATCAAATCTTCTTCCTGTGAGTCAAGAGTGCTAGCCACTCTGCCACAGTACCATCAATAATCAGGGTTAGTCAGTAAGTGAGAAGCCCATACATTAAACTGTGGATCCAAAACGACAAGGATCAACAAATGTAGATTATCCGTCGTGTTATTTTACTCAAAAACAGCGAAACACTTTCACTTCACCTTCACTCGTCCCGTTATTCAGTCTGGTCTGGTCTGGGACGTCCCGGCGTGCCAACAGACTCCTGCTGCTACTTACCCGTCACGGTCAACCCCTGGATCACTGCTGTGGACACAGGAAGGTCAGGATTAACGTGGTCTGTTTGTTTTGGGAGCCCCTCTGTAACCTTCACCCTGCCCCATGAGCTGACGCGGCCCACACACATTGACCGCAACCATCTACAATACAATACAGCCACAGGAGCAAGGTCAAAACCCTTTTTAAATGCATTCGTGTCTATCGCGTTCTCTCATCACTTTATAAAGAGCGAAATTAGCATCCTCAAACACAGGCATAATAACAAGTAATCCTCGACATAATCCTCATCTGTTGCAGTTATTCACAATAAAGAGACAACATGAAGACGCTGCTGATTATATTCATGACCAGAGTCGGCATCTCAGGCCTTTGTCAAACATTTTGAGATTTGGAAATGGACAGATTGACGCCGCGCAACAATGGGAAGGATAACTGTGAAATATAAGGTTATTGAAGAACAGATAGCCTTTTTTTTTTTTTTACTTTTGCTTGGTTTGATGGGATAATGCATGAGGTAAGTATCTATCAAAAAAGTATAGGTTTCATGAAACATTAGTGACACAGGGAGAGGTAAAGTTCTTATCTGAGTTGCTCACAGCCCATAGCTACAGAATGGCTGTACGGCAACAGTTCGACCTTTTCATATGACACTTTTCATCTCACACTTTTCATATGACTTCTTGTAGGTCAATAATTAACACAAAAACTGGGAAAACTGGGTAACATTCTCAGCAAAATCCTAAATATAACACACATTGACACTGTGCATAACAACGCTGCCCAAGTAGTGACTTCCTGTTTCGATCCAGCACACCAAAATAAAAAATAACCAAAATAAAACCATCTTATTCATTAGTTCAACTTTCTTTCTGCCTACCTAATAACAGACAAAACACTAAAAATGTGTGTATTTAATCATATTCTTGTAATGTTGCAAGTGCCTTCTGAACTAATCAATGAGACGAGCTGTGTGCTTTTATTTTGGCGTGCTGGATCAAAACAGGAAGTCACTTCTTGGGCGGCGTTGCTATGATTTGAAGTTATGTCAATTGTGTACTTCCTGTGTTCAAAGTTAATTCAAATTTATTTTAGTACTTTGTAGCTTTTTGTGCTGCAGGAATGTCTGTCCATTCACATTTACTCTATATTTCTCACATGATCAGAAGGTCGGAGGTTCGAATCCCGGCTCCACAGTGCTGTTGTGTCCCTGGGCAAGGCCTTAACCCTCCTTGCCTCCAGTGTGGGTTTACACTAGAGCACTAGGCATAAAACCTGCCTCATCATGCTACTTGTTTGGTGTTTCCACCTCAGAGCCAAAAAACAAAAGTTCATCCTTGAAACTGTTTTTGAAATCACAGCTTTTTCAGCTCTTTGCAACTACTTTCCATTTTGATTGTCTCTAAAAGTGACTTATTGACAAAGTGAAGGTAACATTACAAGGACATTATTGCTGGTCAGGAGCCTAATGTGTGTAAAATGAGCAGAGTATTGGGATATCACGTAAACATCCATCTAAACATCTCTATAACCATCTCCTGTGGCCTGTGCATGCGGATGAGAGCCCAGTGTCAAAGCCAAAGGCGTTTGTCTGTGTGCATTCATTGACCAGATCCCCATGTTATTTGTCAACACTCCACTCGCACACGGCTCCGGCGCAGGCTCCTGGTTGGTCCGACTCTGATTGATAATTGATCTTTGTTCAAACAGACTGTCTTTAGGCCACAGTTGCCTCTGAATGCCAAACGCGTCATTGCGGTTCAAGCTTAATCCCATAAACGAATGTGAATGAGTGTCGTGCTGCGCTCATCTCACCCTTTCACTGTGACATTATCCCGGGCTGTTTACTAAAGAGGCCCGCAGCACAACGGGCCTGCCGCTGCCATGTGAGAGAGAGATTTTAGATTAAGTTTTGGCAGAAGAGCACTTTACAAAACTCCCTTTAAAAGAGAGTTATGTCTTATGTTGCTATATATATTGTGTGCATGGCATGAGGTTAGATGCTTTATATAAAGGCCCTGTACTTGTTTCTTTCTTAATATTAACAAACAATGAAAGAGGTAACGAGTAGATTCAATTGTTAGTTGTGTCCAAACTCATTCCTAATCTCCAGATTGTTCACAGGGATGTACTTTTCACAACTTGCAGGGTCACTTTTCAGGGTCAGTGTGACAGAAAGCTAACAAACTAACTCGCAAGTTCATGAAATTCATAACTGTATATTTCGATGCACAGTACATTTTTCTACAAATTACTGACTTAAAGGAATAGGCCACAGTTTTTGCATACCGAAATATGTTCTTACCTGAGTTTAGAAGAGTTGATGCGTACCTGTCTGGTCTTTGTGCGTACCCTCAGTCATGCACAATGACCAAAGATGTTGTTAGCATATGGCCTCTCCCAGTATAGTCCTATAGCTCCAAACGGGGGTGAAGTTGGAAGCTACCAAACTCTTTCACGGGCACGCACAGAGACCAGACAGGTACGCATCAACTCGTCTAAGCTCAGGTAAGAACATATCTCAGTATGGAGGAAGAAGGTGAAGAACGGTGGCCTGTTCCTTTAAGTGATCTACAACACTCAAAACTGCATGGGAACACTTCATCAGACCTTGGATCCTGTCATGAGTACCTATCACAGGTTTGTCTGTCTGCATTAGACCCTTCCTCCAATGCAGATTAGAAGGCCTGTCATGGCACTAGACGAAACCATTCAGCAGCCAGGGACCCATCTCCAGATCAGGATCGCATAGCTGGAGGCCTGGTCTATTGTGCATGTTTTAAGTTGATGACCAGAGCACCTGAAAGACATGCACCCAAAGACAGGGAGATATGCAAACTCCACTCAGTCTGCGAAAAACAAACTGGAGACCTTCTTGCTTTGAGGTGAAACATATTGCTACGGGAAGGTGAACTTATGCTAATGCTTCAGGTTTGCTCCGTTTGTGTGAAGAGGGAGGTCAGTGCACGATCGCGCCCAGAGCAACACCATCCTATTTGTACGGCACGACACAGCCAATGACATTTAACTTGTTATTATTTCCCCGAATAGATTAATGATAAATTGTCCATTATTTTTCCTTAAAAGTAAGAGATTAGGCCGCAGTCATTCGCCCTAGAGCCAGCGTGCTAGCCCCTATGCAAAATGACAGCCAATTATCGGGCCCTAGTTTGGTATAATGACTTTACAATGAATCTTTTGATTGAAATGTAACTGGCTTGGCCTTGGGCAAAGTGCAAGGTAAAAATGAATGGGAAAGTTACCACAGGAGACAATGAGGACTCTATAACTGTGTTCATGTGCCCCCTTTAGAAATGGCTATAGGACGTAGACTGTAGAGATATGCATACTATATTGATGAAAAAATTATTAAGCCGCATAGCGCTCGCAGCAAACATAAATTAGCATATTGAGGGTAAATATGCAGACTATTTACGATAATAAGAGCGGATTATTCAATTCAATGAATGTTAAATAGATGAGGGAATGGCATGTGTCTTATCTTCAATTCATTTTAATGGCTTCCCAATTGAACTCCTTATTTTATTCTCCATTCCTTTTATTGTTCCCATTTCAGTGCGGCGATGGTTACCTTTGGGTCTTCGGGTCCCATGATTTTTATAAGTAGCGCTCACCTTATTCTGGAAATAGGGAAATGGAGGGAGTGCGACGTCACCCTGAGGCCAGGCGTCCCGATAAGCCGTCTTTTCATTATGCACTGGGGCCGATCCGCGACAAGATTACGCCACTAGCCCTGTGTGCATAAAGGTACAAGTCATCTAGATGAATAAAAAGAAAATGAAACGTCAACAGGGCAGGTCTATAAACAAAATGCATTTCTTATTGTGGGTATTAAAACTTTCACTTTTTAAACGGTTTGACCCCGGTTTTCTAATGTGAAACTTGCTTCAGGACATTATTCTCTTTCACAAGTTTTCCAAAAGACACGCTTGAATGTTTGTTATGTAAAAAAAAAGGTGAGAAAATAGGCTGCTCTTGGGTTAGCATTGATGTAATAAGGCATCATTACAATCTATTTTCAGTGAAATCTTTACAGAACATGGCCTATTGAGTAAACTTAGATGGAAGGGTGCAGTCACATGTGTGGAATATTGTAATAGAGATATGACATTTTACAAAAGCATTTCTACACAGTACGTTCCATTAAATGTAAACAAAAATTGTACATTGTGACTAAACCAGGACGTAATCAATGAAGAAAATTATGATTAAAACTGCATTGAACATTTCTAAGATACCATAAAACCAAATGTGTATGTCTAAGTCTGATGGATGACTTGGTATATTGTGGCTTCTTGTTTTTATGGAAAATGCGTCGCCTAATATTGCCAGTAATATATTGTGCATCTCACTTTGGAAGGAAAATATTTGGCCTATAGAGTTGTAATGTTTTTGTTCCAGGGCACAAATGACTGTGTAAACTGGTGGACGAGGGAATCAAAGCCTCAACCGGCATGTCCACTCCTGCCCTATATTGTTAAGAACAATTGCCTTTTTATCAGAGGTTGCAAAGTGAAGGCATCTCAATATGGACAGGTTGAATGAATTCAATGTTCAAAGTAAATGAGGCTTCATTCTCATAATTGAATCAAATAATGATTTTAGAACAGCCTACATGTGCCCTAAAGGTATACTGGTGTCCTGAGTCCATCAGAGAAATTATGAACGTGGCCTTAATCTATTTCTCATATGGGACTTGATTCCCCACCAAATACAATGCAATTATGGAGCTGTAACACTGTATGGCATATGTAAAGACTGAATATATATATATTTAAAACCAAATGCATATTAGCCAGGAAAGATCCATTGAGATCGAAGGATGTGCTGACCAAGATGAGCAGTACAGACCAATGAAATCAATAAATGGTTAACTAATATAATATGGTGAATATGCCTTTACAATGTCAGAGTGAAAGCTCCATACGGTATAGCCAAGGCAAACAACACGCAAAATTTACTGTACAATAATTTCGCACTTAAATGAGATCTATTAACAGTGAATGGGGGAAAACCCGCCCTGGCGCATTTTCAAAACAATCTCAACAAAATGTACCCACAAAAAGATGCCAAGAAGTCGATCAGGTTCAGACCACCCCAGATCCATTCAGAGTACAGTGCTGCCATCTGCTGGACATATGAAGAAACACTCGCTGGTTTGACAAAGTCTATTATAATAAATGTTGGTGCGAGGAATAAACAGTGCAATCACATTCATCATTTTTGTTGCTATTGATCTGGTAACACCCAGCTTATTAGTAGCCAATACTTGATGCAATAGCCTTTTCATCAAGTGCACAAAGCCAAGTAATATTTTTGTCATCTATGTGACCAGAAGGTGGCGCCAGTCATTCACTAACAAACTAGCAATACAGGGCCACTACAATCCAAAATTCAGACTATAATATAAATCTCAATCCCTATGAAGGCAGAAAAACAGTTGTGGCAATTATTTCCGAAAGATAAGTTGCCTATAACCTGTATTTTTGGGGGGAATAAATTAGTAATAACATTATGATTCAATAGGCTACTGCGTAGGCCTTTGGGGGCTATTTAGTTAGGCTAATAAATTAAATAATAGCTAAAGTGTTTAGAAACCGCTTAACTAATCGCTTCTATGACCATTTGCTGAGACTCAAAATCATGAAAAGCATTATTCCGCTGAAGTTGTCAGGTCTTGGTTTTTTCACACCTCTCCCACAGATCAGCTGTCACTCGTGTCACACGGCTGTGCGTGACGTTTCCTTATGGAAGCCACATTCTAGTGTGTATAGTCACGTACACTAGATCACTCTCAGGACACCAATTAACCTAATGCTCTTTTTGCACATCTCGAGCGAGCAAACCTCAGCGCCTACAGTGTGCAGAGGTTATGACTCGATTGATGATGATTGATCATTATATTGATGATGATGAAGAAGAAGAACAAGAAGAAGAACAAGAAGAAGAACAAGAAGAAGAAGAAGAAATGCACAAGTCTGATTCTGAAGTCTACTCTTCTATTTGAGGTGTCTGCTTGTACACTGGTGAAGTGCATTATTGCCCTCTGCTGGCAAAAGTGGGGAATGGAGCATATTGAAATGACTTTTTAGCAGCACAGCTATTACCAACACGATGCTAAGCGCTGACACAATCTTAACATGTCCTATAAAGGTGCACGGAATTTGAAAACAAATGGAGACACCTTGGCGAGGACACAGATTGGGCTCCATCATTTTTGAGTCACATGTTTTCCTTCAGGTAGAAGTAGGATGACTTCATCAGCACAGCATCTCAGGTGTGAGAAAGTCAACAAGGCCCTTCATCCTGTCCATTTGGAACCGTATAATCAATATGTTTATGGTATTCTCCTCTGTCCCATGATTTGCCTAGACACGTCACAGCAACATGATGTGACTCTTCTGAGGACTGCAGGAAGTGAGCCTTCAAAACCTAAAGGGTATAAAATTCAACTAATCCATGATTTGTTAAAGATATTTTTTCACGATTGGTTTTTCACAGGTTCTAAACTATCAAACTGTGGTATGCACAATGAAAATGTGTAATTTAATTTTACAAGCTTATTCAAGCACATACGGATGTTATTTGAGATTCAACATTACAAATTGGAAAAAATCTATTGGATAAAAGTATAAGCCTTTTCTAAGTCTATACTTTAATAATATTTGAACTCAGAGTAATTAACTGTCTGTCTTGCATACTCCACTCACCCCCCTCATCCACCCTTTAATTGTATCTCTAAATAAACTCAAGTCTGGCCGAGCCCTTTCATGTGCTCCGGTCAGACCGTGCGGTGGACAAAGCAGGACGCGACAAACAAACGTCCAAATAAAGACTAACCCCGAGGCAGGACGTCCCATCCATTACGGCTGAGTAGAAGAGCAGGGACAGGCGCTTTTCAAGACCCTTTAGCTCACTGCCACAAAAAGCCTCCACGTATACCATTCAAGACTATAGCATGTAGGCTTTAAAATATGCATAGGCAATCACTCCTGTAGGTCAAAGAGGGCAATGCATAGCAAGGGATCACCTATTGACAAGTGGGATGGCAAAGGTTAAAGGTTGGCATGAGTTCATATTTTTTACATAATATCAGCAAAAGAATGAGTCAAAAAGAGCAGTCATATGTGCCCTAAATGGAGGTCCACCAAATACAATACTGTACTCCTAATGTTCTCCTATTGAGCACGAGGGACACTGGCAATACAAATCCATGGATCAGGTATTGGTAAGTAGAGCGTGGCTGAGATTCATCTTTTATGCAAAGATGATAAATGAATGTGACCAGTCAGATGTGCATTAAATGGAGGTTTCCCAGACAAAGTAAAAATGATAAGGCCAACCATTGAAGAGGCATTAATTATTTTAGTGCACAAAGGCAGTGTGCAGCCAAGCGGACAATGAAAATGAGAAAACAGCAAAGTTTCATCCATCTAAACTGTAAAGTACTGCAGTGAAATCTGTTATAGCTACAGTATATTGTGATGTGACCAATCAACTTAATTTAAGTCAATGTGTACTACTGTTATTTCCAGTCTCTTGTTGAATGGACTCTTGTAACTGGTGTGGTTCTCAATTCGCTTTATATTTTTGGTTTTATTGTATGAGATGGTTCAGGTACTGTGGGAGGAAAAAGTATGTGAACGCCTTGGAATTTCTCACATTTCTGCCTAAATTGGTCATAAAATGTGATCTTGATCTTCCACAAAATCATAAGAATGAATAAACAGTATCTGCTTAAGCTAATACCACCCAAACAATTACATTTTATCATATTTTTATTGGCCATAACATGTAAACACACAATACAGCGTGGAAAAAGTAAGTGAAGATTCCTCCTGATTGTTGTGAACGTCTGATCTGCACCTACAGGTTACAGTTATTGCTGCAAAAGAAGGATCAGCAGATATTTGATACAAGGGTTCACTTACTTATTCCACGCATGTTATAAATGTCTCAGTTTTTTCTGCAAGATATCTTGATAAACTTGTGAATTAATTTTTCCATTAATGATATCACATTGTCCAGGCCCTGAGGCAACAAAACAGCTTCACACCACAATTCTCCTGCACCAGACTTCAGTGGAGATAGAGTTTTTATGTTGATGCGCCGTTCCATTTTTCCTCCACACATGATGTAGTGTGTTCTTCCCAAAGCTCCACAGCACTACTGGCAAAATACTCAGAGGACTGATGCACCCAAAGTTCAAGGTTGTCAAGACATTACCAACATGTGTGGATATGAATCGTGGACCATTCCTCTTTACAAAACTGCTGCAGTTCAGCGAGATTTCTGTGGTTCACTTACTTTTTCCACACTGTATTGTGAATGTTTACATGTTATGGGCATAAAAATATGATAAAATGTAAATGTTTGGTTGGTATTAGCTTAAGCAGACACTGCTTATTCATTCTTATGATTTTGATGAATATCAGACCACATTTAGTGACCATTTTATGCAGAAATGTGAGGAATTCCAAAGTGTTCACATACTTTCTCCTCCCACTGCAGTTGTTCTGGTCATTTCAAAATCTCATCCATTAAAACATATGTGTTTGTTGCCTAACCTGAACAAAACAAAACATACAGAGGTCCAACTACAGGTTTAATACGTAATAAGATCCCGTGTAGACAATAGTTTGTTGCCTGCAGAAGACACAGACTGAATAATTGCAGTATTTGCTAAATACAGTTTTGATTGGATTTATCTTGGTGCCCTAATCAGAATGACTAGTTCAGGTTCAGGTGTAAAAATGCCAGTGTATTTGACATTCATCACGCTGCAGGTTATTGGCCCAGAGCACAGTAATGGCCCACTGTGAGCTGGCGGCTGCCGGTACAACGTCATAAAATATTAAATCATTTAAGAAAACATGAAATTGTATTATATAAGTTTAGGCTTTAATAATGCAGGCAGTCATTTTAGTTTTCAAACATTGGGTAACATGAGGTGAATATTGCTGTCAAAGTGCTTTTTTACAAACTCACTGTCGTGCTCGAGCTAATTCTGCAGCTAAAGAGTCTGAAGATAAGGCAGGGTGATTGGGCAACTAATTTATAATCTTATCAGCTAAAGATCCAAATTATTTATTCAACAAACTTTTCAAGAACCATAAGTGACAATTAAAAGTTGAGGGAGATTGATTATAACATTATGGATCAAAATTTTATTATTCACATCCGCTTCACTTCGTTGTTTTACTTATAAACATGTAGATTGTTTTGGTGGCGTAGTGGCTAACTCTCTCACCTCTCAGCAAGAAGCTCCTGGCTTGATTTCCTGGCCGGTAGTAGTAGGGGAAACTGGTTTACCCAGAAGAAACTTACAGACACAAGGAGAACATGCAAACCCCACACAAAAAGGCCGCGTCCAGTGATCGAACCCGGGACCTTCTAGCGTTCTTGCTTGACAACAAGATGGTCCTTGGTTCCAATCCTTGACCTTCCTCCGGTTTCTCCTACCAATAAAAACTGTCTGATACACACACGTTTATATGTTTCTCCTGGTAAGTGTAGCCATCATTAGGCACTCGAAACGCTTTACATCAAGGAACCACTCATCCATTCACACTCTCATTCATACACCAATGTACGCAGACGCTGGAGGCAAGGTCTTTGAAGTGTCTTGCCCAAAGGGAGCCAGGATTTGAAACGCAGACCTGTACCACTTTACCACATTATTCGGGCTTAGGATTGTCTGGAAAAAAGACACTAGCTTGTAATTTCAGGAGGTGCATGTCTAAATAGATTGATAGACTGCACAGGCAAAATGACATGTGACTCAAGGGTGAACAGTTAAAGAAGAGTAAACATCATTTTTGACCACTAAACAAGCGTTTAAAATGGCGTCCTCTGTTCGTACATCTATAAATACTGTGAAGAGTGGAGACACCAGAGAGTGCGAGGGGGAGATATTTAGAGCCACTGTCGATAAATAAATGATGCAGAGAAGCACAATCAGCCCAGAGCTTTAGAGACACGCGTTTTTTCATGTCTTCAACCTGTAACCTTTACTTTCACTCAAATGTCACCACTGTGGGCTGCGGACTCAGAAGTGACCATAGACGTGTTAGATCTAAAACACCTCAACCGCTTCAGTTAATCCAGGCAGCACTTAGTGAGCGGGGATTTCACAGTCTTTCTGAGCAAAGAGAATTGTAAAGTCTAGTGCATAGGGCTATGTGAGTATTTTTAGGATATTTCCATTATTTTATAGTTCTAGTCTTAGAGTGAAGGGGAGGAAGAGAAAACTGCAGTCCCTTCATTGCAGTGAGTAAACTATTATAAACTTGAAGCTACAGTGATCCAGGTTAGAGCAGATACCTTTCGCAAAAGCCCCGCCCCCATAGCAACTGTTGGCCAGCTCCGTCAGGAAGCAGAGTCTAACACATGTCATAAAGAGGGTGCAATATCACCTCAGTAGATCAAGGTAAAAGCGTTTGCAATGTGCAGTGGAGGAATATATTCAAATAATTCATCTTCAGAAGCCAAGCAGCTCATAGACCCCTGATACTGACCGCAGTGGCTCTGTCTCCCCGCGGCTCTGGTTCTTGTGAGATATAGTTTTAGTCATGAATCTCGAGCCACGATGTTCAATGTGCTATCAGCGCAGCGGTAACACAAAACCACCTGCTGCTGAAATATCAAGACTCTGCTATAAGAAACTGAAGTCTTTCTATCTCTCTTAGAAAGTTAACATCCCACATTTTTCTGCAGTAGAAACAACTGTTTTATGACGATGTCCAGCAAAGACAGTTTATCAAACTCTTGGCAAACAACAAGGCGGACGGTAAGCAAGTCTTACCTTGGTTTACAAGCTAGCAGGCACTGTTTTCAGTGGGTGTTTTTTGGCTTTGAAAGGGGGAAAACACGCAGCATCTTGCGAAAGATCAGTTCTTACACAAACACAACTGCATACTGTTGTTATGTCCTTGGGCAAAACACTTTGCCGATGTATGGATGTGGTGTGTGAGTGGTTGTCGACGGTCAAAGGACTGTTGGTGCTATAGCTTCACTTCCATCACTCTACATCATCTTATCTTAGTGCTTTGAGAATCTTGTCAAATGCAATATAGAGCTATGTTGTTCGAACAGACGTTAAAACAGCTTGTGTACAAGTCTCTTGTCTAACACCAAAGTCAGTCACATCTCAGACATGTTAGGGCCATATCGTCCATCTCTGATAACCTCAGGTCTCCTGCTGATAGGTTTTAGTTTTACTCAAATCTAGAACTGTGCTCTACAAATGTAGTTGCCTTTCCTAATTATAAATCAAACATAATATAGTTTTCTCCCTAAAACATATGTAATTGTGTAAAGAGTGGGTGCTTCTGTTCCAGTAGTCTATCCTCCAGGGCACAATGGGTTAATGCCACCAATCATTCTGTACAATAGCCCAGGGCTGGGCAAGTTTCCTTGGCTTATGTTCTCCCTCATCAACAAGGGCCAAACCTGTCAATCATGGCCAACATAAAGCAACATTTTCTCCAAATCCCAGTGTTCAAACATGACCATACATCAAATATGACCATACAGGATTTTTTGATGAATTGACTGTTCTCAGGACTAATAATGTACCTCAAAATTGCTTTAGAGCACAGGGGTTCCATACTGGAGGGATGCATTTTGCCCCATGCAGGCCTGACATTGCCTCCCCCAGCAAAAACCTATTGAGCAGTTTTATTTCCAGGATATCCATATTTGTTATATTAGCTGTAATGCTGTGAAAGTTTATTTTATTCATTTAAACGAAGACGTTATCATTGCAGCGTAATATACTCGTACTTATAATATACTCTACTATCTAAATCAAACTGTGTGGTGGGGTAATCAGGACCCACTGTAACCTACAGGGCAATTCATTGATCCAAGTTCATGCATGCATTATGAAATGTATGCCATAGTGTCCCCTGGTTGTATAGCACTCATCCAGCCTGGAGGAGCATTGGTAAAATTGACTGAAGTTGCACTGAACTTAACTGCACAGTGTAAATAGTCTGGTGGTATAGGAGCATGGATGAAAATACTATGGCTACTGGGGTATGAAGGGATAAATCCATTTTAGCAAGCCAATATTAACCATGTTTCCTGAGTTGTTGTATTTTGTTAAACAAAAAGAAAAAAAAACTGCACGAAAGACGCATCATGAGTCTTGTTCCCAGGATAACGTCCCATGCCTCTGATTGGACAGGATTGACCGTGATCTTACCCTGATCTCCTGCTCCACCACCTTCTCCACAGACTCCGGGCTAACAAGTGCTTCCAAATTGACAATAGCCAGTCATTTCTGTGGGGCATATGGTATCTGGTTCAGACTTTGTTCAATCACATATTGTCACTGCCCCTTTGCCTGCTCCAGTCTCAACATATGGCTGGTTTGTGACCAGAAGGTCGTCCTATAAAACGACCTAAAACGAAAACAGGAGCAAGCCAAAAAGGAAAAAAAAAAATGGCATGGATCTTTCGAGCCGACCACACTAAAATTACCCCAGTCTCTCTGCCCTATCCACAGTCCATCTCTCTGAAGCCAGGATCACACGGGACGCCCCATCGACTGACACCACCACAGGCACAATCACTGTAATGAGACCAATCAATGGGCCACTGAGCGCAGTGACACACCACTGGCTGGACTTTCCATCGACAACACTCACACCACCATCTCCTATTGCTCGAGGGAGAACAGCGAGAGACAGAGAGAGGGATTTGTTGTTTATGTGGGTAAGACCAAGCACAATAATAAAAAATCAATACTTCTGTTTACTTTATTCTGCCTCTACTCACTGAAGCTGGTTTTGGGCCAATGGGCCATCACCACTTTTGCATGTGGTGTGTAATAGAGCAAATGGCCTGTCATTTTTCATTTAGTCTTGCTGGGCATTTGATTGCAATTATTAAGCGTTATATAAGATAATAGCTCTCTGCTTTGCTCAGCTCAAACTCCTCTCTTGTGGGACTGCTGCAGCAAATCATCCTCCTGATAGTTTTTTTGGTTATGTCAGATGCCAGATTTAAAGCTTGAGATTGGCTCAAAGATTGCACTATTTACGCTTGGTTTACGGCGAGGGTTTTTGTTATTTAAAAGTTGAATGAAAAATTCAAAAGATGGCAAAGTGAAGGAGCTGCCTTTTCTCTTCTGGGACGGCCACAGTGAATAATTTCCCAACTAGTTTTGGTAAGATGCACGACACGTCCTCCTGGTGCAACAATCCCTTTTTATCCACGCTTGGCGTCGGCTCAGATAATGTACAAAAGCATGCATCTTTTTGTAGGTTATATAGGTTTTGTCTGCTGCAAGAGGTTTTTTTGTATTCTAAGGGCTTAATGAAATATTTAAGGAAAGATGGCAAAGGAAAGGAGTGGCCTTTTCTCATCAGGGGCTGTCACTGCAAATCTGTCAGTTTCTGAAATTAGATACATGTCAGATACACTTCTTAAAGTAACAATCTCCATCCAAGCGTGACAAAAGCTCAAAGAATGGCCTAGCATGTCTCTTCTAGAAGATTATATAGATACTATTTGATGCCAGGGTTCTGTATTCTAAAGGCTGAATAAAATATTTAATAGACGGCAAAGGAAAGAAGCTGCAGTAAACCAAAATGAGCAAGATGGGTAAACACAAGCTGTTTTGAATGTTTTATTTTGGGGCTTTTAGGGGAGGTTCAACCGACAACAGTGACGCGAGAGGAGGAGAGAGGAGCGACGTTGAGCTAGATTGACTCGAATTGCTCCCACTGTTTACCGAAAGTTGCAGAAACCCAAATCTCGTGCTCACCCATAATTCCCCACATGAATCTGCCCGCATGATATTAACTGGTTCCTTACACATAGCTCTTTGGAGTAGCCTACAAAAATATGACATGTTTTGGAGAGTTTGCTGTTGGGAGGTGATTCAAACCAACCAGACGGTCAACTGAGGAGCCATAGTTAAGAAGAGTAACGGGCAAAAACAAGATGGACTTCAACACCATTGCTCACAGCAGCCAACAACTTGGAGCCAAATCTTCATGGGGCTGGTTCGCTGTGGAAACCCTAAATGGCAACAGGGAAGTAGCCTATACATTTGAAGTGCAAGATGCTTTCATAATAGTGCTTCATTTGATGTTAAATGGTAAATGGTCTCAACTTATATAGCGCTTTTCCTCCTACAATAGGTACTCAAAACGCTTTACAGCAAGGAACCAGTCACCCATTCCCTCTCTCATTCATACACCAATGTACGCAGACACTGGGGGCAAGGTTGGTTGAAGTGTCTTGCCCAAGGACACAATGACAGTGTGCACCAATCTTCCAATCATGAGACAACCCACTCTACCAACTGCGCCACTGTCGCCACATGTTGTGATGCTGTTGGTCAGCATCAAAGTATCAGTGAAGTGGTATGTTTATGAAAAAAAATGTACAAAACCATTTTTAGTTTTAAGTTAAAAAATGGAAGAGAATGGGAAAATTCTATGTTGGGACATGCCCAATGGAAGATAGTATGTAATGTTTCTTATAATGCATCCAGTGTCCTTTTCTAAAGATAGTTTTTGCAAAATCTCAACTGTATGTGTTAACTATACTGTATGCATACTGCACTTTAAGAAATCTAGCCTTACAATATTTAGTTATTGAGCGAGTAATACTGTAATATTACAATGTGTATGATCTTTTGAATGGAAGTAGATGTTAAGCTTGGTTGCAAGAGAGTTTTATGATTTTGTTAAGGATAGTGTGTGTTGTTATGTTGGTTTTACTTGATATTATAATATGTCTATATTGTATGGTATAATTTGGATAAGAAACCGTTAATTGATTCACAATATCCTACTTTTTTGCAGCATGAATAAACCCTTTTTGTTGAATAGTGCCCCTGTTTTTGTTAATCAGCATAAAACATGTAACTTGATGGTGCCATGATGTCGTGCGGTTTTTGGTCACAGTGATCATGCTGTGGGAATCTCACATTCTTGAGAGATTTGAAAAGATTGACCTCTGGTTGACTGCTTCCAATAATGAGTAAAACTTGTTTCTCTCCATCTAAAATGCAGACATAGTAGTCGAGCACTCAGCTACCTCTTGCACATGGATTATGAATGCAGTAATAATATCCACTGCAACTGTAAGCATTTCCTATTAGTTTTAGCTGAAAGGTACTCCTGCATTGCTCCACATCCCTTGCCCCATTTGACTCATACATCAGAATTAATAATAATCATGTTTGTTTAGCTTTATACTGTATCAAATTATGCAAAATTACGGCAAATACTAAAGAATAAGCTTTAGTCCCTTTCGTGCTATTAAAAAACAAGGCCTTAAAACTGGCACACAATGGTGGACCTGCTACAGCAATGCCTTTTAAAAACATGATTACTGTTTTTTGACCTAAAACACTGGATTACAGTAGCATTTATTATAATAGTAATCTGAATTAAATGGAGAGAGATTTGCAGCTTCGACTCCCATCCCTGGTTAACCGGCATAAGGAAACAAAAGAGAGAGAGAGGGAGGGAGAGAGAGCGAGAGAGAGAGAGCGAGAGTGGGGGGGAGAGAGACAGAGAGAGAGAGAGGGAGGGAAAGAGTCAGAGAGAGGGAGGGAGAGAGAGACAGAGAGAGGAAGGGAGGGAGGGAGAGAGAGAGAGAGTGGGGGGGAGAGAGACAGAGAGAGACAGAGAGAGAGAGAGGGAGAGAGAGAGTCAGAGAGAGAGAGAGAGAGTCAGAGAGAGAGAGAGGGAGTGAGGGGGGAGAGAGAGAGAGAGAGGATGAAGGAGGGAGAGAGACAGAGAGAGGGAGGGAGGGAGAGAGAGAGGCAAAGAGAGACAGAGAGAGAGAGAGGGAGTGAGGGGGAGAGAGAGAGAGAGAGAGAGGATGAGGGAGGGAGAGAGACAGAGAGAGGGAGGGAGGGAGAGAGAGAGTGGGGGGGAGAGAGACAGAGGGAGACAGAGAGAGAGAGAGAGGGAGAGAGAGAGTCAGAGAGAGAGAGAGAGGGAGAGAGAGAGTCAGAGAGAGAGAGAGGGAGTGAGGGGGGAGAGAGAGAGAGAGAGGATGAAGGAGGGAGAGAGACAGAGAGAGGGAGGGAGGGAGAGAGAGAGGCAAAGAGAGACAGAGAGAGAGAGGGAGTGAGGGGGAGAGAGAGAGAAAGAGAGAGGATGAGGGAGGGAGAGAGACAGAGAGAGGGAGGGGGGAGAGAGAGAGGCAAAGAGAGACAGAGAGAGAGAGAGGGAGTGAGGGGGGAGAGAGAGAGAGGATGAGGGAGGGAGAGAGACAGAGAGAGGGAGGGAGGGAGAGAGAGAGGCAAAGAGAGACAGAGAGAGAGAGAGAGAGAGGGAGTGAGGGGGGAGAGAGAGAGGATGAGGGAGGGAGAGAGACAGAGAGAGGGAGGGAGTGAGGGGGGAGAGAGAGAGAGGATGAGGGAGGGAGAGAGACAGAGAGATGGAGGGAGGGAGGGAGGGAGAGCGAAAAAGAGAGACAGAGAGAGAGAGACACACAGAGAGAGAGATCGAGAAAGAGACAGAGAGAGAGACAGAGACAGAGAGAAAGAGACAAAGAGAGAGGGGGAGGGAGGGAAGGAGAGAGAGACAGGGAGAGAGAGAGAGAGAGAGAGAAAGAAAGAGAGACAGAGACAGAGGGAGAGAAACTCTGAGAACATCGATGGAGAAAATGTGGTTTAATTTCACAGTAAAATCACAACATTGTACAGTCCGTGTAAAATCTCCTATCCATAATAAAGACTAGCAAAGATCTTAGGGGGAAAAAAGCACAAGAAACATGGACATTTACAAGTGTACAAATATTTTACATCAATCCACGACAGCAAAGTCTTTCAAAATACTATGCCAGAACCTAAACAGACTCTATTTCAATAGAAATGGGCAAATAGATTACAACAGATTTCATTATAAAGTTATGTTATATCAAAAGGGCCCACATTCTTCCAGGCTTTGGGTGTTGGGGGTATTTGTAATAAACCATTCATTACCACGTGCCTTTCAGTGTTCACAGTCACGTGGTTGGAGTCAAGGGTACACCCTGTGGGACCTCATAAGGTTTTTAATTATCATAGACTGGACTTCGTTCTTCCGAGGCTTCATAGGGATCTTCATTATTATTAGTAATTGACTGAATTAAATAGTTGAAGAAGCTTCTGAAGATCAACTCCGTCCATTTGATGGTATTTGAAGCCTACACAAATACCATACAAATGTCATAAGAGACATTTTGAATTGGTTTCTTCAAGCATTCTTTTATTTGTTTTGTATTATTATTATTCGGAGATTATCTCGGTAACCCAGACTACATTTTAAACACTTTGGGCACAAATGCACAATCTGAACCACCAACACTTAGCTTCCTGGCTATTGTTATAATCACAGAGTCACAGAGTTCCACCTACAGGGTTAGGGGGTAGAGTCGACCTCGATTTACATGAGGCTTAAAACAGCATAAGACTAGCAGCAATTGTCCACGTTGCTATGCTTGCTCTCACTCAACAAGCTTTTTGTAGATTCAAACTGCACCGTCCCTCGTCATTATACATCCAGGTGTCTCCAATACCACACATTACAGACACTCCATTCGTTTTGAGTCAGATTAATTGGGCTGCTCTCCGTTTTCTTGCATTTTCGGGTCCCTTTCCCACGGCACTGGGTCTTGCTCGTCTTCCACGTGCGTGTTTCTGCGTCCTGTCCAAAAGTGCTCCACGTCCGGGATGGTTTTATCCATGTCATTCGCACATGCCTCTGCGCCGTGCCCGTCGTGCTTAACGCACATCTTGCAGACAGTTGTTGTCGGTGCTGGCGGTATTGGCGGCGGTGTAGGCGGCGGCGGTGGTTGTTTGCGGGGTCTGCAGGTCGCCATGTACCAAAGGGAAACGAGTCCTTGGCGCACGTCGTCGTACATTGTCATGAGTAGCGCGGGGAACACCGAACTGCATGCGTAAAGCAACACGTCGGCGAAGATCAGCAGCCCGGCAGGCGGTCTGCTGAAGCCAAGTCGTATCCACGTAAAAGTGCCCCATTCCGGTAAAAGCATGAGCCCCAGAGCGCCACTTAGGCACAGCAGAACGAGAATAACTTTGCTTTGGTGCCGAGGGTTTGGTGCGTCATTCACCGCGCCATGGAGGGTCTTGGTGTAGTACGCGAGCGTAAAGATGACGGGCACCACAAACACCACAGTTGGGTATATCTTGTACAACAGGTTCATGAACTCGGACGCGCACACGGGCATCTCCGAGACGCACACGACCTCATCCAGGCTGTATGGCACCAGGGAAGCGAACAGCAGCTGTGGGAGAGAAAACAACATAGCGACGAGCACAATGAACGCCAGGGCTCCGTGGATCCAGGCTGCGTGCTGGAATCCCTCCTCGGCACCGGCGATAAAAGTGTGTTTGGATCTGGTGGTCGCGGCTAAAATCAGAGTTTTGGCCACAACGCACGAGTGCTGAAACCAGTCCGTCGTCCGGCACACGAAGCTCCCTAAAGTCCATATTTGTTTGTAATACGTGACAGCGCGTACTGGTGCGCACAGTATCAAGATGAGCAAGTCTGTGGTTGCGATAGAAGCGAGGAGAGCCTTAACTTCTGAGCCCCGTCCTTTTCTGAAGTCACGGATAAAGACGAGCAGCACGAGGAGGTTGCACAGCGCTCCGGCAATGCACACGCCGATCAAGATAACGGGGATGGCAGTTCTGATGTTCCCGCTTCGGAGCAACTGCAGTCCCCCCACGAAATCGAAAAGAGTCACGTTAGAGGGACGCTCGATGTCCATCTTCTGTCAGAAAAAAAAGTTCAATCTAGTTTCCACTTTTTGAGGTTTAAAGTTTAAAAAAAAAAGAACAAAGGAGACCCGGGAGCTGTCCTGGTGCTGAAACGCTCTCGAGCTCAGTTGATGTGGAGGGGAGAGCGCGCGCAGGTGGGCTATTTCAAGTGCTGCCATTTAGCGTCGTCAGGCACTCACGTCATTTTAACGGGATATGGCTCCAGGCAGCAGCGAGCTCAAATGTGAGCGCAGCGTCACTGTCCCGGGCGCACAGGGAAACACCATTAAAAAAGAAACCACTTTACTTCTCAGGATGAACCCGATCACCTTTTACAGTAATGTTGATCTAAAAAGGATAATGAACTTAACTTTTTTATTAAAAGTAAATTGTTCTGAACCTTAAAGCCACAATGCAGAACATTTCAGGTGATATGTTCCTATCAGAGCAACTAAGGGTAAACAAAGACGGCTGCGATACCAATTATGCTCTTTGTACTATAGACATCAGGACCCAAGGTATTAAAATCAAATGTTTGGAGGCCTGTCAAAGCGAGGCAGCAACATCTCCATGGAGACGAGCTGGTGATGTCCCACTCCCATCACATTTAAGACTTAGAAATCTTTGAAA
Source organism: Gobius niger (assembly GCF_951799975.1). NCBI lineage: Eukaryota > Metazoa > Chordata > Actinopteri > Gobiiformes > Gobiidae > Gobius > Gobius niger. The sequence continues at coordinate 18,739,799 of NC_136867.1, forward strand.
AGACACAAAAATAAACTTATTTTGTTGTTGTATTTTGTTTTCTTTATTGGGTGATGCAAATCTAAATTGCTGTACCATTTGCAGTTATTGCCATTGACATTTCTACATCTTGCTTACTCTCACTCCAGAGCTGCCAATCAAACCCCAAGCTATGAATGAATGACACTGACTACTGCAATTTTTTATTAAAGGCCATTGTAGTCTCTCTCGTGTCGACTAATGTAAATGTTGGTTCCATTTGCACTTATTACAAGAGACCTTTCTCCGTCTTGTTTACTGACTGTAAGTGCCTGGTGGTTATTGCTGTGGGGGGGGGGGGGGTTGGAGGAGTGTGGAGAGGTGGTGCAGAGGTGCCCACTCAAATGCTGTCACCTTCCTGCAGCCTGGGTTGCTAAGAGACGACAGTATGGGGTTATGAAGATGAGAGCCGTCCCGAATCGCAAACGCACATGGACCCAAAGCTCTTCTTTTTTTTCTTTTTTTTAACTCCTCTAATGAATGAAGCTCTACAGCGCCGTGTGATTGCAGCCAGGAAAAGACTCCGGTGGTATTTAGAGGGGAGATATAATAGCGCACACTGGGGGAGCTGGCCTCACTGCATGCGGTAATCAGGGGTAATTGCTATGTTCTGGTCTATGAGAGGAGGAGCCGAGAGATCTAGATTTATCTCAACTGATACTAGAACTTTGGAGACACTAATCCGCCATGAAAATTAAATCAACTGTACGTGATTTAAAGGTTTTTCCCAGAGACCTTTCTTACACTGGAAGAGTGTTTTAGCCTCTGTGTAAGGAAGTTGTGTGGACTTGATCACTGTGGATGGTTGCATGTCCTCCCAATGTCACAGTGGATACTCTCCGGCTTCCTCCCACCGTCCAGAGACGTGTGAGTCATTTGTGATGTTCCCCGGTGACTGAATGTGACTGAATGGTTGTCTGTCTGTGTCTGTGTCAGCCCAGAGACTAACTAGCCACTGCCCAAGATCAGCCTCATTTATGGTCACGATATTGTTTGGGACCAAACAAACGGCCCATCCACACCTGCACCGCGGACTTCCAAATATTGGCCAAATCAGCCACGGTGACCGGTGCACCAGCTGTGGCTCATGGTAACAAGGACGGTGCCAATCAAAGCCCACATTTTGACAAATATAGGACTAGGAGTTTCTTTCTCCTCAATAGACCCTTCCCTGGTGTCAACATGCTGTATTTTTACACAAGAGCGTGACCTTTATGAAAAACACTATCTTGATGAGTGCCACTGTTTATCATGTCTGCACCAGTGAAAGTAGGACTAATGTATGTGCCTGTCAATAAACACATAACAGCGTGAGATCGGTCAATAACATGGACCACTGTAAAGCAGGAGCAGACACAGCTGCAAACTGAAGAAACAAATGGCTTTACCCAAGTGAGAATAAGGATCATATACAAGTAAAGATTCAAAGACGCAAACAAATTTAAGACAAGATTTTGTTTTGTTTGTCCACCACTCGATTAGCACTCCCACACTTTACTGTAAACTGGTGAATATATGCTTTAACACTGCGCTTGGGGTGTGAATTTTGGGTGAAAATAGCAGTAGTCTCATGCTGGACCACATTCCCGTCACAGCAGGGCTTTTCTAAACATGAATGCTTCTTTTTAGCCATCGCCTACAGACTTCACTGTGTGTGTCCACCAAGTAACTGTGAGCTTATTTAAAAAAAATAAAAAAACTCAACCTAACAAAGATATAAGAGCAATCACTCTTCTGTCCAAACCCTAGAGGCAGCTTGTGGGACAAAAACTCAAAAGATAGACCAGTCTTTTGAAATACAGAAAATAAAGCTACCAAGGCCAAAACATGGTGCTACGTCAAAAGCAAAAAAGCAGAGCGTGCCATCGCATATTTCTGTCCCCAAAGTCTGTGATGCATAAAAGCTTTTTACAGTCTGAAAGCAATAACAAAGACTGATTTTGCCGTCAACATCGTCCCAAAACAGCCGAGGTAAGAGGTCCTCTCAGGTAACAGGAAACTCAACTTGGAGTGAATCTAGGCCAAGACAGCCCATGTTATAGCAATCAGTGGTGATGCCGAGGGTCAGTTTGGGTACAGCGTGCCTCGACTTAAGCATGGGCTTGTTAACGGGCCACTTGCTGAAAGTTAGGTAGATGTTTGAAATTGAACCATAACTTCCAAACTAAATGCATTATAGTTTGATATTCTTTGAAACATACTCTAACTTGGATGGCCTCTGTGGAGAAATTACGCTATTTGCAAGAGAGCGTCTTAGGGCGGCATTTTTTGTGTCAACCGAGATAGCTTTCTATTCTTTCTATTCAAAAAATGCACCGCAATTTCAGGCATAAGAGCGAGGAATGCTGCAAAGAAACTGGCGAAGATTGTTGTAGATAAATTTGCAGCTCTCAGAATCATTTTCAAAGGCGCCGTTGTACAATCTACTGTCACTGTTTGAATTTACAAGGCATCGATGCCCCATTGCAATAAAGACCAAAATGCAATGTTCAAAGCAATTTACAAAAACAAGACTGTCGCCTAAATGTGTCTCATTCTTGTCAACAATGCTGAATTCCCACCTGGGAGGATACTCAAGTTATTGTTACACTGTTAACAATGGGAAACACTTATTTGCAGTGGTGAGCAAACGGTCAGTCTCATACACTTGCCTCATAATCAAAAAAGCTACGACTAAAGGCAGATTGTTTTCATCACAGACTTTTCAAACAGGGCACATACAGTATGTGCTCATGGTGGCCCCGTTATACAAAAACATGCTGTATATAACTCTGTCCTTCACTCCCGTTATGTTCTCCTAACCAAAATGTGCCAAAACAATGGCTCTAAGGGATGGGCCCAAGGAAGCGAGGAATGTGCAAAATGAGTAGCATGTGTAATTTGCACATTTTTTAAAAACTCAAGCAGCAATGCAGACCTTAGGAGCTTTCGCCACCACTGCCCCATCTTCACTCCCACAAATTAGGTGCAACATACCCACAATAGCTTTATGCAGTTTTCCAGCTTGCAGTCGCTATTGGCATCTGTCCTGATGAATAACCGTTGTTGTTAATGTCCATTTGCATCAACATGTCAACACAGCACCGCTTCTCTGCACGGCCTAAAAACGGCTTTGTTTATGTGTTGTAACTGATTTTCTCTTGACATCTCCAGTCCTATGTCCTATGGGCTAGATCAGGGGTGTCAAACATACGGTCCGCATAAATTCCAGAGTATGTAAAAAAAAAAGTAAGTCTCTAGCCCATTCCTGTGCATCCTGTGAGTTATGCATTTTTAAAGAATAACCAGAATGCTCTTTCTAGCCGCTAGGGGGCATTAAATTAAAAAGGAAAGAGTTCCACACATGTCCAGCAGAGGGCACTGATATAATAAGAGCTCAGGATATGAACAACACATTACATAGCCACGTGGTAAATGGACAGTCTGTGCCAGGGCGGCTGTAATAATTATAATAAATAATAATAAATGTTATTCATACTGCACTTTACATTTCAACGAAACCTCAAAGTGCTACAACAGGAGAATAAAATCAGATAAAAACAAAAAGAACATTCACATAGTAAAACAAAGCAGCAAACAAACAAATTAGTCAGAATAGGCCTTTTTAAATAAATGTGTTTTCAGGCCGTTTTCAGGCAGGGCATTCCAGAGTCTAGGGGCAACTGCCTTAAAGGCCCTGTCTCCCATTGTGGAGAGCTTGGTCACGGGCTGGTGAAGGGTGTGGGTGAATGTGGACTGTAGGCGCCTTGTGGTGGTGTGTGGAGCAACTAGCTCAGTGAGGTATGCCGGGGCTGTTCCATGGACACACTGGTATGTGAGGAGGCAGATTTTGTAGTGGATTCTATAATGGATGGGTAGCCAATGAAGGGACCGGAGGACTGGGGTGATGTTGTCATATTTGCGCCCCTATGTCAGGATCCTGGCTGCACAGTTCTGGATGTGCTGGAGCTTCAGGAGGCTCTTACCAGGGATCCCGACGAGGAGGGCATTGCAGTAACCCAGCCTGGAGGAGACAAAGGCATGTACCAATTTCTCAGCGTCTGATTGTGAGAGGGAGGGGCAGAGTTTGGCAATGTTTCGTAAGTGATGGAAGGACACTTTGCAGTGGTGGCGGATACGGTTCTCAAATGAAAGATGAGGATCAAATCTGCTCCCTCGGTTTGTAACGGAGAAGGAAAGGGGAATGTTATTAAGTTATTAATAATTAAGTTATTAAGTTGTATGTGTAACTGCACCTTCTATATTAAGCTTGTGCATGACAGCACTTCGGACCCCAAGTAACTGGTGAACAGGTCCTCTCCCCCCCCCCAAAAAAAAAAAAAACTTTCATGTTTTCTTTCTTATTTTGTTTAGTTCTCTTTTGTATCTAATAGCCACTTGATTTAGACCAGGCAGTACTTCTTGGTGTGAACAAGTTAGAGAACCTCTGTCCTATATGAAAAAGTCCTTGTTGCATCAAACTACTTAGTCTTTATTGTTAATACTGCCACCTCTTTCGCACACAAGCCCTGCCATTGTCTTTAAGTACCTTTGCATTTGGACATGCCAAGTGCCTTTATTGCATCAACCCGATCGCATATGTGCCACAGTTTCCACGACAACCTGTGGATACGAGGCTCTTGACTCTCGAAACGTGTCTTTTCCGTGCATACATCACCCACCGGAGCTGCAGGAAGTGTCATTATCCTCATCAGCGCCGTTATCGTCATTTAAATCAGGCCACACGCAAAGGGATAAATCTCTGCTCTGGGAGAAAGGGCAGACTCCCGGCCTGCAAAAAAGCAAATAATTAATGTTTTATAGAGAGCAAGTGGGAGGGGACGGAGTGGAGAGAGAATAGAAAACTTACAACTGATTTTAATTAGGATAATATTAGCAGCAGGTTGTACTTCAATAGCTTTAGCGCATTATATTTTAAATGTTGTTCCTGCATGCACTTTGACCTGTGGATTTTGACTGAGCCTTTCCATTGTCTGCATGCATCATATTTGTTTGGCTGCAGTACATTATAAAGATCAACATTGACGAATTTGGAAAAGAAAAACAAAGCAACTCAAAAGGAGATGTATGACTATAGATGACGTAATAGCACTTAAAAATAATAGCACGTTTAGATAAAATTGTACAAAGGTTGTTAATTATTCATTTGCTTTTTCTATGAACTGGCAGTAGGTCAGATTCAACATTGATGAGTGGCACATGACATTTAACCTGCTTAAAATGCTGCAGCTAAGCTTTTAACAGGATCTAACAAACAGGGACACAATACTCAAATTGTATCCTCCCTGCACTGGCTCCCCATCAAATTTAAAATAGATTATAAAAATTTTGTTTTGACTTTTAGAGCCTTGCATGGTCAGGGTCCAAATATGTCTCTGATCTGCTGTGCCCCTGAACCTGATCACTGTCCTAAAGACCCGCTTTAAAACCAGAGGAGACTTGTCCTTTCAAGCTGCTGCTCCTAAATGTTCCGACCCTGTTGATTTTTGCAGGTGAATAGGAAAAAATAAAAATACATTTAGTGATATCACTTTGAAACTTTTGCTGTAGATTACTGACATGCATATGAGAAAAAATGTATTGCTAGTTTTCTGACATTTTTTGTCTTCATAAAAAAAAATCACATCTTATGCATAAAAATGGCCAAAACTGCCAGATTTTTTAGCAACAGAATCTAAATAATGGAGAGAGTCAGGTTTAAATAAAAAAAAATCATCATCATCATCATCATATTTCGCCTTGATGAATAAAAAAATCCCTCTTAGAAAACCTACAGAATATTATAAAGTCCATCCATCCATTTTCTTCCGCTTTATCTGGGGCCGGGTCGCGGGGGCAGCAGTCTCAGCAGAGATGCCCAGGCTTCCCGATCCACACACACCTCCTCCAGCTGTTCTGGGGGGACCCCGAGGCGACACCAGGCCAGCTCGGAGACATAGTCCCACCAGCGTGTCCTGGGTCTTCCACGAGGCCTCCTTCCAATAGGACATGCCTGGAACACCTCCCGAGGGAGGTGGCCAGGAGGCATCCGGAACAGATGTCCGAGCCACCTCAGCTGGCTCCTTTCGACGTGAAGGAGCAGCAACTCTACTCCGAGCTTCTCCCAGGTAACTGAGCTCCTGACCCGATCTTGAAGGGTGCGCCCAGCCACCCTGCGAAGGAAACTCATTTCGGCCGCTTGTATCGGCAATCTTGTCCTTTTGGTCATTTCGTGGAGATATGTATGTGGAGATATTGTTGCGCCAATATGACAAAATTGCATTTTGAGAAAATGGCCCTTGAAAAAGGAAATTCCCATATAGGTCTATAGAGAAACCGTGTTTTTGTTTCTATGTGAAAGTTTAAGAGACCAAATAGGCCCAAAACCTGAAAAAGAAATTGTTTTGCCTGCAGTGTCTCCCCTTAAAAAGCATCTGAAGACACTTCTATTCAGACAACCCTTTATTTCAGATTGCTTCTATCTTACTTGTGCATATTTTGGTGTTTGGATTCACTTTGTAAAGCACTTTCTGATTTTATCTGTGAAAGGTGCTGTATAAATAAAAGCCTCTTCTTCTTTTTCTTCTTCTTCACGTCCCGAATGTAAAATAAATGTAATGGCTTAGACTCATTTAAAGAGTCTATCAGTAGTAGGTTCTGTGTTACTATGGCAAACAGCTTAACTTAAGAGAAAGAAGAGAGAAAGCACCCATGTTCATTAATGTCTCATAAAAGGTGTCAATAGTTAAAATCTAGGGCATTGTTTCTCCAAAATATAACACACACTGCAAAAATACAATAAGCGAGCTAAAGCCTGGAGCTCACTACAGGATTATTTGCCAGATTTAGGTCCAGATTTGAGTTCGGGGAGACATGACCTGAGTTTGGCTCCTCCTAATCAGTTTTTCCTTCTGGCGTTCCTCATGTGTAGTGTCAGTGCGATCATGTTACTTGTTGTGTCTCAGTTCGTTGTTGTACATCTTAAAGGGATATTTTTTTTGTAATTCATGCAGTTCTTATGTTTGAAGAGTTTCGCGGCGCTCGGCTAATGCAAGGCTAGCGCATTTCTACGATGTCAGCTAGCCTGCATTAAAAATAGTTGCAAATCACTTATAACGCCAGACTAACGATATAAATGTCTGTGTCGATGGAATAATTTTAACCATTTTGCATTTAAATTACCTTATATTTGAGCAGCTTCTGCTTCGTGTTTGTATAAGCTACGCCGCGGCGGAGTGATCTGCTAGAAAATAGTCCCTCAAAATGCGATCATTCATGCGATGCAAGGTCAGTTATATTCCAAAAATTATTCTATCGACACAGACATTTATATGGTTAGTCTGGCGTTATAAATGATTTGCCTCAGGTGCACTGTGAGGTGCATAAGACTGTTTTTAATGCAGGCTAGCTGACATCGTAGAAATGCGCTAGCCTTGCATTAGCCTAGCGCCATGAAACTTTTCAAACATAAGAACTGCATGAATAACAAAAAAAATATCTCCAGGTACCAGAAACACTCTGGATAGCTAGGAAATGAGGCCCTATGTCAAAAATGCTGAAATATCCCTCTAATATCGGTTACAATACAACAATCCTGTACAGTTGGTCGAGCTTTGCTGTCTTTTCTACATTGTGGGGCAAATGAAATCTTCCCTATCATATGTGTCAGGAGACTTCCCATTCTATTTTTGGATATGCTGACAAGCAAACTTTGGTTTAAATTGATTGGTTTCTTGCTTGAACTTTCTATTAATTTCTCCTCAGCGTTGGACTTTGCGTGTGTTCATGTGTAAATGCCAGACAGTGAAGTGAACCCACAGTGATGTGACGCAGAAGCTCAGTGACAGTGTCCTCTGACCGGACTCTCTTCTGACTGCGTGGAACTCTCAGGTCTGACAACTCCAATGAGTTTTAAAGCTGTACGACGCAGTATTCAGATGCAGCTGAATGGGAACATCTCAAGGTCCAGCGTCTGCTTAAGAACAAAGAACAGCTTTACCACATGCAACCAAATTATCTTTGCTTTATTGTCAAAATATCCAGAAGGCAAGAAGCCACAATATCTCACAATATCACTGAGGTTCCACCATACTGAGATTCACATGCTTTGCTGACAAAAAAACAACATCCACGGCACAATCCATGGCAGAGAGTGACAGAGCGAGTCAAAACTAGACTTAAAATAGTTCTCAAGACAGAGTGAATCCAAACAAGACTTAAAAATGCATATAACTGAAAGTATTTTATCTACACGCTTGCCTCTTACTGTATTTGATTAATTTCATGTTGATGCTGTTATTGATTGTATTTGTTTTTCTTATATTTTATGCTGCTTTAACTGTGAAGCACTTTGAATTGCCTTGTGTATGAATTGTGCTCTACAAATAAACTTGCCTTGCCACAATGTCCCTGTCAAATAAACTGATAAATAAACTGTAACTGTAAATAATATAAGATACAGTCATGACTTCCCTTTTTTACTTACTTTCTGCTTTAGTAAGTCTTATTCTAACACAGAATAAAACAAATTGTTTCAATGGAACATACTGTGTTGAAAGGGTTCAGTAATGATCACAATCATATTGTTATTAGGGCTGGGACGATCCACTTTTGTCACGATCTCATATCACGATACTCAGGGCCGATATGATGCTTATTGTGATACGATAAATAATTATTATAAGTAATATGTTTACCTTAAAATGTGTAAAAAACAAATGCTGTTGAAGTGTTTACATTGAAAAGTGTATTAAAACATAACCTAACAAAGTGCTCTAACTGTTACTGGAAAACAAAGGTGTGTGAATTTCTCCTTTGTGAGATCAATAAAGGTTTATCTTATCTTATCTTATCTCTTATCTTGATAAAAAATGCCTCCATACACAAGTATTGAAAGTATCGATACTTTGTATTGCAGCACAAGTATTGAGATCCAAGTCCGATCCAATATTTTGTCCCAGCCCGAATTATAATGGCAATATTTTTGTCTTGCTGCCCAAGATTGATTGTAAAGCATTCTTTTTTTATTTTATTTTTTTACTTTATCACTGATTATTTAATTGTTCCCCACTTCATTTCATTTCCTGTTCATTTACTCATTTATTTTAGGCAGTGGCACAAAAAAGCCAGAGGTAAACAACAATCCAACATGCAAATACAACGATCGATTCTGCCTATAAGGGAGAGGGGAGTAGATCATTCATTTAATCACACCCTCAATTCTCAATTAGTAATTAAACTTCATTGTTACTTTGTTATTCTCTTCTGTGCTGACAACACACAATATGACAGGTTACTTTAAATGCTAGTAAAAGATTGTGCAGAATCACAATAAAGTCTCATTAGTGTTGATTGTTCTGACCAACCGTGCATTTTAGCAACAAGAAATAAGAGGCGAACAGGAAATGTTTGCTCACAAGACAGATTCTATAACGCCAATCAAGTAGTGTACCATTGTTGGTTTCCAGATCCTGAAAGTTTAAAAGAACAGCTCTATCTTGTGGCAAAGTAGGAAAGTGCAGCCATTTAAGGAACATGTTTGTAGTGGACACGTGAGAATCTCTCTGATAAAAAAGTAAATAAGAATGGAATTAAAAACGTAATTAAATTTTTACCACTTTATTTTGCACCTTCTTTTTGTCAAAGCTTTTATCGTGATTCCAGTTAGACAGTCTCATGATACAATGATGTGAAAGATTTCGTCAAAACAACTTTAATATGCGCAGGTATGTACCGTATGAAGCAGTTATCTCTCTTTATCCCTCTGTGGTTGCTCTGTCCATGTGCGCGGATTAGCAAAGGGGATTAGAGACAGATGCAAACCAGAAGTCGAGATCCGATCTGCCATCCACTGCAGGACACAGCGAAGGTGACGCTTTGGGGTCAAGATTATCATGCTCCGCCCTCATTTTAGCCATACCGCACTGTCATTGGCTCATTTGTTGATGGACGGCACGGCTATCCAATCGGGATCGGACAGGGTGATGGCAAAGCGGATGAATCTGCAAACTGGAGCAGCCGCAGATTCAAAACAGCAAATGTATAACAGGAGAATCTCAACTAGAGGTTGTATATATATTTATATACAAGTTTTGATGCTGTTGGTCATCAGAATTTAAAAGAAAAAAGGGAAACACAAGTTTAAAAAAAAAATGATGTTAAAATGTGGAGAAAATTTAGATAAATTTGGGATTTTTTTTTTTTTTTTTTAAGATTTAGAAAAAAAAACGGGAACATTTGAAAATAAAGAATGGGAAAAATTGAAAAATTGGAACATTTTTCTTATAATTTTTTCTTTTTTAAATTCGGAAAAGTTGGGGTAAAACACGTAGAGAAATTGGTGGAAAAAAAGTGGGAAAATTTGGGAAAATTTAGGAAATAATGTTGAAATTAAGATAGAACATTTGGGAGGAAACGGAATAAATGAATATTATTAATCTGTTTTATGGGTTTATGACAACTATTTTAGTATAGATAATAAAATAAAATAAAAAGTACCGCCATCTATCTCTATCCCCATACCCATTGAAACGGGATCTTCAAAACAACAGATGGCTTAGTGGGAAAAAAAAAAAATCAACAAAAAAAGCGAGTGTCGTGAATCTGTTGTGGCGAATCTGCTGTGGCGAATCTGCAGCGGCTTCGGTCTGCAGGTTTATACCATGATGCTCAGCCCCTGCGCAGATGTGTGTGTGTGACAAGAAGACAGCTTTTAAAGAGAGCAGGAATAGCACGGGGATCGCACGAACTACTGAAGCTCTGAACACGAAAGGTGAGTCACAGATTACATCGTTTCAAATTAAAAATGACTCCTTTAATTAGCCACATTTGAATAATTTATATGCAATTAGCGTGTAACAACGTGCTAACTGGGGAAGCTGCAGCATGTCGTAGCTGTTGAAAGTAACTTTACTGACCAAATCTATAGTAAAATAAACAAGAAAATCGTTTGCCTTTTTTTATTTTCTTGCACGATACAAAGTTCGCGTTACAGCAATAGTTAAACTGCAGGCTCTACGCAAAGTTCTGAACGATTTGATACGCGTTTATTTCCTCATTCCACTTTGTATCTGCTTTTTATAGCTTTGGCAGGCTTTGGGTGACCTGGTTAGTAGTTTGCACTTGTAGTTAAACCTGTCAACTAAGGTAATAAAAGTATGTTCGATAATTAATGAAGCGATATGAACTGTTTAAAGGGAGACGTTTAGAGGTCATTCATTTGGATCGGCTCAGTCTTGTCAAGGTGCTTTTTGAAGTAACACGCCCCCTTTACATGCAAGCCCCTTTTTCACCTGTTACCTTTATTTGAGTATTTAAGTATCGCACACTGTACTTGTGAGTCTACCTGTGAATTTGGTGGCTCTTAATGATACACACGAGTGAGACAGACTTTGATCCTGTGGTTTGGCTACTGTTGTCACCGACTTCACCTGTGCGTCTTCTCCCACGTTTACACTAAACTTTCTACCTGTGGGCGCTGGAATATCTCGTGAAATCGTTCCCCTCGACTGCAAAGGGCAACAGATTACGCCTATAGAGTTTGTGTATCAACAAATAGAAAGGTTTAGGTTGTATTCACGACAGATAAGGCGAGTTTTTTTCCCCCCCCACTGACCCTGAAAATCTGAGTAGTATTTTACACTGCTTGGTGTTTTGGAAAAGACATCCAAATGCAAAGTGTAGATGATTAATCAGAGGCTATAATTTATTCTTCAACCTTGAAATGTCACGTAGCTTCCTGTTTCTGGCTGATTCAAAGGAGGAGGCTGCAGCTGCACAGTCAAATGCATTACAACCGATGTGAATACTATCCAAGGGCTTCTTTGCAAACTGAAACTGAAAGTGAAACTACTACTGCTGGTTTTCCCCATTTACTTAATTTTCACTTTATTGTGAACAAATCAATCCATGTGCCTGATGTAATATGATGCAATGCTTTTTAGATTTCTTTAGATTTAGATTCTTTCGATCCTTAAATGAAAAAAGTACACTGCACATCAGATGTAATATGAACTTGATACATGTCTGTTCAGTCATATGGACCACAACAATACTCAAGCTTGTGTAGTTTTTACAGTAGGTTTGCGTTCTGAATATTACAGAGTCTATGGAAAAAGTTCTCATTGATCTGAGATATAGCAACATACAGAATTAAGCTCTTTTCCATAAACTAGACGATAAGATAAGATAGCCTGTATTGATCTCACAATGGAGACATTTACTTGTTACATTCAGCTCTTAGAAACACTAAGGGTTTGCAAATAGGCAGAAAATGTGAGAAAAATACACACAAAACAATGAAATAGTAAAATAGTGTTGTCTTATGTACAATTACTACCAAGGACTTTGTGGGGACAAAAGTATAAGCAGTAAATAATTAAGTAAACAACATAAGTAACAGTATTCCTGGTCAAAAAATTGTTCACATGGGGGGAAAGTATCTGGAATTTGCTCAACAGACTCACCTGTTGAAGGGCAAACACAAAACCTGTTCCTTGTCTAGGTGTTGGTTATTATGTTTGAGACAAACTGCCTAGTGTGGTTACTGTCAGCTTACTCTTTGCAAACGACCTATTAATTGTATTTAATCATCAGGTGTATCTCTCATTTGATATCTACCAGACAGGGCTTTGACAATCTGCCAATTTTGAGAGATCGTTATGTTGTGATTCAGGGCTCCTGTGTTTCATGTAGCTGCACGCCCACAAGGCGATTTCTCAATATGTAGCAAGAAAAAAGAGACCGAGTGCAACTTGTGATCTAGGCTCCAAGGAAGTTGTGCAACTATATTTTAACATATAGCCAAACCCTAGCACTAAATGTGTTTTTCTTTTTTCACCAGATGTCGTACGCCAGCGACAAGCTCTACAATGGCTACCTGCGGAAAAACATGGCACGCATCGTGTCCACGGTCAAACCCAGAGAGATTATTGTCTTTCTGCCATGTCTGACCGAACATGACAGGGTACGTTTTCAGCAAAACACTGATTTAAAATTGATTACATTTATTCATACACTTTGTGGCTGTTCTTGAATATATTCTGTTCAATATCTAAGGTCATCACATGTATTCCCTGATTTATTTGTTGGTATATATTTGTTATTCTATTATACTATTCAGAAATAGCTCAATATCACACATTTAAAGCATATGCACTTTACATTTTTCGTGGTTATCCGGCTCCATCATTAAGCCATGTTGTTTTATTCATCTCATTATCCGTTTTCAGGAGTCCATTGAGACCAAAAACGATCACAGTGGAAAGTTCGAGGCCATGAAGCTTCTGCTGAGTCTGATGAAGAGGAGGGAGAATTGGCCTGAGCAGTTTATCGCTGCATTGGAGGAGTGTGAGCAGAGGACAATAGCAGCTGAGATCAGGGCCGAATACGACACACTGAGAGCCATTAACAGTAAGCCACTAAGTCCATTAACCACCACTGCAGCACGGCAGGAGAATACCCTAAGCCGGGTGTAATAACAACCGATATTTATTATGTAAGAGGATATATTTAGCTGAAATAAGTCAAGTGGAAGATAAGCAGAAATTAAATTGAGGAGAAATAGAGTATAATTACAAATGATATTACATAGCCTACAATTTAGGAGCAAATAAGTGTGTTCTGCCTGTTATGGTGTAAAAGAGAATTGCTTCCAAGGTATTTCATTTATGATAAACCGGTTTGAGAGCTGTAGATTATAACATGGTAAAATTACTACATGAAGTTTTAGCCTTTTTACCAAATTTTGTCTTTGTGAATCAATAGCTTTATAATATTAACATAAATAAGCACACAGATGCTACAATGGGGCTACACAATACAAAAAAATAACAATATTGGAAAACATGAATATCGTAATATTTATGTTGTCTATTTCAACAGTACGTTCCATTCGTTGTAAACATAAAATAAGTGTCACAACAAGATTTTGAAATATTATACAGGGACCAAAGCAAGGCTAAAATGGAGCTCATCATCCGTTTTTGTTTCAGGCTGTGTTTAAGTCAGACAGAAGACTTCAGTATATTGTGGCTTCTTACAATATGGATATTGCCTCATATATTATTGCGATAACAGCTATTTCTAAATTTCTACTCGACAACATCCATATGGAAGCAGGCATCCTCACCATGTTAATCCTAATACATATTTTGATTACGTAATAATAATACCCTGAGTGCCAGAACTGTTTGATAGCCACAGAATAAATTGCTTCGGAATAGATTTACATACATTAAATCCGTATTTACTGTGTCCTAGCATCCGGCCCCCCTCCTCCTGCATCCCCAGCCGCTACCGTGGTCATGGCACATGTGCATCCCGCTCCATCTGCCCCACACCTGCCTGATCCTGAGCCCCCCGCCAATGCTCTGCCAGCTCGGGACATCCCATCGGAGACACGTGAGACCAACCCCATCCAGGAGACAGAAACACCCACTCAAAGCATTCCAGTCCAGCCAGCAGCCCCAGTAGTCGAGGTGAGGAACGATAGGTCAACTAGAAAAAGAGCAATGGTGGTATCTACGCATGTATGTGTATACAGTAAATAGTAGTAGTACTTGTAGCATGAAAGACTGTATAAAAGTTATCTGGGCACAGGAAATATTTGAGATATGCAAGTTAAGAGTATTTTGATTAATGTTGAAACATGGTGTTAATTTTAACTCTTTTTGTTAAAACTTTCTATTGTCAATTTAAATATGAAGTATTCAAAGCCCGTTTAATTTAGCCAAGACTAATTTATGAACTAATACCATAAACCAATATCATAAAATTTGGCTAATGCTTGTTATTTAAGGCTCTCCAAAATGGCTGTAATGCTCATTTGAGATTTAAAATGTACCTATCTAACAAATTACCTATTTGTTTTATTGCAGGTGACCACTCCACCAGAACCACCCCAAGTCCAGGCTGATCCCCAGACCCAGGCAGTTGTGGTCCCTCCTGTGACCCCTCCTCCCTCCCCCGAATCGGCCCGAGGCTCAACCAATCCCTCTCCACCTCCGGAGCAAGAGGACATCATCTCCCATCAAGAACCAGAGGAGAACCTTGAGCCAGACACACAAGCTCAGGACGTCCCAAATGAAACGGTTAATATTCCAGAAGAGGTAGAAGAAAATGCAGATGCTGAACCGCAACAAGAGCCGTGTGAAAATGATGATTCTATGGAGACGGTTACCCTGGTGGACCAGCCCGCTCCAGCCCTCACTACTGTTGTGAACGACAATGCGCCTCTCATGGATATCATTAACAAGCCTATCGTAGCTGAACCTGAACCAGTCACTGTAGTTTTGGAGGAGCCAACACAAAGCATGACCACTGTAGAGGAATATTCATTAACTACTACAACCACTGTGGACAGTTCTACAGAGCCCCCTGTTTCTGCAGAAGTGTCGCCGACTAGGAGTTTATCGCCAATGACAAACCTGGATGAGAAACCTCCTGTCCAAGAGACCAGCCCCAGAGAGGAGAAGGCTCCCGGTGTGGTCCCATCGCTGGAGGAGATACCTGAACCACACAATGCACAGGTAATGGTTATAGTTGCTTTCCTGGAGCACCAGACCAAACCAAAATCACATATTGTATTTAAAAGTTCAAAGTTCAAATACCTATTCATATTTTCTTTCAATTTCAAGCCCTTAGAAGTCAGGGCCTATAGAAAAAGAATGATTTTGACTTGTATTAAAAACATTTACTGCTCGACCCTTTTTATAAAGCATAGAATATCAACATTATGATCAAGACTGGCTGTAAAGGCTATCAAAACAATTTATCAACAGTTTTAGATATGTTGTGCAACTTAATACAGCTTGCAATACTGTTATAGGTATTATCTCTGAGTGCGGTGCAATATAACACCAGATTCACCTATCAATGATTCACGTGTGTTTTTACTTTTGCTTTCAGGTTGTTGAAATTGTCCAGGAGGCAGAGGTCACTCCCAGTCCTCCTGCTGAGGCGGAGAACGGCTCCGTATCAGAGGAGGAGGACGTGTGTTTCAGTAAACCTGGTGTGCTCATGAGCGTTGAACCTCCCGATCAAAACAACACCACCATGCGCCCTTGCAGCCCCGACCCCGAGCCCTATTCTGGAGACAGCGGTCGCCTAGAGATGAGCGAGGTTGAAAAGTCTGCAGCGTCTTGTCAGGAAAATGGTGTTGGCGACAAACAACAGGGCAAGGATGATGATGAGTCTCCTGCCTCAAGTCTGGAGGAGGACGACGTTGAGGAAAATGTTGGGCATGTCGCAGAAGAGCCCTCCATTTTGAACAAGGAAATCCAAGCACCACTTATTGAAGACGGTGGAGAACTTATTAAAGAAGCGACGACTGTTGTCCCAATTGTACCAGAAAATACTTTGATTTCTGACCCATCTTGTAGCACTGATACTGGGGATATGTCTGAGTCTCCTGCTCCAAGTCTTGATGTGGAAGATGTTGAAGAAAATCTCATTAATGTGGTAGCACAGCCATCTACTTTGAACCAGGAAAACCAAGCACCACTTATTGAAGACGGTGGAGAACCAATTAAAGAAGCAACCACAATTGTCCCGCTTGTACCAGAAATTACTTTGATTTCTGAGTCATCTTATTGCACTAATGCTGCAGGTATGTCTGAGTCTCCTGCTCCAAGTCTTGAGGTGGAAGATGTTGAAGAAAACCTGATTAATGGGGTAGAACAAAACCAAACGCCACTTATAGAAGACACTGAGGAACAAGCCATTGAGGTAACCACACCAGCCACCACCTTGACCTCTGACAATACTTATTACCCAGATGTGGAGGGCATTTCCGAGAGTCCTGCCCCAAGTTTGGACATGGAGGATGTTCGTGAAAATGTCGGGCACATAGCAGAAGAGCCCTCGATTTTAAATCTGGAAGTGCAGACGCCGTTGCAGCAAGTCAATGGAGAACCGGCTAATGAAATACCCACTGCCATTGTGATTCCTGATATCGCTTCAATTACAAATGTAGAGCACGAGGCTGTCAGAAATCTGAATCAGGAAGACCAAATACCAATCATTCAAGTAAATGGCGAACCAGCCAAAGAGGTTGCCCCTGTCCCGCCTGAACCTGCTCCTGCAACTAATGATAACCATCTACTTAATGACCCCCTGGTTGATGAAAAGCTGCCCGATGCGGAAAACCCCACGACCACTGATCGTCTAAACACGAGGTATATCTTGACAGCAGCGGGAGTGGGCGCCTGTGCACTGCTGATAGCGTGGAGGCTACAGCATTAGGAGGCAACTTAATACCTTTAAAGGGAGAGAAGATTAGGCCGCCAAAGAGGATCTGGAGGGTATTGGTGCCTTATTGTAGTCACTGGACTGTGTTGGAGTCAGGCAGCTGCTTAATAATTACCCATGGGAATTGCTGACTCTGCAGATTTAGAGATAAGGTTATTAATGACACGTTTGTGAATGGACTGAACAGGCGAATAGTGAATCAAAGTCAAATTCTGTATTGCCTTTATACAGAACTATTATGTTGTTTTCCAAATAATAAAACTTGTATAGTTGAAATGAGAGGGTTCATAATATGCATGTTTTTATAGTTTTAGCTGATAAGCACTTTATTCAACTTTTACTCAGAGCCAGTAAATGTGACCTGGCAAAGTTATTTATTCATCTCTTTTATCTTTCTGGTATAAAAGTGATTGCATTCATGTTAATAAATCAATCTTGAATGATTATACAAGGGTATGTTCCAAAAGCTAATGTTATGCCCTGTTCTGATTAAAAAAGGCGTTTCATATTTAATGCAGAGTGTTTCCAAATAAATAAAACAGGTAGTCTTGCACTGAATATGCTAAATTATGTCTTAAATACTGACCAAGGGATATATTTTTGCAGACGAACAATTTCTTAATGTCAAACTAGCTTGTCTTTTATCCAAAGTAAGTGATTGTATCTGTTTTATAAATGAACCCTTTCCTAAATTTTGCACTCTGAAGTCTCTCCGTGTGTTTCCTCGTTAATGCCCTAACACTATGTATAAATGAGGAGAGTTGGTCACTGTCATGTCAAATGATGCACTTTGATGATATTCCTTTTGCTGCCCTAGGTTAGATGTGTACAACTTTCAGAAGAAGCAGTTATTTATTTGTGTGAAGATATAACGTACTGCAGAACAAACTATTTTAAGGCTTGTAAAACATTTTCCTTATTCTAACCATTATCTCAAAACAATTACGACTATTGAGGATTTATCTACAAATTAAAAATTAATAGGTGGTTTATTTTTGCATGAAATATTTTCTTTTATATATTGCACCATCAACCCTTCAACACACTTTATTAAAGATTATTAAAGTACAAACTGCAAATCCACAGAATCTCTAACCAAGTTGCACTGTTTTTGACTTTGTATTGACAATCAAATAAAGCTTATTTTGAGAAACTACGTGAATTAATTTCCTAAATGTGGGCATTGCTATTTATGTTTAATTTTCAGACTATAATCATTTATGTTCAGCAATATATGATTATTTCACAGTAATAATTAAGGAAAATCACTTAATAATCATCACTCATTATGAAGAATAAAACAAAGGCTGGTTTAACTGAGGAGTGAACACTCATTGGTCTATTCTCACGTCAATCATCGATAGCTCCGCCCACCAGGCTGACAGCGCTTATAAAAACACCGTCACTGAGCCGTTACATCGACACAGCTACTTAAGGTTAGCTAATTAGCCTTTAGCGTAACGGACCTCGTTGTCCACACGAAAAATTGCTATTGTTTGTAAACAAATAACCTAAACGGTAGCATTTATGCAGTTTGGTGGACATTTCAATGGCGTTTAATGGCCACCGCAGCGATGATGACATTATCGATGAAGACGAAACGCCCACGAAGCTGCCTCGGTCCTCGAAGGAGATGCCCGGTTTGTGCAAGACCGACCCCAACAATGAGGCGGCTGCAACCCCAGGACCATCCTCATCCGAGCGGCGGACCTTCAACTCGACTGCGAGGCTTCGCACGGACTCGGTGAAGAAAAGCAGGCCGCGTAGGTGTTTTTGAGCTCAGGGCTTTAGTCTTATTTACTGTGAAAAGCACTGTTGTATGTACACAGAAATAGAAGGCGTGCCCCACAAAAGAGGGCAGTCAAAATAATGATTTTGGAGAGGGGGTGTGGAGTCACTGCAAATAATATACAAATTCACGTTGGATTTATATTTGCGCCATTTTTAAGGGAACGTTATTACATTGTATTAAAATTGGGATGTAATGACTGTCAGTAGCCTGTACCTTTTTTGCAACAAGATGGCGTTCGCGGTACACACTGTACTAAGGCTGTCTGCTGTAATGAGAGCAACATCCATGTTGTTCCCCAGACAATATAAAACTGAAAAATCAATAGATATTATGAAAATAGTGGAAATGGTTGACCAAGTAATGGATTTTGACTGTTTTTGTTGTTTTTACATATAATATTTTACAGCATTTCCCTGGTTTGGGATGGACATTGGTGGCACTCTGGTGAAGCTGGTGTACTTTGAGCCTAAAGACATCACTGCTGAAGAGGAGCAGGAGGAGGTGGAGAACTTGAAGAGCATCCGCCGGTACCTCACCTCGAACACGGCCTACGGCAAAACAGGCATCAGAGATGTTCACCTGGAGCTAAAGGATCTGACGCTGTGTGGCCGCACGGGCAACCTGCACTTCATCCGCTTCCCCACTCAGGACCTGCCTGTCTTTCTTCAGATGGGACGAGACAAGCACTTCTCCAGCCTCCACACCACCCTCTGTGCCACGGGAGGGGGGGCCTACAAGTTTGAGTCTGATTTCCGAACGGTGAGTTCACAGGCAAATCATCTGTTATTATCACTGCACTTGCACTCAAACAAAACAGCGGGACACTCTGTTTGTCCAGTTGTTTTGTTTTTGATAAAAGTTTTAATATTTACTTTTAATAATTACATTAAGAATCCTTTAATTTGACTGTGCATTCAAGCAGGCTACAGTATATGAACACGGCTTTGCCTTAATTTAATGGCATTAGTCAATTTCTGTTTGCAAAGGGAGCGCATATATTCTTTGTAAATGGCTGATTTTGTGCAAGTTTATATTGTCTAAAAATTGTAATAGATTCATGAATGAACCCAAAATGTATAGCATTTGTATGAACTGATTAGGCACATCTGAAGAGTGCATAGTGTTGTTCTCTTGAGTGGATGTGCTGCCTCATTGTCAGTCACTTCCTGTTTTCTTGCCCCCCGCCTCTGCCCTCCCTCCTGTTTCCTGCCTCTGTCTTGTGCCCCTCCCCACGCGGATGTTTCTCCTCTCAGATGGCCGACTTGGAGCTGCACAAACTGGACGAGCTGGAGTGCCTGATCCGCGGCGTTTTGTACATAGATTCTGTGATTCCCCGTGAGTGCTACTACTTTGAGAACCCCACGGACCCGGAGCACTGCGTCGAGAGGCCCTACCCCCTGGAGAACCCCTACCCCATGCTGCTGGTCAACATCGGGTCTGGGGTCAGCATCCTGGCTGTTTATTCAGAAAATAACTACAAAAGAGTCACCGGGACCAGGTAAATTAGGCAACAGGGAGAAGACCATGGTTTAAGTCCAGCTCAGAAATATTGCACCTTAGACAATCACTGTATTCAAACTATTACTACTACTACTACTAACATCTTTATAGGTTGTAAAGGCATGGCAGCGGAGTAACAACTGCGTAATCTCAGTACTTATAACTGATATTGTAATGGTGTCAATAACAATTTATATTATTTGTGCTTTTAGATTAAAAATAATAGCTTCAGAAAATGGCTCACTAAACAAATAAAATCCCTTTTGTCTTAAGAGCTCTATGGACCAACAAACTTGTAATGTGACCCCAATGAACTTAAAGGAATAGGCCACCGTTTTTACATACTAAGATATGTTCTTACCTCACTTTAGACGTGTTAATATATCCCCGTCTGGTCTTTGTCCGTGCGCTCTGCCAGGCAAACGGAGCACATACGCAGCCTCTCCCACATGTCACATAGCTCCGAAAAAGCTCACGATAGAAGCTACCAAGCTCTTCCACGTGTTCCCTATTTAAATAAAGTTACGTGAAGTGTTTTCATGCGAAGTATATTTACACAGAAATGTAGCATGTCGATTTTATAAGCAAATAAAAAGGGGGACTATATTGTGAGGCGTAATGATACGAGGAGCACAGCGTCCGCGTAGTAACTCCTAAAGACTTCCCCCGCTCACTTCCGTCAATAACCTTTAGGAGTTACTGCGCGGACGTTTTACTCCTCGTATCATTACGCCTCACAATATAGTCCCCCTTTTTATCTGCTTATAAAATCGACATGCTACATTTCTGTGTAAATATACTTCGCATGAAAACACTTCACGTAACTTTATTTAAATAGGGAACACGTGGAAGAGCTTGGTAGCTTCTATCGTGAGCTTTTTCGGAGCTATGTGACATATGGGAGAGGCTGCGTATGTGCTCCGTTTGCCTGGCAGAGCGCACGGACAAAGACCAGACGGGGATATATTAACACGTCTAAAGTGAGGTAAGAACATATCTTAGTATCTAAAAACGGTGGCCTATTCCTTTAAAGCCTCCAATCTGTGTAAATGCGTTTTGATATTGAGTTCGGCGTGTGACATCTGCTGGGTTAAAAGTAGCTACATTTACTAGCGATCAAATCCCCTTTTCCACAAACAATTTGGAGCAAAACGTTACTCTACTTTGAATTAAAATGTGCTGAACTGGTGTTCTGGGCGTGTTTTCTTGAGTTTTTCCATAGCTTGGTTTTTCATGGGTGGTTTCTCAGTCGGGCGGTCCTCAAAAGAGACTTGTGAATGCTTAGATTTCCTTCGACATAATGGGCCTCTGTTCATTGTGCTCCGAAAGACACGCATGAAGAGTTTATTTGATTTGAGACCAGTGGAAGCTAAATGTTTTCTCAACTGTACCGTTTAATTTATAGAGGCCATTTTCTGTTTGATTTTGTTTCCCACCGAGCACAAAAGTCACATTATTTTCTTTGTGCCCACACAGTCTTGGTGGTGGGACCTTCCTGGGCCTCTGCTGCCTTTTGACGGGCTGCTCGAGTTTTGAAGAAGCTTTGGAAATGGCGTCCGAGGGGGAGAGCACTCGCGTGGATAAACTGGTGCGGGACATCTACGGAGGGGACTACGAGCGGTTCGGGCTCCCAGGCTGGGCTGTGGCCTCAAGGTACAAGTCATATAATGCTTTATCTCAGATTCTGTCTCAAACATGGACGTGAATGCATAATTGGTCTCAAATAAGGAATTAATTGTAAAGCAGCCAAGAAAAAAGGAAAAGAAAAAGGGCTCAATGTAGTGCTGTAAAGATAATGTGTATATTTCTCTTCCAGTTTTGGCAACATGATGTCCAAAGAGAAGCGTGAGACTGTTTCCAAAGAGGACCTGGCTCGGGCTACACTGGTCACTATCACCAATAACATCGGCTCCATCACCCGCATGTGCGCTCTCAACGAGGTCAGTGGGTCATGACGGTTTCCATATTCCGACGCTGAAAAACCCTGTTCCTTTTACACTTGTTTTCACATGTAAACCCTCTCTTTTCCTTATGCCATTTGAATGTGTTTATTTTGAGACTTTGCTCTGAGGGAGGATTTGTTTGTTGAGAGGAGCCAGCGCAGTGGAATAATGGCCCTGTCCTCTCTGCGTTCAGCCTCTTTACGGTGCTGCCTTGTGGCGTCTTGATCAAGCAGCATTGTACAGGGCTATGAAGGCGGCGAGGAGCTCCACCTGCCGACCGCCGCACACAGCTCTGGCTTTTTGTTCCCCCCTCTATTCTGTGACAAGTCATAACTTCAACAGAGATGCTTGTACTGCACAACCATTTAGCAGGGGTTTAATGAAAGTTAAGGTACTGCAAATCATTAAAACGCTTTGGATAGATACAGGCGGCATCTCTGGATTCGCCCATATATGGTCATGTTTGAAAACAGTTAAGGGGGAAAACAATTTATTTTAATTTCAAAATCGAAACTTTCTCTAATTATTCCAAAACTACTTTAACAAACGCTGAATTCTGAATATCATTTTCTACTAAATAAAGATACAAAGACATGGAGAGGAGCAAAGTGGTTCAACTGCCCATAATTACATATAAAAAAAACGGAGAATGCTAACATGATGCTACATGTTTTTTCACTTCTACGTAACAATCTGCTGTGAAAAAATATCCATATGGACCCGATTTACACTTGGCTTTATTTGTATGTGATAAATAAGTTCATATTCCACGAGAAAATGGCTAAAAAGAGTAAAAGATTGTGTTTCCCATAAGATTCTATTTTCCCCCTAGGCGAAGCCACGCCCCCTTCTATGACGAGATGCCGTCTGTATCTATTGGAGAATAATTGGATTCAAACTGGCATTAAATTGAAATTCTTATTTATATACATTTGAAAAGCTGTAGTTTAGGCTGAAAATGTACACAATGTTTTGCTCAGAAGTTGCCCATAGCTTAATTTACTTTTGAATATAAAGTTTTCCCTCATTTGTCTACTTGATGCTAAGAGATGAAATATGCACACATCCTTGCATTTGTGGCAATAAAAGCCATTGAACATTAAAAGGCATTACATTTGACTTGCTTTACCTCCTTCAGATGTTTGTCCCTGTCACACTTATTTAGATGATGTCCTACTTTTTAATTGTTGCTAAATTATATTAATAAAAAGTTAAATTTGCACAGAGAATGACATGCTTCTTGCCTAAATGTACAATAATGGGTGTCCAAACTTCTGAAAGTGTTTTGGGGGTTTATTTAATTGTATTGAAATGTTACACAGTGTGGCTTTAAACATGAAAACACTTTTGTTTTGTCTATTTGTGTTCAGAACATTGAGCGAGTGGTGTTTGTGGGTAACTTCCTGCGAGTCAACACTCTCTCCATGAAGCTGCTGGCTTATGCTATGGACTACTGGTCGAAAGGACAACTCAAGGCACTTTTCCTTCGACATGAGGTCAGTGAGAATGAAAATGAGAGTGTTCTTATTGTATTATGTTTCAGCTCTTTGGTCATTATTGCACATATCAAATTCCACGTTCATGACGCTATTGAATCAGCCTAAAGTTTGTTTCGTTTCAGGGTTACTTTGGCGCAGTTGGAGCGCTGTTGGAGCTTCTGCATCCGTCCTAATGTCACGAATGACTGAGTGAAAGCACGCGCCTGTCGATCTGCTGCAGACACTGGGCACTTTAGACCAGACAGAAACCAAAAACTGTGCTTTTAATTATTTTATACTTTGGCGTCCCAATGGTTTTTAAAAACAGCAGAAGAATCAGCTGTCGTGATCAGTCTGTGAACCAAAGCAACACCGACATCTCATGGATTCTCACCTCCTGTGGCCTCAAATGTTGGATTTAGATTGCACAGAGAATCGGTCTTCACTGGGACAAAGAAAAAGCTATTGCAAGTTACAAAATTTGGGTACTGAATGCGTTTAGGTGAAGACAGTTACAAGGGCTCCATAAAATCATTGTGTTACAATCTATATGTATCTGACAAAAGGGAGCATTTTGGACTTTCACAACAGAAACGCAAACACTGCCTTTACAAAGTGAAAACATTATTGTGGCTTTTTGTATTTTCGTCTTACGTTTTGACCACTTTTATTCAATCCACAGCAGAAGAGGCTGGAATGTGAGCATAGTTATTTGCTGTATTTTAATCGTTTCTACACTGTACACTTTTTGAAATACACAGACAGCACTGTTTAAATGCACTGTGTATAGATATGACCACACAGATATACTGTATTGAATCATAATTAATACCGCTCTAATTTTCCCAAGACAATCAGGCTCGAGTTGGTTAAACTTGAATCATATTTAGCAGCTTTTTAATTTCCATTCTGTCTATTCAGATGTTACTTTTTGATGCCAGGGACCATCAGCGTTTGTTCATCAAAAGTGCCTGCAATGTTCTTTTTTTATACAGAAAAAAAAACAACCATTAAAAAAAAACACTGGTTGAAATGTCTCCAAAGAAAACGTCCACTGTTCTGAGTTTGCATTTTCGCACAGATGTTTCTCCAATAAACATTTCTTATGAACTTAATGTCTAAGTTTTTGATGATTAATCTGTTTTAGGCTGTTATTAAAATGGTCTTTGGTGACAATATGGGTTGAGAAGTAATTTTAGAAGTACAAACTGCAAGTGAGTTAAATCAAAGCTCATGGCCCAGGTCACTACATTTGCTTTTTCATTAAGTGCGCCAAAGTGTTTCCTGTTTTCAAACCCCAAAAGCACAGGTCGTTGCGTGTGTTTTTTTAGTCGTATACACGTGTTTTTGGTCTTGGATGCATGAAAGGGACAGTGTTAGCCGATCCTCCCCTCCAGCGCCCGCCCTGTCCCGCTCCTTCTCCCCCGCTGCCCCGTCAGAGGAGGAGGGAGAGAGGCTGTACAGCTGGCAATTGACTCCTCTCGTAACAGCTCGCGCTCACTGTAATTGGCACCTCGCTGGCCTCGAATTGAACCCGGGCTTTAGGTGCGCGCACCGACGCGTCTGGCGGATCCATCATTTGATTTTTAGCATTTTTGTGAGTGAGCGTTTGTGAGTTGGGATAATTTCAACAAAAATCACTCTTTCCCCACTCTCCATTGGGACCGTCACAGCCTCTTCAATCGGTTACACAAGGTAAGACAAAATTGAACACCTGGGAAAAACATTTAGCCTATTTAAGAAAAATCAACTCTTTGTGTTATATGTTGACGTTTTTTAAAACAGCATGCGGATTGTGAACTCATTTAGCCCGCATGGTCATCTATTTTCATGTACAAATGGTCTTAAAAGTAGAATTGTGGTCTCAAATAAAGTGCTACTGCCGCCCTGCTAAGTAAAAGTGCAGATGTTTTTGGTTTAAAAGTTTCAAGACAAAGAAACGGGCGTCAAGAGATACTGATGAACAAAATTGGCCTTTGTGTAAAGAATTAATAGTTTGTAGGCATCACTGAGTTGTTGAAAGTAGGCAATCCATGTATTTTATTGTTCTAATGGCTGCATAATGAAATCCTTTTAGGCCTTATGAATAAGTAATCCCACGTGTATTATCACTGCTACCAAATGCAGCAAGGCTATATGCTTTTACTACAGAGTTGAAAAGACTTGAGAGAGTCTTGTGTGAGCAGTAGCCGGTCTCAGAGGAGAGTTTAATGTTGATCAAATGAGAAATGCCAGGAATGCAAGAGGAAGCAGACTTTCTCCCCCAAAATCTGTCTCTCGTCTCAAATATGTGTCAAATACACTGTGCCAAATAGCAGAGAGGGTATGAAGACTATAGTAGTTTATGGAGGACCGTGGCTGCCAAAACAATAAATATATCTATAAAGAAATATATACATAAATAAATAAAATAAAATAAAGATCAAATTTGCAATAAGTGCATTTATGTATTTATTTATATATTTATTTATTTATTTATATATTTATTGTTTTGGCAGCTACGGTCCTCCATAGAAGTTCACCTGCCAATCAAACTTGCAGTTAGGGCTGTCACGATTACCATATCGACTATTACTATATCGACTTATCGTTCAATAAATAACAGATAAACTATATATTTTTGGGCTCGATGTTTATCGTCTGTACATTTATTAGCATCCCCCTCCCCATTTTTTCAAACTTTGATTTTGAAGTAAATTGAGTTACGTTCTGTTTCATGTTTATTGCCGCTTGTGTGGTATTTTAGGATGTGATTATGCACTTTTAGAACAAAGCTTTACTGTCATTTTTATACCTGAGAGTTGACAGTGTCTAGCGTCATTAGAGTCAATAATATCGTTTATCGCGATACTTTCCTGCCTCAATGTATCGAACATCAAATTTGTTATCGTGACAGGCCTAGTTACAGAACCTAAATGTGTTAAGGCAGAATTATCAGAATAACTTCTTCCACATCAAAATCTCGATCAAGGAAAAAAAAAAAAGGTGTGTACTTTAAAAAATATTGCAATATATGTAAGCACAATGTAATCTAATATGTTTAGGATGAATAGACCACATTGAACAGATAATATATTGTTAATTTTCATTCATGAGCAGGTTTTTTACTAGCTTTTCCACAACTACTCATTGCTGCTCCTGACGGGTTGTTTTAGGGCTGAAGAGTGGCTCGAATGCAGAGAACCAAAGTACCTGAAACCGTCTGTGAACTAAACACGTCAGAGATTATTCCTTCAAGCCGTTTCGAGCTCCTGAGTCCTTCATTCACACATGCAGACTGCAGACATGATTTGGAAAAGGCCCATTTCAGTGTGCGGCTCCTGTTCAAACACACCACACTACTGTATTTGTGTCTCAGAGTACAACCTGCCCCACTTATGCACCCCACACGGGACGGCTTCAACGGGACGCCTATGTGGGGCTTCTTTATGCTCCACTGTACATGAGCCGAGAGCATGAGTCATTAATCCAAATTATCCCAAATTTGAAGAGTCTTTCTAGAGTCCCTTTTTGATCCTTTTTCAAACGCGGCGCTAGATTTGATCTGAGGTATGTGGCTTTGACGGACAGGTTTGTGTCATGGGTCACTGCTCATGGAATTAGCCTTCAGAAAGTCAAGAGATTTTTTTTTGGAGACTTTCAGGCCTTGTTGTTAGACTCTTGGCTTCTTAGTGTTTGTTTATTCAAATACACAATTGCAGGAGAATCGTGGTACTGGCTCAAAGATCTTTTTAAAATGAATGACTTACATTTGTATTACACAATTGCAAATACAAGCTTGACAAGCTTCTCAATGTGCGACAGCTCCATCCATCCATCCATCCATCCATCCATCCATCCATCCATCTATCTATCTATCTATGCTTGAACCCAGAGGAGCCCAAAGTGCGGCACGGGACAAATGCGACCCTCAGACCAATTTTTAGTTGCCCTCAGGCTCTTGTATGCAACTTTTTATGTAAAAAAAAAAAGTTGATATTAGTGCGTGAATGGCTAGCTAGGCACCTTTACTTTCCACCCCGTCTATGACGCTCCGGGACCAATTTTCTTCCTGGTTTAGAGAGTTTCTGGTAGGTTTTCTTGATGGAATGTACGTGTTGCCATGGACACTGTTTCATCAGTAGTGAAAACCGATCAGAAACTTTAAGTAAAGGTGTCAAGCGAACCACTCATACAGCCGCTGGTTCACTAAAAGTCAAATACATAATAATAACCATGCGAATATTAACTTTTTG
Organism: Gobius niger; assembly: GCF_951799975.1. Taxonomy (NCBI): domain Eukaryota; kingdom Metazoa; phylum Chordata; class Actinopteri; order Gobiiformes; family Gobiidae; genus Gobius; species Gobius niger. Next base: position 18,767,991 of record NC_136867.1, read on the forward strand.
CCCCATAAAAAAGTTGCATAATGCAGCTTTAATTGGCACACATTTTTAGGGCGGGCATTATCTTTCCAACCCTCTCTGAAACACATCCAGCATCAGTGGTTTGTGGCCCTCCATGCTGTATACACTTCAATATGGGGCCCTCAATGAAAAAAGTCTGGGCACCCCTGCTCTAACCGCTAAGCCACTCTGTTTCCTTTGTCCTTGTGAAGTCACCATATCAAGCTACAGCATCGTCCTTCCAGAAGAGTACATCGTCACCACATTTACAGTAACAGTCGTTATTAATGGCATTATTCTATTCTTTAATTCGATTCTACCAAGTAAAAAGACATATTACAAGTCACTGGAGAATGTGTTGTTGACCCTAAATGTCCTTTTGCACACACAATGGGAATAGTCTGTGTTTGATTACACACTTATATCACCCAGTTACTTAAGCTCGTAAGACTAGAGCAGCTGGATTCAATCAAACTGTGGAGCTTCACAAGGTTCTTCTACTTTCACTGTACTGTGTGAGCTACAGCCATATAGCCACATCTATACACTGACTGGAGCCAGAATGGGATGGGTGTAGAGCAGGGGTCACCAACGTGGTGCCCGCGGGCACCCAGGGGCCCTTTGGGGCATGTCCAGTAGCCCTTGGGACTTTTTCTAAAGTGTAAAACACTTCATTTTCTTGAATCTAATTCTTAAAATTACAGTTATTTCGGTTCTTGTGACTCAGTATGAGTTTAAAATAAAGCTATTTTAACATAATATGGGGTCAATATCCTATAAGTGAACAGTGTACGTTTAAGTCTTTAGGATTTGTTTTTAACTGGTAGCCCTCGAACAACTTAATGCTCTTAAAGTAGCCCTCAGCTGAAATAAGGTTGGTGACCCCTGGTGTAGAGTAACAACAGTAGAGTTTCGATTTCTGAAGGATCGAGGAAGAGAATTTATGGATTTTCAGGGCTGCATGGTTTTGTTTAGCCTTGTATATGCCAAATTATTAATAAGATGCATCAGTTTTCAATAGTTTTATTATTCTGTTTGTTCACTTTGTTCTTCTCATCTCATCTGCCTGTTGTGTTTCTGTGCAGCTGTTCCAATGGACAAACCCAGGCATCGACCGCGGCTAGCTCTGCTTCTTCTCGGCTTGTTATTACCGTCGTGCCTCTCCCAAACCACACCTTCGACCTCAGCCTCGCCCTCCACCACCCCCTCGCCCTCCACTCAGGCCGATCGGCTGAGGGTGCGGCTGGCCGGTTACCCCCGAAAGCACAACGAGGGCCGGGTGGAGCTGTTTCACAAGGGCGAGTGGGGCACCATCTGCGACGACGACTTCTCCATCCAGAACGCCAACGTGCTCTGTCGGCAAATGGGCTTCGTCGAGGCCACGGGCTGGACCCACAGCGCCAAGTACGGGAAAGGGCAAGGTCAGAGCCACTCAATGATCAATACCTACAGTTCTGATGAGAGTTATTTATGGTCAGTGCTTCGTACACTGTGGTTTGACTTGTGCTTTTTGGTTCAAGACTTGGCTTAGTTCTGCAAAGTCCAAGTTTTGGAAAGTGCTAGTTTCGTTCTTATTTAGAGAACTGTTTGAACCTGGATTAGTCCTGGTTTCTGTAAAGCTGTAGTAACTCTAGTAGGAGTTTTAGAAGTTTTCCAATATCATCAACTGGACTGGGTTGCTAGAGCCTTCTCTAATCAAGACTTATGAGTAGGGCCGGGTACTGTTACTTTTTTTTATACCAGTACTTTAACGATACTTGGTTTTCGATATCTAAACTTTTTCCGATACCGATTCAAAAATATTTGTCAGAACAATAATGTGTGGCAGATCTCCAATTTACAATATCGGGTTCACCTCCAATGTCAAGAAATGGAGGAAAATAGGGAGAAATTGTGGCAAAAATAAGGAAAAAATGGACAAATGGGTGGAAATAAGGAAAATATTTTAGTAATAAAAAATTTGGAAAAATTAGGGGGAAACAATAGAATATGAGGGGAAAAAATATTTTTTTTAAATGGGAAAAATAGGGCAAACATTGGGCAACAGCAATGAAAAAAATAGAGCAGGAAATTGGGGGGGGATGGTCCAATTTCATGCTGTAACTGGATAAACAGCATCAAAACTTGGATCTCAAGCATTATGATTTTTTTGTACCTCCTTTCGATTCTTTCATATTGTCGATACCAGTTGTACCTAAACCTTTTTTCCGATACCTTACACCAGTACCCAGCCCTACTTATGAGCGAAAAGAGGACTCTGAAAAGAGAGACACAACCTCTTCAGGTCAGACAACTCAGGCCAAACAATGAATGGGAAACCTGAGGTTGAGAATCACTGCTTTAAAATGGTGATCGCTTCTCTGCCTAAATAGCGATGACTATCTTGGAGCAGTAAGTTCAGATCCCGCTTCTTTTCTGTACAATAAATGCACAGAAAAAAGCAAGCTGTTCGATTTCTTTTGTGTCTTTTAGGTAAGATCTGGCTGGACAATGTGAACTGTAATGGAGGAGAGAAGGGCGTTGAGCACTGTAAGTCTCGCGGTTGGGGAAACAGCGACTGCACACACGACGAAGACGCTGGGGTGGTTTGCAAAGACGAGAGGATCCCCGGCTTTGTGGACTCAAACGTCATCGAAGTAAGTTACTGGGAAGGGAAGGCATTATCACTCTTTTAGCTATTATTAGTCACTTTTCTTCAGTTCATCATGCAATCATCAACATTTCGACCAGTTGCTCAGTTTATTGCTTTACTGCTGTTGCCGCTGTTTACACATTACATTTATGAGACTGTAAAGTGGGCTTTAAGCGCTGCCTATGGGCTCAGTATGTCTGAACCGCACATTGAAGTAAAATGGCTCACTGGAGACACATATGGTTCTGATTAGGACCTGTCTATAGTATATACACAGTTTGTACAGTGAGTGGAGGCCTCTCACTTAAATGAACTGCTGTTGTACAGTAGAGAGTAGAACAGATGAACCTCGATTGTTTGTGTTTCTTGGAGACTTTGGGAATAGCAGCAAACAGGAAATGGGACAGGTCTCTAATATCGTCTAACCAAGATGTGTCTCACAGTCACATCAAGTACAATGTAGCAGAAATTCAAGACTAAGGCAGGTTGTCTACAAGGTGAACCCTGGTGTAAAGGTCAAACAGTCGGTCTACAACAGGACTAATCCATGAATAAAGTAGTTCTAGATGAGGCTTAACTCAAAGGAGGACGAAAAAGTGAACGAAGTTGAGTCTAAACTTGAACATGAGCATAAGAAGGCTGTATACCACCAGAGTGCCCAATACCACAGCTTGAGAAACATGGTCTAAACTAAATGACATTGTTGAGAAGACTCATTATTCTTATTCCTGATTCCTGATCCTGAACGATGTTGAAGTAACTTGCGATATGCAATACGGCTGTGCAATATCGCTATAACAATATTATTGTGATATTTCACTAAACCATTTCAACACGACATGTTCCATTCTAATAAAACACAAATTGTACCTAACTAGTTTTGCAGTAAATCGTGTCAAAACAATAGAACAACATGGAATAGAATAGAATGGAAAAACTTTGTCTACCATACAGTGATGGCAGAAATTTGCCTTTGGCCTGCTCGCACATTCATCTGTATTTTTCCAGCAAATCTTATAAAATACATAAATCATTAAAAGACATTATAAAATCAGTTGATTGCAGACACTGCAGCAGCAGATTCACCTCATCAAAAGAAAAAGGAACAAGAACAAGACATGAAACACTACATCAGGACCAAAACAAGACTATAGCGGAACTAAATTAGGACATGTTTAACTAAAACTGAACTTGTACACATTTACAAGTTCAATGCATTGTTTGTTTTTGGTTGAATTTGCAAAAAGATGTGTCGATCTCAGTGAAGTGAAGGCTTTAGTGATGTTTGCGACTGTATTGTGGCTTCTAAAGCGATATGCAATATGGATGTTGCATCAACTTACATCGCGATATGGTATTTTTTGTATATTGTGCTGCCATACTTCCAATACACTAACATAGTTTCCAAATATGTCCAAGTTAGAGTAAGTGTGGAAAAAACAATTTCTTGAGATTGTTGCCTCATCCTTAAAGAGGGGGTGTTATGAATGTGAATGTGAATTTCTCCTTTGTGAGATCAATAAAGGTTTATCTTATCTTATCTTATGCTTTTTTCAGTCACATAGCACCAGTCTATATCACACTACAATGATGACAAAACCTTCTGTTGGTCTGTAAATGCAGTAAATTAGAATAACTGCCTTGTATAAAATTGCTCTCTCAAAATGGCTGTAGTGAATGTCTTGAAATAGGCCTGTGTCTCTTTAAGAAGCTCTGACCCTTTCCGACACGCCCCCTCCACACGCTGTCTGTGGCATCAGTGGGGAGGGGGTTCTGCTGAGGAGCAGTGGTTGGTTACTCGGCTGGTGACGAAAGCTCGGAGGCGTCTCCACGAGGTGGGGGCGTTCCTAGGAGGACTCAGGCAAACCTATCCCTAAAATGGCTGCCATCAGAGTTTTTACAGATTACTCAAAAATACGCAAATGTGCCAAGGCAACACTTCAGGCATGTTATTAATGAGGGAATGACATAATAACATGATGTAAAGCTTGAAAAAGTCGATTTTGCATAATACTTCCCCTTTAAACATTATTAAGTCCACTTCCATTGGCTGCTGTCACAATTGTAGTTAGTTGTTAGTTAGTTGTTGCCATATTAATACTCGAGTCTGAACATTTAGTACACTTCTTAAAACAGTCAGATCACTCTCCCTTTCTCCAGATGTGTATGCACGTCCTGCCGTCGCTGAAATGTGGCGTCCAGACCTGAATCTGTAACCGAAGCCAGGACTTTTTCCAAATAAACCTCAGTGGAAGTGACTCACTCTGAATCCAGCAGACTGTGATAGTCACGTTTGACCACATACGAGCAAGACTTAATGCGAAAGAGCCACAGTCACCCAGTTTCTCCGTCTGAAAACTGTGTTAAATGACATTACAGGAGGGTCGCTTACCAATGGTTTGGAAACGCTGTAGTTTCGTGTGTGAATATTACTGGTCTAGCTATCTATTATTCAAGATTATTAAAGGGATTTTTCAGGTTTTTTGACATAGGGCCTCATTTCCTAGTTATCCAGTGTGTTGTTGATTTCTGGAGATTATTTTTTTTTTAAATTCATGCAGTCCTTATATTTGAAGAGTTTAGCGGTGCTAGGCTAGTGCTAGGCTAGTGCATGTCTATGGTAACTAGTAGCCTGCATTTAAAACAGTCTGACCCAAGCACAGTGCCCCTGAGGAAAATCACTTACAACACCACACTACCGATATAAATGAATAACTTTTGAAATATCCATTTTGCATTTAAAAGAACTTATATTTTGAGCAGCATCAGCTTCCTGGTTGTAAGCTACGCCGTGGCGGAGTGATCTGCTCGGTTACCGGATCTACAGTAGTTTGTTTACCTGCGGCCGGCATTACTACACGTGGAATTCACAAAGGAGCTTTCTACAAATCAGATATGGAAACGTTTGGAGGACCACCCCATGATTTTGAAGAGGTTTTTAATGCAGGCTACTAGTTACCATAGACATGCGCTAGACTAGCACTAGCCTAGCACTAGCTTAGCACTAGCCTAGCACTACTAAACTCTTCTAATATAAGGACTGCATGAAAAAAAAAATAGAAAAGAAATCAACAACACTCTGGATAACTAGGAAATGATGCCCAAAAATCCTGAAATATCCCTTTAACTATGTAGAAAATAATTGTGTATTTTATATGCACCTGCCTAAGACTGAATCGACTGTGTGTCTTTAGGCCCAAGTGGACGAGACCAAAATCGAGGAGGTGCGTCTGCGTCCTGTGGTGAACATGGCCAAGAGGAAGCGTCCCATCACGGAGGGCGTGGTGGAGGTGCGCTACAAGGACGGCTGGGCGCAGGTCTGTGATGTGGGCTGGAGCATCAAGAACACGCGTGTGGTCTGCGGCATGCTGGGCTTCCCGCACGAGAGGAAAGTCAACAAGAACTTCTACAAGTGAGTCCAGCGCCCCACACACACCGGCATATACACCAGGGCGCTTCAAAGGTTATTTCATGTGGTTTAAAAATCATATTTGTCATCCTGTGGGGTTAACGCGGGTCAGTGCTTGTAATGAATACATCTTTTCAGAACTCCATTTTGTTTGAAGTCGGTGATTGAAGTATTGGGCATGCGTTTCAGGTTTCAACACAGTCCATTCCATTATGTGCATTATATGGAGTTAAATCAGTTTTGTGATATTGCAATAACAATAATTTGATGTTAAATGGTGCAGCCCTATTAAGGACCCCCTAATGAATGTCAAAGCCAGTTTTATTTTCTTGCGGCTTGCCTTTTTCCAGAATCATTTTCCTCCTTTCCCACCTTCGTAATGAGACAATGAGACTTTCCGATGCCAGTGGCCCCTGTAGTTTAACGCTGACCTCAGTGTTGACAGTTGTTTGGTGTTTTCCCACAGCCTGTTTGACATTCTTGTGGATTCAGTCGAGGAAGAGGTGACACTTTCAACCACAATAAGTCGCAGACGCTCCTCGTTCTTAGAAGAGAAACAGAGGTGGACAGACAGACATAACAGCAAGGATTCATAGTTCAGGTTTCAGCGATCAGTAACAGAACGCGCTGTTTGGGACGTACAAACCCTGGTCTCAACCCAGTCCAGCCGACGTTACTTGAAAATCTCCTCATGGTCATAGGATGGAAATAGGATGAGATAACAAGCCTTGTTTTTGTATTATAGCCGAAATACTCAGTGTTCCCTTTAGGTCTTCCATATTATGTGAGCATATGTAATAGACTCCACATAGTTTCTGGTCCCAATATCAGTAAAAGGTTCCCCATAATGATCTGAAAGTGTAATCCAGGCTTACTAAATATTAGTGAGAGATTAGAGCTTAAAGTTTTAACAAATTGTCACTGGATATACTACCAACTTGAAGTACCTCAAAGTCGTCTCCCTGATTGCAAACATGTCATGTTGTTTGCCACGTCCTGTTCACTGGTTCAGTTTGTGTAAGACTGAACAAATTCCTGGTTGGTCTCCAGACTGATCCTCTGCAGATGTGTAACGGCGGCCCTCAGTGAACTGTGTCTGTGAGCGTGAAGCGGAGCAGGCTCAATGGAAAGTTTTTGGGTTGAAGAAGAGGTCAGAGAAAAATGAAATGCTATTACTGGTTGTTTTTAGATTGAATAAGATGATGTCCTCCGTCTCTTCACGTGAGCAAGGCGCAGTACTATGAATAGAATGAACCCATGTGTTTTTTCCGAAATTGTGCAGCCCTGGCCCTTTCCCCTCTATTACCATGTGAGCCTATATGCAGCATGTGCCTGTACGTGCCTCCACTCTCCGTCATGTTTGCCCATGGTCTGTCACCTCCCTGTGATGAATCTGTGCGTCTCGCTGTTGCAGACGTCTCCGAAAACGCGCGGCTGAGAAAGTGTCCAAGCCAAAGGTTAACGTTCTGTCCGGCGGAAGGTACAGTGTGAACGGAAACCCATCGTCCCGCTCTGTCTCTGCGCAGCCAGACAGTGGGTTTCACTCTCGTATCGTGTGTAGTTTGTAGATTGGAGCAGTGGTTCTCAAACTACTGTGTGTGAAAGTTCAAAGGTGGTTAGTGGAAACATTCTGTTTTCACACTTGATTTGAACTGTTTTATTCAATTTTATTTACTGTTTAGACCTGGTTTTGTTTCATTTTGATGGATAATGATCGTCCATGGCCTTAAAACTCCTGTTAACCCCCGCCTTAACCGAGTGCATATTCTCCAGTTCAGCTTTCCCCAAATCTAAAAGTTTACAACCTGTAGGCCAGTGTAACGCCTCATTCGAAAGCTCAGACCTAGAAAACTGTTTTTTTTTTCCTTTTTTGACGTTTTTTCCATTGCTTTTTTTGTGGGATTTTTTGTCACATTTTCATTGCTTTTTTGTCACTTTTTTGTTGCTCTTTTGTGGCTTTTTCGTCTCTTCATCGTCATTTTTTCATCACTTTTTTGTCACATTTTCATTACTTTTTTGTCCCTTTCTTGTCACTTTTTCATCACTATTTTGTCACTTTTTTGTCACTTTCTTGTCACTTTTTCATCACTTTTTCGTCACTTTTTCATCACTTTTTTGTCACATTCTTGTCACTTTTTCATCACTTTTTCGTCTGACTTTTGGCACTATTATGACCGTTTTTACCAAGAAGCTTTTAGATTTGGGTAAAGCCAAACTGGAGAGAATATGCTTGGTTCAGGCAGGGGTTAAGAACTGATTGCTCAACTATTTTTACTTCATAACTCTGCGGCAAATACAAAAAATGATTATCTAAAACACACTGAGTTGCAGTTTTGGCTGAAATTGTACAGTTTTGCTCAAAAGTTGCTCAGTGGGCTTTTCAATATTGAAACATTTCTCTTGTTTTGGTCATTTAGGAAGTACTTGAATCACTATCAGAACTTGGAAAGGTTTTGTCTGAGATCGTACGACTTGATGCAAAAGGTTTTGAGAATCATTGACTCTCTTTAGACTTTTTCTTTCCTCTTTATATCAAAATAGATCATGCTTAAGTGCTGCATCTTTTCCCAAACAGTGACTGGACTTGAATTCAGGCAGTATGTTTGCATTTTGAGGTCAAATGTTTGGGAAAACTGGTTAGAAGGTCCCCTGGCTATAGTATTGGTTGATGCTGACGTATACCTTTCCCTTTCCATTTCAGATTAAAACGCAAACTCTTATTGTACTTCAGGGCGTTTATTGTTTATGTAGCATTGTTGTCTATATTTGTTTTATTGTCTAACTCTTGTTTACATTGCAGGCAGACACCAAAACCTAAAGTTAACACTAAACAAAGCAGTACTGGAAAAAGGTAACCGGACGAGGAGCTGCTGTTCCAGACTGTGAAAGAGCATATTCCTTTTTGTAAAAGCAAAATAAATATGCGTCTAATATTCACAACCTTCCTGTCTTTTACAGTCTTACAGCAAATGGATTTACAGACCTGGGATAAATCATTCTCCAGATTTTTAACCAGCTGATTTGAAACATTTCAGGCTGTATCTGGAGCGCCAGAAGAGCTACTACTACGTGCACTCGGTGGCCTGTGTCGGGACAGAGGTGCACCTGGCCGCCTGTCCCCTGGAGTTCAACAAACCCAACTCCACCTTCAGCTGCGGCGGCTCGGCGGCCGTGGTCAGCTGCATGCCCGGGCCGCTCTTCATGCAGAACATCGGGCTCAAGAAGAAACTCAAAACATCAGTGAAGTGGAATTATTATTATGACACTCAACATGTACTGTCCTATACATATATATTCTTAATATGTTAAAATAGTTACTAACTGCAGGTTCAAGTGACTAAATACAACCAGGTCATCATCAAAACAATATCCTATAAAGTCTTTGTGCTGAGTGTTTGACGGTGGCCGTGCTTGTGTCTCTCCCTCCAGAGTAACGTGCGGCTGAAGGGCGGGGCCCGTGTGGGAGAGGGGCGCGTGGAGGTGCTGAAAGGCTCGGAGTGGGGCACAGTGTGCGACGACCGCTGGAACCTGCAGTCGGCCAGCGTCGTGTGTCGAGAGCTGGGCTTCGGCAGCGCCAAGGAGGCTCTGACCGGGGCGCGCATGGGGCAAGGTCAGGATTAACCAAAACATATACAATACTGTACATCAATGTGATATAAATCTGTACAAAGTCGTCCGTCTCAATGAAAATTGTGTCACTACTTAGTTTTTTCTTTTTATGTTCTTCTTCTGGACTGGCTTGTATCCATCACTACATTTAGCTTGGGCCAAATTTGAAGGTTCAGTTTATTTGATAGACAATATTGTTTTTGACTATAATTAGAACCTCTGGCACCCAAGATGATTTTGAGAAATATTATTACGCAAATAAGAGATCAAATACCTGTTAAAGTAGTCTAAAAATGCGAGAAATAGTGTCAGTCGCGAGTCTATAGGGAACTTTAATTCAATATTTTCCATCTGAAACTGCATGGAAACACTAACTGTGTTTCTTAATGTCTTAATGTGAAATCTACTGATTGTGCAACAAAAACTTGGAAAATACTATATTATATACGATATATGACAAACTACAATTTGTTGTGGGTCCTCCTTGTCATCCAAGGGTAATGGTGGGTCCCAAAGCCCTGCCACTTGGCATTTGCAGAAAATAGTTCTTTACTTTAGGCTACAATGTTGAGCTTTGGCCCTTGGGTGTTTAGGCAATGATGCAAATCGGCCCTCCACAATGCAAACTTGCCTCCCCCTGCCCTACATTAACAAAATGCATTTTCTCCAATTCAGTTTTACCAAAATCTAAAAACTTCTAACATCCTATGGGCCAGTGTAGCGCCTCATTTGAAAGCTAAGACCTACTAAACCGATCAAAGATTTGTCCTTGCATTGTAGCTGCATTGTTGTCACTCTTTTGTCATATTTATTCTCACTTTTTTGTTGCTTTTTTGATGCTTGTTTTCTGTGCTTTCGTCCTCATTTACGTCTCGTTTTTTCATCCCCTTTTTGTCGTGTTTTTGTCTGTATTTTGACGCTTTTCCCAAGAGGCTTTTAGATTTGGGTAATGCCAAAATTGAGAAAATGTGCTTGGCCCGGTGGGAATTAAGAAGTTAAAATGAATACCGTTTTATGCCACTAACACTATAGCCCCAGAGCCTGAACATTTTCCTGAAATGACTGCTTCAATGGAAATGTACTACCAAAAATAGTATATAAGTTACCCAGTTGTGCAACCAATAAACATACAAAATATGAAAATAATAGGTTTAGGAATGTCCATGAGAGTCAATATAGAGACTATTATAGCCTGCTTATTGTTTATAAAGAACTGCATAAAATTGAATGAATGAATGAATGACAAGTGGTCCATAACTAGAGCAACTGGAAAACATTTGCATAAAGTATCTGAGAGAAACAGTCTCTCATAGTTAACTTCTGGGAAACTCAGGGTGGGTGCACTTGCCTCTATTTGAGCATCTCCACCACAGAGAGCGGCTTTCACAAAACCCCCCTGTGTGCTGGGACGGATGTGATCCCCGGCACGTTTTAGTCTGAAGCCTCTGAAACATTCCGAAACGTCACCGGAGTCGGAAAAGTCGGACAAGCGGAGCTGAAGGAATTCCTTTCAGTGGAGTTGCATAATTCGTTTGCGCTGAGGAGGAGTGTTTGGTGAAGGACTCGAGAGTTTAGACCAAGAATGTGAAGCTTCTGGACACAGCTCTGCAAACATGACGGGGCAAAATTCAAGAGCTGGAAATGAACAGACTGGAGACATTTTAAAGTAGCTGGGTTTGATTCCAGGACTATATCAGGCCTTTCTGTGTGGAGTCATTCGATGTTTCTTTCGCTTTTCCATCCTGTTTTCCTAATCGCTTAAAATTCAGTAGAGTATGTGGACTCCCCTGTAAAATAGCCTTTGAATCTGAATCGGACTTTCCCCGGTCAGATTCAGCCAAGAATTTGTACATTATTACATTGCATCATTGTGAAAGTAGTGCTCGCTGAAATACGGGAAATGTACTTCCTGTATCCCTGTGAAGAATAAGCATGTTAAGAATTGTTTTAGGGAAGTTAGGTTTGAGTGTGGAGCAAAGCTAACAATTTAACCTCTTAACCCCCACCTAAACCATTTTCTCCTGTTTGGCATTACCCAAATCTAAAACTTGTAGAAAAAAGATTGTTAAAATAGCGACAAAAGCTAAAAGAAAATGAGGATGAAAACAACAAAGAAGCATAAACGTCTCTAAAGAGCAAAAAAAAAGTGACAAAAAAGCCATGAAAGTGCAGCAAAAAAAAAAAAAAAGGGTTGAAGTGACAAAAAGTGACGACAACACAGCAACAAAGCAAGGAAAAAGACCAGTTCTTAGCTATCAAATGCGGCGTTACACTCGGTTAAAGTGGGGGTTAAGAGGTTCAAATGTACAGTATGTATGGTCTCCTTCATTGTGTAAAAACTATTCCAATACGGACAAAAGCTCCCGCACACCGTCTCACTCTTTTAGATTTAGAACTGACCTTTTCAGGCTTGAGTGACGTCTAAACTTGTTTTTGCCCTGCCATTTACTTACCTGTCGCCTCCCAGGTGGGCGGAGTCTTCCTGAGCAACGAACATTGTGTGAAAACCCCCCAAAATGTTCTGTATACGGCTTTGGAGAGACAGCGTACACCTTGGATAGTGTGTGACCAAATAGTTACAGGGTTGAAAAAGAGACAAACGCTTTCAAATAACCCCTCAAAAGAAGACCTTATCACCTACTTTTGAGTCCAAGCCCATCATTTGTGAAAATACCACACACAAAAATTGAGTCATGAGCTTTTTATATTACTATCCCTTTGATTTTACTATGTGTTAGTTAACTAAAAGGTCTGTTTATTTGTCAGGAATGGGTCCGATCTACATGAACGAGGTGAAGTGCGTCGGGACAGAGAAGTCCATCTGGAACTGTCCGTTTAAAAACATCACGTCTGAGGACTGCCAGCACATGGAGGACGCCGCTGTTCGCTGCAACGTGCCGTACCTCAGCCTGGAGAACTCGGTCAGAGAAAACTTTACTCTAAACAACGTAAACATGTTATGAGCTGCTTTTAATATGAAATATGACAAATGTTTGATGGATTTCTGTACTATTCCAACTTGTACCGCCGTTTTACTAACTACTTATGAAGTCACATTGGGGCTAGATGTACTTTTACTCACGGCAAGGCTGTTGTTTTTCATTTAGCCCCTATTGTGATATTCCAATTTTGTCTTAACTAACATTTCACTGTAGATGCACATAGACGCCATGCAGTGGGGGGATAAAAGCTACAGCATGGCACTAAAATGTCCTTTATAATTTTTTTTGAATGCAGAAATGATTGAAAATGCCACGAAATTGCCAACATTTAAAAGAGACATATATTTGTAAAGTCATTATTAATGCTGTAATAGACATCTGTGTAGACCAGATGGCCCTTAAATGTAGCCTTTTCCTCCCCCTCAGCGGCGTCTGTGTCTGTAGAGTCTAACCCTGAGCCCTAACAGATCCGCCTCACTGGGGGCAGGACTCGGTACGAGGGCCGTGTGGAGCTTCTGCTTTCTGACGCTAATCACACCGAGAGCTGGGGCCTGATCTGTGGAGAGGGCTGGACCAGCACAGAGGCAACTGTGGCCTGCAGACAGCTGGGGCTCGGCTACGCCAACCAGGCGAACCAAGTAGGTGCCTACAGGGTCACCAGGACGACTAAGTACTGTAGGTCCTAGGTGTTCACAGGCGTAACACCTCGAGAGTGAAGGCATGGTTTGGACCGGAATGGGAGACCGTGTGGGGATACCTCAGGGGGACAGTGGCTCAGTGTTTGTCCTTAGCAAGAAACACCCCCCATGCCTCTGTATTTGGTGTTTAGAAAGGCACTTGGCACAGAATGGGAGCTACACTTCCATCAGTCCAATTCAGGGCAGCAGTGGCTCCATGTGTAGCTTATAAACACTGAGTATGAAGCGTACATAATGCAATGTATGTAAAGCGTCTCTGGGAGTCCCCAAAAAGCACTATATACAAGTGCATCATTGGTTTTATCTTATATATCTCAGTAGTATATTTAAAGTTTTAGCTCATCATCAGGGAGAAAGATCTGATTAATCGTAAATATATTAACCTCTTAACCCAGAACATTATCTCCAGTTCAGCCTTACCCAAATCTTAAATCTTCTCGACTGGAGCTCTTACAATCCCATTGGAAACCTAAGACCTACTAAACTTTTTTGTTGCATTGTTGCCGCATTTTATTCACATTTTTGTTTTCGCCGTTTCTCAAGTTTTTGACGTTTTTTGTTGTGTTTTCGTTGCTTTTTCACTGGGTTTTCTAGTCGTGTTTTCATAGTTTTTTTTGCTGTGTTTTTGACATTATTTTTTATGCTTTTTCACTGCTTTTTTTAGAATTTTTTTTGGACACATTTTTGTCGTGTTTTAGTTGTTTTTTTGTCATGTCTTTGCTGTTTTTCATTGCTTTTGTGTCACTCTTATATCTATTTTTAGTCACTTTTTTATTGTATTATTGTTGCTTTTTCCGGTGCGTTATCATCCCTATTTTGACACTTTTTTCAAGAAGCTTTTAGATTTGGGTAACGCCAACTGGAGAAAATATGCTCTGTTCAGGTCAGGGTTAAACGTAGCTGGACTTATTAAAACAACTATGTACAAACAGTTAATAGTTAGTTGTTAAATAAAACTGTATTAATGTGAGGTATTGACGACAACACATTCATCTCACTAAGGCTTTTGAATTTCTCTGTCAAAGGTAAGTTTCGGTGGTTTACTTTTACCCATGTGCATGTAGTTGCCCTAACCGTAGTAGTAGATTTAACTGTAATAGTCACTTGTCTAATTCCCACGGCTGCACCGCTGTGCCCCATGTGGACGTAACTCTTTCTAATCAAACTAAATCACAGCTGCCTCTTGAGTGGTGACCTCATGTGGAAACCTCGCCGTCGCTGTTTCCTCCTAAAAAAGACTAACCACTCTGCCGCTTCGACCGCACTGCGTCATTACTCAGCAGTAGTTTCTCAGCGCAGACGGGTCACAGACGGGATGCGCTCCTGTCCCGTCTCCTGACCCCCCGCAGGGCCTCTGTGCAGATCCGGATAGTGGGCGGCCGCAGCGGGTACGAGGGCCGCGTGGAGGTTCAGGTCGGCTCCAAGTGGGGCACAGTTTGCAGCGCGGGATGGACCACTAAAGAAGCCATGGTGGTCTGCAGGCAGCTAGGGCTGGGCTACTCCATGCATGCCATCACAGTGAGTAGGAACAACGGCCACGAAGAGGGAGACATGGAGTTGATCGAAACCTTTGCACAGGGGGAACAGGGCTATAGCTCCTTTTACTGCTCTGTGATCTAAATTAACATCTCTACTAGGCTGTTTAAAGACATTTGTTGTGGTTTATATGATAAGAGGTGCTGGTGATTTATTTTGATGTATGTTTCAACCGTGAGTAAATTAAAGTCATAGCCACAAACACACATCATCCCAGTGTGTACATGTCACTTCTAAATCAACATTGTAAATCATTGTGGGATCCTTCCAAAAGTAACAATTCACTCGAACTGTGCCTCCACTATTAAACTCAAAGTTAAAAGAAAATAATTCACTAGCAAGGACCATGCCACAACAAAAACTGTGTTGAGTCTGTGGGTGGGGGCACCATCTCAGGTGTGCACATTGTAACTTAAAGTGCATGACAGGGTTAAATGCTTTTGAAATATGACTTATTTAGAAGGATAATAATATCAGTTGCATAATAATCCTTTTATTTCAGTGAAGCAGCAATTTTAATGAAGAAATGCTGGGCAGAAAAGTTATTTTTATTTCAATTTTTAAGCTACTGACTGGAAGTAACATAGTAGTTTGTCTCACTCATTTCCCATTGACTTAACATGGTCGGCACGGCAACCGTTTAAAACTATTTGCCTTCATCTATGTCACTTCCTGTCGGTGTCCAATAAGGAAGTGAAACTATAAACATCACAAAAATGGCCAAATGAAAGAAAACTGGGTACAATCTTTAGCAAAATCTTAAATATAATCGTGTTAACTATGTTTTAGCAAAAATTGTGTCTAATGTGTCATATGCACTTTAAAGGGGGGTATTATGCAAAATCAACTTTTTCAAGCTTTACATCATGTTATTATGTCATTCCCTCATTAAAAACATGCCTGAAGTGTTGCCTTGGCACATTCACGTATTTTTGAGTAATCTGTAAAAACTCTGATGGCGGCCATTTTAGGGACAGGTTTGCCTGAGTCCTCCTAGGAACGCCCCCACCTCCTGGAGACGCCTCCGAGCTTTCGTCACCAGCCGAGTAACCAACCACTGCTCCTCAGCAGAGCCCCCTCCCCACTGATGCCACAGACAGCGTGTGGAGGGGGCATGTCAGAAAGGGTCAGAGGTTCTTAAAGAGACAGAGGCCTATTTCAAGACATTCACGACAGCCATTTTCAGAGAGCAATTTTATACAAGGCAGTTATTCTAATTTACTGCATTTACAGACAAACAGAAGGTTTGGTCATCATTGTAGTGTGATATAGACTGGTGCTATGTGATTGAAAAAAGCATAATACCCCCTCTTTAAGTATTGCTTTAAAGTGATAGTCTGTGCGTTTAAATGTATTAAATTATATAATAATTGTATAAAATTCAGTAGATTGCGCATAATTGTCCGCCTGGGCCTGCCATTTGATGTAACGTAAGTAATATATATATATATATATACCTTTGATGATCTCAGCAATTAATCAGAATCCTCAGTGCCATAACTTTGACCAATGAGACGAGCTTTCCTGTGAGCCGGACCGTCAATCAAGAGCACAGGCAACAAGCAGGGTTTTTCAGGTCCAATCTGGAAGGGGAGGGAGCTTGATAGTCTACTTTTAAATTTCTCTCTCTCTCCTCATTTTGCAAACTTACAGTCTATCACTTGAACAAGCTTCAGGATAGGAGACATTTTCAAAAGTCCAAACCTCATAAGGACTTGAGCGTCTGTAAAAGTTCTAGAGGAAATCTTCATAAACTTCACTTGCAATCTTTCTTAGATTTTTTTACAAGGCAATAAATAGTGTTTGCAGTCATTTTAATTGTGCTAAAAAGTTACAAAAAAGTAAATGGATTCCACAGCTGTTTGGAAACATTAGTAATCACCACTGAGACTCATGATACGAGGAGTAACGCTGATGTGACTCATGGGATTTGATGATACAAACACTGAATACTGAAGTCAATGTCTGATGACTCTTCTCTGACCATTGTTTTTCCCTGTGCGTCTGTGTTGTGTGTCGCGTCTTTAAGGAAACGTGGTATTGGGACAGCAGTAACGTGACCGAGATGGTGCTGAGTGGAGTGAAGTGCACGGGGAGCGAGATGTCTCTGAGTCAGTGCCAACATCACAAAACTGTCAGCTGCCAAAAAGCCGCCGCCAAGTTCGCCGCTGGAGTCATCTGCTCCGAGAGTGAGTGCAGCCTGTAGACGCTGACACACAGGGAAAAGTTAATATTGAAATCATATAGTGACTTTGATTTCTATTCTTCCTATTTACATACTGTCCACTTTATTTAAAAAGAAAAAAAAAAAGACGGCAACAAAGACACGCACATCCACAAGCTCTTAGCCCTTATGCTGGATCACAAAATATTGCAGTGAGATCTGCACAACTGATATGCTCTCCAGTTAATGTATACAAGAGATCGATGATTAGCCATTCAGCCCCATTCATCGTAATAATCCCGTGTGGCCTTTGAAATTAACATGGCTGCTCAATCTCCTCCTACAGATGTCTGTTCCTGAAAAGGGCAGCCTGTAAAAGTCGGCTGCTGGACCGGCTACAAGCCACAGAGCTCCAGAGTCTGTCAATCATAGACTTCAACTTTTTACTTCTGGTGTACAAAAAACATCCTGGTTCAAAATATGATAAATAGCCCGACATTGTTACATGAGTCATAGAATTGTTTAGAAAAAAGAAAAACTCTTTGGAGCCAGGCTTTTAAGCAGTCTTCATAGGAAAGCTGTTTACCAAGTGTCTTTTGGAGTCACTCCTGGCCACAAGGGGGTGGTATTACAGCAAAGTCAGCTCCAAGCCATGAAGACCAAAGAGAAGTGTTTTTCTCACCCATTGTTCTTACCTGAGGAATGGAAAACATGCAACGTTTTGCTGGCAGGTTTATTTGTAGAGCTCAATTCACACATAAGGTATGTTAAAATGCGTCACAGAACAGGGCAGTATTAAAAGTAGGCTATTTAAAACTACATGTAGCATGCAAATAAAAAATATATATATATTATTAGCAAATAAAATTCTATTAAAAGTGGAGAGGGCAGACACAATACTTCCAGTTGTGATATGCAGTCACATACAGCCATTTTTAGAAAACCACTCCTTGAGGTTCTCCAGGTTTCATTTGACTGTCCCTGAGGCTAGACACATTCCTCAAGTTGTCTTTAATGTTATTATGTTTCTCCATCCGTGTGTAATTCTCATGCACAGCCATGTGGAAAAATAAAATCTATAAATACATCCATTAAGACGCCCTTTGTCCCTGTGTCTCTCAGCGGCGTCTGACCTGGTCCTGAACGCTTCTTTGGTGCAGCAGACAGTGTACATCGAGGACAGGCCTCTGCACATGTTGTACTGCGCGGCTGAGGAGGACTGCCTGTCCAAATCTGCCGCTCAAGCCAACTGGCCGTACGGACACAGGCGGCTGCTGCGCTTCTCCTCTCAGATCCACAACATCGGACGAGCCGACTTCAGACCCAAAGCAGGGCGACACTCCTGGGTCTGGCACGCCTGTCACGGGTAAAACTCTCATCTCAATCGAGGGCTTTTAGATTGAAGATTGGATTGGGATCTCAGTTTAATAAAAGACTTAACTTAAGAGAATTAACTTTGTATTTTTTATTGTTTTGATCAGTCACTACCACAGCATGGATATCTTCACTCATTATGATCTTCTAAACTCCAATGGCACTAAAGTGGCTGAGGGACATAAGGCCAGCTTCTGCCTCGAGGACACGGACTGCCAAGAAGGTTTGGGACAATAAACATGCACTATAAAGAGAGTTTTGGTGATTTTGATATTTATTAGTGACACCCCTATTTGTGGGGTCCACTCAAAACAAATCAATTAATCCCCACCTGATCCGAGCACATGTTCTCCAGTTTGGCTTTACCCAAATCTAAAAGCTTCTCGAACAAAGGGTCAAAATAGCAACAAAGACAAGGATGAAGACACAACAAAAAAGTGACCAAAAAAGCGATTAAAAACAGGATGGAAAAAGTGATGAAAAAGCCAGAAAAACAATAATAAATTAAATGTGTGTCAAAAATACGACAAAAAAGTGTCAGAAAGCAGGGGAAAAAATGATGAAAAAATCAACAAAAACACAAGAAAAAAAACATAATAGAAATCTGCAGACCTGGAGCTGAGACAGATCCACAACGGTGAGGCAGATCCGCCGTGATAGTGCGCCCTCTGCTGTTAGGAGCAGATCCACAACGGTATTATTTGTTAATAATTTATGTTTATTATTGTTAGGTTTAGTTTAAAATCGTTAGGATTAGGGGTAGGTTAAGATTCGGGTTAGGTTATATTAGGGTTGTTAGGTTTAGGTTAAGATTAGGATCGTTTAGGAACAAAAGTAACATCAAACAACATCTTTATCAATCAACAGAAGCATCTAATTACACTTTCTTAATTTCTTTATTAGAATTTTGTTTTGTTTTCATTAAAAAATGTAAATAACTAGCCAATTAACTGCCCACGTCGCTTCACGGTAGATCTGTCTCGGCTCCGGGTCTGCAGCTTTCCCCTACTCGAAACCCCCCCCAAGAAAACAAGACAAAAAAGAGACAAAAATGTGACAAAAATGTGGCGGCAATGCAACAAAAAAGCTTTCAAATGGCCAATTGGCTGTAAGCTCCAGTCGACAAGTTTTTAGATTTGGGTAAAACTGAACTGGAGAAAAATTCCTCGGTTAAAGTGGGGGTTAAGAGGTTAAAACAAAACTAAGCTAAATACAAAACATAGCAATAAGGTCATAAACTTACTTATTTTTTTGTTTGTTTTTTCCTGTTTTTTAGGAGTTTCTAAACGGTATGAGTGTGCTAACTTTGGGGACCAGGGCATCACTGTGGGCTGCTGGGACTTGTACCGCCACGACATCGACTGTCAGTGGATCGACATCACAGACGTCAAACCTGGAAACTACATCCTCCAGGTTTGTTCAGCACATCGAGTTTCATGTGTATATCACCAATCAAACATTCTGAACCTTATGTTTTCCCTTAAGATTGTGATCAATCCAAATCATGAAGTGGCGGAGAGCGACTTTAGCAACAACGCCATGAAATGCAACTGTAAATACGACGGACACCGGATCTGGCTCCATAACTGTCACACAGGTCACATATCTAGTAATGATTCTCAAGAAATACAAGTCAACATACATTGTTTTGGTAATTGTTTCCTTATTTCCACTTTCAGGAGACGCCTTCAGTGACGAGGCAGAGAAGAAGTTTGAAAAATACCCGGGACAGACAAGCAACAAGATTTCATAATCACGAAACATATTAGTTTTAGTTTAGTGTAAAACGAGTGGACACATTGTTCCAACAGCAGGTGATTCTGATGTACGTCTCATACTTGAATATACAAGTGGTCACTATGTCTAATGTGTGTAATGTGAGAGTATACAACTCTATAGAATAGGTGTCAGAGTGTCAACATGACTATGAATGTTTCACTCAGAGAAAACACGCATCAGTAAAAAAGATGAATGAGAGCGCTGCTGAACGTCTGTGTGTAAAAACACTTAAGTATTACAGTGATGTTCTTTTTTTTATTGCTTATTTTGTTTCTCTTTCTGCCTCGACTGAAACATTGTGAATGTATTTATTTCAAACTAAGGTGCTCTGCAAGCCAGTTTGAAGCAGCTGTAGCTTTAATGTTGTGTGTTTGGTAAAGATTCATGGTCTAGAAAACTCACAAATACAAAATTATGTAAAACAGTGTATTCATATTCATGACGTTTCACAAAATAAAAAGATTGTCATTGTCATTTCTAGCCAAAATGACTGAATTGCACTATCAATATATTTTATTTTCTAATACTGAACCTCAACAAATACATATTTTACCTATACAATCAAAATCTTTCATCTTCCTCTCCTTATTAGTTATCAGTTATACGAAGTTTTGTATTGTAGTGATTTTGAAGCGCCCTTGTGAGCCCTCCTCTCAGCCTAAACCTGATCTCCAAACGCGATCATCTTCATCCCATCAGCGTCACGCTCCACTGAGGAGGATTAGGGGGGGTTTCAGGGGCACGTTGTCAAACATGAGCCGCTAATTCACCTGCACTGCTCCAGACCCAACTGAGGGACAACTGCGCCCACTACTGGCCAAGCAACGACACGCAATGGTAAATGGTAGAGATATAATCTTGACCTTTGACCTGAACTGAGCAGATTTTGTCCAGTTAGGCTTTACCCAAATCTAAAAGCGTCTTTGATAAATGTCAAAATAGTGACAAAAAAACGCAATAAGTAAAACGCAATACAAAAGCATTAAAAAAAAAACACCCACAAAAGAGCAAAGCAAAAATGTGACATTGATATGAAAAAAGTGGCAAAAATGCTTTGAAAATGCAATACAAAAGTCTAACAAAAGCAAGAAAAAGTGACAAAAATTAGATGAAAAAGATTGTAAAAACACAGGGACATTACAAGGGAAAAGATCCGTTTAAATCAGTTTTGTAGGTCTTTGCTTTCAAATGAGGCGTTACTCTGGCCTGTAAGCTCACCGAGAAGCTTTTAGATTTGGGTAATGCTGAACTGGAGAAAAATGTGCTCGATTCAGGCGGGGAATAATATATATATATTGATATTTTGGAAAACGTAACAAAATGTTAGCGTAGCGTACCTTTATCTTATGAACAAAAAGACACAAACCACTCTGAAAACATGTTGGTTTTTAGTCAAAATTATTAGACACACATATATATATATACAAAACCAACTATAACCACAATGAAAGCAAACAGAAGTCTGACGGATTGAACTGAAAATTCAGAAAAAAAGTACTCGTTTAAGTCGTTTTGAAACCAAAATGTTGATGTTTTAGAGAAAAAAAATGAGGTATGACATGGACATAACTACATTTTGAGCATCTTTCGTTGACTTGAGAGACATGTTTTCCTTTGTTCAGACCAAACAACTGGACTGGACTTATCCAAGGTCATCCATCTTTGACAGAAGTCTCTTTCGTTCACATGAGTACTGTCTGTTTGATAACACGCCCTTCTTTGTCAACAGCAAAGTTGTAATTCTTTGGACTGTCCAGTGCTTCTTCAATTCGCTGGTCCAAGTTCTCCAACGTGATGAAATGCTTTGCCTCTTCCTGCATAGTAAAAAAAGGTTTCTGTTTATTTTATGTTTGATGCATGCCATATAGCACTAAGATGAAATACTATACCTGTAATTGCATGACTTCCTCTTCTTTCATTCGGATAAACTCTTGCTGTTTTTGTTCCAGTTCAAGAATAGCCTCTAACTCTTTTCTCTCAGCTTCCTCCTTCTCCTTTTGAACCCTCTGCAACCTAGAAACAAAATAAATGACATCAGACAAGGAATCTCTTTGAGCAGGATTTCTAGAGGCATGAAAGGTTTGGATTGCTGTATCCTGCAGACAAACATGGTCCTTCAGTCTGACCAACACTGCACACTAAAGAGAGTTTTAACTTTTGACCTGATCTGTAGCATGCGCCGGTTCTCCTCTCTGTTCCAGGCCATCAGGGCCCCGTGCTCTTCTGCCTCTTTCCTCGCACGCTCTTCCGCCATGGATCCCGTCTCGGCTTCGTACTTTTTCCTCAGAACCTCCTCTCTGAAATCCAAGCTAACAAACAAAGACAATACCAGTCAATATAATGCACATGCAAAGTCTGAAACAGCATATTGTGTGTAGGTAATGGAAGAAAAAATGACAAAAAAGCCACAAGAGTAACAGAAAAGTGACAGAAAATGCAACAAAAAAGCCAGAAAAAAGTGACAAACAAGACACAAAGGAGCAACAAAAATTTGATGAAAACCCAGCCAAAAAAAAAAAATCAATGAGGAAAAAACATTTAAAATAAAGTGCAACAGGGAAATACCTCCATTTAGATGAGTTTTGTAGGTCTTAGGCGTTAGACTGGCCTATAGAATTCGGGAATGTGACGTCATATCGCTTGGCATTATGGGATTAGCAGCAATTGTAAACTAATGGAGATTTGAAATGTTAAAATACTGGAGTTACTTTTCACATTAAAACACTTGGACACCACAGCATGTTAGATATATTTACCAGGAGTAACTCAGCAGCTAACGGAGTTGTTCCGCAGCTTTTTTTCCTCCACTTATTCTAAACTAATGTTAGTCTATGGAAACGTATGCTAACAGCTGCAAAGATGGCGGATCTCCATGGTAACAGAGGAATTTCGGTAAAGCTTAACAGGCGAAAATGCACTCGGTTAAGGCGGGGATTAAGAGGTTAACCTCACTCCTTTCAACGTGAAGGACGATCATTTGACTTTTGTGACTCATGTGTGAAGTGGATTTAATAAATTAATAGAACTCTTGGTCAAATAAATGGACAATAGACATAACTCGTGTAATGCTAATGGTAAGAAAGCAAGGGCATGATCCTGAAAACAAAGACAAAGCAGTCCCTATACGGCTATAACCCACCGGAGCGCACTCATCATCAGCTTGTACTCGGTGTATCTCTCCTTCAGGACCACCATCTCCACCGGGTCCACGGGTGGAGGTGTTTTGATGCGCCCCTCTTTGGACTTGGCCACCGGGTCACTGCGGGACTTTCGGCCGCGGATCGACTCCACAACCACGGCTCTCCTCCGCGCACAAAGCCGGGCCGCCTGGATGCTCCTCCCGCCTAATGCCTGAAACATGTTCCCAGCGTTAAATGTCGCAGAATAGCGCAGTGAATGAAGTCAGGATTTTGATCTAAACGTGGGGAAATGACATATGTGTTATGGTCAGTCGGCGGCCATGTTTGTGAACTCTGACCGGAGGAAGAGCACGTGACTGGTAAGTACCGCCCATCTTTTTTTTATTTTTTATTTTTTTAAGCAAATACAAACGAAATGGGTACAGTGTAGAAATCTTACTTAGAAAACATTATTATAAATTGTATAAATGGCATATAATTACTGAAAAGAAAAACAATGTAAAGATTGTCTATAAAAGAAGCCAGTTTTTCTGCATTTTGGGTGTTTATCAATCATAAAGAATTGTAAAATAGTTTCATTCCTCCAAGCCCAAATCGATTTAGTTTTAAGTATTTTCAACAAAGCCAAATGGACTTCATTTCACAAACAAACTTAATCAGCATCTCAGAACAATAAAGATTAAGACTGGCTAATCATAAATCATAAAGCCATCAAAGTCCATTATGCATCCTGCAAATATCATGTGCTACCCATGTGCTAGTTTAATATAATAGATCCATGGTGCTACCACAGTAAATGTTATACCTGAGCTAAGGGGGGAGGGGAATGAGCAAACATTGTTCCCAGTCTAACACATCTTACTAACATTTCACTTTTACCCCATTTACCCCATTCTCAAGAGATACTTAACCGTTTTAACAAAAGAATCTACAATAGAAAAGCCGTGGAGTTTTTCCCCCCCAAAGTGACAGTGTCAGTAAGATCCATAATACTAGTAATATTCTAGTAATACTCTCACCTTCCTCCTGTGTGGGTGCATCTGCGGCACCGTCAGCGTCAAACTCACGGCAATGAGAACAGCCAGGCCAAGAAAATAGAAGCAGAGGCACCCATGGATCTATCATAATAAACGGAGGCACCAGCAAAACAACATTTAGTTGCTTAAAACTACATTTCCCATCAACAGCCGGGGTTAGTTAGGGTTAGGCTAGTTCATGTTTTATTGATTCAGTGATTTTGTTACTATGTTAAAAGAACAAGATATGTACACAGAATCCTAATCCTCTCATCCTAAATGTGTGTGTTTTCACATTTTCTGAAGCTGGAACACACTGTCCTGTGGTATAATATTTGAATGAGGACATGCTAACCACGATGCTAACCGGAAGCTAATGCTTTGGTTCGCTGCATGCTAGCTGCTTGCTAAAACGGCTAGCTCCGTGCATCGTTTTGATTTGAATGTAGGATACGTTCGAATTTGTTAATGATATAATTAACATAGTTATGCCCATATTATTAGGCGGTATTTGGCTCACTGCGTTCCGTTCAGGACTCGTAAACTCCGAACTCGGGTTCGAGTCCTGGGCCGGGGCGTGGTAGTACTGGCCGATGTCAAGGAGCGGAGGTCTCTGTGAGGCGGCTGAAAAGCCCCATGTGCAGTGGTGGCACAATCACAGATCGCACCGTACACCTTGCGCGGCCGGGAAGAGTCAGATCTGCCTTTTCTTACAAAGAAGAAACAGGACTGAAGAATGAGAGAGCGAGGAAACAACAATAAATTATATTCCCTGCGACTGTTAAAATTTGACTACATTTTTGGCTCAAAAGAGTCCTGTGTGTTTAGTTATCATATCATGTGTTTTAGATTATCATATTTCCCCCGAATTCCTCTGATGGATTTTTGCAAATCTAAAGACAAAAAATGTGCACTAATTTACAGGTTATTAAAATATTTATTATTTGGGCATTTACAGGGCATCAAGAAGCTTTAATTTTGACTTGCTACTGCCCATATCAACCCTATTTTAAAATGTAATTTTTCAAGACATAGTTATCTGCCTTTATTGCAGGGGAACATGGACGTGTCTACAGGTCTTTCAGAGGCCAAGTCTAGTCAACAAACTATGTTAAAAGAACAAGATATGTACACAGAATCCTAATCCTCTCATCCTAAATGTGTGTGTTTTCACATTTTCTGAAGCTGGAACACACTGTCCTGTGGTATAATATTTGAATGAGGACATGCTAACCACGATGCTAACCGGAAGCTAATGCTTTGGTTCGCTGCATGCTAGCTGCTTGGTAAAACGGCTAGCTCCGTGCATCGTTTTGATTTGCACCGTCAGCGTCAAACTCACGGCTATGAGAACAACCAGGCCAAGAAAACAGAAGCAGAGGCACCAGCAAAACAACATTTAGTTGCTTAAAACTACATTTCCCATCAACAGCCGTGAAGCCAGAGGCTTTGGGAAGAGATGTAAGCTAGTTTTTAAAATACATGTTCCCAAGCTTTCAAGTTGTTGACTTGATTTAGCTAGTTAGCTTATAGCACACATATAAAAACCGCGAGACGGAGTCAAGAGCAAGGTGATCAAGTAGGCATCCAAGTGCAATATTATTGTATTTGTTCATATTCTGTTGTAAACAGACATAGGTCAGGCGGAACAATTAGGCTATTTTAAAGTGAGTTTTCGCCCGACCCTACTTGATTGAGCACTTAGCCAAACCTTGCAAGTTTGCTGCCAGACTTCAAGCAATCGAGAGGGAAATGTAAGATAATAACCAAGAAACAAGAACGATAAAAGAACAAGGTAGTTTATTTTGCTTCTATTAATTCAGTAGTCGCTACATTCATCTTTAAATACTGCCCCGATGCCTTTAATGATTACGGCGATGCCTTGGTCGAGTGGGTAGGAAGCTGCGCTGGCAATGCGTAGGCTTCCGTATCGCCGGTTCGATTCCCGGTGGACACACTGGGGTCGTGGACGTGCAGAGCGATATAACTTGATGAGTTTCAGAGTTTCACAGTTTCAGAGTTTCAGGGTTCCAGAAGGTGTTAGATAGGATTAGGCTGAATCAATGTATTATTGATTCAGTGATTTTGTTACTATGTTAAAAGAACAAGATATGTATACAGAATCCTAATCCACTCATCCTAAATGTGTGTGTTTTCACATTTTCTGAAGCTGGAACACACTGTCCTGTGGTATAATATTTGAATGAGGACATGCTAACCACGATGCTAACCGGAAGCTAATGCTTTGGTTCGCTGCATGCTAGCTGCTTGCTAAAACGGCTAGCTCCGTGCATCGTTTTGATTTGAATGTAGGATACGTTCGAATTTGTTAATGATATAATTAACATAGTTATGCCTATTTTAATAGGCGGTATTTGGCTCACTGCGTTCCGTTCAGGACTCGTAAACTCCGAACTCGGGTTCGAGTCCTGGGCCGGGGCGTGGTAGTACTGGCCGATGTCAAGGAGCGGAGGTCTCTGTGAGGCGGCTGAAAAGCCCCATGTGCAGTGGTGGCACAATCACAGATCGCACCGTACACCTTGTGCGGCCGGGAAGAGTCAGATCTGCCTTTTCTTACAAAGAAGAAACAGGACTGAAGAATGAGAGAGCGAGGAAACAACGATTTGATGAGACAATAAATTATATTCCCTGCGACTGTTAAAATTTGACTACATTTTTGGCTCAAAAGAGTCCTGTGTGTTTAGTTATCATATCATGTGTTTTAGATTATCATATTTCCCCCGAATTCCTCTGATGGATTTTTGCAAATCTTAAGACAAAAAATGTGCACTAATTTACAGGTTATTGAAATATTTATTTTTTGGGCATTTACAGGGCATCAAGAAGCTTTAATTTTGACTTGCTACAACCCTATTTTAAAATGTAATTTTTCAAGACATAGTTATCTGCCTTTATTGCAGGGGAACATGGACGTGTCTACAGGTCTTTCAGAGGCCAAGTCTAGTCAACAAACTATGTTAAAAGAACAAGATATGTATACAGAATCCTAATCCTCTCATCCTAAATGTGTGTGTTTTCACATTTTCTGAAGCTGGAACACACTGTCCTGTGGTATAATATTTGAATGAGGACATGCTAACCACGATGCTAACCGGAAGCTAATGCTTTGGTTCGCTGCATGCTAGCTGCTTGGTAAAACGGCTAGCTCCGTGCATCGTTTTGATTTGCACCGTCAGCGTCAAACTCACGGCTATGAGAACAACCAGGCCAAGAAAACAGAAGCAGAGGCACCAGCAAAACAACATTTAGTTGCTTAAAACTACATTTCCCATCAACAGCCGTGAAGCCAGAGGCTTTGGGAAGAGATGTAAGCTAGTTTTTAAAATACATGTTCCCAAGCTTTCAAGTTGTTGACTTGATTTAGCTAGTTAGCTTATAGCACATATATAAAAACCGCGAGACGGAGTCAAGAGCAAGGTGATCAAGTAGGCATCCAAGTGCAATATTATTGTATTTGTTCATATTCTGTTGTAAACAGACATAGGTCAGGCGGAACAATTAGGCTATTTTAAAGTGAGTTTTCGCCCGACCCTACTTGATTGAGCACTTAGCCAAACCTTGCAAGTTTGCTGCCAGACTTCAAGCAATCGAGAGGGAAATGTAAGATAATAACCAAGAAACAAGAACGATAAAAGAACAAGGTAGTTTATTTTGCTTCTATTAATTCAGTAGTCGCTACATTCATCTTTAAATACTGCCCCGATGCCTTTAATGATTACGGCGATGCCTTGGTCGAGTGGGTAGGAAGCTGCGCTGGCAATGCGCAGGCCTCCGTATCGCCGGTTCGATTCCCGGTGGACACACTGGGGTCGTGGACGTGCAGAGCGATATAACTTGATGAGTTTCAGAGTTTCACAGTTTCAGGGTTCCAGAAGGGGTTAGATAGGATTAGGCTGAATCAATGTATTATTGATTCAGTGATTTTGTTACTATGTTAAAAGAACAAGATATGTACACAGAATCCTAATCCTCTCATCCTAAATGTGTGTGTTTTCACATTTTCTGAAGCTGGAACACACTGTCCTGTGGTATAATATTTGAATGAGGACATGCTAACCACGATGCTAACCGGAAGCTAATGCTTTGGTTCGCTGCATGCTAGCTGCTTGCTAAAACGGCTAGCTCCGTGCATCGTTTTGATTTGAATGTAGGATACGTTCGAATTTGTTAATGATATAGTTAACATAGCTATGCCCATATTATTAGGCGGTATTTGGCTCACTGCGTTCCGTTCAGGACTCGTAAACTCCGAACTCGGGTTCGAGTCCTGGGCCGGGGCGTGGTAGTACTGGCCGATGTCAAGGAGCGGAGGTCTCTGTGAGGCGGCTGAAAAGCCCCATGTGCAGTGGTGGCACAATCACAGATCGCACCGTACACCTTGCGCGGCCGGGAAGAGTCAGATCTGCCTTTTCTTACAAAGAAGAAACAGGACTGAAGAATGAGAGAGCGAGGAAACAACGATTTGATGAGACAATAAATTATAGGCTATTCCCTGCGACTGTTAAAACTTGACTACATTCTCAAAAGATTCCTGTTGTGTTTAATTATCATATCATGTGTTTAGAATATCACATTGTCCCCCAATTCCTCTGATGGATTTTTTGCAAATCACAATTGCAAATAATGTAAAAAAAAAAAAAAAAAAGGTGGCAATTTCGATAAAAGTTTTAGTATTTGATGCACAGTAGGTCTTTTTCCACTGGTCTAAACATTTGTTCTCAAATTTGTCACACCTAGTATCTTCCAAGTTCAACTTGTAACACTTGTACTTGTAAAATTTGTATTTTTCATGCACGTGATTAAAGGCGGCAACTGGAGATCACCACATTGAAGTAGCGGTAAGAAACAGGATACGACACCTATTCAGTCTGAGACAATCAGCAATTGTGAGATTATGGTTAAACTTTGTGTCAAATTTAATGCTTGTAACCCATTCCTTTAATGTGGTTGTTGATGGTGACAAATCTGGATAGGGATTCTATGATGTCTGCTATTCTAAACAGACACTAGACAAACGTTCAACAAGTAGGAAAAAAAATATTTTTTATTATGATTACAGTTATACAAAATACACAAAATTATCAGAAATAAATGGATGGATTTGCCAAATCTGTAGTATGAATTACACATAGAATCAGGGATGGATTTACTGATAAATTAGAAGTTTTTGTTTTAAATAAACATAACACAAGAAACCAATAACATATAAACATAAGTATAGACAAACATTTACAACTGTTACATTTGACTGTTAATTTACAATCAAGAGATTTAGTAGTACCTTTAAAAACATAATCAACATATATTCACCGGTATATTTTTTGGACCTAGAAACTGCATACAACAAGAATCCAATACAACACAGCTGCATACAAAATTATAAAATGTATGAATTTTGAAACAGGAAAGGCAATAGAGGCTTACTAGCATTAGTAGCACTAACAGAAGTTCATTCATACATTCAATATTATTACAGGCAACTGGAACGTTGCTATTGAGAGCATTGACTGAAATAACATGATAATAGGTTTAGACTTTGATATATTGAGTCAAACTGAATCACAGGCATGCATTTGTGGTTCTCCATTTCTTGACACCAAGCACCACCTCAAATTTTTCAACCAAAGTGCATCTTCATTGAACTAATAAAGCTTGCATACCCCTGGACCACAGAAACATGCACGACTAAACAAAACGGGGACAAAAACAGGACAAATCCAGAGTTAAACCAGGCCTAAACCAAGGAATACACCGGAATCGAACTGCTTATCCTTTTGTCTACAATCATTAGAAACCCACCGATCAGTAATTGTTCCTACACCACAGTTTGAGAACCACAACAAACTGCTGGACAGTACATCCACATCCATTCTGTGTAAAACTGCTTTGTCAGCAGGAGAAGGCCATTATGTCAAACAGTAGCCATTCCTGGTAAACAAATCAAGCTCCCACTAAAAGTCTCAAAAAGTGTGTGACGGACGATTCAAAAAATGTCATTAAATGCCCTCATCTTTTTGTGCCTAATGAGAAAGCAATGTCAAAACAGACGTTAGATTGGACAGTTCATGCTTCTTCTATGCTTTTATGTACATTGTGTGTATCCTTATCTCTGCACCTGAATGCTGCATGTGCATCAGGAAAAGAGACCCAGCCCCTCTCCGACTCTGATCTTCTGTCCCGCTTTCAGATTGAAGCTGAAGTCTTTAGGGGCCTCAAAGACTAAAACAACGGTGGATCCCAGGTTAAACTCCCCCAGAGGCGCTCCTTTCTCTAACGTCACCCCAGACTCATCGCCCTGGTAACAGTGTTCATGACAGGAGCCTTTTCTGTATTTGGGGGTGTTTGTCTGAAGCTCCTACAAGAGGAAAGAGGAAGAAACGTATGGTGTTATTTAAATTTCAGGTCAGCCTTTTCTTACATGGTCGTTCATGTGTTCAGCTGCTGTGGGGTTTTGTACCGGGTCAAAGTAGATGCGTATTGAGCCCACGTTGGTCGCCCCGACAGGGTGAGGGAGAAGAAGCCGTGTTCCCATTGGCCGGTCAGAGCCACGCGTTCGTTTAGACAGAAGAGCTCTTTAACCCGGTGGGCCACTCCAGGACTGACGGACATCAGAGAACCTACAACAGACATTATTTATGGGATCAAATTTGGAAGATCTCAAACAAAAACTGAACTTTCCCATGCGTTTTTGTCTTAGGCCATGTTAGCAAAAATGTGTAAGAGTCAGATGGAAGACGTCAGTAATTTTCTGCTATATTGTGGCTTCTTGGATATGGATAGATGGATCTTACATCACCTATTAACCCCTTAACTCCCACCTGAACCGAGCACATTTTCTCCAGTTTGGCTTTACCCCAGTCCAAAAGCTTCTGGATAAAAGCTGTGAAAATAGCAACAAAACTGAGACGAAAACAATGATGGAAATGGGACAAAGAAGTGAGAAAACATTGACAAAAAAGTGACGAAAAATTGATGAAAAAGTGGCAAAAATGTCACAAGAAATTGACAAAAAATTGACGAAAAATGACACAAATGTGACAAAAAAATGACAAAAATTTGATTAAAAAAATGACGAAAAAATGACAAAAATGTGACAAAAAATGTTACAAAATGTTACAAAAAAAAGACAAAAATGTGATAAAAATTTGACCAAAAAATTGACAAAAAAAGACAAAAATGTGCTAAAAAAAAATGACAAAAATGTAACAAAAAATGACACACAAAAAAATGACAAAAAAGTTACAAAAATGACTTGACTACCCAACAAAAAGATGATGGAAAAAAAATCTGATGACGTGAGGAAAAAGATCCTCTCGGTTCAGGCGGGAGTTAATCTCTTAACCCTCACCTGAACCAAGCACATATTCTCCAGTTTAGCTTCACCCCAATCTAGAAGCTTCTTGAAAAAAGCATCAAAAAGATGAAGAAGAAAACGCAACAAAAGGTGGCAAAAATATGACAAAAATGCAACAAAAAGGCAACAAAGAAAACTGATGGAAAAAGTAAGAAAAGCCACACAAAAAAAGCTGCAAAAGGGTGCCAAAAATTGATAAGAAAGCAACAATGAAGCAACTAAAGAGCGACAAAAAGGTGATAAACATGTGATGAAAACGCAAGAAAAAAAGATGAAAAAGCAACAAAAACAGACAAAAGAACTAAGAAAACACCTCAAAAAGCCACAAAAAAGTGACAAATGCGGCGACTAACAAGTTATGATCAGTTTTGTAGCCTTAGCATTTAAATAAGGCGTTACACTGTCGCTGTCCAGTCGAGAAGCTTTTAGATTTGGGTAAAGCTGAACTGGAGAAGATGTGCTTGGTGTTAATGTGATAGCGGTAATCGGGTTACCTGGGAAGTGTCGCCTCAGCTGTACCGACCAGTCGACTGGAGAGTGGAAACAGTGGTAGTCGCCCGGTGCCAGGTAGATGACCACATGAAACAGGTCGTTATCTGGATGCGAGAGGAGGCGGTCCCTGAGGATGTCACCTGGCCAATCAGAGCACAGACAGGAAATAGAAGTTAATAAAACCCGATGGCCAGGACATTACAATAAAAAGCACAATTTCCAGACTCTTCTTTTCTAACTCCATTATTTAGTGACATTAGATCAGGAATATAATATAATACAAAGCAATTAGGTTTTTGCTATGGTCACAGCTCAACTCTTCCTCACGCCTGGTACTACTGTGTCCCATTAGTGACAAGATGGTCTAACCTTGGCCGTTTCCTTTGTGTGGACCCAAAAACTGCTCCAAACTGTAGGTGACGCCTTTGACCTGCTCCACCTCAGAGTTTTTCACTGAACCGAAGTGGAGCACTTTGCCATCTGCTGGAGAGGTCTGGAATTACATGGGGAAAACATGAATTGAATTACATTTTTCAGAATGCTTTGGCCCACTTTATGAAACTTGTCATTCTTGTCATGGTACAAACGCAACACTCAAGTCACATTACAACCTTTTGAAAAACAATGGCCTAAGGAGGGTGTACAAGCAAAATGTGCTGACATCACGACTTACACTGCCACTGATTGTCGGCATTTGTTATGTTTCTAAAATCTAAGTTTTCCTATCTGTTTTTGCTGTGATGCACTTGACTTTGTGTCTGTGAGAAGCTCTATACAAATAAAGTTTACTTATTTACATGATCTAAATATCAAAAACAATATCAGATTCACTGACAAAAACAACCCACTTTTAGATGACATGGGGAAATAGACTTGAAACACAATTGTAAAAATCTTTCTTTGAGTGCATATAATAATAATTTTGCAAAGAGTGGTTTTGAGTGTTGAATGTTGTTCCATTAATTAGTCATGTATTGGTCATCTTTTGTTGGGATTCATGGTTGTCTTCGGTGCACTAAATATACTAGAGTATATAAGGTAGTTTCACATTTGCAGTCTCTGAGTACCGGTTCTTCCATACAGTATGTCTGGTTTTCTTCTGTTTTGAACTTTAATGTAATTGTGAGGTTTTTATTGTATGCATTTGGTCAGGTGTTTGCTTCATGTGACCACCCGCATTATTAAGACCACCTGCCACCACTTTGCTCTCTGTAAGCCCTGAGGACGACCACGTGGGTTGAAAAGTGTTGGCGATGTCCCATGAATTAACTAATAAAGGCTGTTTATTTACATTCAGAGTGCCTTGGATCCATTTCTATGTTTCTCGTGGATCATCACCGGGTCTTTGGTGGATTGTTGTTACGCAGTTTTGATCAAAGAGATTGTAAATGAGCCGAGATTGGACAGATTGGAGACTTTCAGAAGAGCTAAAAGTGATTTATCAAGCAATGAATTACCAGGCAGGAGGAGGAACAGACAGGTCTCGCAGCCGGTTTAAGTCGCCGTCTGAAAAACTCCCCCAGATTCTTGTAAAAATGTAGGTCCTCTACCGCCGCTTCCTGTTGGACAAAAGACTTCTCAGTACACTGCTTTGACTGAATAAGGCAGTACTTGGTTGCCGTTGGTTACCTGCATGTTGACCCCAAAGGTCCAGATATAGAGCGAATAGAGGGGTTTTCGTAAAAATGTTGGCAAATCCACACCGTTGATTTTACCCCAGACTCGAGAAATCACCCGAGTGGGGAATGACCGGTAGAGCGCCACCTAAAGAACGCAGAAAGAAAAACACAATTGTATTCAAAGTGCAGTTCACTATGAATGGGTTGGGTTCAGATGGAGAGAAAGTGCTTATATTCTGTAACTCTATGAGAGGAGGGGTACGTTTTTCGAAAAGCTTGACCAACTACAGCAACCCCAGACCCAAGTAGCGATTATTTCACTCTAGATCATCCTACAAAAGAAGTCCTTATGCACATTTCTATTTTGTGATGTCACAAGAGGGAAAGTGCAAAGGAAGAAGACCATCTGGTTGTCCCTCTGTTGTTCTACACTGGAGTGAAACTCGATTATGGTCACTAGTGAACAACACAGTCCTCCTCAGACACATGGATGCAAACACGTTTACTAGGTTTTACCCGGTTAGCCAGCGGTCGCAAAGCTCTGGTGGTCAGTGTGCAGTAGAGGAACGCCATTGGTCGACGGCGCCACGTGCCGGAGATTCTGCTGAGCGCGTTCAGGCGGCGCTTCAGAGTCAACTGTGGGACCAGCCTAAAATATAGATCATAAGCTGCTCACTATCAATAAGCTGATTTACTACCACTAACCACTATACTACTACTACTACTACTACTATAGCAATGGATTTATAGTATCTACCAGCAGTGGGTTCAAGTTTTCAGATCTCTTTCAATGGTTTCTATTTTTTTTTGTAGGAGTCTGACATTAAAATTATACACACTTCTTTTCAGTTGTTAAAAATGTTTATCCTTCAATGCCATATATCCTGAACCCACTGCATAGCGACTACAAAAGATGCACCAAAGACATTGCTTGCATATATAATTATTTTGATGTCTGTGGTTGTCACCTGAAGCGCACTCTTTTCCCTTGCGCTGAATTCGTGTCCTGATTTTGCTCTTTTCTTTGCGTCGCTTTCGTGCCATTTTCTTGCTTCGTTGCGTCTGGGCCTTTACCGACTTTCGGAGCGATTTTCCTGTGGTCATGGAGCGTGGTTTTCTGAATGCGTCTCAAAATTCCACGGCTTCTTCGCCCATCACCGCAGTTACTCCAAAACTTCACCATGTCTTTACAATAACATTACTAACTGTGCAACAGGCATTTTTTTTATATTCAGTTCAAACTTCATCAATCACGCTAAAAATGCTTTCAACAATGACCACCTTTTGCAGCTGTGTCCCCGTCTCCAGCCTGGGACGCACCCCGGGCTAATCCTCGTCGGTCAGTACAGTGTTGTTGTATGAACCGGTAGATTGTAATCCCAACGTGAACTAGATACAGGACCTCGATCGAACTGAGTGATATTGGCTCACAATAAATAACAGTTTCCTGAAAATGTGTAGGAATGACCAGGAAATCCCATTCAATGTGGTCTAAAACAGGATCTTGTCAAGTCAGACATAGAATTCACAGTACAGCCGCCCATGAAGTTTACATTTTGGCTCAAAGTGCATCATCCAAGGTAGTCCAAGTGCTGAAGAATTCTCATGAAATACTGAAGAAATTCCAGTGCTAAAACCAGCTCAGAGCAAGGCCAACAAAAATTAATGAAAAAAACGCTCCTTCCGACTCTGCATATACGTTGTCAGGATAATTCCAGTTTTCCAGTGTTTAGTTATCATATCATGTGTTTTAGATTATCATATTTCCCCCAATTCCTCTGATGGATTTTTGCAAATCTTAAGACAAAAAATGTGCACTAATTTACAGGTTATTAAAATATTTATTATTTGGGCATTTACAGGGCATCAAGAAGCTTTAATTTTGACTTGCTACTGCCCATATCAACCCTATTTTAAAATGTAATTTTTCAAGACATAGTTATCTGCCTTTATTGCAGGGGAACATGGACGTGTCTACAGGTCTTTCAGAGGCCAAGTCTAGTCAACAAACTATGTTAAAAGAACAAGATATGTACACAGAATCCTAATCCTCTCATCCTAAATGTGTGTGTTTTCACATTTTCTGAAGCTGGAACACACTGTCCTGTGGTATAATATTTGAATGAGGACATGCTAACCACGATGCTAACCGGAAGCTAATGCTTTGGTTCGCTGCATGCTAGCTGCTTGCTAAAACGGCTAGCTCCGTGCATCGTTTTGATTTGCACCGTCAGCGTCAAACTCACGGCTATGAGAACAACCAGGCCAAGAAAACAGAAGCAGAGGCACCAGCAAAACAACATTTAGTTGCTTAAAACTACATTTCCCATCAACAGCCGTGAAGCCAGAGGCTTTGGGAAGAGATGTAAGCTAGTTTTTAAAATACATGTTCCCAAGCTTTCAAGTTGTTGACTTGATTTAGCTAGTTAGCTTATAGCACACATATAAAAACCGCGAGACGGAGTCAAGAGCAAGGTGATCAAGTAGGCATCCAAGTGCAATATTATTGTATTTGTTCATATTCTGTTGTAAACAGACATAGGTCAGGCGGAACAATTAGGCTATTTTAAAGTGAGTTTTCGCCCGACCCTACTTGATTGAGCACTTAGCCAGACCTTGCAAGTTTGCTGCCAGACTTCAAGCAATCGAGAGGGAAATGTAAGATAATAACCAAGAAACAAGAACGATAAAAGAACAAGGTAGTTTATTTTGCCTCTATTAATTCAGTAGTCGCTACATTCATCTTTAAATACTGCCCCGATTACGGCGATGCCTTGGTCAAGTGGGTAGGAAGCTGCGCTGGCAATGCGTAGGCTTCCGTATCGCCGGTTCGATTCCCGGTGGACACACTGGGGTCGCCAAATCGCAATGACGTGGACGTGCAGAGCGATATAACTTGATGAGTTTCAGGGTTTCAGAGTTTCAGGGTTCCAGAAGGTGTTAGATAGGATTAGGCTGAATCAATGTATTATTGATTCAGTGATTTTGTTACTATGTTAAAAGAACAAGATATGTACACAGAATCCTAATCCTCTCATCCTAAATGTGTGTGTT
This sequence comes from Gobius niger, assembly GCF_951799975.1. Taxonomy (NCBI): domain Eukaryota; kingdom Metazoa; phylum Chordata; class Actinopteri; order Gobiiformes; family Gobiidae; genus Gobius; species Gobius niger. The sequence continues at coordinate 18,804,827 of NC_136867.1, forward strand.
TTCACATTTTCTGAAGCTGGAACACACTGTCCTGTGGTATAATATTTGAATGAGGACATGCTAACCACGATGCTAACCGGAAGCTAATGCTTTGGTTCGCTGCATGCTAGCTGCTTGCTAAAACGGCTAGCTCCGTGCATCGTTTTGATTTGAATGTAGGATACGTTCGAATTTGTTAATGATATAATTAACATAGTTATGCCCATATTATTAGGCGGTATTTGGCTCACTGCGTTCCGTTCAGGACTCGTAAACTCCGAACTCGGGTTCGAGTCCTGGGCGGGGCGTGGTAGTACTGGCCGATGTCAAGGAGCGGAGGTCTCTGTGAGGCGGCTGAAAAGCCCCATGTGCAGTGGTGGCACAATCACAGATCGCACCGTACACCTTGCGCGGCCGGGAAGAGTCAGATCTGCCTTTTCTTACAAAGAAGAAACAGGACTGAAGAATGAGAGAGCGAGGAAACAACGATTTGATGAGACAATAAATTATAGGCTATTCCCTGCGACTGTTAAAACTTGACTACATTCTCAAAAGATTCCTGTTGTGTTTAATTATCATATCATGTGTTTAGAATATCACATTGTCCCCCAATTCCTCTGATGGATTTTTTGCAAATCACAATTGCAAACAATGTAAAAGAAAAAAAAAAAAGGTGGCAATTTCGATAAAAGTTTTAGTATTTGATGCACAGTAGGTCTTTTTCCACTGGTCTAAACATTTGTTCTCAAATTTGTCACACCTAGTATCTTCCAAGTTCAACTTGTAACACTTGTACTTGTAAAATTTGTATTTTTCATGCACGTGATTAAAGGCGGCAACTGGAGATCACCACATTGAAGTAGCGGTAAGAAACAGGATACGACACCTATTCAGTCTGAGACAATCAGCAATTGTGAGATTATGGTTAAACTTTGTGTCAAATTTAATGCTTGTAACCCATTCCTTTAATGTGGTTGTTGATGGGTGACAAATCTGGATAGGGATTCTATGATGTCTGCTATTCTAAACAGACACTAGACAAACGTTCAACAAGTAGGAAAAAAAATATTTTTTATTATGATTACAGTTATACAAAATACACAAAATTATCAGAAATAAATGGATGGATTTGCCAAATCTGTAGTATGAATTACACATAGAATCAGGGATGGATTTACTGATAAATTAGAAGTTTTTGTTTTAAATAAACATAACACAAGAAACCAATAACATATAAACATAAGTATAGACAAACATTTACAACTGTTACATTTGACTGTTAATTTACAATCAAGAGATTTAGTAGTACCTTTAAAAACATAATCAACATATATTCACCGGTATATTTTTTGGACCTAGAAACTGCATACAACAAGAATCCAATACAACACAGCTGCATACAAAATTATAAAATGTATGAATTTTGAAACAGGAAAGGCAATAGAGGCTTACTAGCATTAGTAGCACTAACAGAAGTTCATTCATACATTCAATATTATTACAGGCAACTGGAACGTTGCTATTGAGAGCATTGACTGAAATAACATGATAGGTTTAGACTTTGATATATTGAGTCAAACTGAATCACAGGCATGCATTTGTGGTTCTCCATTTCTTGACACCAAGCACCACCTCAAATTTTTCAACCAAAGTGCATCTTAATTGAACTAATAAAGCTTGCATACCCCTGGACCACAGAAACATGCACGACTAAACAAAACGGGGACAAAAACAGGACAAATCCAGAGTTAAACCAGGCCTAAACCAAGGAATACACCGGAATCGAACTGCTTATCCTTTTGTCTACAATCATTAGAAACCCACCGATCAGTAATTGTTCCTACACCACAGTTTGAGAACCACAACAAACTGCTGGACAGTACATGCACATCCATTCTGTGTACAACTGCTTTGTCAGAAGGAGAAGGCCGTTATGTCAAACAGTAGCCATTCCTGGTAAACAAATCAAGCTCCCACTAAAAGTCACAAAAAGTGTGTGACGGACGATTCAAAAAATGTCATTAAATGCCCTCATCTTTTTGTGCCTAATGAGAAAGCAATGTCAAAACAGACGTTAGATTGGACAGTTCATGCTTCTTCTATGCTTTTATGTACATTGTGTGTATCCTTATCTCTGCACCTGAATGCAGCATGTGCATCAGGAAAAGAGACCCAGCCCCTCTCCGACTCTGATCTTCTGTCCCGCTTTCAGATTGAAGCTGAAGTCTTTAGGGGCCTCAAAGACTAAAACAACGGTGGATCCCAGGTTAAACTCCCCCAGAGGCGCTCCTTTCTCTAACGTCACCCCAGACTCATCGCCCTGGTAACAGTGTTCATGACAGGAGCCTTTTCTGTATTTGGGGGTGTTTGTCTGAAGCTCCTACAAGAGGAAAGAGGAAGAAACGTATGGTGTTATTTAAATATCAGGTCAGCCTTTTCTTACATGGTCGTTCATGTGTTCAGCTGCTGTGGGGTTTTGTACCGGGTCAAAGTAGATGCGTATTGAGCCCACGTTGGTCGCCCCGACAGGGTGAGGGAGAAGAAGCCGTGTTCCCATTGGCCGGTCAGAGCCACGCGTTCGTTTAGACAGAAGAGCTCTTTAACCCGGTGGGCCACTCCAGGACTGACGGACATCAGAGAACCTACAACAGACATTATTTATGGGATCAAATTTGGAAGATCTCAAACAAAAACTGAACTTTCCCATGCGTTTTTGTCTTAGGCCATGTTAGCAAAAATGTGTAAGAGTCAGATGGAAGACGTCAGTAATTTTCTGCTATATTGTGGCTTCTTGGATATGGATAGATGGATCTTACATCACCTATTAACCCCTTAACTCCCACCTGAACCGAGCACATTTTCTCCAGTTTGGCTTTACCCCAGTCCAAAAGCTTCTGGATAAAAGCTGTGAAAATAGCAACAAAACTGAGACGAAAACAATGATGGAAATGGGACAAAGAAGTGAGAAAACATTGACAAAAAAGTGACGAAAAATTGATGAAAAAGTGGCAAAAATGTCACAAGAAATTGACAAAAAATTGACGAAAAATGACACAAATGTGACAAAAAAATGACAAAAATTTGATTAAAAAAATGACGAAAAAATGACAAAAATGTGACAAAAAATGTTACAAAATGTTACAAAAAAAAGACAAAAATGTGATAAAAATTTGACCAAAAAATTGACAAAAAAAGACAAAAATGTGCTAAAAAAAAATGACAAAAATGTAACAAAAAATGACACACAAAAAAATGACAAAAAAGTTACAAAAATGACTTGACTACCCAACAAAAAGATGATGGAAAAAAAATCTGATGACGTGAGGAAAAAGATCCTCTCGGTTCAGGCGGGAGTTAATCTCTTAACCCTCACCTGAACCAAGCACATATTCTCCAGTTTAGCTTCACCCCAATCTAGAAGCTTCTTGAAAAAAGCATCAAAAAGATGAAGAAGAAAACGCAACAAAAGGTGGCAAAAATATGACAAAAATGCAACAAAAAGGCAACAAAGAAAACTGATGGAAAAAGTAAGAAAAGCCACACAAAAAAAGCTGCAAAAGGGTGCCAAAAATTGATAAGAAAGCAACAATGAAGCAACTAAAGAGCGACAAAAAGGTGATAAACATGTGATGAAAACGCAAGAAAAAAAGATGAAAAAGCAACAAAAACAGACAAAAGAACTAAGAAAACACCTCAAAAAGCCACAAAAAAGTGACAAATGCGGCGACTAACAAGTTATGATCAGTTTTGTAGCCTTAGCATTTAAATAAGGCGTTACACTGTCGCTGTCCAGTCGAGAAGCTTTTAGATTTGGGTAAAGCTGAACTGGAGAAGATGTGCTTGGTGTTAATGTGATAGCGGTAATCGGGTTACCTGGGAAGTGTCGCCTCAGCTGTACCGACCAGTCGACTGGAGAGTGGAAACAGTGGTAGTCGCCCGGTGCCAGGTAGATGACCACATGAAACAGGTCGTTATCTGGATGCGAGAGGAGGCGGTCCCTGAGGATGTCACCTGGCCAATCAGAGCACAGACAGGAAATAGAAGTTAATAAAACCCGATGGCCAGGACATTACAATAAAAAGCACAATTTCCAGACTCTTCTTTTCTAACTCCATTATTTAGTGACATTAGATCAGGAATATAATATAATACAAAGCAATTAGGTTTTTGCTATGGTCACAGCTCAACTCTTCCTCACGCCTGGTACTACTGTGTCCCATTAGTGACAAGATGGTCTAACCTTGGCCGTTTCCTTTGTGTGGACCCAAAAACTGCTCCAAACTGTAGGTGACGCCTTTGACCTGCTCCACCTCAGAGTTTTTCACTGAACCGAAGTGGAGCACTTTGCCATCTGCTGGAGAGGTCTGGAATTACATGGGGAAAACATGAATTGAATTACATTTTTCAGAATGCTTTGGCCCACTTTATGAAACTTGTCATTCTTGTCATGGTACAAACGCAACACTCAAGTCACATTACAACCTTTTGAAAAACAATGGCCTAAGGAGGGTGTACAAGCAAAATGTGCTGACATCACGACTTACACTGCCACTGATTGTCGGCATTTGTTATGTTTCTAAAATCTAAGTTTTCCTATCTGTTTTTGCTGTGATGCACTTGACTTTGTGTCTGTGAGAAGCTCTATACAAATAAAGTTTACTTATTTACATGATCTAAATATCAAAAACAATATCAGATTCACTGACAAAAACAACCCACTTTTAGATGACATGGGGAAATAGACTTGAAACACAATTGTAAAAATCTTTCTTTGAGTGCATATAATAATAATTTTGCAAAGAGTGGTTTTGAGTGTTGAATGTTGTTCCATTAATTAGTCATGTATTGGTCATCTTTTGTTGGGATTCATGGTTGTCTTCGGTGCACTAAATATACTAGAGTATATAAGGTAGTTTCACATTTGCAGTCTCTGAGTACCGGTTCTTCCATACAGTATGTCTGGTTTTCTTCTGTTTTGAACTTTAATGTAATTGTGAGGTTTTTATTGTATGCATTTGGTCAGGTGTTTGCTTCATGTGACCACCCGCATTATTAAGACCACCTGCCACCACTTTGCTCTCTGTAAGCCCTGAGGACGACCACGTGGGTTGAAAAGTGTTGGCGATGTCCCATGAATTAACTAATAAAGGCTGTTTATTTACATTCAGAGTGCCTTGGATCCATTTCTATGTTTCTCGTGGATCATCACCGGGTCTTTGGTGGATTGTTGTTACGCAGTTTTGATCAAAGAGATTGTAAATGAGCCGAGATTGGACAGATTGGAGACTTTCAGAAGAGCTAAAAGTGATTTATCAAGCAATGAATTACCAGGCAGGAGGAGGAACAGACAGGTCTCGCAGCCGGTTTAAGTCGCCGTCTGAAAAACTCCCCCAGATTCTTGTAAAAATGTAGGTCCTCTACCGCCGCTTCCTGTTGGACAAAAGACTTCTCAGTACACTGCTTTGACTGAATAAGGCAGTACTTGGTTGCCGTTGGTTACCTGCATGTTGACCCCAAAGGTCCAGATATAGAGCGAATAGAGGGGTTTTCGTAAAAATGTTGGCAAATCCACACCGTTGATTTTACCCCAGACTCGAGAAATCACCCGAGTGGGGAATGACCGGTAGAGCGCCACCTAAAGAACGCAGAAAGAAAAACACAATTGTATTCAAAGTGCAGTTCACTATGAATGGGTTGGGTTCAGATGGAGAGAAAGTGCTTATATTCTGTAACTCTATGAGAGGAGGGGTACGTTTTTCGAAAAGCTTGACCAACTACAGCAACCCCAGACCCAAGTAGCGATTATTTCACTCTAGATCATCCTACAAAAGAAGTCCTTATGCACATTTCTATTTTGTGATGTCACAAGAGGGAAAGTGCAAAGGAAGAAGACCATCTGGTTGTCCCTCTGTTGTTCTACACTGGAGTGAAACTCGATTATGGTCACTAGTGAACAACACAGTCCTCCTCAGACACATGGATGCAAACACGTTTACTAGGTTTTACCCGGTTAGCCAGCGGTCGCAAAGCTCTGGTGGTCAGTGTGCAGTAGAGGAACGCCATTGGTCGACGGCGCCACGTGCCGGAGATTCTGCTGAGCGCGTTCAGGCGGCGCTTCAGAGTCAACTGTGGGACCAGCCTAAAATATAGATCATAAGCTGCTCACTATCAATAAGCTGATTTACTACCACTAACCACTATACTACTACTACTACTACTACTATAGCAATGGATTTATAGTATCTACCAGCAGTGGGTTCAAGTTTTCAGATCTCTTTCAATGGTTTCTATTTTTTTTTGTAGGAGTCTGACATTAAAATTATACACACTTCTTTTCAGTTGTTAAAAATGTTTATCCTTCAATGCCATATATCCTGAACCCACTGCATAGCGACTACAAAAGATGCACCAAAGACATTGCTTGCATATATAATTATTTTGATGTCTGTGGTTGTCACCTGAAGCGCACTCTTTTCCCTTGCGCTGAATTCGTGTCCTGATTTTGCTCTTTTCTTTGCGTCGCTTTCGTGCCATTTTCTTGCTTCGTTGCGTCTGGGCCTTTACCGACTTTCGGAGCGATTTTCCTGTGGTCATGGAGCGTGGTTTTCTGAATGCGTCTCAAAATTCCACGGCTTCTTCGCCCATCACCGCAGTTACTCCAAAACTTCACCATGTCTTTACAATAACATTACTAACTGTGCAACAGGCATTTTTTTTATATTCAGTTCAAACTTCATCAATCACGCTAAAAATGCTTTCAACAATGACCACCTTTTGCAGCTGTGTCCCCGTCTCCAGCCTGGGACGCACCCCGGGCTAATCCTCGTCGGTCAGTACAGTGTTGTTGTATGAACCGGTAGATTGTAATCCCAACGTGAACTAGATACAGGACCTCGATCGAACTGAGTGATATTGGCTCACAATAAATAACAGTTTCCTGAAAATGTGTAGGAATGACCAGGAAATCCCATTCAATGTGGTCTAAAACAGGATCTTGTCAAGTCAGACATAGAATTCACAGTACAGCCGCCCATGAAGTTTACATTTTGGCTCAAAGTGCATCATCCAAGGTAGTCCAAGTGCTGAAGAATTCTCATGAAATACTGAAGAAATTCCAGTGCTAAAACCAGCTCAGAGCAAGGCCAACAAAAATTAATGAAAAAAACGCTCCTTCCGACTCTGCATATACGTTGTCAGGATAATTCCAGTTTTCCAGTGTTTAGTTATCATATCATGTGTTTTAGATTATCATATTTCCCCCAATTCCTCTGATGGATTTTTGCAAATCTTAAGACAAAAAATGTGCACTAATTTACAGGTTATTAAAATATTTATTATTTGGGCATTTACAGGGCATCAAGAAGCTTTAATTTTGACTTGCTACTGCCCATATCAACCCTATTTTAAAATGTAATTTTTCAAGACATAGTTATCTGCCTTTATTGCAGGGGAACATGGACGTGTCTACAGGTCTTTCAGAGGCCAAGTCTAGTCAACAAACTATGTTAAAAGAACAAGATATGTACACAGAATCCTAATCCTCTCATCCTAAATGTGTGTGTTTTCACATTTTCTGAAGCTGGAACACACTGTCCTGTGGTATAATATTTGAATGAGGACATGCTAACCACGATGCTAACCGGAAGCTAATGCTTTGGTTCGCTGCATGCTAGCTGCTTGCTAAAACGGCTAGCTCCGTGCATCGTTTTGATTTGCACCGTCAGCGTCAAACTCACGGCTATGAGAACAACCAGGCCAAGAAAACAGAAGCAGAGGCACCAGCAAAACAACATTTAGTTGCTTAAAACTACATTTCCCATCAACAGCCGTGAAGCCAGAGGCTTTGGGAAGAGATGTAAGCTAGTTTTTAAAATACATGTTCCCAAGCTTTCAAGTTGTTGACTTGATTTAGCTAGTTAGCTTATAGCACACATATAAAAACCGCGAGACGGAGTCAAGAGCAAGGTGATCAAGTAGGCATCCAAGTGCAATATTATTGTATTTGTTCATATTCTGTTGTAAACAGACATAGGTCAGGCGGAACAATTAGGCTATTTTAAAGTGAGTTTTCGCCCGACCCTACTTGATTGAGCACTTAGCCAGACCTTGCAAGTTTGCTGCCAGACTTCAAGCAATCGAGAGGGAAATGTAAGATAATAACCAAGAAACAAGAACGATAAAAGAACAAGGTAGTTTATTTTGCCTCTATTAATTCAGTAGTCGCTACATTCATCTTTAAATACTGCCCCGATGCCTTTAATGATTACGGCGATGCCTTGGTCAAGTGGGTAGGAAGCTGCGCTGGCAATGCGTAGGCTTCCGTATCGCCGGTTCGATTCCCGGTGGACACACTGGGGTCGCCAAATCGCAATGACGTGGACGTGCAGAGCGATATAACTTGATGAGTTTCAGGGTTTCAGAGTTTCAGGGTTCCAGAAGGTGTTAGATAGGATTAGGCTGAATCAATGTATTATTGATTCAGTGATTTTGTTACTATGTTAAAAGAACAAGATATGTACACAGAATCCTAATCCTCTCATCCTAAATGTGTGTGTTTTCACATTTTCTGAAGCTGGAACACACTGTCCTGTGGTATAATATTTGAATGAGGACATGCTAACCACGATGCTAACCGGAAGCTAATGCTTTGGTTCGCTGCATGCTAGCTGCTTGCTAAAACGGCTAGCTCCGTGCATCGTTTTGATTTGAATGTAGGATACGTTCGAATTTGTTAATGATATAATTAACATAGTTATGCCCATATTATTAGGCGGTATTTGGCTCACTGCGTTCCGTTCAGGACTCGTAAACTCCGAACTCGGGTTCGAGTCCTGGGCGGGGCGTGGTAGTACTGGCCGATGTCAAGGAGCGGAGGTCTCTGTGAGGCGGCTGAAAAGCCCCATGTGCAGTGGTGGCACAATCACAGATCGCACCGTACACCTTGCGCGGCCGGGAAGAGTCAGATCTGCCTTTTCTTACAAAGAAGAAACAGGACTGAAGAATGAGAGAGCGAGGAAACAACGATTTGATGAGACAATAAATTATAGGCTATTCCCTGCGACTGTTAAAACTTGACTACATTCTCAAAAGATTCCTGTTGTGTTTAATTATCATATCATGTGTTTAGAATATCACATTGTCCCCCAATTCCTCTGATGGATTTTTTGCAAATCACAATTGCAAACAATGTAAAAGAAAAAAAAAAAAGGTGGCAATTTCGATAAAAGTTTTAGTATTTGATGCACAGTAGGTCTTTTTCCACTGGTCTAAACATTTGTTCTCAAATTTGTCACACCTAGTATCTTCCAAGTTCAACTTGTAACACTTGTACTTGTAAAATTTGTATTTTTCATGCACGTGATTAAAGGCGGCAACTGGAGATCACCACATTGAAGTAGCGGTAAGAAACAGGATACGACACCTATTCAGTCTGAGACAATCAGCAATTGTGAGATTATGGTTAAACTTTGTGTCAAATTTAATGCTTGTAACCCATTCCTTTAATGTGGTTGTTGATGGGTGACAAATCTGGATAGGGATTCTATGATGTCTGCTATTCTAAACAGACACTAGACAAACGTTCAACAAGTAGGAAAAAAAATATTTTTTATTATGATTACAGTTATACAAAATACACAAAATTATCAGAAATAAATGGATGGATTTGCCAAATCTGTAGTATGAATTACACATAGAATCAGGGATGGATTTACTGATAAATTAGAAGTTTTTGTTTTAAATAAACATAACACAAGAAACCAATAACATATAAACATAAGTATAGACAAACATTTACAACTGTTACATTTGACTGTTAATTTACAATCAAGAGATTTAGTAGTACCTTTAAAAACATAATCAACATATATTCACCGGTATATTTTTTGGACCTAGAAACTGCATACAACAAGAATCCAATACAACACAGCTGCATACAAAATTATAAAATGTATGAATTTTGAAACAGGAAAGGCAATAGAGGCTTACTAGCATTAGTAGCACTAACAGAAGTTCATTCATACATTCAATATTATTACAGGCAACTGGAACGTTGCTATTGAGAGCATTGACTGAAATAACATGATAGGTTTAGACTTTGATATATTGAGTCAAACTGAATCACAGGCATGCATTTGTGGTTCTCCATTTCTTGACACCAAGCACCACCTCAAATTTTTCAACCAAAGTGCATCTTAATTGAACTAATAAAGCTTGCATACCCCTGGACCACAGAAACATGCACGACTAAACAAAACGGGGACAAAAACAGGACAAATCCAGAGTTAAACCAGGCCTAAACCAAGGAATACACCGGAATCGAACTGCTTATCCTTTTGTCTACAATCATTAGAAACCCACCGATCAGTAATTGTTCCTACACCACAGTTTGAGAACCACAACAAACTGCTGGACAGTACATGCACATCCATTCTGTGTACAACTGCTTTGTCAGAAGGAGAAGGCCGTTATGTCAAACAGTAGCCATTCCTGGTAAACAAATCAAGCTCCCACTAAAAGTCACAAAAAGTGTGTGACGGACGATTCAAAAAATGTCATTAAATGCCCTCATCTTTTTGTGCCTAATGAGAAAGCAATGTCAAAACAGACGTTAGATTGGACAGTTCATGCTTCTTCTATGCTTTTATGTACATTGTGTGTATCCTTATCTCTGCACCTGAATGCAGCATGTGCATCAGGAAAAGAGACCCAGCCCCTCTCCGACTCTGATCTTCTGTCCCGCTTTCAGATTGAAGCTGAAGTCTTTAGGGGCCTCAAAGACTAAAACAACGGTGGATCCCAGGTTAAACTCCCCCAGAGGCGCTCCTTTCTCTAACGTCACCCCAGACTCATCGCCCTGGTAACAGTGTTCATGACAGGAGCCTTTTCTGTATTTGGGGGTGTTTGTCTGAAGCTCCTACAAGAGGAAAGAGGAAGAAACGTATGGTGTTATTTAAATATCAGGTCAGCCTTTTCTTACATGGTCGTTCATGTGTTCAGCTGCTGTGGGGTTTTGTACCGGGTCAAAGTAGATGCGTATTGAGCCCACGTTGGTCGCCCCGACAGCGGTGAGGGAGAAGAAGCCGTGTTCCCATTGGCCGGTCAGAGCCACGCGTTCGTTTAGACAGAAGAGCTCTTTAACCCGGTGGGCCACGCCAGGACTGACGGACATCAGAGAACCTACAACAGACATTATTTATGGGATCAAATTTGGAAGATCTCAAACAAAAACTGAACTTTCCCATGCGTTTTTGTCTTAGGCCATGTTAGCAAAAATGTGTAAGAGTCAGATGGAAGACGTCAGTAATTTTCTGCTATATTGTGGCTTCTTGGATATGGATAGATGGATCTTACATCACCTATTAACCCCTTAACTCCCACCTGAACCGAGCACATTTTCTCCAGTTTGGCTTTACCCCAGTCCAAAAGCTTCTGGATAAAAGCTGTGAAAATAGCAACAAAACTGAGACGAAAACAATGATGGAAATGGGACAAAGAAGTGAGAAAACATTGACAAAAAAGTGACGAAAAATTGATGAAAAAGTGGCAAAAATGTCACAAGAAATTGACAAAAAATTGACGAAAAATGACACAAATGTGACAAAAAAATGACAAAAATTTGATTAAAAAAATGACGAAAAAATGACAAAAATGTGACAAAAAATGTTACAAAATGTTACAAAAAAAAGACAAAAATGTGATAAAAATTTGACAAAAAAATTGACAAAAAAAGACAAAAATGTGCTAAAAAAAAATGACAAAAATGTAACAAAAAATGACACACAAAAAAATGACAAAAAAGTTACAAAAATGACTTGACTACCCAACAAAAAGATGATGGAAAAAAAATCTGATGACGTGAGGAAAAAGATCCTCTCGGTTCAGGCGGGAGTTAATCTCTTAACCCTCACCTGAACCAAGCACATTTTCTCCAGTTTAGCTTCACCCCAATCTAGAAGCTTCTTGAAAAAAGCATCAAAAAGATGAAGAAGAAAACGCAACAAAAGGTGGCAAAAATATGACAAAAATGCAACAAAAAGGCAACAAAGAAAACTGCAAAAGGGTGCCAAAAATTGATAAGAAAGCAACAATGAAGCAACTAAAGAGCGACAAAAAGGTGATAAACATGTGATGAAAACGCAAGAAAAAAAGATGAAAAAGCAACAAAAACAGACAAAAGAACTAAGAAAACACCTCAAAAAGCCACAAAAAAGTGACAAATGCGGCGACTAACAAGTTATGATCAGTTTTGTAGCCTTAGCATTTAAATAAGGCGTTACACTGTCGCTGTCCAGTCGAGAAGCTTTTAGATTTGGGTAAAGCTGAACTGGAGAAGATGTGCTTGGTGTTAATGTGATAGCGGTAATCGGGTTACCTGGGAAGTGTCGCCTCAGCTGTACCGACCAGTCGACCGGAGAGTGGAAACAGTGGTAGTCGCCCGGTGCCAGGTAGATGACCACATGAAACAGGTCGTTATCTGGATGCGAGAGGAGGCGGTCCCTGAGGATGTCACCTGGCCAATCAGAGCACAGACAGGAAATAGAAGTTAATAAAACCCGATGGCCAGGACATTACAATAAAAAGCACCATTTCCAGACTCTTCTTTACTAACTCCATTATTTAGTGACATTAGATCAGGAATATAATATAATACAAAGCAATTAGGTTTTTGCTATGGTCACAGCTCAACTCTTCCTCACGCCTGGTACTACTGTGTCCCATTAGTGACAAGATGGTCTAACCTTGGCCGTTTCCTTTGTGTGGACCCAAAAACTGCTCCAAACTGTAGGTGACGCCTTTGACCTGCTCCACCTCAGAGTTTTTCACTGAACCGAAGTGGAGCACTTTGCCATCTGCTGGAGAGGTCTGGAATTACATGGGGAAAACATGAATTGAATTACATTTTTCAGAATGCTTTGGCCCACTTTATGAAACTTGTCATTCTTGTCATGGTACAAACGCAACACTCAAGTCACATTACAACATTTTGAAAAACAATGGCCTAAGGAGGGTGTACAAGCAAAATGTGCTGACATCACGACTTACACTGCCACTGATTGTCGGCATTTGTTATGTTTCTAAAATCTAAGTTTTCCTATCTGTTTTTGCTGTGATGCACTTGACTTTGTGTCTGTGAGAAGCTCTATACAAATAAAGTTTACTTATTTACATGATCTAAATATCAAAAACAATATCAGATTCACTGACAAAAACAACCCACTTTTAGATGACATGGGGAAATAGACTTGAAACACAATTGTAAAAATCTTTCTTTGAGTGCATATAATAATAATTTTGCAAAGAGTGGTTTTGAGTGTTGAATGTTGTTCCATTAATTAGTCATGTATTGGTCATCTTTTGTTGGGATTCATGGTTGTCTTCGGTGCACTAAATATACTAGAGTATATAAGGTAGTTTCACATTTGCAGTCTGAGTACCGGTTCTTCCATACAGTATGTCTGGTTTTCTTCTGTTTTGAACTTTAATGTAATTGTGAGGTTTTTATTGTATGCATTTGGTCAGGTGTTTGCTTCATGTGACCACCCGCATTATTAAGACCACCTGCCACCACTTTGCTCTCTGTAAGCCCTGAGGACGACCACGTGGGTTGAAAAGTGTTGGCGATGTCCCATGAATTAACTAATAAAGGCTGTTTATTTACATTCAGAGTGCCTTGGATCCATTTCTATGTTTCTCGTGGATCATCACCGGGTCTTTGGTGGATTGTTGTTACGCAGTTTTGATCAAAGAGATTGTAAATGAGCTGAGATTGGACAGATTGGAGACTTTCAGAAGAGCAAAAAGTGATTTATCAAGCAATGAATTACCAGGCAGGAGGAGGAACAGACAGGTCTCGCAGCCGGTTTAAGTCGCCGTCTGAAAAACTCCCCCAGATTCTTGTAAAAATGTAGGTCCTCTACCGCCGCTTCCTGTTGGACAAAAGACTTCTCAGTACACCGCTTTGACTGAATAAGGCAGTACTTGGTTGCCGTTGGTTACCTGCATGTTGACCCCAAAGGTCCAGATATAGAGCGAATAGAGGGGTTTTCGTAAAAATGTTGGCAAATCCACACCGTTGATTTTACCCCAGACTCGAGAAATCACCCGAGTGGGGAATGACCGGTAGAGCGCCACCTAAAGAACGCAGAAAGAAAAACACAATTGTATTCAAAGTGCAATTCACTATGAATGGGTTGGGTTCAGATGGAGAGAAAGTGCTTATATTCTGTAACTCTATGAGAGGAGGGGTACGTTTTTCGAAAAGCTTGACCAACTACAGCAACCCCAGACCCAAGTAGCGATTATTTCACTCTAGATCATCCTACAAAAGAAGTCCTTATGCACATTTCTATTTTGTGATGTCACAAGAGGGAAAGTGCAAAGGAAGAAGACCATCTGGTTGTCCCTCTGTTGTTCTACACTGGAGTGAAACTCGATTATGGTCACTAGTGAACAACACAGTCCTCCTCAGACACATGGATGCAAACACGTTTACTAGGTTTTACCCGGTTAGCCAGCGGTCGCAAAGCTCTGGTGGTCAGTGTGCAGTAGAGGAACGCCATTGGTCGACGGCGCCACGTGCCGGAGATTCTGCTGAGCGCGTTCAGGCGGCGCTTCAGAGTCAACTGTGGGACCAGCCTAAAATATAGATCATAAGCTGCTCACTATCAATAAGCTGATTTACTACCACTAACCACTATACTACTACTACTACTACTACTATAGCAATGGATTTATAGTATCTACCAGCAGTGGGTTCAAGTTTTCAGATCTCTTTCAATGGTTTCTATTTTTTTTTGTAGGAGTCTGACATTAAAATTATACACACTTCTTTTCAGTTGTTAAAAATGTTTATCCTTCAATGCCATATATCCTGAACCCACTGCATAGCGACTACAAAAGATGCACCAAAGACATTGCTTGCATATATAATTATTTTGATGTCTGTGGTTGTCACCTGAAGCGCACTCTTTTCCCTTGCGCTGAATTCGTGTCCTGATTTTGCTCTTTTCTTTGCGTCGCTTTCGTGCCATTTTCTTGCTTCGTTGCGTCTGGGCCTTTACCGACTTTCGGAGCGATTTTCCTGTGGTCATGGAGCGTGGTTTTCTGAATGCGTCTCAAAATTCCACGGCTTCTTCGCCCATCACCGCAGTTACTCCAAAACTTCACCATGTCTTTACAATAACATTACTAACTGTGCAACAGGCATTTTTTTTATATTCAGTTCAAACTTCATCAATCACGCTAAAAATGCTTTCAACAATGACCACCTTTTGCAGCTGTGTCCCCGTCTCCAGCCTGGGACGCACCCCGGGGCTAATCCTCGTCGGTCAGTACAGTGTTGTTGTATGAACCGGTAGATTGTAATCCCAACGTGAACTAGATACAGGACCTCGATCGAACTGAGTGATATTGGCTCACAATAAATAACAGTTTCCTGAAAATGTGTAGGAATGACCAGGAAATCCCATTCAATGTGGTCTAAAACAGGATCTTGTCAAGTCAGACATAGAATTCACAGTACAGCCGCCCATGAAGTTTACATTTTGGCTCAAAGTGCATCATCCAAGGTAGTCCAAGTGCTGAAGAATTCTCATGAAATACTGAAGAAATTCCAGTGCTAAAACCAGCTCAGAGCAAGGCCAACAAAAATTAATGAAAAAAACGCTCCTTCCGACTCTGCATATACGTTGTCAGGATAATTCCAGTTTTCCAGTGTTTAGTTATCATATCATGTGTTTTAGATTATCATATTTCCCCCAATTCCTCTGATGGATTTTTGCAAATCTTAAGACAAAAAATGTGCACTAATTTACAGGTTATTAAAATATTTATTATTTGGGCATTTACAGGGCATCAAGAAGCTTTAATTTTGACTTGCTACTGCCCATATCAACCCTATTTTAAAATGTAATTTTTCAAGACATAGTTATCTGCCTTTATTGCAGGGGAACATGGACGTGTCTACAGGTCTTTCAGAGGCCAAGTCTAGTCAACAAACTATGTTAAAAGAACAAGATATGTACACAGAATCCTAATCCTCTCATCCTAAATGTGTGTGTTTTCACATTTTCTGAAGCTGGAACACACTGTCCTGTGGTATAATATTTGAATGAGGACATGCTAACCACGATGCTAACCGGAAGCTAATGCTTTGGTTCGCTGCATGCTAGCTGCTTGCTAAAACGGCTAGCTCCGTGCATCGTTTTGATTTGCACCGTCAGCGTCAAACTCACGGCTATGAGAACAACCAGGCCAAGAAAACAGAAGCAGAGGCACCAGCAAAACAACATTTAGTTGCTTAAAACTACATTTCCCATCAACAGCCGTGAAGCCAGAGGCTTTGGGAAGAGATGTAAGCTAGTTTTTAAAATACATGTTCCCAAGCTTTCAAGTTGTTGACTTGATTTAGCTAGTTAGCTTATAGCACACATATAAAAACCGCGAGACGGAGTCAAGAGCAAGGTGATCAAGTAGGCATCCAAGTGCAATATTATTGTATTTGTTCATATTCTGTTGTAAACAGACATAGGTCAGGCGGAACAATTAGGCTATTTTAAAGTGAGTTTTCGCCCGACCCTACTTGATTGAGCACTTAGCCAGACCTTGCAAGTTTGCTGCCAGACTTCAAGCAATCGAGAGGGAAATGTAAGATAATAACCAAGAAACAAGAACGATAAAAGAACAAGGTAGTTTATTTTGCCTCTATTAATTCAGTAGTCGCTACATTCATCTTTAAATACTGCCCCGATGCCTTTAATGATTACGGCGATGCCTTGGTCAAGTGGGTAGGAAGCTGCGCTGGCAATGCGTAGGCTTCCGTATCGCCGGTTCGATTCCCGGTGGACACACTGGGGTCGTGGACGTGCAGAGCGATATAACTTGATGAGTTTCAGGGTTTCAGAGTTTCAGAGTTTCAGGGTTCCAGAAGGTGTTAGATAGGATTAGGCTGAATCAATGTATTATTGATTCAGTGATTTTGTTACTATGTTAAAAGAACAAGATATGTACACAGAATCCTAATCCTCTCATCCTAAATGTGTGTGTTTTCACATTTTCTGAAGCTGGAACACACTGTCCTGTGGTATAATATTTGAATGAGGACATGCTAACCACGATGCTAACCGGAAGCTAATGCTTTGGTTCGCTGCATGCTAGCTGCTTGCTAAAACGGCTAGCTCCGTGCATCGTTTTGATTTGAATGTAGGATACGTTCGAATTTGTTAATGATATAATTAACATAGTTATGCCCATATTATTAGGCGGTATTTGGCTCACTGCGTTCTGTTCAGGACTCGTAAACTCCGAACTCGGGTTCGAGTCCTGGGCCGGGGCGTGGTAGTACTGGCCGATGTCAAGGAGCGGAGGTCTCTGTGAGGCGGCTGAAAAGCCCCATGTGCAGTGGTGGCACAATCACAGATCGCACCGTACACCTTGCGCGGCCGGGAAGAGTCAGATCTGCCTTTTCTTACAAAGAAGAAACAGGACTGAAGAATGAGAGAGCGAGGAAACAACGATTTGATGAGACAATAAATTATAGGCTATTCCCTGCGACTGTTAAAACTTGACTACATTCTCAAAAGATTCCTGTTGTGTTTAATTATCATATCATGTGTTTAGAATATCACATTGTCCCCCAATTCCTCTGATGGATTTTTTGCAAATCACAATTGCAAATAATGTAAAAAGAAAAAAAAAAAGGTGGCAATTTCGATAAAAGTTTTAGTATTTGATGCACAGTAGGTCTTTTTCCACTGGTCTAAACATTTGTTCTCAAATTTGTCACACCTAGTATCTTCCAAGTTCAACTTGTAACACTTGTACTTGTAAAATTTGTATTTTTCATGCACGTGATTAAAGGCGGCAACTGGAGATCACCACATTGAAGTAGCGGTAAGAAACAGGATACGACACCTATTCAGTCTGAGACAATCAGCAATTGTGAGAGTATGGTTAAACTTTGTGTCAAATTTAATGCTTGTAACCCATTCCTTTAATGTGGTTGTTGATGGGTGACAAATCTGGATAGGGATTCTATGATGTCTGCTATTCTAAACAGACACTAGACAAACGTTCAACAAGTAGGAAAAAAAATATTTTTTATTATGATTACAGTTATACAAAATACACAAAATTATCAGAAATAAATGGATGGATTTGCCAAATCTGTAGTATGAATTACACATAGAATCAGGGATGGATTTACTGATAAATTAGAAGTTTTTGTTTTAAATAAACATAACACAAGAAACCAATAACATATAAACATAAGTATAGACAAACATTTACAACTGTTACATTTGACTGTTAATTTACAATCAAGAGATTTAGTAGTACCTTTAAAAACATAATCAACATATATTCACCGGTATATTTTTTGGACCTAGAAACTGCATACAACAAGAATCCAATACAACACAGCTGCATACAAAATTATAAAATGTATGAATTTTGAAACAGGAAAGGCAATAGAGGCTTACTAGCATTAGTAGCACTAACAGAAGTTCATTCATACATTCAATATTATTACAGGCAACTGGAACGTTGCTATTGAGAGCATTGACTGAAATAACATGATAGGTTTAGACTTTGATATATTGAGTCAAACTGAATCACAGGCATGCATTTGTGGTTCTCCATTTCTTGACACCA
This sequence comes from Gobius niger, assembly GCF_951799975.1. Taxonomy (NCBI): domain Eukaryota; kingdom Metazoa; phylum Chordata; class Actinopteri; order Gobiiformes; family Gobiidae; genus Gobius; species Gobius niger. Next base: position 18,823,457 of record NC_136867.1, read on the forward strand.
AGCACCACCTCAATTTTTTCAACCAAAGTGCATCTTCATTGAACTAATAAAGCTTGCATACCCCTGGACCACAGAAACATGCACGACTAAACAAAACGGGGACAAAAACAGGACAAATCCAGAGGTAAACCAGGCCTAAACCAAGGAATACACCGGAATCGAACTGCTTATCCTTTTGTCTACAATCATTAGAAACCCACCGATCAGTAATTGTTCCTACACCACAGTTTGAGAACCACAACAAACTGCTGGACAGTACATGCACATCCATTCTGTGTACAACTGCTTTGTCAGAAGGAGAAGGCCGTTATGTCAAACAGTAGCCATTCCTGGTAAACAAATCAAGCTCCCACTAAAAGTCACAAAAAGTGTGTGACGGACGATTCAAAAAATGTCATTAAATGCCCTCATCTTTTTGTGCCTAATGAGAAAGCAATGTCAAAACAGACGTTAGATTGGACAGTTCATGCTTCTTCTATGCTTTTATGTACATTGTGTGTATCCTTATCTCTGCACCTGAATGCAGCATGTGCATCAGGAAAAGAGACCCAGCCCCTCTCCGACTCTGATCTTCTGTCCCGCTTTCAGATTGAAGCTGAAGTCTTTAGGGGCCTCAAAGACTAAAACAACGGTGGATCCCAGGTTAAACTCCCCCAGAGGCGCTCCTTTCTCTAACGTCACCCCAGACTCATCGCCCTGGTAACAGTGTTCATGACAGGAGCCTTTTCTGTATTTGGGGGTGTTTGTCTGAAGCTCCTACAAGAGGAAAGAGGAAGAAACGTATGGTGTTATTTAAATATCAGGTCAGCCTTTTCTTACATGGTCGTTCATGTGTTCAGCTGCTGTGGGGTTTTGTACCGGGTCAAAGTAGATGCGTATTGAGCCCACGTTGGTCGCCCCGACAGCGGTGAGGGAGAAGAAGCCGTGTTCCCATTGGCCGGTCAGAGCCACGCGTTCGTTTAGACAGAAGAGCTCTTTAACCCGGTGGGCCACGCCAGGACTGACGGACATCAGAGAACCTACAACAGACATTATTTATGGGATCAAATTTGGAAGATCTCAAACAAAAACTGAACTTTCCCATGCGTTTTTGTCTTAGGCCATGTTAGCAAAAATGTGTAAGAGTCAGATGGAAGACGTCAGTAATTTTCTGCTATATTGTGGCTTCTTGGATATGGATAGATGGATCTTACATCACCTATTAACCCCTTAACTCCCACCTGAACCGAGCACATTTTCTCCAGTTTGGCTTTACCCCAGTCCAAAAGCTTCTGGATAAAAGCTGTGAAAATAGCAACAAAACTGAGACGAAAACAATGATGGAAATGGGACAAAGAAGTGAGAAAACATTGACAAAAAAGTGACGAAAAATTGATGAAAAAGTGGCAAAAATGTCACAAGAAATTGACAAAAAATTGACGAAAAATGACACAAATGTGACAAAAAAATGACAAAAATTTGATTAAAAAAATGACGAAAAAATGACAAAAATGTGACAAAAAATGTTACAAAATGTTACAAAAAAAAGACAAAAATGTGATAAAAATTTGACAAAAAAATTGACAAAAAAAGACAAAAATGTGCTAAAAAAAAATGACAAAAATGTAACAAAAAATGACACACAAAAAAATGACAAAAAAGTTACAAAAATGACTTGACTACCCAACAAAAAGATGATGGAAAAAAAATCTGATGACGTGAGGAAAAAGATCCTCTCGGTTCAGGCGGGAGTTAATCTCTTAACCCTCACCTGAACCAAGCACATATTCTCCAGTTTAGCTTCACCCCAATCTAGAAGCTTCTTGAAAAAAGCATCAAAAAGATGAAGAAGAAAACGCAACAAAAGGTGGCAAAAATATGACAAAAATGCAACAAAAAGGCAACAAAGAAAACTGATGGAAAAAGTAAGAAAAGCCACACAAAAAAAACTGCAAAAGGGTGCCAAAAATTGATAAGAAAGCAACAATGAAGCAACTAAAGAGCGACAAAAAGGTGATAAACATGTGATGAAAACGCAAGAAAAAAAGATGAAAAAGCAACAAAAACAGACAAAAGAACTAAGAAAACACCTCAAAAAGCCACAAAAAAGTGACAAATGCGGCGACTAACAAGTTATGATCAGTTTTGTAGCCTTAGCATTTAAATAAGGCGTTACACTGTCGCTGTCCAGTCGAGAAGCTTTTAGATTTGGGTAAAGCTGAACTGGAGAAGATGTGCTTGGTGTTAATGTGATAGCGGTAATCGGGTTACCTGGGAAGTGTCGCCTCAGCTGTACCGACCAGTCGACCGGAGAGTGGAAACAGTGGTAGTCGCCCGGTGCCAGGTAGATGACCACATGAAACAGGTCGTTATCTGGATGCGAGAGGAGGCGGTCCCTGAGGATGTCACCTGGCCAATCAGAGCACAGACAGGAAATAGAAGTTAATAAAACCCGATGGCCAGGACATTACAATAAAAAGCACCATTTCCAGACTCTTCTTTTCTAACTCCATTATTTAGTGACATTAGATCAGGAATATAATATAATACAAAGCAATTAGGTTTTTGCTATGGTCACTGCTCAACTCTTCCTCACGCCTGGTACTACTGTGTCCCATTAGTGACAAGATGGTCTAACCTTGGCCGTTTCCTTTGTGTGGACCCAAAAACTGCTCCAAACTGTAGGTGACGCCTTTGACCTGCTCCACCTCAGAGTTTTTCACTGAACCGAAGTGGAGCACTTTGCCATCTGCTGGAGAGGTCTGGAATTACATGGGGAAAACATGAATTGAATTACATTTTTCAGAATGCTTTGGCCCACTTTATGAAACTTGTCATTCTTGTCATGGTAGAAACGCAACACTCAAGTCACATTACAACATTTTGAAAAACAATGGCCTAAGGAGGGTGTACAAGCAAAATGTGCTGACATCACGACTTACACTGCCACTGATTGTCGGCATTTGTTATGTTTCTAAGTTTTCCTATCTGTTTTTGCTGTGATGCACTTGACTTTGTGTCTGTGAGAAGCTCTATACAAATAAAGTTACTTACATGATCTAAATATCAAAAACAATATCAGATTCACTGACAAAAACAACCCACTTTTAGATGACATGGGGAAATAGACTTGAAACACAATTGCAAAAATCTTTCTTTGAGTGCATATAATAATAATTTTGCAAAGAGTGGTTTTGAGTGTTGAATGTTGTTCCATTAATTAGTCATGTATTGGTCATCTTTTGTTGGGATTCATGGTTGTCTTCGGTGCACTAAATATACTAGAGTATATAAGGTAGTTTCACATTTGCAGTCTCTGAGTACCGGTTCTTCCATACAGTATGTCTGGTTTTCTTCTGTTTTGAACTTTAATGTAATTGTGAGGTTTTTATTGTATGCATTTGGTCAGGTGTTTGCTTCATGTGACCACCCGCATTATTAAGACCACCTGCCACCACTTTGCTCTCTGTAAGCCCTGAGGACGACCACGTGGGTTGAAAAGTGTTGGCGATGTCCCATGAATGAACTAATAAAGGCTGTTTATTTACATTCAGAGTGCCTTGGATCCATTTCTATGTTTCTCGTGGATCATCACCGGGTCTTTGGTGGATTGTTGTTACGCAGTTTTGATCAAAGAGATTGTAAATGAGCTGAGATTGGACAGATTGGAGACTTTCAGAAGAGCTAAAAGTGATTTATCAAGCAATGAATTACCAGGCAGGAGGAGGAACAGACAGGTCTTGCAGCCGGTTTAAGTCGCCGTCTGAAAAACTCCCCCAGATTCTTGTAAAAATGTAGGTCCTCTACCGCCGCTTCCTGTTGGACAAAAGACTTCTCAGTACACCGCTTTGACTGAATAAGGCAGTACTTGGTTGCCGTTGGTTACCTGCATGTTGACCCCAAAGGTCCAGATATAGAGCGAATAGAGGGGTTTTCGTAAAAATGTTGGCAAATCCACACCGTTGATTTTACCCCAGACACGAGAAATCACCCGAGTGGGGAATGATCGGTAGAGCGCCACCTAAAGATCGCAGAAAGAAAAACACAATTGTATTCAAAGTGCAATTCACTATGAATGGGTTGGGTTCAGATGGAGAGAAAGTGCTTATATTCTGTAACTCTATGAGAGGAGGGGTACGTTTTTCGAAAAGCTTGACCAACTACAGCAACCCCAGACCCAAGTAGCGATTATATCACTCTAGATCATCCTACAAAAGAAGTCCTTATGCACATTTCTATTTTGTGATGTCACAAGGGGGAAAGTGCAAAGGAAGAAGACCATCTGGTTGTCCCTCTGTTGTTCTACACTGGAGTGAAACTCGATTATGGTCACTAGTGAACAACACAGTCCTCCTCAGACACATGGATGCAAACACGTTTACTAGGTTTTACCCGGTTAGCCAGCGGTCGCAAAGCTCTGGTGGTCAGTTTGCAGTAGAGGAACGCCATTGGTCGACGGCGCCACGTGCCGGAGATTCTGCTGAGCGCGTTCAGGCGGCGCTTCAGAGTCAACTGTGGGACCAGCCTAAAATATAGATCATAAGCTGCTCACTATCAATAAGCTGATTTATTACCACTAACCACTATACTATACTACTACTACTACTACTACTACTATAGCAATGGATTTATAGTATTTACCAGCAGTGGGTTCAAGTTTTCAGATCTCTTTCAATGGTTTCTATTTTTTTTTGTAGGAGTCTGACATTAAAATTATACACACTTCTTTTCAGTTGTTAAAAATGTTTATCCTTCAATGCCATATTTCCTGAACCCACTGCATAGCGACTACATAAGATGCACCAAAGACATTGCTTGAATATATAATTATTTTGATGTCTGTGGTTGTCACCTGAAGCGCACTCGTTTCCCTTGCGCTGAATATGTGTCCTGATTTTGCTCTTTTCTTTGCGTCGCTTTCGTGCCATTTTCTTGCTTCGTTGCGTCTGGGCCTTTACCGACTTTTGGAGCGATTTTCCTGTGGTCATGGAGCGTGGTTTTCTGAATGCGTCTCAAAATTCCGCGGCTTCTTCGCCCATCGCCGCAGTTACTCCAAAACTTCACCATGTCTTTACAATGACATTACTAACTGTGCAACAGGCATTTTTTTTATATTCAGTTCAAAGTTCATCAATCACGCTGAAAATGCTTTCAACAATGACCACCTTTTGCAGCTGTGTCCCCGTCTCCAGCCTGGGACGCACCCCGGGCTAATCCTCGTCGGTCAGTACAGTGTTGTTGTATGAACCGGTAGATTGTAATCCCAACGTGAACTAGATACAGGACCTCGATCGAACTGAGTGATATTGGCTCACAATAAATAACAGTTTCCTGAAAATGTGTAGGAATGACCAGGAAATCCCATTCAATGTGGTCTAAAACAGGATCTTGTCAAGTCAGACATAGAATTCACAGTACAGCCGCCCATGAAGTTTACATTTTGGCTCAAAGTGCATCATCCAAGGTAGTCCAAGTGCTGAAGAATTCTCATGAAATACTAAAGAAATTCCAGTGCTAAAACCAGTTCAGAGCAAGGCCAACAAAAATCAATGAAAAAAAAACGCTCCTTCCGACTCTGCATATACGTTGTCAGGATAATTCCAGTTTTCCGGCAATGTTCAAGAGAAGAACAAACTTCCAAGACGGTCACAGTAACAAAAAGTAGTAGAAAAGTCCAATTTTCAAGGTATCTTTTCTGGTTTTAGTCCGAGTCTGGTGAGGAGAGTGTGCGGACAGCAGTGTTGTCCTGCAGCTGAGTGAATCAGTGAATCCAGATCCACTCAGAGTTGGATTAGGATTATGCTAAACACCTTTCGACTTCGGCTGCACAGTGGCCTCATTCACTTAATGTGCATCCGCAACAGGAACCCATCAATGATAATGTGCTGCAGGGCAAGGTTTTTAACTAGTGCACATTTTTGAGTTACCATGCATTTGTTTTGTCTGTATTGGCAAAAAAACAAAGTGTAAATCTCAAATGGACGACTCCAGAGATTTTGAGATATATTGTGTTTTTTTTCCAATATGAATACTGTGTTAGTGACTTAATAGTAATTTGGCAAAATGCAATGTGCAGCCCTAATTTTAATACTATTTGTTTAGACCTAGCCTTGTCTTATTATTAAGGCCAATTATTTCCCATGTTCATAAAATGTGTCTTGTGAGTCATTAGGAAGGAGAAATAAATACTAGGCTTTGTCAGGAATGTAACAGTGTCAACTTTTATGGGCACATTGCTTGTATAGAGGGTATGCATACATGCCAAATCAAATATTAACAATGCAGACTTGCCACTCATTTGCCTCTGTGGCTATGCTTTCGGCGTACTCACTATAACAGGGGAAGGCAAGGTCAAAATCCTATTAAAATACTGAGAATACGGTCAGTTCTTTTGAAAATTCCTTGAGAACGCCCTCTATAAACTCCAGGTTATCTCATAAATGATATACAATGCGGGGATTTGCAGAAAGTGGTGCTTTACCTTGAGTCATGAGGTTTGGTCTTTTGATGAGGGAAAAAAAAACATTTAGCAAACTGGCCTTTCCCTGCTCAATAATGTACCTTTTAAAAAAGGGAATGCTGGATATTTCTTATTAAATGCTTGATTCATACCTCTGGCTGTGTGTGAACATCTTGTTTACAGAATCTAATCAATGAGAATGTAAATTGACCAAGTTTGGTAGACACTTATAATATAATTTGTCACACACCTGGGAGATTGTTTTACTGACGTACGCAGAAAATTCAAACCAGAGAAAGGAGTGAAGGCGGGTCATGTGTCTGAAACGCTGAGCAGGTAAGACTGTGCTGCATCCTATTACTCAGCTGTGTCTGTGTTGCCAAAGTCTATGGCCTTTCCTGGACTTTTAATAGACGGCACCCAACACTGCCCCTAGTGGCCAGGTAGAATATAGGTCACAGCTCAGACGCCTCATGAAAACAAACAGTGACTAAATACAGCTCCTGAATCACTGACCAGACTGGCAGAAGTGAAATATAGGTCAGCCAATGCGACAGACAGAATACATTATGTAATATGGCATTACCAAATAGATATTAAGGAAAAGTAAATTTATAGCTCTATGTGCTTTAGTTCAGTATATGAGATAGCACATTGAGGGACAACCAGAAATAGAAATATTACGGTATAATCATGTTTGAATGTGATAGGACCATGGACCATAGACTACATATGTTCATCCTCAACCCAATATTTACATTTATTCCTTTTAGATCAACCTTCATGAGTTTAAAAGAATGTATACGCAGTGGGCCCATATTCCATTATATAGATTAAAGGAATAGGCCACTGTTTTTACATACTAAGATATGTTCTTACCTAACCTTAGTCGAGTTAATATATACCCGTCTGGTCTTTGTCCGTGCGCTCTGTCACGCAAACGGAGCACTTCCGCTCACTTCCGTCAATAGAAGCAGCGTGACTTGTACAGAGCCTTTTACAACAAGCAGAAAATATATTTTCGGAAAGTGCTCGCGCATTCCTACCTCATGGTAGAGGTCCTGAGTCCTGTGTCGTCGTCCGGGGTGAATTGGAAATCTGTGAAACATTACTACACTATGTACTTTCTGCTTGTTATCACAGCCCGGCACGATGCACGTAAAAGGCGTTGTTCACAAGTTATCGACGCTTCTTCAACTGTTCTCTGCTAGCTCTCTACGCAGCTTCTATTGACGGAAGTGAGCGGGGGAAGTCTTTAGGAGTTACTGCGCGGACGTTTTGCTCCTCGTATCATTACGCCTCACAATGTAGTACCCCTTTTTATCTGCTTATAAAATCGACATGTTACATTTCTGTGTAAATATACTTCGCATGAAAACACTTCACGTAACTTTATTTAAATAGGGAACACGTGGAAGAGCTTGGTAGCTTCTATCATGAGCATTTTTGGAGCTATATGACCTGTGGGAGAGGCTGCGTATGTGCTTTGTTTGCGTGACAGAGCGCACGGACAAAGACCAGATGGGGATATATTAACTTGGCTAAGGTTAGGTAAGAACATATCTTGGTATGTAAAAACGGTGGCCGATTCCTTTAAGGCGCTAAAATGCAAATCTGAGCATTTACCTGAGTGGGCGTGGCCAAAGCAGGCTGCGCTACCTCCAATTCCCGGGTACCCCAGTAGTGCTGGTAACCATAGTAACCGCCTCCGGTGAACACCAGCACCGGGATGGGCCTGATGTGTCGCCTCCATAGCGCCCGACCTGATTACAAGGGGTCAGAAAAATGTATGTTTATAAAATGCAGGTTAAATGTTTGTAGCTTTAGAAGACTTTGATAGAGATTAATAATTACCTGTGTTGATGGTTCTTTGCGGTATTTTAATTATCGATGGTGCTCTGGAAAGAAAACAACACATTTTATAATGCACAGTTTTGCACATTAGACATATTTTTTGCTGAAACATAGTTCACACACTATTATATTTAAGATTTTGCTAAATATTTCACCCAGCTTTCTTTAGTTTGACCATTTTTGTGATGTTTATAGTTTCATTTATAGTTTATTGGACACTGACAGGAAGTGACATAGAGGCAAACAATTTAAAACTGTTGCTGTGAAGTCAATGGGAAATGAGTCAAAATGCTCTGGAACTTGACCTCTTACTTACTAACTTAACTCACTTCCTGTCAGTAGCTTAAAAATAACTTTTTCGTCATTAAAATGCTTCACTGAAATAAAGTGATAATTGTTACTCACGACAGAAGCATTAAAACATGTCATATGCACTTCAGTCAGTTCAACTTATTCAATACTGGTTCAATCTTCAAACATTAACACAAAACAACTGGACATTTAAACAGAAAGCCTGGACGAGGGAGGATCACTTCATTCAGACACAGCTGTTTTGAAATCTCTCTACGCGGGTTTATACTCGGTTAAAGTAACACAAATCAGTCTCTCTTTACCAGTCTTCATTTTCAGTTGCCCCCAAATGCAGTCAAAAATATGTATGAATAAAGTTTGGTGTTAAGAGAAGAAATGGTTGAAACATGTATAACACAAAGACAAGGAAACATCTGTATTTAAGAGAATATGTAGATAAGTAACATAAAGAAAGAGCTGACTACCTGAATGGCCACTTTCTTTGATTATCAGATTTTTTCTTGCCTGATGACATGGTTATTTTCCAGGATAGTCAAGTCGTGTCCCTCTTCGAAGCGTTTAAGGCGTTGTTTACAATGTTCTCTTCTCTATTGCCTTAACTATAATCTAGCGGAGTTTTAACCACTTCCACCTTTGATGCGCACATGAGTAAAGTATCTGATTGGTGGAAAAAATCTGTCCATGTCACCGTGGACTTCTCTCCTCATGAGTCATTACATAAATATTCAGTCATCCTGTCCCGGATAAGATTTAAAAAAAAAGGGAAAGGGATGGGGGCTCTTTAGCCTTTGGCACAATTCAAATTCACAAAAACAAAATCAGAGCCAGAATAACACGTTTATCCATGAACAATAAAGCATACAGGTGCTTGTCATATAATTAGAATATCATGAAAAAGTGCATTTACTTCTGTTATTCAACTTAAACTATGAAACTAATATATGATATAGGCTCATTACATGCAAAGTGAGATATGTAGCTTTTATTTGTTATCATTTTGACTATTATGGCTCACAGTTTGTAAAAACCCCAAACTCAAAATCTCAGAAAATAAGAAATATTGTAAAAATGGACTGTAAACCATAATCATCAAAATTAAAACAAAGAAAGGCTTGACATATGTCATGTAATGAGTCTATGTCATATATTAGTTTCACACTTCAAGTTGAATAACAGAAGTAAATGACCTAATTCATGACACTGTAATTATATGACGAGCACCTGTACATCATTGTTTATGCTGACATTATGTAGATGCAAAATCCTTTAAAAAGGGTATAAAGCTAATGATATGTAATGTTATTGTGTTTATTATAAGGATATACATAGATATATAGTCTGGGTGAGTCCTGTAAACTGATTTAACTTAGATTTCATATTTTAGCAGCTCATCATTCATATACACTTTATAAGTTTATATATACGTTTTTTTTTTTAATCAAAGCTCAAATAATCCACGATTCAGAAGCTTTAAAGAGCTGCATGTTGCTCTTGAGACTGTGGTTGCCTATACCTGCCCTAAACTAAACAACATTTATCCACAGCATTCACAAAAGAGCAGCAGTAATGGAAAAGGGGACAAGGCATAAAGGGAACAAAGACATACAAGTTGAGAAGAAGAATTTAGTACATTGAGCAAAACAAGACAAAACAATAAAATAAGAGGATTGCTTGAAGTAAAAAATGCTGTGTCAAAAAAACTACTGTAAGATGTAAAATTACTTCTTACAGTGAGTGAAATTGCAGCATGTCAACAATTGGCATTTAAGCCTTGACACTTTTTTATTGTGAGTTATTTAGTGATCCATAAGAAGCAAAACGTTCTAAATTGTAATCATAAAGAGTAAGAGGTCTTGTTTGTTTGGGAAAGATGCCCGTTCTTGTCATGTGGATCTGGGTCTTTTAGGTCCGACACCTAAAACCCACAGTGACCAGTACCTGAAGCTTTGATGCCAAGATCAGCTCTGTGGTAAAGTCCAGTTTTTATCAGCTCAATCCTTCAAAGCCAAACCGACCTGCTGCCTCTCGACTCTCCTGCTCGCCCCCTCAGGTCACTGGATGTCCCCAAGACCAAGGGGATTGAATGTGCGTTAAAGGTGGGTTGCATCATAATGGAAAGTACACGTTTTGAAAGGATTTTAATGGCAACCCGCAACCCACTGCAATCCCACCCGCACTGCCTTAACACGGTCTTGACTGAGATCCACTTGTTCACCCCAAAGAGGAGGTATATGTTATTCTAATCACTCTCGAAGTCACGTGGGGGGTTTTCCAGTTCGCCAGACATCACTGTCAGATCCAACGAGAAAGAAACAATCAGTTAAAATCTCACCTGACCAAAGTTACAGAGCGGACCACACTCCTCAAGGCCGCCGCCATGTTGTATTTGCGGAAATGACGTCAGCGCGCTGTACGGAACACGTGGGTCGCATGTTTTTGTTTTTTTTTCGCCAGGAAGAGTTTGGAGTTGGATGAAAAGGTAATGTATAATGTCTGTGTGCTGTTCATTAATATGCACTGTCCCTATCAAATACATACATACATAAATAAACAAAACAAATAGATAGATAATGCTTGCCCTGTGCATTTGAAAAAAATATGGGTGACATAACATTTTGAAGCCAGCTTTCCTAAGTGAAATAAATCAAGCGGCCTTTATTTGAGATATCGGTCTTGTTGCAAGGAGTAAAGTGATCAAATAAATCAAATAAACTGACAATTGGTTTCACATTTTTGAGAAGTTGACAGGAGCAACAACAAGAGTTATAGACTTAGAGAGAAAAAAAAAGACATTATAAATCTATATATAGGATTTACTCCTGACTCATCTCTTTCAGGGATTTCCTCAAAGAATCACTTGTCAGCCTGTATTTTCCTCATGTCTTCTTTTACACTAACTTTATGTCCTTACTCTGTATACAGTCCATCCATCCATCCATCCATCCATCCATCCATCCATCCATCCATCTTCTTCCACTTGTCCGTTGCCGGGTCGTGAGGGCAGCCGTTGGAGCTGCCCAAATCACATTGCACCAGCCCCTTATGGCTCCTCCTGCAGGTGGTGGGTCCACAGAAGGACGTCCTCACAATTCAAACCGGGCCTGATGGTCTCTCATAAGGGGCTTCTGAACCGCTCTTTGTCCGACCCGTCACTTAGGACCTGTTTGCCATGGGAGACCCTACCAGGGGCACCAAGCCCCTGATAACATTCATTACAGTTTTGTTCTTTTTTTCAAAGCCCTGACAACATAGCTCCTAGGATCACCACGTTAAGGTGGCGGTTCCAGGAGGGGGTCTGTATACAGTGTATAATATAATCATTGGATGTGTTATATTTTTTTTAATTTAGAAATCTTTCTAACCAATGCAGATAGATGTCAGCTGGTGTTGTGGCTTATTGTGCCCTTTCTGATACTTTTATTCATAGTCATTTCACATTGTTGCATCTTTGTTATGAACCTTGATGAAAGTGTCATGTTTTGAAATAGTGTATATTTACTGGAATAAATACTAATAAGTCCAGTACTTACTACTGCCAATGCAAACCCCTTTTTGCTTTTCCACTAGGCCTCCTCTCAGCTCTAACCTCTGCATCTCCGCTCTCAATCCACCCATCCTGACTTCATCGTCCCGCAAGAAAGGCTCGACAAAACAAAGTGATTTGCAGGTAACTTCAAATTTATTCAGCTTGTTGTCGGCTCTTACATTGACACAGTAGTTTGTGTTAGTTTCTTGGATGTAAAGCATTTCTAAATTTATCAAACAACAAGGATCTCCTGCACGTATTTGTTTCATTTGTTTTATCAACTAATTTAAACAGAGAAAGTTATAAGACGTGGCCAGTAACAAAGGAGTCCTCCATTGCACTTACTTGAACAGTATCTAATGAGAATGTGTGGCAAAGACTGAAGACCAAGGTTATTTTTCGAAAACTACATGTATATTTTGTATTGAACCAGACTCTTAGCAGTAAATGCAATGGAGGAAAAAAAACTAAAAGTACTTAAATGTAAGTTTTCTTAAAGTAACATTTTAAGGTTACTGGCTCACTGACAATTACTAACGACTAGAAATCGGGACAATGATTAATCGATTTGCTGGGCTCCAAGTCCAAGCACCAAAAGTTGAATAGACCCAAGTCCTCCTTTACAAACAGCTGGTCAAATGTTTGCACAGTGAGGAAACTTTTAATACTTGGACCTTTTAATGGGAACTCAGACAAATTGACGCAGCCGTCCCAAAGAGCGATACGTAGCTAATGCAGTGCTGTCACTCTCTGTTGTTGAATTTCTTGGTGTCAAAACGTGTGTAGAAGAAGGGGGACTTCTATTGGACCTCTTGTAGCGGTAGCACAAGGGCGCATGTTTCTTGGTGTTGAGTTTTTTGGACTTATGAACAATGTAAGAAACTTGAGCTATTAAAAGGGGAGAGGAGGAAGAGGAGAGAGAGAGAAAAGGAGACAAGGAGGGAGGGAAGGTTTGGGATTTTAAGTCTTGGCTTTACTTCACAGGGATGGAAGGGTAGGCCAAGCGAATCTCTTCCCCTTCCAGAAGTTTCCTGAAGAAAAAAAAAAGACATTCATGGTAGTAGCAACAATGAACCTGAGAACTGGGGGAAAATTGCAATTCTATGTATGTATTTAACATAATAGGACTCCATGGAGACAAGAAACTTTTGTTACTCACAAAAGATTTATTGATTTGCTATAAATTAGGTATTGCTAGGGCTTGGTACTGTTACGTTTTTACCCCCCGATACCAGTACTTTAACGATACTTGGTTTTCGATACCGATACCTGAACGATACTTTTTCCCGATACCTATAATAAAATATGTGTCATTGAGAACCAGAAAACAGAACAATAATTGTGGAAGATCTGTATATTTACAATATCAGGTTCATCTCCAATGTGTGAAAATTGGGAATAATTTGGGGGGAAATGGGGGAAATAGAGAAAATATTACTAATAAAAAATGAGGGGAAAATTTGGACAAAAATAAGGTAAAAAATTAGGAGAAATGGGGCAATTATTGTGCACATTTTTGGGGGAAAAACAATTATTAAAGATAATAAAAAATGGGCAAATGGGCTGAAACAACCAAGTCACTTCCTTCGATGCTCTCCCTGGACCAATAGCATCAAAATGTGGTACCTGGACTTTTTTTTTCTGTTAACAGCACCCAGCCCTAGATATTACTTTATTGCTCTCTTGGAAATTCACAGTTATAGTGCAGCCATAACTATGATTTAACTGTGCCTGGTTTAAGTACATTGTTGTTTCTTCTGTGTGTTCCTGGTTTACCCGTACACACAATAGTTCTAGCTTAGACCGTGTTTGGTCATAGTCCAATCCTGGTTTAGCTCCTGTTTTGAACTCTTGCTTACCTTGTTCTAGTGACTACGGTCTTGATGAGTTTCTGACGATTTCGCTGTTTTGTTTCTTTTTATTTTCTCTCCTCCTCCTAATTTAAGCCCAGTCTAGTCATGATTCCTGATGCGTGTGTCCACCAAGTCTCCATAGTATCACAATAGTCCTAAGTTTTACCAGTATTACTTGCTGTGATGGTTGTAGTCATTACCTGTACGCGGCGATCTCGATATCCAGAGCCATCTTTACATTCAGCAGGTCTTGATAATCTTTCAGGTACCGAGCCATCTCTTGCTTGGCCTCAGTGATGTCACCCTCCAGTTCACATATCCTCATCTGCGGATTAGAAAACAATCCAATACCACTCATTGATTTACAATTTTACACACCACCGTTGGCACCATAGTTTACAAATAGATGCAAATAGTAAGAACTCTCCGCACAATAAATCGCCATATCATCTTTATCCATATCTCAGGAAGCCACAATATGCTGCAAATATAGTGCATTCCATACATTTCTCTTATCTGTGTTCTGCTGTCAAAACATGGCTTGAATGGTTTTTGCTACTTTAGGAAGTGCATTGATGTGTAACGCTGCAGTTCCCCCCTCAGTGCAAAGTCTGCTGAGCTCCACAGCTTCTGAGCGGAGCTGCAGCAAGTAGTATTTATGGCCCTGTCGTTTTCTGCTGCTTCTCGGCCTTTTCTTTGTGAAGCCTCTTCCTTTTTTAAGCAAAAGCTATTTATACCTAATTGATGTTGCGTGTGCTACTTTTTGATACCTAAAACACATCATTCTCTCGGGATGCAACACTAATGATACTCAAGTGATAAAGCAAGATATACATAAAGGTCTTAAGAATCAAATAAATGGTGAAACGGTAGGACTTATAGATAGATACATATAGTTTTTGTGCTACATTTGCTTCAGGTTAAGGTGCACTGTGTTGTCCCCATTTGACCCATTCCTCAATGCTTCTGGGACAATCTTTCAGGAGCAGAATACTTGCCTGGTACCGTGCCACCTCTTTGGCCTGTGTGTGCTCCATCTCCCCCAGTTGTTTAGTGAGGGACTCGATCATGTTCCTCAGGACTTCGATTTCGGACGATCGCGTCTGAAGCATTCGGCGGTACTCCATGGTCTCCTCTCTGATGGCCCGCACTGCCTCGTTGTTCTTGCTGGCCACCTCTGCCACGCTGGCGAACTTGCTCTTGTACCACTCCTCCGCCGCCTGCATGTTCTTGTGGGCCAGCCGCTCGTACTGAGACCGGATGTCCCGTAGAGCGGTGGACAGGTCGGGCCGAGACACCTCCATCTCCACGCTGATGCTAGCCACCTGCAGTTGGGACTGGAGCTCCACCTGCTCCTCTGTGAAAACCTTCTTCAGGAACGCCAGCTCGTCGCACAGGGACCCCACGGTGGCCTGGGCGTCCCAGTTGGACAGCAGGGCCCTAGGGGTATTGCAAGGACAAAATCAATCACACTGCCTCAGGAATGATCTTGGATTCAGATGACTTCACAATATTGTACTTTTGTATAGGCTTTGGTATCTGTTGGAAGCAGACTTGTTATTTTAAACACTGTAGGGGTCATTTACAAACTGTGGATGAGCAGCACTGTCATTTGTGCATTTTTAAATCACCTGGTATTCTCTCATTTTCATATAAGGAATACTGGAACCCAAGCGATTTCAAATGGCAAATTTGGTGCAACGTGCCCAGCTGCACTCGCTATGATAGCATCTGACAGCAAATGACCCTTTGAGTTTTCACTTAGTTAGATTATGCTGCAGGGCATTGGAATACTTTATGTCCTCCAGGGGAGAGTTGTCTTTTAAAAAATGTTGTCATCTAGGCATGAGGTCACACAAAATATATGTTAATTTATGGTGGATGATGGACCTTGCCTGGATATAACTGGTCAGTTTCTGCTTATGGATTATATTTTTTCCATAATCAATGTGAATGACGAATTGCATTGTATCTGTATGATTTCTTAGTCTTTTAACTAACACGGTTGTGCTATAACTTACCATAAAGGACAATTATCCTCAGAAAAAGTTATCATTAGCACTGTTACCTTGTGGCTTCCTCTCTGGATTTCTCCAGCTCGTCCTCAGCCTCCTGTCTCCTCCTGGCCTCCTCCTCGAACCTCTCCTTCATCTGCTCGTACACGTCCCGCAGGTAGTCCCGGTCTGCCTCCATCCGCATCTTCTCCCCGCTCTCTGACTCGATCATAGCCTGCAGGTTTCGCGCCTCCCCCTCGTAGATGGCCTGCAGACGGGACGGGTCGTTCTGCCTTACCCTCAGCACCTCCAGCTCGGACAGGAGAGCCTTGTTCTGCTGCTCCAAGTACCTCACCTTCTCGATGTAGGTGGCGAAGCGGTCGTTCAAGCCGACAAGTTGTTCTTTTTCCTGGGATCTCACCCCGAGCAGCTCTGAATTAACAGAGCTTACCTGGGTTAAGTCCACCCTCGGGCCATCCTGGAGAGAGTAGGGTAGCGGAGCGGAGCTCAGCCTGGAGAATTTCTTCCCAGACGGGGCAACGCGAGCAGAGGAGTAGGAGGGCTTGGATCGGGACCCCCTGTAGTTGTCCCATTGCCGACGGTTGGAGAGATAGGGATCGTAGCTCATGATGGACTTTTATGTGTATGTTTCAAATGAAGGTTACAGTTTCGGTAGTTTGGTTGTCCCCCTTGTTCTGCACACCATGGGAGAGGATGAGTGAGCGTTTTGCACTGCACCAGCTCAGTGATGCTGCAGATCCAGAGTTTATATACGGAGAGAGCGCCCCCTCCCTCCCTCACACGGGCGCCTCGCTGCTGTCAGCAAGACCCCGGCCAATCAGAGCGCGCTGCAGTGAGGACAGAGGAGGCATGCATACAGAGAGAAATCCACTAAATCATCTCCACACTGGGGCTAATGACACACTCGAAAACACTCAACACCACCGGATCGATCTGACCACATCATGATCACATTACAGGCGGGACAGGGCAAGCCAAAACACAGGCCCATTTTATTAACTGCATAATGGTTTGAAGATGACATCATACTATTAGCGCAATAGTGGCTCAGTGGCTGACTGCCCACAATCCTGAAGCCTGGTGGTTGGATCCCAGTGCCTATCATCGTTGTGTCCTTGGGCATGACACCTCCCCCACATTGCATATGTATCAGTGTTTGTGTAGGATCTCGATCGGCCGGGAGTTTTGAAAGACATTGAGAGCAGAAGAAGTCTTTGGAGAAGAGGTGAACCATTCTCGACTCAACAACCCAGTGCAGTTGATGACTTTGGAAACTTCTGCTATGTGCCAATGCATTCGTCTGTATTTGAATTGCCCCTAGAGATTTGTTAAGTAAATTAATTGAAGTTAAGAGTTTCGGTGTAACTGTAGGGTCCCTATTGGGAAATTTGTCCTCTGCATTTGACCCAGCCTTGGATAATGCTGGGGCAACCCGTGAGGAGCAGTGGGTGACCACAGTGCATATGTCTAGCTAGACTAATGGTCCGAATCACCTGACTTGAGAATTAACCTATTGTGCATGTTTTTAGTGCTCAGGAAAACCGGAGGAAACCTACACAGACATGGGGAGAACATGCAAACTCCACACAGAAAGGACCACCCAGCCCGGGATCGAACCCAGGAACTTCTTTAGTGAGTGTTGACCAGGCTGTGAGTGTGACCTGCAAGGGTACCATAAAAAGTCTTTGTGGAACTAAAACATATTGCAATTCTGTGCAAGTGCCAGCAGATGTCGACAAAGACCAATAGAAACTCTTGGTTTCATTTCAATATTTGGCTCAGAGGTGCAGATGGAACAAGACCTTTTGATTTTCTATTTACCCTATGCATCTAATTCATCCTCCTGTCTTTAATGGTCACAGAAAACAGGGGTTAGTAACTCTAGCCTTTAAACGAGTAAATGCTCGTCATTTAAACATTTAGAAATTGTGTTGTCACAGTAGCTCAGATAGTAGTCTTAGAAACAAGACTGAAATATAATACTTAAGCAGAAATGGCACTCATGCATATGAAATGTATATGTATACAAAGCAACTAGTACAGACCATCAAATTCAACATTGGCAAATTGCATGCAGTCTTCAGCATGGTTCAAAAGTTAACTTAAAGCCACAGGTTTAAATACAACACATGCCAGTGATGCCTAACGTGTTGTTTCAGATTCAGTTTATATTTGTATATTATGTTCAAGGCATGCAGTGTTAACTTTGACAACTTATTTTAATTTAGTTTTAGTCAAGATTTAGTCAAATAATTTTCTTACATTTTTGTCTAGTTTTAGTCGACTAAAATTGCATGTAAATGTAGTTCACTAAAATTAACTTTACATTTAAAATGTTATATTATTATCATATTTAATCAAGGTTCTCTGCTTCACGGAGCTTCTCCCACATGAACAAAGCACAGAGCTGTTCCTTTGGCAAAGAATTTTAGTCATTTGAGGCTCTTTCAGAGTGTCAGTGGAAGTTCTCTTTTCATTTTATTTTAATCTTATTTTAGTCTACGAAAATATCTGGACATTTTAGTCATAATTTTAGTCTCATAAAAAAACAAAATTGAGTTTTAGTCCGATTTTAGTCAGCAAAAATATTATTTGGTCGACACAATTAACACTGCAGGCATGTCCTATTGGGAGGAGGCCCCCGGGACATGCTGGAGGTGACTGTATGCATGGATAGGAAGGTCTGGGCATCTCTGCTCAGACTGCTGCCTCTGCGACCCGGCAACGAATAAAGCGAAAGAAAATGGATGAATGGATAGTCCTAACAGTATTACTGACATAAAGTAAACTGACAGGCTCAACATTTGAGGACTTGAAGTTATGAAAATAGTCTCAAGGTGTTATTTTGTAATGCTCATAGTGTGCCACGTGGGGGCAGCTCCTCACCACAGGCCACAAGTTCATTGTCCCATATAATTTATGAGTCCTCTCGTTTTACAGCGTAAACACACAAACAGTAAAAGTTATAGTCTCCGAATGAGCTCAAGTCACGTGTAAGCAAAAGCAATGTGTTTATTTAGTTTATTTTACAGTGAATATGTTTGATACAAGGTAAAAAATAAGTACATATTTTATCATGTTTCTCAATGCTAAATTCTCGTACAGTTACATATCATACAAAATTGCAGAAGAAAGCGTTGTTTGTACATTCAGTTGATTCGTAGGCATATTCACATTGACCACATAGAACTAGACACCAACCATTACAAAGGATGTGGGACTCTCTCATACAAAAAAGTGAACTATACTACTTTGGTAGAAAAAACTCCAATCTCCAAAACATGTGCTCAGTATTTTGTAGTTTGTTTGCGCTTATCCAAACGGGCAGACGTGTTGGATATTATAAAAGCATTCATTTGATTTGAGAAGCGCTGCATATTCATTCAGGTTGGCATCGCACTAAAGGGGCGCGCGAGCTGCTGACATGCGCAGAACTGTTTGCACTGGCACAACACGGACGCTTCTGGTTACAGCATGAAAGTGGGCATTCACACGTCGACTCGTAAACAGTACTTTGGTTCATTTATACATTTCGAGTGCTATTGGGCGGGGGGTAAATATTCGAATATTCCTCAAGTATGTGCTAAACGAAAACATGTAGCTTATTTTCTCTGCAAATGCGCAGTTAAAATGATCCAAACATGAACGTAAACATGGATATTTTTAAAGTTATACCATACAATAACATCTCTCATCAAGATTTTCTTTTAAAGACAGGGGCTTAGTAACATTTTTAATAATCTTATAAGGATATGATGGCTGAGAACTTCACTTTTCAGGTTGTGAAGCATCTGCTTTGCAAAAGTATTGTCATTTTAATGGAAATGGGTGGCCACTGTTGTAATATTTATCTGTCTTGTGCATCAAATGTGGCCCAATAACTTCACACAGTGCAACTCGGTGTCCATCGTTTTGCAGCTCAGAACATTTTGAGCCTCTTGCCAACAGCTCTGCCAGTCTTGGGGGCGCCTCGGTGGCTTTGCTGGTCCCTGGAAAGCGGGCAATACTTAATTGTGTGCGCATTGTCTCCGTTGGCGCTGCAGAGGGGGCAGGTGTACGCTCGCAGGATGGGGCACAGCACTCTCCCCTCCGCCGTCTTCAGGATGTGAGTGCCATAAACCTCCTCCGGCGCGCCGTTGTTCCGACAAAACACGCACACCCTGGGCTCCGGTTTGCACCTCTGCGAGTGTTTGCGCCTGGAGAAGAGATCCAGCCCAGTGAAGCCGCCTCTGTACGCGGGACAATCCTGATCGGACAGCGGGATGTCGTGCTCGTAGGGCCGGAGGAGACTTTCCTTCAGGTCGTAGATGGAGAGCGGAGGAGAGCTCGGAGGCGCGCAGCAGCACTCGACCTGGCCGTCACTGCTGTCCCGGCCGTGTCCAGTTACGCACGGGCACACAGGCGAGTCGTCCAAGCCCAGCGTAGCTTTCAGAGACTCCGTGATAGAGTTAGGGCTGCACAGCTGGCTCATCGGCTTGTTTTTCGCCACGAGAGTCGACAAACCGAGGTAATCGTTCCAGAAATTGAAAGTATAGTTATACGGAGCATCCACGTATGCGCGGTCTAGCAAATCCATCTCGTAAACAAAAGAGTACGCGCTCCAGCAGCGATGTTTTTCAGCATGGGTAGTAGTTACAGCGGTGCCTATTCTCCTCTCTGAGCTCTGATTCCAGTGTGCAGGGCATCAACATGTAGACGCTGATAAGTTCCCCCGGAATAAAGAGGGGGGCGTGGTCCGGTTCAAGTTGATTGCGCGCTGGTCTCAAAGGAGGGACTTTGGAGGCGCAGCGCTGTGGGTTATTGAGCCGGGAAAATCATTCGCCCTCAGAGAAAATGACTTTAATCTGCGCCAAATAATCGTTACACAGAAATATTTATCCGCGTGCCTTTGAGACTCGCCGTCGCTCTCCTCCAATGGGCCTGTGCTTTTTTCTGGGGTGTGGGATGTTGTCAGGGGCAACAAGGCAGATTCTGGTTTAGGACAATCCTTTCTTAAATTGTTGTCCTAGAGATAGATTCGATTTTAGATTACATTTGTTTGCCCTTTTTTTCCCCAACAACAAATACTATAACAATTGATTGCCAACAACATTAAACTCTCAGTTTTTTATGGTTTTGTCTTATTGCGCGCTTGGGCCTTGGTGATTAGTGGGGAATTTTCCATTGTAAGAAGAGCAGCAGTTTAATTACAAAAGTTAGGCAAAAAAACTCAAGATAAATAAGTAAAACATACTTATATAAACGGATAATAGTGCCTCCTGTAGTGTGGGCATCACAGATTACTATAACATACTGTTGCAATGTGTTGATCACTTTTCCCCTTATATCTTCAACAAACAACAACATCACCCTTTTTCCTATTAGTTCTGCTCGTACTGCTTGTGCTTCTTGAATATATATTCCTTTTTTCTCTATTTTTCCATTATTATTGGGAGGCTTATATACCGCAGCCATGTTGCTTTATCTATGTATTGTTATGAAAGACAATTCGACGTCAAAGCAAGGGTATTTCACTTCCTACCCCCCGCCTTAACCATTTGAGTTCTGCATTACCCAAATCTTAAGTTCTCGACTGGAGAGCAACAGCCTTCATTTGAAAGCTAAGACCTACAAAACCGATTGTGACTGTTTTGTCGCTCTGTTTTAGTCTGTATTTTAATGTTGTTGCTTTCTTAATTGCTTGTTTATTCACACTTTTTTGTTGTGTTTTTGTTGCTTTTTCGACACGTTTTTGTTGCTCTTTTGTTGCTTTGTCACTTTCTTGCGGCTCTTTGCTTTTTCATCACTTTTTAATCATGTTTTTGACGCTTTTTTCACTTTTTCAGTGGTATTTTCATCCTCGTTTTCGTCTCTGTTTTGACGCTTTGTTCAAGAACCTTTTAGATTTGGGTAAAAGTGAAGTGGAGTAAAAGCACTAGTTTCAGGCGGGGGGATAAAAGGTTAATAAATGAAATGCTGATTTATGTTTAGTTATTCAAAAAAGAGCTCCCCATTTTGTAACTTTTCCGCTTGTGTCCTCGTATGCAACCATTTTTAAGGCATCATTACTGTACATTTTAAATATGATATAAATTGAACATGCAAAAAAAAAAAATCCACTAAGATATGGATGTAAGCAACAAAAGATCTATGAACCATGGAGCAGCGTAACCACAAAATGAGCTCTTTCAGGCTCGGGCCCAAACTGCCTCATTGATTGTCCCACATCATAAACCAGTCCTATTGCCTTGAACCAGAGAGAGTGCTGCACCTGTTCCCCATGTCCCAGGAGTCCCGGCTGTGGCTTTGTGATCGCAGACCCCTCTCTCTCTCTTTCCCCTCTGTTTCCCCCCCCCTCCCTTTCCCCTCCCTCAACGGCCCGTTTAAGGACATTAATATGCATCAAACCGCCGCGTGTCGAGTCAAATCTACATAAGACGGAGCAGACAATGCAGACAATGAGTGGGTGACTATTTCTGTCCATTTCTAAATAATTAAGCGCTCCCATTGTGGATGCAAAAGTTGAGCGTGTTTCTAAATAGAGCTTAGTGCAAGTTTGCCAACATGAACGCACACTTACTTTTTAGATTGTCACTATTCCCTGTGCTTGTTTTTTACTTCACTCTATACCAAAGGAGTGTTCAGATGAATAATACCTGATAACTAATAAAAAGTTGTTTGAAGACAGTCTTTTATTTGTTTCAACCTTTGATTAAGATGGAAAGTCACACTGACATCTCTTTTGTAGGGAAGTCCTGGCCTCAGAGGGGACCCCATTGTGCGTGTTTTCCATGGGAGAGGAAACAGAAAGGCCCTTACAGTGAGTTGACTGCTCTAATGGCTGTGATTATGATTAGAAATACATTATGTTATCCTTTCCTCATAGGTTTATATTTCAATTCTTTTTTCATTTTGCCCCTCTTTGCAAACATGTGTCATATACGAAGCATGTATTGAGTTGGTATATTATTTAGTGGTAGTAATTCCTGACCACAACCCTCTCCATTTATCCTGACTGGGGCACAAAGACTAGCAAAACACTACCGTATTGTAACGTGCCGTCCTGTGCTATGTCCATCAAATCACTGTAAAAATTCATAGAAGAAATTCATCTTAAAAAAAACAAACGTTTCTAATACTGTGCTCTTTTTTTTTTGCATAACCCAATAAACCTCTAGACCGGGGGAAAATCTCACTATTTTCTGCTGTAAAGTTTCTCAAGTGAAGAGCGAAGCCGTGTTTGCGAGAGCGTGTTTTGTATGATGGAATAAATTATCTATTCGCCACACACACGCAGACCACTCAAGGTGACCTCCAGCGCTGCATACACAAAGGAAATCATGGGTGAGCATTTAGGAGATGAATGGCTGCCACTTCACAATAGATAAATTGCGCTGGGGCCAACATGACATGTGGAGGAGATGCATTTGAGTGTGCGGATATTATTTTAAAAGCAAAAAGTGTCCGGTAGTGAATACAGAAAAGATGTTTACTGTTCGCAAAGTGTTTGATTCGACATCAGAAGGGCAGAGGCGAAAGCTGGGCTGTTTGCATTGATAAACACACGGATATCAGTGCAGTTAATGTGTTATAAGTAGTTTGTGCGTAAACTAAACAAAACCTTGTTCCGAGTTTAAGTCCTGGCGAATATTATGGAGTATTAATATGTGTTTCAAATCAGCCACCAAATTTATTCCATGCTTTGTCGTTGAATAAAATGTTAAATAGTTTCAGATCGCATTTATCGCTTCTGATTTCCTATTACATGCTTTAAAATTCAAGATGGCCGCCTCATTAGTGATTATATGGAAAGGCTCCAGGTTCATTTGGTCAGTTACCTTTGTGGCTGTTGGAGACAAACGAGAACCAAATCGATGGTCAGTCACATGGCTTTGTACCTTGTTTGTGCCAACTTGAGGTACTAGGCCTATATGTTTGTTAACTGTGAAATCACACACAATAATAAGCCACTTCCGGGTCCAAACAGTTGAGAATTTCATTGACAAACGTGACAAACACAGCAAAAAACACAACTTTATCTGAGTCCCCTGCTGCAATAACAACAGATAAAAGGCCAAAAACTGTTTTACACCTACCGTATTTTCCGGACTATAAGTACAACTATATATAAATACAGTATAACTCTCTCCGGAGTATAAGTCTCACCAGCCAAAAAATGCTTTATGAAGAAGAAAAAAACATATATAAGTCGCTCCAGAGTATAAGTCGCACCAAACTTGGCAACTGCCTTGGCATGGAAGCGTAACTGCATTATTGACAAGCCTCTCCCGGCATCACGTTGTTCAAGCTCCCATTTGTAAACTTGTTCCTCTAGCTGTGGCCATCTAGCTTTCAGCCCGCAATATTTTTTTAAATTCATTATAGTATGAGTAACTTCCGCTTTTCACCAGTCCCTCACAAGTTTCTCGCCCACTCCACACCTTTTTTCTGCCACTTGATCACCGTTTTTTAAATCTTCAGTGATACAGGAGTAGCAGATACTGGTCCACAAGCCCCTCTAGAGGCTGTCAGTGTGAAAATAACAAACATGTGAAATTATATATTTTGATACGTAAGTCGCACCTGAGTATAAGTCGCACCCCCAGCCAGACTATGAAATTAAGTGCGACTTATAGTCCGGAAAATACGGTAATTAGAATAATATATTTCACCATTTCACTAGGCAAAACGAAGATACTTTTATATTTAAAATAAGCCTTCATTGTGTATGGGAAAAATTTTGATAATTAATGTCAGAAAAGTATCACAGGGGGAAATCCAGAGTAAATGTAATATTTCTGTGTGATCAGATGTTTAGAAAGAGCCTTGTAGTCGGCTCTAAAGCAGGTTAAAATCTGCTTTTTTTCCATTATAGTGAAAAGGGCTAAAGCTGCTTTGGACCCGGAAATAGAGCGAAGATCATCATTTAACAAACATATTGCATATGTTATTGCTATGGCAACAATCCTCATACTTCCTCACTTTGAACCCACGGAAAGAGATGTGCCAGCAACTTTCAATATTTATTTCTTTTATTTTTATATTACTCTTTCCCCTTTTTAGATTTTACAGACATGCATCACCTGAGCTTAAACACTGACAAAGTTTTAAATTACTTCACATTTTATGGAAAAGAGTATCTGGATTTGTAGATTTAGTTGTGTGACATCAGCGCTCTTTTGTGTTTCTTTTCTTTGGAAGTTTACTTCTTTAGTGCATTTTAGAAGATGAGACTCCTATCTCAGAAATGGATTACGCATTAAACCAACGTCTCTTCCCCGTCTTTCTTCTGCGCTTGCCCGTTGTTCCATTGTTTACCTCAGCCTCAGTAAACACTTACAAAGGGTTAAACCTTCATGTTTAAATATAGCTGCAGCCTAAAGCCCCGCTCTAGTCCGCAAGTCTCCAGTCCCCATTCATCAAAGTCAAGTTGAATAGAAAATTAACAAATCCCTTAATTAAAAGGCCCCACTTCGCTCCCCTCGCTGTGCCGCACGTGCCAGGTGTGTGGTTACATTGTGCTCTGCTGAAACGGCTTGGCTCTTGGAACAGACTAAATATATGCAAATAAAAAAGCCAAAAAAGACCCTTTAACGCCCAGCGATAGTCCTAAATTAATTGTGTAAAATGTGTAATGGGATGGTCAAGTCATTGGGTGCTTTGTTTCTCAGCCTTTGGGTGAGTCTTGGTTTAGTCCTAGTTTGGAGCTGAGTTACATCCACATTAGTCCTTAATTTAGTACCTCTTCAGTCTTACTTTGGTCTTATGTATTTCTGGTTACAATCTGTTTTGTTAGTTCAAGCTCCTTTAGTCCAAGACTGGCCTTGGTTTAATCTTGGTTTAGTTCAGGATTGGTGCTGATTTAGATGCTACAGTAATAGTCTGAGTTTAGTCTAGGAGTGTTCAGGATTACTGGATTAATCGATAAATCGCCATCGTCGGCTTAAAAGAAATGCTTATGGTTAATCATTAAGCTGTATTGGTTTCTTAAAAGTGATCTCCATGGTAACGCAGGACACCGTGTGCCATATTGGGGGATAACAGACATCTTTCCATGGTATCTGGTATTTGTCCCACTTGAAAATGAAACCTCAGCGCGTTCCAGCTGAATAAACTCGAAGATACTAACGTTATATGAACACAAGATATAATTTAAAACATGCTAAATAACGTTATGTTGAAGGCTGTGACCACTTCCATCTGATCTCGGACCACTCTGACCATCTCCGAGTTTACATGTTGTAATTACCAGTTTGACTGACGTTCCACGGCATCTTTTCCCATTCTAAGGAAATTTACTAGTTGCCTTGAACGCAGCATTAATAGGCATAATAAACTGATCAATATCTGTCTCTAAAAGTCTGATATTACATAATTAAACCAAATTGCCTTTTTGGCGAGAAGCACCTCCATACTCACCAAAAGTTTCATACAGCATCTGTTGCCAGAATACTTTTTGTATTGGATTATGTTAGACATGTAACATCACAGTTGCTAATCATTCGTTAGCATTTTAGATAAGATATTTTGTAATATATACGTAGTAATATATATAGTATATGTTTGTGCTGTTGTTGTTGTGTCTCTGTGACAGTGAAAATGTGAGAAAGGCAGGATAGTTGAGCATTGAGTTGCCTTTTGTATGAAATGCACGGTATAAATAAACATGCCTCACCTTGCCTTAGTAGCTTTGTGATTTCAATTCAGGTTCAGTTTGACATTTTTTGTATTAGAAACATTATCTAATATGGCAACGTGTTTGTCAAAAAACATTGAAGAAACACAACAGAATTAACAGCAAATAAATTAAGCAACAACTTTCCAAAATATACAAGTATATAATTTCTCTTGAGTTAATCATTTTTGCTTTTTTGATTACGGTTCATGATTATTTCTGGGAAAAAGCTCTTGTTATTTTACAATGAGATAGCCTGTGGTTAACCGGCCTTGCAGCCTGTAGTTAACCGTTAATCGCTCGGTAATGTGACCAATTAATGAGTCCTGGTCCAGCCCTAATTCAGACCTAGTTAAGTCTCGGCTCTTGGTTCAGTCCTGGTTCAGTCAGTGCCCTGCAGGCTTTGATCCTTGACCTTGCCCTCCCAATTGGGAATAAAGTCCTGTATTTCATAACGGTCTGTCCATCTGCACATCCACCCATACCCCTCATGAAGACACCACCCCCCCTCCCTCCCCGCTTCACATGCATGAAGACCCCCTTCCCCCCAAAGAACCCCCCGTCAGGACGACCCAACCCCAGACACGTGTCACTGTCACCCGCCGCAGCCCGAATGCTAAACAAGCCAAGGTCAACACCAAATTAGGGGCTGTCTTTTTGGCCCATCAAGTGCTTTGTCACGACCACCGTCCCACTCACGAGAGGTTAGTCAGTCCCTCCCCCCAATCTCCACCCCCAACAAGAGAATGCAAACAGACTGTATGTATAATGGACAAGGTGGCTCTGTTTTATTAGAGGTAACAAGACACTGCAACTTGGTATGTGTGCGATAAATGTTCTAACGTTTTAAATCTATTTCACTTATCTAGTATTTTTTTTTTCTATGATAGATACTTGTGTAACTATGGAGCGCAATCATTTCGACTCCGAACAGACTTCAGATACAAAATGCTGCCAGACTTTTGACAGGTTCACCCAGAACAGCCCACATCACCCCCCCACATCACCCCCGTTATCTCAAGGCTCCATTGGCTTCCTGTCAAATTTCATAATGAGTTTCAAATTTTAGTCCTGACTTTACAGGCATGGTCAGGCCCTCCAGTATATTGCTGACTTGTTGTACTCCTCAGGGCGCACCCTTCGGTCTTCAAACCCAGGGAGACCCACTGTTTTTACTTTTGTTATCTATTTTTATCCGTGAAAAGCACTATATCAATAAACTTTACTTACTTAATTTGGAGGAGTTCACCCTGGAGAGGTAGCCAAGACATTTAAAGGCACTAGATGGAAGATGTCATTTTTACCCACTACCGCCACCTCAGGTCTTACGCGTAACTGCAGTTTCTATATTAAGCTTGCGCATGACAGTACTTAGAGCCCGGAGCAACAACTTTTTGAGTGTCGTGCCAATTCCCAAAGAAGAAGACATTGCAACCTTAAAAAGCTTGAGAGAGTAAGAGACTCCGCCCTGCTGTTGAGCTCCTAAAGTATTTATTTGGCACCACAAGGTAACGTTTCCTTGTAGTGCCAAATAAATACTTTGGGAGCTCAACAGTGGGGCAGAGTCTCTTACTTTCTCATCCAAAGTCCTATCGAACTCTTGCACGCTACTAAAACTCATCTCGGATGTGCGTGTCTGTCTATCCAACCCAACCTTAAAAAGCTTGACAGTGACAGTGCAGGATTTTAGAGGCAGTTGTGGTAAATAGGTCTGGGCTCATTCTACACATTAGGACATTGCTGGAGCAAGTAGGGAGTAGAAAATACATTGTTTTAACATTTTTAAACTCTGCCTAGTTCTTTTAGACATGATTGAAGAAAATTAATTGAATTCTGTCTTATACCTGACTTTATTTACCTAAATGTTTGCAGATTCTGTCCAACATGTTCACAACAAACAAGAAAAAGCCTCTAAAACGTGACCAAACACGTGTAGAAATGTAGATAAACCTTTGGCAAGCTACCAATAAAGGGTTGGAGAGCTACTGGTAGGAAATACTTGGACTAGTAGATCAAATTAATAGTTTTTGGTGTGCATATACATTTTTTCTCCGCCATTACAGGGTAATTTTGTTTGTTGTATGCCAAATCTCCATTTTGACTTTCCTACAATGAAATACACTTGGACTTCTTTGAGATTACACAAACATATTCATAGAAAAAGGTTAACTTAACATTTTGCTGCTGTATTGGATGATTCTTGAGTTGTACTTGGTAAATGGGAAACAACAGTTTTACTTATTGTTGTTAAAGAATACAAGAATATCTGTCAGTCCTGTATTTAAACTGTGAGCTAAGAAAAACAATGACATCATCCACAAAACTAAAAAGCTATGAAACAGTACATCATGAATGAATAAGCAATATAATAAACCATAAGGTGGACGTCTGCACTTGACTAACTTTCAGTCCGATGCCCCACATCAGAGAGTGTAGCCTATTAGAAACTTGTTTAACTCAGTAAAACCTGCAGAGATTAAATCGGGAAGTGGCTAAAAGAGCTTAGGGCCTATCTGTACAATGGGCCTGCAGGGATTAAACAGGATTCACGGAGGCCTCCGCACAGCACCCTTCATGTCCGCGGGTCCCGGCACGGAGCACCTTTGTTGGGTTAACTAACGGCACTTCCCCTGGACACGCTGAGCATGCCAATCCCTTTTTAATGACGCAGGGAAAATTCCATTGTCCTGAATTACCACACACTTTTAAACTGTGCAGCCAGGCGAGTGGAGAGATCAGCGTTTGATGTTCTTTTACTAAGGGCAGAGACGTTTTACTGCTGCCGTCCTGGGCGCAGTTACAGTGGAAATATGTTACACAGGCGATGGAGCAGGGTAGGGCCGCTCAAGTGAGGAAAGACTTGCAGCATTCAATAACTCTTGAATATACCAGCAACCACATTATTGCAATATTTCACTAAATTTAAACAAAGATGTGCAAATCTCAGTCAGATGGAAGACATTTGAGATATATTGTGGCTTCTTTGATACAGATATTGTTGTTTTTTGTCAGGCAGTGTGTTTTGTGCAGCGATTCTCAAACTGTAGAGAGGTTAAGGATTGTGTTACAGTGGCTTTATGAGCTGTGTAGCATTTAGTTTGAACTTGTTCGCTTCATACCCAAAAAATTAGCCCCCTTTTTTTCAGCGTAAGCCCTGATATAGCCTCAGTATAAACACGCATTAGTCACTAACTGCACACGTGGGCAGACCAGACACTCTCATCTCACCTGCATGTTCTTTCCGTATCTGGGTGAATTTCCTCTTTATGATTTCCAACATCAACAGATGCGTCAACAGAGGAAAATTTCCCAATGAAAGGCATTATAATAATAATGCCTAAGTTTTGTGAGTTGATTTAGGACCATTTTGATGTGCTGAATCCAAAAATCACCTTGGTTTTGCTCAATCAGGTCGATTTTTTACCCCTCAGACATATTTTGCCCAAGGGTATTGTCTCTATAATGTGTTCTGTCCTGGTGCCTGTCTGTCCAGGATTAGGGGGAGACTGGGGTTGGTTGTAACATCATTTATTATTTGTTCATATATTTTGGTACAAAGCAGCTGCACTGACAAACTATCGGAAGCTGTATACAGGCACTTTTATTATTTGATACGTAAGTTCACTTCTTTGAAATGACGGGAAAATGTTGTTGAAACCGGCCCCTTAGGGTTTGTTTTAACGGTTCTACAGAAAGTTAAACTCATGTGCCTCATGTGATACAGATTTTTAGATCCAATGAGTGTTAGCATTGGTATCAATATAATATAACTAGTTTAAATCTGGTTAACCATAGTTAAGTTGAGTTATACTTTATTAATAATAAATGTTGTTTTCTGCATTTGACCCATCCTCCATGTCGCTGGGGTGACCTGTAGCGTTGGCTGGCGCTTGTGAAAAGACAAAACTAATGTTGTTTTCAAACACTAAGAAGGTTTGTCAAACTATCCCCTGTCCACTCTTGAGGGAAATGTGATAGAGGTGGTTCACACTAGGGCTGAACGATATGGACAAAACTTCATATCTTATTCATGCCAGATATCTCGATATTGATACAATACAATGATGTAACTATGGGTTTGGTGAACACCAAGCATTTTTTCAGAAAAATAAAAATATAATACTTAAGAGTGCAGTTATTGATGAAAATCTATATTGTTTATATTTTGCGTTTTGAATGTTCATATCTCGATATCAATATGATAGCGATTTATTGTTGCTTTTTCGATATTAATATCTTGAATGTTCATAGCTCGATATCGATAAGTTCACACATAAGAAATACCTCAGACTCCCTGACTTTCAAGCCCCACATAGACAATCTTGTGAAGAAACTTAAACTCAAATTAGCCTTTTCTTTTAAAATAAATTTTGTTTTTTGTTTTTTTTTCTTTGCTCCTTGTCACTGCAACATTTTAATCTATTTTAGATTATGGAGGCCTGTTGTACATGAATGCCTCTGCTTAATGTCTCCATAAGATTGACACAGTGTATCACGCTTCTCCAAGGTTCATTACTAACTGTAGAGCCTTGACCCATCATTGTGAACTGTATTCTCGGGTGGGATGGCCTTCTTTGTCCTCCAGGAGCCTCGGCCATTGGTATACTTTTACTTATAAGGCTATGCTTGGTCTACTGCCCTCCTACATTTGTAACTTAATCACACGGAGGAGTGTTGACTCTTACTCTTTGCGTTCAAACGATCATTTGTTGCTTGCTGTTTCATTCGCTGCACAGAACTGAGAAAAAGGGCTTTTGTTCACTGCTCCTTCTGCAAAAAGACTTGAAAATAACTGAACTTATTCCATTGAATGCTTTAAAGTCCAGATTGAGAGCGCTTGAGTCGACCTCCTTAAATTGTACCAGTTTTCATAAATGTGTCATTTCATTTTGAGATTTGTAGTAACTTTTTGCTGCCTCTTGGCCAGGACTCCCTTGAAAAAGAGGTTTTTAATCTCAATGGGACTTTCCTGCTTAAATAAAGGTTAGATAAAAATAAAAATCTCCAGACGTGGAGCCAGGCTAATGGTCAGAATCACCTGGCCAGAGGATTAACCTATTGTACATGTTTTTGAACATGTACAACAGACACGAGGAGAACATGTAAACTCCACACAGAAAGGCCCTGTCCAGGTGGGAATCGAACCCGAGATCTGTGCTACCATACCGCCCAAGGTGTTCTCAACCACACTCCCATCTTCAGACAATAACAGTAACTATGACCCTGCTTAATGAGTTCTCTTTGCATTTTTTCCGTAAATTATTTGACAATTACGCAAGTCTCCAGTCCAAAGGGAAATTGGTTCTAAGCTGAAACGGTGCCGTAACGCGCAGCTCCTTTATGGCCTGGCACTTCTACACTAACACTAGTCTACTGCCAGCGTTTAATTGCCTTTGTGGCCACTCGAGCTTAAAATATATGGCGCTCTATAAGGCTTAATGGGATGTATCATGGTGCTATAAAGCGGTGGATGTGTGTATCAGAGCCCGAGCTTTGTAACTGCAGTTCCTATTGCTGAACACATAAAGAACATAATGCACTTGGACCTTGTAATAAATACTCTGCATTGCTATGACTTTTTTTTTTCTCACCAAAGTCTAGTATTTTAACTTTGTGCTTCTTTGCTCCATATTCTGAAACCAGCAGTTCAATTTCTCACTTTCTTGCACTTGTTTCTCACAGTCAGAGCTTTAAATATCTTTATTCAGGAATGTCTGTTGTTTACTATTAAATTGTATCACTTCCACACCAGTCTTTCTCAATCTTCTGGGAAGAGCTTAGCAGTGAATCTGTTTTAGGGCTGGGCGATATGGACCACAAGTCATATCCCGATATATTTAGGTTGAATATCGATATATATCTCGATATTTTTTCCGCAAAGTGAAAATGTGAAATGTGCTGTGAAATGAAATGTTAAGTCAAAGCCAAATACAAGTAAATTTCATTGAAAACTCACTATAAAATGTTAAACATAAACACTGTATAACAAAGGGACGTAAGGTGCACATTTAAACAAAAAATATCTTTAATAAAAATAGCCTATAAAATAAAATAGGTCAATCTTTTTCTGAGGGCAGAATTTATATATAAAGAGAAAACAAGGTAAAATGCTCAGTTTAAGAAACACTTTTTTAAAACATCAGTTTGACTGTTTCTTTTTGTTAACTTAACAGCTTATCTGAATTTTAACTATATTGATGTATATCGAATTCCATATCTCATTAAAAAATATATAGATATATCTTACCGATTAATCGCCCAGCCAAAATCTGTTTTATTTCCCTGTGAACGTCCATTAGTCAGAACAATAGAAGGCATGTGTGGCTTTGCTGTGAGTCTCGCCCGGATACCTCCTCGTTTGTCCTTTTTTTGTTTCCTTTCCTTTTGTTTTGTTTCCTTTTTATGAACCTCAAAGACACAGATCTTGCTGAAGCTACAAACTACTTTCAATGACAATTCAGCTGCTGTAACGGCATGAACAAACGTGTGGGTAGATATTATTGTTTTTTGTAGTGTTCATTGGCACGGTATAGTGGCCATCTCTTTGCGAGCCGGCCCCGAGGTAAGCAGATGGCATAGCTACCTCCACCACAAGTGACTGAATGGTTTTATCTTTAGTTTATGCTGTTGCTGAATTAAAAGCTGTAGTAACTTACAGTACACATAAAGTGATTTGAAGTAATTGTATGTAAGTCATCAAACTGTTCAGTCTTTGTCCAAAAATAACAGAATAAGTGAAAAGAATCTGAGTCATTCGAACTATCCCTGGTGTGGTGCCATTCTCTGACCCATATCCCATCTGCAGGACACCACACACTCCACTGGCCCCCTGTGTGTCCCGGGACGGGAGCTGGAGGGGCTATGGTCGATACCACAGATGGGACAGGAGTCTGGGCCACCCTCAGAGACTGGCTCGGACCCAAACAATCACATCAACGCGGGACTATAGAGTTTTGATGGACAGACTTTGGATATCAGGTTTGTCGGGTTGAACAGAGGAGCAGAAACATTTAGATTTTTTTTTTTTTTTACTGTGCTCGCGTTTGAGTACGGGTTTTACAGTAATACAGCTGAATAATTTTGTCCTTTTTACTCACATCTCACCCACTCCTACACACTCCAAGCTCGAATTAATCATCTTAACCTTACTTTTGCTGTAATACAGAGACATATTCACTGATGTTCACATTGCAACCAATACATGCTACTTTATTGTAAATTTACAATGATTATTATTATACATTATACACAGATTTTTCACCATGTACATAAAGCCATGTAGTTGCACGAAGTATGAAGGAACTGAGACTAATGTTAGCAATTGGCAGTCAATGAAATCATCACTTACAACCACATTTTAAGCAGGAAATGGCAGCTGGCTTTATTCCCTCTTTAACTATAAGTCATTATTGAACATTGTCTTGTCATTCTTACCTCCATGTGTTTGTCTAAGTAACTCATGCCCCTAGAGGCCATAAGCGCCACTGCAGGTGTCGTAGCATGTTGCGTTTTTTACTTATTAATTGTCTGTAAGAGTAAAGACTGCGCTGACAGAAAAGACAAAGGGAGAGAAGGACATTGTACATCCAATTATCTAATGGAGATATTTCTTTTTCACTCAAACTTGGCTGTAAATACGGCTAAATTTGCGCTAGCTCGCAATTAGCTTTGCCCGTTAGCCTGTTAGCTTCTTCTTCGTGATTCCATTAGTGTGTATTGGTGGCTCCGACCCATAGGCAGCGAAGTTGCAATTGTGGTTTTCTGGCCAGAGACACCAGGGGAGATGAAAGACCCCGCAGTCATTCCATTAACACTTGTATTACCCCCAGAAGGACTACGAAAAGGATTTATTATGGTAAACAAGTTACTTAGTACTGCTTTAACATGCACAACATCCTAAATGGATCCTTTAACTATTCTTATTTTTATTTTCGCTCTATTCTAGATTATAAAACCCAGTCAAATTGCTAGCATGAACAAGCTTCAGCATTCCTGTGCTGAACACTATGGGGGAAGCCTTGCTCCCTCAGTTCATTCTTAATTTTACAGTCCATGTAGTCCACAGTATAGGCACTGGGAACACACTGCTGACCCCGTTTTTACAGGAGTCTCTTGTCTCTGGCTTATTAAGAGAGAGAAAAAGCACCTGGTCCAAGTTGTTAGTGGATGCGTAAAAGCAGAACAGAGCCAGAGAGTAGGAACTCGGAACTAAATAGTAAGACTGCCATTTGCTGTGTGTCTCTCAGTACAACAAAAACAACAACAGTTAACACTATATACAGCTCATTATCAAGAATATAGACCTTCATAACAGCTTGGTGGATGTAGCTGTCTTTTGGTAAGTTGGTTTGTAACTTCTACCCTCTTTTCAGATCTTTTCTCTGAACCCTATTTTCTCTCTGTATTAATTAACATGTCTGCTACTCCCTTCCATATCCTAAAATATTAATCCCTTAGCTCTGAAATAATTTTGTCCCTGGCGTTTTTCCAAATCAAACTAGACTTTGAATGTGAGGCAGAACATAGTCGTTATAAGTGTGAAAACCCGTTCCCAGGGTAAATAAATGTTTAAAATCACACATTATCTTACTCTTTGGCTGATGTCCTAAGTTAGACAGCCATGGTACATTCTTGTCGGTCCAGAGAGCATGAATGTCCAGATGGGGGCATATCAACTTTCACTTATAATGAACTAAACTCATGAAAAGGGCAGAGTCTTGGCTTCTGTGGTATGCGGATCATCTGCTGCTGCATATTTCGCAGCAAAGAGCACAGAACGTTGGGAACCAGATAAGAAAATTAAATCCAAAAATGACATTGATCTCTGGGTTATTGGGTAGCAAACCAGACTCTAAAATGAACAGTCCCGGCGTAGTTCTCTCAGTGACAGCTTTAAAGTGGATGAATTAAGTCAATATACCAGGGTCAAGGTCAGGATTTGGACAGATTTTGGCCTTGGGATCCTTCTCATTGTCCAGAAAAGACCTATTGAAATGCGTCTAATTCATTAAACGGGCTCGGGTGAGAGCAGAAGTGGCATTTACGGGGGGGGGTTGTGGTCTCAGAGAAGCAAAGCAAAGACGCACGAACAGTCCTTACATTGATTTTCACATTTGGATGATCAAGTTGATTATTAGGCTCGAGGTTGGATTAGCATGTAATTATACGTGCATGCTATTGAGGAGCAAGTGCATGGTGATGTTATGGGAACAATAGAGCTTGTGAGGCAGATTAAAGCAGTGCTAAGTAATTTATGCTCCTAGAGGCTGTAAGTACCACTGCAGGTGTCGTAGCATGTTGCGTTTTTTTACTCATCAATTGTCCGTGAGAGTAAATACTAACAAAGGAGAAATGGATATTGTACATCAACAACTACACAATGGAGATAATTTTTTTTCACTCAAACGTGGCTGTAAATACTGTTTAAGTGGCGCTAGCTCGAAGTTAGCTTTGCCTGTTAGCCTCTTTGTGATTCCATTAGTGTGTATTGGGGCCTTCGACCCAGTACAGGAAAGCTGTAATTGTGATTTTCTGGTCAGAGACACCAGGCATTAATAAAAAAAACCCAATCACCCAATTAACACTTGTATTACCCTCAGAGGAACTACAAAAATGATTTATTCAGGTAAACAAGTTACTAATACTGCTTTAAGTGGTTTAGTTGCTTTAAGTGGTTTAGTTGAAAATTGACAATAGCAATGTACTGACAATTACAGAAATAAAAGTGGAGTCATTTTTTCACTGTGGGTGCTATAAGTACATTGACGAAACCTTGACTTCAAAATGTGGATAATTGTGGATCGTTGCTCATCTGTCACAGTTCACACAAAGTGAAATGAATGCATTTTGATGTGGAGGTGAGAGTCCTCTATGCGATGGTTCTTTTTTCCACATCTGAAGTAGGAAAATCAGCATTTCCAATCTATATTCACTTTTCACTAGAGCCCAGAAGAGAGAGAAAATTCCCCCCTTTCAAGTGTGTTTCTTTATCTGACTAAGACAGACCAGGGAATATTCACTGGGCAGGCTGTGCTATATCCTCGTAATTGACTAACAAATGTTTACTGTAGGCCGGTGGTTCTCTAACTACTTGCTTTTAGACACATTTCATAGCTAGTTTAGTCCAGATTTGCTCTTAATCTAGGACTGGTGGTGCTTACGGGTCAAATACCTGTATTTTCTGAGTGTGAAATTTGAGAACTACTGCGATATGCGGTAACACTGCCGTTTGGATGTAGACAATTAAAATAAATAAACTTTAATTATAGTCTTACACCGCTCACTTCAGACCATCTTTATATACTCTATGTTCTCCCATTATAAAATTATCAAAAACAACTTGGATAGCACCCTCTGTTTCCATCCCCTGGACAAACATTTCTGCTCCCTTTGTTTGCCCTCATCTTCGTTTCCATGGCGCCCCATCCCTCCACTGAATATTCACACTTATCTATGGAAATGAAATGCACACACCATTATCGGGCTTAATGAACTGTTGTCTGTGATTAGAAAGCCAGGGAGCTTATGTTTCTTTGTCATCTCAGCCACACATTTCTGCATAAAGCCAGAGATGTAAGTAACATGAAACTCAAGCTGAGATTCAGTTCAATGTAGAGTACTTGTAATAAACCTTTCAGACTAAACTGGAAACTGAGCATCGTTTTGGCCATGTCATTTGTAATCTCTTCATATAGAACAGTTTCGTGACTGTTTTTGCTGAGAAGTCTTAGTCCAAGTAATTCAATGTTTTATGTAGGAGTACACTGGATATTTTATTGTCCACATCCAGGAGAATTTGCCCCTGATGCAATGCAGCTGGTTAGGGCTGCTCAATACCGCAACAAATTATCATTATCACTGTATCCACATCTCAAGAAGCCACAATATATCCTTCTTTCATCAGATTGAGATTTACCCTTTTTGTTAACATATAGCAGGGGTAGGCAAGTTTGTGTCATGGAGGGCCAATTTTCTTCATTTCCAAAACGCCAAGGGCCCAAACTCACAATTGTAGCCCAAAGTAAAGCACCTTTTTTCTACAAATATAAGTTTTACACATAATATATGACCTAGTGCGGTGTTTTGCTGGGAAAAATACTGTCTATATTTTCAAAATATAGACAGTATTTTTCAAACTTTAGAGTCCTTGTCACGTATTTGCCCTCTGATTTATGAATAAATGTTTCTTCAAAATTCTCTTGAGGGCCAAAGGTTTTATGCTGGAGGGCCGAATTTGGCCCCCGGGCCTGACGTTGCCTACCCATGACATATAGCCTCAAACAAATGTGCAAAAGTCCTGTTTTTTATGTACCTAATTGATTGTAAACCTGTCAGGAGCAGCTGCCCGGGATCTTTGAGCGAGATTCATGTTCAAATTAAGAAAGAAAGGCTTCCCTATAATGCCGCAGCAAAGATATTTCTAGAGATTTTATTACCTTGATGACAAAAAGTTGTATCAGTAGAAGTTTTGTACATGTATTCTATTAGTATGCACTGAGCTGCATCATACAGTATAAAGGCTGTGAGCTTGTTTTGCTATTACTATGATCTAAAGGTCATAAAGACACAGTGTGGAGTTGCTCTTCGCAGCTAAGACTTTGTGCCTTTGTGACTGATTGCTCTAATTGGCCGTTCTGCTGTAGCTCCTATAGCACGGCTTCGACACTAAAGCAGACAGCAAAACGAAACAAAGAAACGTTTATGCACCACATCACAAAGAAGAAACGAAAGACGTCAAAAACGTGTAGGAGTTCAATGGTAAATATTCCATGCCAGTCTCACAACTGTGTTACTTTAATTGCCGAAATAGGTCAAGTTGTTATGACAACACGAGAAAAAGATATAGAAACAAATCCACAAAATGCAGTTTGAAAGGCCATAAATGTCCTTGTCTACTGTTTGGGAGATAAAGGTGTATTGTGTAACATTTCTGTGGTTGAACAAAATGAAACGCATCAATCTGTATGTTCCCAGTCGTTCAAGGTCCTTCAAAACAACACAACACTTTTCACCGACAATACATCTTTATAGAAACTCAGCGGAAGTCGACGTTACTTCATTTTTGCATTTTCGATTGTGGCACTAAGAACTGGAGATTATGCACATGAGCAACAGCATGAAAATATGGGCTTTTATGAACTAAATCGATTTGGTTTGATTGCTTTCATCATTGAAGGAAGTCGTGGTTTGGTTTGTGTGTTTGTCTATTAGGATTTTTAATAAAATGTAAGTCTTTGTTGAAGGTAATAAAATGAAACAATCATTTCTTAGCTGTAGTGCATATTGATTACAGCAGAATCCAGATAGTAATGACTTGGCAGAGGTCTACTGTATATTGTGCACGGCTGGACAAAAAGGGGTCGCTCATGGACGGTATATAGGTTCAATACTTGCTTATTTTCTTATTGCATATTTCTTAGAGAGTGTCATCACACAACATCAGATTCCCATAGTAAATGTACACTGCCTGATAATAAAAAAGTAGCCACAAAAAAGGATTACACGCTCTAATATTTGGATTGCCTTTAGCTTTGATTACAGCACACATTCGCTATGGCATCGTTTCAATAAGCTTCTGCAGTGTTAAAAGATCCAGTGTTTAGTCTTGTGGGTTTAGGAATGTGAGGGGCTGGCAACAATGTTTTTATGTTAATACACGATGTTAGGAACATATTTCACGCTTATCGACATCGTTTGTTTTGAAGAAATAAGGAGATAATGTGATGATCTCATTCTTTGGGCACATACTGTAGTGTAGCTGAACCTAGACCTGACCAACTGCAGCAACGCCACATCATAACTGTTCAATCCAGTTGGCAGCCTTTTTGTTTTGGTCAGGCAGTATATGTTTACTGCTGCTTTTTTGGCAGGTTGTTTTTGCTTGAGTGTTTACAGTCATCAATAAAGCTCAAACTCCAGCATCATCAACTGGTCCAAGAGGCAAACTGCTCCAGACCCCACCATGGAGGGATGGATTCACTTTACGTAGGAGAAACACCCACACAATGTTATATAGTTTTGACTAATAAAACTTTATTGACGTTGCTGCCTCCTGTCACTAAACATGGCTGATATTACTAGCAACATTTCATGACATATGAGCCCAATGCCTCATGATATAATTGATTCAGGAATACCAGCTCCTGCCCCCCATCTGACAGACCGACATCATCCATTCATCATCTGAAAACAATACTATGGATGTTTGCACCTAAAGTGAACAGCCCCTGCTCTGCCTTTTTACAGTCTTTATTTTAGTGTCAGTGTCGACTCTGCTATTCTCCTCCGAGCTGCAGTCATTCTGTATTTGATTGTTCTCGTGTTTACAGACCCTGCTGCCGCTGCTAATGAATATTTCACTGCTTCCACAATAACAGTCCCAAGATGGCCGTCCCCATCCCACACGCCGCTCCTTACGCCTTCGTTGACCAATCTGCATGAGAGAACAAGGCTTGGCTTTGACCTTTCCTCTCTATACTCTGGAGACACAAGCCTATATGTATTTTTTGTCATAGTCTCTCTAATACAGCGCTGTCTGCAAGAAGCTATAGGGAAATAAAGCTAAGCCATTTAGAATTACGCAATTTCATGCATTATTCAGAGCTACCGAGAATCATTTCACGTCCACAGCTCCTCTGAGACTGAGGGGAGATAACCGCTGGTGACAGGATCGGCTCATGAAATGCAGAAAGACTTAATACCACCCAATCTGCAGATATTACCGCCCATCTGAATTGGAAATAGACACAGGAGGTGGCCACGGCGCAGACCACACCTATTTGGCAATGCATAGTTTGCCGTTTGATATCAGACTGCACAGTTTATATCGAATTTTGTGGCGTTTGACTGAAGTTTTATAGATGTTTGGGTGTATTGCTTGTTGTGGGTGTGCGTTGTGAGTTTTAGCATTGGAGTTAAATTGTGGCTCCCAAACTGTGGTACACGCCTTAGGGTTTGCAAGTGGTGTTTATTCTCAATAGTATCCACAAAAGCAGGCTGGAATTCATCTTCTTTTTAGGTCATATAATAATCAATTGTGTCAAAATAGTGTTTGTCAAACTTTCGGTATTCCATATTAATATAAAATTTAAAATGTTACAGCCACACCGCATAGAATTTTACCAATAAATAAGCATACAAGCATTTATTATATGACAGATATTTTCATCATTGAAAAACAGCTCAAACATGAGCTTTTGGTGTGAGCGGCTCAGCTCTCCTCATACATGACTACTTTACTTTGGGGACGTCTCCAGCTCGTTTCAATGGAGACGTTGACTAAAGTCAGCAGAATTTTAGATTTGAACAGTTTAGGTTCTCATCCAAATCCATTATTTTATAACCCACTGCAGTAATAGCATTTTCTGTGTTGAGCTGGTCATAAGGAGCATGTTTTGTATAGTCCAGAATATTATGTAGTGTGTCTTTAAATACTGACGTTAGTGCATTGTGGACAGTATGTTTCATGTATTTACCATTGGCACGGTGGCTGAATCGTTAGCACTCTTGCCTCAGAGCAAGAACGTTTCAATCCCCAGCCTTTAGTTTTTCTCTTTGTGTATAGATGGGTTTCCTCCGGGTGCTTTGGGTTCCCCTACCCACCAGAAACATGTACAATAGGTCCATCTTCCAGCCAGGGGATTCTATTAGCCAGCCATCTGGAAATGTGTCCCCAGCCAGAAAACACTGCTCCCACACACATGTTGCCCTATAGCGGTTTGGAGATGAGTCAAATACACAGGACAAATGTCAATGTAAAGTTGTTGCATATTGACCAATAAAGAACCTTAACCTTCCAGTAGTGGCTGGCAGCTAACAACGTTGTTTTATGATTTTTATATTGTTTTTAGACAATGTTTGTCTATGTTTGCTTGTGCTCCCAAACATGGCAGTGTTGAATTAATAAATCCTGAACTCTGTTAGCAGTACTTCTGCTACTACTGTCCTCATGTAGGTTGAGGTGGTGGTTGAATGAAATACATTTTTTTCTACAGTTTGTCTAACCTCATGTTGCTGTAATTAACATTCATGGCAGCGGTAACCTTCTGTTTTGTTAATTTTACACCCTGCATTTTCTTTCAAATTGGCTGCTCGTTGTCACTTAAACACAGACAGTCATTTGTTTTTCTTTTGAAAACCAGAATTAGCCTGGTCTCTGTGGAGCCGAGCTGAAGGCCGCTGGAGCAGACACAGAGTGATGTCCCTCTGGGTGCATTTTCAAAAGACACACAATCAATCAACCCAAGGCCCATCTTAATTTATACAAATGTTCATAGGAGTGGACAGACAGATTACTATCAAGCTGAGCTGCAGTGATGGGAAGGGATTTGATTGTCTCATCTATAAGCCCTTTACTCATGAAATATCAAGGCCAGGTGTGCTAAATATTATTTCGTTTTTTTTTGTAAGAGAAGACGGACCGGAGAAGACTGTTTAGCTTGAGATCAGGCGAGACATGATGTGGCTCAGGATCGAATCATCAAACACATTTTCCTGGGTTTTCATACTGTTTTTATGTTGAAAAGTGACGCTATAGGTGGTGGATTTCCATGGTAACATTGAATTGAGTG
Source organism: Gobius niger (assembly GCF_951799975.1). Lineage (NCBI taxonomy): Eukaryota > Metazoa > Chordata > Actinopteri > Gobiiformes > Gobiidae > Gobius > Gobius niger. The sequence goes on from NC_136867.1 coordinate 18,865,679, forward strand.
AACCAGTGTGAACAAATGCAACTATGTATTGAGTCAAATTTGCATGTTCGTGGTTGTCCATGGATTATTATGACACCGTGTTGACCGTTTTTACAATCAAAGTGAATAGATTATAGTGAAAAATGCTGTTTGGATTTGACGGAGTTCATGTGGCCCCGGGCTGCCGCTCATGTGGTGTTTTCCTGTCTGTGGTGGGCAGATGACTAGCACTCTCTTAGCAATTTCTCCTGTTTCCTATCACTCGGGTGCTCTCTCCCCTCTCTCTTTCATTCCCCCTCTCCCTCTCCTTCTCTCTCTGAATGGCATTAATTCCCCCTTAAGTCGATGGTCAGATGAAAGCGCTGGTGGTGGTTTGCAGTGGGACAAAGGGACTCGGGACGTCTGGTACACGGCTCTCACGACTTCAAACACACACAAAGCACCCACTTACACAATAGGTCCCAGGTTGTTTTTTTTTGCCTAATCTTGGGATTTCGAGCCTTATTCGTGCCAGTTTCTTTGCCTTTGTCCACTTTTAACAGCGCAGGATTAAATTGCTGTTGCGGAAATTATTGTTTTGTGTTTTCTTCCAATCCACTGCCTCGCCATTGTCCCGGGAAGTAATCGGGGGCCTCGCTGACAAAACAAGGGGTTCATCTAAGTCTAGTTTTTAGTGAAATGAACAGCGGATGGAGCAGGTACCTCTGTTTGTCTGAGGAGGCATTGCCACAATATGTTGTTTTGTTTAGCCTTGGGACAGAGTCAGCGAGCTCTTAACTCTTAAAGCTGCTTTGTCTAAACCAGGACAAAGAGGCAGGACAAAAGCATTACATAACAACCTCCAAAGGTCGACTTTTGAGAAAGCATTAGAGATGGAGTTGTGTCACAGCTGATAAATACACACAAAGATGAGAAGAGATTGTGGTCTTTTCCATGAACTGTTTGCATTTCCTCTATTAGAAGCTTAAGCAGAGGTGAACCTTATATAGGCCTATCTAATATCTATTTCCTCAAAGCAACCAACAACAATTCTAAAAATGTTTACCATAGCATGACCTTTTTAGAAAACCTTCAGAAAGACGATTTGATTTTATGAAATGTACTTTATTTTCAATGTTTTTCAGTGAACCTGTTAAGCCCCGCCTTAACCGAGCACATTTTCTCCCGTTTCGGCTTTACCCGAATCTAAAAGCTTCTTACAGCCTATTGGTCAGTGCCTCATTTGAAAGCTAAGACCCGCAAAACCGATCTAAACGGATCTTTTTCCTCGCGTTGTTGTTGTTTGCATTTTTGGTTTTATCTCGATTTTGTTGCGTTTTGTCACTTTTTCATCACTTTCTTTGTCATGTTTTCATCTCAATTTTGTCACTTTTTGTTGTGTTTTTGCTCCGTTTTTGCTTTTTTTCTTATATCGTTATTGCTTTTTGTTGCTCTTCTGTGGCTTTTTCGTTTTTGTTTTGTTGTTTCTTTCACTTTTTTTGTCATGTTTTCATCAAGTTTTTGTCACTTTTTTCTTTCTCTTTTGTTGTTTTTTGTCATGTTTTCATCTGGATTTTGTTTCTCTTTTCGCGTTTTTTTGCTCCGTTTTTGCTTTTTTTCTGATCTCGTTATTGTCTCTTTTTGTTGCTCTTTTATGGTTTTTTTGTTGAATTGTTTTTGTCATTTTTTCATCGCTTTTTTTTGTCATGTTTTTATGTAAATTTGACACTCATTTGTTGCTCTTTTGTTGTCTTTTGACACTGGTTTTCCTCTCAATGTTGTCGCTCTTTCATCGCTTTTTTTGTCATGTTTTCATCTCGTCACTTTTTTGTTGCTCTTTTGTGGCTGTTTTTGTTGCGTTTTCATCATTCAGTTTCTGTCACTATTTTGACACTTTTTCCCAGAAGTTTTAATTTACTTGGGTAATGCTAAACAGGAGAATATCTGCTTTATCTAAGCGGGGGTTAAGAAGTTAATAATAAACAAAATTGGTTTATTTTGTATGATTGTTCATATTTACTCTTAAATCCTTTTGCAGCAGTTTCTCGTCCTCATTGTTTACACAGATTTAGATTGTATCCTTCTTTGCCTGTTGATTATGTTTGCGTTGTGGACAGATAAGGCTGTTGCAAGTTTGCGATGTTTCAGTGCGGCTACGTTTTCTGTCAGCCCTGCTTGTCCTTGGGCATTTTTGACATGCAACAAAGACGCAGCTTGGAGCCACATGCAAACATTTAATTTACGTCTATCTCCCGCAGCCTCCCCGGTCTCTCCCAGATTCCTGTCAGTCCGCACAGAAAGCTCTCGGTCCCCAGCCTCCCTCCATCTGCCCGTGAATAGGGCCAGTCACATTTCTGATAGCGTTTAATGAAATATCCACCCGGGCCTTGGATATGCCAGAGAGGAGGGGGTTGGCTATAGGGGGGTTTCTGACGGGCCAGGCTCGATGTGCATTCAACAAAGACGCCCTTTCACTGGACTGGAAAGCCTAGATTGCTGGTGGCTCTTTCATTCACTCATTTTGTCTTTTTAGATTCAAAAATGTGCCAAATGACCGGGCAGAAATCCCCCTGTGGCTTTTTCGAAGGGGGTGGGGGGCAGAGGCGGACAATGGGACAGGTGTGTTGTGGTTACAAGATGGCAGCGCTGTACAAAGGTGAAGTTAAATGATTGGACAAGCTTCATTGACAAAGGTGTACTCTTTAACCTGCTTGTGTAATGTTCAACCCAGCCCGCGCAACAAGGCTCCTCTCTGTTCATTTCAGAGATTCTTACTTGAAGTTCATTCTGGCTTTTCAGAAAGTGACAATGACGTGTTTTTAATCTCTTTTGCAAATACAGAATTTTAGTTTTGTCATCTGTACTGGACTGTTTTGTGTAGAGAGTATATCGCCTCTCACTTCAAGAGGCTTTGTCGGCAACTGTTATTCGCAGCAGGATAAAGTAATACTGATTCCAGTAGAGAGAGGTCAACCATGTTATTGGTTCAACCCATTTAATCCATCTTGATCAATATACGGTCTGGATTTAACCTGTTATGATCTGGGGCTGCGGTTGGTCAGGTTCAAAAACACAATGTGCCCAAAGAATGAGATCAGCTGAACATCATGAATGACCAGGTTATTCCATCTATGGATTTCTTCTTCCCTGATGGCACGGGTATGTTCCAAGATGACAAAGCCAAGACTCATCGCGCTCACATGGTTCAGGGGCATAAGACATCATTTTCACACATGGATCGGCCGCCGTAGAGTCCAGATCTTAACCCCATTGAGAATCTTTGGAATGTGCTTTGTGTAGTGGTCACACTATCCCATCATCAATACAACATCTTGAAACAATACCACAGCGAATGTGTGCTGTAATCAAAGCTAAATGGTGTCCAGCTAATTATTTGTGTGTGTGGCTTTCTTATCGCACCTTTAGACACTGTAAATATTGTGCGCATTGTGCGTGCTGCTGAGGAGGTGATTGGCTGTAAGCTCCCATCTCTCCAGGGCCTGTTTATAGATGGACCAGGCTGAGTGAGATGTTTGTCACTGCTGGAATTAACACGCTGCAAGCCACACTGCGGATGCTTATATATATTCCGTTTATATGCCGTTGGAAGAGGTCAGTGAATACAGTAATTGGTTCAATGGTTGATGGCACCTGTGGTACCATTCGCCATCAGTCGAGGATGTGGAGGCACTGGTATAGCTTTTTAAAGTGACTGATTAATTTTATTTCATTGTTTTGGTGTTGTTTGTTTGTGATGTTTGTGATGTCACTCTGACTTCGAGTCCGTAATAAAGTTGAATTGAAATTGAATTGAATTTACCTCCAGGACCCGGAGGCATGTGAGTCGGATCACAGCTGACCCTTCTCACCCCGGACACGAACTGTTCACCCCCTCCACTGAGGCAGGAGGCTACGGTCTATCCAGACCCAAACCTCCCACCACAGTTTTTTTCCCCTCCGCCATCATAGTTTACACTCAGGATCATGCAGGAGGTCCTTGCCAGGAAGAATAAACTCTTGTTTTTGACCTCAACACGAACTTAAGTCTGTTGGAGGAAACCGCGGGTGAAAACACTGGGAGAACATGCAAATTCCATTCATTTCATTTCATTTTCATTTATTTATTCATTTGAGCAGAAAAGTATGTCAACAGTTTACGGAAAGAAAAATACAAAACAAGACTTTGTGCTCAAAAGGAGTAGGAAGAAGTTCAAAGAACTTATAGTAAATCTACCCCTTATCTCTCATTCAAGTAATCATCACATACATTTTCCGCTATACTCATGCAGGAAACAGATGCATGAGTCTGTGCTTACATGTTGATATAAATCGTTTATGATCGTACAAATTGTCAAAGAATTTCATCATTTACAGTTACCAAAAAATAAAAATAAAGGATTTATCATTTACAGTACAATAAATAAATACACCATATGGTACATAAGACACATTTGATAAACCTCCTTTTTGTGATACAGTGACTTTGCAACTGTGCATCCAGATCTGTGTTGCAGCATTTTCCCGCCACCTACTTCAAGAACAGAATTTTTAGTAATTGTGGTGCAGTTTCCTCCTTGCCTGCTCATGTATACTGCAGATGCAATAAGCAAGATACGCACAGATTCACATGCTGATAGCAGAACAGCATGTCTACATTTTGAGCTGCTAAATTATTTGTAAACTGGCTTATAATCACTTTACATCAAACTCAGGCGCAAATGATTTTCGGGTCTAATTTTGGATGCCTCCCAGCCCTACATTATAACTTTCTCAGAGTCATTCCTGCCCCGAGGAGAGCTTCCACCTATAAGTTTCCGTCTAGTAGTTCTCCACAGAAGTCCATGATATAAATATATAATCCGCATGAGCGTTTTAATTAGTGCAGCTCTGCAGGTTTCCGCTGTCGGAGGAAACCCAGTGTTAATAAAGTCATCCATCTCTCTGTCCCTCCCTCCGCCTCAGCGATCCCAGGTACAGATGGCCTTTTTCTGCTTGTTGCTCCCGAAAAACCTCCCTCCTCATAATCCCCACATTAATCACAATCATAAGCAGCAGGTGAGCCGTGGATGCAGTTTTGTTGACATCTGGACGCGAGCGGAGGCACAGGGGAAGAGGCCCGGGCCGCCGGTGGTGGCAGCGGCTGGGTGCGCTGGTGGGTTGTTTGTCCACAGCGGGACGCCAAATTTAAACTTGGCACAATGAAATGAGCCTGGCTGTTTTTGGTTACAGAAGAGGCCTGCGGTGGAGCAGCTGTGAGATAGAGGGATGCAGACAATAGCATGGACTCGAGAGGGAATAGAGATTACTGAATTTCTCGTTATATATATTTGAATTCCTAATTGTTTTGTCTTATTATAAACAAGAAGGCACAAAAAGAGGAAACGTTGCAATAATAGATAACTGTCATGAATGTTAAAGATATGGCAATATTTTACAAAACCATTTCAAAACAGCAACTTGTTTTGTCATCCACCTGTTTCATATAAATACTAAAAACAGACTAAAACAAGTCTAAAATTGAACTAAATTAGAAAAATAATGACTTTTGCATATTTTGAAGCTGCCATGAGGGTCATTTATCTAGACAGGTGCTAAATAGCGAGTGCAAGCTGAAAATGGCAGCTATGTGTTGGCTTTTTGTATTTACCATTTGCAAATCCATGTTTTACTGTACTAGGGACCCAAATCTGTAAATGAGAACATGCTTGTTATGCCACATTTTTCAATAACACTGCATTATGTAATAACTGTTCGAAATGTAAAAACATTATAAATTCCTTGTGTATTAAAACCACATTCTGTAATAATTTGCCGCATTTTGTGTTAAAACCAGTCACTACACCTCATCAAGCGGTTAGTAATGCATTGTTCAATACTTCCTTCATCCTTTATAAGAGATTTACACAGTTTATAACCCTCATTAACAATAAACACAGTACGGTGTCAATGTAAACCATCTGTGAGTCTTTAAGGATGAGTCAGAAATGCTTAAAGGGACTATATACTCTACATGTTCCAGCTATGTCCTAATGTGTAGAATGAGCCCAGAACTATTCACCACAACTGCCTCTAAAATCCTGCACTCAAGAAGGTGCTGTCATGCATGAGCTTAAAGGAATAGGCCACCGTTTTTACATACTGAGATGTGTTCTTACCTTAGCTTTGACGAGTTCTTTAGGACCTGTCTGGTCTTCCCCCGTGCCTTCAGTCACGTAAACACAGTGCAGACGGCGTTAGCATTTAGCCTCTCCCTCTCTCCACTATAGCTCCAAAACAGGTCAAGATAGAAGCTACCACGCTCTTCCACGTTTTCCCTATTTGGTTACGTGAAGTGTTCCACTACAAAGTATAATTACACAAAATTAAACAATGTGGATTTTCTAAGCGGATAAAAGGGGGAACTATAATGTAAGGTGTAGTAATACCAGAAGTAGTTTGGCATCCGCACAGTAAAGTGAAGATTACTGCGCAGTAAAGTGAAGATTACTGAGCGGATTTCGAACTACTCCTGGTATTATTACGCCTTACAAAATAGTTCCCCCCTTTGCTTTTGAAATGATAAAATAAGTATTTACAAATGCTGTAATAGTGAACTGTCATGAAGCGTTGCCGCACATTTTATTGCATTGTAGAATAATTGATTGCAACATTAGAAAAGTAGGTAACACTTTACTTTACAGTACCCTTGATACATTGCACCTAATTAAATTTAGTACAATGTAATGTGCTTTGTAGTAATCTGTAATAACTTGTACCTATGGGTTACATACACAATGGAATAATATGTATTAGTGTAATATGTATTGCAGGTACATAATGTAATAAAACATATGATCTTTGGTGCAAGGACTTAAGATCAGGGTTATAGTTAGGGTCTTATTACATTATGTACCTGCAAAGTACGAGTACACATTATATCATTGTGTATCTAACTCTAACAAGTTGTTACATGTTGTTACATGTTGTTACAAAGCCCATTACATTATATTAAATTTGGCAACTACAATGTATTAAGGATATTATAAAATAAAGTGTTGCAGAAAAGTATAACAAACACATTATTACAAAATGTGGTTTTAAGGGGAAATTTTATAACTTTTGTTACATAACGCGGTGTTATTACAAAGTGCGGCTAGAGTAGAAAATGTACAAATGACTCTGCTGTTGTTTTTGGCTGAAGTTTAATTGGATTAGGAACAACTGGATTTGTTTATTCTTGTTACAATTTGGCTTTGTTTAGATACCAAGGCAAAATCCAATCCAAAGAACACCGTAAAATCAACAAATGTAAAATGTGGAACTCTACAAATAATCAATTGGGTTATCTGAGCGGAGGGATCCACTCTCTGCTCTCAGCTGCCCCTGAGCATGTCTGAATCATGATGAACTGTAATTACCTGCACAGTTCCTGCTCGAGTGCCAGGAGCCAGACCGAGATTTATGGTCCTCCGCTCCAAACGGGACAAAGGCTCACATTTCGGAGGTAATGAATCTCTCTATGGGCTGCAGACGTCTTCACATGGTGCGCCCAAACCCCCAGGGAGCTCCTTACAACGGTAGGCAGAGAGAGGCAGTAGACCGCCTTTCCAACCTGGAGGAAGTCTTAAATTACCCTGCAAATTCTGGTCTCTAAATGCACCTTAAATGGTTAGTGAATACAACTCTCCCCACTGTTCAACGTGTCTTCATACAAACAAAATGTATCCCGTTATGGAGTCAGAAGATAAAACTGGTCAAATAAATAAAGGGAGCTGAACTCGGTTTCACAGTTGAGTTAGACACAAACATTATGAAGTGAAATTTTGGCTCTGCATGTTGCTATATCATGTCCTGTTTTATTATATGTAGTGGTATAAAAGACCAACCTGCAAAATATCACAAGTTATGTTTAGTCTGGGGACCACCAATTCATTTTCTCGAAGGAAAGGTGTGGTTTACGATCGTCCATAGCCGTTTATTGGTTGCTATGAATGTCTATCATATGTGTTTGCACGTAGCCACAGCCAATCTTATCAATTACCCGATGACGCATCACCTGCAGTAAACTTTCGAGCTAAACTATTTAGAACATGGTCTAAAGCTTGATCGAAAGATGGCGTCGCGTCTGCTGCTGTCATGTTGGATCTGTAAATAAACCTATATTTTATTTTATCCATGAACAAACTACAAGCTTCCGTATGTATAGTGTGTCATCGTCTTGCCGTCCCTCCTTGTTCTGTGATTGGTTCCCAAATCCATGCGAAGATTTCGGCCATGGTCCCCAGGCTGCTGTGAAGTTCGAAATAATTTGAGCGCACACAGCAGGGTGGGTATTCCCAGGCAATTATAGAAGTGCTAGTTGTTGTCGGCAAATGTTGCACTCGTCCACTCATGGTAATACTGCCACGTGATGGGCTCAAACCACAGCTCATTCGGATTCAAACAAATAGAGCTCCACAGCCCCAGTCACGTGTCAGAGTCCGACACAAAAAATCCCATGTATTCTTAGCATTGACTTTTCGAAAAAGGAAAGGAGTTTAAAGGGGTAAGATGAAAGTTAGTCATTTTATGCTCACCACTGCCACCTCAGGGCTTATGTGTAACTGCAGCTTCTATATTAAGCTCGTGCATGACGGCACATTGGACCCGAATAACACCTTTTTGAGAGACAGTGCAGGATTTTAGAGGCAGTTGTGGTGAACAGGTCTGAGCTCATTCTACACATTAGGACATGGCTGGAACATGTAGGGGGATGAAAATACTTAGTTTTAACATTTTTAAACTCCATGTAGTCCCTTTAAAGGCACAATGCCGGCTAAACAGCTATGTGCGAACACATGGACATGAAGCAAACAAGGTAAAATGGAAGAAAACGTTGCAAACTGCTAAATTATGTAAGTAATTTTGGTGTATTTTTAAGTATTGTTTGTTTCTCCATCCATCCATCCATCCATCCATCCATCCATTTTCTTCCGCTTTATCTGGGGCCGGGTCGTGGGGACAGCAGTCTCAGCAGACATGCCCAAACTTCCCGATCCACACACACCTCCTTCAGCTGTTCTGGGGGGACCCCGAGGCGACACCAGGCCAGCTCGGAGACATAGTCCCACCAGCGTGTCCTGGGTCTTCCACAAGGCCTTGTTATTGTTTGTTTCTTTCTTGTAAAATACCTGCGCAATTTCGGTAGTTAGCACATAGCTGATTAGCCGGCATCGTGCCTTTAAACTCTTAATAGTTGACTTTTTCGAAAATTCAACGCTAAGACTACGTGGGATTTATTATGACGGACACGTGACCAGAAGTGGGTGCGACTGTGGAGCTCTATACACATGAGCTGCACAAAATGTATTCATGTGTTTGTGAACTCACAAATGCGGCACGCATTCAGTATGCTGCCTAATAAAAGATAGCATTGTGGGCATTTACTCTGTGTGTGTTGTGTAATTTAATATAGTATTGATTAATTCATTTGTTTGGAAATGTTCTGCTTTTGACTTGAAAGAGAGCAATTTTGGAAAGGCATCATGGGAAATCATGTTTTGTTTTTCAGCTCTTAACGCACATAAACTACAGAAAAACATGAACTACTTCCTCATTTGGTAAACATCTGCCATAAGTCTTTTTAATAGGAGACATTTACCCTTATCAGAGCGGGAGGAAGCAGGTTTCTTTCGTAAAGGAAGTAAACCATCGGCTTGCACCTCGGGGCTAAACTTTTATCACCAGTGTCTCCTGTTGTAAATCACTGCTGACTCTGACATTGTGGGGTAATGGTGGACAATATTTGGCTAAGTGATGTTGGCGTTAATGCATTGTTTACGAAATGAGTGACAACGACAAATGAACCTGGTCAGCGGACAAGCCCCAAAGAGGCAGTTGGGAGATTTAACTGTCCAAGTCCGAATGGTGACGTATGGAAGTGGACGTTAATTGTAGAAAAGTCAAACTCCTTCGGGGCAACAAGGAGAAGATTTACAGAGCACATTTGTCAAGCTCTTGAACATGCTACTCAGAAACAACGGGCTGAGACAAGATGAAATACAGTCCAACAAGACCAAAATATGTACATTTCCAACGATTATTTTTTTTTAGTCTTCAAAACCTGCTACATCCATTATTATACATCGACATTTTACCCAAAGATAGAGAATGGATGAACACTGTGCGCATTTATTTTCAAGTTGCCGAACATTTTGATTATTGTAGTGGTGCACATAGAGGAATAAAAAGGAGAAGTGGCATTTGATCCAAATGGACAGTTAGCAAATAGGCTAGTCTGGGAAACTTTCCAGCATTTGTTAGCCTCCTCAATGTATTTTACAATTTAGCCATGAAACATCCCAAATTATAGACAATCCAGATGCTATAACTGCAGTTATATTATATATAATAGTGTTCGAGAAATTCCACTGTTACCATGGAGATCCGCCATGTTGCAGCTGTTAGCATACATTTCCCATAGAATAACATTAGCTTAAAACAGTATAAAAAGTGGAGAAAAAAGCCGTGGAGCAAGTCTGTTTAATCCACCTAACTCACTATAGTGACCATCTGTTTTAATGTCAACAATAACTCACATTCCTGAAATCTACATTATATCAAAACCTAGTTAGAAATCATTTATTTACAGACCTTTTCCGATTTTACTTTAGATACGAATTAGCGTAAATGAGCTAAATGATTTTGCTCAGAGGTGGATGTGTCTGGCCTTTTGTGTGGTCCACATAATGAGAGAGAAACCACAGAAATTATATAAATGCATGAATGATGAAACGGAGATGCCATGACTCGCCATACTTCAATATAGAGACTGCCTTCACCATTCATTCGTTTAGGGATAGAGCAATTCAAACAGGTCGGTGAAGAAGTACGTCTTTGTAGGAACAGGCTCAGATAACTAAGGGCGTTTCTGTGGTTTCTATGGTGGTGCAAAGTGAGATTATATTTCTATCCAATCACTCAATCGCCTAGTTACACCTAAAATTATGAATTAAAGTGAAATCATTTTAAAGCCTTTAGTTTAGGAAATGCACATTGGTCAGTATTGATCTGTAGTTCTTCGAAGTCTGATGGATTTCTCCTGCGCTGCCTCCAGAGCAAACAGACTGAGAGTAAATCAGACTTTCAAAGGCGGTGTTGAGATTCTCCCTATGAAAATACATTGTGATGCTGTTAAAACTGACAGTGCAAACATTTTAAAATGAAGTTGCAATGCACCCTTTTTTGCACCCCTGTAGATCCAGATCTCATAATTTCTAGTGTTAAATGACTGTCGATAAGATCCTTTAGGTTTGTAACACTGGCATCCTTATTACAACTGCATTGTCTTTGCCTGTACGCAATGTTCACGGTCTCTGTTCCCATCCTGTGTCTCCTCCTCACATAAATAAATGATTCATGACCCATTATTGTGCGAATATATAGTGTTTACCTCGACGGCGAGATCAGGGCGTGCTGTTGTTATGGATAGCAATTTTACGGTCAAAAACATCGCTGTATATCACCCAGCAGAGACCAGAGAAATGCACTACAATGTCGCTTCATTGTTTGCAACTCTGATCGATCGAGAGACAGTGAAGTGGTACGATAATGATTAGACACTGGTGAACCGCAAAGCCCTGACAACCTGCTGAGGACGTGTTGGGGCTTGTGCTTCCGACTGCATTAACTTTTCTTAATGGAGGAGAAGTATGTGACCAGGGGCACATTGTATAGGCTAATCATTAGTGGAAGGGAAATAGGCAGCTCTGTGTACTGTCAATGTCATTACCAGTTTGATTCAGTGACGATGATCTTTCTGCTTTTACCCTGGAAATGTACAAAATACCTTGATTTTAATGAGGTGAAAGTGTTTCCCATTTATTAAAGAAGAGACTATGGTGCCTCCCCATACTTTGAAAATAATAAAAATAAAAATAGTTATACACACAAGCAACTAATGATGGGATTATGGCTTGAAATCATTTGTGCATCAAAAATGTGTCTCGTTTTTTTAAAGGGTTTTTAAAAAAAAAGAGAGAAACCAGCCAAAAAACTCATATTGTCTGAGAACTCATATGTTTTTACAGTGGGAGTCATTTTAACCTTTGAATTCAGTGTCATGTTACTAAAACTTTGTGCCATTAATAACGGCAAGAGGCTGCTCCAAGTCAATTTTTTTGCACTAACACCTTTCACCTGTGGTTTCTCCTCTGTTTCTTTGATATTATTCTTTGTTTTCTCAGCCTTGTAGTCACAGATTACTTGAATCACATGTTACTTTACTGATTACTTGATTTTAAAAGTAAATAAGTTAGATTACAAGTTACTTTACTAGTTACATACGTCAGCTGCCGACATCACCTCCCTCACTTCAAAACGCAAAAGACAACGACATTAACAAGGCCGCCACTGATTCAGAAGAGTGACGCATTCAAATCTCTTCTATTGTTGTCGTGAGTTGTCTGCATACTGAATATGTGACTTGTCTCATATGTTGCGTCACACCCCACAAGACGCAAGAAAAAAAAAAATATTTTTCTTAAGGAAAATGACAGAATTGTAACTCACAGTGACTTGGAAAAGTAACTTTAATCTGATTACTGGTCTGGAAAAAGTGATGCGTTAGATTACTCGTTACTAATAAAAGTAGTCAGATTAGAGTATTTTACTGGCATCACTGTTGCTCAATTACATTTGTGCAAAGGTACACAATAAACTGGCAGAGAAAGATCAGTCTCTCTTGTCAAAATGGAAATATTGTGTTGCTGTTGTCAAAAAGCCAATCAAAATTCAAAAGAGCCAAATTGGTCATGAACGTCTCATCACTACGTGTCTCTGGTTGTTGTCCTAGCAGTGTGTCGCAGAGAGAGATCTGCTTGTGGTCCCAAAGAGAAAGAGGAAACAGAGAGGAGACCATGCTTTTTCTGTTGTGGAACCAAAATTATGGAATGAACTGCCCTTGCTTCTTAGGCAGGTCGACTCATTGCCTGTTTTTAAGTCGGCTCTTAAGACACACCTTTTTTCCAGGGCTTTTGATTGTGATTGGCAATTGACTTTGTAATGTTTTTCTCATTGTGATTTTTTTTTTTTTTACCTTTTAATTGCTTGCTCTGTTCTGTGTGTACTGCACTTTGGTGAACGGTGGAATATATAAGCTACTTTAAGAGAATGCCATTCCACTAATAAATTATATCAGGAACAGACCCTTTAATGTCAAATGGAAACAAAACAAGTGATTATTAAAAGTGAAATTAAGTTATACTGCTTGAAACAAATAAAAAATGCCCAAACTTGAATTGTGTGTTGAAATTTAAACTTCATTGCTTCATACTGACTCAACGGTCTGCTATTGTGGTATAGTGTGGAAGTGTTTCTGGGCAAAAGCGTAGACTGTCAAACATGGTCTTTACTTGGCTCATCTTTCCCTCTTTTAGAAGCAGATATTATCAGTGAAGTGTCCATTTAGGCCACACAATGGGCCGCCTCCTCTCCCCATCTCCTGATCCACGCTGCAGGACTGACAGCTCGGACAAAAGCCTCACCATCCATTTATCTTCTCTGTATAACCCCCGATGCAAATGCGGGATATTGGGCCCTGCGTGCAGCAATCAATCCCCTAATTGAGTTTGCGCTATTTCAACTTGTTAAGGGACCTCTGTCCAAATTAAAGCGAAGGTCAATTTCTCATTCTGACAATTACTGTATTCATTTATTGGAGGAACAAAGAGATCCGTGGACAGGTTTTGGAGCAGGCAGCAGAGAACCAGCAGTGCCCCATTGTGAAAGACCTCTGTTTGAGCCCTGTTATAGCACTCATTAAAGCCTGCACACTGTAGATTGGTACAAAATGGGATATTAATATGGAAATTGGAGTTGATGTGTGGAGTAAATGACTGGTTAATGTGGGTTTAGGAGGTTTGAGGGAGCTGTAAAATGCAAAAAAGATATATAAAAAGAAATATAACCAGCAAGCAACACTCTTTGTTCAGTAGTGGAGATTTGTGTGTTATTTAAGCACAACTGTGAAGTATTTTAAAACCATACCGCGGATCATTCCTGGTCATATTTGACATGTCACAAAACAGAAGAATCTTAAAGTCTTTTTAAGACCCTCTCAAAATGAAAATAGAATTTAGTTATACCCAGAAATGCACTGTGACCTAGTTGTTAACCATTAACTGTTGCTACAGAGACTCAAAATGGTATATCTGGGACAGTCCTGAAGTGGTTGCCATCCTATTTGACCAATAGAACATTCTCTGTGTGTATATATAACATTATGACTGAAGCTACTCCTTTGCTGCATGGTGTTCCTCAGGGATCAGTCTTGGGGCCAATTTTCTTTTTGTTTATACATGTTGCACACCCTCTTGGAAAAAATCTCTATGCTGATGATATTCTATTTACTTTTCATTTAATATTTTATATCATTGTTTTTCATATTTACTGGACTGTAGATTTTTTTTAAAGGGGCTAGATGCAAGTTAGCCATTTTATACTCACTACTGCCACCTCAGGTCATATGTGTAACTGCAGCTTCTATATTAAGCTAATGCATGAGGGCACTTCGGACCCGAATAAACACCTTTTTGAGTGACAGTGCAGGATTTTAGAGGCAGTTGTGGTGAACAGGTCTGGGCTCATTCTACACATTAGGACATTGTTGGAACATGTAGGGGGAGGAAAATACTTAATTTTAGCATTTTTAAACCCAGTATAGTCCCTTTAAAGGGGGGGTATTATGCAAAATGGACTTTTTCAAGCTTTACATCATGTTATTAAGTCATTCCCTCATTAAAAACATGCCTGAAGTGTTGCCTTAGCACATTCACGTATTTTCGAGTAATCTGTAGAAACTCTGATGGCGGCCATTTTAGGGATAAAACGCCTGATTCCTTCAGGAAACGCCCTCGACCTCCAGGATACGCCTCCGACCTTTCGTCACCAGCCGAGTAACCAACCACTGCTCCTCAGCAGAACCCCCTCCCCGCAGTGTCTAGCCCTAAGACGTAAACAGAGTCATCATGGAGGATTAGCTTCATGTGTTGTGAACCGGAGTTACAGCAGACTTTTACAAAGACATACATCAGTGTTTCTGTTACCGAAACACCCAGGATTAAAACCGGTGACAAGAACACTTATTTCAGTGTCTGGTTCTGCGCTGGGCCGTGATGATGCACAGAGCCTCCGGAGAAAGCTAATGCTAAGCTAAACCTCGAGTCATCACGTGAAAACGAGAAATATGCACACATAAAGTCAATAAAACCACCACACACACAAAGAACCGTTTAACAATGATCACACACGGAGCCTGGCTTGTTGATTTGGAAGTTTATTGCTCACATTTCATCTGCAATGGGTCATAGCCGAGTGGTTTTCTCCCGGAGCTAACAAGCTAGCCGCGACAAGCTAACGGGAAAATTCACTGAATACAAGCAGCATATTATGCATTGAAAACGTCACTAAACAGGCATCTGCTTGAAGCAGCCTTTATGATGATCACACACGGAGCCTGGCTTGTTGATTGTGTAGTTTATTGCTCACATTTCATCTACAGTGAGTCGTAGCCGAGTGGTTTTCTCCCGGAGCTAACAAGCTAGCCGCGATAAGCTAACGGGAAAATTCACTGAATACACGCAGCATATTATGCATTGAAAACGTCACTAAAACAGGCAACTGCTTGAAGCAGCCTTTATGACGATCACACACGGAGCCTGGCTTGTTGATTTCGTAGTTTATTGCTCACATTTCATCTGCAGTGAGTCGTAGCCGAGTGGTTTCTCCCGGAGCTAAGGCACTATTAGCCGCGACAAGCTAACAACCTTCACCTTCACAACATTCATTGAAAACAGGCAGCATATTATGCACAAATAACGTCAATAAAGCAGCAACTACTCGAAGCAGCCTTTACGATGATCACACAATGAGCCTGGCTTTACACATTTGTGGTTTATTGCAGACTTTTCATCAACAATGAGCTGTAGTCGATTATAACAAGCTAACGGGTAACCTCGAAAAACCACTGTCCACCTGCACAGATAATGTCCGTCTTTGAATCGTATGGGCTCCTGCAGATCCTGGTGTCGTCCATGGGGGTATAGTTAGAGATCCATAGGGCATGGCAGATGCAAAGAGAGAGCCTCCAAACAGCAGTTATTTTTCAGGCAAGAGCCCCTTCCAAGCGTCCGGTGTGGAAGGTTCGTTTCCAAATAATATCCTGTGTGGCCATTGTTCACAAAGTGATAAACAGTAGGTCCTTTCCAACAATAAAAATTAAAATGCACCGATCGTAGTTTCAATACTGTTGAGACAACGAAGTGTTGTTGTGATGCCACAGACAGCGTGTGGAGGGGGCGTGTCGGAAAGGGTCAGAGGTTCTTAAAGAGACAGGGGCCTATTTCAAGTCATTTGCTACCACCATTTTGAAAGAGCAATTTTATACAAGGCAGTTATTCTAATTTACTGCATTTACAGACCAACAGAAGGTTTGGTCATCATTGTAGTGTGCTATAGACTGGTGCTATGTGGCTGAAAAAAGCATAATACCCCCTCTTTAAGTTAAAAATGCTTCTTAACTGCAGAGCTTATTATTTCCAATATGACATCATGCTTGTTTTTTCCCCCAATAGTTTTCTGGAAAAGTCCCATTACTTTAGAGAAGTATGGTAAACCGGTTGATTGACTGTTTATGATAGGCTATTGTCTCTTCATTCAGCTGTTAGCTTGTATGAAGAGTAACTTAACAGGTTTAAAACTCAAAATATAAACATTTCACCAAATATGCTCCCAATGTACTGTGACCAGATAACGAAGCTGAAAGATTTGGACAGTCAAGGCATGTACTTCAAACTGAGAGTGCACCTTATCCCAGCTCTTGATAAGGCTTTAGCACAAGCAGAGGAGTGTTTTAAAAAAGTGTCACCAACTATATGTGGTGCAGGGATGTGTGAACAAAGAGAGGAAGCTGTTCTTGTAGTCTATAGACAGAGACTGAAGTTCCAGCTCGGAGGCATTTTGAGTTTCTCTGCACAGCTCTCGTCTCTGTTCTCAAAGTTTACAGCCTGACAATCTTTGAATCGAACACTTCACCAACTACTGTCCCCCTGCTCCGTGTTCAGGTCCCAGGCCTCGAGTGTTGTGTCAAAAATTACCCCCCATCTTCAAACCTTCCCTAATTTAATAAGCTATTTGCAATTCACTGCCGAGAGAGAAGCTGTAGATTTGCTGTGGCAGAAGGAAAAAAGTTAAGCAGTAGCTCTAAAGGTTTTTAATTAAAAATGACCTTTGTGACTGGTTTTATCTCCCAGTCGCACATGCTTTTAAAAGGGCATGGACTTCCTGATACATTTAACTCTAAAAATGTAGGCTCTGTTGCCACTTTTAGGAGAGCTTTGCAAGAAAGAAAAAAAAACGCATTGATTAATAGCATGGGTTGGCAATATACCAGTTTCCACCTGTGTCACACTTTTTGGCCGTTCTGATCATAAAATGTTACAAAATGCCAAAAGTGGTTGAAAATTATTTGTTCTTTTCACACTTATCTTTCACTCAGTTTTCCAACTTTGACTGCGTATCTTTCCATTTACAAATGTATTATTCTTTCCTGAAAACATAGTCCGAAATACATGCTTGGCAGTGAAATCAGATTGTTTCTAGAAACAGCAGAATGGTCTTCGTCCCAGCAATGTGGGAGATCTCTAGTGTAGCATTTAGTCTGTTGATGTAGTGTGCGAGTCAGCTGCTCCCTCCTGCCTCATCAATAGTTTATTTACCGAGCGCAGAACCCACAAAATTAGAATAAAAATTAGATTGTCTTTCGCTGCAGTGAAACCAAAGCATTCAATTACTCCGGCTGCATCTTCCTCTCGAGGCGGGCTTTTGACTGCATTACCATTCATCAATAAAGAATGGTCACAATGTGTTTTTGTATCATGTCTGCTGCCTCTTGTGAAGCTAAAAGGAAACCGATTAGATGAGACACAAGATTTGTTCTAGAAAGCTCTGTAGCCTTAGTTATAGGATGCATCTTTCCAAGGCGTTGAATTGAGAGTAATGGCAAAGTATACAATTGCCAGTGAGAGTGTTAACACCTAGAGACATTCATCACTTTGTGTGGTTTATATCAGTGGTTCTCAAACGTTTCAGTACAACCAGTCTAGATCAAGATCAAGTAGTAGTAGTAGATATCTCAGAAGACGCCCGAGTGCCACCATATCCTACATCCTGGAAAGAATAACCAAAAGTCTATCATGTGAAGATATGCTACTGCAGTGGGAAAATAATTGCTCGATAGAAGCTCTGGTGAGTTTTATGAAATAAAGGTCCAGTTGTTGAAAGTACAGGGAAAGGGGAAAAGGCATGTGGGGAGGCCATGACCTCTCAGTGACTGCCTCTTACAAAACACAGAAACAGAGGCTTTTATACATACGTACAATACAAGTGGTGTGATACATTTGAAAGCAACAGGGTGAAACAAATGCACACAGTTTCTTGCACCCATGTGCTAATTCACTCAGGAATCAGGATGTCTCTTTGCAATACAACAAATTTCAGTTGGCCAGCGTGGAGTGGCCTCAATCAAGGCTTGATCAGTGAGAGCCATGAGTGTTGATTGAATAACAATAGGCAGGCTGTGAGTCACTATGTTGAATCTGGCTCATCTGGACCAGAGTTTGGTACTGCTTATCACATAGATCTAACTATATAGAACATATTGCTCTACTTTTCATTACACCACATTCTTTCGAGGAGATTGTGCAGCCAGTTTTACAAAGTTTACCAAATATATTCCAGGCCAAAACAAAAGAAATGTCTCAAAACAAAATGAAAATAGTAACTGCTGGACATTAATGCATTTCTTTTTTCACTTTATTTGACCTTTATCTAACTAAGAAAGTCCCACTGATTATCAGAATCCCTTTTCAGGGAAGTCCTGGTCTCAGAGAGGTTCGTATTGTACATGTTTTAGTCGCAGTTGAACGCAAAGCTCCAGGTGGAAAGATGGAAACTCCACACAGAACCTAGGACTTTCTTGTTGTGAGGTGAGAGGGCCAAGACATCCATGAACCATAAAGGACTTCTGGTAAATTTATAGCTATAGTATTTTCAAAGTCTTTGGTAGCTTCATTGTTTAGTTAGTTTGCTTCCCCTTTAAGCCCCTGCAAAAGAGGCTAAAAGAGATTAGTTCAAAGCTGTGTCTTTTTTTACAAGATGGAGTTGATCTACCCTTTATTTGCTCAGTTAAGTGGAGTATTCTTTGCACACAGTGCTGCAAAAAGCCAAGGATTTATATCAGCTCTTTACTTCATGAGTCTTCATCCCTTATCACTCTTCATCGTGGCAGGTTTTATCCAGGTTTAGCACACAGTCAACAACAGAGGTGCATTGTGAAGTTTAAAACATCAGCTAAACACCCCAATGCCGCTGTGGGTTCAGCCAGAGTTCATGTTGTTAGTATTACAATGCTTTCATGGCCTCAAATCTCGCCAAGATCAAAAAAAGGCTTCGGGGAGGTATGCCCCTGTCAGCCAATTAATGCCCACACAACTGCTGCTCTATCAAGCCCAGACTAAGCACTTTACACAGCAAAAACCTCGGCAATTTCACCATCAGCGGACAACTTTAAGACCAATTAATCAGCACTTTTGGGAAGGTTTTGTAGCCTGAATCTTGGGAGTTTCACACAGGTCGAACCTAGAGGAAGCTTGCGGATAATACTTAAGGTTATTGTCAAAATGAGCCAATTCTAGACACAGGAAACAAATTTGGTTTTATCAGCCTAAAGGGGTAGGATTAAAAAAAAGATACATTTGAGTTGTGTTTCATTTGAATATAACTTCTTACAGTACATATACCAATCTTAATGTTTTAAGACAGATACCTATTTAAGCATCCATTACATTTATCAAAAAAGATGAAGATGCATCACACAAAGTAATGGGTTCCGCTGGGATAAAGATGGGGGTGCAAAAGTATTACAAATGAAAAAGGTTTCTGCAAGTTTACCATTTGTCACTAAATGTGGATCTGAGCGATTAAAGCTTCAGCCGACAGCAGTGACTACAAATAACCATTAGGCTTCACTCTGCTGCTGTTTTCAAAGTATCAAATAATGAAGAAATGAAGACTTGCTGCTAATGCGGTGGACTTTCTGTAAAGTCTCTGCAAAAACCTGAGCGTAATGAAGCATTAAGGCCTTCACTGTGTTAAAAAATGTCAATAAAGCCTTTGATTTTATGGTTTAATAAGAAAAGAAGCGATGAGGACAGACGCTGAAAAGCTACAGAACCATCAAAGCCATGCTTCAAAACCAGAAATCTCAGCAAACAAAGATTTAAACATGCATTTGAAAAGGCACATATATTATTAAAACATGAAATAATAATCACCTCACAGTACTACGTTTTTATGACGCAGCAGAAATAGAATAAGCCTTCACAAGCTAAACAGGCCACTACTGCCTCAACAGAGACAAAGGTAGTGGTGCCACCTGGTGGTGATTGAATGGAACAAAGAATTCTCTCTATTGTATGCAAAGATTTGTTGCTAAAAGTCTTTCAGATAAAACTTAAAGCTACTTCGAGCTAAAAAAGAACAACGGCAGGGGTCCTCGAGTGACCAAATCTGTGGTTGAGCCGTAAAGTAGGATTGACTTAGTAGTTGCTTTTGAGGCTGAACTTCTCCTGGTCGATGCCTTTGTTCTTGGGGACATGTCTGTAAATACAGTCGTCTTTTGTGCAGCCGATCGTGCGCCAGAAGAAACACTCTCTGTTCTTCGGTAAGCTGCACACAAACATGTTTCCCCTTTTACTGATAACGAAACAGATTTATTATAAAACGCATTATTTAAATGTGCAGGCTCTCACCAGGGGGGCATGCGGGGGTCCACCAGTGCGTGCTTTGAGGCACCGAGCCCAGGAGGGAGTCTGCTGGGATACCGCACCGCCAGAGGACGGCCCTCCAGCACCATCCCCTGTTTATACAACAGCAGTATTTCAATTTTAAAGAGGAAGAAATACACACATACTTTAAGAGAACTTTGAGTCCACTAAAAGCATGTTCCAAGGTGTTAGAACAACTAAGAAACTAACACATTTAGATACAAGATAGTATTGCTTAGATACTACAAAATACATAAATATTTAAAATGATAGCGTGGATTTCAATGCATTTCTGTCACATAAGGATTGACATTATAAAATTAACCGGATTGAACTAAATCTGAACAAGCTTCTGACTCTCTCTCTGCGTACTCTCAATGAGTCCGTTTGTGGCCATGTGTTTGTACTTTGTATTATGACTGTGGTAAAGACCATTGTCCATCAGCTAATCTCTAACTGATAAGATCTTCATGTTCTGTAGCGTGAGTCACAGCATGAGTCAGACGCTTGTTCAGATTTAGTTCAACCTGGACAAAAGCAAAAGGAATATATCCTACATCTATCAGTTGAACAGCTCGTTCACAGTCCGTTTTGGTGCTGTAGTTCACAAACGCACAGTGATGCTCCAGCACCATTTTGATACTGAAGACCTTCCCGACTCTAGAGAAAAACATGTGCGGTGAGATGAACATCTGATATTAACATGAATATGTCAGACAGAGGCAGTTCGTCACCTGTTGAAAACCTCGTGGAGAGTTCCGTAGTTGATGGTCGAAGCCAAAGACCCGACCCAGACTGGAAACAGCTGCCCTCTTCAAACAAATATGCAATCATGTTAATAAAGACAAAAATGAAAACATCTTCAACTAAATCACAGACTAGATTTTCTTAAACCTTTGTTATGTGGAACAAAGCACAGACAATCCTCAAGCAGTAAAGTGTTTTAGTGTATTCAGCTTACAATAAACAATATTATTTTCTGATTATTCAGTACTGCTGTCATAAAGTTACATGTATTAGACCAGTGGTTCTCAAACTGTGGCATGAGTACCGCTTGTACTTGGGCTTTTTCAGATGGTACGTACAACTAAAATACTAGACTATTTATTATTAAATTTAATCGCATACCTTGAAAATGCATTTAAGTTTGTCGTTTTTCTGGTTTAGAAATTATTTACGACCAGTTTAGGATTTTGTCAGACTGGTTTGTCCTGTTTTGATCTTGCCTGGTGTTTTTGTAAGGTCAAATATTTGATGATCAACGTTTGAGAACCTACTGGAAGCATCAGGTTTCACTCACGGTTTGGCTTGCTTTTTTGATGGGAGGAACAGTGGCTCTACTTTCGCTTTACTTTGATTGGGTTTCGTCGACAGATGAATTTTCTTCCACTCTTCATCAACACTGCTGTAATCAGCTGTGGCCTGGTCAGATTTACAGGCACCATCTTCTGCAGGAGACACACAATAAGAGGAAAAAGGTGCCATATTCAATAACTGTCTTGAATACTATTATTACAATATTTTTGTAATACATTTCAAAAAATGGGGAGCAACTCCTTTTTATCATATTGTATGAAAACAAGCCTTTAGAAAATGTTGGATCAGGACCAAAACAAGGCCCAAATGGAATTAAAGTTACATTTAAAAACAAAAATTACAAATCTTTTTTCACCTCATTCTCACAAATAAAGTTTACCTTGAAGACTTGAATCGAGTTCCTCCGTAAACAAAGCATCTGCTGCTTCTTCTAACGTGGAATGGCTTTTCAGAGCGTTTGTGCATTGGGCCCATGTAAACCCCATTTCCTGCATCAGAAAAAAAATATTATCTCAAATATTAATGAACAGTATTTTTATGTGTCTAACTTGTTAAACCTACCATAAGGTGAAGAGTCTGTGCACGTTTTAACTCTTTTATGGCTTCTTCGCTTGTGCTTTCCACCACAAGCACCTCTGCGAAGGTGAGTGAGGCTTCGTAGTATTTCTGAAAATAAATAAATGATGAAGATGGTTACAAATGTAGTATTTTATCTACTTTTCTTTCATTTGTCCCTTTTATAAGTCTTGTTCTAGCATTTGAGATTTAAAGTTGTACCTTGAGCCCACACAGCGCTTTGCCTTTCCTGAATAAGCCTTTGATCCAGTTTGGCTGCAGGGCCAGAGAAACCTCAGCGTCGCTCAAGGCTGCTTCAAACTGTTGCATTCGCTCAAAACAAAAGGAGCGATTCCCAAATATCCTTTAAAAAAACCCATACATTTATTAGTATAAGTGTTCACATGTTTCTTTTCTGATCAATATTCTTACTTGTATTCCTTAGGAGTGAATTTAATGGCCTCAGTGAAGCATTTTATGGCCATTTCATATTGTCCATTCGCAGCTAAGCGGTTTCCAATAGCTGAAAATAAGACAAAACTTGTAACTACAGAATAACTATTATGTCTGTGTAGGCTCTCAGTTGTGCAGGAGTTGTGCATCTTCAATGAAGGTTCTTGAGTCAGCTTCTCTGTAGTTGAAGTGTAGGACGTTTCACCTCTCATCCGAAAAGCTTAATACTAAAGTTTCCAGCTCAAATCGCAGACTAAAATAAGACCACCGTAAACTTTAGTATCAAACTTTAGTGACAAAGCCTTTGGGTTAAGAGGCAAAACGTCCTACACTTCAACTACAGAGTACAGAGGATGACTCAAGAACATTCATTGAAGATACAGCAAATTATTATGTCTCATTCTCAAATCCGGACACAACACACTCAATAGTTTGTTTACCTGCCATCTCTCTGCTCTTTTTGGCGTATTCATCAACAATAGGTTCAACAGTTTCCTGGTAAATAAAGAGATATAGCATTTTAAAAATCTTTACGAACCAATAATAACACTTGCTTTTGTGCTTACCTTTTTGCTTTCATCCATTTTCTCTTCTTTTTGAATTTCAGACACTTTCTCTTTTTCAGCTTTGGCATTTTTTTCTTCTTCTTCTTTTGGTTCTTGTTTTACCGTTTCTTCCTGTTTAATTTGTGCCGTCTGTGTTTTTTCCATTTTTTCTGATTTGGTTTTGGTCTTCTTTTTCGAAACAGGTTGAAATTCATAAAACTTTTCACAAACCTCATCATCTGTTTCCTTATTGAAAGATTTTTCTTCTTTGATTACTTTAATATTATTTTCTAAATTATGCGGTCCGTTCAATAAATCTTTCTCTAACTCTTTATAATTATTATAAATTTCTTCGTCAGATTCAGTGGAGGATAACTTTTCTTGTTCGTCCTCCTGAAAAACAAGGAAACATTATAAAGTCGATCTCGAGGGGGGAACAGAACTCCTTGTAGTTGTAGTGTACACTCACAGGTAAAGCTTTTTTGTCGCCTTCCACCTTTTCCTGTCGCTTCTTTTCTCTCTTCCGCTGCAAAACATCAACAACAACATAAGCATATAGAGCCATAATGACTATTTAGTGAAATAAACAAAACTGACCATTTTCTTGCGCTTATTCTTAACAGCTCTTGATTTACGTTTTTCTTCCTCATCGACAGATTCTGTAATTTGCTTATCAGATTCCTGAACAAGATGTACACAATGTAAATGCAGTAATCGGTGCAGAAATAATCATGTCACTAAACTGTAATGAGCAAAAACCTTATCAGTGAGCTCTTTAATTTGTGGATGTGGCTTTAGTTCTCGTGTTTCAATTTGTTGGTCAATATCATCGTCGTCGTCATCTGAATAATAAATATCCCGTTCTTCATTGAGCTCTAAATTTTGAAGGAAACCTAAGAACAGATGAGATGATCACACATGTTTAAAGTCGAACAATCCCATTCATTTACATCAACAAAAAGCAAAATGTCTTACCGAATATGCCAGTTCCCAAAAAATCCATGACAGAATTTGTAACATTGCCCTTTATAAAATCGACCATTGTTTCCTGTGAAAAAGGGAAAAGCCTTATCATAGTTGTAATCGTACACTGCCTATCTCCCCAACGATCGCCTTCACTCAGATGTCACATTACACCTACTGCTCATGCCACTGTCACCGCACTGACTAGAACGCATTCTTACTGAGAAAGAAAAAACGTGACTCTCAGATTTAGGAACCGATAGTGTGCATTAGGGCTGAACGATACTGAAGTAACTTGTGATATGCGTTACGGCTAATAAGCAATATTGCGGTAACGATATTAATACGATATTTCACTCAACCATTTCAACACAATGTGATGTCATATCGCTAAGTATTATGGGATTAGCAGCAATTGTAAACTAATGGAGATTTTAAAAGTTAAAATACTGGAGTTATTGTTCACATTATAACACTTGTTAGATGTTTTTAGCAGCAGTGACTCAGTAGCTAACGGAGTTGTTCCACGGCTTTTTTCTCCACTTTTTATTCTGTTTTTAGCTAATGTTAGTCTATGGAAATGTATGCTAACAGCTGCAAAGATGGCGGATCCCCATGGTGACTGTGGAATTTCCCAAATTCTATTCAACACAAATCATGAAGGGGATAATGCACGACGAGGTGTCCATTATCAGAAATAATAATAATATCGCCATGATATTTTTTGCGATATATTGTGCAGCCCTGGTGTGCATAAGGTCGCTACACTGTTCTGTCCCCATCGTCATGGGTTCATGTCCCGGCTCCAACAATTTGCTGGATGTATTTCCCCATTCACCGCGAGCTGTCCTTTTCAATAACATTTCCGGAAATCCTTTAAAAAATAATTAAATTCAATATTTGCTCTCATCCAGAGGCCATTGCTTTAAAAATAGGTTAGCAATTTTATCTTAACACTAAACTCTTATGTCACTAAAATATGAATGCATTTCTTTTCCTAATCAATCATTTGTCCATCCTCAAGCAATAACATTACACTTTATACTTGAACTAACGTTATAATTAATCAGGATCAATATAACGTTTAAAAAAAACGTGTAATGGTGATCACTGATTTGAAGTAATATTTCCCGCTTATGGTCACAAGTACAACGCACAAGGGTAACTTGTAAAACTTGTTTTAGCCTAAGTGAACAATGCCCAGTATAAATAATGCTTACGTGTGCTTTCATGAACGGGGTATCTTGTCGAAACCTCGGTACCCGAGTGGCCACTGTAAATTAAAGAAAACATTACGTTATTTAGGGAAAAAATTAAGTTAACGACGATCTGATTTATGACGTGTCTAAACATGTCACTCATGGCTAAAATATGGTAGCTAGCAATCTCCATTACCCATATCAACTTATTGATAAAACAAACAAGCAACGACATATTTTCGTACCTTTCCCGCATTCTTTCTTTTTCGGCATTGTATCGTCAAGTGTAGTTTAGTTTCTTCGCTGTTGTGTTTTGTACTGCGTATTTTGACCAGTGTTTTTAATGATTTCCGTGTGTGTTCTGCCTCCAGTCTGGCTAAAGATGATAACAATGGCTTTTGATTGGTGCGCGGTGGTGCTGGACTGTGGACTATTATTGGCCAAAAAGCCTGTCAACAAAATCGCCAAGCCCCAATCATATTTGGAAGTTTAGAAATCGGAAATTTGATGTGACAGGAGCATGATTAGAACAACACAAAACAAAATACGTTCAACTTGCCTCCATCATAAATAAAAGCTATGCCATAAAGACACACTACTGACGAAGGGAGGTGTGTTCGTTGATGTGGCACAAGAACGTCGGGCAGTAAAAAGATTTTAAAAAAAAATCTGATTATATTTCTTTATTTAGACTTATAATATTATATAGTTATTTACAATGTATATAGAAATGTTGGTAATTTATTTTATATGTGTATTTTTTAAATCCGTAGAAGCAGGCGCTTTCCTGTCACGTGACCTAGCAACGCTCCTTGGAAACAGGGCGGCGGAAGCGCGGCTCTTGTGGCGGACAATAACAACAACATGTACCCTTTACAGGTAGTTTGATGTGTTTCCCCCTAAATTCTTGGTTTGGTCCAATCTATTTTGCTTGAATTGAAGTTTTCTCAAATGTAAGGTTTCACTGCTGCGAAACTGAAGCGGTTGTTTTGCTGCTGCAAAGTTAGCATGCATGCTAACCAGTCTAGCGTCTCATGTGTTATGTAGATTTTACTACGCTCAAACGCAAAATCAATTCATAAGAAATACCGTGCTGCCTCGGTTATCGTAATGTAGCGTAGCACGACCTGACCTGCAAAATTCTGTTTATACTTCATCTACCAACCTATCTAACAACCTGTTGCTCATGGGTTGAATTTGACGTGACTAAGTTATCAAACAGCTTATGGTATATGCATTGGATGTGAAAATATCATTTGTTAATTTATTTGAGTATTTGTTGGGCCCAGGGCCAAAGAGGGGGCTCTGATGAAGAGGCAAGGCTTCAGGACCAGAGACAGCAGAGAGCGACAGACAGCAGGTTTCAGCAGATGGAGAGCCACTCACCACACTTAGGTACTGCACATTGTAGTTGATGTGATATTACTGATCAACCTCTATTTATATTTTATATAATATATATTATATATTTTTGACAGTTTTGAGTTTGTTCTATATTTATTTCAGCCTTTCAGGACAGTAACCTGTCTCCTGCTATGTCATTGCTGCCATCAAACTCTGTGCTGGAGCACAACACAGACTATTCTTTATTTCAACAAACCAACATGGAATTTGCTCCTTTAAGGTACATTATTCCACTTGATGCAGTGAAAACCTAATTTTATTCTCCCAACCGCAACTTTATCATTTTACTGTATGTTTCAGGGCTTATCCGGACATGTCAGTGGCATCTGAGAAGTTTCAAATACCATCTCACGAGTTCACCTCTCAGACATTGGACCAGGCTTCTTTGAGTCAGCATCCTCTTGAAGAGGCAGGAAGTAGCAGCGGTTCCCTTTCTCAACACAGCTTATCTCCAGCTGGGGTCAAAACAAGCGATAACCCTACACCTTCACTATTGGCTCACATTGCAGATGAAATTACACCCAAAGTTCCTGCCATCTGCAATTTGGAAAAAGTAGAAGACACTTATTTTCTAAACAAGGATGTCCAGGCACAACAACTTATGCGCATCCTTCAGAAAGATGTTGGTATGTTGAGCAGCAGTAGTAGCTCAAAATCTTCTTCAAAAACATCTGAAATTAAAGAGCTTATGAGTAGGGATGACCTCAACCCTGATCTAAGTCTTGTTAGAGAAGGCCCTCCAGGTGAAGCCTCTGTCTTCCAGCAGCAGCCACAAACAACTACAAATCTATATATAAACGAGTCAAAAGAGTCAAAAACACGTTTATCTGATGTTTTTAACATAACTGTGGGATCCCGTAGCACTAAACCAGATGACAGCAGTGAAGCTTTACGGCAAGAAATGTTGGACCTTCAGAGGCGCAGTAGCCTTGAAGCTTCTGAAGAACCAAAAAGCAATAAAACATCAAAAGACTTGGCAACACCTTTTCCATCAAAGATCCCCAAACTAGTTAAGACTAGTTTGAGTAAAGAAAATCTCAGCAGTGCATCGTTGCCTGGACCCTTCTCTACTGGGATTCAACAAAGACTACGAGAACAGGATTTGTGGTCTTCTGGAAATCAAACTGGCATCGATGGCTCCTACCTCGGCTTCCTCCCTCAGTCACAGTCCACTCCAGGTGTTTTCAAAATCCCGCCAAAATCCAGCGCCAAGTCAAAATTTCAGCAACTTTCTGATATTGAATCCACCAAAGAAAGCTTGATACAAACTAGTGCAGAAGTCTCTACTCCCCCTCCTTCTGCTCCTAATCTAGAAGCAAATAATCCAAGTGAAAAGGAGCCAACCTGTGATAAAGTCCAGTCACTGCCAAGTCTCACCTACATGCAGAAGGTGGATGCTTGGAGAGCCAATCAATCGGGCAAGACATCTCTGTTTGATTCTTTGGCGCTACAGGGATTTACCGGCATTTCCCCTAAAAAGAAAGCTTACGATGCTGTTTCAGACAACCTGAATCGCATTCTCAGTCAGCAAGTTGTTAAAATGAATGAAAATGTTAATCAAAATCCTTCCGTGGATGTTTCTGCTACTTTGTCTCCCAGAAGAGAGGAGGCAGCGGGCAGTGCTCCTAGTGATAAAGACAATATAGCCACGCAGTCAGCTTCCCCATTTAACAGGTCGCAATCGCATTCATCTCTCAGCACTGTTGTAATGTCGGTCAAAAAGGAGCACCCTGCAGAAGCACGAATAGATAAACTTGATACTGAGGAAGCAGTGGTACAACAACATCTAACCACTGAGGGAAAACTGTCGCCTCTTGTTATTAGTCTGGGTCAATTTAGTGACGTGACCCTCTCGAACTCACAGGACAGTTCCAACTCTGGGCAAAAAGTTGCCACTTCTATTGGAACATCCTCTATCAGCCTAGAAGTAGATAACTACGATCCCTATTGGACAGGAAAATTGTCCACGCCACCACCTCAGTACAAGCCTCGAGAGCTAAACATCGAAGAAAGAATCCCGGTACTTATACTAATATTAACTTGTGTATTGATAGGACCTTAGGACTCTATGACTGAATGATTTTTTTTCTCCACAGTTATATCTTCAAAATCTGGGCATCGATCAATCTCCCTCCACCATCCTGACGCCATTCGCTCCGAGAGGACCAATAAGAGAACCCGAATTTTCTCCCACTGAGCTGGGCACAATTAAAGGCTCAACTCCAACCAAAAGCATCCAGCCGTCTGAAAGTACGTAGTGCAGTGAAGTTAAAGTAGATGTCTAAGATTTAAATTATTTTTTTGAAAGTTAATGTTCTAGCTCCCTCACCTCTTGATTGGATCTAAAAGCACGTGAGGCTCTTTTTTAATAGCATGATGGTGGCTAATGTTGAAAAAAAGAACTTCAGTGGGAGCCATAACACTTTTCAGCTTAGAAATTGTAATTGTTTGAGCTGAGCAGAAAAAAAAATGCAGGGTTGTGTTCCAAATGATAGCTATAAAATTAGATTATCATTATTGTTATGTATTTACAAGGGTTTACTGTCAATGGTTTGATCTTAAAGTCACACTGTGTAAAATGTTGGACCATTGCCAGTAATATACATCACATGATCATTTTCTTCGGGTACTTTTCAACGATAAAAATAATCTGTAATCAAATAAATACTTTATTTTATTTATTGGGTGAAATGTTTCCAATAATTTCCATTTTTCTGCAGGTGGCACTCCCCATAAAGCTGAGTTCTCCAGGTCTAGTCTTCAATCGGTGGATTCAAGTTTCTCCTTTCCTCCGAGTGCAGAAGCTTATGGTTTTGGACAGGATCATTTCAGACGAGCTTCCTCTTCGTCCGATACATCTGCAACTGCTCATTTTGACCCTAAACTTTACCCCCACCCCAATGAAGACTTTCCCAGCCAACAGCAAAGGGACAGCAGCCAGAGTCCAGTCAGTCTGGGACCATCGTTAGACCAGGAAGATGACAAAAACTTGCAGTCGATGGGGCCAGGGTCTCAGCAAAATGGAGAGACCTCGTTTGTTAGCTCTGGTGCTTTTTCAGATATCCGTAAACTTCTAAGTCAAGCCGAAAATCTTGCATCACCACCGTTGGATAGATTTCCCTCCCAAAGAAAGGAAGATTTATTTACTTCGGCCTTTTCTGCAGAAGAGTCCAAATCCCAAAGCTCCCATCTCTGGACCAGGTCTTCTTCGGACTCTACGATGACTACAAGGGAAAGGCTCACAGGTGGAGAACATGTGCCACCAACAAGACAAAGTGGCGTGGTTAGCAGAAGTGCAGGCCTGTCTTTAGTCCTAAACAAATCTGTGCAGAGGGCAGAGCCTGAGGGGTGCAGCGCTGCGCCTCCCGATCGTGTCCCACAGCCTCAGCCTCAAGCACAACCCCAAGCACAACCCCCACAACAACCCTCACCGCCCTCTCCTCCCATAGCAACAACTGTCCCAGAGGAGAATATGGAGCCGGTACAGGTAGAAAAGCCACATTGTCAAATTTCATTTCAATTTCATTTGACCCTTTTGTGATTTTTCTATTCCATCTTAACATAACAACATAATCCTTGGCCATGACATTTGTAATTGTAAGTTAGAGTTTGAAAAAACAACAACACACAATTAACCCTGACCTCTTCACAGGACAGTCCCGTTCAGAGCAGCAGCACCTCTTCCCCGGTCCCGGTGGAGTCTGTGAGTGACCGAAGCAGCGAGAGCTCACTCGCGATTCGAGTGGCCAAGTTACTGCACACCGAGTCTCCTGCTACGATGGTGTCCAGTACGACCAGTGTGGACCAGGAAGAGGGCAGAGCCAGAGGTGAGAAGAGAAATCAGGTAAACTTCAGTTCTGAAAGTGTATTGCAAAACGTCTAGTACCTGTTACAGGATGAGACCTTTACTTTATAGCCTGTAATGTTAAAAAGCAGGGTTTTGGTGGCCATTAGATGTACTGTATATCCAAAACTTTACCATATTTTATTTACTGTTTAGGTCAGGTGCCTCTTTTGAACACTAATTATTATCAAAATTAAAATCTCAAAATTCAGTAATGATTTCTAACCATTTTGACATCACCGAAATTGTGTTGATGGGTAAACAACAGCCGAAAACATCAGGATAAATTAGCTGTGTTTGAAAGCTAAAGTTAACGGCTATAGGAAAAATACATTGGACAGGCTTAAATATTGTTAAGTTTCCCAGGTCTATTTGAATTACTATATTTTGTAGTCATATTGCATATTACAGTAGTGACACAATGTAGTCCTATGTCTATTGATAAACATGAAAGACATTTTGAATTTAGTTATACATTTTAAATGAAACTATTATATTGGGTAATATAAACTGGATAATGGGAAAAGTATGATACCAGAAAGTATATTATCAGAGTGGCAGGCAATCATACAACACGACACACAGCTGCCTTAAGTCCTGGTAACATGATTAACACAAGCCCAGTATAAAGACTGTAAAGTACCAACAGACAATAGGGTTAGTACTTTCTTATACTATAATATACAAATAACCCTACAAATTATCCCTATTTACCCTGCTATTTCTATCATATTACCATGTTATTATTGCTGTGCTGCAAAGTAAAGTGCAACCAATTACTATCTGACTCTCTGGTTTTCTAGAGTGGATCAAGCAGATGATTTCCGGTCAGAAATGTGAACCTCTGGAGTTGGACAAAGAAGACAGGAGAAGGATCGAAGAAATCAAGAGGGAGCTGTTACTGAAAAACCCAAAGCTGGTACAACATATACAGCATTTTACACCCTTCAACTTAAACCATTTTATGTGACAATATTGCAACTTATTTATTCATTTACTTTATAGTTATATTTTAGTTTTAGTGACTCCTTGAAAGTTTGGAGGGTACTGGTGTCTTGTTAAAGGTAACTATGTGTGCTGCTGATGCTGAAGTGAATGTTCTGGCTATTCATTCAAAGTCTTGCTATTTTTGGTTGCTGTGATTGCAGTGGATTTATAACGAGTGATAAAATGACTCAAAGAATTAAGGAAGGCGTACTATGTTTTCATTTACTGCCATAAAAAAAGTTAATGTTGTGAGCTATTGTTTTGTGAGCTGCTGTGGTTATGCTTCAAACGGTTTGATTGACGACTACCATGCTATTTGAAAATGTTAAATGTTATTACTTCTGGCCAAGTGACATTGTTTATAAGTGCTGCTAAATATGTGAAATCCTTGACCACACCTTAAACAATGTATTTTCTTCCATTGTAGGGCTACGCCAGCACTGACACAGAAAGCAGTGCTGCTTCTAGTCTTCGACCCCCAAGAGGACTAACTCCAGTTGATCAAGTACTGACACACAAGCCCCAAATCTCGGACTCTAAACAGCCGTCTGACCTGTCCAAGAGTCTTAGCACCAATATCCCAGAGCCTTGCTTTCCACGTGAAGATATTGAGGCAAAGGTTAGAGAAATTGCTGCCAAAGAAGGCGTCAGTCTCCCTAAAACAAAAGCACTGACATCCATCACAATTTCTACTTGTCGTCGGTCAACTTCTCCTTCTCCCTTAACATCGCCTGCCCCTCCACGAAGTCCTTCCTCAGAACCACTACATGTGAAGGAGCTAGCAACAGAGGGATGTAGCAACACACAGGTTTCCCCACAAATGGCTAAAAGTGAGCTTAGTGGAAACAATGAAATGGATGAAATAGCGGTGCAAAGTCAAATTCTAAATGAGAAATCTCAGCTCGCAGCTCGGCAAGACACTCTTGGCGGGCAATATGAAGATTTATCCACATCTGCAATGTCTTTACAACAAAATAATGGCAGTTTTGAGCCAGTTAACAAAGCAGATAAAGCAGGAGTTATTGAATCATCTCAGGCTGAGCAAGTCACAGGAAAATCCGGTCACGTCTCACAAGTGCGCCTCACTCTGTCGCCAAAACCGACGGAGCATGTCGTGGACGGCCCTTCATTCTTCTCTCGGGACGTTAGTTTTCAGCAAAGGCACTTCGTCCCACTCAGACACTCGCCCTCCATCCCTAGCAGTCCTGATGAAGGTGTGGGCCTGTCCAGTCCGCCCGAATGGCAAGAGGTGCCCAAAAGACACCAGAGATATGAGACCAAGAGGGGTTTAACGCAACAGAGAGTGACATCTTCAGTTCATGTTTCGCCAAAGCCTTTTGCTGTGGATACAACAGTAGGTAGGTCAATCAGTGTGTAAAAGACGCTGACTCATTTTTTTCTCTCGCAGATTTTAGGTGTTGCATGGGTGATGTTTTCTTAAAGTGAATAATTGTCTTGTTTTTCCCAGTGCCTCATCTGCTGCCTTATAAACCCCATGGCAGTGAGGAGCTCTTCTACGTTCCTCAAACTGAAGCCGATTCCTCCAATGACACCACCATGGAGAGCACTCACACTGGTATGTTAGGATCTGTCTCTAGTTTTAAGTGGAGGTATGATAGTCCATTACCTATCATGAGTTTAGAAATGACTGCCGATGATGTCTAACTCCCATTCGTCAGCGGTGGGTTGAGGAGCAGCTGGTCTTTTGTAACCTACACCGGAGACATCATTAATTATTCATGTTCCGGGGCAGGCGCAGACAAAGGCAGCAGTGAGGCCCCAGCGCAAAGCAATAGGGACCTGCATCTCCAAATGTTTTCGCTTTCAATATGGGGAGATAGGCCATGTAGTTGAGTTAGATGTGCAAATTTGAGAGATTGCTTTTCTGAAATCTGTTGGAAAATGGTGTATTATTCTTTCGCAAGGCTCGGATGACGCTCTCCCTCCGCGCTTCAGCAGTGATGTTTTGGGACACAAGGACCCCGGGCTGGACCGCGGAGTGACCATCCGCCACACTGAGGGAATCTACAGCAAGAGACTGACACAGCCACGCGTCACAATGAGTGAGCGGGGCCAAAGAGGTGAGCTGGAGGTGGCTTTTGGCAGAGAAAACAGGTTTGCACGTTAGACAGCTCAATTGCTTAGTCTCCGCTTAACATAACGAGCTCATGTCGAACAAAATGCATTAAAGTTTAGTGCGACACTCGAATACTTCTTTGGCTCCTGGGCACCAATATAAATAAGTAGTTGGACAAACCTAGACACATGTTGATTTTATTTATGTACCAACAAAATTGTCAAACACAATACTGAGTAGAAATGGAAACACAATAAGTCATGGTGAACTTGAGTTTCTTTGTTGAAAATGATTAACCAACTATATATTGAAATTTGGTGCATAATTATTCCTTTACCTGAGACAATTCTGTGAGAAATGTGTCTTTGTCAATTGTTGTAAGTGATTTTGTACCTTTTATTATCACCAGATGCAGTAAACAAACCTGCACCAATCACTGCTCTCCAAACTCCGAAGCCGACCTCACCCGTCTTCACCCGAGGGCCTTTACCTGCAGACACCGAGGTCCCCACCACGTCCTGGAGAGACCAGGGGACCAGTCCTGTCCCGTTCTTCATCCACGAAGCCCGTCATGCACCGAACAGGGAAAGGCTTTACACGGAGCGTCCAGACCATTCAGAGACCTACCGGGACAACCCGCCCCTCACCTCGCAGCAAAACGTCAGCGGCTTGGACCAGCTTTGGCAGAAATTTAGCGAGCGCTGGAGGGATGAGGAGTCCCACACTGTTAGGGAACGAGAGGCGACGCTGTTGGAGCGACTGGAACGCCTGTCCCGGATTATTCAGAGTTCACGGGACAGTACTATTTCAGAAGTGGAATTTTCAAATCAAGAGCTTCACACGCAAAGATCAGGGAAGACGGGCGACTTGCGAGAGCTGAGGAGGCAAAGACATGCAGATAAGCTCGAGAAAATTGTTCATGACAGAAAAAGTGAAATGGTGTGGAATTCTAGTCAGGATTTGGACAGTTTCAAGCCCGGCTCTGCACAGGAGCGGGACGTATCAGACACTCGCTCCTCCACGTCGATGTCCACGGTGGATACGGCGAGGTTGATCCGAGCGTTCGGTGCGGACAGAGTCCAGAGGAACCTGAGGAGCAGCTCCAGTCTCAGTAAACTGTACTCCGCCATCAGCAAACAGAGGGGGCAAGACGAACAGGCCAGAACTCCATCAGAGACCAGTGTGACCGAGGAGTCTTCTGTAAGTGTCCATAACAAAACATGTATAACCCTACAGATGCTAAAAGATACAGTTTACACCTTTTATTTTTTTAAGAAAGGTATTGTCAGCAAGATCAAAAAATGATGCTACATACTTAATTTTCAGTAATTATCCTGACTCCTGAATGACTTTTACAGGTGGCTGTCGATTCAGGATCCTCCACCAGCACTTACACCCTTCCTCTTCATCGGGGTCCCTCCAGATCTCTGGTCTCTAAGAAGGCCGTGAAGCAAGTGTCAAAAGGCATTCAAGCAGGTAAGCAGTAAGAATTTTAATAGGTTTTAAAATGTGTACTTTTTTCCTATCAGTGCATGTTGTTTGTTTATCGTGCAGTATTTGAAAAATGTCAGTTCTCTGAAAATGTTCTCAAATCCTTTCGTCTGTCCATTACTAATGCATCCAATCCACCGACTTTGACCTCAAAATGTGAACTTCCTCAAGACTCAAAGATTATACATTGAATAGGTTTTGACGTACTGTATGTAGTTTGATCACCATGTCATGTCCTCAGGAGACTTGGAGATTGTGAGTAACGGGACGCGTCGTCACACCCGAGATGTTGGGACGACCTTTCCTTCTCCGAGTGACAGAGGTTTAAAGCACCGCTCCTCCTCCTCCTCCAGTCTGGACCGAGAACAAAAGACCCACAGGAGTCTCCTGTCCAAAAGCCAAAAGCACAGAAAGAGCCACAGTAGCTCCCAAAAACGTTATCCACACGGTAAGATCAACTGGGATATTACCATTTGTAAAGCACTACATACAGTATAGTAATTTTTAAAAATTCCTTGTGGATTTTTAGCTGTTTCCTGGTTCATTTCTGCCGATGAGCTGAAAGCGGAGGCCCGTAAAGAGAACGAGCCTGAGCAGTGGAGGCCGAGCGCCGTGTGGTTCGAGCCCCTGAGCAAACAACCTCCGTGGAGAGAGCCGCTCCGACAGATACCGCTGGAGGAGCAGAGGAATGTGCGACAAACCGAGGAGGATTCAACACTAGGAAACAAGAAGCCCTCATCTTCATCACGGGTCACGCTTCAGGTCTGTGCAAATCACTCGGTTTCACATCACAGCATCATGGGTGTCAAGAGAGGAATTTGTGATGTTGCATGACGTTTTCCTGCTATAGATGCCATTTTGAAGATATGCAACCATTCATAAAAGGGAAACATGTCATCTTGACTAGGCAGTTGCTATGAAAACCCACATGTAGAGACGGTTCACACTTCCATAATTTAAATTCTAAACGACAGATCCCTGAACGTTCTGTCAAAACAAATAACAACAGTGAAGACTCGACATCTTCTGCATGCCGTCTATAAAGTTCTGTAATGCTTACTTGACATGAGGGAGAGGAGACATTTTAAATTCAAATTTCAGATTTTGTTGCATAGTTGGTTATATTAAACAGGAAAGGGGATCCTTTTAATAATAACAAACAATTAAGTTTAACATGTTTGAATTTGGTATCACTATTACAGCAATTTGACTTGTACCCTTTTCTCTTTAAAAATACTAAATAGTTTATCTAAATTCTATGTTCAATGTTATATGTTTTATTTTGCACGTTTGCGCTGAGAAAAAATCCTAGTTTGTGAACCTGTTCTCAAACAATGGCAAAAAAAACTATTCTGAAACTGATAATTCTGATACAGGAAAACTTAGTTCTGAGAAAGGGACTTTGTGACTTATAGGAAAAATGTAATACAAAATGGTGACCATCTGAAAATAAATCAAGAGTTTAATATTCTTCATCAAAGTAACCATTTAACAGCAGACAGGTCAAAGATGTGCAAGTTAACAATGATTATGCAGTGGAGGGAGATTATCTTTGTGGGCGACGTTGGGTAAAGTCTGTTGTCTATGAGGAAGGTCAGCTGTGTTCAGAAAGCTCCAACACAATCAATTTAAAAGATTAACTAAATATCTTTCTATTACAACATATGTATGTGCGATTTCACATCTTTAAAATGACACTTTTTTTAATATGTTACGAGCTCAAATATATGTATATACTTTTTCCAGGACGCATTGCGAGTGGGACGTCCTGACTTCGTTTCCCGGTCCCGTCAGAGGCAGGAGAGACTGGCTCTTCAAGTGGAGGAGAGGCGTCTGCAGACCCTCTTTAACCAGGAGAGAGAGGAGCTGTTCATCCAGCCGGGAGGACCGGGGAGGCTGCCCAGACCTGCGGGTAAAGCCTATTGATAGACTAAGAAATAAGTTGTTTTTACAGTTTTTATTTCGAACATACTATACTATATTTGTTTCCTGTTTTAAAGGTACTGCACATTTGAGGCGAGCTGTGCCCCGGAAGGAGATGATTCAAAGGTCAAAACAGTAAGTAACAGTGACATATTTGAAGTGGATGATTTCTGTCTCACTGTAAGGCCTGTCTTTGGAGTCTGCATGTGTTGAAGACGGGACATAATATAAACTATTTATTGTATAGAGATTGTGTCTTGTCCCAGTAATAATGAGGATTGTATTGCTTTGTAGGATTTATGAAAACCTGCCGGAGGTGCGGAGACGGAGGGAGGAGGAACAGAGGAAAGTGGAGTACAGATCGTACAGACTCAACGCGCAACTCTACAACAAGGTACAGACACAAAATGGATCAAAGAATTTAGTTTTTATCTTCATCAGGGTACATAGAATGAGAAGCATAGTTTCTAAACAGTCTCATCGAGTGGTGGCGCAAAAATATATCTGGTTACTCTCAAACTTTACCGCACAGGTATATACAAGTGTAATAGCAGTATGTAAATGATGATTTAATGGAAGTGGGGCACACAAATGTAATTCTACTTAATTCATGGTGATATTCTCCCAGTATAAAAAACTAAATCACCTCAAAACATGGCCAGTATTTTCTTGGTAATGATATAGAAACATGGCTGTAAAATGTGGCATTCCTAATCCTATCACAATGTTATTATTATGGTGTAAAGTGCAAACTCAGACCTTTCATAATTCTAACTTTAATAGCATTCATTACACGTTAGTCACTGAAATGTTTATGTTCTGTGTTTTTTGTTCTTCAGAGAATCACAAACCGTGTTCTGGGCAAAAGATCTGCGTGGAGCTAACGTCAAGATTTTACTCATTAAACTCACTGGATTCAAAACAAAACCTGAATGAACTTAACTCTTAAAGTGTATTATTTATGTGGCCTAATTTTAAAGATTATGGTTTTATAAATGTTAATGTTTTTTCTTACATTTTTAACAAAGCTTTGTAGAACGTGCCTAATTTAAAAACATTTGTATTAAAATGCTTTTTATATTATCAGCTTTGTCGTGCAGTTTTGTAGTTTTTATAAATACTGTATATAGTAAATGGTAATAACTGCATATATTTCAAAGACTACTATAATGTATGTCCACATCAAGAGTTCAGGAATTGATACTGAATCTCCAAAGTATCTTCTTTCTTTATACTGATCTATTTGGAAATCCATTTTTGTAACATTGTGCTTTCTTCCATTGCGTTTAATATTTATCCTATATCAAACGTAAAAAAACGTAAATAACATTACTCCAAAAAGTCGACACAGACGCAAAATTCAGCTTCAACTTTGTTTATTTGTTGTGCAAGAGCAGAAAGCCACACTGGAGCTGAACATCAACTTTACCTCATAGCAAATGCTGCTCATAAAATAATGTAAACATAGTTGTCCCAAAAATGTAATCCATAATCCGTTACATGATGATGGTAAAATGATGTTCTTTGGCAAATGAGGTTTGTTCTTAAAAAAGTAACAAGGCTCTGAATTAAGGCATGGACAGACTCAGACACATTTATACTTTACAAACAAAACTATACTCCTCAACAGCAATAAATAAAAGGGCTCAACACCGCTTTTTATAAATACTGTAATAAATAATGCACCAGTAGTTTACCTTTTATAAATTACTAATAAAACATGTTGCCATTCAATTCTGCTCAGCCAAAATAATGATCACGAGTCAAACTGCAAGCCTCTCCATCATAATGTTACATTTACCCGCAATTAAAAGTGCATATGACAGATTTTCATGGTTTTCTCCTCATCATTTAGTTCAGTTTGGTGGGATAATGCCAGCGCTTGGTTTTAATCATAGTTTTACACCTGTCAAGTGGCAATTTTATGAAGGAAAAAGTTGCAATTCTTATTTTCTAAAATAAGGGAGAGGTTTAATATTCCAAGGACTCGGACTCCCTTGTGGCCAAATGGTGTATGTCAACGCGGGTTAGTTATAGAAATTCTACCTCTGTGTGGGTCCAATCCTAGTGTCACAAAATCATCAAACTAGGGAAAACCGGGTAACTACTACTTATGTACTGGTGTTAAATTAACTTGGCTAACTTGTCATGCATTTACATTTATAGCTGAATCACCCTTTCTGATTAACCTGAAAACCTCCTTGTGAAAAGCTGCAGTTTTGGGGATACCCCGATCATTAAGGGCCGCCTGTTAAACAATATGGGGTCTTTAAATCAAATCTTTCTAGCGTTTCTGTTTTATTATTTCAATGTGACCTAGCCTGGTCAGTCTTCCCATCCAAAAGCGGTTGAGTCTGGTAGTTTCCCACAGCCAATTGCAAAACTGCAAAGCTTTGTGTCCATAGGCATAATTTTAGTAGACTGACATTCCCTCTCCTCTCCATTTACATTCATCACACAATTCGAGAGAGAATCCATGAAGGCAACTCATTCTCCAGCATGTTCCAGTTTTTGGAGCCAGGCTTTTAGGTTGTTTTTGACATATGTGAAATCCCCATTGGTTTCCCTATTAAAGACCAGAGAGAAGTGATTTCCCATTGATTGTATCGCTCCAATCCCAGATGTTTCTTAAATTGGTGAATTTCAGTGATGCCTCCCAGAAGTGGCAGAGATAATGCCGAGTGACTGACTGCGTGGAGTCTGACTGGCCAGGCTAAATTTGACCAACATGTGAAGTGTCATGATACTGTTTGTGCAATTATATCCCTCCCCCTCATTTGTTTAAAAAAGCATCTAGAATAACAATAAAACATCCCTGTAATGGCATAAAAAATAAAAATCTAAACCTCTCTACAACACAAGCATTCATGTCTTAGCGCTGAACAAAATGCATGATCCGACTTTTACTTTCCTTTTAAACTGCATGGCAAACCTGGAGACAGAGTGAGCCAAACGTTGCATTTTTCTCTTAAAGAATATGGCAGAAACTAATCAAGATGGTTTGTGCATAAGGACACTGGCAGGAGCAGGACTTGGGCAGGATTTCGTCAGGTTTCATGTGGTTTGCAGCAGACTGTGGACTCTGTGGAGCTGGGTTTGGGACAGGACGAGCCGGTGCGTCCGCTCCTGGCCTCTGGGGCACGGCACCATCACGCGCCCCACCAACACCGCGTCCCCGAGCTTCTCCTCCTTTGCCTGGGAAAGACACAGCAAAATGTACAAGGAAATGGCTTTGTTAGGTCAGTTTGATTCAAGAAAGATTGTATTATGTAATGACTTGGTGTAAAACTGACCTTGACAAATGGCGCCGATGGAAACGTGGCGAAGTCTGATGTCACTCGAGCTCCCGGCTGATGGTTCACTACGTGTTCTGCCACTTCATCCTGAGAGACAAAGACAGAGAATATGAAGTAAGATTGTACGTTCTCTTTATAGTTAAGACATTGTTTACACCCAGTTTAGCCACAATTTAGTCTCATTTAGATCTATTTCAGTTTTGTCCTGATTCGATCTTGATCTAGGCCTAGTGGGACTTGGGAGAAATATTTTATCCGGTCGTATGTGAAAAACATGGACGTAGCATAGCAATTAGCTACTGAAGCCTAATAGGAAGTGGAGGCCGGATGTTACTTGCACTCATGGACTTTACATTTTTGCCCCTGCTTAACCTCTTACTATTATTACCTAAATCTAAAAGCTTCTTAACTGGAGAGCGACAGTGTAATGCCTCATTTGAAAGCTAAGACCTACAAAAGTGATCGTAGTATCTTTGTTGTCACATTGTCGCCAAGTTATTGTCACATTTTGAAGCTTTTTTGTCATTTTTTGTTACTTTTTCATTGCTTTTTTTGTTGCTTATTAGTTGCGTTCTCATCTCGTTTTTGTGTCACTTTTTTGTTGTGTTTTTGTCATGTTTTTGTCACTTTTTCTTCACCGTTTTAGTTTGTTTTTTTAAGCTTTTAGATTTTGGGTAAAGCCCAACTGGAGAAAATGTGCTTGGTTCAGGTAGGGGTTAAGATGTGAAGTCATTCTTAACATGTGTGTCATTCTTACCTCCACACTGTCTTAAAGAGAGTAGATGCAAGTTGGTCATTTTATGCTCACTACTGCCACCTCAGGTCTTACGCGTAACTGCAGTTTCTATATTAAGCTCGTGTATGACGACACTTCCACTACAGGTGGAAATTAGCATCTTTGCTATAACCTGGCACAATGCATCTTTCCTTTTGGTCAAGGTTAAATTGTGCACTGTCCCTGTCTAAATAAAAAACATACCATACCATACTTTGGATCCGAAGTAACAACATTTTGAGTGACAGTGCAGGATTTTAGAGGCAGTTGTGGTGAACAGGTCTGGGCTCAT
Organism: Gobius niger; assembly: GCF_951799975.1. NCBI lineage: Eukaryota > Metazoa > Chordata > Actinopteri > Gobiiformes > Gobiidae > Gobius > Gobius niger. The sequence continues at coordinate 18,907,598 of NC_136867.1, forward strand.
TCTATACATTAGGACATTGCTGGAACATGTAGTTTTAACATTTTAAACTCTGTATAGTCTTTTTAACAGGAGCTATGAGTTATTTTTGTATTTATATTTTGGCCTATTCTAAATAATGATGCTGGTTCCATAAACCCAGCCAAACTGCTAGCATGAATGATCACTATTCCATGGCTTATGGGCAGTGCTTAGAGTGAAATGTCTGAAAACCACTGTAATAGAGTATATAAAGCAAATAGTACCTTAAGTCTGTCCAGAGTCTCAGACAAAGACTGTAATCGAGCCGTTTGTTCCAACAGCTGAGCACTGGGAGTCACTGAGGAACAAATGACATTTATATTGTTAGAGAAAAACAGAACTATCATGAAGTAATGTTACAATCAAATGTCACTGTCAAAATGCTTAAAGTGCATATGAAAGGTTTGACCAATGTTTCTCCAGATCATAGTTAACACAGTTATATCAACACAACAACAATACACCTCTAGCTTTTAAAGAACCATTTACCTGGGGATTTCCCGGTGACGTCCACCACTTTGACATTTGAGCTCATCTGCAGCAGAGTCTCCAGCAGTTGGTCTGTTTTGCGGTAGAGGGCGCTGGAGAGCACTTCTGAGGAGCCTTTGGACGGGAGTTTAGTGACGTGTAGAGGAGGCAGAGAGGCCAACTGGGCCTGCATCTTCTCAGCCTGAAGCATCAAACACATCACATTGCATTAGTCATATCGCTTTTTGTTACATCCATTTGAATCATCAGCCTCCTTTAAAGCCTTCCCCTGCGTTCACTCGTCATTCGCCAAGTTACAAAATGACAACTGATGAGGCTGAAGCAGGACTAATCAAGGACGACACCTCTTGAGCACCATTGTAGATTATTAAGTGATCACCTTGAGTCTGTTGTTCTCGTTTTTGAGGCGTTTGATGCAGAGTCTCTGGACTTCGATTTGTTGAGTGAGAAGGGGAGAGTCTATCACCTGCAGCCCTGAACTCGAGCCAAGACCGGACACTGTGGTGACTGCAGGTACAAAGGTGTAAAATGTTATTCTCTAGAGAAAAACACATATAGCTGATATGGCAAACTAAAAGTCCACTTCAAAACTATTCAGTGGGATAAATGGGTGATACATTCTTACTGTTTTAGTTACTGAATCTGGAAGTTTACAGGATCAAACTTTGATAACACATGCCATAAACCAAGGCAATGTTTCAGCTTCACAAAAAATGAAAGATGGGGAACATTACATTTGATTAAAGGGGGGGTATTATGCAAAATCAACTTTTTCAAGCTTTACATCATGTTATTATGTCATTCCCTCATTAAAAACATGCCTGAAGTGTTACCTTGGCACATTCACGTATTTTTGAGTAATCTGTAAAAACTCTGATGGCAGCCATTTTAGGGATAGGTTTGCCTGAGTCCTCCTAGGAACACCCCCACCTCCTGGAGACGCCTCAGACCTTTCATCATCAGCCGAGTAACCAACCACTGCCCCTCAGCAGAACCCCCTCCCCACTGATGCCACAGACAGCGTGTGGAGGGGGCGTGTCGGAAAGGGTCAAGAGGTTCTTAAAGAGACAGAGGCCTATTTCAAGACATTTGCTACAGCCATTTTGAGAGAGCAATTTTATACAAGGCAGTTATTCTAATTTACTGCATTTACAGACCAACAGAAGGTTTCGTCATCATTGTAGTGTGCTATAGACTGGTGCTATGTGATTGAAAAAAGCATAATACCCCCTCTTTCAAGCATTCAAATTATGATGCATTCATTTCATGCAGTTGGTGTCACGCTTCCAAATGAAAAAACAAACCAATATTTTGAGAGTTTTGGGACACACAGCTGCGGTTTATACCTTTTTGCTCATCTGTAGATTCAAATGGGGTGAAAGAAATAGAAAAAAGTATGAATAAATATACGTTTTTGTAGATACTCACTGCATACGGCATATAAATAGTAATTGCAATATGTTATTTTGTCATTTTGTCTATTATTATTCACCTCCAGAGCCTCCGGTGACAATAGATGCGATTCCTGACGGGGCGGTTCCTCTGAGTCCCTCCACAGTGGCTTTAGACTGACTGTTCACCCTCTGCTTCAGTTCGGCTTTCTCCGCCTCCAGTTGGTCGATATCGGCTTGAAGGGCGTCCATGGTCTCCTCGAAGTCCCTGGAAAAACGCACATTATTATTATAATCATTATTCCCTGTGTCACTGTATCGTAAATGATCAAGTTAACTCTCACTTCTCTTTCTTCTTGAGGAGCGTCTGAGCTTCGTCTAGCCTCGTCTGAATCTTCTCCACCCGTTCGTCCGCGTCTTTGGACGAGCTGTCGAGTTTCTTCTCCAAAAGACTCAGGCGCACGCTGGCTTCGCTCAGCTCCTCACCCTGCCATGCAAGTTAGGAATACATTGTTTTATTTGGTAAACATCATTAGTATAATAAGCCCGAGCAAGCTGAGGGCAATATTCTAATTTACTACATAACATAATGAAATCAAAGAAGAGCTCCAGGAAATTGCAGTAAAAGTTGTTATTGTGTCAATTATCCAGTCCAAAAGCCCACAGATCTGGCAACCCCCTGTTTGAGGGTTAATAATAATAAGGGGTAATAATGCCAGCTATACATTTTTTTGTAGTGCCACTTAAACCTCTTAATCCCCACCTTAAAACCCTAAAAGCTTCTTGAAAATAAGCGTCAAAATAGCAACAAAATTAGATGTAAACGAGGATGACAACGCAGCAAAAAAAGCGTCAAAAAAGCAACAAAAACATGACAAAACATGCAATAAAAACGTAGTAAAAAGCTGACAAAAAAGTGATGAAAACGCAACAAATACGTGACAAAAAAGCAACAAAAATGTGACAACAATATGGCAACAATGCAAGTAAAAATCTTAGATCAATTTTGTAGGCCTTAGCTTTCAAATGAGGCATTACAGGGATCTATCTCTAGGTTGTAAGCTCCATTTGAAAAGCTTTTAGAGTTGGGTAAAGCTGAACTGGAGAAAATGAGCTTGGTTAATGCAGGGGTTAAGAGGTTAAAATAGCTGCAAGCTTTACTGTACCGTTAAATTACTGATACTGTTTTTAGAAATCATAGACAGTTTCCCCTTCCCTGTCCTTATAAGGTTAACATTGTAAATAAGAATTACAATGTTGGCCTTAAAAGGAAATAATATAAAACACAGCATCTACCCATTAACTCGGTCCAATACCTTGATCTTGAGGGACTTCTTAAGCTCTTTGATGACGGTCTCTCTGTCCTCCAGCTTCATCCCGAGCCCCTCTGCGTCTGTGATCTCAGCCCTCAGCGCCGTCGCTCTAAGGTCCACGGGAGGAGGATTCTGGGAAATTGAAAAGCGCAACAACAAAAGGTAAAAAACAAACTCCAGCTTACAGCGGCTTAACCGTGTCAGTGGGTTAATTAGTTTTAGAAGTCTTATTTAGCACCCGGAAAAGCACATGTTTTGACAGCAGTTTCCTCTTCTCGTACCTTGCTCTGTGGCTTCTCTGAGTCGTATTCTCCCTCCTGCATCGCCGTGGCCATCTTGTTCATGGTGGCGATGACGGAGCCACACGACTGACGGAGATAATCGTACGGGTTGGCGCCTTGAGCTCCATAGATCTGTGAAAACAACAACAACTTTCTTATTAGAAAATGAGTCACTTTTGTTGTAAACACTTTTCACATCCAACAACATTAGAGTACTAGAGAATTAGATTACAACAAGGTTATATTCAAATCTTACAAATCAAGACTAAAAAAGGAATACATCTAGAATTAAAAAGGGCTAGACAAGGTATGAACAGGAATATGCATATAATTATCTCTTTATTGTGTAAATGGGATTAACATATGGTAAAATGCTGTATTGAAGGCCCTATACCTATTTCTGTTGTAAAAGCTGTGAATGTAAATATTAAGTCTTTTATTGATTGTGACAGTATTGGTAAGGGACTTTTATCAAACCTGTTCTCCCGCCTTGAAGGCCACATCCTCCAGTTTGACGGCCGACAGACCCTCTTGTTCCCCCAGAGGAGACATCATCTGGGCCCCGGCCGCTGCCACCTCCTGCAGCACCGCCACCACCCACGTCAGGTGCTTCCTACAGTCCGACAGAGTGTCCGACACCTGGGGGGACACAGATGCTTAAAGTAAAGACCAGCACAGAGGAGATATTACTATTTTCAAGCAAACATTCAACATAGTTTTGGCTCTGGATGGTGACGTGGGGAGGGATACGGCAATAAAACGAAGGCTTGTATTTTTGTTACCTGTTGTCCGAAGTTGAGCGCAGACGGGATGCCGGGAGCGTCCGTGCCGGGCATCCTGCGGCGGATCTTTTTGCAGAACTGTTGGATGTCGCTGCAGGACGTCCCGAGGTCTTTGAGGAGCACGGCCAGGTCGGTTTTCTCCTGTCCCGCGTGAAGGAAGGAGCGCAGACGACCCACCTCCACAGCCATGCAGTCCAATGCACTCTGAGTGAACTGAACACAGGACGGGACAAGTGAGAGGTGGAACATGATAGATAGATAGATAGATAGATAGATAGATAGATAGATAGATAGATAGATAGATAGATAGATAGATAGATAGATAGATAGATAGATAGATAGATAGATAGATAGATAGATAGATAGATAGATAGATAGATAGATAGATAGATAGATAGATAGATAGATAGATAGATAGAACATTTTGAACTCACTCTGATGTGGTCTGCCAGCTGCATGGTGCAATCCTCAGTTTGGTCTGCCAGATGAATGCTGTACAGTTGCTGCGAAGGGACAGAATGGATTACTTTGTGTAAGTCTAACATATATATTACTTGAATTTCGTTTTACATACCTGATAGTATTTGATAGCTTTAGTGAGTGCCTCCACGTTCACAGTCTCGTCGAGTTGGTCTTTGTGCAGGAGGTCGATGAGGAAGTCCAGCGAGCGCTCGTGAACGCTCATCTCTGGATACAGAGAGCCAATCTTCTTATAGACCTCCACACTGCACTGGGACAGAGCCCTAATGGAACAAAACCAGCCATTAAGATTCTGCATTATGCTCTTACCCAGTTATCCAGTCATCACGCTCAATCTTATGCTTGACAGTTTTGCTAAATTCACACACAGATGCTATGTTATTCACTTTAATGACAGTGATGTGACTTACTGTTCATATTTGTGCAGCGTGGCTTGCAGGAGACTGAGCGAGTACACCAATCCTCCAGCGAAGCTCAGCTGCTCCCCTACTGCCCCCTTCAGGCCAGTCCGATCAGCGCAGTTTTCATTCAGGTCGAACTTCTCTCGGGCCTGTTTGCCGATCAACTCTGCCTGTAAAGAACAGAAAAAGCAGTGTCAGACACCAGTGTTTTTAGATTGGTGATGTGTGCCAAAAATGTATCCCCTCGTTTAGACACCTTTATATATACGGTCTATAGACAACACACACTCTTTATACTCAGTACACAAAGTCAGTACTATACAGTATATACCAGGATAGGCGAGTTTTCATAGCGGAGGGACGATTTTCCTCATTGTATAAAGACCAAGGACGAAACCGGCAAAGTAAAGCACCACACTGGAAAATTACCATCTTAAAGGGACTAGATGCAAGTTGCCCATTTTATACTCACTACTCCCACCTCAGGTCATACGTGTTACTGCGCTTCTATATTAAGCTCGTGCATGACGGCGATTCAGACCCGAAGTAACAACTTTTTGAGTGACAGATTTTAGAGGCAGTTGTGGTGAATAGATCTGGGCTCATTCTACACATTAGGACATTGGTGGAACATGTAGGGGGAGGAAAATCCATCATTAAAATTGCTTGAATAAAGGTTTATGTTGAATTTGAGTCTGTTTGAAATAATCTAAAATAAAGATAAAAACGTTAAAGCTAATGGCATAAGCATAAAACCTACTTGAAATCAGACAAATTAACTTTTACTTTTAGAAATAAACTTTAGATTTAATAGATTAGTAGATTTATGTCATTTCCTCCTTAAAATTATAATTATTTTTCCAGTGGACTTTCTACAAATGCCAGTGTTGTACACTACAGTGTTGTACGATACAGTATGACCTAACTGGGTGTATTGACAGTATTTCTCCCCTTTTTCTCCTATGTGAGACAAAATGTCAAAGTACTCTCTGATTTTGTTTCTCAAAATCATCTTGAGGGCCAGAGATTCTATGCTTGATGTATTATATATATATAAAAAAAACTATACATAAATAATACTACACAACTGCACAGATTGCTTCAACGTTTCAACCAGAATGGTATAAAGCTTCCGAAAAAATGCATCCCCAGCTCTCAACAAAACTGATATCATACATACAACCAGGATGGTATGAAGTTGCACAGAAAATACATTCATAATATCATATAATGTTATGCTTGACAGAAACTTGAATTTACACTGGGTAAGTCTTGCTCTCTTCATACTCACTGGTTAGTTAGCGAGCTAGCATAGGCAATACATTAAAAACACATTACAGATATGCATCACCTGCTTATGTAAAGAACTTCACCCAAAATATATGAAGCATATTTTGCATTTTGCACCACCGCGTGCTCCATTTAGCATTTTTTCAATATCAGAAGAAACACTGGCTTGTTTTGATGGGGATTTGACACTTTCATTTAACTTTGGCAGTAGATCAGTTCTTGAGCCTCCTGACTACAGCCCTTACTTTGCAGATGAGCCTGGGGATGAGCAGCAGCACCAGGATACAGTCGTGGTCTCCTCCGTGACGCAGGAAGGACTCGGGCATGAATGACGTCAGCAGAGACACGTGTCTATTGGCCTGAGTCACCTCCATCTTCCTCAGCTCCATCTCAATGGCCTGAACCAGCGACGCAAAGAAAAGAAAAGGCCTTGTAACGTTTAGAGATTACATGTATTCATAATCCTACTTAAATAGCATCTCAAAGTCAAAGTCAAAGTGTTATATGAAAAGCAGGCCTGTAGGGAATCACTGCAGGATTATTCATAGAAGTGTTTCCTTTCTGACCTTGGCGTAGGCTTTTGTTTCGGCGAATTTGATCTTGAAATCGAACATCTCGGCTGGAGGCTGCTGCTGCTGCTCTGCGGACGCCTCCTGTTGACTGGTCAGCTCTCGGTTCAGCTCCTGCAATAGAGACACGTCAATAAAACTCTCGAATACATACGGATGTTGAAAAGCAAGTGAATGTTTTCCATCATCAGGAGGAGCTACATACAGTTTGTGCTTTGTGATTTTTGCACTCTCTCCCAGTACCTGCAGGTGCGCCGTGAGCTCCCTGTACTTCTGAATGGTCTGTTGATAGTCAGCCACGGTCTCCTGCGCAGCCTCCACTCGCTTCTCGGCCTCTCGAACCCGCGCCGCCCCGAGGTCCAGCATCTCCCTCAGCTCCAGCTCCGTCTCCCGGGCGTTCTCCTGCAGCTCGTCGTTCATCTCGTTTATGGCTTCCTACCGAGAAATCAACGGAGAAAGAAATGAAACAGTCAGCCATTTATTCGACCTTGGTTACACTGTCGCTGAGACAAAACCTTTTGTAGAGTTCATGAAAAGCTAGTGAATGAACGAATCAAAATGGCTTACCAGATCAGTGACTGTCTCTCTGAGCTCTCTCACTTTCTCCTCCAAGTCCAGGTTCCTCTCAGTCAAAGTTTCCACCATTTCTTCTGCCCCCAGCGATGCATCCACCTGGAGTGTATAATTAAAGAGGTTTTATAAGCTACAGTATAAGCTTTTAGCAAAAGGAATAGTGTTTAAGAGGTGATTGCTACTTAATATTCTACATTAAAGCTCATAATGAAGATGACAGCAGCAAAAGACTTCGACAGCAGTTTAAGAGTCGGAAAAGCTTTAAAAACTTCCTTGTATCATTTGGAGTAAAGAACTTGCTGAGACCTAAAAAGCGTATTGACTGCGGTGGCCCACACAGTGATTTATGTGTCTGCAGTGGCAAACTGCATCAGCTCCATCAGGGAGAGTGTGTGAAATCAAGAAATAGGGTCTCACACACTATACATACACACTGTCATGTAAAGTTAAACCTGCATATTTTAATGGTAGTCCTGTACTAATGATACTCAAAATAAGCCTGAGGTTTCAGTTTAGCAGTTCCCCTCTTCCCCATAACAACGCTACACTGATATTGCAGTGGTCTCTTTAGCAATCACTTTTATATCCACCAGATTAGTAATCAGTTGAAGGTATTTACTGTACTTATTTAATTTTGTCTTGTTTCTCTTGGCTGTAGCTACAACATGGCTGCCTGAGCTGTAACCACAGGAGTTTGATGCTACGGCGCTGTGTAAGCGACTCCACCTGTTCCTTGAGCTCATCGATGGTCTTCTCGGCCACTGCCATCTCCTCCTGCAGCTTCTCCTTCTGTCCCCTCTGAGCGTCCAACTCCACATTCTTCTTCTCCGTCTGCTTCTGCAACTTCAAATGCTCCTGCTTCTCCGACGCTGACAAGTCTCTCATTCTGCAAATAACAAGGCGACATTTTTGTTTTCATTTTTTGCCAATACCGCGTAGCATTGTGCCATATTAGGCCTCACTTTAACAGAAAACAGTAATAACCGTGAGAACCATCTTATAATGACTTATAATATTGCGACGCACCTGACCAGAGCCTCCTTGAGTCGTGCGTTTTGCTCCTCCAGCTGTTTGACGTGATAACTAGAGGCAGCACCATCTGAACCTGAACAAAACAAAAACAAATCAATAACTAAACATGTAAATAATGTGTTATGTCACAAAGATGCATGATGGGTGAATCGACAGGACTTGCACTATTTACCAATATATTGTGGCTTTAGTTCCCCGGATAGGTAGTTTCATAAGTATTACCTTTTTGTGTTGCCAGATATGAGGTAAACGTGTTCAAATATTGATTTTACAGATAGCAACTGTACTGTTTTTTGTATTGTTTTCAGAGCTGCCAGATCCAAGGACTAAATCCAGTCTCCCCGATCAAAGTGCTAGTGCAGGTCCCCAGTAATTAAAGCTCAGCAATTGAATTCTGGATGTTCTTAGCTTTCAAATGAGGAATGGTACATCCAAACTGCCAAAGGCACATCTTACAGCCATTGCAACCACATTTACTTCACAAAAAAGCAGCAAAAAATGTGATACAAAAGTCACAAAAACCCACAAACATGCCACAATTAAGCGTCAAAAAAGCAACAATATTGCGACAAAAGAGCGACAAAAAAGCCCCAAACGTAAGTAAAAAAACACAAAAGTGCTGAAAAAGCAAAAAAAAGTGATACAAAAGTGACAAAAAAGCTACAAACATGCAACAATGTAGAGACAAAAAAAACATTAAAAATGTGACGAAAGAGCAACAAAAAGAGCGACAAAAATGTGATACAAAATGACAAAAAGGACAAAATTTCCACAAAAAAGTGACAAAATTGCGACAAAAAAGAGACAAAAAAAATCACAAACATGCAACAAAAAAGTGACCAAAAAACATTAAAAAATTGACAAAAGAGCAACAAAAAGCATCAAAATTGTGACAAAAAACAACCATAAAGTAAAAAAAATGTGACAGAAAACACAGCAAGAACACGAGGAAAAAGATCCATAGCGCCCAACTCGAGAAAAAGCGCTCGCAAGAAATCCTACCCTTCTCTTCGATCTCGTGTTTGAGGATCTCCAGGTCCATGGTGAGTTCCTCCACTCTCTCTTTGTACGAGTCGACCTCCAGCTGCATGGACTCCGCTCGCTCCTCCGCCATCTCTTTGTCCAGCGTTGCCATTTCGATCGCATCCGCCGTGTCTGACATCTCCTCCATGTAATGTTCCTTCGCCTCCTGAGCTTCCTTAGCCTCCTATAAAAACATGAAGGGGGTGGAAGGTTCTGTGAGGAAAAGGCAAAGCTCTAGCAATAGATGAGTCTTGCCCACCTTCTGAAAACCATCGCCAGGTCCTACAACAAATTACAACTAGAAGAACTTGCTCTTACTTTCTTGGCCTCCTTGAGTTGCTTCTGCAGCTCAGCCTGCTGCTCCTGCATCTTGGTCCTCCACTCCTGCAGCTGCTCCAGTTGGATCTTGTGTTTCTCGAGCTCTTTCAGTTTGGCCTTGTCCTCGGTGCGTTTCATCTTCAGAGTCTCCAGTTTCTCCTCCAGATCCTTCACCTGGATCCGCAGAGCCTCCTCCTCCTGAAATTCAATGGTATAACGGTATAAGACACAACTTACACTTACAGTATGTTCACTGTATTATTCTTTACTCCCAGTCCTTGCATGCTAAAAATGGAGAAATTAAAGCAGTACTAAGCAACTTGTTTACCAAAATAAACTCTCTGGGGGTAATACAAGTGTTAATGGGATGATTGGGGGGTCTTTCATCTCCCCCTGGTGTCTCTGGCCAACCATGCTTGCAACTTGACTGCCACCGGGTCGGAGACACCAATATACACTCATGGAATCACGAAGAAGAAGCTAACAGGCTAACGGGCAAAGCTAACTGCAGCTAGCACGTAAACAGTATTTACAGCCAGGTTTGAGTGAAAAAAATGTATCTCTATTGTCTAATATGATGTACAATATCAATCTCTACCTCTGTCTTCTCTGTCAGCGTAGTATTTACTCTCACGGACAATTAAAAAGTAAAAAAAACGCAACATGCTACGACACCTGCAGTGGCACTTATGGCCTCTAGGGGCATAAGTTACTTAGTTCTGCTTTAATACCTTGGTGGAAACAGGTAAAGTACTAAAAAATATTGCTACAAAGATTGTGACTCCTTTCCAAGTTCCAATTTATTCAAAAAGTTTGCCAATAAAAATAAAAAAATGAATTGTAACTCATTATAACCAGCATGAGCTACAACAAGACAAGGCACTAGCATAAGTTCTTGTCTGTTGTATGTGTAATTTACGATTTGCAAGTTAAAAAACTACAATTTAACCTCCTGCACTATCAACAACATGACATTTTAACACCACATGGTCCTGAAGTTTGTGGACCTCACCTGTAGTCAGCAACACACCCAGAAAATCCAAGATGAGTTATATAAAACCATGTCCCATGCGACACCAATCCACAGCAATTCGTCAGAAAACAGTCATTAGTTTGTTCAATTTGTTCTCATTTCAATCACCAAATATTTCCCAGTAAATATTCCTCCTCCACTCCTCCCCTTCATCGATCATGCATTACAACACAAACCACACCTCTCCAAGTGTTAATGTCAGAACAAGAGACTTTTTTTTTTTTTTCCTCAACACTTCAGACTCAAGCACTGCACCTGCGTTTCCATGACGACCTCCACCACCACCTCCTCCTCCTCCTTACAGGGAAACACAAATCAGACAGCGGCCACTTTATTACGTACAAAATTTTGACTGAAAGGGAATTTTAAGGGCTGATGTGTCTCGTCATCAAGTGCTGTTGCTGCTGTATGGTAATGCGCTCAAGCTGTGCATTAGGTAGAATCCTAGCTTTCAAATGAGGTATAAATGATGAGAAATGTGTTGTTATGTGAAATTCGGAAGCTGGACCACACAACACGTACGCTCTTTCCAGTCCCTGTCCTATAAATACCTCCTGGTCCCTCTCCCCAGTGTCTCTTTGCTTGTTTAGTAAAGCTTATTTCGCTCTATTTTGAGGTTGTGGTTTTTGTGAGTGAATGGAGCTTTATATCAGCAAACAAATTCAATATAACTTCTATAACTTTTGACGTATGTAGCTGATGTTAATTACTGTAAGTGCCTATATTGGCTGATAATATCTGCTCAACAATATCCCCCATTTGATCATTGCATGCTAGCAATTTGGATCAACACTCACTATTTTAATTTAATCTAGATAAATGCTCTCTCGACAGGCAACAATTTCGACTGCTTCCCTGAATGATTTTCCAATATGATCCTGAGTAAATTGCCTTAATCACTGTGCAGTGAAGGAGTTTATATTTAATGTTTTCCAAGCCCAATAATTACTAAGACATTTTTGTTGTATTATTGGATGTGGCATTTTATTACTCTTTCCCATCTCCTCCTTATTAGTCATCGTATTCATTTCTTTGTGAGCTAAGCCGCGGGCCATTTTTGCATGAATTCCTCCTGACAGCTTTGTGTATTTCTGGCACTATTCACAGATGAGGCGCGAGACGTCACAACACATTCTAGTTTTCACATAAGCCAAATGAAAAATAGTGAGAAGGATATTTTTGTGTGGGGAGTGGTGACCTTCTTGGGCGTCCTCTTCCATTTTGGGGCGATGACAGCTCTATCCATATCCATGCTTATGCCATGGTCTGGGTGAATACTCGATTCTAATTGGCTGGAAGGTGTCCCTTAAAAAGTGATAATGTACACCTAGCCTGGCATCATTTAAATAACAAAGATACAGACTTCGCCCATACTGTATATGGTCATGTTTGAAAACAGTTAAGGGGGAAAACAATTTGGAGAAAAATCTAAATTTTCTCTAATTATTAAAAAAATACTTTAACAAATGCTGAACATTTGAACATAGTGATTTGAACACATTTGAACATTTGAACATAGTTTCTACTAAATAAAGATACAAAGCCATGGAGAGGAGCAAAATGGTTCATCAGCCCATAAATACATAAATAACATAAATAACGGAGAATGCTAACATGATGCTACATGTTAGCATCGGGCTAATGCTAAACTGCCGGGTTTTTTTCACTTCTACTGAACAATCTGCTGAGAGAAAATATCCGTATGGGCCCGATTTACACTTGACTTTATTTATGAGTGATAAATAAGTTCATATTCCACCCGAAAATGTCAAAAAAGAGTGGAAAATTGTGTTTCTCTAAAGATTATATTTTCCCCCTTGGTGAAGCCACGCCCCCTTCTATGACGAGATGCCGCCTGTATCACTCCACAGCAGCTGTTTCCATAGTAACGATAAACAACTGAGCTGGAACTACTTAAAGGAATAGGCCACCGTTTTTATATACTAAGATATGTTCTTACCTCACTTTAGTCGAGTTAATATATCCCCGTCTGGTCATTGTCCGCGCGCTCTGTCACGCAAACGGAGCACATACGCAGCCTCTCCCATATGTGACATAGCTCCGAAAAAGCTCACGATAGAAGCTACCAAGCTCTTCCACGTGTTCCCTATTTAAATAAAGTTACGTGAAGTGTTTTCATGCGAAGTATATTTACACAGAAATGTAACGTGTCGATTTTATAAGCAAATAAAAAGGGGGACTATATTGTGAGGCGTAATGATACGAGGAGCACAGCGTCCGCGTAGTAACTCCTAAAGACTTCCCCCCGCTCACTTCCGTCAATAACCTTTAGGAGTTACTGCGCGGACGTTTTACTCCTCGTATCATTACGCCTCACAATATAGTCCCCCTTTTTATTTGCTTATAAAATCGACACGTTACATTTCTGTGTAAATATACTTCGCATGAAAACACTTCACGTAACTTTATTTAAATAGGGAACACGTGGAAGAGCTTGGTAGCTTCTATCGTGAGCTTTTTCGGAGCTATGTCACATATGGGAGAGGCTGCGTATGTGCTCCGTTTGCGTGACAGAGCGCGCGGACAATGACCAGACGGGGATATATTAACTCGACTAAAGTGAGGTAAGAACATATCTTAGTATATAAAAACGGTGGCCTATTCCTTTAAGATAAGATAAGAGAAAAGATAATCCTTTATTGATCTCACAAAGGAGAAATTCACTTGTTACAGTCGGCGTTCAAGAAGATCACTCAGAGTTAATAAAGTGCAGCTGATACAGAGATTATTGCACATGTTACTTTACAGTCTTTCAGGTAAAACTGATTAAAAAGTGAAATAACTCAATAGAACTCAACAAAAAATATGCAGGCCCCAATTATTTCTGATAATGGACACCGTTGTTGTGCATTATCCCGCTTACACCATGGTCCCGCCAACTGAAACTGTTCATTGGGGCCTGTTTGCATATTTTTTTGTTGAGTTCTGTTGAGTAATTTCACTTATTAATCAGTTTTACCTGAAAGTAGTAGGAAAAATCATAATTTCAGTTTTGGAACTCAGGCATCGACTTGAAAAAATTGTTTTGAGAAGATTAGGTTTGGAAAGCACAATATCAGTATTCATCGGCAGCAGTGTTCACCACCGAGGTCTGCAGTTTGAGTTCTGTAGAAGTAGAAAAGCGCTGAACAGCACTGAGATCAGTCATGTTTTATGTGTCCAGTCCGTTGCTATCTTATCATTATTGTAACAGTGCTCTCCAGCCAGCAGCTCGCCAGCCCTTTCCAAAAATCTCTCCAAAAGCGTCCTCCATTTCTACATAAACTTGATGAGTCAAATGTGATTACTGTCTTGGCAAAGCGTCTCACACATGCATCATATCACATTTATAGATGTATTTTCTCCCTGTGCACCAAATAATAGACAATCTGAAAAACATTTCAGTGAATATAGACAAGTAGGGCTGGGTACCGTTAAACGATACCAGTATGGGCTGAATTGTTTCATGTAAAGCGCTTTGTCACTATGTCTGTGAAAGGCGCTATATAAGTAAACTTCTCCCTCTTCTTCTATGGTATTGAGAAAAAAGAGGTTTAGGTACAACTGGCATCGAAAAAATAAAATATTGGGGGGGAAAAATTGAATAAAATGGGAAAAAACATGGACAGAAATTGGAGAAAATGGGAGACAAAAAAAAAGTTTTTTTTAATTTCGGGAAAATTTGGGAAAAACACCTAGAAATATTGGGGGAAATGTATTTATTTATTTTTCAGCCCATTTGTTACTAAAGGAAGTTTCTTAGTTGTTTCACCTCAAATAAATGATACAAATGCAAAAGAAATGAAGTGAAAGGATAAGGAATAAATTAACATTATTAAGCTGTTTCATGGTTCTATATATAAGTATCAAAAACCAAGTACGTATTGTTAAAGTACCGGTATTGAAAAGAAATGAACGGTACCCAGCCCTATAGACAAGTAAGAAGAAACAAAAATCATATTCTTTCTTTCTGTTGAAAAATCATCTTGCTAACTAAACTAGACTCCGCTCAAGCCCCATATTCTTGAAAGATTAAGTTGCTCTCTGCTGATTCCATTTTCTAAAAGTTGCTCACGGGAAAACTGGAATGAAAGCATAGCCAGGCACCAGCACCACAAAAGAATATTACAACTATATATCACTACTTTCATTTCACATCTCGCCATCTCAGCATTTTTTGTGTCCTTCCCTACAAGTATTGCCCACTTTTTCGGTGTCCTTCACTGACCTTGCTGGGGCCCTGAGGTGGGGGGTTCCCGGGAGAGTGCAGGGTGGGGATGACGGGAGCGGCCAGGGGGGTTTGGGCCGGAGTACTGGCCTCGCTGCTGCTCATCTCCCCCGCTGAGGCAGAGGCCGAACCCGACGCGCCGCCTTTCCCCATGGAGCCGGCAGGACGACTGGGCTGCTGCGAGAGAGAGAGGGGAAAGAATAAGACGGTGACACAAAAAAAAGGAAGGTAATAAAAAAGTCATATATTGGACATCAATCTATGGGTTTTCAAAGTACTATTCAGTGATTTATTGTTAAACGCACAAATGCATGAAAAAAGGAAAACAAGTTTAACAGGCCTTAGTTGTAGCGGGGCTCACCTTGGGCTTCCTGGTCGCAGTCTGAGCAGGAAGTACAGGAGAGGGAAAGGTCGCAGGTCGCAGGAAAGAGAAAGCAATGAAACAAACAGGAAATATTAGAGAAAGATTAAAAAACATCCAAAGAACATATCAGACAACATGGCTTAATGAGGCTGTGAAAAGCTGCTCTCAACCGAGTTATTAATATGATCATTTATCGCAGGTTCATTAAGGCTACGACATTCCCATTGTACAGAAGGTTTCCAATTTCCCTGTGATCCATGAATAACGATGTGGACTGTGGTGCCATCACGGACGACTGAATGACTGCATTGTGCCAAAGGCTCAAACTATAAGCTGGTTGTTCTTGATATCAAAGGTGTAGCAGTGAGTTATACGCCATGAAGGCCACGATTTAGAATTCATAATGATTCATGTGCACCTTCTATCTTAGGTTAATTACTTTATCCAACATTGTAAGTTCACTCAGTCAGAGAATGGTGAGAGCGACCCATAGGAGTCATTAACGGCACTTGAAAAACCAAAAATCTTAATCTCTTACCCGCGCCTTAACTGAGTGCATTTTCTCCAGGTCGGCTTTATCCAAATCTAAAAGCTTCTAGATTGGTGCTAAGCTTCTACCTCGTTATGATTGTCATGTTTTCGCCCTTTTTGGTTGTGTTTTCCTCACGTTTTTCCTGCTTTTTTGACATGTGTTGGTCACATTTTTGTGGCTTGATCACAGTTACATTACACACAAAAAAACTGACAAAAACACAAAAATGTGATAACAAAAACAAGGAAGAAGCTTAGAAGAGTTTTGTAGGTCTTAGCTTTCAAATGAGATGTTGCACTGGCCTAAAGGCTGTAAGCTCCAGTCAAGAAGCTTTTAGATATGGGTATAACAGGAGAAAATGTACCAGGTTAAGGTCGTAGTTAAAGGAACAGCCCACCGTTTTTACATACTGAGATATGTTCTTACCTGAGCTTAGATGAGTTGATGCGTACCTGTCTGGTCTTTGTGCGTGCCCTCAGTCACGCAAAACCTCTCCCAGCATATTCCTATAGCTCCAAACGGGGGTGAAGTTGGAAGCTACCGCGCTTTTACACGGGCACACACAAAGACCAGACAGGTACGTATCAACTCGTCGAAGCTCAGGTAAAGAACATATCTCAGTATGGAAAAAACAGTGGCCTGTTCCTTTAAGAGGTTAAAGAGGCTAGATGCAAGTTGGCCATTTTATACTCACTACTGCCACCTCAGGTCATACGTGTAACTGCACCTTCTATATTAAGAGAGACAGTGCAGGATTTAGAGGCAGTTGTGGTGAACAGATCTGGGCTCCTTCTACACATTAGGACATTGTTGGAACATGTAGGGGGAGGAAAATACATAAATGAAACATTTTTAAACTCCGTATAGTCCCTTTAAATTAATGAAGAACTATCAACTTCATTCACATTGTCATATTATGCAAACATAATCGTCTTGCACTGCTTTCACGGGGCTTCTCCTACATGGACGAAGCTCAGATTTGTTCCTTGGGGATTGAAATGAGCTAATACGAAGTGCTGGATGTTCAGATGTCTTTCTCTTTGACAAAAATATCTGGGGATTTTAGTCATAGCTTTAGACTCATTAACTACTTTTTATTTACTTTTAGTCAACAATAATATAACTTATATGGCTGAACTAACCTATATGACCAAATTAATGTTACACGCAATTAATCCATCTACTATGTCTAATATTTTTAACAGTTATAAAACATGTTAAATAATTTGGTATAACATAACTTTTGAGTGACAGTAAGTGATTAGTAACTGTGTAATCACTTTTTTTTCACATTTATGAGAAGGAACTGTATTTGTTTAGCATGCATGAACACAATACACAGCCTACTCCCTTTCGAGCATCCACAACTGTATGAATTTTGAAAATGAATGTAAAATTGCTCAAATAAACTAAACTAAAACTAACCAAAACTAAACAATAACATCGCCAGTTTTGGTCTAAAAGCTCGTGCAGGCTGAAAACTAATGTCAAACACACTTCACCCCTGTCATCTCTACTGCGTGTAACCCAAATACCAAAAATGTCAGCACCACTGAGCATCACACTATATCCCTAACAACCCTCCTCCCCTTCCCCCTTTCCTAAGTCAAACACGGACACACTCTGGTCAGTAGCCTTTTCTCTATCACATTAGATTCAGCAGAAATTAGCTTTTTCATAAAGCTAGTAACAGTTGGAGACTAGCCAAGCCTCCTAAGCCATATTGTGATGCAGTGTAAGTAGAACAAACTGTACTGAAGCCGGATCGTGTTGCCAAATCTGTCAAATCATTGGAAACAATAATAAAAAAAAAAGCAGTGGGAAGCGTTTTGGTGGCTACGTAAACAAACAGATGAACGGGTCGCTCAGAAATTCCCCCAAACTGATGGATGTATCACACGCATGTGCAAAATAGGGGACAACTTTTTAGATATGGAATAAAATGACTAAAGAGTGAATGTTAGTCAAATGCAACGAAAGCAAAAAATGCACGAAGCACAAAAGTCTTTCCGAAAAACAACTTTTGAGACATGACAAAAAAAAAAAAATGCAAGTTCAAATCAAGTTCAACAGGCGACTCCCATCGAAATCATAGACACAATGCATAAAATGAATGGGAGATCGCGATGACCTCTGTCAGCCAAAAGAACCACAACAGAAGCGTATGAGGATCATCGGTGTGGCTGTACCTTCCTGGGCGCAGCTGTCTGTCTCATCATATTTGCAAACAGGGAGAGAAGACACAACAGGAGGAGGATTTACATTCACACAAAATCAAAGCGGCGAACCAGGCGATCCTCCACGAGACATTAAAAATAGCCCCGCGAACGTTGGGAAAAACAGCGCTACAGATATCCTTCGTTTTCCCCCCACAGCCTCTGCAAAGCGTATATCGCCTGTCCGTCACATAACATCCTCTTCCTATGTGCTCTGTGGTGCTAAGTGCTGCTGCGAGTCATCCTCCCTCCGCCCCAGTCTCTCCCCGCTCTGCTCTCCTCGCGGTGGTGCCGTTTTGTGATTCGCCAGGACGGAGCGATGCCCTACAGTCGTGCCATTACATCACCGAGCGACCTCCTCCCGCAGACAGGGAGGAGAGAGGGAGAGAGAGAGGGAGTGGGGAGAGGTGTAGATGCTGGGATGCATTTTGGGGGGGGGGGGGCAGATGTGATGATGCAAGACGCGGCTGTCTCCATAGCAACCTCGGTCGCAGACGCGCAGTCCCGTGAGTGAGTCTCGGTGCCAAAACAATAGAGGAGGGGAGCCACCGTCGACCCACAAGAAGGCGTTTTCGATGTTTATGCAAATTCGCGCCCCCCAAAATATTCAGTGCTTTCAGAGAGGATACTATGATTAACAGCAGCACTGAACACTAAGAAAAAACACAGCTCATAAAAGGTCGAAACTAGTCAAAACTAAAAATATTCAAGAGCAAGAATTGTTAGGGATCTACATGTTATTTACTTGACAAAAAAGGTCCTAGGGCTGCATTATATACTGTATGCGAAAACAATAGTCTCAGCTTAGTATATATGGCTCATGGGACATTAGAGGCGTGGTTGGGTGAATACAAGTGTGGTTGGTTTGCAATGTGTAATGGTTGAGGCGTGGTCCTGCATCCGAACCTAGTCAATAAATATTGACTCCATAAATTAAAGGTACACTGCGTAACTTTTTGGACTTTACTGTTGCCATCAGTACAAAATATGCTCATTAAGACCAACTCAACACAGAAAATGCAGTGGGTAATAAATGAATTGATTAGGATGAGAACCAAACCTGTTTAAATCTCAAATTCTACTGACTTAAGTCACATTTCCATGGAAACGAGCTGGAGACGTACCGACTCCCGGTAAAGTTACAATCATGTCTTAGGAGAGCTGAGCCGCTCACAGCAAGGGCACATGTTTGTTTGTACATTTATGAGGTATTTTTCAATTATGAAAATCTGACATAATCTGATATCTGACATAAAATAAATGCTTGTATTTCCATATTTGTTATTGGGTAAAATGTTACGCAGTATGGCTTTAAAGTAAAACTGACTTTTTGTACATTTTTAAAGATGCCTTTTTGTTTTAGGCTGTGTGAATGTGTAAATCTCAGCGATATAGCAATATATTTTGGCTTGACGGATATGCATATGGATATTCCGTCACCCAATACTGAAATAATAATAATTTGGTGATATATTGTGATAATTAAAGACTAATGTGTCTCCATATCAAGACACTCTCTGTACTCTTTGTCTTGAACTAGTCTTTTCATGTTGAAGGCCTGTTATCATGATGTTGCTGTTCTGTTTTGTGTCCCATATGTCTAATTCCTCGGGGATCCCTTTTGTCGCATTATCTAAAATTGTCCTCATGACTCTTTGCAGTGCACTACAGGGAGAGTATCGCCTTTAGTGGAGTGATGAGACGGGGGACGGAGCGCTGGGTGGAGATGGATCGAGTTGCAGCTTTCCCATCACTGACACGGGGAGGAGGCCGGGAGTCCGCAGCCTCAGCTCAGCACAAAGAGAGATACAGTTACTGCCCTGGACGCATTAACGCCGACGCAATCATGTTACTGCTGCTTTCTCTGTACAGCCTTTAGGACTGTCCGTCTTTTATCTGATGCTTGGTTTGACAAAGAGCTTGTATAAATGTCCGACCACAATCATTGGATGTTAAAAGCAGCAATGTCGTGTGTCACAAAGCATTTGGTTTACGTATGTTCTTGTAATGCTAACACAAGTCTGGCATTGAGCAAACGCTGGATTGTATCAGCGTCATTGCCCTTCTATGTGCAGTATTGGTACAAGCAGACAAACAGAAACACAATATGCAATTGTCTGGGGAACGGGGAGAGGGCGCGTCCCATCGGAGCTCCTAAAGAGGTTGTAAAAGACGCTCACACTACATTGTAAACAGAATGCTGCATTGTACATAGTTAATATATCGTATTTTCTGGACTATAAGTCGCACTTTTTTTCATAGTTTGGCTGGGGGTGCGATTTATATATCAAAATATAGAATTTCAATTTTCACACTGACAGCCACTAGAGGGAACTGTAGGCTTGTGTACCAGATTCTGCTACTCTGAACCTAAATGCCCCCAAAAAGAAAATCATATTCTGCAGATTACAAGCCGCAAGTAGTGAAATATGCATCGAGCAGCAGAAAGAAGGTTTTGAGTGAGCGAGAAACTTGTGAGAGACTGGCGAAAAGCGGAGGTTACTCTTACAGCAATGAAGAAAACAAAAAAAGCTAATCACGATAGAAAAGCTAGATGGCCACAGCTAGAGGAACAAGTTTGCAAATGGGCGTTTGAACAACGCGCTGCCGGGAGAGGCTTGTCAACAGTGCACCAGGGTGGCTGGTGCGACTTATACTCCAGAGTGAGTTATATATGTTTTTTACTCCTTCAATATGCATTTTTGTCTAGTGCGACTTATACTCCGGATCGACTTATAGTCCGGAAAATACAGTATATATTATTTTGCCCTAAGTTCTATTAATAACCCTTACTGGATAGGGCACATGAGGCTTAAGGCCAAACATGAGTGCTGTGATGCAGAATTTTGTAGATTTGTCTATTAGTGTAATTTTATAATTTGTAATAATTTGTGCTCTTACAGGAGAATTCCATCATAGATTCTTAAGCAGTTCATCTGTACTGGGTTGTTTTAGTGACACTACTCACCAAACAATAGAGGCTTTTTAACACGCTGAGAGAAGCTTTTTAGAATAAAGATGGATGGAACCAATAACAAGACGAAACCTTCACTTAGCTCAATACAACTTCAGCCTCCAGCTAAAAGATCATGAGTTGCAGACGAATCAAAATATCCTCAAAAAATTAAATAAACAGTACAGGTGACAGCTTTATAACCTTTTTTCTTTAAATAACACATTTAGTTCCACTTTCAACTGTTAGGAACAATGTGCTCTGATCAAATTAAATATATTTGTTCCACTGTGCTTTTATATTTTTTAATCTGCAGATCATTGCGCTCTGTTTCACGTTGTGTACAATGTTAGTTTTTAACCTTGTGTTGTAAAATCATTGTACCTTCTGCTTCACTGAGTTGTTCAAATTATTTCTACATGAATGATTCAAAACACACTCAAAAAAAAAACACATGGACTGGTTTAGTCTAAGCAGAGTCAGAAGAGGACAAGTGTAAAGGCGACGGAGCTGACAGGAAATCCATGTTGTGCAGGTGGAAGTGGTTCACTGCCTGACATTTAGAGAGAGCAGCTAAGTCTATGAACAGTGACGCAGCTTCAGACCTCTGAAGTAGTCACTAAATGTGGAGGAAAACCGGGGCATGACAAGGACATGTGCTAAACCTCTGTTGAGCTCTGGCATGGCTTTCACATTCGGTCGCCCTGCAACACTTGGCAGACAATGTGCACTCTTTGCCTTTTTGCACAAGGACAGAGCTTTCTTCAAGGACGGAAAAATCACCGGCCTCCCTCTCACGCTCCACTTCAGGCTCGCCAATGGTAATTCTGTTCAACAATTACTGACTCCAATCAACAAAGGAGCATGTGACTGCATTTTCACAGGAAGGCCACAGTGCTCCCTTTGTTTCAGAAAATGGTAAATCCTAATTTTTTGTATGTTTTTAAGTCTCTTAACTCCCACCGGAACCAAGCACATTTTCTCCGGTTTGGCTTTACAAAAATCTCAAAGCGCCAAAATAGAGATGAAAATGAGATGTAAATGAGGATGAAAACGCAACAAAAGGATGACAAAAAAGGGTCGAAAACACAACAAAACAGGACAAAATAAGGACAAAAAAGTGGCGAAAAAAGTGACGAAAACAGGGCAAAAATAGGACAAAAATGTGGCGAATAAAGTGACGAAAACACAACAAAAATAGGACAAAAATGTGGCGAAAAAAGTGACGAAAACACAACAAAAATAGGACAAAAATGTGGCGAAAAAAGTGACGAAAACACAACAAAAAAGGGACAAAAAACAGGGAAAAAAGTGTCAAAAATCCGACAAAAATGTGATGAAAAGCTGCTTACAGAAAAGTGACAAAAGCGCAGCGACAAAGAAAAAGTTACGCTCAGTTTTGATGGTCTTAGCTTTCAAATTAGGTGTTACACTGACCCAATAGGCTGTAAGCTCTAGTCCAGAAGCTTTTAGATGTGGGTAAAACTGAACTGGACAAAATGCGCTCGGTTAAGGCGGGGGGGTAAGAGGTTAAAAAGTGAACAAAGCACGGCAGATGAGTCGACGTCTCATATTTGGCCTTATCGTTGTAGCATTTTGCTCAATGAATGCTCCCAATCTACATCTTGTTGTTGCCTGACACTTGCTAATGAAGAGTGCAAATAAGAGGTGGTCTCTTAGACGTGGTCCTTTCTGACTCACTCATTTAGGTTAATTTGGAGATTTCTGTTACATAAAAGTATGGGCAAAGTTTTCAAGCTCAGGTTCAGTGAAAGCTCTCTCCAGCATTTCTTTCTTTCTTTTCAGTCCACGTCACAGAAACAGCCTGCAGGAAAACGTGGGGGAAAAACACTTTTATACTCTCCATACATCTCCTAATACATACTAATGGGGGGAAAAAAACACAAAGACCTTCTATAAATGACTCATGAAATATACAGTATATATATATATATAAAAAACACTTTTCCACATTGACAATGACATGCTTCAAACCATAAGAATACTGGACAAAAACATTCTCTGGCATTGAAGCAGCAGAGGTCACAGGAAGTAGCCAAAGAAGCACAGAATGGAGTGCACTGGCTCGTTCCCACTTCTCACAGTCTAGTCTACCACATGAAAATGAAATGCAGAGCCTCCAAAGAAACTGACAAAAAGTTCAAAAGTATGATACAATTAAGTGTCTGCTTTTGCTCTACATTATTTTCTTGCACAGATCTATTTGTTGTTTAAAAAAAAAAAAAAAAAGGTATAAAAGAGCTGAAATAAAGATGCGGCCCCGTTGCCATGCAGCAGTGAGGCCATTCCTAGCAAAGGTCACCACGGTTACCAGGGCTTCATTAGCAACGTTAGCATCATTAGCATTAGCGCTGAACTGAGCGGTGAGAAACATGCAGCACCTTTTTGGCTTTGAGTCCTCGCTGCACGACAGATACAGAACAGGAGGGAGGATAGGATGGAGGTGAGGAGAAACTTTTGTGACAAATTGTACCTTATTATACTTTTGTCATGATTGCAAAATGTTGTAAAATATCTACAGTTTGAATGTAATGCATGGAGATAAAAAGGTTTGAAGCTCATGAGTTCAAGTGGTGGTTGGACTGGATCTAAACTCACTGTATGAACCTTCACAAAGACAATGTGATATTCCATAGACATCAATAACAAGCAAAAAAGCTTCTCAGATCTCTCTGAAAACGTTGAATTTAACCTCTTAACCGAGCACATTTTCTCCAGTTTGGCATTGCCCAGATCTAAAAGCTTCTTCAACAAGGCACAGGAGGACATGAGGATGAAAATATAACAAAACAAAGTGACAAAAAGTTAAAAAAAAAAGAAAGAAAAAAAGAAGAGCAACAAAAACACAATAAGTGACAAAAACATAATTAGAAAGCAATGATGAAAAGGTAAAAAAAAAGAAAAGCTACAATTACACAATAAAAAAAAACACAACTAAAAAGTGACGAATACATGACAGAAAAGCATCAAAAAGCAAGGAAAAAAGTGATGAAGAATGGAACAAAAACAACAAAAACAAGACATAAAACCTACAAAAAGGAGATAATAGTCATGATCAGTTTTGAGGCGTCACAATGGCCTATAGGCTGTAAGCTCCAGTCAAGAAGATTTTAGATTTGGGTAAAGCGGAACTGGAGAAAATGCACTCGGTTAAGGCGGGGGTAAGAGGTTAGCACAAAAGATGCAGACACTTGTGAAAACATTTAAGGTACAACTCTTGCACTGTTGTTTTTAAATAAAGACTGCCCTCTGCTGGACAAATACATAATGCATGTAGAAATTTCTTGGTGCGCCACAGCAGCTTTATGTCCACATAAACTCACCATTTTACTGGACTTGGAGGTTTCCATGATTTCTGTAACACAAATAAACAAAGGAAATCAGTTTGAAACATAAACTGTTGAAAAGCTGACAGACACTTTGCTTTCTGTATTGTATTGTATCTGCCAGGTAACATTTCCTGTCCTGTAACTCTGCCTTGGCTTCTTTAAATTCAGAACATTACCTCTTTTTGGGACTTTTCCAACTCCAGGTTCAGGCGTATCTGGGGAGGTGGTGTCTGCCCCATCGTCAACAAGCTGGATCTGAGATAGAACAAGGATAAAGATGAGGTCCCACAAGCAGTCTGTGTGGCTCTTGTATTAGTTTAGCTGTTCATTTGTAGGCTTATCTCACATATACTGACATGTTTATAATGCACAAATGTAATATGTGTCATAACAATCCAACATAAAATAACAAAAGCAAATGTAGCTCAAAAGAAAGATGATACAGCACAAACGTCTGAGATCTTATTACCAGATCGTTCTACTTCCTATTTATAGCAATATGCTGCACGGACAAAGAACATATTCAGTGATATCAATCGAATGCTAGCTTCTACGTTGTCATCTATCTATTATTTTGTAACCAACTCATTTACATCACTCTGTTTTGTCAATAAATGTCATTTTGTAAAAAAAAAAAAAAAAAACAACAACTATTTTTTATAATTAGCTTATCTTTTTTGTCAGCATGTCCTTATTTCTATATTCAAGGAGACACTGGACGCAAAACTCTTTTTTTTTTCAATTTTCAGGAAACAAAAAAACACCTCACATTGATAATAACAAGTGTAATTCTTGCACTGACTCAATGTTTCTCCATACATTTTAAAGGCAAATTGTAATTTCAAGAGCCTCGAACTGAACAATCTTTTGAAGGTTTTTTCAGAGGGATTTTTAAATATCTAAATCCAAGCCATATTGAGTTTGGATTGTCATAAAACAAGGCAATATTTAAATTTTTTACAGATTAAAAAAAAAAAAGAAGCTTATTTTAAACTAAACATGATGAAAATCCCCTCTGAAAAAGACTTTGTAACTAATATATCAACGAAATAAGACCATCAATTTAAACCTGGCCTGATCCATTATTCAGATTTAGTTGCTGAAAATTATTATGAAGAATTTTGGGCATTAAACGCCTTATTTTTATATGAAAACATAAATAAAAGTAACAAAAGAGGCAGATATTATAAGACTTGTTCTTCTCCTCTGTTTCATTCATACTGTGTTGGCTTGGCGGTTTTATTGTGATTGTATGACATCACTTTTGAATGAAAAAAAAAATGAAAAATGAAAGTGACAAAAAACATGCAATAAATTTTTTCTCATATTCATGTCTTTCAATTTGAAAATGTTCTCTATTCTTGCTGCCGTGTCTTGCCTTTATCAAGTTTCATATCCCACCATTCCACCAATGCAAATCCATGTTTGTGAATCTCTTCTCTCTTTGACAATAGCAATAAAAGAGATTCTTTAACTAACATATAGCCTTGTAAGGAAGGAACTAATGAATGACACAGAAAACAGTTCTGCTCAGCTGTGCACATGGCAACTGAAAAGTTATAGAACTGTATATTATAATCTATCCAGCTTATACTGCGAATGACTTTTAATAACTTTTGTTTGCATAGTGCTCTAACAATAACTACATTTCTGTTCTTATTTTTTTAAAGCATTAAGCAATGGAAGTCAATCTCTGTTAGAAAAACATGGAAAATCACATTTAGATATTTTTCCAAACCTGTGACTGTCTGACAAAGATGCCCTGGTTGTCCTCACAGGTGAAGTATCTCTTGCCCTGCACCGTCCCGTCGTTCTTCCCCTTTGGCTCGTCCAGAATGACTCCGACCCATTTCCCCGAAGCGAAGGCCGTCGTCCCGATGTAGGCCACTGTCCCGCGCTGGCCCTTCCCGATCACCTCCACCAGAGAGCCCACCTTCACAGGGCGCCCCCCTCCGTCTGAACTCATCCTGCTGCTGCCGCTGCTGGTGGTCTGCACAAGACAGGAGAGGGCAGAGAAATGATTCAGCAAGTTGTAACGAACAATTCCCTGCTTCTGACTGTCAGATAAAGGAAAAGGTGATATCAAAAGCAGTTCTAAAATTACAGCACGGCAACAAAAGGGACCTGACCTATTTTGAAAAATGGGTGGGAGTAACTCAAGAAAAGAAGTTACTGCAGAAGAAACGTCAAAAAATAGCACCACAGAACAACAAACTCTTGCTTGTCCAACTCATCAAGATAATTTTAGCACTTTGAATTCAGTTGTTAAGACTTTCTTACAGTAATACAACACTTTTGACTCTAATGTGTGCTGTATTTGATACAACCGTCAACCAGTGCCTCAGGGCGACCTGTTCGGAGCAGTGCAGCACCCAGCGACCCATCTCCAGATTTTGAGCCAATATCTCTACCTAGCGGGAGGTTTTAGCTGATTGTGCATCATTTGGGTTGATTGGGAAAACTAAAGTGCCTGGAGGAAACCAAATGTAGGGCAAACATGCAAACTCCACAAAGGAAAACACAGCTTCTATTTGCTATGTATGGTCTGTCCTCAGTTAGAAGCGGCTCCATATGGACACAGCTTACTGCCTTAAAGTGCATATGACAGGTTTTAATGCTTTTGAAAATATTATTATATTATATATCATTTTATTTCAGTGAAGCAGCAGTTTTAATGAAGAAATGTTGGGCAGAAAAGTTTTTAAGCTGCTGACAGGAAGTGACATAGAAACGTGAAAACGTGAAGACGTACTTTTGTACGTCTTTACCGTGTTTTTGTGGAGGTTTGGTGGATTTGTTTACTTTGAGAATCCAAAATGGTCCTGAAGAAAGCAGCTTTTTGAAGGTAAACAAACTGCTAGCTTATCAGCTAAACCCATTTGAGATCTACAAACATCTTCTTCTGACACTGAACAGTGAAGAGGCACCAAGAGCCCCCACACCTGCAGCACGGAGGAGGCGTCACAAGCGGAGCTACAGGAAACAACAAAAGGGACCAACGAGGAGATGGTGATAGACTGTGGAGGGAGCTGTGCAGGAGGAAGAGGAAGGACGAGGTGGAGCTGACCAGCGCAGGACACCACGCTCTGAGACGGGGACAAGCCCAGGAGGCGGTGCACCGTTTCAGATGATCAGAGGAGACAGAGGCAGCTACAGTTTCTCCATCCTCCAAGGTCATGCGGGTGGAGTGGCTGAAGGACAAGAGATCATCGACCCGGCCGAGGACAGGATCTTCTACATCACCGTGGACCACAACCTGATCATCAAGCAGGCGCGTCTGTCCGACACGGCCAACTACACCTGTGTGGCCAAGAACATCGTGGCCAAGCGCAAGAGCTCCACCGCCGTGGTCATCGTCTACGGATTTCCCATCAACCAGTGCTCCTCCTGTGACCAAAACAGTGAAGATGGCGGCCGCGACACAACGATCTTTCACCAAAAAAAAAAAAGAGTGGTGCGCACTGAATGGGTGCTGCTGCCGGATGCTCTCTCATCGAATGCAATTTCTCCATCTGTGAGATCAATAAAGTATCATCTTATCTCTTATCTTATCTTAGAAGAAGGTAACGTTCCATAGCAGTTTGACTCATTCATTTCCCATTGACTTGACATGGTTGGCACGGCAACAGGTTAAAATTGTTTACCCTCTTCTATGTCACTTCCTGTCAGTGTTCAATAAGGAAGTTAAACTATAAACATCACAAAAATGGCTAAACTAAAGAAATCTGGGTACAATTTAGCAAAATCTTATATTATATGTATCTATAATATAACTGTTAAGTATATTTTAGTCTAACATGTCATATGCACTATAAGACTTTTTATTCCCTTTTTTATAAAAACATGATTAATGTAGCATCTCCAACACCTATTCAACATTAATGTGACACACACATATGGTAGCTGTATTTAAATAGGGAAAACGTGGAAGAGCTTGGAGGAGAGGCTAGATGCTAACAACATCTTTGGTCTTTTTGCGTGACTGAGCGCACGCATAAAGACCAGACATGTGCGCATCAACTCGTCTAAGCTCAGGTAAGAACATATCTCAGTATGGACAAATGGTGGTTCCTTTAAGTGCACAAAGCCATGGAGCTGTGGGTAACAATGTTTTGATAATACAGCCACAAAGTGTCAGTTTTGCAGTACAAAAAGTGTTTCAATGAGCAAATATGTTCATGCAGTAATATTTTGTAATAAGATCATCGCACATAATCCAGTTTTGGAGAGAACTGTCACAAAGCATTGGTGACTCAGCAGAAAGGACAAGCTTTTATTCTAGAAGGGGGACAGAAAGATCAATGTGACGCTGGCTTCAGTAAATGGCAAAAAGTAAAGAAGGCGATAAATGTGGCTCTGATACTATGATAAAAATGTTCGCACAATGGACCCTGCTATAGTATGCTATAAAACAAAGACTAAATGTGACAGGTGGTCGTCTAATATTCTTATGCAATACTTAACAAAAGTACATACAGTATGCAAATCAATATGAAACACCTAATACTGCAGCAACAGACGCTTTGTTGCCAAACACTTCTCGAAATCGATCCAACTTCTGTGGACAAAAACAAAAATCGAACTCGCTGCAGTCCCTCTTTATGACAACATTTGTTCATGTCACTGCCAAAACAAGAAATTACAGCCAAACATCAATTATACAGCAGCGATTTATAGCCGTAATCACATGCAAATGGGTTTACTATAGTCACTTAAGAGGTTTTCTGTTTGCAAGATTTATGAACTAAAAGCCATTCTTAATTTGATGTTGATCTCCGGAACGTAAATGTTTTGTTTATAGAGCTTCAGGGAAAATGCAGGAGACAGCTGTAATCAAAACTGCTTTAGGTTCATTATATGTACGCAGATATGGAAAGCTTCTGCGTGCAGTCGGGGATGCACAGAGGCCTGTCACGATAACAAAAACTGAAGCTTGATATATTGAAGCAGGGAAATATTGCAGTAACCGATATTGTTTGTCCAACACAATTTGCTTCAATAAGTTAAAAAAGAAAAAAAAAGTTAAACTGATGATAAACATTGAGCCCAAGAATGCAGCCCTGTGAGGCGACTTCTGTTGTGATATTGGGCTATACAAAACCATTAAACTTGAACTTGAAGAAACAATTTGTTTATTGTCATTTATTGGACAATAAGTGGATTACGGTAGGCATAAATGCAAATTCAATTTTCGCGAATAAATTATTTGTTGCCTTAAAGCAGCACTAAGTAACTTGTTTACGTTAATAAATCCTTTCCGTAGTCCCTCTGGGGGTAATATAAGTGTTAATGGGATGATGGGGGGGGGGGGGGGGGGAAACCACAATTGCAACTTGACTGCCTCTGGGTCGGAGGCGCAATACACACTAATGGAATCACGACGAAGAAGCTAACAGGCAAAGCTGACTGTAGGCTAGCGCCACAGTATTTACAGCCAAGTTTGAGTGAAAAAAATGATCTCCCTTGTGTAATTGGATGTACAATATGCCTCTCTCCCTTTGTCTTTTCTGTCAGCGTAGTATTTACTCTCACAGACCATTATTGAGTAAAAAACTGCAACATGCCACGACACCTGCAGTGGCGCTTATGGCCTCTAGGGGATGAGTTGCTTAGTACCGCTTTAAATATGATCTTTGTCTAAGCTCTCAATCTTACAGGAGTTTTCCACCAGTTCTTAACCCGCCCAACTAGGTCGATATTTAGCCTGCTGATAATTATGTAGTTGCTGACAAAGCCTCGAGGTGAGACACAAAGGCCGCTAAAGAACTTTCTTATTCTTATTAATGCTTTATTAAGGTTTTTTTTAACTACTTTGGAAGCTTTAGCTCATGTTTTATTACAGTAGAATACCATGCAAGACTACAGTCAAACATCCTCAACTGTGCAGCAAAGACAATTTGAGTACTGACATAATAAGAAAGAGTCAATCGAAGGTGTTTTAGAGCGGCAGTCATTTGCAGGATCATTGAAACATAGCAATGACATAAAAACCATCCCAGGTATATTTGGACGTTGAAACAACATTATAAAGTGGTTAAAAGCCCTTTAACAAATAAAGTTATGATGTTCCCTGTTACAAGCGAAGTACTGGACGCCTCGTCATAGCTCTGAGTCTGACCTGTTGTTCGCCATGTGCTGAAGAGAGGACGAGCTCAATTATTTAGTGACACTCTACTCTTACAACACACACAGCTCTCAAAAGGAAACCACACGACAAACGACAATAATATGATGTAACCAGCCAAAAGTCTATTTCATCATGACGTAGGATATTTCTTATGAACTACAGGGGTTAAACGGTAAAACTGGAGTGAAATTTATAGCTGTGATATTGACCACAGCAATAGCCAAATAAACTAAGGAAAAATAAATGTGCATTGGATTGACAGACTCACTCTCAATTTCCAAAGCAAACCGATTAGAGTGCAGATGAACTAGATTTACTAGGTCTTGGTTTAGCTCTGGTCAAATTAGGATGTTTATGAATTACATTTTATATAGCGCTAGTTTATACATAGACTTAGTGAAGACTTGGCTTGGTCCAGATCTAGTCTTGGTGTCTATAGCTTAATTCAGGCTCAATCCTGATCTGGCTTAGACCTTCTTTAGATCTAGTCCACACCTGGGTCAGTCCTGGTCTAATCTACTTAGCTGTGAAAACTGAAAGCACTTTATCCACACTCTTACTTTATCTATGATTCTTAACTATGATTTAAGCACCAGATGACTTTGTGTACCAACTCTACAGATAAACATACCAAGCCTTGCCTTAGATTGTTTTTTTTCCAAAGGGTTACTTTCATTGAGTTGGCACTATATCATAAAGTAATTCCACATATCTTTGTCAAACATCAGTTTACCACAGCATATTGCGACTGGCGTTATAACATTTTATGGCAGTCTATCCATAAAAAAAAACACAGCTGTCACCCTGATGTCATCCTTTCCTGTAAAAGCACGTCAAGATTCAGTGACTGATTTGAAAGGGGAAGTGCTCTGGGACACGCTGTGGCTATAGGGGACGATAAGAGACTATTTCGAGGCTACCGCGTGTCACCTTTTAGCCCTCTAGACGTCCCAACATCACAACGGTACCACGCTGAGCATCCCTAAGCCAAACAAAGACATGCCGAATCACACAAGGATGAAGCAGCAAATGGGATTACGGATTATGGAAATCAACCAAAAATGTATAACTTACCCGGCTAGAGGCAGTTCTTCTACTCAAAGACATGCTGCTACTTGTGTCTAGAGCAGTAGGTTACGGGGACAAGGGGTGGACGAACTATTAGTGATGCCTCCTATCGAAAACACAAATGAACCATGCCTGATCTTGTAATCCTGGTCAAATCCTACACCTGAACCGTTAGTCTAGAAAGGAACAGGACTGTGTTAAGGTTAGAGTCCCGCGGAGGAATGGACATATGGAGAGGAGAGGAGGCAGGTTTGGGAGCATTGGGGAGAGCATCAGCTGAGTGACTGTGCCTGCGCTAGTGTCTGGCATCTGCAAAAAAGGGAAGAGAGGGAGGCCAGGCCCGCGCTGCAGGGTCCTAAAGCTCGCTGTCAGTGAGGTGCAGCATCAACAGTGTAGCTTTCCATTCAAGGCGGTGTTATACATCGACCCCATTGAGTGCAATAAATCATCAGAATTGCTTGGTGTAGTTTAATGCACATGAAACCTAAAGATTGACTGTGTCTTGCACAAAGGCTTGCTTTTTGGATTCCAAAACAATCAGCACAGCAGACATATTTCCATACCAAAAGAGCTAAATTACAAAAATCTGCAGAGATAGTAAGCAGTGTTGGGGGTAACATATTACAAAAGTTACGAGTTACAAAAACACATTACTTTTTTTTGGGAACTAAGGAATAAAACGTATTACTTACACACAATACGGGAATATATTAGTCATTACATTTCAAGTAACTTGAGTTGCAAGAGCATTTAAATGTATGAATGAAAAAATTCCAAACTCCCTCCAAATTAAATGCAGCACCAGATCAAGTTGGACACTGGTGTATAAGATTTGCAGTTGTGTGAAGTTAATGTTGTCAAAACAAATCACGAGAGAATGGGGTTTGTGAAGGAAAATTAAATCTCTGACAGTACTTTTGCTCAGTGGCGTTATTACTGTTTTCAGTTTATATTTTGCGATATGTGATACAAACATATTACATTTTTAAAGCTGTAATCACTAATATAGAATATATTACATGTTTTAAGTAACTTGCCTAACACTGATAGTAAGTAAGTGAGTAAGTAGTAAGAGTAAATTGCCTGACAGTAGGACTGATTAGCAATGTATAGAAAACATTACTGAAAGTTTTATTGATTCTTTGCAAACTTTTGTGATCTAAGTTTTGTTTTTTCCATCAAATGCAACACATGTTTCAATCACTCAATGTCATCTGTCATACTGTAGCCACCAGAATTAAAGCAAACATGACATTTTTTAGGTTTAAACAACAATTCCACAATCCTCTTTTGAATCTCCTTTGAAGAAGATTTATTTATATAGAAACTTTCACCGATAAAATCACAAAGTGCTTCACACCACTTTCAATGAAACTTGACTTTATATCCTATTTATTAACTGGCAGGCGTGTGGACTATAAAACCATCCACTGCTCTTGTGTCTAATTTATAGCACATAGAAATCCGTCTGGCGATGTGCAACAGGATATAAAGCATTTGTCAGGCCGGTGTTGTGCCCAATTACAGAGCTGGGATTAGCGCTCCTTTATCAGCCAGATTGAGCTAACTGCACTGTCAGGTTTTTCTCTCAACATTTCTGTGTTGTCAACTTTTTGGGCTCGAGGCAGATGTGCCTGGGTTTAGAGCGGCAGAGCTTTTAGATACCACATTTTCAGGAAAGGGACTAAACCTCACAATTAGATTTCAATAATGCACCAAAAAAGGGCTGATGCAACTCACCCAGCAGACTTGAAATCATTCTGCATTTGAAAGAAAAAGCTTATGTTAAACCAGAGGATAGATAACCTATTGTAAGTCCACTTTAATGATGGCCAACAGTACAAATACTACAAAAACTATCATTATTAAACACATAAACAAGATGGCTTATTACTAGGTAGTAATATTTTACATATTGTAGTTTATAAACATTTGCGCATAATTTCGTAACCATAAGAGATAGAGACTTACTGTTTTTTGTTTTGGCATCTACTGATTTTTGTCTTTCAAATAAACTCCCTCTGAAGTAACTACTAAACATAATTATACAGCGCCCCCTGCTGTCACAGTTCAACACTGACACATTTAGAAGCTTCATACACAGGATTATAGACAGTTCTAAAATTGGGCAACAATATCAGTGGTGCATACCGGCATCGGCCAATCAAAATACCCGATAATTGTTTAGTAGTTTAGTTTATTGAAAGAGATGTGTGCAGTTACATTAAAAATATGGCTGCACCAGATTTAGCACTATGCTAATTTCCATCTGTAATCCCCACATCCGTCGACCGATATTTCTATATATTTCTATGATAGAAACCTTCACTATAATAATAAATACTTAACTTTAGGCTATTTGACAGATTTAAAAAACATCAAATGGAATTACTTAAAATATCGGCCTTTATATCGGCTATCGGCAAGACCGACTCCCTTCATATCGGTATCAGTCCCTGAAAATCCATATTGTTCAGGGCTTAGTCATCACTGCTCCAGTCCTGATGCAAACAATATGCCTCATATCTCTTTTTTATAGTCATGGAATGAGATCTAATTATTTCCACTTAGACATTTATGGGAAAATATAATTATAAAGCCTTTTTATTGATTGTGAAACAGCTGATTGCATCACTTTGACTATATTTCTCCTGTAAAGTTGTGACATGAAAGTAAAACTCAGAAAATTATCGTTAACAACTGCATTCATTTCTGTTATTCAACATCAACTGTGAAACTAATATATGATAGACTCATCACATGCAAAGTGAGAAATTTATAGCCTTTATTTGTTATAATTATTATGGTTCTGTCAGCAATAATCATCAAAATTACAACAAAGGCTTAACATATGTCACTTTGCTGAGTGCATATCATATATTATGATATAGACTCACTTTTAAGTTTAATTACAGAAATAAATGAAATTTTGCATGATATTCTAATTTTCCGAGTTTCACCTGTAAACTCATCCCTGTGAGGAATTGTGATAGTAAAGTTAGGAATGAATGCATTAATGCATTCTCTCTTTCATTGTTTGTTCACCAACACAGCTCTGCAGTATTTTTCTTTACTGATTATTAAATGCTAAAACTGTGAGTCAATGTGAATCAATGAAAAAGAGCCAACCTGCAGAGCATAACAAATAGGTTGGTTGTGGATTCTGAAATTCAATAAAGTGATTATTAATAAAGGTTGCATAACAATAAATGTAACCATAACTATACATCCCTAGATCTTTATACTGATGAATATTGAGGGCACCATTGCAAGTGCTGCACAGGGGGTTTAGGATCCACTACCTTGCACTCTGCTGCCACTGAGAGGCCAATGAGACTATACTGCAGCTCATTTATGACTAGTTTATGCACACGCTGAAGAGAAACAGGTCTGGTAAGTCCCCAAATCTTCTGTTAAATTCATGCTGGGAGCAAAATGTACAAACTGCAGTGTCAGCGAATACAATATCTTCAGCTATTTTTTACCCACGAGATAAAAAAACACAACACATTTCTTTATCAATCCCAAAGAGGAGAAATCCAAAAGGGTTTGTCTCAATGGTCCTACATTTTTTGTTACATTAAGCATTTCTACTGGATAATATTGTATACTAAAGTGTGAAACTATGTCTTAAACCAATTGCTTTTGCATTTCAACTCCATTCTGAAAGCACCACATGCCTTTGTGAGTGAAATCTTTATATTTTATAGTCTTAATTCGCAAACAGCCGCTCTTTCTTAGGTATTTGCAGCGTTTATGTGAGGAGCGACTGTCATCCCTGTGTCATGGCATGCAGAGAAAAATCTCATTCATGCAGACAATTTATTCATACATCATGCAGTCCATTTTAAACATTGTATGCATACTATAGACACGTCTGGGCATGCTTCATATTTAAACCCCGAGTGTATTGTTTCTGTTTGTCATGTTTACATAATGGCAAAACCTGATCATATTTTCCCATTTGTTAATTGGCTAGTTTGACATAATAGCGTCCAGTGGAGTCCAATGCGTCCCAGACACACATTGTTCACGTTTATTACGACTCTGGCATTCATAATCACGTTCATCCTTGTAATACAATAGAAAGATTTGTGATGCGTTTCTTCTGCATATGTGTATTGGAGTTATTTAAGAGCCGGCTGCATAGCGGGACACTCCCTGTGGAACAAGTGTACGGTCCGTCTGTGTGGTGAATTGCTTTAACCGGGCGAGTTAAAACAGGACACGTGGGTACCGACGCAAAAACGTCTGTCTATCTATTACAAGTCTAGCACCAGCAAAGTTAATCTCGTTAAATCTTACCAGATTTGTAGCTACTTCAAGCTAACGCGTCGCTCGGCACTGGCAGCCTTCATCCACGGAGCGCTCCACATTTGTCATACAGCCAAGGTTGCCAGATCAGGGTGGCATTTTCCAGCCTCAGAGAAAACAGCGCACAATAATTAAAATCCTGTCTTCTGTAGTCATCTTGTTATTGTTTGTTTGTTTTCTACTATTTACATTATGGCTGATTATGTATTATTTTGTATAGAGGCCACTGTGATAGAATGTAAAGGCACCGTGCTAACCCCACACCGCCGCTGGGTCACTAAAAGGCCAATTAAAGGTGCATTAGGCAACTTTTGTGCAGAAAAAGACATTATATTTGTGCGTAATTTCTTTTAGTGACCCCCAATGGATGGTTATCGTGGTGCCTTTACTTCTCATCCCGGTGGTCTCAGTCCATGATCAACAGTTTGGTCCATCATCAGCAAGGCCGGATTTATGAGGGGGCTTACAGGGGCTAAACCCAGGGGCCCAGCAGGTTGAAGGGCATAAGGAGAAAAATGTGTGCTCAGTGCGGGCTGTAAACTAGTTCCCTCTCTCTTTGCATTTGTAAATAGCACTGAGTTTGTGTGTGTAAATGATTTATATAGTGTTTATAGTTAAGTTTTTAAGATAAAATTGAAAATGTTAATGTAGTGTAGAAAGGCCCAACCAGGGACTGGAGTTGAAAATTAGCACTAGCTATAAACTCTTTTTGCATCGCATCAGTAACAAGCCTGTTTTGTACTATGTTGACTTGCAATGTCCCTGTCAAATAAATCAATAAATAAAATATTAAAAAGACTCCCTCACATTTATCAGATTTTTTTATTTTTACCCGAGAATAAACCAGGTCTATATTGCACCATTAAAATAAAAAAAAGATCTCTGTGGGAGGACCCCCAGACCCCCTTTTAAATGTGTCCAGTCTGGCCAGTAGCAAAGGTTCTTCCTTGATCGAGGGCCACGGGGCTCAAATTGGGCTCATTATGTTAAACTTTTTTTTGGTTTTTCACAAATGTGTTATTTTTTTTAAACTAGTGCTTTAAGAAGTTACTTATGCATGTTCATTGTAGAGAGAGAGAAATCATACAGTATATGTACAGATGTTGTTAAGGTGCTATAAATAAATATTGATTGATTATGGGGGGGGCAGTGAAACCTACCAGAAACATGAAAAACAAAAGCATAGAGGCCACTGTGATGGAAAGTAAAAGGCATAATAAAGACTGCGGAGACACTGAAAGGTAAAACACGCATAAATATAAAGAAATACACATAAAAGTTGCATAATGCACCTTTAGGCACTAATACAAGTTTTGTTTTTGTTTTGGGTTTTTTTTACGTTAAAAATTCCATAAATTAAATCAAATAGAAGCTAAGAAAACAATGCAGTATGGATTTGAACAGCACTGGCGTACATTATTTCTACTTAAGTGTCAAGTGAAGTCAAATTTTAGATGCATTTTTCTTTTTGTTCTGAAGACACTCTCCAAGCGTTTATGTAAATGTATAGTAAAGTGTTAATAGACTCAGACGGCTATTTAAACTCAAGTCAAAGTGTTGAAGTATGATATCAATAATTTTGGCTGCTGGTGCTGGTGAACTGTCATTGTGTTTCATCATTTCTTATCACGACAAAAGGGAAAATCGTTGGGAGACTCTGCAGTGAACAAAAAAGCCCTGGCAATATCAATTAAATGCAAAATGACATCACTAGTTGCCAAATTTCTCCCTGCTTCTCTCAGTCCCCCTCCTCGCCCTCAGCAGCAGCAGCAGCAGCAGCAGCAGCAGAGTGGAGCCTGTTTCCATGGTAACCCGTTGCAGGCGGGCGGGTTTCACATAGGGCGGTCCTTTCTCTCTCTCAGCGGCACACACAAACACATCCTGAGCACCATTCCCTGCACAGATCCTGCATCACGCCCTCCAGTCTGATGGATGAAAAGGACAAGGACAACAGCGAGAATGTACGTGTCTACACTTTATGTTTTAATCTTCATAAGACGCTCGACTTTGAATTCAAGCGCGTTGTTTTTGAGTTAGCATCTCCGCCGCCGCTGAGTCACTGGTTGCCTGTAGTAGCATCCAGGGTTAATAAAGCCATTGTTCCTGTCGATGACTTAACTTTCACCGTGTATTTATACTGCGTAAGGTTTGAACTGTCCCTTTCTGTGCTGATAAATTGTTGTTGTTACTGCGTGTCCCCCGGGGTCATATTACAATGCGCACACGTCTCCATTGTTACAGGAGGGCTACACCGGGGCGATAAAGGGTGGACTGCGGCCTTCAATGAAACTGGTTGTGATGGGAATAGTCAACACAAAACCTCAGAGGTAAGTTCTGGATTACGTTTCACTATGAACACGCGCCCTCATGCATTATGTATTCTGGCCACTGTCTGTTGCACATGGCCTTGGCTAGTACTGCCCACACAGAAGTCAATTAAACTAAGTGCTGTGTGTCCCTCTGTGTTGTGTTGACACTGTATAGGTCACAGTTTATGCTCCTGCCTTTTCTGGAAAAAAATGTCTAGAGTCAGTGTGTGTTCTAATTATAGGTTGTTTCGTGAGTGTGTCATGGGAGAGATGAAAATCCCATGAAATCACATCTGTATATTTGGGTTGTGTGACGCCCATAAATAGTTCTACTTGATGACCATGAACCGTAATGGTAATGACACAAAGTTATAATTGGATGTGTTTTGACAACATTGAACAGAAAGTCATGGCTGCAGGATATGAAAAAACAATTGTGATATTTGAGAACTTTCTTGAATATATAGCAAAAACGCCAGGAAAGAACCAGTGATTTTGTATTGTGTTTTTTGCAGTTTGGATTTCGTGTCATATTGATAACTTTTATTATTATTGCCCATTCAATTATTTATAACATGGTGATATATTTGGGGGCCCAAGTTATTATTGCCAATTCAGTCATTTATTTATTTCACTACAAATGTCATAAGGCCGAGATGGCAGTGTCTCTTCATTTCCACATTGGCCTTGAACACTCCACTGTTATTGGCCAGAAGATGTCACCCTTCCCTCTTTAAGTTTGTGCTAGCCACAGGTAAAAGTGTACCTGTGCATCACTTTGACCCGTGTTATGTTGTCCTGTGCGCAGCATGGAGGTGGTGGTGTCCAGTCAGCCGCCGGAGGAGGAGGAGGGGGCAGAGGGCGACGTGGGCCTGCAGCTGAAGATCACTTTTAAGGAAAAGGCGATCCAGAGAAACGCTCGGCTCGGCGGGAAGTGGGGTCCCGCCGAAAACAACCTGTCCTTCTTCCCCTTCGCCGCCGGAGAGGCTTTCAAGGTATGCAACAGCCAGGTTTTCAAATTAGCTAAATTAATTATTTGATTTTATGTATTTAAAATTGAGCTGCATATACTAAATAAAGAGACATTGCATCACATACAGTAAGTAATTAAAGCTGTTTATTGCTGTGAGAGGTAACCATGTGTATGACACATTATGACCAGTTATTCATAGACGTGACCTGAATTAGACATAAGCAAACAGATAACATTCACTGTTAACAAACTTCAAAAGGTGTCACTGACTTTATTATTGTTAGATGTACATTGTCAAGACTCAATAGAAAAGGAACTCCTGAATATGTTAGGTTAATTGTGTTAAATAAACTTACTTGGTCCTCAAATGCATTACTGACTAACGGCTTACTAGAGCAATATTCAGATGGTTTATCATTATCAATCATTTGTATGAAGGGTGAGAGTTCATACAGGAAGTTCTCACTTCTTTCATCATGTGTTGATAAGGATTCATTAGTCATGTACGATTCGAACATATTGAAATTTTAGGCAGAATAAAAATATAGATTTTGTAAAGCACGATTTTAGAAGTTAAGCATGTGCACAAGGAAAAAAACTAGACAGGTGCTCAGGAAGTCAATGATAGAATTAGTAATTGGGGGGAAGGTGCTCTTTGGTGTTTGGGGAACTAAGACTCAAAAGAAAAAACAAAAAAAGCAGGAAAAAAGCCTTTATTGTGCTGGGCTTTTTAAATGTAAATAGAGAATTATAATGTAGAGGAGTGCCTTGGTTTTTTGTTTTTCTTTTAAGCATGTGCGCTTTTACATATTTCAAAACTGGATAAATGGAGAGGCTCGAGTTAAGAAAAGGTCACACAGTATATCGTCAAGTTATGGTTATAGAAATCTTCGATGATGCAATATCCACATCGCTAGAAGGCACAATATTACACAATACAGTCTTCCATCTTACTGAGATTTACGCTTTCTTTATCTAAAGCAGTCTAAAACTGTCACGATTTTCCAAGTTCAATTTTAGCCTTGTTTTGGTCCTCATAGTCATTTATTAGGGCTAGTTTGGACACAATTTGAAAGATTTTTTATTTTTTATAGATAATTTCAGGTAATTCATGTTGACTTATCGTCTATTTTTGTTCATTTCAGATGGAGATAGTGTGTGAGCACCAGCAGTTCCGTATCCTGGTGGATGGGCAGCCCCTGTGTGGTTTCTCTCACCGTTTCCGTCCCCTGGCCTCTCTCACCTCTCTACGAGTGTTCGGAGACTTGCAGCTGACGAAGGTGGCCTAACAGAGCAGATGATTAACTGTGTGTGTATTTAGATTAGCGCTACGAACAAATCAACCCACGACAAAGATGGGTTTTCTTGTTCTCGACAGAATTACACCTGCCTCTAAATGTCAAGTACAAGTGCCTTCAATAGGTTCACTGCTGAAGAGCTTGAAGTAAAGTTACCGACCAAATGGGCTGGTCAGTAACGTTTTAGACAACTTTGCAAAAGGCTAAAATAACAGTTTACATTTTTATTCATATTTGTGTATTTTCCTGGAGATGGCTTGTATTCAGAAACAGAGAGAAGTACCAGCCCTTTCGTTGTAGGAAGTTTAGAGGGGCAACTTGTGGCATATTTTACACCCTGGTATTTTTGTCTTTGTGTCTGTCCGGATCATCTAATCTCGGAAATACACTAATGACTGATTATTTGCATTGATAATGACTTCTTTAAAAGGAGCCTCTTTCTGGACTTATGAAGAAAATCTGAAATCTGATATGAATGTCCTGTCCACAGTTGGGGACTATCAATAGAGACTTGATTGTTTACTAAAGCACGTAATCCTCTTAATTAAACTGAATGTGATTGTATTGGGATTGTGTGTGAGCTCAGCGCAGTACTGTAACAGGTGTAATCATGTAAAGTAGCCTACAATAGTGCATGCCATTTACACACAGTGACTTTTGAGTTTTCTTAATTGTAATATTTTTAATCATGAACTAAATATACTTTACAACATTGTTTGTTTTGTACAGTTTTAAGCTCTAAGCTAAACAAATACTTGATTTTCCTTCAAAGCACTTTGTACGTGAATGTTTCATGTTTCACCGCAATAAATTACTTTGGTTGGTACTTTTCTGAATGCTTATTGTTAGGTGTTTATTAGACAGTCTATTTGTCTATGTCTGGGCATTCCTGTTAAGTATGTTACAGAATCATGCTGGCCGACTCATTGCGTCATATCTAACTTAGTCACTTTGGGGTTTTTGATCTGAAGTGGCTGAGACAGAGGCCTGAGTCAGCACTGGGAGCGCCGCTGACAACATTAGAGAAACACTTAAAAGTTTGACGACAGAAAAATACCTCCTTCTGGCTCCGCGGGTCTGAACTTGAATACAAATTGCATGTGTTTTTGAGCAATTTTCTGGAGACGCAAATAAGTACTTGATGTTCCTACTTGATTTACCTAGTAATATTAATACAAGAAAGTGCGGAAGGACCAAAGATGTGCTGTTTGCGAAGAAGCAAAAAGATAATAAAATACATATAGTACACTTTTGGCAGTACTATATTATTAGAGCACTGCTTTCAACATTTTCATTTGTTTGTATACAGAATAATAATTAAACAACAAAATGTATTACAAAAAGATCAAACTTATTGCAAGATGCTACAAATATTTTCCAAAGTATCAGAAAGTGCAAAGACATTCTGGCACATAAATACATAAATATAGACAGTGCTACATTGGATGGACACTTTCTTCATGGCTCACTATGTCACACATTATGTCTGTTCCCTGATGGCGTCGATCCAGTCCATTTTCTGCTCCTGCGTCGGGGCCTGGATGAAGTAACGTGTGTCCGACTGCGTAATGATTGTAAACAGGTTTCCTTGAACGTTTCCTTTCACACCTAAAAGAAAAAAGTAAACAATTGACTAAAAAAAAAGATCACGTTTGTTTGCTCTTTTGCTATTCCTATGGTCTGTTGCTTGCCCCAAGAAGTAAGTTAATATTTTTCATTTTCATTTTTGCATTCGTTATTACCCAGTGTCGAGGAGGTAATCCACAAATGTCTTACTAAAATACATAAGAGCTAACATTTCAATGGCCTCAGCTTTGAAATATATGTTTTGAAGTTGTTGGCCTTTGTCAAAAAGTTGTTAGGGTGTCCTAAAAAGGTACAGAAAACAGGTAACGAAATGTATTGATTTTTCTTTAGATACCAAGTTTATAGGCCTGTTGGGTTCAGGGACAGCACTGAAGGCTATGTGGTTGCTTTAGCTGAAATACATTTTAGAAATTTAAAAGAAAATTAGCTTTTTTTTTTAATAAACAAACATTATTGTTCTGTTTTATGGTTTTAGATACAAATATGTTAGTTAAGGTATCCAAAAAGGTATCGTTGTCGTACTCATCCCTACTTTTAATGGCACTGTAACTACACCTAAACTGGCTGTTTATGAGAACACAAACACAAGTGTCACTATACTGTAGGCGTATGTGCACATGCCATCCCTTATCTGAAAGCAAAAACCTCCAGAATTCAGTCTCTACTGTGGGCCTGCACTCGCACTAATCAGGTTTTCATTTGGAAACAGGTTTTGGGATTGTGGAAGTAGGAGAGAGTCCTTTATGTTCGTCTCCAAACTGGTTCCTCACCTGAGGGCACTCCGTTGTCTTTCAGCGCAGATACCAAGCAGCCCCTGAGTGAGAATCCTCCAACGGGACTGATGTCATCCTAAGGACAGGAAGTGGCTCAGACTTACTCACAAAACATAAAACACTTACCGGCAATTATCAAAAGCACAGCAACAGTCAAAACAAACACTGACGGTATTAGCATGAGCATCACTGAGCCTTACCCTGGTGGGGTCGAAGTAGTGGAGAAACGCTGGCTCTGTACGCAGCACAAATAGTCGAACTTTCCAGTTTTTGCGTCTGTGTCCCTGGTGAAAAGGATGCAACTATTAGTTTAAGCGAACAAAAAACGATTCCGCAGTCTCAGGTTTGGGTCGGTCTTTTCTTACCAGCACAGTAACATTGTAATAGAATGGAAATAGCATGGTTATAAGAAATACCAGGGGATACAGGATTTTGCAGCTTTGTTTCCATGTCATTAAGAAAATACTCACCTTGTTTCTGTCTTTTTATTGGGAGTTAAAGAGTAAGGATTATAAATGATATTACCATGAAAGAAATTGTATGAAGTTGTATGTTCTGTTTCTATGTAATTACAATTTCAATACACTTTTAGGTACCACGGTATATCCATTCTAATACCCTGTTATTACTGTGCTGCAAAATTAAGTGTTACCAAGCAACAAACTCTATTGTCTGCGAGCATTTAGTATATCATGTTGTGAAATCTCAACTAGACATGTGGGAGTAATTGTAATGGTTGTAGACTAGTTGTAATCGCAGTAGCATTAGTTCCAGCATTGTGTAATAGTGTTTTGCTTGAGCTCAGGGTTTGAGTGCTTCATGCATTTTACCTGTTTGAGCAGATATCCTCTCTTCACCACTTTCCCTCTGAGCTCCAATGCAGACAGAGAGGTCTCGGCCTTCACACTGCCGCGCTTCTTCAGGCTGTCGCACTGAGACAACAACAGGAACAGTAAAAATCTGCCACATTGTTCAGCAAAAGGGCTTGAAGGAACTGTTAACGTAATAACGGCTGATAACGTACTAAATTTGTCCAGCTTCAAAATGTAATAAGCCAAAAACGTAATAACAGACCATTAACGTGACAGAACTGCTGTGCCAATAATGTTATAGCTATAATTATGATAATAATTAAAGATAAAAATGGTTCATAAATATAATTAATTCAGACAATGCCGGTTGGCACAACAGCGTTATTACGTTATTGGCACAACAGCGTTATTACGTTATTGGTACAACAGCGTTATTACGTTATTGGTACAACAGCGTTATTACGTTATTGGTACAACAGCGTTATTACGTTATCGGTACAACAGCGTTATTACGTTATTGGTACAACAGCGTTATTACGTTATCGGTACAAC
Organism: Gobius niger; assembly: GCF_951799975.1. Classification (NCBI taxonomy): domain Eukaryota; kingdom Metazoa; phylum Chordata; class Actinopteri; order Gobiiformes; family Gobiidae; genus Gobius; species Gobius niger. The sequence continues at coordinate 18,952,047 of NC_136867.1, forward strand.
AGCGTTATTACGTTATTGGTACAACAGCGTTATTACGTTATTGGTACAACAGCGTTATTACGTTATTGGTACAACAGCGTTATTACGTTATTGGCACAACAGCGTTATTACGTTATTGGCACAACAGCGTTATTACGTTATTGGCACAACAGCGTTATTACGTTATTGGCACAACAGTGTTATTACGTTATTGGCACAACAGCGTTATTACGTTATTGGCACAACAGTGTTATTACATTAGTGGCACAACAGTTTTATTACATTATTGGCCGTTATTACGCTATTGGCACAACAGTACTATTACATTATTAGCTGCTATTACGTTATTGGTACAACAGTGTTATTACGTTATTGGTACAACAGTGTTATTACGTTATTGGCTGTTATTACATTATTGGCACAACAGTGTTATTAGGTTATTGGCCGTTATTACATTATCAGTTCCTACTGGGATGCTATGTAATGCAACATACATTTTCTTTTTTCTTTTCAGTATTCTTCACTTTTATCTATTGTCAAGATATTTGCCAGATTTTCGCACATTCGTAATTGTAGAGTTTTCTTCATTTTCATAAGAGAAGGGAAGAGAGGTGCAATGATCTCAAATCATCAACCCAGTCCAGTGGACGTCTTTGATAACCTATTCTACGATTCTAGATTAAGATTGAGTAATTTCACTATGTAGTTTACAGTGTGCTACTTACAAAGCTGTAGAGGGCAGTAGAGTCATCGATAAGCTGCTGACTGGGCCCAGCCGTCCTGAGCGCCTCACAACTCCTCAGCCCCACGGTCCGCAGAAAGCCCTCCTCCAGCAGAGCAGAGGCCAGAGTCGCCGCCTCCACACGGGTCAGGGAGAACTGCATGAACACCAGCCAGTCCACCACCGCAGAGCCTGCAATGTGAGGGAGGAACAGGACGAAGTATGAAGATGATTGAAATGCTTATAGTCAACATTATTATTCCTAAGCGTCCAAGACAGTTGTTGGCTACTTTGGGCCTGAGGTAGGTTACAGTTGAGGCAAATATTATGAATACAGACCTATGTACGGGTTCTTCTTTTATTCTATTACTATTACAAATGATGTGTTTCAAATGACATACAAAAATTCGACTATTGCCTTACATAGACAACTCTAAACATAATATTCCATATTTTGAATGGTCCCATTTTGATCCTAACTTGTCTGTGCGGAAAACTTTATGAACAAGTGGTTGAGCAATTTAACTTTATAACCATTCTGGCAGGAAGCTTGTGCCTATCCCATCATTTATTGGTACACGTTGTTACCTGAGAAGCAATTGCTGTAGGTGTTTCCTTGCTGAACGTGGCTGCTCATTGTTATCCCACTGTGGACGTCATACATGGAGTCCAGCACTTTACTTTCAGAAAGAGTACAAGTGTTAGTATCATAGAGCTGCTTACAAAACTGCAATGAATAACTTGGTCTATTCATATATATTTATACCTGAGATTGATATTGTTGAATCCCACGTCCGTTGGATCTGGAGAATTTTCCCCAATTCCACTGTCCTCTGAATTTAGCGACTCCGCAGCAGCCAAAATGTCCGCCGCCCAAACGTCCCTCTCCTCTCTTGAGCAGGCCTCCAGAAAGTGCTCCACGCCGGTCTTTGTCACAAGCTTCAAAACCAACTGCAAATAATGATTAAGAGAAACACTTGATCAATATAAGATTTACTGTACATGTGAAAACAGCGCTGAAATGTCTAAATAATAGTCAATAAAATAATAGTTTTCTGGTTTAATGTCACATGAGATCTGTTGTCTGTTCTTTGTAATGTCTGTTGTTCTTGTTTTCTTTTCTTTGTAATTGTCACAATAAAAAAAAAAAGAAAAAAAAAAAAAAGAAATGTCTAAATAATAATAGTTTATAATATTATCCGTTTCAATTGTAAGGTGACCAGGATATTTTAATAGGGCCCCTTGCCATTACGGAATTATTTGTTTCCCATTGACATACTGGTACTACAGACAAGTTTTAACCACATTGTTGGAAAAACAAATTGTACCTCATAGATGAATTTCAGGTCTTGACAAAACAGTGACCTGAGGCGATGGATAGTTACATCACGCCTGTACAATGAGTGTGAAAGGAAAGGACACGCCTGGACTTAAATGGTTTGCTGCTATGAAAACAAAGCTGCAAGGCCTGCAGTGTAAATTAAATGGTGTATCTAATAGGAGGAGTTTGGTTTAGATGTCTGACAAGCAACCTCAGGATAAAAAGCCACCACATCAAGAATGTGTAATCTATTCTATCGATTTTTTATCTTTATGTGAAAACGTGAACCATCTTTAACAGTATGGCTGTACATGTTCAGATTGTTTTATATACACCATCAAAGAACAGAAAGTTAGTCTATATTGAAGAATTCATTTGCAGGTGTCTCTGGTTTGTTTTTTGTTTTTTCAGAATGTGTGACTTTGTACTTTTATTGCACTAAAGCAGATCTGGTATAGACAATACGCTGCTATGTAAAGACAAATTTAAATGTTTTTTTTCAGTTTGTTTTATCTGCTTTTTTCAAATCAACTCTTCATTTCTATCCTTAATTTGTTAGAATTTAAATACCAAGTTCTGTCTGACTTTCTTGTGTGAACTGAGTCCATGACAAGTGCAGCAACTAAGCCGAGCACTGCCTTGTGTTTTATGAAATGTATAATCATCTCAATAGAATCAATGATATATCAATCATGCTTTTAGACAAAGCACTTTGCTTGGCTCATAATACTGGCATACACTTAACCATTACGTATTTGCAAGATTTGTAAGCAAACAAACTCACCGGTCGATTCTCATATTCCAGAAAGGGGCACGTGATCTGACATCCTTTTAGCAATATTTTCCCTCTTTGGCTCGAGTCCCTTCTGCCTCCGTCATATTTATAATACATCAGTCTGTCAGGCATCAGGGTGAACCAGCGCGCCTTCCAGTTGTGAACAAGATGGCCCTAAAGACAGCAAATGTTAAATATTGGTCACAGCATCTCAAACCAAGCTTAGAAATGAGTTAAATGTCTCACCCGTTTGACCAAAAATCCTTCCCGTAGTGTGTTGGGTTTATCCATGTTGTATTGTACTGCTATGACTTGTCTGCTCCTGCCTTAGAGTTTTTATAGCGTATTTCAGACTCCTTCATTGAGTCACGGGTCACTCCCACACACGCCTTACTCTGACTTACACTCACTTTAGATATGACTGGGCTGTATGATTATGACATACATCTTTCGGAAGTTATTTACATGAATCAATCACATTTTTGAAGACTGTAGGTTTTTGTTGCCCGAGTAATGGCGGAGGAATGATCAAAAAAGTGAGTGAGAAGAGAAAGTATGAATATTTGTGTGTTCAATAGATTCTCAAAGTCCAGACCAAACCAGGACTGCTTAAATGAGATTAATGAAATGAAATGAATTGAATGTTTACTCTAGGAAAAGACCAGCTGCGTATGGTTCAGACTGCCACAAGAGGAAGCTGTAGCACCATCAGTGGAGCTCAGTTGAGTTCATTTCTCACTCTAGGCTACTTTTTTTGACACCTGTCTTGTCCACACGACTATGGAGGCAGAACAGAGAGAAAATTTAGTATCACACATGCCACATTTCACACATTTCCCTCTGAATAACCTTTGCTCTACTGGACTACTCTCTGCTTCTCAGGCCATGTAGTGATATAATCTTGCATGCCCTGCTCATGACATTACTCCTAACAACATATGCATCCTCTGCTCTTTTAACAAGGACCTACACACTTCATTGTCTCTGGTCTAAGTTAGAACGGACAATATGTTGATTGTATAATAGAACAATACAATTTGCAAAGCTGGGCAGTTTCAAGGATGGTATGGAGTTAGCAGCTTCTGGAAAATGCATCCCCTGCTCATTTATATAGAGCAAGACTTACACTCTTTATTCTCCCTCTCCTGACAAAGTTAGCCCAGGTAATACATAAATTATATAATATAACCATTGTGCTGTCCAGGGGCAATTGAATAGATATAAACACTCGTTGATTTCCACGTCTTTCACTCTGTTAAACAAATTAAAATGAAACTTGACTTCTAAGGTAAATATTTTGTGTCGTAATATGTACATGGCCTTCAGAGGTAAACTAGCTTTGTAGTTGGTTTCTTTTTGTTTCTTTTGGATGTGAGGTGCCTAAGACTGACCATTATGAACTGATTCTTTAATCCAGTAAATTGGTGGTCATTTGATGCTTTAGGTTTGTGTGTGTGTGTGTGTGGTTTGATTAATACTATTTTTAGTCTCTTTCTAACTGCATTTTTTTGAGACAATATTCTATTTTATATTCAAACAGGAGGATATGAAGACACTTACATACATATCCCCAACCCCAGTGTTACAAAAGTAACAAGTTGCAAAAATGGAATATAACAAATTACTTACACAAATTACTGGAACATATTAGTCATTACAATTAAACTCAATACAACTCCCCCCCAAATAATGGACGCTGGTGTCTCAGATGTGCAGTTGTGTGTAGTAAACGTCATTAATACAAAACAGAGAGAATGGGGGAGAGAGAAGGAAAAGGAAATCTGCAGTTTTGCTCAGTGGAATCATTACTTTCAGTTTATATTTTGCCAAAAGCAATTCAAAGTAAGCTACATTTTTGAAACAGTAATGTGTAATACGGACATATTACATTTTTATAGCTGCAACTACTAATACAGATTATATTACAGTTTTAAAGTAACTTGCCCAGCACTGGCCCTAACACACCCACAGTACATCCCACTCAGGCCAGTATATCCCCTCCACACAACCTACATGAACATATATGAAATTACAGTTATAATGGAGGTCAATGAGAACATTTTGAGAAATAGACCACTGTATAAGTCTGGCAGATTTGTGTGTGTGTATGTGTGTGTGTGTGCGTGCGTGCGTGTGTGCGTGCGTGCGTGCGTGTGTGTGTGCGTGTGTGTGTGTGTGTTTTTTTACTCTGTTCTTAATAATTTTCATCAGTATATAAAACATACCGTGCTTTTGCCATTAATAACTTTTATGGTCATAATAATGCTGCAAAGACCAGCTGTTTTGAAACATATGGGCAGCAGCATCTGAGGTGAAGGATCTGCATTTACGGGACTTAGGAATTCACCCAGGACTCCGACTGGAAACCAGCCAACAAAATGCTGGACCAAGAATCCCTTGAGCACACAATGACACAATAAGGAGTGTCCGTCGTTTATCTTCAGCTGATTGTTAAGTCACGTCTCCAAGTTAAACGAGTGCCAGGAATTCCTCTTGTTTAACCCTCGCCACAAACCAAACAGTTGTTACGCAAAAATGAAAGTGTGGTGAGTTGGCAAGGCCGGATGGAAAAGAGCTCCTCCTGGTCTTTACAAATAACAAACTACTTTCTTTATTTGTCTTGTAGAGCCATCAGGCGAGCTCAGCTGGTAGGATTGATTATTATGGGCAGCACAGCGGCTTAGCTTTGATCTATAACAATGCCCAAATTGCAACAGAAAGTTTGGTGAAATCTTACTGTTCCTTATTAACTATATTGACAATATAATATAATAATCTGGGCTGAAGTTGCATCCACATAAACATATCTGTATCCAGGCCTTAATCAGAAAAAAGAGAGACTGAATGGAGAATGAAAGTTGCCTTTTCTATCCACAATTTTTAGGCTTCATTCGACAGGAAAGCTCAGAGTAAAAGGGTCTGGAGAGTGAGGAGAGACGTTCCAGCGGGACCCAAACCCACGACGCTGAGGTTGATACAGTGTTTGGTGCAACAGCTTTAACCACTAGACCAGCGGCTGCACCACAGCAAAGCATTCCTCAACGTTTGATAACCCCACTCCAGTTGATTGCTCCAGTGCCGTCACAAAAAGCTTCTCCCTCAAGCAATTTGTCCCAACGCAGTACATTTTCAATTGAAAAAAAAAATCAATGTCTGAACGGCTTTGAAATCTCTCTATCAGCGACCTCTTCGTATGTGAAATTTTCAGCAGACTAAACACACTCGCTGACCTATTTTCTACAGCGGCCGTTACTGCAGGCACATGTTCAAAATCCCAAGCATTTTTTCTTTTTTTTTTTTAAAAACCTATCACCTTGACGCATGCAATACAAGCAGCTGCTGAGGGTATAGAAAGCTGAACAGACAAAATCGCTTTCTCCTGTTATATTTAATGACGCTATTCTTCAAAAAGTACATCGTAAAGTGCATGAGTGTGAAAACGGGTTGCTAAGTTCACAAAAACAAATAGAAAACAAATGGGAATACAACAATAAGCAATAGCCATTTGTAAACATAATATGACAAAGCTTTACTGTAAGGAGCAATAAAAAAAAAAAAGGGTCACTAAGTTGACTGGTTAAACACTAACCTAGTGCATACACGGGCAATGTTAGTTTAGCAAATACAAAATTAGATCTACAACTATAAAACCAAGCACTTTCAATCGTGTTTTTAACCAACATGTACAGTGGGTTTCGAAGAGTTGAAATGTCTAAAAAGTATTGTGCGTTTCTTGTGTTAAGTCCATGTTTAGTCCAGTGTTTCTCCATTGTGAAGAAGGGACACCGCTTTAAGGAGGGCTCAGATGGTGCCAGGCGGTCACCACTTTCTCGGGATGAGCCATCGTGTCTTTCCACTGATCCACAGCTTCTGTAACGGGGCTGTCAAACCCCAACACGATCTGGAAACACAAAGATATTGATTACTAAGAGCATGGGTTGTTCATGTGTCAAAAAATCACGTGTTGCGCAACAGAGTAAAGGTTGTGGTTGGTTGGAATAGTTTGGTCACAGCTCACATGCAAGGTTCCGTTATGGATATAGAGAGGGTGGCATCAATAAAGGTGCCCAATCAAAAACTGTGATCAATTTTGCATAAAAGTCTAGTAAGCAAAAACTCGGAAGACTGACTGATAGAGTTTGCATTTGACCCGTCTTTCAATGTAGCAGAGGAGAGGGAGCAGGATAGGATCTTATTCAGGAGGAAATAGATCCAAGATTTAGTCAGGTTCACTGTGTACATTAGGAGGATAACTGCCTTTTGGCCAGGAGATCTCCAAATGTTTCATATCACCACCAGATCGAAGGACTGGATGCTTATACTGTCAATGGCTTCAACCCAATCTGCAGAGGGGCTCCCAACAGCCCTACGATCCTTGTATTCTTCTCTAGGTTTCTCTTTCCACACTACCATCTGCTGCTGACTGTTTATTGGGGTATTATACTTGATACTCATGTCACTGTTTTGATGTTTGGTGCAGCCATTTGAAGCAACTCCTGTGATATTGCGCTATACAAAAGCAACTTTGATTTGATCGCTCTATACTAGATCTATGTCTATAATATAGGACTTAACCAAGACTACAGTTGTTCTTAAGAGTGAACCCATAAAAAGCCAAAAATAAAACTACAATTACATTACTACCTGAAGCAGCCCACGCACAACCAGTGGTACCCATACCAAAATGTTAAAACCACATTAATTCCTGTCAAATACTATCATTTTATTATATTACAGTATAAGCCTCTCTCACCTGCCCTAGACACTGTTTCCTCCGCACAGAGTTGCGGCTGTACAGTCTGACAGTGAGGGAAGACGCCTGGTCCAAAGACTCCAACAGGAAGTGACACGTCTCTTTCCACTCGCAAATCCCTCCGCTCGTCTTCAGCGCTTTGGTCTTCCGCGTCATCACCACATGACCGTTTTGATGCAGCTCGGCTCTCACGAAAAACGCTATGGGACATAAGAGGCGCAAGAATCAATACAAAAACTCACTTTACAGTCGATGCGTTCTGAACTTTGACTTTGACACAATTCAAGAAGCAAAATAGTCAAGTCTTTGAAATAATGCTGCGTTGATCAAAGACAGTCAGAAGCCTATTTTAGAGGGGCATGTCCTGACTGTTGGGGAGGTGGCCCAATGGGGCCAGTCTTGGGGCAAAATATGAATTCTGATTCATGCATTTGGGTACACTTATAATCATTTCCTCATGTTTATTATAGCTTCATGATACAATACAGGTAAAACTGATTGAACCAGTTACTGACAAATATACAGCATCAATCTATACGGATTGGGGTAGCCAGTTAAATTTCATGGACCTCATTTGAAAGCTAAGACCTACAAAACTGTGTTGTTGCTGTCACATTTTTGAAGCGTTTTTGTCTCTTTTGTCACTTTTTAGTTGTGTTTTTGTCGCTTGTTTATGTATTTATTCATTTGAAAAGGGACAGTGCACATTAATCAACATTACACAATGGAAATGTGCCCGAGTTAGCAGAAAAAGCCAATTTTCATCGGCAGTAACATTGGCAGATGTATTTTTGCTTTTCCAGCACATTTTGGTCACTTTTTTGTTGCATTTTGAGCCTGTTTTCAAGAACCTTTTAGGTTTGAGTAAAATTGCGCTCGGTACAGGTGGGAGTTAAGAGGTTAACTTTGGCTTAGTTCTGGTTTGGTATTGATTAAGACCTGCCTGTTTAATGTTTGTGCAGGATATCAGGACTGCCAACACAAAAATTGCCTCCAATTTGGGGAATGGCTCCCTTTCAGTCGTCCACTTGAGAAGAATTTAGCCAAAACACTTGGTGGGTGTTGGCAGTCTTGTTCCCTCCTCCTAGGAGTGGCTTGGGTCTTATTTACGAACAGCTCCAGCTTGGGTTTAGTGTCATATTCTGACCACAAGAGCTAAAACAAACACATGGATAGTTAGCAGAACGTACCTTGGGTGAGAGGGGAGGAGGACGGTGGGAGGTTTTGAGCGGAGAAGATCTGGAGTTGGATGCGACTGTTGACCGGCTGGAAACAGGTGGCGAGGTGCAGCTCTGAATGATACGCCTGAAGGAACAGAGGAATGTTTAATCAAATGCCCCCAATGCGATCTTTGTTTTCTATTTATTTTCCTGTAGAACTTAATCCAAACTGTGCATGTGCCCTTACTGTAAATGATTTCCAAATTACAGTCTTCACAACATTGTAAGATATTGTTTGATCTGTAGAAAGTCACAAAATGTACTTGTTTTATATCGCTGTGAGAGATGTTTATTGACATTTAAGTCCACAACTCGTCAAAACCTGTTACTTTTCTCCCTTGTACAATCCAATTTTGCGAGTTTCTAAAGCACTCTTTCCTTTCAAGAACATCTTCTGCCCGGATTTGAAATTTGTCTCTTTCATTTCCCAAATCACACACCTAATTCAAAGAGTCTCTCACGGTATTTCCTCTCCATCCGAGCACAAAAACAGTCCAGCTCTTACCGACATTGGCCAGACACATCCATTTATCATAACCACTGAGAGCCGCTGAAAGGATTTGAGGTTCGAGGATGACCTACTTTCTGCGTCGCGCCACATTGTATTTGATTTTTAAGTAATTTCCCCAATTTGCTCCAAATTACGCTAATTTGAGATTATGCAACAGGGAGAGGAAGCCTTGTGTTTAGTCTTTCTTTGGCCACAGTCGGTAAATGCCACCGGAGTAACATTCCATGGGGGTAGATTTATGGGACAAAGACAACGCACAGCTCCTTATATAATTCTTAGAGACTAAAACAAGACTGAGTGAAACCTTTACAATCTTAAGGCTCTCAGACGGTGGTGGTGCACTGCTTTATGTCTGTTTTTGTCCTGATTAAATGTGTTAATATTAGACTCACGGAGGATTTTGAAGGCGAGTTGAGTTCCAGCCAGTGCTCGGTCTCCTGTGAGCCGAGTGTTCGCAGTGACAGGACGCACTCGGCCACTGTCCGCCTCCGGGAAGAGTGCGACTGAAGCCTGAGCACCAGCGCACTGCAACGCAACTGCTGCAGACGCAACGAGAACACGAAGGTCTCCATGAAGGTCACGTCCTGAAGAGAAACGACAGATACATCACATCAACTGTCCACGTATTACTTTTCAGTCTGTGTTCCTGTATGTATTGGTATAACAATCTGTGATAAATCAATATCATTAACCTCTTAACACCCGCCGTATTCTCTCCTCTTTGGCCTATAATGCATTCTCATCTGAAAGCCAAGACCCATATTGATCTTTTTCCTCACATTGTCGCTGTGAGTTTTTTAATGTTTTTTTTTCCATATCATTTTTGCCACTTACTGTTTTGCTGCACTTTTGTCACTTTTTTGCTGTGCTTTCATTGCTTTTTTCCTCACTTTTTTTTTCTCTTTTGTTACTTTTTTGCTGCACTTTCATTTTTGTTGGTTTTTTGTAGCTTTTTTGCTGAGTTTTTGTCACTTTGTAATAGCTTTTTGTTGCTTTTTTGGTCACATTTTTGCTGCACTTTTGTCACTCTTTTGCTGCACTTTCATTGCTTTTTTCTCACTTTTTTGCTGTGTTTTCATCCCTTTTTTTCTGCTCTTTTGTCACATTTTTGCTGAATTTTTGTCACTCTTTTGCTGCACTTTCATTGCTTTTTTTGCTCACTTTTTCGCTGTGTTTTCATCCCTTTTTTGCTGCACTTTTGTCACTTTTTTGCTGTGTTTTCATTGCTTTTTTCTCACTTTTTTGTTTCTCTTTTGTGACTTTTTTGCTGCTTTTTTTAATCATTTTTTTGTTGTTTTTTTGTAACTTTTTGCAGCAGATTTGTCGCTTTTTGGCTGAGTTTTTGTCACTTTCTGTCACTTTCTTGTCACTTTGTCATTGCTTTTTGTTGCTTTTTTGGTCACATTTTTGCTGCACTTTTATCACTCTTTTGCTGCACTTTCATTGCTTTTTTGATCACATTTTGCTGCACTTTTGTCACTCTTTTGCTGCACTTTCATTGCTTTTTTTCTCACTTTTTCGCTGTGTTTTCCTCACTTTTTTTCTGCTCTTTTGTCACATTTTTGCTGTGTTTTTGTCACTTTTGATGCTTTTTTTACATCCTTGTTTTCTTCTCCTTTTTTGTTGCTGTTTTGACACATTTTTCCCAAGAAGCTTTTAGGTTTGGGTAAAGCCAAACTAACCAGACGACATTGTGTAAAGTCAGACATACTGTACCTGCTGATACGTCTTGATCGAACTCTTGAACTGAATTGGTTTGGAAACAGTTATGACGCCTTTGAATCCGATCTTCTGTGTTTCTCCTCCGTCCAGAGTCAGGTCCAGGTCTGAGCACTGGTAAAAGAACATTGAAGTATTATTTTAGCATGAGTCAGGAGCCTTTTAAAAGGATCCTAAGAAAACAACATGAGGGGACAAACACTTTCCATTTTGGAGCAACGTGGGCTCTGTTTAAATGTAAAACAGGGATGAATCACCACCAAAATCTAACCAAATCATAACATTTTTACCTTTGACAGACACAATAAATGTTTTGAGTGGTTCTGATAATATTTAGTGCTCTGTATGTTTAAACTGTCGGAAAAAAAAGGCCATGTTAGAACTAGGGATGTCAGGATTGTAAATTTCTGAGTCACGTTTATTGTGAGGAAAAATATTGCGATTTTACGATTATTCACGATGATCGAAATTACAGATCATTTCATAAATCCTTTACAGTTTAAAAGTTCACAAAAAAGAAACCAGACATTATGTACATTTTGATATTTCTTTAAGGGTTGTTTTAATCGAAAGCCTATTGAGCATTTAGGCTGTGGTATCTGTTATCTTCATGTTATTATTAGCCATATCTAAAGGAAGCAAATTGATGGGAATGTTTTCAGGAGACATTTTCTTTCTGATCAGCTGATTCCCATGCGCTCACACAGTTCCACTCCCACTTTCACCATGACATAACAAACACAGCTGCACACAGTTCTTTTGGGACTCTTCCTTTGGCAAAAACAGATAAGATTTACAGTCAGCACATTGGATTATTGAACCTGCTGCTGACTTCATGTGTTTTGGGGAGGGTTTAACACTGGATGCTGTTTCTTCAGCCTTTACCGGTGGGAGCGCACAAATACACACCACTTTACCATACGGGCCAGAAATGATTACGATAAACCTACCGTGAGCTTTTAGAATAATTGTAAAACTGGTTCATCTTGACATCCCTAGTTACAATAAAGGCTTTTTATTTGTTTTCATAACAGACAGAGTGCCTTGTTTTTTTTGGACAGTTTAAAGGGACTATACAGAGTTTAAAAATGTTAAAATTAAAGAGGGGGTATTATACTTTTTTCAATCACATAGCACCAGTCTATATCACACTACAATGATGACAAAACCTTCTGTTGGTCTGTAAATGCAGTAAATTAGAATAACTGCCTTGTATAAAATTGCTCTCTCAAAATAGCTGTAGGAATGTCTTGAAATAGGCCTCTGTCTCTTTAAGAACCTCTGACCCTTTCCGACACGCCCCCTCCACACGCTGTATGTGGCATCAGTGGGGAGGGGGTTCTGCTGAGGAGCAGTGGTTGGTTACTCGGCTGGTGACGAAAGCTCGGAGGCGTCTCCAGGAGGTGGGGGCGTTCCTAGGAGGACTCAGGCAAACCTATCCCTAAAATGGCCGCCATCAGAGTTTTTACAGATTACTCAAAAATACGTGAATGTGCCAAGGCAACACTTCAGGCATGTTTTTAATGAGGGAATGACATAATAACGTGATGGAAAGCTTGAAAAAGTCGATTTTGCATAATACCCCCCCTTTAAGTATTTTGCTCCCCCTACATGTTCCAGCAATGTCCTAATATGTAGAATGAGCCTAACAATTCACCACAACTGTCTCTAAAATCCTGCACTGTCACTCAAAAAGTTGTTTATTCGGGTCCAAAGTGCCGTCATGCACAGGCTTAATATAGAGACAGCAGTTACGCACAAGACCTGAGGTGGCAGTAATGAGTATAAAAATGACCAACTTGCATCTAGCCCCTTTAACCATACAGACCACTATATATTTTCAGAACCATTCCAAAGAGCACCTGCCCTGTATAACTCCACTCACAAATTGTTTTACGTTAAATGTTTTAAATAAAGGATTATTTTGTAAAAGAATTGTGGTGAGAAGGGGCGTATCCGGAGAGGAGACGAAGGGAGGCGCACGTTCCTTCAGGATTTGATTGGCCACCCAGGGGGGCTGGGGCAAACCCCTGATCGTGACTTTGTACTTGGTCAAGTCCTATGCCGTTATAGCTCTGCTCTTTGGTCCTACCTGAGACATTTTGCAGGGTTAATCGTTATTTGCTTGATATTTTGGCAAGTTCCCTAATTTACGCTCACGTATTAGTAAAGAAAAACCTGGACTTTGAAGGACACCATTTTTGATCTCGTGGTATTTGATGTGAAAGGTTTGAGAAGCACTGCACCAAAGAGAAAAGCCGTCACGTTTTAAGACGCCCTTTGATAACCGGAGCACAACTCGGCCTCTCTCAAATGCACTTGTCCATTTCATCCACTTATGGGTGTTGCTTTTCACACACTTAAGCTTCAAATAGGGCCCACTCTTCCTCCTGTAAGAGCGACCTTTTCTCCCCCACTGTCTGAGCCAAAGTTAACAGAGCATTGAGAGGTTGAACAGCAGCCCTGACTGAGGGGGGACAGAGGCTTCTTTGAGGGGCACAAAGGAGCATTTTGTCCCGGTGTAACCGTACCTGCACCAGGGTGATCCACACCTGCTCCAGAGGCTCCTGGTAACTCACTCGGACACACACTTTGCCCAACTCTCGCTCGTCTCCTGATAACGCGATGGAATCTGAAAAAGAAAGGGAGATAAATACAGGATATTTACGTCCAAGCAAAGCTGTAAGAAAAACTAAAATGCTCTGATCATTACTCACTCGTCAAGTCTATCAAAGTTTCAACTATACAATACAATACCTATTATTTCATTGGATTTTGTGTGAATTTATGTTCCTTTTTCCTGTTCTTAAAATATTAAACATACTTGAGATACAATAGATTTTGTGCCATCGCTTATCTACTTGCAAAGCCGGCATTATTTACTGAACAAAAACCCTTTCTGTGTGAGAGCTCTTATCTGTAGAACTGAATAGAAGACTGCAGTGAAAACATTTGGGCATGATTACTCTGTCTGTGTGAGGGAAAGTGAACCAACATGAACATTTTCATTGTTCTTCAAAGGAAAGGAAGTTGGCTTTAGTTACCCAGGCTGCTCTCTATGGAGTCCTTCATGGAGGAGGCGCTGCTGAAGACACTGGAGGCCGAGTCAAACCTCTGGAAATCAACAAAAGCAGAAAGAATTTCATCAGGACAAGAGCTGTAGTAGTCATTAATATTTGGACATGAATTTTACACTGCTTAGGCTTGAAATAGACGAAAAACAGGGAATCAAACATACACATCAGATCCATCCACAGTTTAACACCTGTGCTGGTTCACATGAGTGTTCCCTGACGCCCAGAGTTTATTTGTTGATCTCCATTTCTATGGTGCCGTTCCTGTCATCAATTTATGGCTTACTACTGTTTGCTCAAAGTGTTGCCAAACTAAACATTCAAGCTAATTAAACGACTGTCACAAAACCCCAAAGCGGCGCTGTGAGGAGGAAGAAAGCCGATTAGATCCGTGTACAGTCAGATGTGATATTGCTGAGTGAAACATGAACAAACCTTTCTCTAATTACAAATGTATTGATGCAGTGCAGGATTCAAAAAGTATCATTTATAATACCAACTTATTATTATTTGTTTTCAGACAATGGGGGAGATAATTACGGTCTCCACTATTATTGGGAAACACTGGTTCTAATCTTTTTAAACGGCTTCTTCTCTGTAGGTTTTCATGATTGCACTTTGACCTGATCGTGTGACAGACCAAGTTATAGGTACTTTAAGGGACTAGATGTAAGTTGGCCATTTTATACTCACTACTGCCACCTCAGGTCATACGTGTAACTGCACTTTCTATATTAAGCTCGTGCATGACGGCAATTCGACCCGAAGTAAAACCTTTTTGAGTGACAGTCCAGGATTTTAGAGGCAGTTGTGGTGAACAGGTCTGGGCTCATTCTACACATTACGACATTGCTTGAACATGCAGGGGGAGGAAAATACATAATTTTTAACATTTTTAAACTCTGTATAGTCCCTTTAAGTGCATTTTATGATGAATACTTTTTACTTTTACTTCACTACATTTTGAGCCTGTATCTGAACTTTCTACTCCACATTTTTAAATTGGGTTAAGGTAAAGTATTTTATTTTCAAATTGACCACTCTACGATGAACTGGTTTAGTGGTTTATTCCTTTAGACCTGGTTTGATTCAAATGATTAAAAAAAATCCTGCACATTAAACTCTTGAATAGTTTTACATTTAACTTATAAAGCACATTTTACAATGCATACTTTTGTTGGTAACTTTTATACTCTCTGCTGCCACCTCGGGTCTTAAGCGTAACTGCAATCTCTATATCAGACGTCTCCAACATTTTTTAACTCGACGAGCTACTTCTACACAATATGAACATCGGAAAGCTACTTATGTTCAGAAACACTTGTGAAAAACACAACTTAGGTGGAGTTCACCCAGAAGAATTACTTACCAAGATGGTATTTTAAAGAAAGTGACGTGAGTTTAGTCCTTAAACTTTACGACATTGAACCAACTGTTGACAGATTGTGTTCAGTATGTTCAGAAATAGAAAATACATCTAAAATTTGAGTTATCAAGCATGTAGAGATGTAGAAAGTGTTTGGCGAGCTACCTAGAGAGGCTTGGCGAGCTACTGGTTGGAGATACCTGCTCTATATTAAAGGAACAGGCCAACGTTTCTCCATACTGAGATATGTTGCTGAGCTTAGACTAGTTGATGCGTACCTGTTTAACAATTAACAACTTGTTGAGTGACAGTGCAGGATTTTAGAGGCAGTTGTGGTGAAAAGGTCTGGGCTCATTCTACACATAAGGACATTGTTGAAACATGTAGGGGGATAAAAATACAGAATTTTAACATTTTTAAACTCCGTGTAGTCACTTTTACTTCAGTAGGATTATTGAGTACTTCTTCTACCACTGCCTTTGTCACACAACAATAGCAGAGCGAGAGCCTGAGTTTACTGGAGCTGTTCCCAGCTGTGCACATCCTGGACTCTGCTGTGACGCTGGTCTGGTTACTAAGCAACACACACAAACAGTGGACCTGAAGAACCTCACAAATCTCCCATTTTGTAGTTTTTTTTCTCTAATTGCTGATTACAAAACAAATATTTAAAGTACATTTGGAAATTCCGGCTATCCGTTTCACCAGAACACTTTTACCAGAATTATTTTATTAAGATTTTGCCCAAAAAGTTAAAGTCTGTGTTATGTGGTTTAAACACCTAAACACCTCATAAAATCTGGAAAGACATTTGGGAAATCTTTAGTTTTTTATGTTTGGTATATTCAATGTGGAATACGAGCCTGAGAGGGTTACAAGTACAACTTTTCTTGATAAAATGGCCACTTCACAGACGCAAAAAACTAATAATATAATTACTTACACCAGCCTTATTACCCCACCAAACTAAGAGATAACTACAAAGCATAAAGACCTGTATACTTTGTGCTCATTTTTCCACAGTGGAAACTCTTGTGTGGATCGGCAGCTGGTGAGGCACAGATAAGATAATAAAAAAAACCCACCTGAATGCGGCTCTGAGGTCTGGACAGGTCAAACATGGAGCTGCTCAGCTTCTGCTCGCCGAGCCTCAGGGGATGACCTTAAAAATACAACATAATGATGAACACATTTACCATTTGCAGTAAAAAAAAAAAAAAGACTTTAAATTCATTTGGTGGTAAGTTAGCCTACTATTTCTCACAGTCTGTACAATACATTTGGCATATGTTGCTCCCTCCATACAACAGCAGGAACATTATATTTTGTAGACATTGTTCATAAAGTTTGTCCCATTGCATGATAGCACTAAAAAACACCAACCCCAACCAGTTTTTGGAGGTTGTTCAACCCAACTTTGACTCAACCCCTTCATGTGTCGCTCCCCTGTGTGAGTTGTGTGTTTGGGATTCACCTTTCGGGCTTTGCGAGTGTTTGTTCTTGGCTGTGCAGCAACGGGACGACCCTGGAGAGCCGTATTTAGTCATTTGGACCTGGTGCAGAGTGGACTCGGGGCTGTAGGTGAAATGACCACTCCCCAGTAACTCAGCTTTCCTCTCGGCGTAAGTGCATCGGGCTGAACCTACAGATAAGCAACACAAGAAGAAGAAAGCATCACCGTGTGGAGGCTTTTCTGTGTGGAGTTCATCATTAACAGCTGTATACACTTCTGCGGATCGTACTTTGTGGGCCGGGCTGTAGGTTTGGGAACAGCTGACCCTTGGGCTGGATGTAGGACGCCTTAAAGGTGGGCAGGACAAACGGCACCTCACGACCGTTCGGGGGCATCTTAGACAGGAGGTAGTCCTCCGGGGCGGCCCTCCTCTCCACCGGCTGCTGTTCGACCGGGTCCTGAGGCGGCAGCTTCATTGTGATTACTGCAAAAGTAAGACATCTAAGCTTTATGTGTTTGGTTTAGTCATTCTCAGACCATTTTCATTCATAAATTCACATTCACAAAGAAGGATTTCTGGTCTCGATTGATTTAGAAAATGGTCAACAACTCAAATGCACTTTCTCATTAAACCAACCCCAAAAATGCAGCAGTAGGTACAAGTAGTAACTCAAATAATTACTGAAGTAAGGGTAGGAAAGGTAATTTGACCATAAAAGTCTTCATATTTTAGCTAAATAGACATAAACCAACAGACATAATATAAATTAAGGTAAGATTGTAATATTTCTAACTAGTAAACCATACAAAACAGATAAATTATAAGATAAATGACCTTTATGATGAGGTACAAGAAATACAATTCTGAACTATCTTTATATCAATATGAAGCTTTTGTCACATATTCAAAGAGGTGAGAAGAGTAACCATTTTGAACTCAAGTAATAGTATTGATAATAAACACTGAGGCAGAAGTAAAAAGTTCTGTGTCATCAAACCCTCTGAGAAGAACAATTTCTTCAAAAATGTGATAACAATTTTTATAACACACATTGACCACAAATCATATCTTAAACCTAAGAATACCATAGTTTGAGAAGTTTTCAATACTCGCAAATTACCTTGTGTTTCCTGCTCCTTCTTCCTCGTGAAAGTCTTGCAGCAGTTTTTGATACACTCCATGACGGCCACTAGAAACGTGTTGGAATCGTAATAGTTAGTTTGGTGTTTAGGATGTTTATGTTCCAAGAAATGTTGATTATGAATTTAAATGTGTGTGTAGTTTCTAAAGACAGAAAGGTTAATGTCTTGTCTAGTTATCTAGCCATGAGAGACCGACTGTTGAGATGACGGGTGAAATTACACTCAATGTCATATATCTTGAAATATAGCACCCCTAGAGCTGTACTAAACATTGTCGACTAAAATACGCCTTTAAAATGGACTAAAACTAAATTAAACACAGTTAATGGGACTAAAACTATGACTAAAATCATTTCATTGAGCAAGAGCAAAATAAAAATGAAAATAAAGGACTAAACATATGAACTTCCAGTACCATAGTTTGAAAGAGCCTCATATCATTTAAATTCACTGCCAAAGAAACAAGTCTGTGGTTTGTCCATGTGGGAGAAGCTCCATTAAACAGTGAACATGTTTGAATACAAAATCTGAATGTAAAATTGACTGCTATTTAACTTAGTCGACAAAATGTGCCTAAAAACTAAACTAAATCTAGACCAAAACTCATTAAGAATATATTGTCAAAATGAACACTGCCCTGGAGTCGCACTTTGTTTGCATTTATTTGCAGCACAAATATCACATCGCAACCTAAACTAACAAAAGAAATCAAGATCTGAATGATTCAAAACTGTGATAATGTAATAAAGGCTTTACTTACCCATTCAAGGATTCCACTTGAGGAGACCTAACTATTGTTGTGCCTGGCTCGTCCACACTGCTGAGGTTGGGAAAATGCGGTGAGCTCAGGTTCTCTCGCTCTCTCTCTTTCTCTCTCCCCCCTCGCTCTAAAGAGCTGTCTCATTCCCGGACACTATTTGAGCTTCCCTGAACACAGGCTACTTTCTGATTGGTCACTTCACTCCTGTGGCTACACACATGCAAAATATATAAAGTCAAATATAGTATAGAAAAGACGTAAAGCCATGTTCAAAAGCCAGGCGCGGACACGTTAAAGTGGTGAAGACATTTATTTTGTATGATCAAACTGTAAAAAATGTATGTTTCATCTTTTAACATGTCTGATGGGAGTGAAACAGCTTTCTATGTCAAGCATGGACCTTCTCAAAAGTAACACTGGGGAAACAAATGTTGCATTTTGAGTGAGGCTGGTTATGTTGTGAGAAATAGAAAATATAATAAATTGCATATAAATATACCTATGTGTGGGCAGTCCATGTTTGCTGCAGTAAAAGGTCTGTCCGTTTATAAAGGCAGAGTTTCTTCCCATCGGCTGATCCTGTTATTTACCAATGACATAACTTGAAAACATGACGTGGTGTTTTACCGACAGTGATAGTTCAGGCGAATCGTGACACAGTTTGTAAAAAGGGGAGTGTGACGCGGTCCATTAGAGAAACCTGATCTCAGAACGGGTGCTCGGACACGAATATCGTCAGGCGGATGATGGAGCTGCCTCTGAAGTTTATCACGTTGTTCACGGTGACCATCTCCAAATCCAACACCACCCGCTTTGGGCCCGTGATCGGGCGCGTCAACACCAGCGTGGCGCTGACGTTACTGGTTTGCTGGGAAAAAGAGACAAACAAAACACTCATTTACGTTAGAAAAGAACATTTTCAACAGCAAGTGTTGATAAAAAACATGTCAATAAAAGGATTATCCCAAGTCTAAACAAAGACTAAACCAGGTCTTATACTGGAGAATCGGGGCTCCAGAGAGTGAATATGAGGTATTGGGGAGAATACTTTGAAATTGTATTTAGTTACTGAATACTGAATACTTGCCTTAAAATACATTTTGTAACTATTACATTACTTTGTCTAATCAGAGTACTGTATTCTGAATACTTTGAATACTTTTAGAATACTTTCACATTGATTGACATTGTATGTATGTATAAATATGGCGTATAACTACAAAAATGAAGACTACGATTGTTGGAACACCTGCTATAAACTCACTTACCATTAATAGTGAACTCTTTAACCCTCTTAGCAAAAGCAGCAGCAGATACAGCATCATGTGAAACATTTGTTTGTGGCATAAGGCGTTTTAAATCTTTATTTTATTTTAGGAGGAAAACCAGATCAACATTAAAAGTTCTTTCTTATTAATGTTGTGCAATATGGAGCTAAAATGTAATATAAATGTATGTGTACATGTTAATACATGTATTTAGTTACTCCCCAACACTGTGTACATGTTTTAATGGTACAGGAAACTGTAGCACATGAAGGAAACTTACTTTCTTAATCCTCAAAAGTGCGGTTAGTTGCTTTTGCATCTCTACCTGAAAGCCCCTAACGACACTTTTGAGGACACAGAAGTCAAAATGACTGGTTTGAGGGAGGGGTAAAGGAGGCATTTTAAGCAGGAACAGCCCAGCCCCAACAGGGTGGCCTTTCAGGTGAACAGCCACCATTTGTAACGGGTTATCACATCTCTCGTGTTGGCAGTCGTGTTCCCTCCTCCTGTAAGTGGGCTGTGTCTTATTTTAGACCTCTCTAGCTTAGGTATAATTGTCACATTTTCTGTCCACAAAATCTAAGACAAAGCGGAACATCCTCAACTCAACTCAAGTTCAGTCGATGATTTAAGCTACAATGTCCTTTTAAATGTTGATAGTGTCTTGCACTCTTTTTCCAATGTGTTTTTATTCTTCAAATGCCTAAATAAACTGAGCAAATCAAATCAATGTGAGGCCAGAGTGCTAACATTATCTGCTGACTAAGCAAATTACGTATTTTCTGTCATATTATTTATTTGGAAATTAGTTCCACATTGCCTGCATTACCTTATTCAGCCCACTAGATGGCATTGTTGCCTTTCTTTTGCTCTGTCAGATTTTGGTCTTCATTACTGTTTTGTACTCTCCTCAGTTAACCTATGATATGACACAGAAGCCTGACTATTTCCCTGCCCTATTCAAAGAAATGATTATTTATGTCCAATTCAATACTCACCCTCATGTAAAACTCTCTCCCCTCGTTGCCCGACTTTATCTGGAAGATGTAGAATGCTCCTGGGTAACGTGTGGTGGCCTGCATCTGGAATATGTCTGCGGGGACAGTGCGGCCCGAGGACATGTCCATGTGGCGGTACAGGATGGTGAAGGGCTGGTTCCGGCACAGGGGGTTCTCCGCTGAGCACATGCACTGACTGGAGAGCAGCAAAATGTCATGTGTTACCAAAACGTTACCAATTGAAGGTGCTTTTCAATAAAGGCAGAGGGAGCTACTCACTTGTCGCTAACTTCGACGTACGGAGGTGGACACTGTAACGGGTCCAGGCAGGTGTAGCTTCCCTGGAAATTAAAACACACCTGAGCTGGAGAGCATGTGTTGTTTCCAGTTTCACATTCATTCAGATCTGTGGGATTAAAAACACAAGACTCAGGTAAAGTTTAACAGCTCCACACTATAAACAATTATAGTTCAACACTGTCAACACTGTTTTCACCTTCACAACTCCTGCCATCCTCAAAAACGTAGTATCCAGGCGGACAGATGCAGGTGAAGGAGCCAGGAGTGTTTACACATCTGTTCTGACAAAGGAACTCTGAGAAACTGCACTCATCCAGGTCTGTGGGGAGAGTCAATACAAATGCCAGGTTTTTACATGCCACAGTTTGAGAGAGACTATATAGTAATGGTCTCATTTATTACATGATGTGAGTGTGTGTGTGACATACTAGAGTTAAACACCCACCTATACAGGTCGTCCCATCCGCTGCCAGCTCGAACCCCTCGTCACAGCTGCACATGAACGAGCCGTAAGTGTTGAAACAGCCATGACTGCACGGCTCCTCTTCACACTCATCCAAATCTAGAGGAGCGAGAAACAACTACTAAAGCCAGGACTTTCTATCCGAAGAGGAAAATATAAAACAGAAAATGGAAGTGTGCAAAGACAATTCAGACGCCTGTGTGGCAAAAAAGCCTAAGTTTCTGGGCCTAAGTTAAGTTCATCGACCCCACAGCGGTGTCCACTGTAGTGTACCTTGACAGGTGCGGGCGTCTGGATTGAGGACAAAGCCGGGGTTACAGGAGCAAGAGTACGACCCCTGGACGTTGGCACAAAGCTGCTGGCAGTAACCATAGCGACATTCATCAATATCTGTTGGACAAAAGCAATTGGTCAAGTAAAACCAGGTGTGAAACATACAGGCTATAAAGTATTACAAGGCAATATAGTGCAGAATCATTCATTTGATTATTATCAAATTGCAGTGATTTGGTGCAGGGGCAGTTATTTAATATCTTTGATCTTGTGGTTTCATTGCTTGACATGAAACTCAAAGTGCTGACTCGACTCGTCCACCACATGTTGCTCACGAGCACACACGGGCCTACCAAGACATAACAATACTCGTCTTCAACAGAGCTGGAATCAAACCAATGCCACTGACAAGGTTTAACTGTGCTTTAACTTTGATTAAGGATGTAGGAGCGAAGAATAGGAAGAGACAATTCAAAGCTGGGACTTAAACCACAACGATGAGGATGGAGCAATGTTCTACCATAATGTGCAACAGCCTTAACCACTCAACTATCAGCTGCACACTGTGTTGTCTATTTAAACAAATTTGGGAATTATGCCATGAAGTATGTGCTTTTTTTAGATCTTTGTCCTTGTGACATTGTTTTTTTTTGCTGTTGTTCTCCAGGTTAGTTTATCTAATCTACATGTGTTAAAGATCAGAAAGAAATCAGATTATATCAATATCAGATAATGTATGTCAGATTATGAAGTTTAGATTAGACTTCATTAATCCGAGAACTCCAGAAATCATCAGTATTTTTGTCTGCATGTAAACGTAGCCACTGTCTAATCCTGAGAGATCAAATAGTTGCTTCAACCCCTCAACAGACCCACCTGAATATGTGGCTATGTCTAACGTTAGTGTTTGTTATGCTGCATATTTTACATCCCTAACATTCCTCCAAACCCAGGCCTTTCCTCTTCCCATTCAATTATATTGACATAATAACAAAGAGTATGAATTCATCTATTTAAACAATTAAGCACGATAGGCCAACCGGCTGATACAGGTTAGTCACGTAGCAAACATTATGGGTGTTGCCAAGAAGTTCCATGGCCAAGGTCAAACATAAAAGGACCTCTTTTGGGTCAGAACCGGTTAATAACAATGGCGTTGTCTGCTAGAGGCCACTCGATTCTCACCATGACACTGTCCCCCGATGAGCCAGTATCCCTCGGTGCAGGAGCAGGTGTATCCTCCGGCCGTGTTGATGCACACCTGAGTGGGGTTACAGTGGTGCGAGTTTGTCTCACACTCATCAATGTCTGCAACAGAAGGTGAGAAGGACTCAGCCACATGTTTGCAAATGTAATTGACAACAGTTACACGGACTAATGATGAACATGGTAAAAGAAATTTGGAAAACGGCGTCCAAGCTTTGCCAGTCAGCCATAGAACAAACATGTCTGCGTTCTGTTCAGAGATTTACATTTTACAGTTCAATATCCCTTTGCGTCTTGCCTGTATGTTTTAGAGTAATGGGTGACTCTAAAGGGCCTCTAATTGATTAGAGTATCAGTCTCTGCAAAGACACTTTGCTCTACGCTTCACCTACAACTTCTAATGAAAATGGACAGAAAGAGGAGAATGAATGGAAAGTATCTGAAAACACATTGCTTGACATAGCAATAAACTTGATCTGACCATCAAAAATTCTTGTCACATCGCCAAAGGCCATAGTTCAATTTAATAAACTCTATCTGCTCTTGTTTGTTCAACCCTTGGGTTTCATCACTTTGCCCGCTCCAAAAACACTTGGCATAACAAGTCAAGATTTCAAGACAATCCAATTGTTTTTGGGATCAGATTACGCCTGAATTCCACTCAGCTCCTGGCACAGCTCACTCTCTCCATTATAACGGACACATTTCCTTTTGAGGACATGATGAATCCAAAATTCGACCTCCCGGTTCTCAGACCATGAAGTCACCGTTCTCCTCGCACACTGGGGGGAAATGGGTGGGAAAAGGCCACTTTGTTTGCTCAGGCAGCTCCAGCGGCCGATAACGTCTGTCAGTGAGGGGTAGACATTGTGCCAACTCCGACGACAGACCCAGGACTAGGACCTACGCCAAGAGCTACAAAGCTGTGGCACCCCTAAACCTCTAAGAGGCCATCTTATCCAAGACAGAGTGATTTAACAAACTCTCTTACTTTACTATGGTTACCATGTTTATCTAAATGAACTGCCTCCTAAGGTGACCTTTACCAGGTTTTCCTATTCTTAGGTTCTTAGAAAGACGAGGTGAGAAGAAGAATTACAGCGGACACCTCAGAGATTGGACACAGGTTTACAATCCAGATTGTGTTACTCAACATCTGTCTCAAATCTCAGATTCATATAGTTATGAAGGCAAAAACAGAAGCTTAGTATCAGGTTTATTTAAGTTAAATTGGTTTTATACTAAAACTGCCAAAACCAACTAGAGGTAAGTGCCCATAAAATTAAGACCAATTTACTCCTACTGCCATTAGTGGCTGTGTTGGAGCATAGTGTTAAATACAAAGCTCTACTTGTTGCAGATTGAGACAGGAAGTCACAGTCTATGGCTCTCTTTAACAGCTTCGACAGTCATTACATCAGACATATACGTCGACCTTCCGGCCCTGCCATTAATCCACAATATTCACTCCTTCAGAGGGTGTGTTCTGCAGAACTTCATCATTTCATAAATGTCACCTGTCTGTGTAAAATTATTCTATGTCAGAACTGCCACTCAAAAAGACTGATGCTTTAGGAGAAACAGAAGGACAAACATTAAATGTTTATAATTTGGTAGCCAAATGTCAGTATTCTTAAGAAGAGCGAAGAAGGAAAGGAAATCAGCCAACTTGTAAGATCTGTCAGCTGAATTAATGCATAAATTCAAATACTATTTGAAAAATGGACCCGGTTTAAGACCTGAAGAGAAATGCTACCATTATTTTTATACGTTCCATTTTGTCTTGCTTATTAGAATGAATGGAACCTGGCACAGACATGTGGGCAGAGGAACATATTCTTTGTTTAAGTACCATTTAGATCAGATCATTATATGGGTACATTGTATAAATGTCCTTTGTAATTACAAGCATTTAAGAGTTTGTGTTCAAACTTTGTACAGAGGCTTGTGAGCCCTCCCCACTAACAGCCTTAAGGCATTGTTATAACCAGCTCCCACAGAGGCCGCTTGTTCTAAATGCACTTCAGACATAGAATGACTTCATCTTTGGCATTTGAAGGTGTAGTTTACCCAAACAAGAGTGCTAGTTTGTTCTGCCCATACAAACAGACAGAGCACAGTTGTATACTACAGTATATGCTGTAATACACATGCAGGTTTTCCTCTCATTAATCAGCCATTCAAAGGTTCGTCAAGAGTTTTGACACTTTGACTTGTATGTCTTGAGGTAATGTGTGTGTGTTACTGTTACAGCAGCTGGAGGGCACAGCTGTCACTCAGTCACAGCTGGGATTGTGAAACACAGGGTTAATATTTCCTGTCTACAAGGAGCAGAAACCTCAGGCTATGGACGAGCCACAGCCGGCAGCAGCACCTAGCTCCAACAAACATCTGCCGGAGCTGAGCATATCTGAGGCATTAGGGTTTTGAGTCTCCCAAAACCTATGCAGAGATGACGTTACACAAGAAACGAGTGATGATAACTGTCCCATTATTATTTAAACTGTCAAACATGGACAAGCTTCAACAGGGGCCAAATGACGTAATCTCTGGGGTAAGACAGTTGCACCCCCTGAAGACTAAATACAAGATGTAACCGGATGACAGAGAGCAGTGTTAAAATCCTCAGGCTTCACAAGTTTAACCTGGTCCATAGTTTAGTCACTGCCAATAAACAAGTCAGAGCATACTGACCTACTGATAGTAAACAAACAAACGGGGTAGTTGCAAAAGTCACATTAAGTATGAACTACAAGCTGAAGTGAATCAGGATGGTTTGTATCTACGTGGAAGTGCATGAAAACTAAAGAAATGATCGAAGACTCACCATTGCAGGTGCCATCCTCTGCCAGTGTGTATCCTAAAATGCAGGGAGCGGTGCCCCGGACTCGGGGGTAGCTGGGCTCCACAGACCGAGGTGGACCTGGCAGGAAAGTGTCAGGGTACCCCTCTGAACCCAGAGATGTGTCGGGATACACAGGCTCAGGCAGTGCCGGGACCTCCGGTCTGAAGGGCTGGTTGTACATGTTCCGGGGAAGGCACAGATACCCTCCATTCTGGTTGACACAGCGCATGTCTCCCCTGCAGATGTCCGGTATCGTGCGGCACTCATCCACATCTGGAGAACAGCACTGATAAGGACATTCCTGCTCTCATCTGGACTGCTGTGCTCAACACTTCTGTGCATTGATATAGAACTACAGAAACATATCCGATCAAGAACACTTACCTATACACTGTCTTGTCCTGCGGTCATAGCCAAACCCATCTGTACAAGTCTGCAGGAAAGAAATAGTTTTTATGAATAAGCATGACTGAACAAGTGCTATGCATTTTTTGGGCCAATTGTTGAACTTGAACATTGTATTTTGCATTCATTCAAATATTTAATGAATTCAGACCTGTCCTCAAACAAATAAGTGTCTCTTACCTGTCCACGACTGGGGTTAATAAAAAGAATAAATACCAAAACTGTCAGCGTCCTGTAAAGAGACACAATAAAGATTCATAAATGCAATGCACTTTGTAATGGCTTATTATTGAGTGATGGCTGCGTTCAATACAAACCTCTTAGAGGAGCATAATCTGAATCCACGCATTTTACAAAGTGTGGTCTCGTTTCTATAAAGTTTCCTTCCAAAAAAAAAGAGTTTGACACGACCCGTGCGCTCTCCCCAGATCCCCTTCGCCCCTCGCCAGCAGGGCACACACACCGCCCCCCACCACTACGCGCCTGTACGCGAGCACCAGGTTTCCATTAGCTGTCCGCGCACAGCAACTGTTCAGGGGAAGTATCTCCAAAGCACTCGATGCCGTCTCTGTTGGAGCAGATTATTTAGCAATGCAAATGACGGTCCCAACTTTCCCACAGCTGGACTCGATCAGCGGCAGCTCCTCCGTGTCCCGGTACTTCTGAGCCGCTGGGGGCCGAGGCATGGAGCACACAGAGCGACTGTTCAGAGGCGAACAGCCCCTCCTCTGCAGCCGTGAGACACTTCTGGCAGCGCGTGCTGTAGTAGCCACATCTGGAACACACGGCATCAATGACAACATTCTGTCGATGCGTAATCGTCAATGCGTAAAGACGTTTACTTGTGAAATATATTCTCCCTTCAAAGTAAACATTAACTCAAGATCTCAAAGCCGTTTTATTAGAAATAGTTGTAATATTATTAGCGACACGTGCTTTTTGTTGTAAATGTACACTTGAAGTGACAGATGACACCACACAAATTATAGTTCAGCAGTACCTTTATTTATTTGACAATCCCAATTCATGGTACTAACTTTAAGTTTATAAATTGGTTTTCTCTCTCATATCTAATGAATAAAACCCATCTTACCCAATTTACAGTTTGTACACGTTCATTGACACATCTTTGAGAAACCGTAACATTCTTCTTCCAGATTTATGTCTGTACAAAAATGCAGCTTCAGAGAACACTGTCCAGCGCCTCAGAGGTAAAACCACACTTTTTACATTTTGTAAATATATATTTATATAGATATCATTTATTAACCATTTACAATCTTGATTCACAACTGTCTAATTAACAAAAGTGCAGGCACTTAGTCCAGTACTTCCACTGTGCCGATAAATATAAAAGCCACCCATTCATACTTTCATACCGTATATAAAACTATATAATAGTTGTCTACTTCAACAGATCCACCACAGACGCAGCCATAATTGCAATGCTTATTGCAAGTGCAGTCTGGCCAAAAGGAAAAGACTGAAGGCAAAAATGTCGTTATGGATTTAACAGATGTAGTGAAACCACATAAATCCCAGTTCAGAAGATGCAGCCAGGGTTTAGGCTCGAATCAGAAATAGTTTGCTGCTGAAAAGACAAATAAAAGTATAAAGGAAGTTTGCTTATAAAGAGCCTAATGATCAAATAAAGACAATCATATCACAGGCCAAATCTCCTCTCCCTGTATCTGTTGATGCAAATAATGCACTTATTAAAGTGATTTATTTTGAAGATAAAACACTGTTGCATAGAGGAGCAATTCTCAAGAAGTGTTTCAGTTTGTCCCGACACAAAACTCAGCTGCAGCTGCTCTGCTTGTCCAGTCAAACTCTTCATATTTTGGTGCAGGTCATTGCTTTAGTAAGTCTTTGAGCACAGCGCCTCCACTGGCCTCAGCAGACACTGGCACAGGGGTGAAGCTGGGCAGAGCGTCTGAGATGGGCTTCATGAGTAGATGTCCCGCGGAGGCTGAGGGTCCCGTGGCACCGAGTAGAGGCACAGCGGCAGAGCGGGGGGCCAGGAAGGGGTTGGAATCACCGGGACGCCTGCCGGGAAGAGCTCCTATGTGGGCAAAAGAAGTATGTTCACATCAGTGTAGGAATTCAGGAAATCAGACTGCACAAATTATTTATTTCACATGGATACTGGATGGTAACAATATAAGGATTTTCAGTGTCATCTTGAAAAGCTCGAGCTGAATTGAGTGGGCAGGTTAAACATTTGCCAAAACAGTATTTTTGTATTGATCCAAATTAACCACAAAGCAACGAGGGACAACACAAAGAATGCTCCTACATACTTACAAAACACAAATACGATTTTTTTTTTTAAACAAAATTATTAAATTACTCTTCAGCTTTGTTGTTTAGCTACATTGAGACAAGCTGTGATTGGCTATAACAATTGTAGATACTGTACAAGTAAACATCGTGACAGTTCCCCCAAAGCATGTATTTACCTGTGGCTGAACCTGCAGCGGCTCCACTAGCTTTCCTCTGAGGAGGAGCGTTCAGAGGTTTGATGTCGTGGAGCATCGGAGCGGGAAGACTCGGAGTCGACTCCATCTCCAAGAACTTTACAAACATCTCAGAGAAGGACTGAAACAGAGGAGCCACAAACACAACCTTTACTTTCTAAACAAGGCCACGGGAGCACTTCAAGGTCACAAAAGGCACAATGCAAACTGAATTAAATGAAGGTCGGAGGCACTCAGATCTACAGTAGAAGTCCTTACTTTCAGTACAGCAAAGTTGGACTAAAATATAATTTGTTTGCTTCAGTGAATAGCTGTTCATAGCATCTTGTTCTTACAGAGTTTAATGAGTGTCCACTTGTGGGCCTTTGGGGAGTATTTGGGACACTCTGTGCTCCTCTTCCTGGCAACCAACTCGACATCCAGCCGGTGACACCATGTCGACCGTCGTCATCCAACATCTACAAAGAAAAAGAATAAAATAAGATCATTTTTTCCATCAATTCTGTGGCTTTTTGTGCATGTCTAGAGTCTTTTACACCACTATGATCAACTACCTTGCCAAACCCAAAAATCAACACCAAGATAAACAGGTAGAGTTACTGGCTTGGCATAGAAGGAGGTGCGTTACATCACTGAAGCCAGTTATGTAAATACAGTGGATTTGTGGTGACACTTGGCCAACGTCTCAATGGCATTAACAGAAGTTGTATCTTCTTTGCTTTGAAACGAGTTGGGAAATTCTCTGGATGTGTTCCTGAAAACTCCGGCCAAGTGACCGACAAAATACTTTCGGTGTTAAAGACCTGCTTAAAACTAGAGTGGAGATTTCGAGGTATTGCACAACTTTCCTGGACTCACACTTTCAGAATGCAGCAGCTGTGTCATAACCACTGCCATAGCCAAAGCCAGTGATGTTTGTTTACAACCGGGAACAAAAAGTAGAGATGGAGAGGATGTGTGGCAAATACAGTGAACAGAAAAATAACGTTTAGGGCAAATACATTTAAATACACGTTTTACTGTACTTTATGTATGTAGTAAAGTACAGTAAAGTAAAGTAGTAGGTTTCTTTTGAGGTTTTCCATATAAGGTCGCCACCTTTGCCGCTATATCTGGTTGGCTCGCACTCTCGCCTTACAACAAGGTCCCTACTAAACAATCTGCATATTAAAGGTGCATTATGCAACTTTTTATGCAAAAAAGAAAGTTTATATTTGTCCATATTTGATCTTGTAGTGACCCAGCAGCTGTATGAGTGGTCATTATTTCGCCTTTACTAACAATCACAGTGGTCTCTACAATGCTCCAGGATCAATCGTTTTGTAGGTTTTCTCGTAAGCAGTGAAAACCTCCCAAACAGTTGATACTGGAGCATCCTAGACACCACTGTGATGGAAAGTAAAGGTGAAATACTGACCACTCATACAGCCACTGGGTCACTACAAGGTCAAATACACACAAATATAAATGTTTTTTTTCGGCATAAAAAGTTGTATAATGCATCTTTAAACTAATATCGCTGGGTTTGGGACAGTTTAGAAATTAAAGTGGTTTGTGACCTCATGAGGCTGGACTTAAAACAGTAGCCCACTTTACAATGGAAAAGGCATGTATCACTCTCTAAAGCCATTTAAGGGTTTCCAAGCTCCTAATCCAAAAAGAAAACAAAGAAGAAATACGATGGATTTTATCATAATAAAGCAGCGGTCACTCCCCTCCAGCTTTCACAATGACTTGACTCTGCGCTCGCTCTCAAATGGAGGCTACTGTTTCGTGTCAAGAGCCACACCACCGACCGAGAGGTGATGTATTGTAAGATAAAGTGCTGTTATGTTGGTTTAGGGGGCAGCAGACTTGACAAAGAAAGAGGCCAGGTTTTCCCAATGGTGCTACAGTCTGCAAAAGTGTGTGGCTTTATGAAACTACAATAATACTAACCAAAAGATCAATAATCCATCTGAACTGCAAAGACACTGCATACTTTTAGATTACAAGCAGCTTCTGATGATGAATAAGAACCCCTAGAGTTATGAGTTCATCCAAGTTTTATAGTGGAAAGCTCTCCATTATCAGAAGTTCTACCAATGGCAACACAAAGCACTTCCAAAGAAAATGACAGATCCTTTTTATTATTTCCAGAAATCTCACCCTATCAATGTCTTCTCGGCTCAGTCCCAACACGCTCCCCATCAGCCTCAGGACGTCGGCGCGTTTAGATTTAGGAGTGTGGAAGTAGCCCAAGAACAGGTTCCTCATCAAGACCCTGGAAGAAAAAACACATCTTCATTATCATAGAAAAATCAAAGATCTTTATGCATCTTAATGGTACTACTGCTACTACTACTGCAAATACTGTACATCCAAGATTTGAGACTATGAAGACTTACTTGTCTATCTTTCCCTCTGTGCTGTTCAGGAGGTTCATGAGTTTCCTCTGAGCTTCCTCCAACATCTCCTGCCGGATGTCCACTGCAATCAAAATAATATTACATAGTTAGCGTTATAGTTGTTTTGTGCAAATTGTAAATTATAGGAAGGAGCACAACAAAACAGGTCCCTATATGAGTTACCATTATCTATTATAAAATAGTCCAAAATCAGGCCACAATAAAAAACATATGAGAATTCGGCACATAAATCTGCAGGCGGCATTACTTTGTATAATAAACTCAGATTTAATACTAGCAATATGAAGACAAATGGCGTGGAACTGACCTTTTTGGGAACTGACCTTGCAACGCTCCATATAAATAACACACACGTCCAGCTAAGCCTGTGGGATGTCCTGATTCCTCGTGATTGACTCCTTTTACTCATGGGACGACAGTAAGGAATATGCTAAAAGTCCAAAAGATTTACTCTTTTGGCGGGAAGAGGAGTTAGTTCAAAGGCTCCTGGGCCGATGGATGTAAAGAGGCTGGCACGGAGACGGCGCCAATACCGCTCTGCAGGTGTTTTCCATAACTTCATGTGAGAAGCTTCAACTTTAGCTCAAAAATCATATAAAATACACAATAGACCAATGCATCATTTGAAATGCTAACATCTTTTGCCACAATCATCATGGGCTTTTTAAGGAAGGCTGATTCCAAAACAAACACTACACTACATAGATTTAGATTTAGAATAAACTATGGCTTAGAAATGCTCCATAAGATAAAGGACAAAGAACAAAATGTATTGGCTAATTATAAAGTGAAAAATGGGACTCCCTTCAGAAAACAATTGCTGATGAATGAAGCCAAAGAACAAAGCCTTTACAGGGAAGAGCTATGGGTCTTATATTGTATTACAAAGTTACATTTGCAAAGAATGATTTCAATTTGCAAACCAGATAACAACTCATTAGGCGTGTGCTATAAATCGACTTTATGGAGATTTTTACCATGTTACAATGTTCTCTCATTAAAAACTTACCTGGAGTTGTATACAGCCATACACTGACTTTTATGTCTTACTCTTTATTGAAATAGCTGCACAGCGGAGGGGAGCAAGAGGAAGGAGAGTGTGCCCTCTGTGTGGGCTTGTATTCAAGTGTGTAGGGACTTGAAGCCCACGGATTCAAAATGTGTGAAAAATTAAACTATTAACAGACTTTTAGCACATAATTCTTTAGTAAAACGCCTCTATTCAGTAATTTAAACTATTAGCACTGCTGATATTGCGTTTTTGTTAGTGTTTATCAATGGCGCACAGAATTTCCTGGAAAAAATGTCTGTTTTGTGTTGCTGACCTTGTTTTTTCATCTCTTCCAGCTGCTCCTCTTTTAGGTCGAGCTGATCAGTGAGACGAGACGCAGACTCGAGGGCGGCGTTGGCTTCGTCGAGATTTATCTAAAAGAGACACACAAGAGCATCTTTTGTAGTATTCGGTTAAAGTAACAAATAAACAAATAAAAACTATGAAGCCAGTATTAGAGTCCTATTCACCTGTAGGGCAGACGCTTGCTCGTCCAGTCGCTCAGCCTTCCTTCTCCACTCCTCCTTCTCTCTCTTGTGCTTCTCAAGTTCTGCTGAGTACATGGCTTTCTCTTCTAAAATGTAAAATAAAGATGCCATTACATCCTGACTATCTAGAATATAGTCAAAGACAAACATGACCAAACACATTCCAGTAAATGTAGCTGCACTTGCCTTGCTGGAACTGCTCTAGCACCATCTGCAGGTTGGAGAGCGACACTGCGTACTGGTTGACTTGGTCTTGGGACATCCTGAGTTGAGCGTAAGCTTCGTCTCTTTGCTTCACGACCCCACTCAGCTGCTCCTGTAAGGACTCCACCTGCATGCTGGCCTGTTGGCTGTTGTAAAGAACATATAGGTCATCTTAAATTTGTAATTTACTTGATGTGCAAAATATAATAGTATTGTCCCCATAAAGCACCACGTGGGGACCAATCTCCTCATCTTGAGCTAATATCTTGTTCAATCAATTTAAACCCATATTTTTTTCATGAAACATTTAGCAAAACTTTCACATTATTTCCATCTAAATCTTCCAAATCCTAAAATGGATCCGTCCTGTGTTGTATTTCCAGGCTCCTCTTGAACAAAGGTTCTTAATCTCATTGGGAATTTCATGGTTAAATAAAGGTACAAAAATAAAACAATAGTACCTGGCGTTCTCCACAGCACTGGAGGATGTGGCCAGTCTCTCCTCCAGCATCACCACTCTCCTCCTGAGCTCGGTCTCTCTGTCCTCGGCCGCCAGTGCCTCTCTCGTGTACGAATCCTCAATCTCCAGGAGGTGATTACGAAGCCTCTCCAGCTCCAGGTTCAAACGCTGCTCTTTATCTCGCACGTGTTGAAGCTAAAGACAAGAAATGACTTAAAACTATTCATCTAGGATGCCACACTATTAACCTAACATGTTAATTTCTGTCAAAATCATTACAATGTCTTCACTGGTTAATCTTACCTCGGTCTGCACTGCTGTCGTCTCCATTTGCTTCTGTTTCAGGGCCATCATCACCTGGTCCCGCTCCTGCTGAAACGCCACAGCCTTGTCCTGCATCGACTTCAGTTCATTCAGGAGCTGGTTCAACTCACCAGACTTGCCCTGTAGAAATAAAAGTACATTTTCTTACTAATCTTCTGTAATTCTATGTCATTCATGTACAAAAAGTAGACACCATCTCAACACTATAACATTTTTGATTACTCGGACTGACCTGCTCCTTGTCCTTGAGCATCCTCTCCACCGTGTTGGCCTTTTCGCTCATGGCGCTCAGTTGGAACTCCTTCTCGCGCAGCAGCATCGACACCTGCATGTTGGTCTCCTGCAGAGCTCTGAACTCGGACTCTTTCTCTCGGGACTTTGCCGCAACCGCCTCGTTCTCCTCCTTCAGCTTCTTCACGTCCATCTCCAAAATCAGCGCCCGCTCCTTCAGGTTGGTCACGGCTTGCTTCAGAACCTCATTGTCGTTTTCCCTATTTCTCAAAGCCTCGCTGACGTTATTCAACTGGTCTCCTTTGGTTTTTATGAGCAAATCTTTCTCTCGAACCGTCCGCTGCAATGAGTCTAGTCTGGCTTTAACTTGGCGGACTTCTTCAATGTGGCTTCGCTGCTCAACTTCCGAAGCCGAAGCCGAATTAGCCAGCCTGTGATTGTTCTCCTGTAGTGTCCTGATAACATTGTCCTTCTCCGATAGCTGGGTACGCAACAACGCCACCTCAAGCGTCTCATCCTTTACTATTGAAGAGGTCTGCAGGCTTTGAGCTTCCATCGCAAGTCCACTGGCTACACCAACTTCACTACCAGGCGTTACACTGTCCAGTTTCCCCAGCAGGACGTCCTTAGTGGAGCTCAGCTGGGTGATTGTCTGCTGAACTTGCGCCAGCTCTTGACTGAGATTCCCCAGTCTCCTTTCCTTAAACTCGTAGCTTTGAATGAGCCGCGCGTAGTCCACGGACAACTTGGAGCTACAATCGCTGTCCGCCGAAATCTGACCTTGCAGTGTGAGCAGCTCCTCTTGAAGTTGCGCAGATTCGTGTTGCATGTTTTTAACCGTCGTCATCACCTGCATCTTCCACTCCTCCATCTTCTTCACCTGTTGCTTTAACGTATCCCTTTCTTGGAGCAACTCCTCAAATTGGTTGCTACTGACCCCGCCCGACCCGGATCCGGACTCTCCTGCAGAGGAAGCTTGCAGGACGGTGACGAGCGTTTGGCACTTTTGCGTAAGGGCATCGATTTCTATATCCTTCTCCCGGATAATTCTGGATAGATTCTGAATCGTCTCTTTGAACATCTCTTGACTCCCTGTTGGATCGCTCATGTTGGATAGTCGCTGGTTTTCTTGCTGCAGCTTGACCAGGGCGGCCTCCTTCCCTGCCATAATGTCCATAAGGCGATGATGTTCGGACCTAAGCTGGCTATTTTCTCTCGTTTTCTCATTCAAAACCGCCAGCACCTGCTCTCTCTCCACTGCATAGGCTTGTATCTGCTGTTGAAGGTAAAGTATATCTTGGTTATGAACTCCTCCGCCCATGGACACTCGCGCGTGAAGCGCCTGAATCTCCAGATCTTTCTGCATGACCATCTGAGAAAGCTTCCCGACCTCATCGCGGGACACAACCAGCTGATCCAACTGCTTTGTTAGGGACATATTCTTCTCGTTCAACTGGCTAATCTCTGTCTCCTTTTCCTTTATACCTTTCACCAATTTCTCAAATTCAACTTTGGACAAATCGTGCTTTTCGTTTCCGTTTTCTTGGTTTAGCGTCTGCGTCTTGTCTTCTTGTAGTATGACCTCTCCCGGGAGACACTCAACCCTGGTTTGGCTTTCACCTGTTTGCTCCACTACCTCCTTCAACCTGACTATCTCTTCGTCTCGCGCTTGAATCAGTCTATCGTAATTCAAAGCCGATTGCTGCACCCTAGCGTGAGCCTGCTCTAGTTCACCTTGCTGCGTTTGAATTGACTGCTGGGATAGAAGTAGTGACGCTTGCTGTTCCTCCAATGTCCTCCGAAGAGCGTTCACCTCTTCCTCAAGACTATTTCGGGAAGACTTGAGTTGTGTGATTTCAGTTTCCAACTCTGTAATGATGTCTAGAGTCCTGGGCTCGGATTGCGGTTGCGGTCTACTCTGTTGGTCCCTTAGTCTATCGATTTCTTCTTTCAAGTGGCTGTTATCCTCCTTCATACCTCCTAGCTGTCTGTCCTTCTCCTCTAAGGCTTGTCTAAGAGTTTCAGCATCCTTAGTCGCAACCGCAATCTTACTTTCCAGCTCCTTTTGCAACTCTGACGCATTTTGTTTCAAAGTTTCCACAAATGTGTCTTTCTCCTGCAACAAATCTGTCAGCTGTTTCTGACCGGCAACAGTCATCGAAAGCATCTCATTGGTGTCCCTGTGATCGGACGCGAGTTGCTCGATGTCTCTTCTGAGCTGAGAGATCACCAAGTCTTTCTCCTGGTTGGTTTTGATTGCTTTTTCGTGCTCGGTTTGCAAAGCAGAGGCGTCCATGGACAGCGCTCTCGTCAACTCTTCTACGGTTTGTTGATACTGCCTTGCTTGTTCGGCTAGTGTCTTTTCAACCTGCTGCAGCTCGCCCTCCAACTGGCTTTTTTCTAACTTCAAAGCTTCGATGCGCGTCTCCTTTTCTCGTATAGTCCTATTCAAAGCACTCTGACTCTCCGTGATCTGTCTGTTTACTTCTGCTTTCTCCTCACAATCCTCCTTTAGTCGTCTATTTTCCATCTTCAGCTCATAGTCCTCAGCTAAGACCTTTTCTTGAGTGTTTTTACCTTCATCTAACTGCCTTCTGAGATCTGAAATCTCATTCTCCTTCATTGCCATCGCTTCTTTGGCCATTTGCTCATTGTCTCCTCCGTTTCCTGCTTCAAACAATTGCGCGTTAGCAATCGACAACTTCTCATCTCTCTCCTGCAACGCCCTTTTCAACTCAGCGACCTCATTCTTCGCCTCTTTGCCCTGCTCTTGTGACTTTGCAAGTTTCTCCTTTAGCTGCTTGACCGTCTGTTCCAGTTGCTGTTTCCCCATGTGCAGGTCGTTCAGGGTGAAGGCGCTCTGGCTCATTGTGTCCTTTTGTGCGTCCAGCTCGTGCTCCAACTTCTGGTTTTGGTCTTTGGCCGTGTTGAGTTCGGCGGTGAGTTGAGCGAGTTGGATCTCGGCCTCCTTCAGCTGTCCAGAGAGCTGCTCCTTCACAGAGATCATGTGCTACAAAGGAAAAAGGCAGTTAGAAACAGGGTAGAAGTAAACTCTTAATGGAATTCCCTCCCAACTTAAAAACACTACACCGGATTTTTCTTCTAGTAATGGGAAACAATTCGTTCTGTGGTCCTTAAGTTTTCTAGCAATTCTGTGAAGTTGTGAAACATGTCTGTATAATTGTCACTGAAGAATTATGATGCTACAAACATTTAGTGGCTTCCTCAGTCTGCTCCACATCAATTCATCCATTTTTCAGATAATTTCTGCACTTGTTGCTACATGGCATTAATGAATTGCTTGCACCAGTGGTATCCGAACTTGTCTCGCACACACCAAATATTTAAAAAAGTCATGAACTAACATATGTTGCCTATTAAAGTAAAAGGGCATGTGAGTTCAAAAAACTGATACGCTATCACATGCCTCACATCTTTTAATTTATAATATAACTGTGAGCTAAGCTTGGTGCTGTAGTGTTACCTGTGTAGCCTCTTGGTTTTGTTTGTCCAGTTCTTCGAGCTCAGACATCAGGGTGTCCCGTTCCTCCACAGCAGCTTTCAGGGCCTTTTCTCTGCGCTCCAGCTCCATCTTTAGATCCTCCGTCTCCTCTGATTCATCTGGACCTGGACTAGAGACGCTGACCGGCCGCTCTTCAGCCACTCTCAGTCTCTCCTCGAGGTCGAGCTGCCAAACATTTTCAAGAAATCGAGACATTTATAAGTAAGATATTTACAGCAGTATACAAAATGAAGAAATAATGTTTAAATGAACCTTTTCTTGTTCAAGGGCCTCCTTTTCTTGTCTCAAAGATCCGATAATGGTGTTCAGCTCCAAGATGTCAGCGTGCTCCACTTCCTCCTCGGGTCTCTCCTGAAGTGTAAATGTAAAAGTCAAGATGATCACAATAGTGTTTTGTTTTTGGTCTGAATAATTACAAATCATTCTAAATATAGATTGCATTTTTTTTTTTTTTTACTTGCCTCAGTCAGCTCTTTCATTCTTTCCATTTCCTTTTCAGCGTCTGAACAAAGAAAAAAATCCAAGTTTATAAACCCATGATGTGATTGAAAAGTTTAATATAATTTATTCATAATTTTTTTATTGTTCAACAGTTTTTGGACGAGAGTAAAGGATATGTTTGTTACAAAAAAGAACACATTTCAAAATAATTCACATAATCTCATGTTGTACCTGCCAGGTTTTTCCTCAGCGCTTGTATCTCCGTTTCCAGCTGAGCCTTGTGCAGACTCTTGCCCTCCTGCTCCTGCACTCGTGTCTGCAGCTCGGACACAGACTCCTGGAGTCGGGTGTAGTTTTGTAACAGTCCAGCGTTTTCCTCCTGAAGCTCATTTCTCTCAGTCTGCAGCGTGGACAGGGTCTTCTGTTCCTCTTCCAAACTGGACTTTAGAGTTGAAACCTCCTGCTCCCTCTGATCAGCTGCATCCTGCAGTGAAGTGATGGTCTTCTGAAGCTCCAGGAGTTTGGATGAATCGGATGAAGGAGAGGACTGACCCGCAGCTGCAGGGAAGAATAAAGAAGGTACGGTTATTGTCTACATTCATTGACAAACAATTCACAGCATACATGTTTTGTATTTTTAAGATTTTAATAAATAAAAACATATCTAGTGAGGTTTTGCATCTGCATCGGAACTGTTCAGAAAATAACCAACCGTTGACAAATATATTTCCTACCATTGTGAAACTGTTCCTCCAGCTCCTCGATCCGCTCCTCGTACTCCGCGAGCTCGTCTCTGTGACGCCGCGTGACGTCTGAAAGTTTCTGCCTCTGAGCGTCCTGCAGCGCTGCCAGTTCGTGCTGATGTTCATCCACCTCCCGACTCATCTCCTCTCGCAGCTCCTGGTTCCATAATGCAATTAGTTATTTTAATGATTGATGATTAACAGTGAGAGCTAAAGAATGATCTCTGTTGATATATATATATATATATATTGTTACAGTGGGTTACTCAGGCTACCGACCTTTATGGTCCTTTGAAGCCGGTGGATCTCAGCTGGGTCACCATTTCCTGCTCCGGCTGCTGATGTCGTCTGAAATCAAACACAAAGTGTTATTTAACAGTTAAATTTATTGTGTTTGGTATGATATATTTTATGATACTGCCATTTAGAGCTGCACAACATATCCCCAAATTATCGATATCGGAGCTACAGATACAATATACAGTATCACAAAATCACAGGGCTGTTTCATCTGAAAGAGATTTACCCATAATTTGCAACACACCCTAAAACAAAATGTGTAGCCACTTAAAAATGTGCCAATATTCAGTTTCGTACACAACCTCACATTGATACATTGTACTTCCAAAATGTAGTATATAATGTTTGCTTATTGCTTTGTATAAACATTTGGAATAACATATATTAGTAGTTTGGAAATACATGATGTAACAAGGGCTAGAGTTAGGGGTGTGACAATATTTTGCTTTTAAGATATATTGCGATATTTTGCGAGACGATACTTTTTATTCTGATATCACACAACATCATGCATATTAATGAGGTAGCAGTTCTCTACTACTTTCAATAGAGGCCAAAAATGAATAAATAATTTAGAACAGTAGAGGGCAGCACTACAACTTGTTGCACTTGGGCCAAAAACGCAAACACACACACAAATATATCTTACTCTTACTTACAAAAAACATAATTAAAAGTAAGTTTATTTAGTGGTAGGTTTATTCCTTTTGAAATGGGACTGTGGTTTCTTAAATGTAAATGAAGTGAGGTCACTGACGGATCAATAGACCCATTTTCAGTGTAATTCAGGGAACATTTATTCACGTCAGAAAAGGGGGAACAAAACTCATGAAAACAAATGAAGTATGTATGTGTCGTGGGTTATTTTTGTGCAATGTATCTATTATTGCAGTATCGGTGCATTGTAAGTTTATCGTGAGCCATGCACTGCGTATCGTATCGAATCATGATTCCCACAAGTGGTTCCCACCCCTAGTTAGGGTGGTGTAAAATAAAGCGTTTTGAGTAATATTTTCATTATTGTATATTTATGTTACCTCACAAACACTGATATGCTATGAAGTGGTTATTCAAGCAATTCCTAAAATACTTTCACAAACAGCAGAGAAAATAAAACGTGGATATAAAAGTTAGCATTAGCCAAATTCAGAGCTGTATTTATTTACCTGCTATTACCCACATGTGTTCTAGACCCCGTCACTGAAACCTGCCGATTCTCACCTGGGTCATCCTCCTCCAGTGGACGACCTCTGCCTCCAGTCGCGTCACTTCAGCCGAGAGCCGGTTGATCTCCTGCTGGGACCACAGGACGTCGCTCAGGTCCACTTCGTCTCCATGGAATCCGTGATGCGTTGCCGAGGGGCGGGGCATGAAGGAGGCATCGGAGGAAGTGGTTGTGGAGGAAGCGGAGGTGACAGGAAGCACAGCGGCACCCAGAGACGCGGACTGAGCCGAGTGCTGGAGATTCTGCACCTCGTCCTGGAGATTGCTCTGACGGGCTTTCAGGTGACTGATCTCCACCTAAGAACATGAAGCAGGAAGTGGATCAAAGTCAATGTGACCTTAGGAAAGACATTATTCAGAATAGTAGATCATGATTCACAGTTCTAAATAAAATCACAAATATACAAAGAGATAACGTTATTTTTATATTTCTCCACTTGTAATAGCGAGTAGTATTACTCTCAAGCCATGATAATTGTATGTTATTGTGGGGTGGCTTTGTCAAACCAGCGATTATTATTCTCACATTTCAAATTAGGAAAATGTGCACAGAGTTGATATAGTCAAGGCTTGTTTTGCAATATCATTATTTAGCCAATATTGTTAACAGACGGAGGAGTAAATAACATTTCTACATACATCTTTCTGTTGGAGGTGCCTCCTGTACTCCGCAGACTGACTTTTGATCTGGATCTCAGCAGCCTCCAGTTTCTCCTCGAGCTCAGCGTGAAGCCTCTTCAACCGTTCACACTGTTACATGAAAAACAGCAAGGAAGAAAATGAGGAATGAGGAAAAAAAGAGGAATTATCACCAATGGCTAGAATGAGTTAATAGTACAACCTCAGATTTCTGGGAGGCAAAAGTAGCTTCTGCTTCAGCCAACTTGGAATTGGAGACCTGGAGTTCTGTGGCAGCATCTAATGACGACAGATAAAGTAGAACAGTCGAGTTAATGCTTTTCCTGGGGGTTGTTTTTAATAAGTAAAGTTTGTGCACAGTTGTGAAGTGCCATGGGGAGTCACTTAAAGCAAACATTTTAAAGAGAGTGCGTTTGTTTACACTAGTGTTTGCTTATGTGGGCTGTTGCTTTCTTCAAACACAAAATAATACATTTGTTCCTGGTCAAACCTACACAACTTACACATAAACTGCATTTCTTTCTTGAACCGTTTCCACCAACATCAAGTCAAACCTCCTTTGAATGCGATGGTGCCAAACTGATACACAGTATGTGCAATACAATACAGTGACATGCTAAAAATAACAGAGCTATGATACAGTAACAGATACAACTGATGCGAAGTATTCACCAACTTTGTTCAAGATAAATATCCCTTTAAATTCCTTTGCCCCTCTCTCTCATCTTGTTACAATAATATGAGCTTTAAGTTTAAGCGGTCTCACATGACAAACACTGTGTCCCACACCAGCAGCAACATAGCAATTACTGCCGACTAAACGAGTGGCAGGAAATTCCAGTTTAGTTCACAGTGGAAGAATCTTTTCTCAAATTCTTCGATCTTCCCAGCTGGTTTTGTGATAACAGAACAGGTTTGGTTTTTTCGTCAGCAGCTGTGAGTTGTAAACGTGTGGCCAAAGTTCTCTTCAAAGTCAGCATTATCACACGTCGTCTGTGAGCTTTAGGCTGATTGATTTAACGCAGCAAAGATACAGCATTCTGTGTTAGAAATTGCATTATCTGTACATTAGGTCAGACTAACACTGAATCTAACCAAGTCACAAGAATAAGAAAGGGAAACACAACCTATAGTCTTTTGAGTGCTCTTGAGATCCAATCATTTCAGCCAGATTACTTAGGTGGTTTCTACACCAAAATGTCCAATAATCTTTAAGTTATTTTCAAAATATATCAAATGCTTTTATGATACTGTGAAATTCCAGACCAACACTGCAAAACAAGATTCTGTCCTTGGACCTTTGCTGGATAAAACAATCAATTCAATTTGTCACTTTTGATGCAAAGCCAGACATTTAAATTTGACTTTGTTTGAATACAACAGTCCAATACAAAACAAGTGGGTTATCACAAACTGTGCAAATCAAAGATTCACTGACAAACATTTAGGCACCTATTGCACATTTTTAAAAACTTTTTTTTACACTCAGTAATATGACAAAAACAAATTGCATTGAGTTGTGAGAGCCCAGACATCAGCATGAACCCAAAAGGCCATTAATCAACAGTTACAACACAGACAATATTGTACTCAACTACTTGATGCATGAACACAAGAAAACGAATAAGAAACATCACCCACCTTCAACCTCCTCCACTCCTTCCAGCAGCATATCTTTGGTAAAGGTTGATATTTGTCCGGTAATATTGGACAGGCTTCCCCCGACCTGCCCCAGAGACTGGCCGAGGCCAGAGCCCAGACCCCCCAGCCACGATGACATGTTGAGTTAGGTGAAAAATAAACAAAGCAAGACCAAAACTGACAGGGGGCTAGCTTTGCTTCAGGTCAAAACATGTCCAAATTAGCGATGTCATCAATACAATAAATAAGTAACGACCCCGATATAAGCGATAAACTTTAGATCCACAGCTTTGTTCCGTGATAAAAGTGGCTTAGAAAGCTCATTTAGCTCGGGTTAATAACAGCTGACCCCGGCTACCATAAGGAATGTGTCAGAACTAGCAAGCTAACCGAGCTAGCATCGGTGGTAAACTGATCAACTTTTGCCTAAATTCTTGAGTGAAATTCCGTGCATCTAAAGGAGTCGGTCAGCGGTGTTTCCGTGAGTTTTTAGCCCGTCTAA
Source organism: Gobius niger (assembly GCF_951799975.1). Classification (NCBI taxonomy): domain Eukaryota; kingdom Metazoa; phylum Chordata; class Actinopteri; order Gobiiformes; family Gobiidae; genus Gobius; species Gobius niger. The sequence goes on from NC_136867.1 coordinate 18,995,259, forward strand.
AGAGCACATCGCTAGGAAAGTGCCACCTCGACTGCAGCCATTATCGGCATTGGAGCGGAGGGCTGCGGCGACGGCTCAGCTTTGACGTGGACACAGCCACGGCGGCTCAGCCGAGGTGCATTGTGGGATACGCCTGGAGGACCAACAACGATTCAGCAAACAGTAGATCCATGGGCAAACACTACTACCCCTCACATGATCCATCCACTTTCCACACAAAAACAAACAAGCAAAAAAAACTATGTTATGAAAGCTGATACTTTCAGGACTTCTTAACTAATTGTAAACATCATGTTCATTAAACATAAGTTTACATGAAGAGATATATGTGATCCATGGTATTTGTCATGCAATATAACTAAACTCTCTCTCTTCACCTGTCAGTATACCTACATTTTCAAATAAATCTGCACACTGAATAAATGTGTTGCAGATTATGCCTTTGTACTTAGATAAGCAGAAGACAAGACACTCCAAGGCCACCTTGACGTGTAGGGTCTACAGTGTAAGGAGAGATGTGAAAGAACAAAACATGGACATGGATAAAGAGACCTTGTTGCTGCCCTACAAGCCAGAGGTGTACCCAGTGGCTGTACCCAGTGGCTGTTCAGAATTGCTATGTTTCATTGCATTACTGACATGGGGGCGAAAGGGGTGGAGGGCCAAATCTGGCCATCACAACCAGCAATTGCAAGCAAAGCTTTGAATGCAGATTAAGATTTACAGAAACCTTTATGGCTTTGCTTTATTGTGCGTGATCCATTGAATTTGTCATGCGGGACTGCAATATAGCTGAACAATTTATTTTCTTTTTCTCCTCTCTGAGCAATTTATGAGAACAAAGCTCTTTATCTTCTTTTTTAAAAATGTAGCATTCACAAGAAGCGTGAATGCTACATTTTTAAATACATCTGACCTGCACAGCGCACACACACCATTTGGGTGTTGTAGATTATTTCTTTGTACTTGGGCAAGCAGAAGAGAGTACACCCAAAGACCACCTTGAGGTATACTGTGTAGTTTGAGATGTGAAAGAATCACATGGACATGGACAGAGAACTTGTTGCTGGCCTGCAAGCCGGAGATGTACCAGCCTTTGTACCTGCATGCATCTTTAATAATTATAAAAGAATGACAACCAGACATCTCCAAAAAGACATAATTTACCTTGTGTTACCTATAGTTTATTAAAAGACATTTTTTTTTTTTTTTTTTTTTTACATGATGTTAAAAACAATCTCAGAGAAACAAAGGTCTAGAAGCTGGTAATGAAAAACAAAAACAAACAAACAAAAAAAACATGTGAGATCATGTCTCGTTTTATTATGCCCTTTCATAAAGCACCTGCCCAAATATATCTGCATAATGATATCTTTTAATACCATTTTAAGCCATAGATTTTATGTTGATGGAATTACAGTATAATTTTAATCTTATATATTTTCTGTGCAAATAAGAGAGGATCCGGTCCCAGAGTCCAGATTTCTGCAGCATGAAGCGTCCAAAAACATTTTGTATACCCAGCCTTAGCCTTAGTCTATCTTCCATCTGGTGAACCATGGTGCATTTCCGGTGAGTAGGTGAGAAGAACGATCATGACCCAGAGGTGCAGGGTAGCCTGTTAAAGACATTTTAGAAATATTTCATAATACTGTAGGTAATTTAATCAACAACAAAACTTTTAATAATGACTATTTACCATGTACAGGATGACAAAAACTCTGGCCATAGGATAACGTCTCAGAAATATTCCCAACCTGATGCTAAGGAGAAAGAAATAAGATATCATGTATGTTTTCATCAGCGAAATCACAACTGTATTTGTAACAATGTTTCAAAATTATAATAAGGTTTAAATAATGAAATAAAATCTTACCTAAAACGGTCAATAGTGCTTGCTGCTTTGCGTACTCTCCCATAAACCCCGGGACTGTCTTGGTCACTGAAAAGAACTGGTGTATTTCTCTGTCTGGCTCCTGACAAATACATTAATACAGTAAGTAGTACATGATCAATAGGAAGATATTGTGTAGTGTTTCATTTTTTTCAAAATCAATCAGATATCACAAGGCAGAAGGTTATTAATGCCACAGTGGAATATCAGGCTGGCTATGACAGCCTATAATTAACAAATGTGCAGACAGCTAATTAGACTTAAAGCATAAAGATTATAAAGAAACAAAACCAGACTATATACAGTGCATATTCACACAATTACAGTATGAAAGGTGTTTATCTAACCTGGCCCCTCCATGGCACTCATGTTGATGGATGGTCCCCCGCTCTGTCCTCCCTGTGCCGTCTTCAGCTGCTGTTCTAGACGCTCCAACTGAAAAACCAAAGAGCTTTTCTCGGTCCCTAAAGCCTCCAGCATCGTCTGCTTCTGAATCAGCGTCTCTGTCAACTGATGCAGCCGATTCTCCAGCTCAGTTTGACTGCTGCTTATGGTCTTGTTGGTGAGCTGAAAAGGGACGATTATACAAAATTACAGATGGTAGTATATTAAAACATTGCCATGACGTTTGTGCCATACAAAAAAAGACTGACCTGGTTCCTGAGTTTTTGAATTTCATCTTCTCTGTCTTTGATTCTGCTTTGCAGAGAGGATTTCAATCGATGCTGCTCCTCTTCCAAATACTGCACCTCCTGTAAATGGAAACTTTTATTGTTTGTAACTTTAAATGTTGTGAGTAAATCCATGCACCATTAATCACCTGTTTGTGTCTCTCGATCTCTGCCTCCAGCTCCTGCTTGGCTCTGTTTTGTGTGGTCTGTTGCTCCTGTAAATGCACCTGCTGCTCCCGCCAAGATTCTGCTTCAGCCATGGCTTGATTTTCTAAGTCCTTAGAAAACAGCACAGAGCCGAGGAAACAATCACAAAATGTTTTTCCTACGTTTTTCAGATTTTTTTTGAGAATGTACCTGTATTTCAGCTCGTAGAGTCTGAATTTGCCCTTGTTGTTTCTGTATCTCTTCTCTCTGTAAATCTTTTTCATGCCGTAGCTCCTCCAGCTCCAGAGCTATGGCTCCACTACCATCGAGAGAGTCGAGACCTGACCCCTCCTTCAGACTGCTGATGAGCTTCTCTTTGGACTGTCAATATTTAAATAAAGTCAAACATTGTTTGTCGAACACATCATGCAATAAATACTTTGCAGATGCCAGCTGCTCTAAGCCACACCTGTAGAATGCGAGCAGCTTTCTGCTTATACTCCTGTAGCTCCTGCTTCGCAGCTTCTGCTGCAGCTTTGGCACTTTTCAGCAGCTGCTGAGAGTCATCAACCCTGAGTTTCTCTTCCACTGCACGTCGCTCTGATGCGGTCACTGTTTCAGCAAGAGTCTGTCTCTCCGTCTCCAGCTTGGACAGTCGAGTTGCACATTCACTCTACAGTGAAACAAAATTATTGTGATTTTTTTTTTCATAAAACATTTGAAATACCTGATGAGATACTTACTTGCATCTGCCGATAGCTGTCCTGTTCCCTTCGGAGAGACTGCTCAGCCTCTCGCAATCTCTCCTGCAAGGTTTCAAGAGCCTGTGAGTGCATGCTGCTCCCTTCTGACTGGTCTTGTATGATTCTAATGAAAGGTTAATTGTTAACATTCATTTATAATCATCATGTTAATAAATAATAAGGAGAAAAAATCTTAATTATAAAAAACCTTGACTGTTCTTTCTGTGCTTCCTCAAGGGCAGCACTACGAGACTTAAGGAGCTGATCAGCTTCATCAAGTCGGATTTTCAAAACTGCTAGTTGCCCATCTTTGGCAGAAAGTGCTTCTGTGAGGTCATCAACATGTGACCTAAGTTCTCGTAAAGTGCGATCTGTCACCGACTGTTCTGAATTCCATTTGTCAGCACGAAGACGGGACTGGTTCAGTTCTATGGCAGAGAGTAGAGAGACAATTGCAGAAGTCTTCACATTTATGAATCCATTTATTCGGTGGGCCTTACCATCTTGCAGGCTTTTAGCCCTCTGAATGACTGAGGCCATCTCCTGGTTGAGTGAGGACACCTCACTTCGCAGGAGCTGATTTTCCAGGCGAAGGCTGGACATGACATGACTCTGAGGTTCCTCGGTGGTAGGAGCCTCTGGGCGACTGAAATCTTGAAGTGGAGCCAAACCTGAGTCAGAACTTTCAGATGTGTCTGCAGTGGACACAAGCAGGCGGTCATTTGTGAATACAGAGTAAATACAATTTTGAAATTAATGATGACACTTTAATGATGGTGCTAAACAAAATCAATGACAAAAGCGAAGTAAAAAATGTGGTTGCTATTACTTTATTTTCTTAGCAAAATATGCCATAAACTAAAAGAATAATAGACACAGACCACTGTAATAATATATCTTATCAATTCGGGGACACATAATGTAAATATCCATCATAAAAGCTAAAAATGACATACTGCTTAAATTTACTCAAAACAAAGGACATTTTAGTGACTGTAAAGCTCTTGGTCACATTGCTCATGTCCATACCTTGACTTGGCTCTTTGGTGGAACTCTCCTCAGATGTTTTGACACTCAGTGCAGACAAGGAACTTAGACTCGAGGCCCGGGACACTCCACGGGTCGAGGGGGGCGTAGATGGTGCAGAGGGAACAGTGACGGGTGTGACTGATGGGGGAGGAGTGGAGCTTAGTGTTTCTGTTACAGTAACTTTAACAATTTCACGCTTTGAATCCCGTCTGTTAGCTGCTGGGGGATCTGAGCTGTTAAGAAAGTCAAAAAGCAGGTCATCGTTCACGTCCTGGTCACTCTTTTTGGGCCTCACAAAACCAGATGGGGTCTTAGCAGCACTGGCCCCACCACCTGCAGCACTGGGCACATTTGCTGTTCCAGCCAAAAGGGTGGCATTTGACTTCTTGATATTTCCAGCCGATGCAGAGATGAAGCTCTGAGCATTTGGAGTCGAAGTATAATGTCCTGCATTAACTTCAGGGTTGTCAGTTGTTTCTGCTACATATGAAGATGATTCCTTCGGCTGGCTCAAAGCAGTGGCAGCTCCTTGGTCCACTTTATTGAGAAAGTCTTCAGCTTTCCCTGCCAGATCAGCAAACCAAGACATTTTGCATCCTAGTAAGAGAGACAAAAGGAGTTTAAATATACTGTATTATATGAAACAATTTAAAAGAATTCCTGTATATGCAAAAAATGACAGTGATGTTTGACATTAGTCCATTTATAAAAACTCGTAGGTAATATGTAAGTAGTTCAGAATCAAATGAAACTACAATGGCTTTTTATTCTCATGACAGTTTATTCTTGAAGTCAATGCATTTACAATTATAGAACCTATATCAGCCCAAAAGCAGTACATGATAAGACAATTATAAAGATGACATTGCGAGGCATATTATTTTGTGCAAAGCTAATACTGCGTTACTGCGCGATCACGCTTCGTTCTCGGTTGTATAAATATTTATTTTTAATAAACATATACATAGGATTTATAATCAGTTATTAAAACCGACAGCCGCTTTGCCAACGTCATAATAAACCAAAGTAAACAAAGCAGGTTGTGTTAAGTGCTAAATGCCAAAGCTAACTGGCTAACAGGCTAATTGATGGAAAACACTCACTTACAGATAAAATGACATTAAAATCCCAAACGATCTCAAATCACCCGGTTGTCATCGAGGCATTATCTGGGAAAATGAACACGATTTACGATTTAGATCAATGCACAAAGCTGTCAAAGCTTGTCAAAATAGGATATTTGTGATCCTCTCAATACGTGGACCAGGAAGGACTGCGAGGACCCAAACAGTGCGCCCTCAATATTGCCTGTATAAAAATGTACAACTATTTAATTTTCTTTAACAAACGTTTCATTCTTTTTTTAATATACAATGTATGCATCTCATCCTTTAAACAACAAATCCGATAAATTAAATATATTTAAGTTGGCTGTAAATTCTCAGTTTTAATCCCCCATTAGTTAGTTTATTTTGCCTTTTTCAAATTTAATTGCAAGCATATGACTGTAAAAAAATAAATAAATTCAAAATAAAGAGAGACAATTTATGAAACAGTGCCTTTTTATTTTTTTCCGCACTCACTCCAAAATGCATATTTACATGGCATGCCACATCAATACAGGAACTGACTATAGATACATTAACACATAGAATCTGCTCTTGGAGTTTCAGGGCGGGAGACTTGTCCCATTAACAACCAACCAAAGAAAAACTCGAAACGAAGCGAACCAGCCATAGAAAAGGTTTCCTCTTAAAGTGGGTAATGTTCTTCTTGAGTTTTAAAAAGTAAAAAAAAAAAAAAAATCTTGTCGCTCTATGCCCCGCGTCCATTATTTTTTACATTTGATGCGAGAAGCCGACGTCATGGTTAATTCAGAGTTGGCATAAAATTTACACTGCAAATAATATTTCAATGATACAAGTGGGATGAAACATGAGGGTGCGGGAACGTATTTTTAGAGGCGAAGGAAGATTTATCCATCATCGCTCCAATGTAAATATTGTCAAAAATACTGTAAATAAGCAGCCTATGATAGTGTCTTTTCGGTCCACATTTTTTGAGGGGACACAAACAAAATTAAGACAATGCCTGTCCTTAAAAAATGATGGAGAAGCTGAATACATAAAAACACATCTTGATACATCAGATTGTGCGGTAATGTAAAAAAAAAATAACAACAAACGTGGACTAATCATTTCGAGAGAGATCCTTGGAGCCGTTCAGTTTCCTCTGTGTTAGTTAAACATTCGGGCACACTTTCTCCAGCACACATTCATATTTCACCCATTCATACGGTCTCATTCGCGCTCACAGTCAGCCAGTTGCACATGCGTTGCCATTCTCGACAGCTGCGTTAGATCAGACCCCTCCTCTTCTTGTAGTCCTCCAGGTTCAGGGAGCGGCGAGGGGCTCCGTCCTTCACTGGTAGAGCGTTCGAGCTCACGGAGAGAGACTTGGCTTCTGCAACAAGAGCGACAACACGTTAACATTACATCAACAACAACCTACATGGTGGAGCCAGTTTTTCCTTCTGATGTCATCTCTAAAACAAACTCTTAATCATTCCACGCATCACACACACATAATACACCTTCACCCTTGAGGACTCACCTGCGTTAGGAACTTGAAGGTCAATTTTAACGTCAAAATCGTGAACTTTGAATAAGTCTTCTGAGAGGTCTGTGTTTGGTTTGGGAACATCGTTGTCTTTCGCGTTTCCCTTTTCACCCTGGGGGAAATACAGAAGACCCATTTTGCAAAGAGGCAACATTCAAAATGCCTCAAAAGTTATTTTTTTGTAAGCGCATTTCCTTTCTGAAATCTCCACAAGAAAATTACTTTCCCCTAGTGAGCAGTGATATCCAAATGAAATACATTAGAATAGGTTTTCATGTTTGAATGCCATTCCTGGGTTTATTTTGTACACCTCTAAATTGACAAAGGCATTGGACTGACACATAGTTAAATATCTAGATAAGAAGACATTCCAAACGTATTAAATATTAATACTATGCTATATCGTGAAGGCACAATATAGCATAGTATTTAAATTTCTCAGCGAATACATAAATTAGCTTTAGAGAGATAGTTTAAGTTTGCTTTGATGGGGAATGTGCACATGCATTATTCTTACCAGTTTGTTGTTCTCTGTGTTTGTGGCGTCCGGCTGTGACCCAGAGCCATATTTTTGATTAAGATGAGCGAGAATAGCTGCGTGGACTGAAGGATCTCTGGCCTGCACAGGAAAAACAGACAACACAGTTTTAATTGAAGAGACAATACAGCTGGTAAAGAAGATTCAAAAGACGTTACAATGTTCTTACATTGGACACCATTGTGGGTTTGCACTGTCTTCTCGTGAAGGGGTCCATCTGCTGGTTTTTGCTGTTCTGTCCCTCGGCCTGAAATGCAGGTAACAATGTAATTAGACGTTTTATTTTCCGATCGCTTGATGCTGGTTTTTGTCATTTTTGCAAACTTACCACAAGAGCTTTCTCAGATTCAACGATATTCCAGCTTCTGTTTCTCTGATTGATGTAGCTAAACATAGAAAAGAAAAACTAGTTAAACATTTTATATAGAAATTCTAGATGTTTTACTGATTTTTTGTGTGTTTTGGATTTTAAGATAGTAGTAGGAATATTAATACTGAAGGTTTCTTTCCAATCTGTTCTTTCTTTTTTCGTTATACAATCAAGGCCCCAATTTTAGAAAAAATTGCAGTAAAATTAACAAGAATGTTTAGGGCAAGGGTAAGTTAAGTTTCAGTCATTAAAATCTGTTTTAATGTTTTGAAAATTGTAAAATCAAATGCTGTATCTAGTTTTTATAGCTTATTCCTATCTAAATCCTGTGTTATATGTTTTATGCTGCACGGTTGTACTGAGAAAAAAATTCTAGTTTGTGAACCTGTTCCAAACAATGGCAACAAAACTATTCAGATTCTGATCAAAGCGTTACCGTGACAACATCCTTAAAAGCAAATCGACTAAATACGTTTTTTAGTGTAAAGCACAGACCTGATGGCAGAGATGTTCTTGGTTCGTTGTCTGTCGAGGGCCTCCGCTCGCTCCTCCAGCTCGTTCAGTTCGTCCTGAATCACTTTCACTCGATCCCCGTCTCCACTCTCCTCCGCCATGGCCTGGGATCAAAACACAACAATTAAATAATGCGAACTACAACTAAAAAGTTCATTCGATATTTATAGAGAAATTTATACAGCAATTCTACCTTATCTTTCAGTAACTGCGTTTTCTTCATGGCATAATTCGGAGGTGCTTTCCTAAATCTGTCTTTCTCTTTAACGATCTGAAAAAGAAAAGAATAAAAGACGTTTGTTAGAATTGCATGGTCTGAGTGTAGTGTTAATGATTTAGACCCGGGAAAACAAACAAGTCCAAACTTACATCCTCTATGTCTTTATCATTAAACTTATAGTTCAGGGCTTCTTTGATTGACTGCTCTTTTTTGGTGATTTCGTCGAGTGTTGGTACTTGCATCCCAGCAGCCATCATCTAAATGAATATAACACGATACATTTCAATCTGGTTCACATCAAAGCAAACACATTTCTCCTCATTTAAAAGCACTTACCGCCTCTTTCCACTTCATAAATTCGTTATCTGTAAATTCCTGATTTGATACAAACTCCAGTCTGAACACTCGCGTGTCTCCTCCGTGCCTGAGAGACAGATTCAACAACATTTATAAGAAGAAACGTTCTTTGTGAATAGATTAGAAAAGGGGAAAAAAAGCCTTCAGATGGTGTGCAGCCCCTATGTGATGAACAGGGATTTCACACTTCATATCTTTTGCTGTTAAACTAATACTCACCTTAACTGTAGGCCTTTATTTGTTCGCGTTGTCCCGAGTTGGTAAACCTTTGCCGTTTCTACTACATCCACAATTTCTGCAACCTTTAGGACGACAAAAGTTTCCGATTAATCATCAATATGGCAAACAATAAACATCAGCTACTGGTACAATGCTTAAGAGCGTGTGCTGTGAGCTCACCCTGTAGACTGGTTTACTGCTGCTGTTGCCGATGCCTATCCTGACGAAGCAGCCCGTGACTGTTTTAGCGAAGAACGGCATGTGGCACCAGCGCTCCAGTTTATGCCTCGACAATCGGACCCTGTTGAGTTCGTCTGGGAGTGAGACGGGCTGCGACTTTGGGGGAGCCTCCTCTTTCCTGTGGGGAACACAAAGAAACAAGCATAATATCCCATAAGAGAGCAGTAGATAGTATTTATTCGAAATCCTGCTTTAACCCACTTGAATCCTGTTTCAGACCTCACTGCGGGTATCTAAATGACTCCTAATTAAGTTCTGCTGAGGAGCATTTTCATTCTTGGTTTAGACTGGGTAGACTGGGAAAAACATGGATATAGCACCGATATTAGCTGATGAAGCCCAATAGGAAATGGCAGCTGGCTCCAAAAGTTCTTAGCTCCTCTGGACTTTTCACTAGTGTTGTTGTAAGTAAAAGTAAAAGTGTTGTACCTTCAAAGTGTCTGAGCTCTTTCATTCTGTTTGAACACTGACCTCTTGCGGACAAACTTTATTATTGTGACTTCTCATAAACACAACTGAAGCACCAACACAATCATGTGGAAGAGAAGTTTCAAACAGACGTGTGGCAGTTTTATTATTTGCAGCCTGACATTGATGTTTGAAAGATCAAATCAATCATAGGCTGATAAATAAGAGTAATTTTCTTTGTAACGTGGGTCTGCGCTTCACGGAGCTCCACTAGGCGGGGCCTCAGTCACCTGCGGCTCTGCTGCTCAAAGGCAGGACATCAATGCGCGATCTTTTTACTTCATTCAGTCAAAGCTATTTTTGGCACTATTTGCTGTAGATGGCACTCCTTACGCTTCCCTCGCCTGATCAGCTCCACGCCTGCTTTTGTATCAGTTCAAAAGCAGGACTTTGTAAAGAATGAAAATATATAACAAATCAAATGTATTCTGGCTGGCTCACAGCCATGAATAAATGGGAAATGGGGGAAATACACCACATTTATTTATCTATCACAAATGATTTACATCACTATATGGATGAGAAAACCTCCGTTGTTTAGCGCCTCGCCGCTAAAGGCAGCTCAGTGAGATGCTCTGAGCCGATGATCTGCTTTAAGACACGATACGCAACTCACAGAATGAAGCAGTTTTTGTGACCAGGTGTTACTGAAAGAGGCTCCGACGCAGTGCTTCAAAGCCATCTGCTTCAGGAAGAGCGATACAAGCTCCGGAGCGCCGAGTTTTTTGGTCAACACTACTTTCCACTAAAACGTTTTGATTTACGCCATTATTGAACACAGGCTGGTCATTCTTACCTCCACGTTTTTGTCTGAACACACGCTACATCATCCTGTTTTTTCCTTTTGCTATTTATTCTAAATATAGAAACCAGCTCCAAAAAACAGCACCACTGCTAGCATGAATGAGCTTACGTTAGCCCCGCTGAATGCTATAAGGGAAGCCACCTTCACTTAGTCCATTGCTATTCTACAGTCTATGGTCCTGACATATCGCACACTCCACATTGTGTGTAGAACAAGCTGCCAATAGAGATAAGACCGGCTCAGTCTCTCTGTGTTTTATTATAATGCACTTTTAGTTTTCTTTCAACTGCAAGGTTTTAATGTTGTATTTAGCCCTATTTCTTTCTCGGGGCGTCATTGTTCATTCAAAAGTCTGAATTGTGTAAGTATAATGGAATACAGTTCTTACTCATCATCTGAGAACGAGGAGGAGCGTGAGGAGCGGTCACTTTTCACGGAGGATTTGTCGTCGTCGTCTTCCTCCTCCTCCTCTTCATCGTCTGAGTAAACTTCACTCGTTTTTAGAGGCTCGCGTTTGGCCAGGAGTTCAGCTGCACGCACGAAAAAAGATGCAACATTTAGTGAAAGTTTTTTAAGTGAATCTCTTAACTACATAGAGCTTGAGTCACTCACCCGTTTTGTTTTTCTTCTTTTCACGTTCAGCCTTCAGCTCCTCCATTGCCTGGGATTTCTTGTCAAGTTTCTCATCACGCTTTGATCGTCTTTCTTTGTTGTGTGACATTACCTATTAAACCCACAGAGTACAGCATGGAGTCAGTCTTACCTCCCGAAAACGTGGCCTATTTATTTCTACGATAACATGCACTAATTATATACATTCATACTGTTTTCAGACATACCACTTGCGTGTCTTGAACCTGAGATAGTTTCCTTTTTTCTTGCTCTTCTTCCTGCTTCTTTTTCTTCTCTTCTTTCTCCTTTTTCTTTGCCGTCTTTAGCTTCTTTTTGATCTCAAACCTGGACAGAAACATTTGCACAAAATGTAAACACTATGTCAATCTACTCGTACATTTTAAACTACAACTCTGCCAGATTTTTACTAACAAACATGACAAACTGAAAAAAAAATACTTTGACCAAATTAAATAAAAGAGTTGGCACTTACAGACATCTTGATTTTTAGCAACATACATTTAGATTTTCAATATAACAAGCAATACATCACCAGACATATATTAAAAGCAATACCTAAAATCACAAATTTGATGAAAAATAAATTAGACCATTAACAATAAAAAGCCCAAAACAATACATCATAAACAGTAAAAACAACACATACATAAGTTCAATAAAACATTCTACTGGTTTCTGTTGCATAACATATACACAGAATCTATATTCTACGTGGTTTTCCTTCACTCACCGCCTCTTCAGCACCTCCCGCTTCTCGATTCGGTTGAACAGCTCCTGCTCCCTCTCCTTCTCCGTCATCTGCTCCAGCCTCGCTCTGTCCTCCGCATCTCCCATCAGGTCGTCGTCGTAACCGTCCCGGAAAACATCGTCCTCCGAGGAGTCCGAATCCGAGCTGGAGGACGAACTGTTGCTCTCGGAGTCAGACACCTCACCTAAGAAAAGAGCGGAGATGATGTGTAAAAGGTGAAAGATTCATCACAATAGGAGTCACACAGCAATAAAAAAAAAAATCATAACTAGACAATTAGACCACTGAAGATTTCCCTTTTTAGAATGGGGAAGCATCCTCAAAATTTAAAGTAAAAGCCATGTGACTGATGCCCTCCCATAGTATTTATACAGGTAGTTTAGCGGTTCACCTTTGGGAACTGAATAATTTAGTGATAGAAACAATAATAAGATGCCAAACCATAATAACACATTTATATTAGGAAGCAATTCTGATGCACTTTAATGTAAAATTAGGACAATCATTAGTGTGTGTGAATGCGGTGAGTAAATTTCTCAAATGAAGAGCTTGAGGTTTGAGTGCAAAGCGGGACACTTGAACAAAAGGCTCAGATGCTCCACCGTGTACCAGGCGGGATAAACGGATGAGAGGCTGCGTCACCTAATCCCAGTCAATACCCACAACATCACACTCTCCTGCAGCATGTAATCTGCACATTTTATAAATTACCATAAGGTTTTAAGATGTATGCAAGCATTTACGCTTAGCTGTTCTATACAAGCTTTCCTCTTCAGTGAAAGCATTCCACTTGCTTTCACTGAAGTCTGTGATTCACTACATAATTTCACAAAGATGTCAAGATGCCCTGTTTGCATTTTTCTCCATTTCTTCATGTTTGAGTGTAATATATAAGAAAAAAAAATACTGTACCTTCTTCTGGCGCTGAGCTTTCAGCTGAACTGTCTCCATCTGAGCTGCCGGATGCTGTGGTTTTGTGAACTTTCTTCTTGGAAGCAGTCTTCTTTTCAGACCCTTTTCCCGGTTTGACTTTCTTTTTACCTTTTGTGCCACCCACTGTCCACTGGAAAACAACAAGTTATTGAAATATGTCCACAAAATGTTTTTTTTCAAACACACATCTGACGTCCAGATGAAAAATATTACTTGAAATCATCTTACATTATGTACTCATTAAGCGCATGTTACATAACATTTGCACACATTTGGTCTACTCTACACATAACATCTAATTGGGCCACTGTATTGTACTATAACTTGAGCCTGTAAAATGTGAGGATTTCTGTGTAAAATCGCTGGCCTTCTGGAGCATTTAGTTGTCTTACCTCATCGTCACTGTCTGATGTCTCTGAGTCTGTAGACGCGGCAGGTTTGCTAACTGGCTCGTCCTGCTCTCCGGAGTCCACCCTCTTCCTTTTGGCCAAAGACAGTAGCTCCTGAGGGAAACAAAACAAAGACAGGTTTACCAATCAATACAAACAAAAAAGTCCACAGACATCGAGGTGACACCTTAGTGTGAAAGTACAGAGTAAAGTTTTGAGTGACTTAATATTTAAAGGATACTTTATTTTACTGTGTGAGTATTATGGATTTTAACTGAAAATGAGCAAGAATGTAATGCAGACAAAAAAAAACACAACCATGAAAACACATATCCAAGAAAAGGCACAAAAACAATGAAAAAGGGGACTCTTCAATGTATAGAAGCAGCAAAGAACCTGTAATATGACTCTGTACACACTATGCGTACTAAATGTGTTGAACCAAGACAACATGCAAATGTTTGTAACATGAATATAAGGAATCTGCAGACAGACTTTATGAGGCTTATTTATTCATTTACTTGCTCACGTGCAAAGGTGGAGCAGCAGCAGTGACATTTGTCCATTTTTTGTTTATGCAGGTTTTTCTTATTTACATAATTGATTTGTGGCCTTATTACTGTTGTACAAATAACTTAAAATCAGGTGGAGCACGTCCACAAAACAGCATATTTTATTTTTCCCCACAGTTAATTATATGCAATTTCTGCTGCTATAGGAAAACCACTATGCTACACAGCCTTCCCAGTGTGAGAAAAAATGTGGTCTTTGCATGTTTGTGCAGTCTATTCTTATATAGAATGAAGTTCTCAGACACTCAGGGTCAAGAGAGCTCATTTTAAGGGCCGTCTCTACTGTGTAATGCATGAAAATATCTCATAATATAGCAGCACATTGTCTAATTAACGACATTACCATTTTTTTTCACCATGTTTGCAGCAGCATTGTTTTGACTGGCTTCATATAGTTTTTAAAGTGAGACTGTGTTGACGTTTTAATAGGAAATAGGAAGTACTGCCATTTACACATTACTGAGAAATCAATGCAATTCGTTATACGTTGCCATTCTACACATGGATTTCCCATTAACCTGTATCCAGGAGTAATAGTACAAGGGACTGTGTGTGTAAATCTGCCGTGGCATGTTTTGTCAACAACATCAGAAATAGACCTCATCTCCGCACCCATGACGTCACTGTGGAGATAAGGTCCCTAAATCAAGACGCACTCTGCCTCCGCTCCCGTTTACTGTGTCAAAACATGCACGAAATCTGAGTAATTACGGAGCACTAGACTCCATAACAGCTGCATAAGACGCTGTTTCACGCCATAGTAAACAGAGAGGCTGCAATGGCGCGACATTTTCGCAGCAACATAATACTCTGTGTGGTTCTTGCGCGTACGGAGTCTGTAACCTTAGCATTAGCACAACTGCGTTTCGCTGAACGCGGGGGTTACATTCGCAAACGCCAAAGAAACTAAACTGCAAACTGGCATAACGCTGTATCCCACGCCAATTTGAAGTGCCGACTCAATACAATGCAACTTAGAAGCGCTTAACGAAATGAGGCCAAATAGTTAGCACGCGTTAGCATCGGAACACAGTGTTGACAACTTAAAAACGGATCGGATAAAGACGAAAATAAAGAAAACGCCGACCTACCTGATCTAAATTATCATCACTAGCACTATCCTCGGAGTCAGAGTCAATCACGACCCGACCTTTCCGCTTCTTTACGTTCACCATGATTAGCTGACAGGCTAAACTGCTAGCTACCCCAGTGTCGTCTAATGTTTGAGGCTAGCTGTTAGCATCAGCCTCTGCAGCGGCTACACAAAGGCGCTACTGAGCATGCGCGCTCGACCTGCCGTTTTCCCCCTCTTCTTCTAGCCTTGATTTGCACATTAATAGCTAAAAAATTAAGTGAATGCTGCCATCTATTGTTTAATTAACCCAAAGTCCTTCATATAATAATATATTGACATTATATGTGATATTATTATAACATTTTACATCAGGTCATTTAGCTCCATCAAGAGATCATCAAATTGTGTCATCATTTTTAAAATCTCCTTACATCTCAAACATCTTAATAAATACAAGACGAGGTATGCTTTTATTGATCTCACAATGGAGACATTCACTCGTTACTTAAGCTCTCAAGAAACACTCAGGGAGTGCAAAACTAGACAGGAAGTAGGTATACAATTAAATAGTATAAAGGGGTATCTTATGTGTAGAGAGGATAGCTGACTCTGCCACTACTGGAGTTCAGGGATAAAAACAAACCAAAGGGGGAAATCAGTTCCTTAGTTGATCCTAATTAATAATCACTGTGTATAACTTTTCCATTATTTGGTCTGGATCAAAGTCATTGATTGTTTATAAGTTGTATAATGTATTGGAAGTTGTTTCAGAGGGTAATTGTACTTGGAGTGTTTCTCTGTAAAAAAAAAAAAAAAAAAAAAAGAAAAGAAGAAAGAAAACAACTAGCACAGAAAATAAACAAAGGACAAAGGGAAATTGGACATGGAGAACCAGGAAAATAATACTCCTATCACCATTTCACAAATTGCCTACAACAGAGGATGAGGTGTTAATAATATACCACTGAATAACACGTAACATCAATAACATTTATAGATGTATAGATGTAGAATCCCCCCCTTTGCTGACTGAAGGTTGCTGAGAGACTCCTCTGATACGCGCATGCGCAGTGTTTCTCCCCGCCCTTGTTATTGAGCTGCGCAGCACTCCTCCGGAATGGCGGCTCTTTTGGAATCAGTTCTACTCAAGAAACTGGACATAAACGTGGTACTGGACTGGCTTAAAAACAACGACGTAAGTGTAGGAGGATTCGGTGTAATATAAGTTAGTGATAGGCAGTGTGTTTTCAATTTTATGGCTTTGTATGTGAGATGTCATGGCCCATAGCAGATTGTAAACAAACTTTTAGCGAGGCAGCTAGCGTAGGGGCTAATCCAGATGGATGGGCCACGGAATGTACAGCTGGCTGCCCTGTTATGGTTTAATTATAGCTTTTATAATTATTATTTGCTGGTAAGCTGTATCATATACCATCGCTGATTATACAAGTCACAAGTGATGATCTCCAGAAAAGCTGTGAGAAGTTTAATTCATACAAATTATGACATGGCAACAAAGTTAGTTTCTTCTGTTTTGATCTGTCCCTTACATCTAAAACATATTTCGAGTGATCGTCAAACTATTGATGATACGGGGTGTCCTTGCACAACGTCAAAATAAATACTAGTAAAATATTGTCACTTAGAAAATAAAATACTTTGTAAACGTGCTTAGTAACATTCACTTATATAAAAGGAGTTATCCAAACAAGTTTACAAGCACATACACTTTATAACCAAAGATATTCATACTTTTTTTGCACATGTATTGTAATTTGTACTTGTCATAGTAGATATATTTTCAGTTATATCACATCTTGTAACTTGCTGACATAATTTGTTCCAGGAAGGAGATAAGCTGTCACTTAACTCCGTTGATGTTGCCATCCACAAACAAGAATTTATCCCTTTCCTATTGAACTTTCTGAGAGAACAGAGCAGCCAAGCGCTCACTCATGGCCCGGCTACGCCTGCCAAGACCCCCAGCCGACCCCGTCCCCCACCACAGTCTCACAGCTTCACAGAGCGGAGAGGTGCCAGATCTTCCGGCGGAGGAGGTGGTTCCAGAAACGCCAGCCGGGTCCAGCTGTTTTCCCCTGCGCCCTCTGTGTCTCCGGGACATGATGCTGATGCTATGGGCCCGTCTGGGTCTCACTGTTTGAGTGGTGTCAGTGCCTTCAGTAGCCCCTCTTTCACCACAGGATGGAGTCCAGCCTCAAGGGCCCCAGGTTCAGACCGCCGTTCCGCACAGAGAGTCAGTTTGGGGGATTTCATGCTGTCGCCCACTGAGCATCAACATAGCCCTAATGTGCAGTCACAGAAAGCGCGGAAGAGGAGCGGTGGGATAGCAACGGGGGGTCAGGGCAGACATGGACGTGGAGGTGGACAGAGCGATGACACTGGGAGGTGGTCTGGTCGAGGTGCAGCAGCAGGAGGAAGTAATGCAAAGATTAATGAGTCACCTCCAACTGTGGCACAACTAAACTTTAATAATTTGGAAGACTTCCCTCCTGTTGGGTCATCTCCTATTTCCCCTTCGTAAGTTAAGCTCTTCTTTCTTGATTCTTTTTTTCTGTACATATAAAGATTACTTTTCAGGCTTAAACTTGATGACATGTAAGAATTTATCTTAAGTGCCCTTATCATTGTTTCCATATTTGAAATCTGACAGAAAATAAATAATAACAAACTTATTGTGAGAATTGGATTATGACTTTCAACTAAGATATTAAGATGGTTAATCAAAGCCCTGTTTTTATTTCAGGTCTGCAAAGCCGTCCAGAAGAATAAACCCAACGCCAGTGAGCACAGAGCGGCCTCACTCCAAACCAAAGACGTGTTTCACCTCGACACCTTTCAGTAAAACTTCCAGTCCCCCCATAGAGGCTCCAGACAGTTCTGTGGTGGCGGGAAGTCCATTGAGTCTTCAGGAGGAGCGAGAGCTACTGAAGAGGGAAAAGTAAGTTTGTTTGCCACTGCACTTTCTGATACCAACTGATCAATAATTAATGTAAAGTAACCCATTACCTCTATATGTAAACTGACGAGGCTATACTTTTTGATATTGACTTACATGCCATTTTACACAACAGAAATTATTAATTATATTTTCTGTCGTCGTTTTATTTGATGCCTTAGGACAAAGCGTGCGCAACATGTCTGTGCTCCTCTGCCTTTGGATTCCATCACTCCGACAAAGGCCGGGATGAGGATTGGGACTAAGGTCACACCAGAACTGCTGACTCCGTGTCCGGAACCGTCCAAAGTCACATATTGCACAGAACTGGATCTCCTGGCTGAGCTCTACTGTACCTGCATCTCAGGTAAATGAACACAAGATGGCAGTATTCTTACATAGTATAATAACTGCATTTATGGTAGAGTTCGTTTTGCAAAATGAGGGTGATGAGAAGCCAGATTAAAGTAACTAATTCTGTACTTGTTTCTTTTATTGCACAGAAAACCTGGTGCCAAACATTTTCCTGGAACTTTTCTTTGTGGTGCAGTTACTGACGTCTCGATCAACTCACAGTCACGAAGATGAACAGAATAGTTCGTGTGCAATTAATACAGGTTTATAAATGATGCCTTTTCGGTCTTTTAATGGAGTTTGTATAACTCATCCAGCCCCATTTCTAATTTATGTTTCTTTCTGCATTTACTAGATATCTTGGAAAGGTGTTTTCTTAGGCAAGTCCACAACTGTGTGTATTTTGCTGTAAAAGTGTTGGAAAGTCAGTTTAGGTTAGTATTTTTTTGTTTACATCCGTACAAACAGTCTTTTTCTTATTACACTGCTATAATCTGTGTCTTATATTTGTTCCAGCTTGGTTGTGCATTTGGACAAATGCTCTTTGCGTTTGTTGGCTGAAAATGAAAGAGTTGCATCTTTCTCTCCGGACCTCAGGGACCGACTGACACAGGCGCAGGACAAAAGTACAGCCAAGGTAACCCCCATGAATGATTATTTAAGAGTGCTACTGTAGACCGCAAACCCATATTTTTCACATACATTTCCTTTACAGCTCTCCCCTTCAGCGTCTACTTTCATCCACTCTGTTCCATTTCAACCTGCAACTGACAATCGGTCTAATTTTAGCAATGACAAGGCTTTCCATACTTTTAAAAAGCAAAGGTACAGTCTCACAGCTAAGTTATACACATGGTTTAAATGTCATACATAAATATCTGTGTGCATGTTTTCAGAGATATTTTTTATGAAATCCTTCGAGAATGGGAGGACTTTCATAAAGAACCAGGTTGGAGCTTTGATGCTAATCTTGGAAATCGTATCAGGCAAGTCTTAGTACAAATTAATTAGTCTGTATTTGTATTTGGATGTATTTGTATTTACGGACTTGCATGTTTTAGGGGGATGATGAATCAGCTTAACTCTGCAGGGAACCACTCACATTTTGCTCGACTTTTCCTAAAGCAACTTATTCAGGTGCTTGTTCTTTCACCTTATTTTGTAAACTCCACTTGAGGATGATAATCACGTATATTATGTTATGTATTTTATAGATGTGCAAAGGGCCCCGTGGGAACAGCTCCCTTGGGGACACCCCTGATGCAGACCTGCTGGGCATGCTGGGAGCGGACAGCCTGGGGAGACTGAAGCGCCTGGAGGAGCGGCTCATACAGCCTCAGACAGTGATCGGCCCCTGTCCCCCTCCTTCGTTCGCGGGACATCAGGAATTCTTCAGGGACTTCCTGCAGACGGCCAGCTGGTAAGATCCGATCTGACCGGATCAAGGAAAAATGTCACTTTACCTGTACATTTTCTTTTCCATTCATAAAAAGTAAATGGTAATGCAGCTTGTATTGTATTTTATATTATTTCTGCCTGTAGCTGTCAGCTTAACCAGCACCTGCAGGACAGCCTGTGTCAGCAGCTGCTCCAGCTGGATGAAGTGTCTATTCTAAGTCCTCCTGTGTCGAACGGAGTGGAAGAAGAGGAGGAGGATGGAGACATGGAGCACCAGGTATGTGCATTTTAGTTATGACATTGAATGTTGTGTGTGTTGCAGTGTGTAGCACCTGCAGAGCCTCCACTGTCAGCATTTAAGCTGCTAGTTGTGTCATTAGCTGCGCACAGTGGTGGCTCCCATCTGTGGGTCGGTTATCAGAAAAATACAGCATAGTGTCAAATCGGTGAATTGGTCTAAGTATCTGCTCATACCAATACCAGGAAATCCCTGCCATCAGCAAGAGATCAGATACAGATACCAGAAGAACTCTTAATTATGAACTATTTGTACATTCATGGGCATCTATGTGCATATAAATTATAGCATTTCTCCAATCAGGATGAGAAGCAGCGGTTCAGCTCAGTGTTGCTCCTGGCCCGTCTTCTCGCAAAGTTTCTGGGATTCATTGCCTTTTTGCCTTACCAATCATCTGAGAAGCCTTCCAGGGAGATACAGGAGACGGCCATAACACTGCGCAGCAAGGTGATCAAACACACAAACGGCAAAAGTCCTACCAATGACAACATTGCCCGTAACTTGATTTTGTGCTCCTCAACAGAGTGCCCCAATGTTGGATGTGTGTGCCTTGCTCAATAACAGTATAAGGAGGAAGCGCACCATCCTGACCGTGCCGTGGCTCGTGGAGTTCCTATCCATGTTGGATTTCGTCGGGCCTTTAATACTTTGCTTCAGGACAGTTCTGGGCACATTGCTCCTCTTGTACAGGTGGGTTTCTTTGAGACTCTTAGGACCAAGCCTACACAGAAGTCTATTTCTGTTGGTAAAGTTCCCCTAGTACTTATTTTTCTGCTTGCTTTATATATATTGCATTTTTAATACGCACAACTGCCTTTGTTCCCACTCTTTATTATTAAAACATGCTTGAGACCTTTGTACTGTACTCTTTTGTCTAACTTGAATTCCAGTGAATCTTCCAAATGCTCAGTGCAACAACGGTCTAATCCCAGTTGACCTATTTCTGTTTGCTTTTTCAGGCGAATGCTGCTTGGAAAATGTGGCGAAGTGTGCTACTTGAATAAGCTGCTGTTGGTGTCTGTGTTGGGGTGGCTTTTCCAGGTGACGAAATAATGGGCCAGATTCCTTATGTATAATATATAATGTTTCCACTGTAATGTTATTGTTTGCTTTTGTTTGTGTAGATCCCAGTCATCCCGGAGGACATTTTCTTCACGAGTGAGTTTACAGAAGTGGCCCAGATTGATACGAGTTCCCCAAGTGCAACCGGGCTTGTAAGTGAAACCTTTTATATCTTTAAGTTTCTTTATATAATCCCTAGTCATCTGTTTGTGATGCTTGTTTGTGCTCCCGATTATGTTTAGGACGGTATTCCATTGGTGGATCATCAGCTGCTCTATACGTGTTGTCCATTCATTGGTAAGCACGTTTTGGTTGGTATTTTACATTCTTGTTTCCAGTTCATTACCATAGTTTAACGCGCTATTACTGTGCTTTAACCTCTTAACCCCCACCTGATCGGTGCACATTTGCTCCAGTTTGGCTTTACCTAAATGTAAAAGCGTCAAAATAGCGACAAAAACTAAACATAGACAAGGATGAAAATGTGACAAAAACAAAAATTAGACAAAAGAAATTACACAATAGTTACAGAAAAATTACAAAAAAGCAACAAGAAAATACAAAAAAATTACCTCAAAATTACCAAAAAGTAAAAAAATAAAATAATTACATAAAAATTACAAAATAATTACATAAAAATTCTATAAAAATGACCAAAAATACCAAAAAATTACCCCAAAATTACAAAAGAAAATACAAAATAATTACATAAAAATTACAAAATAATTATATAAAAATTCTCAAAAATCGACAAAAAATTACAAAAAGCAATGAAAAAATGTAAAATACGACAAAGTGACGACAACACGGCAACATCACGAGGAAAAATCACAGATCAGTTTTGTAGGTCTGAGCTTTCAAATGAGGCGTGACACTGGCCTGCTTTTTAGATTTGGGTAACGCTGAACTGGAGAAAATGTGCTCGGTTAAGAGGTTAAAGTAAAGTGCTACCCAAGTATTTTTTTTAAATAATAATACATTGTATTTGTATTGCACTTTACCCATAAAAACACATCTCAAGTGCTACAGTCGCTACAGATAAAAACACAAAACATAATTTGTGGTTCATAATTGGTCTTACCTTGATGTTTTTTTTGTCTGCATTTTCAACTACAGGAGAATTTCGCAAACTCCTCGCTGCCTTTGTCTCTGGAAGCACTGCCAAAAGTGGAGGAATTATCAGAAAAATTACACCCACTTCAGCAGAGCCTCGAAACACAACTACAGCGAACAGATCCAAGCAGAAACTACAGGTGAGGGGAAATGATAAATAAGGCTTAATTAACAGCTCCATTGTTTGTTCCATGAATTACTTAAAGCACTGTTTTCTTTTCTGCAAAGCTGGACCTGGAACAAGCCTTCTTCCACAACCAGCCACCATCTCTGCGCCGCACCGTGGAGTTTGTGGCTGAGAGGGTTGGATCCAATGCAGTCAAGCACATGAAGTCTGTGTCAAAATGGTTGTCGGAAATTGGTTGATTACTTTTTAATTTGTGTAATTGTCCTCTCTTTTACAACATCAACAGGGCGACGTTGGTGAGAGAGCTGGTGGAGAGGGGTGAAAAGATGCTCAAAGATGGACTTGATTCACCGAACTCGAGTGCGACGAAACTGAATGACTCCATCTGTGCTCAGTTGTGTGAGGCAGGTCTGGAAGCTTTGGAAAGAGCCACTAGGTACATTTTCAAAAGCGCTATTGTCACATGTGTTTTTTTTCATTGTTTGCTATTTAAAGGGGCTAGATTTCACTAAATTTCACTTAATCGCTCAGCCGGGGTTTAAATGCCAAATGGAATCCAAAAGTAAATGGGACTGTGAATGGCCTGGTCTCCACTTGATTGTATCTGGTTTTATTTATCGCTTCATTTCACTTCAAGCTATTATGCAATGTTCATTTGTAGGAAATCAGATCAACAGGCACACATGACTTGACATTAATCCCACTTTTTGATACAGATTTTGTTCTGAAAAAAGTCCTGAAGCCATAAGAATCCTTCTGCCCGAGGAGACGTCGCCTGCTGTGAGTTCAACATGTTATAAAAAGACGCGCATTGTTTTTAACAGAACTAAAACAACTTTCAACACTTTTGTTCCGCTTGGTTTTCACAGGTTCTCGCCACATCTGAAAGCATCACCAAACGACTGGCAACAGAGAAAGCCTGCAGCTGGCTGGCAGCCAACATCACAGGTACTTAATTAAAACAGTGTGCCAGTGTTTGGTTAGTGTTTAAGCTTACATGGCAGCTTTTCCTTTTATTAATTACAGCGCTTTTGAAAATCTAAAGCTGAAGTCAGAGAAATGTCATTTTGGTAATTAACTAACTTTGTTTAGATCAATAATGATGTGTAGCAGCACATTGTTTTCATGTGTTTTTTCAAAGCAGAATTGAAATTGCTTTCATGAATGCTAGCAAATGCTTTACTGTTCATCCAAAATGAAATGTATCAAGGCAATTTTCCACTTTAAACTAAAATGCTGTGAAACCATATATCTAAAATATAATCTAATGCGATCAATAAATGATTTGTCTATTTTTCTCAGCTCTCATAAGGCGAGAATGGAAGAGTAAATACGATCGTGTGGTGAAAAGCCTCAGTCCTGACAGTGGAGAGGTCGATTCTGCGGTGGATGAGCTGGTCACTCAGGGCAAGGTCTTGACTCCCAAAAGAAAACAAACAAACGAGAGAGTGGCCACGTGTCCCCCTCACTGCACCCACAGCGTCCCACAGCCATCAGACGTTATGATAGAAATTAAGGTATGTGACAAATTCAAGGTATGGAATTAAATGTTGCTTTAATTCATACATCTAATATTACTTAAATTGCCTGAGGTGCCATGTTGTATTTACCATTAACCTGCATTACTTTGCAAATGTATATAACTTTAGCCAGTTTCAGTTGTGTCTTCTTGACATGTGCTGCAGGAGTGGCTGAGCATCGCGGTGGGTCCCAGGACCGACGCAGAGCTGCCAACTGTGCTTCAGCTCTCTGCGCTGCTAAACCGAGTCGGAGAGACGCTTGGATGCAAAAAGGTGAGTGAAATACACAGAAGGACAGAACAACGGTGGGTTTATTAATTGGTGCCAGTTTTAATTTTTATCACTCTCGTTTCTCGTTATCTCCTCGCCCTCAGTTCTCCACAGCGGTGTCGGAGCAGATGTTGCTGAACTCCACCGTCCTGTTGGCCTGCAAACTGGGTAAAAGAACAAGCACTTTGCAGGGAGATTTTGATCCTGGGTCATTTTACATTGATACACATAAAATAATTTAACTTTTCTGAATTGCTTTCTTGTTTCCTGTCCCTAGCAACTTATATTTACTGAAATGTGCAAATGTGAAAATGCCTATTTCACCCTATCCTTGTATTTTAACATGTCCGAGTTTAACACTGTCCCCTGTTGTGTTTGTGTCGGTCCAGTCTCCTCGGAGCTGCCTGTCCTCCCTGTCCCCTCCTCGGACTTGATGGCAGGTCTTGATTCGGGGTCGGCACCCCCTGTCAGGGCTCTGTTGGAGCGTTTGGGTGAACTATGGGAGCGGGACGAGTGTTCCTCTGCCCCAATCCACCTGCTCTTCTCCCCCCTCACTGTCAGTGCGGTGCTGCAGGCCTCTGACACACAGGTACTGACAATGTCACTCAATGTCGGCTCACACTTCAGAATGTACTGTGAAAAAGTCTAAGATAGGTTAAAGCAAGAAGGGCGATGGACAAAGAAACTGCATAGTGCCAAAACTGCAAGAAATTTGAGCTTAACTTTTAGAGAAACCTATAACTAGAGGTGGGCAATACTGTATATTGTTTAAACATGGACATATGAAACTGGAATTTCTTAGAAGATTGAATAGAAACCAACAAGTGTAACCTTTCAAAAAAGCAAAAGAAAAAGTGGTACTTGTAAAAGCCTCTTAAAGGGACTATACGGAGTTTAAAAATGTTAAAATGATTTATTTACCTCCCCCTACATGTTCCAACAATGTCCTAAGGTGTAGAATGAGCCCAGACCTATTCACCACAACTGCCTCTAAAATCCTGCACTGTCACTCAAAAAGGTGTTACTTTGCCGTCATGCACGAGCTTTATATGGAAGGTGCAGTTACACGTATGACCTGAGGTGGCAGTAGTGAGTATAAAATGGCGAACTTGCATCTAGCCCCTTTAACAGTGACTTTATATGTCCCAATAAAAACGGCATTCCTCACACCAGACTAAATCGTCTTAAATTGTGTGCATATGATTTAATTTTGTCCATTTTATGAACAAAATCTTTTCATTTTAGTGGAACAACTACTTATTCTTGGTGCGAAAGCTGGTTGACGGTGGGATTTTGAGTGAAGAGGAGGTCATCGCTCATTGGAAGAAGCTCACCAACCTTGAGTTGCCTGGTGTAAGTTTCCTATCTCAGCAATGTGTAATCAAAATTGCGTATGTTTAATCGATTTTTGTGTTTTTTTTTAGGAGCTGTTAGAGAAATTTCAACTTGAATCCAGAAGAGTAAAGCCATTATCGCAGTTGTCAGAGTTGCAAAGCCATATGGATATGCTGCAGGTCTCCCATCAGGCAGTAGAGGGCGCTACATGACTACAGTAATACTACCTTTTACCACATGCAGGATTTTAAATCACTTTGTTGATCATGCGCAGATGCATTTTGTGTCTAGTATATACAACAAATCTTAAGAGAAGAAGTAAGCAAACTTCACACAAGCTTTTCCATGTAGTTCAGGCGTTTTGAAGTGCCAAAGATGACCACGAAGAAGATGTACTTCCCTCCGGGGACAGCTCCGTTTCAGTGAAATTGTAAAATATCTTAATACTAAAAGGCTTTGTTGATTTTGCATTTGTTTAGCTTGAAAATATGGATTGAACTTTTTTATACAATGTTTCAACAAGCCACAAGAAGAAATTTAACTCTAGATAGAATACCCTATGTGTTTGAAAAATGTGAAGAAAATATTTTGTTGAATTTTAAAGATGGATTAATTTTAGCAATGCACTTTTCACGCACTGCCTTCGACCGTCGCCACTAGTGAATAGTTATTGCATGTCTTTCATAAATGCAATATTGTTTTTGTTCATGTTGAACAAGCGCTAATTGTGTCTGCTGCTTTTTAAGAAAATGTCCCTTTTTTATGTCAATTCAAGAAGAAAATAATAATAATAAAGACGTTTCCATGTTTTCTGTTCATTCATCATTTTAGTTGCAGCAATATGTGGAGATGCAGACGGAAAGTAATTATAGACTAACCACAGCCAATTTCCTTAAGGGTGACTTTATGTGCATGTAGATTGGACGTATTCTGCTGATGCTTGGATTTGACCAACTGATAAAAACTACTCTGGCTTGTCTTACAGCTTATGTTTTTATTAGGCTTTGCAATTTATTACTAATCAATTTCACCTTTTTCACCAGTAAAACGTTGGTTTTGACTTGCAGTGCATGTTTACAGCTTCCATTGCTCTATATATTATATTTACAGTGAAGCCGAGGCCTGGGCAGTTAATCAAGATTTAAAATTGCAATCTCCATTTCTACTCCGGTCAATCTCAATAATCGCCATGGGAGGTTATAATCACCAGGTTTACAGCCATTTCTTTGGCAGGAACAGCTTCTAGTTTTGGAGTTTGGATGAGACAATGGAAGATTATTGTGTGTTAGATGAAACTGGAGGAGAGTGTTTCTTTTTGTTTGAGCTGAGATCAAGTTGATGAATCAGCTACATGTGTTTATTTTTATTATGAAGAATGAAATGGAATCTAAATTGATCAATATGAGAAAAAAAAGATACAGCAGCAGCCTTTCTTAAAGTGCATATGACAAGTTTGAATGCTTTTGAAGTTGTGAATTATTTCGACAGATAACATCAGTTGTAAGTAATAATGATCATTTTATTTCAGTGAAGCAGCACTTTAACGAAGACATGTTGGCCAGAAAAGTTATTTATTTTTTATTTTTAAGCTACTAACAGGAAGTGACATAGATAGAGGTAAAGTTCCATAGGGTGACTCACTCATTTCCCATTGACATAACACGGTTGGCGTGGTAACAGTTTAAAATGTTCACTATCTGTGTCACTTCCTGTGTCCAATAAGGAAGTGAAACTGTAAACATCACAAAAATGGTCAAACTAAAGAAAGCTGGGCACAATAATTAGCAAAAATCTTAAATATAATTGTGTTAACTATGTTTAAGCAAACATAGTGTCTAATGTGTCATCTGCACTTTAAGTGTTTTGGTTTAGTGCCTTTTTCCTCATGTCAAGCTTTAGGCCGGCTCAGGCAACTCGAGCTCTCCAAAATGACTCACTAAATTACGCACAAAAAAAAAAAAAAACTACTCCGCAAATATCAGTCATTCTACAGTCTCGGTCATTTGAATAAGTCCTTCTAGGAGGCGTGTCCCGCGGCTCTCTCCTCCTCACTACTGTCAGGAGGAACTTTGAGTTTGTGGAGAGTTTGCGAGACGCGCGCGTTTGACCGTCTCCTGCCGGCGGCGGAGATGACTTGATGCGCTGCAAATGCCGCAAATGGATTTTTCTGCTCCGGCAAAGGGATTTTAAAGGCTCAACTTCAAGACAAGAGGAACTCAAAATGCGTCTTCGGGGTCGTCTCCAGCGGGTCGTAGCGTGACTGAAGACTTTTGGAGCATCATGGCAAACGTGAAAGTTGCCATTCGGGTCCGTCCTCTCAGCGCAAGGTGAGTTCAGTCAATGCATAAGAATGAAGCCTCGCGTAAAATGACAATAGAGCTTTTATTTTGACTTTCTAAAAGTTTCGTGTTTGTGTCTGTCCTTCCACCGCGCTTTGCTTTGTTCCAACTCAACGCAAGTGTAATATACGTCTATATAGCCCATGTTTCACACAATAGTCTAATTATGGTATGACTTTATTGCTGATGGGAAAACAATTGTCGTGTTAGGTGTAGTTCAGCATTGTTAAAACCAGTTGTTGAAGCACATGGTGAAAGTTGACAACTGTGGCTGTCAGTTGCGTGACTAAGCTCCATGTCCTGTATGTCTCATTGTGCAGAAATGCAAGCTCCAGGACAGCAGCTGGAGCAGCAGTTTCTTTAACAAAAAGTGTTGTGCATGTTCTTCAAAGCTGGGTGAGGCTGGTATATTGTAAAGTGAAGTTAGAACCATATGAAAGCTGGAGAAACTAGCTCTCCTAGGCCTATAACGTGACACAATCTACTACAAAATCCCAACCATTTATAGCCCATGCATCCTGCTTTACACCAAAAGGAAGATCTCAATCCTCCTCTGAGCAGAAGGCTGTTGGTTTGATCTTTGCATACTGATGTTGTGTCCTTTGGCAAGACACTTCACCCCAGCTTGCCTAAGACATGATTGTTGGGAGTCATTAAAGTCCCTCTTCTATTACTACACTTATAGCTGGCTTACTATGTTATAACTCTGTGATACAGGACATTTTGCAACACTGTTTGGCCTTAATTGTGTTCCTCTCTGTATTTTAAAGGCACCAAATTGCACCAGCATGTCTTAACTGCGTGTCTGTGTTAACTGTTTGCAGGTTCTGTAACAGTCCCATAGTGTTATAGGAGGATGGGTTTTGCAAGGGGGGTCTCCTGTGTTAAGTTTTGTGTACTAGTCTGTGACAAAGCACTGCTATTGAACAACTGGACAATGAATCTCTCAACTGTTCTTCCCATTGCTTTGCATAACAATAGACTATCTCCTCGTGGTCAGTGCCATGCAAATCCCAATTTCTGGATTCACAGGCCTCCACTGTGCTGCTTCCCCCTCTTTTTTTTTATATGACTAAAGGCTGTAATTTTGTTTGATTTTCTTTATTCACGCTAAAGGTTTCTGCGTTACAAAGATAACATTAACACCAGCTACATTCCTCATTTAGCCGGGCATTGACTGGGAAGTGTGTTAGCCTTTGTTTTAGCCCAACAATGGGATACAGTTGGCCCCTTTGGAGCAGAGGTTCTCAAACTACAGTGCTGTGTTACACTGAAATACATAATCACAGTTTATTTATGTAGGCTGCTTTACAACAGCACAAAGAAGACCAAAGTGCTTGCTTGACTAAAAAGTAAACGCGATAACAAAAGAGTAGCCTATTAAGAAGCCTGTGTAAAAAAAAAGGATTTTTCTATGTCCCTGAAATGAAGTTATTAATTAGTTATTGAGTTGCTGAAAGTTTCACAAGCTTTGTCTTTCGCAATAATAATGTTTCTGGCAATATTTTTCCAATTTTCATATAATTGGATTCTTTGCAAAACTTTGAGATAGTATCATTCAGCTCAGAACCAGGACTAAACCTAGACTAAACAAGTATTAAACCAGGACTGAATTGGGTATAAAACAGAACATAATTGTAGGTGATGGTGTTGATAGGGTGTTTAAAAATAACTACCCTATAGAGAATATGCATAAACGTGTGCAAGTCACATGTGCTCAACTGTGTCATTACCACATTACAAAGCTGGTATTAGCGCACGTTTTTATGGTTTTTACTATTTTCCGTCCTTCGGCTCCTCTGCTCTGTGCTGCTGTGAGACCCTGGGATTGAAGGCTGGTGGTTTTGGGTTGGGCCAAAGTCTGAGGGTGGTAAAAAAAGAAAAGAAAATCCCCATGTGGCACAGCTGGGAGTGCTGGAAATCACAACCATCTCCTCTTACACCCGAACACGCTGCGAAAGACAAAGCACTTTCAGACATTATCGCTGCTGGAGGTTACAAAAATCTCTCCCATTTTTTGATATTGCCTCTCGTTTCACTTGTATTGCATCAGACTGTCCAGCTGTGGAGGCATACACAGAAGAGCTGACCCTGTTTTACACAAATCTAATCCGGTCCAAAATGTGCGCGCAGCTTGTTCTCATGCACGAGCTATGCGGAGACTCCGGAGAGAGCGACCGGGGTCTGTTTTTGTTTGAATTCGAAACTTGGTCAGTGGGACTTGCAGCAACTTCACAGGGATTTCACGGGCCATACGCCAGCATACAAAAAGAAGCATTGTACTGACTGTCATGTGATGGCCCCAAGTGAAGGGCAGCAGACTAAGTGAACTGGACATGCTCTCTGGATTGTCAGCAGAAAGGGAGTTTGAATGCAAAACTGCAGCACACTTGGAAATAAACTAGGAGTGAACAAACCATGGTCCAAAACAGGGCAAAAACAAGGACAAGGACAACCGGTTATAGGTGTAACTTGGGTTCAATTAAGGGCTAAACCAGAGGATAATACCATCTAGATGAATCGAGGACTGCGCTGAACAAGGACTAAAGCATGACCAAAGTACTAAATCTGGATCTGGCTAAGTGGGTCTAGGAGTACATTAGTTCAAGCAGCAACTAAATGGGGTTTCATGGCTAAACTAAGTTAACTCTCGGACTAATGAAGAACTTAACCGGGTCGAAATAAATGGTAATGGTCTCAACTTATGTAGCGCTTTTCTACCTTTATCAGGCCCAAAGCGCTTTACAGTAAGGAACCAGTCACCCATCCACGCTCGCATTCATACACCAATGTACGCAGACGCTGGAGGCAAGTTGGGTGAAGTGTCTCGCCCAAGGACAAAATGTCAGTGTGCATTTGCGAACTGGGATTCAAACCCACGACCGTTCGATCACGAGATGACCCGCTCTACCAACTACACCACCGTCGAAATAAAGACCAAACTATAATCCCACCAGGAGTTGTGTTGCCTTAAAGCCACACTGTGTAAAATTTGACCCAATAAGACAGATATTTTCACCATTAAAAAATACCTCATAAATGTACAAACATGTGCCTTTGCTGTGAGCGTCTCACCTTTCCTAAGACGTGACTGTAATTTTATCGGGAGTGGGTACATCTCCAGCTCGTCTCCATGGAGATGTCGACTTAAGTCAGCAGAATTTGAGATTTAAACAGGTTCTAAATCCATTCTTCAATAGCATTTTCTGTCGAGCTGGTCATTAGGTTTTGTGTTGATGGCAGCAGAATAGTCTAAAATGTTATGCATTGTGCCTTTAAAGGGACTATAGGGAGTCTAAAAATGTTAAAATTAAGTATTTTCCTCCCCCTACATGTTCCAGCCATGTCCTAATGTGTAGAATGAGCCCAGACCTGTTCACCACAACTGCCTCTAAAATCCTGCACTGTCACTCAAAAAGGTGTCACTTCGGCCCAAATTGCCGTCATGCACGAGCTTAATATAGAAGGTGCAGTTACACATATGGCCTGAGGTGGCAGTAGTGAGTATAAAATGGCCAACTTGCATCCAGCCCCTTCAAGAGAGGACTACTCACTTATATTATTGACCTATATCACCTACATTTGGGACCAATCTGTACAGGTATTCATCTGTATCCATCTAAACAATAAGATGTAACAGCAAAACTTTAAATTCTTGATTAAAATATTCTGGTGCTGTTAAAGTCATACGTTGAAAACATGCCCAAACGTCATAACCCTCCTCCTTTAACTGAAAGCATGTGTTCTGATCTCATTCCCATTGATTGCATTTGCCTGATGTGGTCATGTCATTGCTCCACAGGGAGAGTGCGGACGGAGGGCGGCTGGCGGTGCAGGTCGAAGACAAGTACGTCAAGATCCGAAACTTAAAGGTGGGTGTTAATGTTTGCAAAATCAAATCACATTTCGCTGCATCTGCAAAATATCAAGATTGCATTACACAGAAAAAGCCCAACAAACCCATGTCTTGAGTTTGTCTCAATCTTTCGAACCGGTAAACCTCACACAGAGATTTCCATGACGCACCCCTGCGTTTTATAGTCCAGATATCTTCATCAAACTTGTTCTGATCCTATAAGTGGCCAAACTCTCTTTAGCAGTATCTTTCATCTTTCATTTCTTTTTGGCTTTGCTGCTTTGGCCACCACAGCATAAGAGGAGGAAGTGCCAAAATACCAAGGTTAAGGGTAAGTAGTAGTTGTAAGTAGTTGTAAAAGCCCAAATAAAACTTGATATAGAGCCTCTAAATGTTGTCAACAATATTTGACCTTGCTTACAGGCTAACAAACTGATCAATGCTTTTAAACCATATATCTGTGAATTCTGATCTTGCATGTTGCTGGGCTTCTTCACACCACTGCGTTATTGCTTTCATGGTTCTGTCGCCAAAGATTGGGCCGACTTGGGAGTAGCGTTCATCAACCACAGGATGTTTACGGCCTCAGATCAGCCTCTTCCTACAATGTTGTTTATTGTCAATGTCAAGCTCACACATAGCATTGCACTGCTACAAAAACAAGCACACCCTCCACTCCTACTCACCCTACCGTCTTGATAAAGCCCATATCACTACTTTTAACACTTCACACATTTGGAAATCATTACAGGAGCCACTTGGAGATGTAAGATGATACTTTTACCAACTTGCGGGTCACATGGTTTGAGGAGGGCTTTTCTGGTTGTTTGCCTCCAGTCATAACAACCAGAAATGTCATAATCTTTGTGAGGGGCTAATAGTGGAGTTTCGAATGGTAAACTATGTCAACAAACCTCTTCAAGGAAAAAAACAAAACTGTTTGTAAACTATGAGACCAAATTGAGTCTGCCTGTTCTAACCAAGGTCCTAACCAGGCCTGTACCTGTTCTAAATCTGGTATTATAGTCATACATGGGTAGGAGATCACTGTTTACAATAAGGTTCAAAGAGGACATGAGTTGGGGGAAGGGAATTTGGTCCGTTACAAATGATGTGACAGAGACGAGCCACATCTGGCCTCATCTGCTGTGGAAACTTATCAAAACTCACAGGCGCCTCAAGGGAATCGTTATTTAAGGAAAGTGGGACAGTTTTTGGGGGAGGACTGAAGACAGAGCCTGGGTAGATCCTAACGTAATAAAGTTAAGTAAAGCATATTTTACAACCAAACAGCAAGAGTACTGTTTCATAATTATTATTAAGCCTTAACAAAAGGTTCAGTGATGTCCATTTTGCCTACTGATGTGTGTATATTGCAGCTTCAAGTGCAACAAACCAAGCATCCTCTCTTTCTCCCTCAGTTTGAACCAGAACTAACTTATTATTACACCATTTTTTTAATTTGACCCATGCAGCCTAGAACAATTCATCTGGAGAGTGGAGATACCCAGCTCCCGACATATGTTCACCTGAATCACAGTTGTCCCGCTGTATGGTGGCTGATTGGTTATCATTCTACCTCGCCTCACTGTAGGACGGTCCCAGGTTCAATTACCCAAACCAGATGGGGCCTTTCTGCACAAAGTTTTTGTTCTCCCCGTGTTTGTGTGAGTTTCCTGCGGACCATCTGGTTTCATCCATCAGCTGAAAACGCTCTCCGTAGGATAATCCATCATGTAGGTGTTCCTGACTCGTATACTTGATCAGGATCTGGAGACGAGTACCTGGCTGGGTGCTGCACTGCTACGCCTACTTGCAGGGAACACATTTTCCTACTTTACCCTCACTTTATCAGCAAGTCTTTGGACGATTCACCAAATATATTCATGCATTCAAAAGCTCCGTCACATACACTGAATTGAAACCCTGTCAAGTGCAAATGCTGTGCCTGAGTAAGTCCAAAATCTGCTGCGCTGTGTTTTCCAAATCGAGGCACCATGAGCGGAAAGTTGTTTAGTGCATTTGCATCGAGGCGAAACAACAAACCGTAAGGACTGAATGCATTGTTAATGAATGGAAAGTGCACAGTGGTAACTCTACACTTCAGTAGGCTCATAAACAAAATCTATAAGGTTTGGCTTTCATCCTCAGGATTTTAATAAAGCCCGTCATGTTCCCTTCTCTTTACATTGATTATTTCCACATGTTGTCCTGAAGTGGGATGGTTGTAGGTTTGTTTTGACTATGGAGCTTCCCTCTTTGTTGTCATACAATAATAAAATAGTTAATTAAAAGTTAACTAAGTGTGTCTAAATGTTCCTTTCATCTCCTTAGCTGGATGGACGGGCAGATGGAGCAGTGGATTCGAGGGAGAAGCTCCAGGAGTTTGGTTTCGACTACTGCTTCTGGTCGGTGGAGCCTGCAGACCCGCATTATGTCTCCCAGGAAGAGGTAACCCCTGCAGGGCTGTTTCTTTAAATAACTTGAGAAATAACCTGGGATTTCTGCTGGCCTATGATAATCTCAATAGTGCTTTTGTGATGATGATAATAATAACAATGCCTTACACTTGTAATGTGCTTTTACAAGCCTGTATTACCAAGTTTCTGAAAGCCCTACACTGTCGTCATTATTAATTCACTCCATACTCGGTGGTGGTAGGCTACTGTTGTAGCACAGCTGCCCTGGGGTAGACTGACGGAAGCGAGGCAACCAGTCTGTGCCATTGACCCCTCCGACAAACCACCACATTCTCACTCACTACATTCACCCAGGCGTCCTTGTGTTCCCAAACGGTCTCCCATCCAAGTAGCGACCAGGCCCTTCCCTCCTTGGCTTCCAAGATCTGACGAGATTGGGCAAAGCAAAGGCGGTATGGCCTTGTGCTGGTCGAAATGTATCCATTCTATATGTTTTTGAAGCTACATTAAAATACATTTGATATATGACAATATAACAACATAGTCAAAGAAGTAGTCGCTGAGTTGTCCTCCATACAGACAAAATGTGAGTTATGTCATGTTCCAGTCATGGCTGGAACATGTAGGAGGAGGAAGAAAATGCTGAGTTTTAACATTTTTAAACCCCTTATAGTCCCTTTAATACTATTGTGCATTTGTAATTACAGCATGAATATCATTGGTGTTGCTAGATTTGTACAACTATGAGTGTTTTTCGTAAACACAAACTCATTTCAAATTCTCTCCAAGAAAGAAGGAACAAACTCAAACGTTTAAGCATATTGATTGGTCACTCACAATTCAATTCCTCACCTGTTTTGGTTCATATAAATGTATTGTATGGGCACCTGATCACTTCACGTGACAGAACCTGTTATGAAACAACATGTAAACACATAGTTGCGTGCTCAGGGCACTAAACATGTCGGGAAACCCCCAGTGCCGTTCAGCCCTTAACAAGAACAACAGAGGGGCGTGCTGTATATGTTTACGCTGAAAGCTCCACCAGGGACATTATATCTCTCCATCTGCCTCTGAGTTTTGGCTCACTTTTCATGTTGGAACTCTGACTTAACTGTCCGTTATCCTGCTTTGGCTGTGATTAAAGGCTGTAACTAAAGTGCCACTCCAGATCAGATGACTGTCTGAAACCTGTCTGTTTGGGTTGTCAAAGTTTAAAGATTCACATTGCCAAGACTAGGGCCGTGGTCCCTTAAATGACACCTGTCTGGTATCGGAAAAAAAAAGTTGAAGTACTACTGATATCGAAAAAATGAAAGTATCCAAAGCAGGAACAGAGAAAAAAAACCTTTCTTTAGAAAAAAATAATCTCTAGATCCAAGTTTTGATACTGTTGGTCCAGGGATAGTTTTAAAGGAAATTACTTGGCCGTTTCAGCTCAAATAAAAAAAAATAGAGAATGTCCCTTTTTTTTTCCTCCCCATTTTTTCAAAGTTGATTTTTTTTTTTCCCCAATTTTTTTGCCCTAATTTTTTTGCTAATTTTTTTAAACTAATATTTCCCCTATTTTCCTGCATTTTTCCTTCCAATTTTCCCCTAATTTTCCACCCAATTTATCCCCCATTTTTCATACATTTGTTGACTTTGGGGATGAGCTCGATATTGTAAATTTGCAGATCTTCCACACATTACTGTGCTGTTTTCTGTTTCTAGATGACAAATATTTTAGTATAAGTATTGGGAGAAAGTATCGTTAAGGTATCGGTATAAAAAAGTCATGGAGCATTATTAGACTGATTCGTTAATTGTTTTTAACCATTGAATAGCTTGGTTAAGATTAAGGTGTAATTTATCAGCATCATGAAAAGTTAAAAAGTCAAAAATATGAATGTTTATGCAGATTTACTATATAGTGTTTCCTTGATGTGCCAGACAGATGACGTTTTTGCCCTATCACAACAACTATGGCCTTAGGTGTTGGTTCATTTCGTCCCTCGGCTGACAGACATGCACAGATGTTCAACCATTTACCCCTGCATTCTTTCATTAGAATTGCTTCCAATTTAGAAAGCAATAGTCAAAACACCCTCTTATTTTTCTACACAACCTGAGGGCGCAGTATAGGTGAAAGTCCATATTTCTTACAAACTTTCCTCTAAGTTCCTTTTTTCCACACTTGTTTTGCTCTTCCTTCCTGCGGTTGCCTCTCTGTTTGAAACCCGCTGCCGTCAGAGCGTTCATTGTTGGATGTTTGAGAAAGATGGGGCTGTGCTCGCTGCCTACACGCTGCAAATCAACGCCGCACATTGCACTCCTGCCTATTTTTTTGTCCATATTTTCTGGCCCTGGCATCCGTCGCCTCTGTCCTCAGCAGAATTATGTCCAGTCAGTGTGGCCCGGTTGCTACAGACATTCCTTTGTTGACCCAGAGTGGGAGAAAGGACAGCATTGTAGCCTCGAGCCATAGCTGCAGCAGGATTTAAATATGACCTCTTTTTCGTCAATAGAGCCCAAATAATTGTCTCTTTAACACAGTCGGATGGAAACGCACGTCATCTTCTGCTCATTATGCATTACAGTTGAATTTTGAATCAAAATCTTAAAGCCCTCCCTCCTCCAAGGCTTTTCTTTGCTGTAAAAGAATAAAAACTTTAACTTATTCAGTGACTGAGATCCAGCCTGAGAACCTTTCTCTTTGGATCAGTGACCTTTTCTCAAAGTTACATGCTAATCATCACTGTCTTTATAGGTTATATTGATGGAAAATATTTCACTAAAACAGCTTAATCATTTGATCCTTTTAGGCGTTTGTGACCTTGCAGACTATGAATTTGAATGAATTTCTGACTGTTGCTAACAAAGTTCAGTCCTCCACGCACAATCTGATCCAAACAGTGACCAGAAAGACATGGGCTCTTTCTCACAACTTCTTTGGAATATTCAAATGAACTTTAAGCAAAGGCTGTCTTCAGTGTTACCTGATATTTTATTAGCTAAGCAGTTTATGAGTTGTATTGTACAAAAACGCTCTATTATCTATTCAACACTTGGATGA
This sequence comes from Gobius niger, assembly GCF_951799975.1. NCBI lineage: Eukaryota > Metazoa > Chordata > Actinopteri > Gobiiformes > Gobiidae > Gobius > Gobius niger. The sequence continues at coordinate 19,032,545 of NC_136867.1, forward strand.
CTAACAAGAACGGGTCAATAAACTTGGAGTCCATAGCTTTATACCCGCTGTTAAACCTCCTTAACCAGACAAAACACACGTCACTAACAACAGAAGTTAAATGTCTTTCAAAGCAACAAATAGCAAAGGTCTGTTCTAGTTTGCTTTTCCAGTTTGAACTGAATTCCCTCGAGCGATACTGCTGTTGCCAACATCTTAGTGCAGAAAATAGTTTGCCAAACTTTTCAGAAAGATCATCCAATTTTCCAGCATAGGTCTATCATAGACCTGGAGTATTATTGAAGTCTAGCTAATACAACGTACTCTATCGACTAATCATCCAATAAATGTATTATATTTTTAGGCTTTAATTGTCCTCAGTACATTTATTAACATACATTTTTATCCTGTTGTTTGTAATACTGGAACAATTTTCCTCAAGTAAATGAATTTAATTGAGTTTCATGTTAATTGCAACTCATGTGTTGAAAAGGATATTGTATGGCCAACAACACAGGACCCCCCACTGTAAAATATAATTATAAATTCAGGTGCACAACATTAAAGCAGAACTAAGTACCTCATGCCCCAAGAGGCCATCAGCGCCGCTGCAGGTGTTGTAGCGTGGTACGTTTTTTTTTTACTCATGAATTGTCTGTGAGAGTAAATACTACACTGACAAAGGGAGAGAGGGATATTGTACATTGTGCCACAAACCAATGACACCATTTTTTCACTCAAACTTGGCTATAAATACTGTTTAAGTGGCGCTCCCCCGCAGCTAGCTTTGCCCGTTAGCCTGTTAGCTTCTTCTTTGTGATTCTATTAGTGTGTATTGGGCTACCGCCTCGGTGGTAGGGAAAGTTGCAATTGTAGTTTTCTGGCCAGAGACACCAGGGGGAGAAGAAAGACCCCCCAATCATCCTATCAACACTTGTGTTAACCCCAGAGGGACTACAAAAAGGATTTATTTAGGTACACAAGTTCTTCTTTAAAATCTCGTTCATTAATGTTTCTTTTGACAGTATGTTTTCATATTTGGCTTCATTTCACCAGAATATACTGCTTTCAATAAAAAATACATCAAATTCATTGCTATGAATTTTAACCCGTGTTTCAGTGGCATCAAGTGTTCCTCAATGTTATAAGATACTGTAGTCTCAAAGATGTTGACTGTACCCTACACTGGATTCGGTAAAGCTACAAACAACACATTTTAGTTGTTTTTTTTTATTATGAGGTAGGGTCTTAATGGTTGAAATCTGGAATAAGAATTTGAACTGCAGGAGAGCCCTAATCTGAATCTCAGTACAGGAATTAGTCACGATTGCTTGAACTGCAAACGCTGCAAATACTTCATGTTCAAATGCCATTACATCATTTCTTCACTAAGTTATTTTGCACTTTTGACATAGCAGTATTGAAATGTTTGCGCACCCTGCTCTTGGTTTTGATTCGATCTTGATTACTGTGGTTTTTTGACAACGCCATTGCTTATCGTCTTACACACTGCGAGCTAAAGTGGCTGCATGTTTTACAACCAGAGGGCTTCATGCCAGTGCAATTTGGCCCAAGAAAAGTATGCACGGACTGAGAGACCCTCGAGACCTTTAGCCGAGCAGGAAAATTCTCCAAAGTCGGAGCTACGTTGGTGTTGAATTCCCACACTTTCACTGCCTCATTACTCATAAACCATTACATGTATTTAACTCCTCTCATGTCAAAACCTTGCTTTTATTGTATGTTCAAATGCCATAATGAGGTCATGCAGCGATGCCAACTTTGGGGTTTCTCGTGGTTACAACTTTGGGCAATTTGACATTTAACACTTCATAGAAATTCCACTTTTGATTCTCCTCGCTGTGTTTTTGCCCTTGAGACGTTTGGCTGAGCTGGCGGGGGAACTGTATCTTAAGCCTAACCACACCCGACTCCCCAATGCGCCCTCTCCCTCTCTCTACTACTGTCTGCCCTACATCTCAGAGCATTTCTAATACATGGGGATTTCCATAAACAGCCAGAGTAATTTCTCTCTTCTCTTATTTTTTGTTTCGAAAATGAGAGTGTTTGTATCAGGTGTGAAGTGCTCGGATTTGGAAAAAAGCCCATGACTGGAAATTTACGCCAGCTGTTGTGTTTATGCAAAACTGAGGAGGATGCTTTCGTCTGAAATGCTTCCTTTGTTTTTGTGAGTCTGTTCTGTTGGCCTAATGAATAGTGCTTTTCATTTGATTGTATTTATTGCAATGAATGATAAATGTACTCACGTCTTAGCGAAAGTAGCAAGAGAGATGCAGTGTATTGTAGGCGACTAGAAAAACAATTTTTGGGGACTTTAATTAAAAATATGCAAAAATGTGCTGGCAAACATCTTAAATTATAATGCAGTGTGAGACTCAAAAAGACATGAATACACTGCAAAAGTGCGGGAAGGACACTATTATACCTCTAGGAGAGATTACGATTTTATTAAGTGCAAGCTGAAAAGTAAGATATGGCTGTGCAATTTTAAACAGCCTGTATTAAAAATGTTGGGAACCCACACCTGATCTATAAGAGAATGCTGCGTAACTGAAAAATTCAAAAATGACTGTTCTACTTATCCACTTTTGCACGTGCTACTCATTTTGCACATGAGCAAAATGACAGTTGTAAATTTGCATATCCTATATCTTCTTAACAACAAAATTGATGTTATCTTATGCACGATATATTGTGAGTAGATGCAGTCCGGGCAACAGAAAAAATATGTTGAAGTTTGTGTAGGAGCTCAGTCTTCCAGAATTTTTTCAGAGTGGGGAGTTGTTGTAAAAAGCAGCTGCTCTAAATTCAGAAGCAATAGAACACTGTAAGTGAAAGAAGCCACAGTAACAGTATTTTGGTGAAATTGCAATTAGAGTCATT